>NC_064920.1:127923708-129173708 GCF_023897955.1 Schistocerca gregaria | reverse complement strand
GGACAATTATGACACTGCATGTGCACTAGCACTACCTGGGGCACATGCTGCATGGTCAGTTACAACAGCAACATCATCAATAACTTCCACTGTGTTAGGACACTTTACTCACCTAGGTGCCACACCAAGCTCACACATGTTTTAAAATTTCATTATCATCTTCTTTAAATAATTTAATGACATTGGGCCTCTCCTCAGACATTTCAGTCAGTGATACTCTCTCAATGCAGTAATGTAATTGCCGATGTTCACATAAAACAGTTTCACTAGCAGTGCACAGTCTTTCTCCTCAACAGTCCTACTCTACACTCATTTTGTTGCTTGTAAAATTACAGCATGGATGTAATGCTGTCACACAAACAGTGTACAGCACCAGATTTACACTCAGTGGCCAAAATTGGAACTAATTTCTTTCTAGTGTAAGTCAGTTCCACATTAACACATCAGTAAATCCACGAAATTTCACTGCCATATGATAATTACAGCCCAGCCCATACTGTACCTACATGATTAGCTGTACTTTAATAATAACCATCTGGTGGTTCAGTGGCAATGACTTGGGCTGTTCTACACTTGAGTGGAACAATTTGTTGCTGCAGAAATTAAAACTCTATACTTGACACACACTCATTGCAAACACTTTGATTTATTTGTTTGTGTCAGGCTTTTAGTTTTAATTGTGTGAAGTTTGGATAGCAAAAGAGATGGGATTCAATCAGACAGATCCTTGATATCCATACTCATGTAAACATGCCTTCTTGGAGCACCAGAGTTCACTCTATCACTTGTGAATTTCTCACTTTCCCACAGTCATTGTTGTACTTTGGTAAACATGGGGTGACACAGAATCATGAAACTTGGAAAGTACTCATGGTACAAATGTTGAACTTCCCTTTAATTATGACAAACTTCATCATAAATTAACAACATATCAGTGCACTCTGCAAATGAATACTCAGGCTTCCTGCTGCTGCAGTGCTAGCCACTGTGATGTCAACCGACTTGTCGTCATGAAAACAAGGCAGATGGAAACATAGGACATCACATGACAGTGCATCATTGTACCACTCCTGAATGTAGGTAGCCCCTCATAGCAGGTGAAATGCATAAGTAACATACACTGCATGATTGAAAAGATCTTGTTTTTCTTTTAACATGAAGTCAAACTGTTTCTGGACACGGTTTCATATGAAAAACTTGATCTAATGAGTCCTCTCTGTAAACTCTAGAAGTTTGTAACATCAAATGTGATGTTGTGAAATACCCTGTATATAGACACACACATACACACACACACACACATACACACACACACACACACACACACACACACACACACACACACACACATGGTCGTTAAGCAATTGTGATGATGGGTCTGTGACCACAGATATTGAATTTAAATCATTAGTTTATTACGATATATTTTGTTGTTTGCTTTATTTACAAATTTATACAGCATTTTTTTGGTTTCCACAGAGATACAAATATTTGAATATGCTTAAGATTGTGTGTAGGCTAGGAAACGCTGCTACCTAAATTAGACAACTTTTTTTTTCTTTTTTTAAAAAAGGATGGGAAAATAATATTTGTGGGTACATCACAATGTTTGATGCTGATTGTGACACTACTTACTATATGCAAAGAGTGGTAAGCAGGGTACTGAGATAGCACATCCCAGAAATGGCTATGAAAAACTTTAACAGACACAGCCACGAATGCACATCCTGATGTAATACTGGCAGCCGAAGCAGGGAGTGCTCTGACGGCTAGGAGAGAGTGTTTTGACAGCTGTGCAGGGGTAGGAGGGGGGGAGGCAGGGGGGAGGTGGGGGGCAGGGGGGCAGGGGGGCGGGGGGGGGGGGGCAGCATGCTAGGCTGGTTGAGCTTTGTGGCATTGTCAATAGGTGGAGGAACCTTTGAGGCAATATGATTGGCAGGTCACAAACTACAAGAAATCCTGAGTGGAGATCAGCCAGATTCCTAACATGTGGTGGGAAAAACCAGCTGTTTCAGTGCACTTGGAAGGGTATCCACCATTAAAGAAACTAAATGAAAACTAAACCAAACAAATAACCCACTAATACCTTGAGTGATTCATGCAAATGTCATGTCAATGGATAGGTCTCAGTAAGTACTATCAAATAGTTATGGTAGATTTTTTGGTGAATGTTACTTACTTTAAATTAAAGGACAGAATGTATATTGTGGGCATAAAAAAGTGAATTTTCTTGCACATAAAACATGAAATAGTGAATTTAGTGGCACTTTTGTATTCAGTGGTCAGTTGGTGTGGAGTTGGCAAACAGACAGGACACATGTAAGGCTGGTCATCACCACATGTGTGTATCAAAAATATTTTCTAAGTATTTGGTCATGGGTTTTATCAGTAATTTCATGTGTAATGATTGTTAGGACACTTGTGTGGACTTAGAAAAAATCCATGTTGGGCAAACTGGTTGGATGGGACTTGTAGTATTTTACATGAGATGGTCACAAAAGACTTTGACTTTTGGGTTAGGTGGATTAGAATAAACTTTAAAAAACTGGAGTTAACTTTGAGAGAGATCAACACAGATTATCATTAGCTCACGATCACAGAACTTCAACTTAGAATTGTGCTGAAGCAACTTTAAATATATTTTGTGGATTTTTGAAAGTTGAATTGAACACATGATGCTGATCAGTTTACTTAGGATCTCAAACTAAAAGATGTTATTTTAATTTTAATTGATTGTGAATAGTTGGAAGGAATATTTCAGTTTTCTGCAATAAAGTCAGATTTTTAAGAAAATTAGAAACAGTATGTGAAGTGAAAATTACTGTTTTTGTATAAAAAGCATTGACAAAATTTTCAGAAAAATAGATTGGAACAAGTGTCTCAACAACCAGGGTCAATACTTCTAACATACAGGTACTGGTTTCTGTAATTATGCCTCTGGCTCATTTCTTTTTGAATGCCCCTTATATATGCATGTAGACTTCTTTGGCAGTACTTAGGGTGCCATCATGAAGTCCTTTGAGGGAATAGGAAATAGTCTGCTGGTGCCAAGTCAGGACTGTAAGGGTTTTGGGGAATCACCATGATGTCATTTATCAGCAGGTAGTCAGAGACCTTCGAGCAGATGTGATTGGGTGTATTGTTGTGATGCAATTTCCAATTTCTGGAGGTGATTGGCTCCACCTGGCTATCCCTTAATCAGTATCTGCCCCTCAGGAATAAATTCACAGAGGACCATCCCCTTTCTGGCCAGGGTGGCCGAGTGGTTCTAGACGCTACAGTCTGGAACCAGGCGACCACTACGGTCGCAGGTTCGAATCCTGCCTCGGGCATGGATGTGTGTGATGTCCTTAGGTTAGTTAGGTTTAAGTAGTTCTAAGTTCTAGGGGACTCATGACCTCAGTAGTTAAGTCCCATAATACACAGAGCCATTTTTTCCCCATCCCCTTGGCATCACTCTGAATTTTGTCATGCAACCACTTTTTGGATGAGGTGATGCTTCAGTTTTCCATTTAGAACTCTCCTACTTTGTTTCTGGGTAATATTCGAATTTCCAAGTTTAGTCTCCCATGATAACATTGTCTAAAAAGTCAGGATCTCCTTCAGTGAGGTGCAGGTCTTCACAAGCAGACACTTGCCTCTGCTTTTGGTCATCTATCAAGACCTTCTGAACTAATTTAGCACAGATCTTTCACATTGCCACATCTTCATTGATAATGGTGTGCATTATCATCTTATCAATGCCAATTACATCTGTGACCATGTGTACACTTAACCAATGGCCTGACTTCAGCACTTCACACACATGTTGCACATTGTCGTCAGTTCTTGATGTCAGTGGCTGCCCAGCATGGGGCTCATCCTCCACACATTCTCAGCCAACTTTGAGAGCTTGTGCCACTTGAAAACTACAATTTGGACATGCTCTCATCCTTGAACATTTGGCAAATAATTGGCAATATCTCTGTACCTGACTTCCCCTGTCCAACACAAAATTTGGTAGCTTAGCACTGTTCAACGCTTCACTCCTTTTTGTACTTGCACCGATTCACACGACAGGGTGCTATTACAAACAATCTCACAAGATTGAACAGCACAGGTGCATGGTGTTTGGTGTGTGTTGTATGTCACACACCCTGCCATCGAGCATGTGTGGTGGAGCACACTGCAACGAACAGTGACATCAGGAAGAAATTGTTTCTGATATTTTTTGTGCAGACTCTGTATTTCACTTCAGATTCCTACCTGCATATATTAAACTTGTGACCGGTATTATGCAGAGTTAATGCAGTGAATGTGTTGGTTGGCTTCTGGGCAGTGATGTAGGTAACAATTTGAAATCCAACCATGCATTTATTATTTTTTTTTATTTATTCAGTTGCACATGGGGGCTCATGAGTTGATCTTTGATGGAAGCAACAGGATTAACTTTGCCATTAGCGAATTATTTCTTTGATAAGATTCAGCAAGAAGAGATGTGTAAACATTCATTAACATTTAACATTTCCTAATTTATTCCACAACATCACAATTCCCTTTGAGATATGGTTTGACCTGTGATATATGTTTTCTAAAAATTCTTTTAGTTTGGTGGTTCCTTGCCAGCAAGGTGACTGGAGCCACGAAGTACAAAATCTGAGTAAGCCGCAAAAACTGAGCAAGGGCTCTCCCATAATTTGTCTCTGTAATGCAATGCAATCAAGGCTGCTCCCAAACTGCGGTTCACACGTCCCACAAAGGAAGTATTTGGGTAATATGGTGTAGTAGTGCTGTGAACCATTCCTATTTCAAAACAAAAGTTACAAAAAGCAGTAGATTTGAATGTCATTACATTATCAGAAAATAAAGCACAGCAAGGACCAAAGATTACAAATATCTCCTGTACACAGCAAGGACCAAAGATTACAAATATCTCCTGTAAACACTTCATTGATACTTGAGATATAACACTGCAAGTAGGGAGCAAGCAGAAAAAGCATATAGACACATCTATGCATACATATACATACCAGTTACCCACTCTAGAGCATAGGGATGGACTCACATAATCCACATATAATTTTTTCATAGGCTCATTAACCATATCTTGTTGAGTATTTAATGGAGGTTTGCTACTACAACTGATTTTACAGTTCATCACCAATGAGTTAATCTGTTTATCCATCCCCTTCCACATCCAATTCTCTCTAGCCTTCACCCATGCTTTGATAACACCAAACTGAAAGCCCACTGGTATTTCATGATAATATTTGAAGACTAAAAAAACTAAATCAACCAGCATTATGACCTTACCACGTCAGTTCCCACTGCCTGCACAAAAAAAATAATTTCCCTACAAACAACAGGGCATAGCCACCTCCCCCTTCCTTATTCTTTCCTTAATAAACTTTAACTCAGGTTCAACATGCTACTGTACCAAAATGTCTTTAAGAGCACTGGAAATCCACTAAAAATTTGCATAGGTATAATTACTTAATGGTTCCCATGAGCCCTCCCACATGAAGCCTTCATCAGTGTGTATGCCTAATTCCTGATTAAACTTCCAACTCA
Organism: Schistocerca gregaria; assembly: GCF_023897955.1. Classification (NCBI taxonomy): domain Eukaryota; kingdom Metazoa; phylum Arthropoda; class Insecta; order Orthoptera; family Acrididae; genus Schistocerca; species Schistocerca gregaria. The sequence goes on along the minus strand of NC_064920.1, from coordinate 129,168,158 downwards.
GATCATTAGCCACAATGTCTCTCGGCCATAGATAAATTAAATGCTGAAGTATATACTGCCCATGTAGCAGTTTGCCCAGTACAGACTAGTTTTGTCAGTACCCAACTAAGTGTTGCATTGTTGGCTAATACGATAAATGATCGATGTTTCAGACATAGTTTAAAATTCTCAAGGGCAAACAAAACAGCCGGTGCCTCCAGCTGACACATGGAATATTTAGCTTCCAGTGAAGAAAGGCTAAATAAAGCATAAGCAACAAGGCACCTCCCAACCAGCCATTCCTGCAAACGCACAGCCGTGACTCCTGACATGGAGGTGACAGTTTGAACAACAAATTCCTAACTTGGGCATGGTTGATACAGGCACATTCACTAGGGTTTTCCTTAAAGTCTCAAAGGACAGTTATTGCGATAGGGCTCACGTGAATATCCTTTCTTTCTTCAGAAGGTCATTTAAAGGAGCTGCTAGCTGTGTCAAATTCATGGAAATAATTCATCATCCAAATAAAATATACCACTGTTTTTACGTTTTTTGGTATGGAACAGTTGTAAATAGACTTTGTCTCAGCCTGAACAATTCTAATACTTTAAGCAGAAACAACATGACCTAAGAAAGAAATGTCAGGTTGAGTAAATTTAACTTTTGAAGGTTTAACTGTAAACCTATTGCTACCCAACTACGGAAGCCCTCCTCAGTGTGGCTTCTGAAAGTTCTCATTGAAATCACCAAATAATCAAGATAATGACAGACATGCTCACATTTAATCAAAAAGCTCTATCCAATACACCAGACAGCACAGCTGCTCCTATAGACACTGCAAATGGGACTGTGTTATATTTATACAGCAACAAATCTGTTGCACTGGCTGTAACTTGCTTAGACTCCTCAGTTAGATGTCTTTGATAACGGTCTTGGTTTAGGTCAAAGGTGGTGAAGATCTTTACCTCTTAGAGCCATGAGAAGAATGAGTGCAAATCAGGAAGGCATAGAGATTGAAGAATTACTTTATTATTCAGGGTCCAATAGTCAACAACCAGTTTCATCCCCCCTTGTGGCTTTGATACACAAATATAGGAGAGCAGTATGAGGATTTGGATGGATTAGTAATTCCCTCACATAACACATCAACATTCACCTTTAACTGTCTCATCCTACATGGGGACAATCTGTATGAGGGATGCTTTACACGAATACTGTTGAGTAATTCGATTTTATACTCAGCTCCTTTAACCTTACCTAATCCATCAGTAAGCACATCCCAACATTATTCACACAAACCCACAATCTATTTTCTCTACTCAGCTGGTAAATGTTCTCGATCATAAGTCAGAACATCGGCATGACTGAATTGGTAATTTGGTTTGATGCCCTGACCTTCCATTTGCCACATGCTTACAAAACTTAAAAAGACTTCCTTGTGTGCAAGTTCAAAATAAAACTTTCTCTGACATCACTGAAGGACTAACCCAATCTAACAAATAGAGTCAGAACCTATAAATCTCAATACAGACAAATTATGTGCCACTTTAGCTGGGAATCTCAATGTAAAATCACAATTCAGATCTTAACTTTAATATTCCCAAAATTTGCATATATGTGAAATTGGCCAGCTTATAAAACTCAGCCCCAGCTGACAATCCTAGGAGTTTAAATGGCTCACAACAAGTGGAACCCCAATCTTCACTGATCAAAGAAACAGAACTTCTGGTATCAAGAGGGCTACAAACAGGCTCCTCATTTATAGTCAGACACATTAAGGTGACTTAGCCACTGTGAATAGCAATAATCTTCCTGCAAAGTGACCTCTTCCATGATTCCCCCTTAATATACCATCAGCTTTTACTTAATTTTCTCTGCCTTGTGCAGTTTCTTCCTGTGTGCCCACCCACTCTATTGGTCAGCATATCCTATGGCTTGCACACAAATCACCAACTCATCTAACCAAAGGAAGCTTTGTGTCTGATCACAAAAAGCAACCTGAAGCAATCACTAGGACACATTCCTTTAATGATATTTTAAATTATTTGCCCTTAACTATAAAACAAACACAAGCCTCTAGCTCTATCTTTGATTCTCTTAACATATCTTTCTAACAGTTCCTCTTATCATTGCACCCAAAAGTAGCCCTTATTGATTAGCTCATGTTGAGCATGGGCATTAAATAATTTTGACAAATTATCATCCAGAGTTAATTATAAGGTAGTTTGCACCACATGGACTCAGACAATGCCTGCTCCAACTGCTTGCCCATCGTGTGGCTTAGAAACTGATAGCAATGTTTAGTACTTGACCTCAATCTCACAATTCCCAAAGGCCCTCTACACTTTCTCAATACTCGACCATCATAGACAGTCTCACTAATGGGTTAGGTAACTTGACAAACAGACCAGCTGTAACTATAGAAGAGGAGCCATGAGGGATCTGCTCTATGATCAGTTGAGGGCACGCTTAATTCAATTCGGCCAATTTTCCCCATCCAAACTAAGGTACACTGTGTTCCTTTATCAGTAAATCGCACAGCTGTTCAAATGGTAATTTGCTCACAGAGTCAGATGGTCTGAGACTTCAAAAATCATGTGCACTGTTAACATAATGAATAATATGGGCTCTAATTCCATTTACTTGTGAGTGAGATGGTTCAATAACTTCTAAACAAGAGAGAATAGATTTTAAGCCTGATAACACAATCTTAATGCTGGAGACAGTATCACTCATCTCTGCTTTCTGCAGGCTTGGCAGGGCCACAAATGAGCAATAACATCCCACAGATAGCTCAATAAACCCCCCATCCCCCCACACTGCCCCAGCACTGTAACCTTTAACTCATAAACCAGATTTCCTTCCTTAACTCTGCAATTGCAGGCTCATTGCTGGCAGCCATGCTATAACAGAACAGTAACAGGTAATATTCAATAAACAGAACACAAGACATGATATATCAGGTAGCAAAATTAAAGGATTTACCCCCAACCCAAAAAATGCCCTTAAGCAAAACACGGTTGAACAAAAGTGCCACTGGAGTAGTGACTGAGGCCCATTAAAACTAAAAAAGTAAAAAAAAAATTAAAAAAATATCTCTGGCTGGGGGAGCAGAGAATGCATGTTCAGTTCCCACATTCATTCTTCATTTGTTTTATTTATATTTTTTCTTTATCCCCATATTGAAATTTGGAGGATTAGGACAGTTTAAGGTAATGAATCAGGAATAATAAGAAGGTAGGCAAATAAATTTCTCAGATGAATTGGATTGGTGGAGCTGTCCATAGCCTATCCATGCATGCTCTCTACTAACACAGTGGAACGTAATGATTGGAAGGGCTAGGTTGAGGTAGGTGTGATACTTTCCTTCAAAATACTTCATCATTTAATACAACAAAAAAAACTCCTATAAAAAACAACAGTATTCATAAAATTATCATCAAATCACAATTTAGAATAGTACATAATTTTAACCAATTAAACTGATATAGCTCCACAACTATCACACCAAATACAAAGTGCAGCTACAATAACTTTAGAAAAGGCACCATAATAAAACAATATGCTTACAATGCTAATAAAAGAAAATGCTTAAAACTCATAATCTATAAATCTCTATTATCCATGCATGAAAAATACTGCTGTGACATTATTTGCATTAAAAGTCTGTAAAACAAATTTTTACACAGGCAACCAACCATCCACTTTTGTCAACATAGTTAATGAAAATTATATAATATTATTTGGTGGCTTCCCCATGACTGAGATCTGATTAAATACAGCAAACCAGCAAGACTGGAGCCACCATACTTACAAATACTCAAGAGAATCAACCTGTCTCAGGCCATGCATGCCAACAGTTAGCTGAAACATGACCAGGGCCATTCTAGATAATACTTAAGGCCACCCAGTATGTTCTCCACATGCAGCGACACACACCAAGGTTCGCGATGCCAAACAGAAAAGCTTAACACATTGAACCGCATAACTGTAACTGGCACTGTCAATGATGCAGCACCTGGAAAACAAGCATGTCCAAGCGTGTGGAAACAGTGTGCTCAAGTGTGGTGGGCTCCATCAGTGGTAGTTACAAGTTGAAAGCCCATGGAGGAAAAAGGCCACTGATGTTGTTACTTTATGCGAGGCAGCTTCGTTTACGGGCTGCACAGTCACACTAGCCACAGCGGCTCTCAAGACATTATGCAATGGAGATGCTCGCAGCATTCCAAAGCATGACAATGGTGGCAACTATGGGTTGGCACTGTCCTCACACCTGTCTATAAGTAGTAAGACATCACCCAAATTAGGCAGTCTGCCATCTGGAAGTACATGAGAAACACCTATGTCATACAGGTATTCATTGTTAACTCATGCAATAGTTACATACATTTTATACACAAAAGTACATGCACCAGTCATTGCAGAATGCAAGAACTCTCATGTTTAATTATTTACAAGTGATTTCTGTAACATAAATCAATGAACATTTGAAATTAAGTGTATTATAATTATCAAGAGATTGAAATGTAATTGTCAGTGAAGCAAACAGCGGGACCCACCTCCTCTTCCTCGAAATCACCCTCTCCAAACCTTACAGGAATTTCTGACTTCCAGCCTTGCCTCTCAATCCTTCTTAAAAAAAACCTTAATCCTACTCCCAACATCACCACTACTGAAGCCCAAGCTATCCGTGATCTGAAGGCTGACCGATCCATCGTCATTATTCCAGCGGACAAGGGTTCCACGACCGTGGTACTTGATCGTCGGGAGTATGTGGCTGAGGGACTGCGTCAGCTTTCAGACAACTCTACATACAAAGTTTGCCAAGGTAATCCCATTCCTGATGTCCAGGCGGAGCTTCAAGGAATCCTCAGAACCTTAGGCCCCCTACAAAACCTTTCACCTGACTCCATCAAACTCCTCACCCCACCGACACCTCGCACTCCTACCTTCTACCTACTTCCTAAAATTCACAAACCCAAACATCCTGGCCGCCCCATTGTAGCTGGTTACCAAGCCCCCACAGAACGTATCTCTGCCTACGTAGATCAACACATTCAACCCATTACATGCAGTCTCCCATCCTTCATCAAACACACCAACCACTTTCTCGAACGCCTGGAATCCTTACCCAGTCTGTTACCCCCAGAAACCATCCTTGTAACCATTGATGCCACTTCCCTATACACAAATATCCCGCACGTCCAGGGCCTCACTGCAATGGAGCACTTCTTTTCACGCCGATCACCTGCCACCCTACCTAAAACCTCTTTCCTCATCACCTTAACCAGCTTCATCCTGACCCACTACTTCTTCACTTTTGAATGCCAGACATACCAACAATTAAAGGGAACAGCCATGGGTACCAGGATGGCCCCCTCATATGCCAACCTATTTATGGGTCGCTTAGAGGAAGCCTTCTTGGTTACCCAAGCCTGCCAACCCAAAGTTTGGTACAGATTTATTGATGACATCTTCACGATCTGGACTCACAGTGAAGAACAACTCCAGAATTTCCTCTCCAACCTCAACTCCTTTGGTTTCATCAGATTCACCTGGTCCTATTCCAAATCCCATGCCACTTTCCTTGACGTTGACCTCCATCTGTCCAATGGCCAGCTTCACACATCCATCCACATCAAACCCACCAACAAGCAACAGTACCTCCATTATGACAACTGCCACCCATTCCATATCAAACGGTCCCTTCCCTACAGCCTAGGCCTTCGTGGCAAACGAATCTGCTCTAGTCCTGAATCCCTGAACCATTACACCAACAACCTGAAAACAGCTTTCGCATCCCGCAACTACCCTTCCGACCTGGTACAGAAGCAAATAACCAGATCCACTTCCTCATCCCCTCAAACCCGGAACCTCTCACAGAAGAACCCCAAAAGTGCCCCATTTGTGACAGGATACTTCCCGGGACTGGATCAGACTCTGAATGTGGCTCTCCAGCAGGGATACGACTTCCTCAAATCCTGCCCTGAAATGGGATCCTTCCTTCATGAAGTCCTCCCCACTCCACCAAGAGTGTCTTTCCATCATCCACCTAACCTTCGTAACCTCTTAGTTCATCCCTATGAAATCCCCAAACCACCTTCCCTATTCCCTACCCTCTGGCTCCTACACTTGTAACCAACCGCCCCCGGTGTAAAAGCTGTCCCATGCACCCTCCCACCACCACCACCTACCCCAGTCCTGTAACCCAGAAGGTGTACGCGATCAAAGGCAGAGCCACGTGTGAAAGCACCCACGTGATTTACCAACTGACCTGCCTACACTGTGAAGCTTTCTATGTGGGAATGACCAGCAACAAACTGTCCATTCGCATGAATGGACACAGGCACACAGTGTTTGTTGGTAATGAGGATCACCCTGTGGCTAAACATGCCTTGGTGCACGGCCAGCACATCTTGGCACAGTGTTACACCATCCAAGTTATCTGGATACTTCCCACTTACACCAACCTGTCAGAACTCCGGAGATGGGAACTTGCCCTTCAGTATATCCTCTCTTCTCGATATCCGCCAGGTCTCAACCTCCACTAATTTCAAGTTGCCGCCGCTCATACCTAACCTGTCTTTCAACAACTTCTTTGCCTCTGTACTTCCGCCTCGACTAACATCTCTGCCCGAACTGTTTGCCTTTACAAATGTCTGCTTGTGTATGTGCGGATGGATGTGTGTGTGTGTGTGTGTGTGTGTGTGTGTGTGTGTGTGTGTGTGTGTGTGTGTGTGTGTGTGTGTGTGTGTGTGTGTATGTGTGTGTGTGTGTGTGTGTGTGTGTGTGTGTGTGTGTGTGTGCGAGTGTACACCTGTCCTTTTTTCCCCCCTAAGGTAAGTCTTTCTACTCCCGGGATTGGAATGACTCCTTACCCTCTCCCTTAAAACCCACATCCTTTCGTCTTTCCCTCTCCTTCCCTCTTTCCTGAAGAAGCAACCATTGGTTGTGAAAGCTAGAATTTTGTGTGTATATTTGTGTTTGTTTGTGTGTCTATAGACCTGCCAGCGCTTTTGTTTGGTAAGTCACATCATCTTCGTTTTTAGATATGTTGTTGGAGTCAGTAATTCATGTGCTGAACTCACTTAAATAAACCACCAAAGTATAATCAGCCTTAACAGATTGATAAAGGACTGTGATAAGTAGGAACAGAGATTTTCTTGTATAAATATGAATATTTGTTTTTGCCACAATAGAAAAAATTCCCACCAGAATTGTGTGGACTTGACAAATGACTTGTGCTACTTATTTTTTGTAGTAGATAAAGTGGCCACTGTTCATACTATTCAAACTTTGAAAGTAATAAAATGTGCGTGCTATTGTCCACTAAACTGTTGGTGCCATGTACATCTCTGAATGCCACCATACCACACTTACATGAACTTTCAGCTTTCAACTGATTAAGATTGATGCTACCGAGGATGAGACTCTGACTTACACGCCAGTCCATCAGAAATTCATGACCTACGACTACATCTGTGGAAGAATACAAAACTTTTTTTCAACAAACATCTCATTCATCATTGAAGAACTATTTTAAGTAATAATCTAAGTTGAACCCTGGTTCAGTTTAAAAGATTAATATCATCAATTGACAAAATATGCCTGGTTGGTAGTTTTACCATTTGCCATTACATATAAGAGCAAAACAGGGTCCTCAGCTTGTGTGTTGATAAAAATAAATAGCACAAAAGCGTTACAAAACTTTTCATGAGAATTCAATTTTCATCCATAAAATCTGTTATTATGAATGTCATTGAAATACATTATCAGAATGACATATCTCAAGAAAAGTTAAATGTCTTATCTGCTTGTGCTACTTTCAGTTTAGGTTAACATAAGAACTTTTAGATAATCTTGATATTACTTTTTGAAACAAACATTATTTGGAATGATTATCTTTGTTCCAGATAATCTATTTATAGAATGTTGCATTAAATACATATTACGGAAACATACCAGGGGCTCCATAATAAAAATGGTTATTGAAAAGGGTTCGACTCATTAAAAATTTATAGTCATTAATTTCTTGCATATCTTGACTGAAAGTGGAAGAGAAACCATTGTATTGTTGCTAAACCTGGTATAAAGTAATAGTGGCAGTACTGATAGTAGTAACAATATTAAAGATGGTAATACAAATCGGAACAAAATGATCTCTCTCTCTCTCTCTCTCTCTCTCTCTCTCTCTCTCACTCTCTAACCTTTTGCAGAGTATTGTATTTGGTCACACCTTCAGCTTTTTACCATTATCTGTCTACATTTTACCAGTAACTGTAATTTTACATTTTTTAGAACAATTGTTTTGCACCTCATGTAACATGAAAAAATGGCTCTGAGCACTATGGGACTTAACATCTATGCTCATCAGTCCCCTAGAACTTAGAACTACTTAAACCTAACTAACCTAAGGACATCACACAACACCCAGTCATTACGGGTAACATGAAAGTGCATTTCTTTAGTTAGTGCTGCAAGGATCTTTCACTTACCCTCTGAAGATGTCAACAGATGCAACTCTATTCTGTCGGTGGATTATTTGCTGTACCTCATTTCTTATTATTGGAGGTGCATCACCAGGTTTTGAGCTACCAAGGTCCTAAACAAAATTGAGAAAGAACACCTTAGACCATCCTATATATATGTCCACACTGCAGATGTAATTTATAATGAATTTTATACCTAAAAGACTTATAATGGGAACAGCTCAAAATTGGCATACCAATTCAGCTGATATCTGGTAGGTCACTTGTGCACAAATGAAAGACTCTAATCTATTGTGGCTCAACATCCCTCCAGTTTTGAGAAAACCATCCCTGAAGATCATGATGTACAGGCGATATGAAATTGATGAAACTAATAGATAATTAAAAACTGAACATTTTTCATCATCATACATGGTGTCCTAAAGTGCATATCTTCCAAGAAACTGTGGAAATAAACTGTCATGACTTACATATCCACAAGGTAAATGTTGTTCAACAAAAGTACCACTGGTGTTTATTTATTTATTTATTTGTTTTGCAATTACCCTAAGTGAACAGTTCAGAAATGAAAATGGTATTGTAACAGATGTATCAGTATACTGCCCCACCCACCATCCCACCATGCTGATGTAATGCAAAAGAAGAAATTTAAGTGTGATGAATAGGAGCTGTTGCACTATATCATCAGTACTGAATGCTGAACTGAGAAAATGACTGTTGAGATAGTGTGCAAAACATTAGCATGTAGGGATGTAAACAAGCAGGTTGCCCTTAAACCTGTTGTGTTGTTGATGATGAAATAACTATCAGGGAATGTATAAGAGGCAGCTTGAGGGACCAGATATTAAATCTCCTTCTTAAAAGAGTACATTGTGTCTTTGGAGCATTGTAGATGATGTACAACTGATACCAGGCAGTCATGTGACTCTCACCACTAATGTACATCATGACAGAAGTGGTCTGTTTGTGATAGTTAACTATATGGGATTAACACATTAAGGCAGACAGGCATGGGGCTAGACTGAATTATAGAAAGGAGCTACTGTGTTTTGATGTGTTGTCGACCACACTGTTAATGAAATTAACTGACTTGTTGACATATTAATGGGAATTGTCCAATGTATCTACGAGAACTGGTGTTTTAGTCACAGACTGTGTAACACAGCTTAGGAGCAGTGGTCAGGAAAGGATCCTAACTGACAAGCACTGGAAATGAGTGTCTCACATTGTCAATGACATTTACATTCAAACTCAACAAGAATTGCTGCTGTCAGTGAATGCACGTTAATCTCAACTAGTTCATGAGCAAACATAGGGAAGGTAGCTGCATGCAATGGATATGGAGTCAAGTTAGAAGACCATTGCTCAAAGCTATGCATAAAGTTGAATGTCTTCAATGGCCATAACAACACAGAAACTGGACAGTAAGTAAGTAGAGGCATGAAGAGTGGTCTGGAAAGCCACAATTTTGTACTGTTTTTAAATGATGCAGGATACTGAGTGCACTGATGGACCAATGAGGCACTTGATCCAGCATATCCAGACACTCCGGGATGATGATGGCATTGAAATAGAGGATGACACGCATAAAGCTGAAATACTAAATTCATTTTTCCAAAGCTGTTTCACAGAGGAAGACCGCACTGCAGTTCCTTCTCTAAATCCTCGCACAAACGAAAAAATGGCTGACATCGAAATAAGTGTCCAAGGAATAGAAAAGCAACTGGAATCACTCAACAGAGGAAAGTCCACTCGACCTGTCAGGATACCAATTCGATTCTACACATAGTACGCGAAAGAACTTGCCCCCCTTCTAACAGCCGTGTACTGCAAGTCTCTAGAGGAACGGAAGGTTCCAAATGATTGGAAAAGAGCACAGGTAGTCCCAGTCTTCAAGAAGGGTCGTCGAGCAGATGCGCAAAACTATAGACCTAAATCTCTGACGTCAATCTGTTATAGAATTTTAGAACATGTTTTTTGCACGAGTATCATGTCGTTTTTGGAAACCCAGACTCTACTCTGTAGGAATCAACATGGATTCCGGAAACAGCGATCGTGTGAGACCCAACTCGCTTTATTTGTTCATAAGACCCAGAAAATATTAAATACAGGCTCCCAGGTAGATGCTATTTTTCTTGACTTCCGGAAGGCGTTTGATACAGTTCCTCATGGTCGCCTGATAAACAAAGTAAGAGCCTACGAAATATCAGACCAGCTGTGTGTCTGGATTGAAGAGTTTTTAGCAAACAGAACACAGCATGTTGTTATCAATGGAGAAACGTCTACAGACGTTAAAGTAACCTCTGGCGTGCCACAGGGGAGTGTTATGGGACCATTGCTTTTCACAATATATATAAATGACCTATTAGATAGTGACAGAAGTTCCATGTGGCTTTTCGCGGATGATGCTGTACTATACAGAGAAGTTGCAGCATTAGAAAATTGTAGCGAAATGCAGGAAGATCTGCAGTGGATAGGCACTTGGTGCGGGGAGTGGCAACTGACCCTTAACATAGACAAATGTAATGTATCGCGAATACATAGAAAGAAGGATACTTTATTGTATGATTATATGATAGCGGAACAAACACTGGTAGCAGTTACTTCTGTAAAATATCTGGGAGTATGCGTGCGGAATGATTTGAAGTGGAATGATCATATAAAATTAATTGTTGGTAAGGCGGGTACCAGGTTGTGATTCATTGGGAGAGTCCTTAGAAAATGTAGTCCATCAACAAAGGAGGTGGCTTACAAAGCACTCGTTCGACCTATACTTGAGTATTGCTCATCAGTGTGGGATCCGTACCAGATCGGGTTGACAGAAGAGATAGAGAAGATCCAAAGAAGAGCGGTGCGTTTCGTCACAGGGTTATTTGGTAACTGTGATAGCGTTACGGAGATGTTTAACAAACTCAAGTGACAAACTCTGCAAGAGAGGCGCTCTGCATCATGGTGTAGCTTGCTCGCCAGGTTTCGAGAGGGTGCGTTTCTGGATGAGGTATCGAATATATTGCTTCCCCCTACTTATACCTCGAGAGGACATCACGAATGTAAAATTAGAGAGATTAGAGCGTGCATGGAGGCTTTCAGACAGTTGTTTTTCCCGCGAACCATACGAGACTGGAACAGGAAAGAGAGGTAATGACAGTGTCACGTAAAGTGCCCTCCGCCACACACCGTTGGGTGGCTTGCGGAGTATAAATGTAGATGTAGATGAAGAACAATATAGAGGATAATTTTTCGGTTGCTTTTAAATACATTTAAAGTTTCCAATGAAGAAAACTATTTCATTATAGAGAGCATCTGTGAACTTGTCAGAATGTAATGCACATACCTGCAATGTCAGCAGCATGCAAGAAAGATAACACTGTATTAAATGTTTTTCTCTAGAAGATCAGTTACTACAATCATAATACTAACCAATGAAGTAATATATATATATATATATATATATATATATATATAGATTCCAAGACTTACCAAGCGGGAAAGCGCCGGCAGACAGGCACATGAACAAAACACACAAACACACACACAGAATTACAAGCTTTCGCAACTGGCAGTTGCTTCGTCAGGAAGGAAGGAAGGAGAGGGAAAAATGAAAGGGTGTGGGTTTTAAGGGAGAGGGTAAGGAGTCATTCCAATCCCGGGAGCGGAAAGACTTCCCTTAGGGGAAAAAAAGGACAGGTATACACTCGCGCACACACACACACACACATATCCATCCGCACATACACAGACACAAGCAGACATATTTAAAGGCCTTTAAATATGTCTGCTTGTGTCTGTGTATGTGCGGATGGATATGTGTGTGTGTGTGTGTGCGCGAGTGTATACCTGTCCTTTTTTTCCCCTAAGGGAAGTCTTTCCGCTCCCGGGATTGGAATGACTCCTTACCCTCTCCCTTAAAACCCACACCCTTTCATTTTTCCCTCTCCTTCCTTCCTTCCTGACGAAGCAACTGCCAGTTGCGAAAGCTTGTAATTCTGTGTGTGTGTTTGTGTGTTTTGTTCATGTGCCTGTCTGCCGGCGCTTTCCCGCTTGGTAAGTCTTGGAATCTTTATTTTTAATATATTTTTCCCATGTGGAAGTTTCTTTCTGTTTTATTTATATATATATATATATATATATACAAATTATAGAGAAACAGAATTTTCTACTAACTTTTTCCAAATCTGGGAAGGAGGCACTCCTCCTCCCAAGGTTTGTGGGACATCCTGATTCTGCAATTGTTGCAAATACATAAGATATTATACCAAGAAGAAGCAGCAAGGAGACAGCCACGATGATTGCTGTAAGAAATAGAAAGAACTGAGAACTGAGACATGACTGCAAGAAACTCTGTAAATAATTTAAAAAAGCTAATACAGACATAATTTCATAACCTTACATTTACATAATTAGATTAGCAATAATGACACAAATATGAACAGATTTCACTCTATTTTATCTCTCATTTGTATCAAATATACATACGAAGAAACTGTGCAACAGGTATCCTTATAATGTATAAGTCACTGCAAGCATCATCGGATATATTCCACCCATATAAACCATACTCTTTGAATGTAACATTCCTCCTGTAACAAATGAATAAGGTCATTCAAATTAAATCATTCAGCTCTTTCTTACACTGAGAAAAATACTAGTATGGAAGAAAGACTTATACTTACAAACACCATTCGGTGGCATTGAAAGAGTAACGAAATAATAAAGGAAATTTTGTTTCCACTTTAAATGAAACATTTTCTTGTGCCCCAACTGTGTGCCATGCCTCATAGTCACACTGTAAAGAAAAGAGTATATGTATGATTTCTTTTGCATTTCAAAAACATACTTGAATGTAGTGAGAATTAATTAAATTTTAGAGACCTCATGAGTTAAGGACAACTACCTTTTTCAATACAGCAAAGGGCTACATTCAGTTTCTTGATAAAAAATTATAAACAGAGTATAGAATAAACTTAACCTTTTAATATTCAAACAATCCAGAATAGAATAACATTGTGTGTGTGTGTGTGTGTGTGTGTGTGTGTGTGTGTGTGTGTGTGTGTGTGTGCAGACAACATCCAGCAATCTCCATTTAAAAGTACCTGTCTGTCGTTCAATGCCTTCTTGATATGGTGAGTATGGATCTATCATAGATCATATTGTCAGCCTTTGCATATTTTCTGCAAAAGCATACAACATTACACACTGTGATACTACAGTGAAACTCTTTGCTTAGTAGCCAAAGTCTCACTAAAAGAAGTAGGCATTGGTTTAACACTAAATTATGTAGGAAAGAAATTAAATGACATTTCATAAGACTTCATTTTTGGCATATGGATTTTCTGCATTTCTTTAAATAAGAATCTCAATGTTGCTCTGTATGTAGCTAGTGTAGATATCATGATTAGCAACACCTAAATATAACATGCAACTGATGCTTTAAAATATGACATAAATCGCATTTTATTGCATAATTTCGCTATCCTGTGGAACAATGTTCCTTAGAGAAATTGTCATGAAGTACTGACATACAGAAATCAATATATATGCTGAATAAGTGTGTAGAAGTCAACAATATGCTGTTCCCTAGGTGCTATATATCACTATTACTGTGTGTGAATGTGCCAATTATGTGTAACCTCTCACGTGTGTTCAAATTGGCTGCCAATTGTATCAGAACGGGTCAGTCACTAGAGGTCTCCAGTAGGAGTCATGAGCACGGCACAGTCTATGCTGCACTGACTGCGGGAAACTCACGCATATACTCTAATATGCGCAGAGCAGCCCTGACTGACTCTCTATGCTATTCTAGTTTTGTATCATCCACATCCACTGTTCTGTGTCATGTGGAGTCCCAAGAGTCTATTTCTTTATTTGGTCAGAGATTATAAATAAAGTGGTTGTATTACTTGGTTACTATATGACTGGTAACAAGTTTGGAATGCTTTCTGCATGTGCAGTACATAAGTGAAGTTTCATCAGGACTGTTCATTATGGATGCCATGCTACTGGCCCTGATTGAATGGCCTACTTAAGCTGTAACCACTTTGTTTCCATTAACAGAGAGGTGTACAGTGGGGACCGATATTGAATGGATTAAACAGTATAAATTTTTATTTTTATTTTTTACTTAATGTCCGTCAGTGCCTTCTGCCTGGCGACTAGTTGCAGCAGATCAGTCACATTGCAAAACCAGACAGAACCACTTTGAAACTCACGTGCTGACCCATCAGCAGCTAAATTCACATGTTGCTGATGAGGTAACACCACCGAACTGCGTGTCTACGATTTGGCCGACCAGTAGGGATGTTTGGAGGTGGCCACGTGGGCGTGGAATCATGGCTAGCTGCCGAGAGTGAATACACCATCTGTTCCCTTCTGCTGGCAGCTTCTGAGCCGACCAGACGCTCTCTTCTTCTGCTCTCTTGGGCAGCAGCCCATTCAGTTTGGGCAGCTTCTATAGGCCTGCCTTTCCTTTTTACGGCATTAAACATCCATGCATTTAAAATATGTTTGATTTTTTACCTCAAATGGTGCCCACTGCTTTCCCTTCCTCGCCAATCCTGACTCGTTATCATCTGGTGTCAGAAGTGGGATCGCTGACCGATAGGCCTGTCTTATCAATCTGACTGCAATACCCAATGAAGTTGCTTGATGCTCCAGATGCAATGCACAATAACACGCACATGCATTGTGGTTCGCCGTGCAGCCTTTTGCCATTTCGGTGTTCTTTCCAAGCTGCTGCCGCAGCGAATGCCAGGTCACTTGCATGGCCAAGTGCTTCACCACGCCACACAGACAGCAGCACTGCTGCCGCTTCCATGCAGTCTGGTGCTATGCGATGCTGTGGGTAGCAGGCCTTCGTGCTGCTCCAATGTAGCATGGTGGCATGTTCCGGCCATGCATCGCCATCCAGAAAATGCACACGTTCCAGCTGACTAGGTGAGGCACAGCCGTCGACACTGCCGACATCATCTTTGCCACCGTTTCCTACCGCCATTGTCCAGCGAGATGCAGCCATCGACAATCTACCACTGCCACAACTACAGCTCCAGTAAGTTCATTGCTCAGATTTTCTTTGCCACCGCCTCTTGCTATCAAGTGTAGGCCCTTTTTTTGTGCTGTCATTGTAAAGTTTTTGGCTAGTGCTAGGTGTCCTAAAATTGTAACCATAGTACCACCACTAGCGAAGAGAACTCCCCACCTATGCAAAAACCAGACCCAGTAGCTACCCTCTAAGCAGAAATTGATAGGTTAATGTTAAGGAAGATAGAATTGACAGAAGAATGCCAAAAATTGTCTCAAATACAGTCTGCCAATCTATGTGCATCAGAAATACACCCTGCTGTGCAGAAAATGATGGCTGCAAGCACCTTAAGTAGCACAGTACCCCAACCACCCATTGCAACTTTGGCTAACAGTTTCCCTGCAGTCGATTTCATTCCGAAATTTTCCAGAGAACCTAATGAGGCAAATAAATTCCTTTCTACAAACTGTCTGAGATGTAGAATGCACTTGAACTTGGTCAAACAATTTCCTATTAACTGTACTCCACCTTAAATTGTCAAATGACGCTTGTACCTATATAGAATCAGTTCACACCCTTAGGGACACCACCTCTTTTCCCACGTTAGAAGCTAGTTTGAAGGAGAGGTACTCAGAAGACATGATGTCCACTATTACAGGGGCAAGTTGTCCACCCTCTGCCAGAAGCAAGGGGATGATGTAGAGACATTTGCTCACCGAATCCACGCTATGGCTTGCGGCACTTACACGCTGGGTTCAGACCCCATCCGTAACGAGGTGTTAATTGAGCAGGCAGAAGTCAACTCGATTGACGTATTTATAGATGGAATCAACCCGTGTGTTGGAGGAGAGGTAAAGATAGCATCACCCGCCTTGCTGCATGATACCACACAACTCACAATGCCGCGAGAGGAGGCAGCACATTTTATTGCCAGTTCAGCACACTTGGATGAACAGCCACATCCAATTTTTAAATACAAGCAGGCATTCTAATGCTGCCGAAAGACAGGCCATGCTGCCACCCAGTGCCATGCACCTTATTGTCCTCAGTGTGGAATCGTAGGACATATGAGTGAAAACTGCCCTCAGAACCCAGGAAACAGTGGGGACCTCACACAACCAGAAGAGGGAGCAATTCACCAACAAACTACCACGACCCCAAAATGAGCTGGGAAACAATCAGGGGGCAAGTCACGCTGCCAGACCATGCCCCCTGTGAAATTAATGCACGCAGTCCACCATGGAGTAGTAAATGAGGCAGTGAATATCCTCCTCAATGGCAAAGTTTGAGGAAAGAATGTAAGAGTGCTTGTCAACATGGGAGAGCAAACCAGCACGTTATTCATAGGACATGGGAACAGACAAGTGTTAAAACCATCCCATCACCATATTAACAGTCTGAGTAATGAGATAATCATACTTGCTGGGTATTGCCAAGTTCAATTGAAAATCGGAGCTAGCCACTACCCTTTTGACATGGATGTAATTAGAAAACGAAGGCGAGATTTTGACGTCATCCTGGGGAGTGATTTCCTCCACCACTATCAGAGTATAGTAGACTACAGAACACAAACTGTCCATCTCAGTGAGGAAACCCAGCGTTTCAGTGCCCCCCACATCATTCCATCCCAAGGTACTACTGATATGCAGTTGCTTTCACAGGTTCCTTCCTCGCAAATGTGGATGTTACGTACAACGACCTCTGTTAGAATCAGCGGTGGCACAGGACACATTCTCTGGCTCGGGGTCAAACCCAAACCCTACGAACTGCCAAGAACAGCCATATTGATGGACCCCCTCCATCAATACGATGCCCTCAACAGACTACAGGTACGTGTTAAATGTGACTTAACAACAGCAGAAGTGCAGGGAAAGAAATTTTATGTTCCCATCTGTTTGGATAATTTCGGAATGAAACAGGTAGAAATTCCTATGGGAACCATTCTAGCTAGCGGCCAAGAGATTGAACAAAACCAACCTGTACAAGAGAAGCCAAAACCTAACCAAAAACAAAGGCTTCTGGAACACAGCATATGTCATATTGCTCCTGTGCTCAAACATAAATTCAAAGATAAGTTAGCTCATCTGCCTGCGGCTAACCAAAACAAATTGTACTCCATCTTGAAGAACACTCCTGGTTATTCGAGGAAAGGCGTTATTTGCTGGACACTGAGCTTGTTAACCATGAAATTCCCATCAGAGATTCGACGCCATTTCACAGAAACGATATAGAATACCGTATACCTCCAGCCTGTTGTGGAGGAAACTATCCAATAGCAGCTAAAGGCAGAGATAATAGAACCCTCTGTCAGTTCCTGGTCGTCCTCAATCATCATGGTCCCAAAGAAACCAATCAATGGGCTACCATCTAAGCTTCAATATGAGAGCAGTAAATAAGGTAACTGCTCCTGATGGTTACCTTCTCCCCCGTATCGACAAAACACTAGACAGGTTAGGAAATTGCAAATACTTCATTATCCTCGATCAGATTACTGACTGCACCACAGGACAGGCCGTTCGTCAGTTTGCTTGCGGATGGAATGGACTAGCGCATAGTTTCTTTACCTTCAGTAACTTACACAGTTGCTTCATCAGATCAGATGTGAAATTAGTACCTTGATCTGAGGTTAAGGACTGAGGTATCCCATACCTGAGCAACCAGTTATTAACTAAAGCTTGTGCCGCCATACTTGCTTTCTCGGCCGTAATGCGACCATGACTAAATACATAGAAAAGCGGTCAATCACTGTTAACACATACTTATTCCCTGTTGCACTTCTATTACATGGGCCTAAAACATCAATTCCGATTTGTTGGAAAGGTCTGTCTGCCTCTGGTAATCTTTGAAGCTGAATCTTTTGATGGCTCAAGTCCACACGCTGTGCGCTTGGCACACAATTCCTGACATTCTCATCCACATCTTGACGTTACGTCCTCCACCAAAACTTCTCCGCTATCTGCCTATCCGTAGCTCTTCTCCCACCATGTCCTGAAAGAAAATGGTCATGCACCTGTTGCAAAACTTAAGATCTTAACACTGCTGGTACGCCAACACGTGGGCCGCAATTCGTCGACCTGCAAAGTAACCCGTCCTGTACTAGGAACTGTGGTTGCTTTCAGAACAATTTGCAATCACTATCCACGGCGCCTGCCCTTTTCCACTCATCTTCAGTCACCCCTGTTACTTGTAATACTGCCACTTTCCTGCTCAATGTGTCAGTGTTGCCATGTTTCACACCTTCCTTGTGTATTACCTCATAATCGAGCTCACTGAGTTTCAGCGCCCATCTCACTAGCCTACTCGCTGGATCTTATACCTAATAACCATTTCAGAGCTGAATGATCCATCACAACCTTAAACCTTCTACCGTACAAATAACATCGAAAGTATGAAATCCTGTATATTACTGTTAACAATTCCTTCTCTGTCATGGAGTAATTATGTTCCGCCTTGTTAAGCTGATGAGACGCGAACACAATCGGATGTTCTTTGCTATCAATTTCCTGCCCAAGTGCAACCCCAAGAGCGTGATTAGACGCATCACATTGTAGTATAAACTCCTTTGAAAAGTATGGAAACTTCAAAACTGAATCTGATGTCAGTATCCGTTTAACTCTTCAAATGCTTTCTCACACTCTGACGTCCACTGGAAGGTAACACCTTTTCTTGGCAACTTAGTAAGTGGCCTCACTATTTCTGCGAACCCCTGTACGAATGTTCGATAATAGCTTGCAAGACCAATATACGATTACAGTTGTTTAACCGTTTGCGGAACCGGAAAATCTCATACTGCAGAAGTGAGATGAGGATCTGTCCATACCCTGTCCTGACTGACAACATGCCCAAGATAATTTACTTGTGATTGCACAAAATGGAATTTGTCCAAACTTAATGTTAGCCGTGCTGCCTCTATCTTTTAAACACCTCTAACCGTTCCACGTGCTGCTCTCTATCTCTTGAAAAACTATAATGTCATCCAGATACACCATGCATTTTTTCGGTTTCAACCCACAGAGGACTCCATCCAACAACCTCTGAAATGTTTCTGGAGCATTTTTTTTGTCGAAACAGCATTCTTTTATACTTGAAGTGACCACTATGCGTCGTAAATGCTGTTTTTGGCCTGTCCTCTGGAGATACTTCAATCTGGTGATAACCGCTTCACAAATCCATAGTGGAGAAAAATTTACACTGCCCTAGGTTGTCTAATGTTTCTGTGATATTCGGAAACGGATATACGTCTGCCACTGTCCATTCATTCAAATGTCTGTAATTGCAACAAAAGCAAAATTTTTTCGACCCGTCCGGTGTCTTCTTTGGAACTAGGACCACGCTACTAGACCAATAACTATTACTGTGCTGGATTATCCCATCTTCCAGTTGTTGCTCTATTAATTGCTCTACTACTGGTTGTAATTGTTTCGGTAATCTGTATAGCTTACGATACACCGGAGCATGATTCCCTGTCGGAATACGATGCTGTGTTATCGGTGTAGCAGGTAGCATACCCTGTGCATCAAAGAATGCTTTATACTTTAGTAATAATGCTTCCATACCGAATGATCATTTCCTCTCAAATGACTTACCTTGTCACGAAGTGCAGACGTGCTGGCGGTTTGCTTTACATCATAGTCTAGCCTCGAACTATCGATGTCCTCTTCATCCATTAACTCTACTGTGGCTATTACTAATCCCTTCGGCAGATCGAGATCATCCCGCCCAAAGTTATCTAAGCTCACCGGAACCATAAAGTGCCCATTTATGTTCGTTACCCGTGATACACTCCTACGAATAAAGCAATGCTTTTCATCTAAAGCCTCATTACTCGGTAGTGGCTCTACCAAGAATAACCAATGCTGTGGCACATCTACATCCACCAGTACCCAGATCAACTTCCCTGTACCTGTTCGTACTTTGTCACACGAAATCAACTTTAATGAGCTTGTACGCAGTTTAATTGGTATCACCTTAGTAATCGGTGCACCTTGTGACTCTGAAACATTTGCAACGGCTATACCCATTGAGAAAAAGTTCTCATCGAGCTCCAGCATATGTTGCGAAAGGTCAATTTTGGCGTGATGTTTAATCAGAACGTCCAACCCAAGTATCGCTGAAAATCCCTGTGCCACAGTTGACAACATTTCCATTTGCTCCCGAAACCACACGTTCCCTATCTTAAACTTCAGCTGTGCTGTCCCTAGTGCATCTTATTTTTATCACCTACTGCGCGCAATCTGTATCTTGGAACTTCCAATCCTTTCTTGCCCACGAGATCCACACTGACAATTGATACATGTGCTCCAGTATCCACTAAAACTCTTTGCCACTTATCTTTTATCCAAACCATCAAACTACCATCTGCCTCTTCATGCACTCTCTGAGTACCTCTTTTTACTGGAAACGCCTCCCGATGGCAGGAACACTCCCTTTTTCGTTTAACAGATTTTTACCTGCTGTATCATTAACCCGTTTTCAGGCTTTACACTGCCGTGCCTTATGCCCTATTTTCTGACAATTGAAACAGTGTGGTTCCCGACATTGTCCCTTAAAATGACCTTGCTTTCCACAACGGTAACACTCTTTGGAAGACGAAAAAATGTTCTTGCCATTGCAACTTCTAGTGGCACTATCCACTTCCTCCAAATGTATAGCTACGCACAATGCTGCTGCTAAGTCATTTGGACTTTCCATCCGTATCCAGCAAGAAAAATCCGGGGAGACCCCTCACAAAAATGAGTCTAAAGCTCTATTCTCTGCTTCTTTCAATAGAACTTCATTTGCACTCGCATCTTGCATTAACTCATATGTGTGCGCATTCGTTATCCTAATTCTGTCTGAAAATTCTTCTACCGTTTCACCCATTTTTTGCATCATCCTCCCAATTTTTCTCTAAAAAATCTGGCACTGTTTTGTTTCCTAAACCTTCGCAACAATCCCTGAGCCAACTCTGTGAACGTAGTACCATCCTTTAACCCTTCGTGGTTTGCCACATAAGTCTTTGCGTCACCTACTAATCGTAACGTCGCCATTTGCAAACACATTTCATCTGACCAGCCACACAGTCTAGCCGTACTACGTACGTCACCAATGAAAACATTCACATCCTCTGATGTTTTACCCAAGAAGTAAGGTATCAAATTAGCCGCTGAACAATCTGCCACACCAGAAAAGACAGTACCCCTTGCATTCTACACTATTGCTTCCCGAGGCTGAATGAGTATTTTGCAACAATTGTTGCTCCATCCTCTGCATGTGCTGCTTTTGCAACTTATTTTCTTCAATCAGTTTCTTAATTTGCTCTGTCAATGCGACTATGGCGTCACTTGTTTCGGTTGCACGTGTCTGGCATTTTCCGTATGGTATACCTCACCTCACAAAAATAAAATTGTATTACCCAAAAGCAAGTTAATTCCTCGCACGTCTAATGGCAAGCCATCTAGACTTACCACATTGCCCCATTAGATGACCATAGAAGCAACAAACATCACAAGTGCTTAGTACAAATTTATTGCAAGGAGTTCCGTGACCTGTTAATCCACACACTACACATTTAGATGGGACTAAGTTAACGTGACTATCATTCCCACGAAACTGTGATAAGTCTACAGGGCTACTAAGCCTTTCAAATGACACTCTCACATCCCTTAACATTACCCTTGACATGTCTAGCTACACAGAAGACATAGAGAGATGGCAGTTGCTAGACTCACCCTATTCGGTGTTTCTCGGTTGCTCCGTATGGTGCTAGTCAAAGTCATGGCGTGAGTGCGCCTAACACCACTTGTTATGACTTCTACACCACTTGTTAGCAGCAGACAGAGTGGCTGCGCCAAAGACTGAGACGGCGTCAAGTTTTACAATTATTTATTGAACTTTCTTTACAATTTCTACCTCGTCGTCGCTGCCCAGCCCTGCGGATCCCTCCACCTGGCTGCTGCTGTGTAGATTCTCTGATAATACACGCAACGCTCGCCAATGATCGCACTTAGGAGCTCCACTGAGGCCAGTATGCCCTGTGGTTGAGATGAAGTCGTCACTACTCTGCGCCCCCAGTATGAGCACGCCCACGGAGCAGCGTCACCATGAGGTCAGCTGCCGTTGCTTGCTGCCCCTGCAGCTGGGAAGCTGGCAGTCACGCTGTCCGCGAGGTCCCGTCATGGGCGGCGACGCGCCGCTGGCCGGGCTGCCGGGAAGTCCGGGAGTCACTCCCCGGCGGCGCCTGTGACCGAGACCGCGCTGCGGCTGGTCCTGCTGGAAGTTCTCACTCTACTTAAGTCAGCCATGGTGCCGACCGGACTCGGGCCGACCTCCAGAGCTGAAGTTGGCTTTTGGCGGCGAACGGATGGTTCCTGAGAGCTGGAACAGACTTCCGGAATCGTCACCTACGAAGACTGAACATTCGGACACGGACCACGTCTGTCCTCAGATCCGAACTGCTTCCTAATGGCTTCTGTCTGTTGCTGCCTGCGCTCTACTATTTGTATCCGACAGGAGGGCGTTTTTTACCCTCGGTGGTAGCTTTTTGTTATTACTCCCGCAGTATATTGCAGCGTAACTAAGCGTGCTGGCCTTACTTCCCCTTACTCAGCACTCTCCAGGCTTCGTTCGGCGCTCGGTCTGTGTGCGTCCTTGCATCAGCCTGCTGGTAGACTGCTGCTGTCAGCAAGGCTATCTGTGCCTGCCTACTTCGCAACGCCTCGGGCGCCGCCATGCCTCTGTTTTTCCATCCTCCACAGCATGAAGCAACGCTTACTACATGCGGCCGCAACAGATGTGTTCAGGGTCAAATGGTAAAGGAACAGGAGCACAGGAGCACTCGGTGGCATATGCTTCCAGACAGTTAAATAGGGAAGGGCGGAATTATTCCACAATGGAAAAGGAGATGTTAGCCGTAATATATGGAGTAATGTATTTTCTTTGTTACCTTTATGGTAGGAAGTTTAAGGTCATGACAGATCACGCAGCGTTGAGATGGTTACTGCGACTCAAGGAACCTTCTAGTCCATTAAAAATGGGCTCTATGATTAAGTGAGTTTGACTATGAAATAATTCATAAACCAGGGAAGAAACACAGGAATGCAGATGCATTAAGTCGCAAGTCAGACACATTAGAAGTAAAGGGTGTGAGTGTCGCTGAATGGCAAATTCATTCTTTAAGTATAGTTCAAAAAGAATAGCCCAGTTTGTGGAATTCCAACAGTTTTGTAATGTCGAACGTCACAAGATACTGCATCCATCTCAAACAAGATGGTTATCTTTGTTAACTGTTGTTTCACGTATTCTAGAGCAATGGAATGCATTGCAATTATTTTTCACTTGCAAGTGGGAAGAAGAAAGACTGTATGCAGCTGAACAGTTAGCAAAGGCATTCAGGGACAACTTTGTACGTGTATTTTTTATATTTCTCGAGTGGATTCTACTGAAATTTGTATCTCTGAATCAATATTTTCAAAGCGAGAAATTAGTAATCTGCTCTTTGCATGATAGAATGTGAAAACGTACAAAGAAATCCTTCTCTGCTACGTGTCTCCTGACTATATCAATAAAACTGATTTGACAGACATAGATCCAGCAAACCCAGCCCAACTTGTGCCTTATACGCAAATGTATTTAGGTGTAGGTGTGACGAATTTCATGAGCCAATCTGAAAACATTCACAAAAATCTAAAGTGACTGATTTCTACTACAGAGTGCAACAGTTTCTTATAGTATCTTGTTGTGAGATAAAAAAAGCGGTATGATTTCAACAATTCTGTTCTAAAAATGTTGAGTTGGTTAACACCAGAAATAGCATTGTCAAAAAGTGCTGCAAGGCCGTCAACACTTGTTCCACTTATAAAGTCGGTTCAGAGGATTTCTCCAAAAGACGAAAGGCTTATGCAAATGATTGATGATCAGTGGAGAGCATTGCCACATGCAGAATTTCCTGAAAATCTATGGTCTAAAGAGGTGGACGAACTTTGGGTGTTCATAAAGAACGCTAGGGACCATCATGGTAACCAAGAGTCCCTCCAAATAGGAATCTTTGTGCTAGATATATTAGTTTTACCACATTCTAGTGCTGATTGTGAGCGGGTCTTTTCAAAATTGTATCTAGTGGAGACACCATTGAGAAATAAGTTACATTCGGGTACAGTCAGCGCAGTAATGCTCACTTCCCAGCGTGTGAAGAATTGCGTACAGTTCGAGCCAACCAGTGCAACGCTTGCATCAATGAACACGTCGAACATTTATGCTAAGAAGAAGGAATGTCATCGGGATAGTGACGCCGATTTCGCCGATGTGGAGTTCGACAACGATGCTTATTAGGGTGAGTTTAATTATATTACTATTTTTAATTATATTACGTACACAGTGCTACTTTCCGATCGGGGTTAGCGAATTTTCCTTGCATAAAATCTGTGATGCTTTGGACACTTTCGAGTTTATCTGGTTCTGAACGTATTTTTAGTACTTAGCATCGGGATTAGAGACGTTTTGGTTCGTAATTAGGAGGTTTTATGGACAAAAATTTTAAAAGATGAGAAGACTTTGCCATTCGCGATTGAAAGCAAATATTGTGTACGTCATATTATCAGCATTATTGTTTTTGTTTTTTTAAGATTGTCAATATACGATAATTTTCGATAAAACCGATAATTTTAAATACAAAATGCCATAATTTTATCTTCTGGAGTTGGCAACGCTGCTCGAAGATCTGAACGCAGTGTCGAGTAGCTGCCAGGGCGATGTACTGATTGTCTAAATTGAAGGCTGAGGACGATTTACTAGCAAAATCAGTTAAAGAGGTGCATCCTGCTCATAATATTATTTTCCCAGGCGTAGTGAGAGATGCTCTACACAGTACAAAATCAGCTAAACAGGTCTATCCTGCCCATTATATTATTTTACCAAGCTTAGTGAGAGATGCTCTACACATGAGTACTCCAGAAGTATTATAGAGCAACAGATATAAGCACCTCCATCTTTTGAACTTGGTATTAAATAGTATGAGTATAAAACGTTACCACATGGTTACGACTAGCCTCTATTCCTCTAAAATGCATTTCCTAAAATTGAATTGCTTCTCAATGTCAACACTAATCATCTCTGATAAATAGTACAATATTTCCTTCTTCATTAAAATATTTCTCGTTGTTGTAGCAACTGAGGAAGCAGCATATGGTGTTCACCACGTCCTTCCTGATACTCATTTAACTCATTAACATGCATTCGAGGACGTTTCAACGAAGCAACTGCAGTGCAGGACTCGTCTCTAAACACACAAACGTGGGATACGTTCCGTGAGCAAGCGGTTTGCCGGTGTATAGTGAGACCTCGGACAACGGCGTCTGATGACTCTTAGGCGGCGCCACACTGGCTCCGACATCGGCCGATCTTTTCAAATCAGTTTGCCACAATGGGGGAGGACACTTTAAAGCCGATCTCATCTCCCAGACGTACAGACTTCGGATGACAGTCGCTGAAATTGAAATCGTTTCGTTTTCTTCAGTCAAATTGACCGACGTTCTCGCACGCGAAATATGGAATGTGAGAAACTGATAAGTTTAGTCCAAGAAAGAGTGAGTTTGTGGCATCCTGAGGATGAAGACCTCATAATCGAAATATAGTTCGAAAACTATGGACTGAAATCGCAGGTTTATTCGAGACCTCAAATAAGCAAAATCTTTATTGGAAATTTTAGGCATAGATTATAATATCAGAAAATAATTTGTTCAAGTGAAAAGGGTGCCTTATATTATATGTTTATAGCTATTGTACTGGTTTTTTTGTGTTGGGTTGCCATTAGTTGTCTACAAATTACATTACTGCTTACTGGCGTTTTATGCCAGCAGGGTAGTGATTCTATTAACATGTGCGCTATATGTATTCCCACTTTTAAGTGCTTTAGGTTTTCAGAGTATCTTATGCTACCCTTTATGCTTATCTTTCGCTCGTGTGCTAAATGACAGTTATTGAAAGTTAATTGGCGTACGTCTGCACAACTTTGAATAAATACAGCGAAATCGACTGTTTGTAACTTGTTTTTGTTGGTCACCACGAATTACGTAGAGTACGGCTTTGAGCACTATGGGACTTAACATCTTAGGTCATCAGTCTCCTAGAACTTAGAATTACTTAAACCTAACTAACCTAAGGACATCACACAACACCCAGCCATCACGAGGCAGAGAAAATCCCTGACCCCACCGGAAATCGAACCCGGGAACCCGGGCGTGGGAAGCGAGAACACTACCGCACGACCACGAGATGCGGGCGTAGAGTACGCAACAGAACATTTCTCCCGTCATCTCATATGTTCGTAAAACTTGGCTGGTTATTTCGATAACTTAGCAAGGAGTGTATAGTACCGTACTTTACGAAGCAGGAAAGCTCATTCAAACGCATTCGGCGTCTCTTTAATAAAAGAGGCCGCTATGCAACACTCGTGTCCAAGCACAGAGGCGTCGAAGTATCCACCCCACCCAAAGAGGTTAAAATCTAACCTACATCATAAGCAGGTTTGAGTTACCTGAGACTGAAGTCGTGCGTGTGTGAGTGTCGTCTATTTTGGACGAACACCTTACTGGCCGAAGTTTTCTTTGTGACTTTTTGTTGTGCCTATTTGCGACTCAGCACCTCCGCTAAATGGTGAGTAACAACTTTCCTTTTCATAATATTGTTACATTCCATCCTGGATTTTCCATTGTTTAACTAATTCATGTGTAGAATTGATTCTAACCTAACGCAATCTCCTTGACCCTGCCAAAAACGGACTAAGTAGATCGGACGCAGTTCGACCACGATGTCACCGATGTTATCGAGCGACCTCAAGTGACGGTGTACTACAGTTCGTCAACAGCAAACAGGGCCGCTCTCAGTAGTTTGGAGCTGTGTTGTTGAAACTCGAGTGTTCTGTAATTGGTATTAAAGTGAATAAAGTAGGCTGTCTGCTAAAAAGGCCTTTTAATTTGTTAAGCGTAGAAGAAAAGATACAAATCAAAGGCTGAGGTGCACATCACCCACCTACAATATTACGCACACAACACGAAAACAATTAAAAGGAAGTTGTTTATACTTCATTGTTAGCTACATTATTTCATGGATTAGATCATTAATCCCTATTTATAGCTTTACAGTTATCATATTTACTATTTTTCTAGTGTTTCTAAGCAGTATGACAAATGAATTTTAAATAACAAACAATTTGGAACAATTCCTTATTGACCAAGGAAAATGACCACAAGCCGCCACTGTGAAACACAGATATATCTGCCCCATAAAATCTCCCCAGTTGTAAAGTCTTCGAAGCATCCGAACATATACAATTTGTAAAATTTTTAGCTCTAAACCCCTTCCAAAATAATTCATAAGCAGTCTATCGAAAAATACATGTGAATGTTTTTACAATGCACACGAAAACAGTTAATGACAACTGAGTATGTAGCCTACTCATTATCAGTGGGTACGTAAAAATAGACGAACAATGTAGTTTAAGGTCAACACATTTCAATTACGCCAATAACGAAAACAATTTTCTGTCCTTGATGCGCTGTTAGTATGAACTGACGCTATTAAATAGTTTCATCTTACCAAAAAGCATTCTTGAAACTGGGCCCAAAGTTGAATATCTTTTTCCGCTGCAGAATTCACAAATAGGCATGCTTCATCAACATTGAGCACTGAAGTATTGCAATTTTTTACGCTCCTTATAATATTTAGTATCGTCATTCTCGGAAGAGAATTTCAGTAATGCTTCATGCTATAGTACAAAACACATCATAGAGTAGAACCACGTATAAGAATGTCACAGCTTCCAGTGCAAAGAACACACAAACAAATCTAAGCACATTTACTTCACGTGACAGCTATCGTCACAAGACGTGAAATACATATTCCTGTGTAGTTTATTAGAGGGAAAGAGTCTGACGGCGTGCACACGATTTCTCTTTTTCATCAAAAAATAGCTAGCAGAGATACAGCAGCCACAAATTACAGATAGGAGAACGTAAGCAATGAGAAAAATGAGGTTTATTGTTATTTTTAAACAGCGTACATTACTTTCACGGAAACTTTGTTGTGCTTTTATTTTTTAATGAAAAGAACTACGAAGCTCGTGCTTATTCACTCCATATGATGCAACCGACTTGAAGTTAGCTTCGTTTTCATATTTTGTTCGCTACCTGGATTCAGGGGTGCCAACATACGCGATTTGAGGCTACTCGCCGATTGTTTTTCATTGAGTTCCAAGCTCCGTGACTTCGTCTTCCAAGTTCATAAACCCATAATTAAATACATATCCGCCGACGCAAATGCCACTTGCAGTATGTACAGGGTGTTTCAAAAATGACCGGTGTATTTGAAACGGCAATAAAAACTAAACGAGCAGCGATAGAAATACACCGTTTGTTGCAATATGCTTGGGACAACAGTACAGTTTCAGGCGGACAAAGTTTCGAAATTACAGTAGTTACAATTTTCAACAACAGATGGCGCTGCAAGTGATGTGAAAGATATAGAAGACAACCCAGTCTGTGGGTGCGCCATTCTTTACGTCGTCTTTCTGCTGTAAGCGTGTGCTGTTCACAACGTGCAAGTGTGCTCTGGACAACATGGTTTATTCCTTAGAACAGAGGATTTTTCTGGTGTTGGAATTCCACTGCCTAGAACACAGTGTTGTTGCAACAAGACAAAGTTTTCAACGGAGGTTTAATGTAACCAAAGGACCGAAAAGCGATACAATAAAGGATCTGTTTAAAAATTTCAACAGACTGGGAACGTGACGGATGAACATGCTGGAAAGGTAGGGCAACCGCGTACGGCAACCACAGAGGGCAACGCGCAGCTAGTGCAGCAGGTGATCCAACAGCGGCCTCGGGTTTCCGTTTTCCGTGTTGCAGCTGCGGTCCAAATGATGCCAACGTCCACGTATCGTCTGATGCGCCAGAGTTTACACCTCTACCCATAAAAAATTCAAACGTGGCAACCCCTCAGCGCCGCTACCATTGCTGCACGAGAGACATTCGCTAACGATATAGTGCACAGGATTGATGACGGCGATATGCATGTGGGCAGCATTTGGTTTACTGACGAAGCTTATTTTTACCTGGATGGCTTCGTCAATAAACAGAACTGGCGCATATGGGGAACCGAGAAGCCCCATGTTGCAGTCCCATCGTCCCTGCATCCTCAAAAAGAACTGGTCTGGGCCGCCATTTCTTCCAAAGGAATCATTGGCCCATTTTCAGATCCAAAACGATTACTGCATCACGCTATCTGGACATTCTTCGTGAATTTGTGGTTGTACAAACTGCCTTAGACGACACTGCAAACACCTCGTGGTTTATGCAAGATGGTGCCCGGCCACAACGCATGGCCGACATCTTTAATTTCCTGAATGAATATTTCGATGATCGTGTGATTGCTTTTGGCTATCCGAAACATACAGGAGGCGTGGATTGGCCTCCCTATTCGCCAGACATGAACCCCTGTGACTTCTTTCTGTGGGGACACTTGAAAGACCAGGTGTACCGCCAGAATCCAGAAACAATTGAACAGCTGAAGCAGTACATCTCATCTGCATGTGAAGCCATTCCGCCAGACACGTTGTCAAAGGTTTCGGGTAATTTCATTCAGAGACTACACCATATTATTGCTACGCATGGTGGATATGTGGAAAATATCGTACTATAGAGTTTCCCAGACCGCAGCGTCATCTGTTGTTGACAATTGTAACTACTGTAATTTCGAAAGTTTGTCTGCCTGAAAATTTACTGTTGTCCCAAGCATATTGCAACAAACGGTGTATTTCTATCGCTGCTCGTTTAGTTTGTATTGTCGTTTCAAATATACCGGTCATTTTTGAAACACCCTGTATAATACACTCCTTCTTGACGTTAGCAGCCGAGGTTGCCATGCGCGTATTTTCTGCCATTTTCAGCTGTCCATATTTCCTAATTGAACATTTAATCAGAACTAAAGTATTTGTCTTTGGATGCTGCAAGTAGAATATTGCCACGGCGAATATTTATTGAATTATTGATCTCTGAATTTAGAGGTCGAGGGATCGTATCCCCTATCTTCTGCAAAATTTGTACGTCTTGATCGACTAGTTAATATAGTTTCTTTTTTCTTTACGCAACACTGAAGAATGAGTCTTCTATGGACGCCAAATTTGGTGTACGGCATTGTACTGTTGAAGCTACAACTCTCCGAATCCAAAAGCTACAGAGTCCAATATCTGGATCTTCTTGTGTGATGGTTAAACAATGGAAACTCCAGGTAGGAATATCAACAATGTGGGAAAGGATAGATTGCTTCTTACCGCACCATCAATATAGGACAAATCATCCAGCTGCATTGTCAAGGGAGTAGTTTCGTCGCTTGCTTTACGTGGTCCCTTTAAATATGTTATGATCCTCATTAGAGGCGAGTTATGGCAAAGACCCATCACCAGCATTTGCTCTTTCATTGTTACATCCTATTCACAAAATAAAAATTTTAAAAACTGTGTGGAGGAAGTATCCACATTGTATGAATTAGAAGGGATGAGATCAGAAGCCAAAGTGTAGCGCACTTTTTGGATAAACAAACAGGAAAACTTTGAAATTTTGGAGATAGCAGATTTAATCCAACAAGCAGCATCTTTTTATCCAAAGGTGAAAACAGGCCTAGAAATTTTACTGACAGTGCCTTATTCCATGGCTACAATTGAAACGTCGTTTAGCACACTCAGATGCATAAAAGCATGGCTCAGATCAACAATGACTGAATTTATGTTAAATGTGCTTCGTATGCTCAGTGTATATGAAAAACTTGTACTCACTATGGGCGATTCTTTCATGGGAAATATCATAAGACATTTTACAGAAAATTCTCGAAAATTACTTTTAAGACAGTTGTCTAATCAAACATTTTAAAATAAATCAAGACATATTTATATTTATTTCTTTGACTAACCGTCACGCAGCATCTCCTGTAGGCTTTTCCCCTACACCCAATGTTTCGTATAGGTGTCTTTGTACAATTTGTAGGTCAAAACAAAATCAGGGGACCCAGCTTAAGAAATTTTTTTATCCTTCCCCCCCCCCCCCCAAAAGCCAAAAGTAGGGTACGACCATGACCTGTACTTGCAGGACAATGACACTAAGACGATCCTTCTGTTGGGTATAGAAATGCCCAAGTTCTACCCAAAGCAATTGATCCTACCTTTCTATCACTGTCACATGTATAGCGATTCTATCACTGTTGCATGCATACCGATTCTTTATTTCTATTTATTCTATGGCTGATCTGAAATGTAACTCTAATAGACTTCTGAATTCATTTGTGGTCTCTTCACAGAGAAATCTATGGGACTTAACTGCTGAGGTCATCAGTCCCCTAGAACTTAGAACTACTTACACCAAACTAACCTAAGGACATAATACACATCCATGTCCGAGGCAGGATTTGAACCTGCGACCATAGCGGTCGTGCGGTTCCAGGTAGTATTGGTGGTAGTAGTAGTAATAGTAGTAGTTGTATAAGCAATAATTATTTTTACAATAAACATTTATGCAGTTTTTTCAGCAAGCATTAAAGATGTTAACTTGTGATGTTTCTTCTAAACCACCAGTACTTGACAGTAAGTCAAAGCACGAAAGCTCAGCACTGACCTAAACTGGAGAGAGGCGTAAAACATATGTCGAGAATGCCAGATACTAGCCACGCTTCAATTCCAGTGAGAACCTGGGGTGCTGAAATACTGCTATTTTGCTAGATTTTTTGGAGAGATACATTAAATACGTAGTTTACCAGCTGTCTAAACAAACTGATGGCCGTAAAATCCAACCCCCCATCCCTTCCCAATCACTATGTTTCCCTCTAGCACCTGCATCAACAACCAAAGGAATTTTACCTGCTCCAGCAATACCCATTAAAACTACAGAAAAGTATTTCAGTTTGTTGAAGTAAATTGATCCACTATGCAGCGGACATTGAAGTTCACAATGGCCTCAATCTATTGCTCCAATGCAGTTCAGAAATTTCAATAGCGGAAAATATTTTTATGTTACATTCTTGAGGTGCTCTTTGCTAGCCAGAGGCTTTATTTCAAGTGCAAACTTTAGTACAATAGCTGAACACGTGTCAAACTATGAAGCTAACAGTACATCTTCTAAGTATAAATTCAAATGCTAGATGTCTAAAAGTGACACATGTTGCCAAAAACCTGAAAGAAAAGAGAAAAAAATTGTTTTCATACGAAATAATTTATTTCATATTGTTAAAATTAATTAGAAATGGTCTAATTAAAGAAATAATTAATAATATTAATTATGATGGAAATAACTAATTAAACATATTTTGCACTTACTAGCAGTGTAAGAGCCAATTTCATTTATTTATTTTTTTCCATTATAAACAAAAAACAGCAGAAATATACTGTTTTTGATTTTTTTATCAAGATAAATTCTCATTGTTTTAAGGGGCGTATGAAGTGAAAGAATGTGAAAGGTTCATTCAGGAAGAATGTGCTAACTTCACATGTCCATTTTATTCTGCCTCCAATCCTCCACACAAGAAGCGAAAATTTTGCACCTCCCATAAGTTTGCCTGGGATGTTGTTCTTTTTAGCACAATGGCAGGGAACCTTATGTCTCCTTCAGTGGATAAGACCACACCACTGGATTCAATGGCAAAATTACAGAGACCAATGACAGAGTACCTATCTATCAACAGTGCACAGTGAATATGACAATAGACTTTCCAGACCCACTGTTCCAAGAAAAGCCTAAGGAAAAAAAGATGGGGAAAAGTGAATGATGGGACTGTAGGAAGAAAATGCTATTTCAGATATGGGGAAACAAACAGCTACTAAGGGAAGTGACCATAATTTCTCCTAAACTTTACATCCGTAAGTGAGTCATTATATGAGAACACGAAATGAGGAAGGTGCATCAACAATATCCTCCACACTATGAGTCACTGTCAACCAGTAGTAGTTATGTTGAAAGAGAAAACACCTATTGAGGAATGAACAGATACATGAATCAAATGAAAATATCATGTACTTTTTTAATAAAATGAACTGATTATTTTCTATGTTTACTCTTCTTTCGACTCTGTCAGCCACAGAAGTCTATTACAAAAGCCCCACTGCTATGGTTTTAAAGGTAAAGATCTATCTCTGATTAAATCTTATCTGAATGAGAGAAAACAATTGTACATTTGAACAAAAACAAATCAGACATTCTGGGTGAAACACAAGGTGTCCCATAATGTTCCATGCTTGAGCCCTTGCTTTTCATAATTTATGTAAATGACTTGTCCAAGATGATAGGACCTTGAACACAATCAAGCAGAAAAGTGCAGAACACCTCAGAATATCCGGTATATAGTTCAGAACAAATGAATCACAAATTAACCACTCTAAAACTGTATATATTCTTTTTAGCCTATGTAACAGCAGCAGCAGCAACAATAACAACAACAACAATAATTGTGCCTCATTTAAGCTTCTTGGGATTCCTCTTGATCCAAAATCAACTTGGGAAACTCACACTGAGTATGTACGCAAAACGTTAGCCCAAGTCACCTATCTGTTAACTAAACTTACGACTTGTGTGATGGACAAGCTACTGCCGAACTCCTATTATGCCTTCTTTTTCCTTCCCCCCCCCCCCCCTCCCCCTTCCCCCCCTCCCCTCCACATCTACCTCACATATGCAGTACTGTAATGGGTAAAAGAACTTTTATTTGCCAGAAAAAGGACATTAGGTGCATTGTTGAAGTAAGGAACCCTTTATTATGTAGGGAATACTTTAAAGAGCTCAAAATACTGACAGTTAGATCACTGTTTGTTCTCAGCAGACTGGGGACTATTGAGGGAAACGAAGACAGTCGTAAACTGTGAGAGTCTATACATAACCAAGACACAATAAAGGCAGATGAAGGACATTCCAGTTACCAGACTTTTAAAAAACCCAAAATATTCATATACAAAGGGATACTATCACTTAATATGTTACCACATACAGCACAGACCATATCACTGAATGTCTTCAGAAATGTTACAAAAAGGTGGCTTAAACAAAAAGCCTTCTTCACGGTAGAAAAATTTAAAGTACGCAATAAAAATAATCTAATCTACTAAAGCTGCTGTATGATGTTACTACTATATTACTTCAGCTTTTCCGGATATAGTATTGTATCATACTCTCATGCATTATTTTTCATGATGCTTTTATACTTGATGATTAACATGTGTCAAGCATACATATCTCACTTATATTTGTCAAAATGTTTTTCTCAACATTGGGTATTGTTTACACATACTGTTTCTCCTTTTGTCATTCTGTATTACACGTTTATATTTAATGATTACTAAATCTGTCAAGTAAAAACCATGGATATTCCTTCAAGATGTTAAAAATGTGTAACTCATTATGTAGCTATACAATATATGTAAAATGCTGACATCAATTGCATGGAAAATGCTTATAGTTGGATCGATGAATTGAATCAAATCAACCTCTTTTGAAATATGTATGTATATTATAAAATACTATCAATTCTTTGCTAACATAAAACAATTAAATACATAGTTTAAACCAGAAAGAAATTCTTTTCAAAAATTTTTAAGTAAAGTTTCTGTAATTTGGTAAATTTATTTTTTACATACCTCAGTGTTACAAGTTTCTCTGCTGATGTCATTTGCAGTGGAATGCCCGATCTTTTCTGTGTTCAAGCTAGGAGCTATTTTCTGGAGTATTTAATCAAATGTTCAGACAGACATTCTTGCGTCAGCCAAAACCCTGGTTTGGTCATTTCTTAAATCACAAAATATGTGGTGGCACACTTCATAAACTTTTCTACTCCCATTAATTGTATTCTGTCCAACAACTCACATTTCCAAAAACAGCTATTTTTCACTCAAAATAAGGAGCTTAGTAGATCATGCGATGATGCCATGTTAAAAGGTGATGGAAAATACCGCTCTGCCACTTTAATTGTTGCCAGCGACACTCACCATTCCCCCACTCATGCCCACTGCTCGACGACTCATTGTAACTGTGGCCTTACGTGGGTCTTGCACTCATAATTTGGTATTTTATAGTCGCATCTAGAGATCTCGATAAAATACCAATATTTTTTCAGAAAAATATCACTATATATTTTTCCCCAATGTATCAACACATCGATATCGAAATGGCATTATCGAGTGCTGATATTTTTGTTTTATATTTTTTCACAGTTTTCAGTATATATATGGAATCCTTCTTTTGAAATTGTAGGAGAACACTATTTTACAGTCTTACTAATTTTTGAGCCTTCATCACGTCCAGTCTTTCTCTTTGAGTGTGTTAGCAAGTATTGGCGGCACAAAGAAGTAGTCCGATTGCACTGGTCATGGCGGTGTGAATAGAATAACAGGATTTTTTATGTGAAGGGAAATAGCACACCAATTTCAGTAACAAACAATTTTTGACGTAACTAGTGTGCTACACCTTCACTTCGGCAGTTGTTGAAAATAATGAACAAAAATCTAAATGAGAAAAGTGGTCTTTGCGGTGGGTGGGGACGTGTGAGGGGAAATGCTGATGTAATTGGTACTCGGCACTACAATATTTAACTTCACAACACAATTCTGACACTACAACTGCTATGTCGCTGGCGTTTGCAGAAATGAAAAAAGCAGGGAAATCAACACGAAGCACTTCAGACAAATCTGATGTGTGATGAAATCGGATGATAGACCCATCAGACACCTTTTACTGTGCCACTTACATGGAGTTACCATTGTTAGCAAAGTGGTTATCGCCAAGTGTGTCGTGCATTGTTTTCCTTTCAATTCTTGTTCTAAGGGGAGTAAGCAAGCTACTAGATTGTTGATGCACAGAATATCGAATAATAAATCAATACCATACCTAAATATATCTAGCTCTAAAAATGGAAGTATATTTACGATGTGAAGCCGATCTTTTATAGGACGGTAAGTTGATATTTGCTCCTTCAATATGATGATACATGGATCTTTTTCTATATACCGAGAGCTGATAATGATATTTTTTTAAATATTGATATATCGGATTCCCAATATTTGTAAAAATATCAATAGTCCTTGTTACAACCCTAGGCCAACGTCTTATTGTGCAAGAGCATGGCAACAAAAAAAGTTAGGTGAGCTTTGGTAAAAAAAGTTACAGCAAACAATCTCTGACAACAAAATTGTAATATATGTTTGTAATAATG
The DNA here is from genome assembly GCF_023897955.1 of Schistocerca gregaria. NCBI lineage: Eukaryota > Metazoa > Arthropoda > Insecta > Orthoptera > Acrididae > Schistocerca > Schistocerca gregaria. The sequence continues at coordinate 129,131,459 of NC_064920.1, read as the reverse complement.
CACAGTAGGCCATAGTGGGGCAAAACATGTAAATAAAACTCTGGTGCTAATGTGCAATACGTAAATAGTTGTTTAAGGCAATAGAATTACCATCAACTGGGGAACATTGCCTGTTTTTGAAAATGGTTATTTTTGGGGACTTTAAAAAGTTCCTGACTAACCAGTGCACACATCACAGTTTGCTTTGCACACAAACATGTTTAACAACTTCAATTTTGCCCATTTTCAGCATTTTTGCAGGTTTATACTGGTGTTCCTGCTTTCATCTTGGAATATATGATTTTTTTGTAGTCTAAAAAGGATCTCACCCTTCTCATTCATTTACATATGGGAATTATCTATTTATCTTTCCTAATGATCCACATAATTCTCTATCAAATACACACATCAAAAGAAATTTTTCATTGGTTGCAAAGATGGACTTCGCGATGGACGTCGAGAGTGGAGTTGTGCATCATGCAGCCTACTGTGCGCAGTTTGAGTCGTAACATGACGTCCTGTGGCTGCACGAAAAGCATTATTCAACATGATGGCATTGCTGTCAGGGTTCCTCCGAACCATAATCCGCAAGTAGCGGTCATCCACTACAGTAGTAGCCCTTGGGCAGCCTCAGCAAGGCATGTCATTGACAGTTTCTGTCTCTCTGTATCTCCTCCATGTCTGAACAACATCGTTCTAGTTCGCTCTGAGATGCCTGGACACCTCTCTTGTTGAAAGCCCTTCCTGGCACAAAGTAACAATGTGAATGCAATCGAACTGTGGTATTGACCGCCTATGCATTGTTGAAATAAAGACAACATGAGCCATTCCTGGTGGACTGGCTGGAACTGATTGGCTGTCAGACCCCCTCCATCTAATAGGCACTGCTCATGCACGCTTGTTTACATCTTTGAGTGAGTTTAGTGACGTCTCTGAACAAAGTGTGTCTGTGATCCAGTATTCACAGTCAATATCTATCTTCAGTAGTTCTGGGAACCGGGTGATGCAAAACTTTTTTTGATGTGTGTACAATTTAAGATGTGAAAATTACTTCGCATTACCTGGTAATGTTGCACCAGCAAGACTGCTGGAAATGGGACAACTTTTTCTGCGCTTGTTTTCAGATTGTGTTTTTTTTTTTTATTATTTTGTTTTAGATGCCATGATGCATGAGGACCAGGCTGGGAGGCAGCAGTGATCAAAGCCATCATGAAACTGCACACCAACTTACTGTCTCTGCAATGGTTATTAAGGAAATGTGCAGTGGGACAGCAGCTCAAACATATATCAGCTAGAACAATTGAAAATAAAGTGAAGTGCTTTCTTCCAAAGACACCAGAGGCACCAGCTGCAGCACCTTCCCCCAAATCCCTATGGAAAAATTACGCTATCTTCACAGCTGTAGCATTCTGTACCGCCACATAGGCACAAGCACCAGTGTAGCATCAATTTGAAGAAAGGCAGGTCCAAAGCAGACAAAGGAAAAATGAAAGACAAATTAAAATGGAGAGGAGAATTGGAAAATTAGTAAAATCAGTCAAATCACTCTTTTTTCCTCCCAAGTATTATTTGCCAAATGCAGATCAAGTGCACTGCTACAGAACATGACATAACAGCCTGACATAATGTCATTCAATGTACTAGTTGAAACTGATCAGTCAATGAGAGCAACCAATGGCAGGTGACTGCTACAAAGATTGCCAGCAATTTATTGTCCATTTGTTAAGCATTTAATGAACTCACTGTTGACCAGACTACTCAATGTGAAAAATAAGGTGGTGCACAGCAGCGTAAGAGGTCATGTGCAAATTATACAGGCTGTTTTAAAGCAACTACCACAGAAATGAAATGGCATTAAGTAGTGGCATCCACAGTGTGAAGCCTATTGCTTGAAGTATTGGTTTGACACCAAAGGTGGCACTAACCTCTATGTATCCACTACTAAGGGAAGTGAGGAGCCAGAAAAATACTGGCAATTTGAATTGGGACAGGATATAAACTGCACTGACTTAAAGATGATAAACTGTAATTATTTTCAGCAGAAGTATCAACTTCAAACGCTATTAAAATTCAACCTCTTTTAATAGCAAATTATATTTATGACAAAAATACAGCTCAATGCACAAAATTTGTTTATAATAAGCTATAAATTATTATTCAAGTGTATTATGTAATGATATGTGCATGGAAAATGTCTTTTTCAAGACACTGCCGTGACTCATTCAACTGTTTGATTTATCTATGTGAATGAATAAGTGCAATTGGCATGATAACTTCAAAGGAGAATGGATAATTTTTAGTAGTCTGACATTCCTGTAATTACAAAGTTTATAAAATTCAAGTTTCTCCGACATAAACTGCTTCAGGCAAGTCGTGAAACGGTTTGGATGACTTGTTTGCATAATTAAACTTCTATGAATATAACTGCCATGACCAGAATCTCCAATTCATTAAATATACACACTGGTGACAATTTATGCTGTGCATCCGCAGAAAAAGGCAGTTGATTTGGTGCATGTGTTTTGGTTGCCAGGGACTGGCTACACCCAGACGTTGTTTGATAATAGCTTACCTTCTGACTGCTATCACTTGTGTGTGTTGTTACTGTATTGCACAGTTTTCTTCTTTTCTGGCTAGGGATGAACACAGTTCTGTTGTCACCAATTGTTTTGTCTCTAACTGGTGCTTAGCAACAGTATACCTGTTGGAGGGACCCTTGTATTGTGAGAACATGTCCGGCCAGCCTGAGTGGCCGAGCAGTTCTAGGTGCTTCAGTCTGGAACTGCGCGACCGCTACGGTCGCAGGTTCGAATCCTGCCTCAGGCATGGATGTGTATGATGTCCTTAGGTTAGTTAGGTTTAAGTTGTTCTAAGTTCTAGAGGACTGATGACCTCAGCAGGCAAGTCCCATAGATTTCTCTGTGAAGAGACCACGTCCCATACTGCTCAGAGCCATTTGAACCGTTTTTTGAACAGTGTCACATATTTACTCTCAAGAGGACATGTGGAAAATAATCCCCAGATAATTTAGGAAACCATCCTGTGACAATAGCAAGAATATAATTAAGCTGGGGCAAGTGGAATAATGCCTAGGGACCTCAGAAAGGAACACTTGAAATGGAAATGCACAGTAGAAAATTTGTTGTTATTGAACTTGAAATAAACACGTGGTTACAGTGAAAGAGAACATTAATGCTTTTGTTAACATGCACAGAACAAGTGTAACACAAGGGCAGGCAACACACTACTATGTTAATGGAATGACTATAAAAGCGTCAGTAGCAAAAGATGAATATTAAGCAGAGGCATCAATTCTAAATTCAAACACCACCACTAGAAGCGATGTCTCTCAGTACCTCATTCTCGGAGTCCAAATTCTTGTGTTAGTTCCTGATGTCTGGTTCTTGGCAGTGGCTTTGTCATCATATTGAAATTTGCTCCACTGTGATTTCTCCTGAATCTATCTTTTCCCCGATAAAATGATGACTGGTGCCAAAGTGTTTGGTGCGACCTCTGTATCTGTCTTTGACAGATCAATTGCATCATTGTTGCTGCAAAACAATCTTATCGGTCCCTCTTTTGGCAAAGAGGATCTCTCCCTTTGCAGACATTGCAGCCAAATTGTTCCTTACATGCAGAAGTTACAGCCATATATTCTGCTTCTGTCGTCAAGAGAGCTAGTGTTGGTTGTTTTTTACTATTCCACGAAATTGCTGCACCTTGTGACATAGATAAAAAACCAGTGATTGATTTCCTATCTCCTATGTCCCCAGCCCAGTCAGCATCAGTGTAACCTGTGATGTCATGATCGTCTTTGCAAAATTGTAGCTTGAAGTCTTTAGTTCCCTTTATATACCTTATGATTTGCTTTACAGCTTGCCAATGGGATATTCCAGGATTATTGTTAAACTGACTCACAATTCCAATTGCGTACACTAAATCTGGTCTAGTATGTAGTTGTGCATACATTACCTACCTATGGCTTCTTTATAGGGGACTTTCTTCATCGCATCTCTTTCTCTCTCTGTTTTTGGGCTCATTTCATGAGTTAACACTTGGTTATTGTCAAGCGGAGTGTGATACTGGATTACAGAGATTCCATGTTTTACTTTTGTAAAATCTGATTTATGTAATGAGTCTGATCCAACCGTAAAAGTCCAAGCTTATAATCTCTTGTCATTCGGATCCCTAGACACCTGGATACTTCTCCAAGGTCCTTTAGTTTAAGTTGTTCCTTTTAAATGTATCGTATCACTGGTGAGTATGTTTCTTCATAATCTAAACCTTTAACTTGCGAACATCCCTTAACGACAAGTTGAGCTTTATGGCGAATTATCTGTCCTTATAAGTCTCTTTTTATCTTAAATATCAAGCTTCAATCGCTTTTTTGCCTTGAGGCAGGATAGCTGATTCCTAAGTTTTATCTTCTGTATGTGACTTCAATTCTTCTCTATTGCTTGAAACCATTTCTCTGAATCCTTGGATTGCAAAGCTTCTTCCAGACTTGATGGCTCTAATTCTTGTGAATCTTCTTTCGTACAATAGGTCACATAATCATCTATCTTCTTCAGTCTGGGTAGTTTGGAAGAGCTTCTGAGCATTCGTTGAGGCAGTTCAGATTCTTCTTCTATTTTGAGTAAGCCTGTTTCTTCTGAAATGCTGTTATCTGATCTGTTGTCCCTTGAATCATCTTGAATCGTAATGTTCTCCTCCTTACTTGTGAATGGAATAGATATCTGATTTGGTTCCAGCAAATGATCACATGTTCCTGGCTTGTTACTATTCTCTTGAATTATTTCTCCTTTAAATATCACATCTTTGGATTTAATGATTCTTTGTTGAACCAGACGGAACAACCGGTATGACAACTGTCTTCACAGTATCCGATGAGTATGTACTGAACACATTTCTTGTCCCTTTTTCGCCTAATAGTTTTTGGTAAATGGATAAATGTCTTACTGCTGAATAATCTTAGATGTCAGAGGTCAGGTTTCTTTCCTGAGAAAGCTTCCTGTGGCATTATGTTGGAGGGCTTTTGTTGGTGATCTGTTAATGAAATAAACTGCAATGGAGACTGCATCTCCCGAAAAATTTGTAGGTAATTTTGCTTCCAATAACATACATCTTGCCTTTTCCACGATTGTTCTATAGTGCTTTTCTGCAACGCCATTTCGATCTGCAGTGTAGGGAACAGTGAATTCATGTTTAACTACTCCTTCCCTTAAAAAATTTGCCAGTCTATCATTTACATACTCTTTTTCATTATCGGTTCGCAATATACAAAGCCTTTCGCCTGCCTGATTATCTATGAACTTTTTAAAATTGCGTATAATGTCAGGTACTTGGTATTTATTGCTGACCATATACAAAAATATCTTTCTAGAGAAATCGTCAATCAGAGTTAGAAAATGTTTAGGTCAACCTATCGATGTGGTTTGCATTGGACCACACAAATTTGAACGCACTAACTCCAAAATTCTTTTAGCTCTAGAAGTGTAATGAGGAAAGGAAAATCTAGTTTGCTTACCTTCTAGGCACGTAACACATGGGGTGTCGACGGCTCCTTTATATTTGAAGCCATTAGACAAATCGTTTCGTAATTCTTCCATCACATCTGCGTGTAGGTGACCTAATCTTCTGTACCATAGATCAATCACTTGGTTGGTCCAGCCTCTATACATTCCGTTGATTAACGATGCTGTAGCTATCAGTTTCTTCTCTTTATCTCGAATGCGACAACCTTAATATTTATTTTCTCTCGGCCTGCCACAGTTTTAATATGTGTGCAACCTGCCCCTTTAACAGGGAAATTTTTGTTGTTAGCCATGACCACTTGGGAACTGATGCTAAGAAATTTAAATCACATGGATGGTTTGACATGTGAGCTGATGAACCAGAATCGACAAACCACTCTTTGTGTATAGCTTTAGTTGACAGTGGCATCATGAAGAATGTCTTGTAAACTGATTTATTTAATTACTGAGTTTTTGCTTGCCTTGTTTTTACTGTGACAATTTTTTGCTATGTGTCCAATTTTGTGGCTGACACTATGACAGAGCACCTATCATAAGTGGTGTACACAATAGTGTGCGAGAAAGAATAAAGTTACAATTTAGTTCTTAACGCCACTGTAGATGCTAAAACAGCCATATAATTTCAAAACACTTGTAAATAAGTAGATATTTCTTATCATAGCATTCTACTGTGGTAGGATTTAAAAACTTTTCCACAACTGTGCCCGATATTATACAAAGGACACTAAATTCAATGCATCGGGCTGCTGCCAGATACGACACCATTTATGCACTTAGAGAGCCACTGATATTCTTAAGGATACGACAAACCCATTACTAGGAGTAAAAAAAATAATGGACAGAGTTTAGCAATAGTTCCTAAAAGCAGAATTGAATCATACAGGTTTGTTGTACAATGTAAAGTACTAAAATGAAACACTATACTACTTCATGCCTCAAAATCAGTGAGATTGGTGGTTGGAGCTACATGAAATCTTAGGCATGGTGCTTTCAGACAGGATCATTTGGCAAACATTCAACATTTGTGAAAGATGGGACATTTAGTGAAAATTTCCTAGGAAATACATACAAACAGTAAAGAAGAACATTGTCAAGCTATTCAAGTATGAGAGGCTGACAGAGCCTGTACATAGACTTAGAGTGATGCTTTATTTACCCAATGACTGGCAACATTTATTCAGAACAAAATATTGTGTATTAAAGAATGAACTAAGTTATAGACCCGGAAAGAGCAAAACAACCTTTGATCATGCCTACTCCCTGTGATGAAGATCTTTATAATGAAACACTTTTTTTCTATGGCGTTTCTTCATGACATTCCTCTTTTGTTTCCACTGCAGTTGATGTCCATAAAAACATCATTTAAAGTATAAGTGCTGAAACTGTGTTATGTGCAACACTTAAGCACAGCTGATATCGACCTACCCTGAAGTACTCACAAATGTCCTTATGTATCAAACAGAACCTACAACAGCAGCAAAAGCAGAGTGTTCTCTTTCCAAGCTAAAAATAATACACTGACTGAGGAATGGATGTCTGGTCTATCAGCAGGAGAAGGGCAGTATGCTGCAGGCTTGTTTGAATGGTGAGAGACTGTGACCGAAATAACGAAAAATTTTAAGTGGCAGAACTGGAAGCAAGACAATGCACATCTTGCAAGAATATACTGTGATATATGACGAGATGAAGTGGTGATGTTTTGTTGAGATGAGAATGGGATGTGGGCAGGCTCGAAATGCTCCGCAATTCAATTCACTACCATATCATTCGTTATCTGATCTTACCACTGAACTTCCACTATTATTTTGCACCACCACATTTTGAAAGCTTATATTCACTCCTTGACCACATTATTTACTCATACTGTCCACATTTCACCTCTCCATTATAGGCTACTAAACTCTATACAAATACTTTCAGAAAATGCTTCCTAAACAATTAAATTTATATATGGCTTATTACTATGAATACTGCCCTACTAAGTTGTGATTCCTTGTTGCTTATCACCTCTTGCAAAAACAAACCATTCTTCCTTTCATCATAATCCACTACTAATTTTTCCCTATGAGACACATGGACACTCTCTGGGAGGTCCTGATCTGTGCTTGTTCTCTGAGAAACAAATTTCTCAATTTTCCTGACAGTTAGTGCACATAACAATGCGTCCTCTCAATATTGCAATCTGTAAATCTTTGCACTTCAAAAAAAATTAGAAATGGCTTCATTATTGCACGAATAAATCTAAAAGCATGTGCAGACTCGACATCCTTGCCCGTGTACAGCCTCTAAAATTTGTCCAGAAATTAACAGGCAACAAGAATGGAAACACATAGAGTAAAATCAATGTAATTGCCCTGTATGACCGCATTCTTGCTAATGCCTCATTATAGCCTGAATGTGGTGGGTGGTGAGTATGTTAAAAAGGCATGGGATGGGGAGGGTAAGGTAAACAGTAAAAAATACAGTGCAGATGTATGCAGAAATACAAGAAGCAGCTAGCTATGAAGTGCGGTAAAATGAGGGTGGGGGGATTGTTAACATAAATATTGAAAGAATAGTACAATGTGAATGCGGAGTATCTGGAATGAGAGAAAGAGGCGTAAAAAGTTTTAGAGGGGAGTGTGGAACTGACCCGAAGACAGGAGAGTGGAATGGAGTGGGAACAAAAACAGAGCAAGGGACGAACGGACAGTGTTGAAAGATAGGAAGTGAGACTAGTGTTTTAACATTCCATCAACACCGCACACATTGGAGATGGAGCACCAGCTCAGATTATCAAAGGATAGGAAATGAAATAAGCCATGCCCTTTTCAAATGAACAATCCTGGCACTTGACTGGAGCGATTTAGGGAAATCACAGAAAACCTAAATCTGGATGGCCATCAGGGATTTGAACAGACGTCCTCCCAAATATGAGTCCTATGGACTAACCAGTGCGTCATCTTGCTCGGTGAAACTGATAGAGATTAAGGTGAGGAAGATTGTATAAATAAAGAATATGTAGGAGGGTCGTCAGTTCCAATGTGATCAGTTCGATCAGCAGTGTTGGTGGTTGGATCCCAATGACCTAAGTCACTGTTAGTCCATGTCCTCAACATGCTCTTATCACCCACTAGTGTTTTCATCATGTTATACTCTCCCAGTTGCTAGCCACCTTCTCTTTCCACTGCCCAAGTTCATCTATGTTTTCCTTCTTCTCTTTACTCATCTCTCTCAGGATTCTATATAGTTAATTTGCAACAAAGTTTAGCATTTATCCTTTTGCTCCCCACCCCATCTTGATCCCCATGTAGGTGACAGTCCTTTCCATGTGCACACCAGCATGTTTCAAAACTGCATTACCTTTCTGTATTAATGAAGAAACCGCATAACAGTTGCTGAATGAACAATCTTTTGTTGCATATACAACCATTTTTGGAACACTGAAAGTTCCATCATCTGTTATAAACTGTAATAATGCAAATATTGTGTTACAAGATAATGGGAGAGGATCCTCAAATCTTTTGTAGGATAAGGAAACATATAGTTAAAAATATCTAAATAAAATAAAAGAGAGGACAGGAAGTTACTTACAAATAAAAGAAGTTAATCCCTCTGGGGTCATCTTTGTTCCCCAGAAAAATAAATGGTGTGTGTGTGTGGTGGGGGGGGGGGGGGGGGGGGGGGAATTCTAAATACCAACATTACAACTGGACACCAAAAGTTACCACAGTCATAAAACATGTAAGATGCAATAAATATTCTGTAAAAATCATTCCCTTGTGCCACCTAACCAGGAACATTTAGAGGAAAATTATGCAACAGTGAATATCTACTACGCGTGAGTATTGGAGGTGCACACAACCAGTAACACAGGTGCTGTCTTCATCAGGTACATGATTGGTAAACTGTTTAAACTCGAAAAGTAGGAAGTAACAGCAAAAAGGAGACAGAATCATCACAACATTAGGAGAGAAGAGAAGAGGGGAGAGAATCTGTACATCTATTACCTTACACACACACCTTAACTAGCCTGAATAATGTGTAATTAACTAAAATATTTTTGTGATACAGGTCACAGCATTAATTAATAGTATAAAGAGGATGGGAACGGAGACTTCTTAAGATTTCAATTTCTTCCAGGACATGGAGTATTTGACCTTTCTCTGCAGTGTGTAAGACAGTTAAATTATTGCTCACCTGCTACAGCTGATGCTGGCTGTCAGTCAAAATCATTGTCAAAGATCACCTGGAATTGGCCAGATCTTTGTGTTCTTTAAATCTCAAATGAAGATTCCCATCTGTCAGGCAAATACATCTGCTCTTACACATCCAGCTTGTATCACACTCAATACAACACTCAAGAACAGGAGAAGAATGTTTTTTGAAAATCACTCAGTTCCTTAACCAAATGCCAAATTTTTTGGTATGAAAACTGCTGGAATTATGTTAGCTGACAACAGTTTCTTTCCAGACCTCCATGATACAGAATCTTACAATACTTGTTCCTTTTTTTCCACTGGATTCATAGTGATTCCCTTCAGTGCTCCCCTTCCCCACTAGTAAATTTTTTATTCAGTTTCTCAACCACAGACTACGGATATGCATTAAGTGTGGCAATATTCTTGATTATACTGAACTCCCTTTCATATACCTCTGGTGTCAGGGGAAAATTATTTATCTATTCAGGAAAGCAATTTAATGCTTAAATGGGTGGTTTGATGTTAAATGTTGAAATGTAAGTTAATTCCTAAGTGACCAAACTGCTAAAGTCATCAGTCGCTAAACTTACACACTACTTAAAGTAACTTACACTAATGTATGCCAAGAACAACACACACACCCATTCCCCAGGGAGGACTCGAACCTCTGCTGGGAGGGGCCAAGCGATCCGTGACATGGCACCTCAAACCATGTGACCACTCCACTTGATGTTTCATTTGGGACTAAATCACTGGTAGACTCTTTTCTAAAAATATCAAACTATCTTACCATCATTTAAGGCGATCTTCAAGTGAAAATATAGCAAGTTCCCCTTGATTTGATGTTAAACAGAATATTTAGAACTACTATTTTTTTTAATTTTTTTTTTTTCCCCAGCATACTCCACGAGTGCAGCAATTAATGGAGATACCTACGATGTTTCAACATCTTGTGATGTATACAGCTCACACTGCAGCACTCTGAACACTATCATTTTAATAAATCATTTTCAGGCAGTTATGGAGATGTATATTTATTTCTACCTACCTACATATACCTAATTATTAAGTCTGCTTGTAGGAGCCCAGAAGCTGTCTTTTCATAAAGCTGAGATTTTTGCATGAACATATTGAATGCAGATTGGGAATTAAATTACAGATGATGAAACCGCATACTGAACGATGCTCAGTCACACGCTGTAGGCCTACTCTTGGATGCAAATTTGTTGATATTTGGGACATATCCACTCAACACTATTTTGTTATTTCACAACTGGTCCCATAACCTCAAGGAATAAGTCCAGCATTAATAATTTTATTTGTAACTGCAGGTGGCTGACTATATTAAGACATTCAATATAACACATTTTGGCACCATTTGTTTGCAGTTCTACAATGATTATATGTTTTGTTCATAAATAATTTTACTTTTTTTATATTTACTTTGAGAAGAACACTAACTCAGCAGTTATTTTAATGCCAACAATCTGTTAATAATATTCATTTCCTGTAGTACTGCTAATTTTTATTTGCTTTACTGTAAAATTCTATGTTTGAATCATTTCAGTTTACTTACATTTTATTTTCTTCTTAGTTTTTTCCTTTATATTTTGCTTCTATTTTTATTCTCAAGCAAATAATTCTTTATGTCTGTTTCACTGACACTTTTTTGGAAGCTTTATGCCCCATCATTAAAAAGGGATGAATAAATAAATTGTTTATAAAAATATTTAAGCGTCACAAATATTCAGCACAAACTGTCTGTTACTGGGCATTTTCTCTAGTGTGAATTTCCATTTCATTTAAAACTCTTCATTAAGCTGATGGTTGTTTCAACAAAAAATTAAAATTTAGGACCACTTGTAAAAGAACTGCACATTTAAACATTTCAGTTATTTTTATTTATGCACATAATATTACAATGTAAGGAGATCTAAAAATAGGTGTATCTGGCATAAAAGTAGCTAAAAATACTTATTTTCTCTGTATGGTTTCGTTCTTTAACTTTTTCAGTGCTGATACCAATTAAAACACATCAAAGACTATTAACAGTAGGTCTTACGGCCATATTTTTTACACATGAATCACATTACTATGGATAAACTGATTTTACACCAATGTTTTAAAAGAAAACTATACAATAAATACAATAAAATTTTAAGTTCATGTGCTCAGATCATTTTAAGCCAGTATTTGCTTGAATCAAAATTGAATCATATTCAAGTTCATTTGCGTCATGTTGGATTTTTATTACACGCAAAGTGCAAATGTTCAGCTAATGTCACACTGACAAAATTGGGAGGCAAGCTCACTGATCAGTTGAAGTAATCAGTAGTTGCATATTGTCAGTGACTATGAATTTTGTACGCTCTTAAGGCACAAATTTTATTATTTTTCTTACTGGTAATCCTAATGATGCATGATTAGCTGTTTCTGAAATTAACAACAATGCTGGAGCAGTCTTATAAATAACAAATAAAATACAATCTATTTTGCAAAAATACTCAAATTTTGTTAAATAAATAATGTATACTAAAAACAAATCCTAGAACAGGGAGATTAAAGTCAAATTTAAGATTTTATCTAGTTGATAATAAATGGCAATGGGACATTGGGATTCACATTTTGCTTCCTGCTCTACAGATTATACTTACTAATGGAAATCCTCCATGAAATGTGAGAGACAATAATGCTTTACGAAATGTGAAACATAAACTGAAACAGACAGTTCATAGTTGTCAAATACAAAGGAAAGGACAACAAATCCTTAATCCTAGGGACCAGCAGTGCTGTTTCTGGAATGCAAAATAAGACAAAAGAAGTGACTGTTATGGAAAGACAATGAAGTAGAAGAGGTAGCAGTGATCACCTAGATCTCTTATCAATCCAAGTCAGGCACACATGGTCCTTTTTTTTTCTTTCATTTACATACTTAACCCTCTGTCTCTTATGTGACCTTAGCATTGCCACTGACCTCAATGATAAATGTTACAGATGTAGATGTGAACTGAATACTATATGAGGGTTACTGATGAGAATATGAACTGTGGCTGTAAAAAACATAGTGGTTAAATTCCCAATCGTTCAGCAATATGAAGAGTAACAGGACTGTCTGCTCCTATATGAAGTACTGAATACATATTAGAGGATCACACATCATAAATACAGCTTTTCAGGGAAAATTCAATTCACTGCATAAGTGCTAGACACAATGTTCTTGCATATGAGAGGACTTTTTCAGGGGTGACAATGACAACTACCTTTAACACAACACAAAATTATTATAAAGTTAAAAAGGATAAGGACAAGACAAGGAAATTTTAAGATAATCACAAACATGTTTGTAAAATAAGTTGTAAACTCACCAGAGTATTTTCAAAATTTGGCGAGTTGGGTGAGGACAAAGTACATGAATTCCAAGCAACTGAATAATGAAATAATTCATTCACAAAAATATAATGACTTCTCACTTAATATATCATTTCCTGGGAGGGAAGACAAAGTTATGTAAAATGTAACATAACAGATTGCAGGGAATATATGTGAAATCCTCACTGATTCTTTAAAATTTGTAAAATATAAAATCTTTGTGTTACAGTAACTTAAAAACAACTAGTATCAAGTGACAGCAGTCTGAAAATTAATATAAACTAAGATAATTTTTTTAAACATTATTTGGAAAACAATAACTAACAAAAAGCTGCAAAAAAACAGAATTTATAAATTACCACTCATTCAACAAAGAAAAAAAATAAATCAAAATCAACTTCTGCTATATTAAGACAACTATATAATCAATTCCTGTGTACCTAGTAGTACTCGGTGGCAATAAATAGTGTACAAGATATATCCTTGAGTATTCATCTCATATCATGTGTATGTGTCATGTATAGTAGATAAAATCAGTCTCTTAGTAACACTTCTCAAACAGTCACAAAGCAGTCTTTGCGATACATAAAATATGCTATTATTAACCACAGAGCAGTGCCCCATATGTTCATTGCCAATAGCTCAGAATGATTATTGTAGAGAGGTTTCCAACTCCATGGAAACATATGCCTTGTCAACTCGTGGCCAACATACAGCACCAATGAATTCATGCCTGAATAAAATAAACAACCAGTCAATTTTACAATTACTATACAAACAAATGAGTCATACATGTACAAGAAAAAAAGAAAATAAGGTCCTAAAACAAATAAAGCAACAAGTGGTAAGAACATCAAAACCGCTCCTTTCCATGATAAGGCATGCTACGAAGGCAAAAAAATTAAAATAGTGAAACTAAAAGTTATAACATGTATATGAAATAAGTTGTTCAACACCTTCAACTCAATGTTTCTTCTTACTGAAACTATTTAATGTGAACACACTGCGGCAGTACCTTTTAGGTTTGAGTGATCATACTGTGGTAAATCTGAGAGAAAACTCCTGCATTTACTTAAGTATGACATCAGTATTCACCTTTTGTTCTTCTCCAGTGCAAGGACTTGTATCGAATTTTATGAGAAGTTTGAAAGTTTGATTACCACGATTTATTTTTACTTCACAGTAAAATAAAGCTGAAAGGGTCCACAAAAGTAGCAATTCCACATGTACAACTATTACAACATGCTCAATCTTCATATTATAAATTCCGTCAGTCTCCCTCATACAAGAAGTGATTATGAAAATACTTTAAACTAATTACTTATGTTTTTAAATAATACAGGGAGTGTAAAAAAGAATCAGTTTTAAAAAATCATAATTATTATGTATTTGAGATACGAGCGTGAACAATGTACTGATGTAAACTGAATACTCTCAAGTTTTACATGGTTTCCAGTAGGTAGCAGTGTGCGCCTACTTCAATTCTATCAAAAATTGTGTCAGGACATAGAAAGTGTTTTTTGTTCCACATTTTGTGCAGTGCAGGTCAGTAATAACTGTTCAGCATGACTTTCGTACTAGGTATGGTGCTCCTACAGCACAGAGCATTAGGTGATGGCACAAACAATTTCGAGAAACAGGTTGTTTGTGTAAAGGCAAATCACCGGGATATTCTTAAGTGTCTGACATGGATGTCGAGCGCATCCACCACAGTTTCAAAAGGAATCTGCAAAAATCCATTCGCCATGCAGCTCGATGGCTCAACATGCCCCTGATGTCTATCTGTCATGTGTTGTGTCAACGTTTACGCATGAAACCATACAAAATTCAACTACTGCAAGCTCTTCATGAAGTCGACAAGGCAACAATGTTTGGAGTTCTGCAATTTCATTCTTGGAAAGATGCAGGATGACAGTTTTCTTCCACAATTTGTGTTTAGTGATGATACAACATTCCATTTTAAATAGGAAGGTGAACTGTCACGATGCGAGAGCATGGGGTACATAACAACCGCATGAATTTTTACAACATGAGAGGGGTTCTCCAAAATTTAATGTGTTTTGTGGAGTTTCACGGGTAAAAGAATATGGTCCATTTTTCTTAGCCAAGAACACTCTTACAAGCACATATCTTCATTACTGGCCTCCAAGGTCACCGGACCTGACTATGTGATTATTTCTTGTGTGTGTGTGTGGGGGGGGGGGAGGGGGGGGGGGTTTATGAAAGAATTTTTTTTTTTATGCCTTTGTTACCAACAAATATGAATGAACTGAGACATCGCATAACAGCAACTCTAGAAGCTGTAACTCAAGACAAGCTCGCTGCAGTGTGGAAACAACTTGAATATTGCATTGGCATATGCTGTGTATCTCAAGGGAGTTTCCCGTTCATCAAAAAACGAAATTCATTGTAGATGTTTATTAGTTTCAGAAATATAGACATGCTAAATCGGATGATTCTTTTTGATACACCCTGTATTATGGCACAGATATCCAAGGCCAGTGTCAATTTACTTGAAATCTTTTTCACCATTAGAATGCATCACTCTGTTGCAAATATAGAGCAAAAGATGATGTTCAGACCAAATTTTAAAAAATCTTCTTTGGGGTGACAAAATCTTAAGGTTTAGTTTCAACATCCCAAAGAGGACCACTGAAAATTCATTGAAACATTGGCTTCTGTTTTATTGCTGCTATTTTCAAGCTGTATATGGACTTCACCCAAATTGCTTTACAGCAGAGAAGCTTGGGTGCTGACACAAAAACAACTGAGTAAAATACAAAGAAGTGTTAAGGGATGTACGAGGAATGATGAGATGTGAAATTAAGATATTAAGTATAGAATTGGTACATAGTAAAATATAAAATAAAAGACAGAACTGGATGCCTAATGACAAAGACAGAACTGGATGCCTAATGACAAAGACAGAACTGGATGCCTAATGACAAAAAGGATATTTTCATATCTTGAAATAATGTTGTTTCTGCCTTCACTTCTCACTGGTTCCTTGTAGGCCACAATCAGCAATCTCAAGACTGTTACTTAAAGCCCCCCACCCACCTTAAGCAGCCATTTCCTTTTTTTAAGTGTCCCATCTCCATAACCGAGGCTCTGAAGGCCCTAGTCTGGATAGGGTATAGAAGTAAATAAATATAATTTAAAATCATAAATGAAAATTTGATTAAAAAAAAATAAACTTAGTATGTTGTCACAATTTTTTCCCATGGGGGAGGGAAGGGATGAGGGGAGGGGGGAGGGAAGAGATGTCATATATTGATGATGTGTTGACATGCACATTGTTAACTTCAGGCTGTTGGAAGCCTGGGAGGACACTCCAAGATAGCAAATCAAGAGACACAATGCAGAGAGAGGGTAAAGCATTACCATTTAGGTTACCAAAGATAAACAGTAATAATGTGCCCCTGCAAATTGCAGTTACTCTTCGCAGCTGTCCCTGAGTAGATGTTCCACTTCATTTCAGAAAATTAACTGCTAACTCCATTTACAGCCTAAATGCTGTTGTAAGGCATTACAGTAGAAGATGGTCACAAACAGGTATGTCTTAGCACACGCAGAAAGATCAATGCTCAATCCTGAGAACAGCACCGTCAGTGGGTTAGTTAGAGCAGACAGGAAATATGTAAACCTGCTCGGACAGTGGTCTCCACTCATGAGTGGCCTCAGAGTGGGCAAGGGCACTGGCATTTAGCTTTCGGCTGAAGGCTGTCGCTACCAAACTTCGTGTTTCTTAATGTGAAAGCCAGGAGCATCCCTTTCCACAGTGCAGGATACAGTGAAGGATCTGAAAGTTGTTGGACAGAAGCACCAAGGAGACGCAGAACCACACATCACATTGGCCAATGCCTGTAAAGTGCTGGTGGATTGATGAGCCAACTACAGATAAGCAGAAATAGTGCGCTGCCACAATCCTTTAAAAACCCTGAGTTCTCGTTCAGATCATTGGGATGCCAACTCTGTGTCACTTGTCACCAGCCTTAGGTACACTGCCACAAGTCTATTTCTCACTTGGAGTGTTGCTCTCTATTGCTACTTCTGTCAGCTCTCACCCCACACACTCAAAAACTTACTTATGTTGTGCAACCAGTCACATCCTTTACTTTTTTAGATGTGTAGAATTAGCCTTCAATGTAGCAGGTAATCTGAATGCAAATAAATAGTGTTATTCAGACCTATGAGTTCCTTGAATCTCCTGCTGCAAGTATCCTATCGAGTCCACAAATACGTGCCTCTCATAGGTTCCCTTTGACAGTCTTTGGGGCCAATTGAAGAAGTCAATATGCCGTCACTGAAAGTTAGTCTGTCTGCATTTGCTCCTAATTGCTCGAAAATTGGAGAATGACCTGTAGTACCCTTGTTCCATGTCTCCTATCTAGAAAACTACAATATGCAATGTGTTATTGCAGCCACGTTTAGCCAAATGTGCATAGGAGTCTTAAACATTCGATGAAACTATTATGTTTGTAGTCATCTCAGTAGCTGATTACTGCCAGTAACAAATGGCAAATGCCAAATGATTTGAGGGCTGGAGTTTGGTACACTGTTGCATTATAGAAAGATATTCAAAAGCAATATACTATTGTGAGACTTCCTGGCAGATTAAAACTATGTGCCAGACTGAGACTCGAACTCCGGTCCGGCACACAGTTTTAATCTCCCAGGAAGTTTCATATCAGCGTACACTCCACTGCAGAGTGGAAATCTCATTCTGGATATACTATTGTACCACCCAGCAATGATGATGTATTAGCCAAAGTAGTAACCATCTACCCAGCTGCAGGTGCTGTATATGGCAGCTGGTCCTCTCAACAAGTATCTAACCACAGGAAGTCACATGATCACTGAAATTCGACTTACTGCAGCCAATGATGTTCGAGGGACAGTTCTGTATGCTGCAAAATTCATTCAGTCTTTATGTGCTAGTCTCACACTACTGACACGACACATCAATCAATAGACAACATCATTCCTGCAAAAGTATACACATTCACACACACAACTACATAGACACCCAAGTGCACACTTCCAATTGTGAGACTGATTACTTACTAGTGAAAGCAGTTGCTTGTGCTGATGGAGGTGGGAAGGAGATAGAGAAGAATGCACAGGGCGAAGAGGAGGTAGCGAGATACTGCGTGGCAGGTTTTGTGACAGATCACTCAGAGGTTGCATGACAAGAAGAAAGGGGTACAGAAGGTAGAGAAATAAGAGATAGAGGTGGGGGAAGGGGTTTGGGCAGGAGAGAAGGAAGATGGAGAAGAACAGGAAGAGGAGAGAGTAAGGGGGACTGGTGGAAAAGCGGGAGGGAGGGGAGGAAAAGGGAACTCATTTGAGGAACGGAGGGGGGAGGGGGGGGGGGGGGGGTGGCAGGTGAATGCACTGCACAATCTCGATGGGGAAGGAGTTGTGTGGTCAGAAGAGACAAGGGAAAGGTAGGGTGAGGTAGTGGGAAACAGGTTAGTGGAGGTTTAGGACAGGGAAAATGTGAGAGTGCAGGATATGCTGCAGAGAAAATTACCACCTGCACAGCTCAAAAAAACTTGTGCTGGAAGGAAGTAACCAACTGGCTCATGTGGTGAAACAGCTGTTGAAGTCATTTGTGTTATAGTGTGCAGCATGTTCGACATTTGTATGATCAAATCTGTGGTTTGCCACGATTTGGCAGTGGCCATTCATCCGAATAGATAGTTTCTTGAAGTCTTGCACCTGGGTTGACCACAAGGGAACGGCCCATGGGGTGTAGGATTGGAAGGTATGGATTAAGTTATTCTGCAGGTCAGATGGGTAGCAGCATGCTGCTTTGGGAGCTATGGGTAGGATATCTCTCTTCTCATCAGAGGAGACAGAGATCTGATTATGGGCGAGATACATAGGATAGTGTCTGTCAATAAAGGCTCTCCTAAGATTATCAATATATTTTGACAACTCCTGCTTTCCAATGCAGATGCTGCATTCATACGTGACAATGATGTAAAGAAGAGACTTTTTATAATGGAGTGATTCAAACTGGTGGTATTGTTGCCTTCCGGCACACTTGACACGAACAGATGTACATGGAGCCCACTAAGAGGTGGAGATCGACATCCAGGAAGGGAGATCGACATCTAGGAAGGTGGCTGATCAAGCTGAGGAGGACAAGATGAAGCAAATTTGGGAGTAGGTTTGAGGTTATGGAATAAAGAGTCATGGTTGTCCTTACCACGAATCCAGATCATAAAAATGTCGTCAATGAATCTAAGACAGACTAGGAGTTTTAGGTGTTGACTTGATAGGAGGGATTCCTCCATATGGCCAATAAATAAAGCTGGCATAGGATGGCACCATGCAAATACCCACAGCGGTACCATGGATTCGTTTATAGATTTGGCTTTCAAAAATGAAATAATTCTGGGTCAGGACGTGGCTAGCTAGGAGAATTAAAAGGGGTTGTGGGAAAGACAGTGTTCCATGGCTTGGTATGACATGGGGGATGTTGGAGTGTAAGGATGTCACATCCCCAGTGATTGACAAGGAGGCTGGTGGTAATGGGAGAGGAACTGTGGAAAGGGAGTGAAGGAAGTGAGCAGTGTCTTCGGTGTCTTGAATGCAGGATAAGCTGCGGATGATACTTTGGAGGTGTTGGCCAACAAAGGCAGGGGTTCGTTCTGTGGGAGTGTTGGACCCAGCCATCTTCTTACGAACTGCAGCCAATGCTACGTAAGCTTAGCTTTATTATGATAGTCCCACTCGAACTATGAATCTGGCTCACTGTTTCTCAGAAAGTGTGTCCAGCAGCAAGACAGCCCAGCACTACTCTGCCATCCCATCATCACTACAGACTTCATTGTCTTCATATTCAGGACTGCATTCAGTACAATGGCATAGTTATATTTTTCTAGTATTTTTTGTTAAGGAGTCTGTTTCACAATTAAGTCTGTTGGACACCTAAAACCCATCTATCGGTATGTATTGTATGTAGTATGTTCCACCAATGCGTGCCATTAAAAGGAGTAGCAGGGTCTGCATTATTGGCATGGCATTCAGTTCATGCCAACTTTGTATGTTTTATACTCCATCCAAAATGGGTTAAAAAGCCTGCTACACCAATTGCCATTTTAAGATTTTTTCCTTTCTATCGGCACACTAATTCACTATTTTATTGAATACATGATGCATATTATAAGCCTGAAAGACAGGCCTGGACGAAAACGACTTTTGTACTTGAATAATTGAGCAGGATATTGTACACAGATAACAGTACATCCATTGTACTATGGTATCAGTAGCCATAACTAACAGCTTTTACACGTGCTTCTTGCATGGTTGGTTTCCATTCAGTGTATACTACAATATGTAACACAGGAACAGAAAGCTGAGTATCGTATTCCTTTCTCGAAGTCCAAAGTCCTTGACAGGATTAATTTGGTCTCTTTAAAATCAATGCTTTAACGTTAAAAGAAAAACCACATACCCATGTTCTTCACTGCAAGTATACAAACTGTGACAATCACATCTGAAGAAACTAGATCATTAACTACATTCTGGTTTTCTGAATTTTGTAAACATACTGCCTGCTGCATATAATGACGGCGTGTTCTCGCTAGGGGCACAAATGTAACTGTTTAAGGCAGCATTTATGAAAATAAAGTAGTGAGTGTTGGGACGTGACAGCGACCAGATGTGTTGACGGCTCACACACTCTGTACAATAAAGACATGACCAAACAGTCACAATACTGGTAAAGGACATCATATTGAAATGTCAGGAGGGAGGGAGAGGAAGAGGAAGAGAGAGAGAGAGAGAGAGAGAGAGAGAGAGAGAGAGAGAGAGAGAGAGAGAGAGAGAGAGAGAGAGAGACAGAGAGAGATTGTCTGTCTTTGTACTAGATGTTGGAGTGACAGTTAAGTACAGGATGGACATACTCTGAAGTCACGCATATAGTGGGCCATCTGCTACGTGGAGTCTTAGGACCCAACATGGTGTTTTATTTCAATCTTGATGTAAAACATCAGTGTCAGGCATGTTGTTGTTGTTGTGATCTTCAGTATTTTTTTGTTATGGAGTCTGTTTCACAATTAAGTTTGTTGGACACCTAAAACCCATATAGCGGTATGTATTGTAGTATGTTCCACCAATGCGTGCCATTAAAAGGAGTAGTAGCGTCTGCATTATTGTTTTGATGCAGCTCTCCATGCTACACTATCCTGTGAAAGTCACTATCTCGGAGTAACTACTGCAACCTACATCCTTCATAATCTGTTTACTGTATCAATCTCTTGGTCTCCCTCCATAGTTTTTATCCCTCTCACTTCCCCCAGTACCAAATTGCTGATCCTCTGATGTCTCAGAATGTGTGTCTACCAATCGATCCCTTCTTCTAGTCAGTGTGTGCCAATAAATTTCATTTCTCCCAAATTCTATTCAGTACCTCCTCATTAGTTACATGATCTACACATTTAATCTTCAGCATTCTTCTGTAGCACCACATTTCAAAACCTTCTATTTTCTTCTTGTCTAAATTGTTTATATTCCATGTTTCACTTCCATATATGGCAACACTCCAAACACCTTCAGGAAACACTTCCCGACACTTAAGTCTGATGTTTACAAATTTGTCTTCTTCAGAAAGGCTTTTCTTGCCATTTCCAGTCTGCATTTTATATCCACTCTACTCTGGCCATCATCAGTTAGTTTGCTACCCAAATAGCAAAACTCGTCTACTACTTTAAGCATCTCATTCCCTAATCTATTCCCTCAGCATCACCTGATTTAATTTGATCCCCAAAGGCACTATGCAGAATGGAGTGGCAGCACTGCCACCAACCCATTTCAATCCTCGCTCATACCATGATCACATCACAACTGAGACAACATCACGAGAAGAAGACACAAGAAAAGGGGAAACAAAATGGCATAAAAGACCAGACAAAATGTGGGGGAAAAGGAGGGGAAAACCTGGCCGACATGGGAGCAAGACTGAAGGCCTTTCAAAGCCAACACTAACTGAGGAACCCAACTTCTGGAAGAAAATCCAGGCACTTAAATCTGGGAGGAAAAACTACTTTCAAAAAAAGGCCATCCTCTAACACCACAGACAAGGAAGGTGGGAGGACATATTTAGTGTAAATGGTCAAATGGTAGAGGCAGTCCAGCTAAATATGAGCTACCAAGATAGGGGCCATGCAAACACAAAAGGGGTAGGGTGGGGGGGCTCATTATAAAAAAAAAAACATGGGTCAAAATGGGATGGCCAATATGAAGACAGCAGAGGATAGTAGATTCCTGCTGGGAGAGGCATAAGGAAGAATGCCACATGGTGGGAGTCCCCTAGGTTGCAGATAGTTTATTAGACAGAGGGGTAGCCCCTCCAAGATTCAGCCTGCAAGTGAGCAAAAAGGAATTTGACATGAAGCTGCAAATCTGTCCCCAAAAGGGTCAAGGACAACGGGGGAAGGGGGTAGGAGGCTGCCCCCTCCCCCCCAATAAGTCACTTGATAAGCTCATTACCTAGGATGTCCAGGTGGGAGAGAATGTGGGGAATAGGGCAAAGAGGAGGGAAGGTGGAAATCACAGCGAAAATAAGTGTGGCAGAGTCCAACTGATAAACCCAGCCAAGGGCGGGCAGCAGGTAGGCAACATCCCAAAGCCACAAAAAGAATAGAATAGGATGTGTGAGCAGGGAAAGAGCAGCCAGCAATGACACAGGAAACCAAGAGCTGAGACCACTGAACCAGAAGAGGGTGGGGGTGAGGCCCCAGTGTCAACTAGAAGACTATCGACAGTGCTATTGTAAAGGGCATCTTTGGCCAAACAGATAACACGATAGCGAACTACGTCCAAGAGGAGCAGTGTGGAAGGTGCAGCTGAGACATAAGCTGGATAGCAATAGTCCAGATGGGACAGAACTAAGGCCCAAGAAACAGAGAAACTACAGTTCTGGATCAGGATGGATCATAGTATGGAGACAGAAATGCACCACCCACGATTAAAGGGGGTGGGGGGACAATTGAAAACCATGCAAAAGTGTCCATGTGAAAGTGCACCAGATGGCACCCTGCAGCTGTTGGTCTGCAGAAGCCATCAAATATGAACTAGCGCAGATACAGCATCATCCACATACAGAGCAGGAGGATCAACAGTCCAACACAGACCACCAAGTCCATTAATAGCGATGAGAAGAAAGGCGCTCAATATGGATCCCTGTGGACCCTAAAGGCCCCACTCATGGAGAGTTGGAAAGATTTGATAGCACAAAGTCATGTCATAGGCCTTACAAAGATTGAAGAAAACTGTGATAAGATGCCAATGCTGGGAAAAGGCCTGTCATATTGCAGTTTCCAATTGATGCAGATGATCGACTGGAGACTGTCCCTCCCAAAAGTTAGACTGGCAAAGAGACAAGAGGTCCCTAGATTTGAGGACCAAACAGAGCTGATGAGCTACCATCTGTTCAACTAACTTGCAGGGGACATTGGTCAGACTGATTGGCCTGTAACTATCAAGGGGTGATGGCTTCTTACTGGGCTTAAGGACAGGAGCCACAATACTGTTCCTCCATCTTGGAACCAAATATGGTTAAATATCTGTAGGAAATATTACCAATATGGAGGACTGAGGTGTTGAAGCAGCTGCTTATGTATGGAAGTTCCCATTCATTAAAATGTTTATTGTACGATTCGTCTGACAAGGGGTAAAACATAAGTGGAAAGCTTCAGACCGTTTCTGGAGGAGGACAGCACCTGGATAGGAGGCTGAGGCTGATGCCATCACAAAACGCATCACACCTTGGGAATGTGTTCTGTGAGAACTGATGGTTCTGTACAAAGGCAACCTGAAACAAAAAGATCCGGGACGGAAGACTGCCTCTGGCAATCTTGCAAGGTGTGGAGCACAGCCCACAGCTGTGACAAAGGGACAGAAGATCCTAGGTAAGAGATAAATTGTTCCCTACACCCCACTTGCTCTATTTGATTAAGTAATGGACTTGGCATGAAGATGTTTGAAGGTATTATGCCTGGTAGAGAAAGGTTCTCGCTTAATACACTGCAAGGCCCGATACCAATCACAGATGGTGATAGCAATGGTCGTGCTCCACCACAGGACTGGCCAGCAGCAAAAGGGGCGTGTCATGGGGGTCGGCAATGCTGGCAGCACAAATAACTCTTATCGGACATGTGACAAACAACTTCATCAATACAACTGACAAAAAAAGGGGGGTGGGGTTTACACAAGACCTGGGAGAGATATAGAAGCCAATCGGTGTGATTGATAGCCCAGTGGGGTGTGGGAAGGGAATGAGGGACTCAATGGAAAGTAATCACTATCGCAGAGGTCATCACACAGTGACTAATGTAATGAAGGGAGAAGGGGAGGGGCAGTGAGTGAAAGATCTATGGTAGAGGAAGTGGCATAATCAGGACTGAAATGTGTAGTGGTACCATCATTAAGATAGCACAGGTGATGGTCCACCAGAAACTGTGTACGAGACCCCAAATAGGAAAAGTAGCACTGTCCCACAAGGAGTGATGGGCAGTAAAATCTCCAAGGACGAGGAAGGGAGGTGGTAGTTGCTGAAGGACGGAAATTAAAGGAGTGCACATATGTGCTGCTAGATCTGCGAGGATAGTAGCTTCTATGACAGAATTTCGCCTAGATTTAATCTGAAGATGGGTAGGATTACAAAGTTTTGGATGATTCAGATTCTATAGTATTATTCTAATCAGAAGTCAGTAAGCCATTAATACAATATTTCTGTTTTCTGTTAAAACTGATTGCAAGAAAATAGCACACAGCTGTGTGCACAATTTTAGTTAAAATATATATTAGAAAATATATAGCCTATTTCCATTTGACATTTGTCAAAACATTGAATAAAAATTTTAAGTAAATCAGTCACAAACTTTAAGATTTTTGCTAACAACCTTTCCCTGTTATATGAGATATATTTATAATTTATACATATTAGAAAAATATACAGTCCCTATACGTCCAAATGTTTATCAGAATATTGTGCTAAACTTTGCAATTTAGAGAGTTTTGCTAAAAACTTTAAAGAACAACTTGTCTTTATATAGCGGTATTGAAGACAAATGAAGGTATTAAAAATCAAACTACTACAATTACTTGGCACATTTGATACTTTCCAAGTTTTAGTGTTGTGACTTGCCGTTCTTTCATAATGCCACCGCGCAGTTACGCGCATCCTCTACATGTGGTGCTGTCTGCCAGCCACGCAGCAGCAGCAGCGCCACCTAAGCGGCTAGCCAGCCAGCGACCGCTAGACTTGGACTCAGTTATGATTTGACTGTTGAAATGTACACACGTCTTACTCTGTTTACTTGATCTGTG
The DNA here is from genome assembly GCF_023897955.1 of Schistocerca gregaria. NCBI lineage: Eukaryota > Metazoa > Arthropoda > Insecta > Orthoptera > Acrididae > Schistocerca > Schistocerca gregaria. Next base: position 129,106,051 of record NC_064920.1, on the reverse strand, counting down.
ACTTTCATGTATTGTGCCTTCCTTGAAATATATTTGTTCAACTTGAAGTTATAACAATTGGCGACAAGGATGGGATTTTTCTTTTCCACCGTTGACCCACATGTTTCCATGGCTACTTTAGAACAACAATTGCAAGGTCTCCTCAAACAGCAAACGCTTCTCACAAATGTGGTTTGTGATTTTATCGCGGCATCAAATGCGGGACGTCTCTCGTCCTTGTCTCTACCTCCTTTTCCTCATTACGACAAGATGGCAGAAGACTGGTCTGGTTACGAAAAACGTCTTCGACAGCACTTCTTGGCATTTCATGTCGCGGGCAAACAAACATGTAAGTCTCTGTTCCTTTCATGGATTTCACCTCAAATGTATTGGTTGTTGTCGCAATTGGCTCCTTTGAAAGCTCCTGCATCTTTGTCCTTTGCTGAAATGTGCTCACTTCTGTCCGTCTATTTTCAAAAGTATGTGGCAGCCTCTCGTATTGCCTTTTATCGTTGTCAAAAACAACCGAATCAATCCTATCACGCTTGGGCTGCTGAACTTCACGGCCTCAGTAGAACGTGTCAATTTGTTACTGAAGTTCACAAAGAATCCTACACCAATTACATGGTACGGGATGCTATTATCCAATCGGCACCCGACAATGAAGTTAAGCAACGTGCCCTTCAGTTGACATATCCAACTCTAGATGAAGTCCTATCCATCGCTCAGTCTTTTGAAATTTCTTGCGCTGCTGGAGCGCAAATAGAGGCATGGGGCAACGTTGAGGAAATACAACCTCTGTGCGATGTTGACAAAGCATGTGGCATGTCCCCGCCAGCCGATGTGGCCGCAGTATGCTCCCAAGCGCAGCCTCGGCCTAACTGTATACAAACCTCTAAGAAACTGCAGCAAAACCTATGGCAACTTCCTTCATGTCCGCGGTGTTTTACGAAACATTCAAAAGAAGATTGTCCACAACATTGGGCCGTGTGTCACAAATGCAAATAAAAAGGGTAATGTGTCATCCGTTTGCAAACCGACCTCATACATGATGTTCATGAACATGACGCTGATTCCGATTCTGTGTTGTCTGACAATTGTACTTCTTCTCTTTCAGGGAAGTTATTCCTCACTGTCCAATACTTGGTCGAGATGTTTGCATGCAGGTGGATACTGGTTCTGCTGCCACTATCATCAATTCTCAGACGATCTTCAGTTGGGTTCTCCAATCCTGTCACCTGTCACTAGACAATTACAGACTTACAATAAACAGAAGATTTCTCTCTTGGGACAATTTGATGCTGAGGTATCTTACATTCTGTCATTCGCACAGTTCCCATATTTGCGGCTGACCATAGTAACATGGAGAATCTTTTTGGTTTTGATGCCTTTCGGGTTTTTGGGTTCTCCATAGAGACGACTCTGTCAATATCGTTTCTGATGCTTTTCCTTATGCTCAATTGGATTCCTTGTCGGCGACATTTTCATCCCTTTTTTCTCCAGGGTTAGGCCGTGCAAATGACTTTGAAGCGCACATCACGCTCAAACCCACTGCTCGGCCTAAGTTTTTTCGGGCACGGCCCATTCCTGTGGCCCTTCTTGATCAGGTCAAACGGGAGCTGGATCGTCGTCTCACTGCTTCAGGGGTTTTCTTCCTGTCACTTCCAGTGAGTGGTCCTCTCCTGTCGTTGTCGTTGCTAAGCCAAATGGTGATATTCATCTCTGTGGCGATTTCAAAGCCACTGTAAATGCTCAATGCCTTATCGACACTTACCCCATGCCTCGACCTGAAGAATTGTTCACTAAACGTGCTGGAGGCCAGTATTTTTATAAACTTAACCTCTCAGAAGCTTATCATCAACTTCCTCTTAACGCTGCTTCCCGGCAGTTTCTGGTCCTTAACATGCCTTTCGGCCTCTATCAATACCAATTATTGCCATTCGGGGTTGGCAGCGCCCCTGCTCTCTTTCAGTGATTATTGGAACAATTATTGCTCACTGTCTCTGGGTGTGTAAATTACCAGGGCGACATTGTTGTAACTGGCTCCACCACTGACGAACATCTTCAAAATCTCCGCACACTTTTTCATGTCTTAAAGACTGCCAGTCTTAAGTATAATCTTCTGAAATTAAACTCTTTTCAGGCATCTATCACATACTTGGGGTTCCAACTCTCTCAGGATGGTATTCGTCTGCTTCAGCAAACTGTCGCTGCGATCTACGCCCTTCCTCTCCCTACATCTGTTAAGGAACTGCAGGCCTTCTTGGGGAAAATAGCATACTATCATAAGTTTTTACTGTCTGCTGCTTTGAGGGCTCAGCCGTTGCACCACCTGTTGCATAAAAACGTGCCTTTTCACTGGTCCGTGTCATGCGATGCGGCTTTCCAGAAATTGAAGACTATGCTGAAAAAGGCCCTGTGCCTGGCTACTTATCGACCTGGCCAACATCTTGTTCTTGCCATGGATGCCTCTCAATACTGGGTTGATGCAGTCCTTGCGCACCGTTTTTCTGACGGTTATGAACAACCCATTGCTTATGCCTCCAAAATGCTCACGGATGCCCAATAAAAGTATCCTCAAACTGAAAAAGCAGCTTTGGCCATTATTTATGCTCTTCATAAGTTTGGTGTTTTTCTCTATGGATCCAAATTTCATCTTGTTATGGATCACAAACCACTTGTTTCCTTGTTTCATCCATCAACATAACTTCCCGACAAGGCTGCACACCACCTCCAGCATTGGGCTCTTTACTTATCTCGTTTCAATTATGAGATTCATTTCCGGCCGACAGCTCAACATGCGACTGCTGATGCACTGTCTCGCCTTCCCATGGGTCCTGATCTGGCATTCGATAGGGACGAACTTTTGTGTTTCCACCTGGATGTAGCCAAGCAGTGTGTTGTGGATGGGTTCCCCATCACCAGGGACTGGCTGGCGGCTGCTACGGGTTCTGACCCTACCCTCTCCCGGGTTTTACAATGCATTCAGAAAGGTTGGCCAAATCGTCCGTTCACTAAGACTTCTGATCTGTTGTGAACTATTACGTTTTGCATTACTGCCTCACAGCTAGGGATGGTGTTATCCTCCTTTCCACCGAAAATGCTTCGGTACCTGCATCTTTACGTGCTTCGGTCTTGCGCCTCCTTCACCAAGTGCACTGGGGTGTCTCTCGCACAAAATCTCTCGCGTGCCGTCATGTGTACTGGCCCGGCATCGAATCTGAAATCGCACACATGGTTGCTGCCTGCGGCCCTTGTGCGTCTCAAGTCATCTTTGTCACCGTGGCCTTCGCCTGAGAAGCCCTGGGAGCATATTCATGCTGACTTCGTGGGACCTTTTTTAAATACTTATTGGCTTTTTGTTATTGACGCCTACTCTAACTTTCCTTTCATTGTCCGTTGCACGTCGCCTACCACTGCGGCAACTACCAATGCTCTAGCTCGCATTTTCATGCCCATGCAGGAACAAGATGACCATCATCTGTCGGAGCAACTCTACTCACCTCCTTCTCCTATGGACGCGCAAACATCACCCATGTCTCCTGTTATAACAACCAGACTTGCCGCAATGGGCAGATTGGTGCACGGGGCCCCAGCAGGCTCGACCCCAACGTCTCCTGTCATCTCGACTCATCATCGGGAACACTTCCATCCGTACGGGAAGCCTCCTCCTCAAGACTTTACGGCCAGTCAAACAACACCTATGGGCATTAGCAATCTACAGCCCACCTCCATCAAGACCTGTGCAAAAACTTCAAAGGGTGGGAAAGTGTTGTGACTCGCCAATCTTTCAAAGTGCCGCCACGCAGTTACGCGCATCCTCTACATGTGGCGCTGTCTGCCAGCTATGCAGCAGCAATGCCGCCTAAGCGGCCAGCCAGCCAGCCACCCAGCCAGTGTCCGCTAGACTTGGGACTCAGTTATGATTTGACTGTTAAAAGTGTACACGCGTCTTGCTCTGTTTACTTGATCTGTGACTTTCATGTGTTGCGTCTTCCTTGAAATATATTTGTTCAACTTGAAGTTATAACATTTAGAATGGAAATTAAAATGGCTCTCTTCCCTGAGATAAAAAAACTGTCCTGCTTCGTATGTGAAGAAAGGTCGAGGATGACTTCTTCAGCATTTCTGGCAATGTACTGCAACATCATGTGATGTTTTGGTCATGAAATGGTGACATGTCAGTAGTTGCAACAAACTGGTGACTTTTGAACCTGATAAATTTTATAGGCTTCAGAAGTAGGTATTTATTTTGAAACCATTACATTTTTTTTATCTTTGATGAATCCCTTACAGTATCTGATTAACACAAGCTGATAGTTAAAACAATTTACATGTTGTTAAAACAATTTACATATTCGTTTGGCACAGCAAGCAACATTCTTGCCTCATGTGTGGCTTGTCATACTTGCCACATATAGTTTCTCTCTTCTGCACTTCGGCCATATGTTCATAGTGCTAACACTTTGAAGACTGCATGGGATGAGAAACACAGGGCCACACATTAAGCGGACAGTATAAGCCATTATGGGTTTAGACTGAGATGGTGATTTATATGTTGTCATATTATGAGCTCCCAATTTTCATTCTGTAATTCTTTGATCCCGTGTGCTTCAGGGCTGTGCACAATACATCATAGCTACAGTTGAGAGTTCATTGATGATCCATGTCTGTCTTCGTACTTTTGCATGCAGAATTTGCAGGCATGACTGTTGATATCTGTATCTGCAAGTAAGTGTCCCAATACACCGATGCTTCACCAATTTGAGGATTATTTCATATAAAAAGAAGAAAAACACTTTTTCAAATGATTCCTCTATTCTTTTAATAATCAAAAAGACATTTTATGAAATTGTGTTGTGTTTACAGCTTTACAAACAACAACGAAATATTGTACTGGGTTGTTCAGTATTGTCAAAACCTACTAGCCTTTTACAAAGTATTTCTTAGTCATTACTTTTGTTACTAAATATCATCGCCTATTCAGATATTTTTGCTAACCTATCAAGTTGTGAGTATAGCCATAGTGAATGTCCCATTTGAGTGGGATCTCTTTGCTGAAGAGATTTTTCCTGTCTACATACTGATTAACAGCCACGAAGGCTGTACAGGCATTAATAGTAACAGATGAAGTTACAACAGTTGAACTCATTGCCACACCAAAATAATTCCAAATTAAATCGCCAAGCTACTATCTGATGAATACCAATACAGACAGACAAGGCAGTTATGCTGTACTGCAGCAGATCTCTGAAGTGGCAAAGCACAGATACATACAGACTTTGGATGATAGTAGTCGTTTTCTGTCCACCTGCTGTAGCCCTGTTAAAACACCCATTTCATGTTGTGGACTATTGAAAAGCTGGCAATTTGCACTACCCATGGGAACTATACTGCGTGAAAAGGACTGCTGACTCCACCTGAGTCGTACATGAACTGCACACAGCAAAAGAAATCATGGCAAGTGACTAAATGTATTTGGTATGCCACATCAGTAACAGCTTGCTCCACTGAAAATTATAATTTTGGGTAATACAAAATCTGCAGAGTTGCCACAAATGTGCAGGAAAGATGACAGGTGGGCAAAGAAATATTCCTTACTCCACGTCTTCTGAGCATAATGAAGTGGAAAAAGAGACAGACTGAGCTGGGCATGAACTACATCTGGTGAAACCTCTTAGTAGAGTAGGTTTTATAAGTCCCAGGTAGTACAGACACACTGTTGGATAGGAACTATTTGAGGAATTTAAAGCTATGCTGGAAAGCTAGGGACACTCATGTTGATTTAGATACAGCCCCACTTATCTCAACACAACCAATAGAACAGTGCCTACTAGTTGCCATTAACGAGAGTTTTGCCTCATCTGCTGTCCACTTCACTAGAACATAGCACACATTTAGGGTGAAGTTTTTTAAATAAACTATTCTTATGGTATGGGAAGTTTAGCCACAATTCTCATTTGCTATGACACACAACATTCTAGCGTTCACCATGCAATGATCGCTGAAGCATACAGAAAAAATGTTTACAGAAGGCTGGTGACCCAGCTCAGCTTCATTGCTATCCTTTGGCGATGTAGAAATGTTCCAGTTCATTATGGAGTGATAAACTTCAAAAGTACACAATGAATTACTGGACAACTGCACTCCTCACAAATACGATTTCACTTCAATTTGCAGAAAGTTTCTTGCATATCATCACCTAAAGCTAAAATGATATGAATGTAATGGAACGAGATTAGTTCAGTTGAGCTGGATTACTACCGAATGAGAATACATAAATTCACATTTATTTTTATGATTGGAGGAATACTGCCAGTGCCCAAATGCACAGAGAAGAGGAAATGTGTTTTTTAGAGAAACATTCATATAATGCCTCTCCATACTGAAATGATTGGTGGATCCAGAGACGAAGAGCCCAGTTATGTCTCTGGATCTGGATCTGGATCTGGATCTGGATCCAGAGATGAAGAACCCAGTTATGTCTCTGGATCTGAATCCTACAGATGCACGAGACAGATGAACTGAGTTCATGAGCTGCCACCTATGACTGTTACAGACTTCCTGACAGCTTTTTGTCAGAAAATGTGATCAACAAGCAATAGCATTCTTGTCTTGACCAACACAGAAAGCATGCTATGCACATAATAAGAATATGTGTCATTTAAGAGCAAATGTATCATTTTACTGCTATGGAAGGGAATTTACAGTTCAGCAACTTTTCCTGACATGTCTATCTTCACTTTCATAACATTTCTAATTACATTTTTTTGGAACTGCTTTACGCCAAATAGCTTCTGATTGAGCTATATGGGAGAAATGGCTGGCAGATTGAGAAAATAAGGCACAGCACTAACATTGCCTCATTCTACACAATAAGTGCTCTGTTCCATTACTAACATAGACTACTTATTAATAACTCTTGGTGATACATCATATATAACGGAATAATCTGCACGTATCTGTCCTGTGTTTAAGGATGAAAAACTGTGGTGTGCAGATTAACTGCAATAATGTTGGAACCGCTCCGCCTCCAACAATAGATCTCTTTATATTACAGCATTGTTTGGCCTGTGATGCATCAGTAGCAAATTAGAAGTAAATTTGTTAGAAGTTAACTTGTTAATAATTACTATAAGCCCTTGTTAACACTCATTCACAGCTAAAGAAAAACTTAAAATTATTGAAGAAGCGCAGAACCTTGGAAACCATGCAGTGAGAAGAAAGTGAAATGTGAGCGAGAGTTGTTTTACCAGGAAGGGGGGAGAGGGCAGGGCGGGAGGGGGGAGGGTGGCGGGATTGGAGCCCCACAGCTCCAAGAGATACAAACGGTAATCAACGTGCATTTTGTGGCCAAGCATATGAACCTCGAAAAATGTCTCTGTGGTTATGAAGATGAGATGCGACAATATGGATGCTGGTAACACATATCAAAAGGAGAATCCAGCCTCTTGATATGAACTGGCAGCAATAAGAGGCAAAGGTGTACAGTGATGTGTGTAACTGGCAATGCACAAAAGCTACCACTTCATGTGATATTTAAGAGGAATACTATTCCAAAACCATCACTGAAAGTCATATTGGTGACAGCAAATCCAAAAGGATGGATGGAATGACCTTGTTGACTGGGTGACACACGTTTGGCACTGTCACATTGGTGCGTTACTGAATTTATGTAACATGTCAGTGCTCGACTGCTCCCATGGACGTACAACTGAGGAAGTGCGAGACAAGTTAGCACAAGGGAAAGCTAACTTGGGTATTATCCCTGGAGGTCTAACAACCAGCCTGCAATCACTATGTGTGTGCATGTATATCAGCCATTCAAACCTGCACTTAAACAGCAATGAGGGCAATGGATAACACATGCATGCCCACGACACCCTCTCCCCCCCCCCCCCCCCCCCCCCACACTCACATACACATGCACAAAGACAATTTCTCCTCCTCCCCCCCCCCTTTCCAATTACAGTGCACAGATTATTTGAATGTATGGTATACGTGGTGACTGACACACTTCCTGCCCCCACCCTCGTCCCGCTCTCATCTCAAATTATTGTGCACAGATTATTTGAATGCATTCAGTATATGTGCTGACTGACAGAGCAGTTTTAAATCATATGGTTCTCAAAATATTTTCAGCAAGTATATATCTTTAAATGAGTATTAATTTACCTGCATATAGGAATGGAGCTCCACTCCACCAGCGATGACAGTCTGCCACAAAGTACAATATGCTAAGCAGAAGGAAAGCCATGCTTGCAGTTGCCAGCACATATGACAGGGACCAGAGATTCTTATTGACTGGGATGATTCCATCTTCTTTCGAGAAATGACAGAGGATTCCAGCTAATAAGCCCTGTGTAATTTTTTCAATGGAACATTATTTTCATGAATAATTGATAAATACACAAGATAAATGAATCTAACAGGTGTTATTAGTTGACTCTTAGCCTATAATTCACTATGCAAATTTAATCTCAAAATGAAGTGTATAATTAACATTGCTGTGATTTAATTAATACATAATTCTACCTTAGAAAATCGGGGATGGAATAATGACAATATTATGAAAAGAACAGATTGCTAATCACCACATAGTGGAGATGTTGAGTTGCAGACAGGTATAAAAGAAGGACACACACACACACACACACACACACACACACACACACACACACACTAAAGGCAATTCAAATATACATGACCACTGTCGCTGGTCACCAGTGCTGGACTGCAAGGAACTGCAGACAGGCGACTGGAACAGAGAAGGAGAGAAGTAACAAGAGTATTGGTGGAATAGAAGGCTGTGTAATGCTGGAGTAGGAGTGCAGAAGGGGATAGGTGGGCAAAGGCTAATGAATAATGAAGGTTGAGGCCAGGAGGGTTATGGGAACATAGGAAATTTTGCAGGGAGATTTCCCATCCTTCCAGTTCAGAAAAGCTCTTACTGGTTAAAAGGATCCATATGGAACAGGCTGTGAACATTCACTGAAGTGAAGAACTCCATGTTGTGTAGCATGCTCGGCGGCAACTGGATGGTCTAGCTGTATCCTGGCCACAGTGTGCAAGTGACCATTCATGCATGCAGTCAGCTTGTTGGTTGTCATGCCCCATAAAATGCAGTAGAGTGGTTGTTCCTTAGCTTGTAGATTGATTCACAGGTAGCCCTACTTTTGAAGGGGTAGGTGATGCTTGTGATTGGACTGGAGTAAGTGGTAGTGGGAGGATGTATGGGACAGAGCTTGCATCTAGCTCCACTTCATGGACATGAGCCATGATGCAAGGGGATGGGAGCAGGGTTAGAGTAGGGATGGACAACAATATTATGCAGGTTCAGTGGGCAGTGGGAGGGGTGGGAAGGTTAATGGGTAGGGTATTACATCTCACTGTGCCCTGAAATGATTAATATCCTGCCCACTATCCTTTGAACCTCTCTCACAGTGGTATTCCCCTGCCCACCGAACCTACACAATGTTCCTGTCCATCCCTCCTCCCATCCTGCTCTCAATCCCTTGGCTCATGGCCCATATCCCTGTAATAGTGGTGCAGGCAAGACCTGTCCCACACATCCTCCCATCACCACCTTCTACAGTCCAGGCACAAGCATCACCTATTCCATCAAAGGCAGGGCTATCTGTGAAACTAGTCATGTGATCTACAAGCTAAGCTGCAGCCAATGCGCTTTTCTACATGGGCATTACAACCCACAAGCTGTTTGTCTGCACAAGTGGCCACTGACAAACTGTGGCCAAGAGACAGCTGGAACACCCAGTTGCTGAGCACACTGCCCAATCTAATGTCCTTCACTTCGATGACTGCTTCACAGCCTTGCTATCTGGATCCTTTCTCCCAACACAAACTTTTCTGAACTGCACAGATAGGAACTCTCCCTGCAATATACCCTACTTTCCCGTAAGCCCTCTGGCCTCACCCTTCACTAGTGACTGTCATTTACCAAACTAACCCCTTCCTTGCTGCCGCTCCAACACAGCCTATTCCACCAACACATCCACAGTCTTTTTACTTCTCTCCTTTTTCACTCCTCTTACCCCCTCCCCCCTCACTGATATCTGTCTAACTGCCCTACCCTGTCACCACCATGTCCGCTATCTCTCCCATTCCCCACCCCAGCCTCCTCCTTACCCATACCAACCAGACTGCTGCTTCTGTTACACACAGTTGCTCACAGTCCAGCCTTGGCAGCCAGAGACAATGGTCATGTGTGTGTGAGTTCTCCTTGCATGAATGTGTGTGTGTGTGTGTGTGTGTGTGTGTGTGTGTGTGGTTTACTTTAGAAGCACACCTTTTGGCCGTGCTAGTCTGTGACTCAATGTCTCCACTCTATGATACGTAGCAATCTATCCTTTTCATAATATTCCCACAATTCTTCCTTACATTTGTTATTCTTTTCCCTTGCAAATATAGACTGTGCACCTAGAAACAGGTAATAACCACTGTTTCTTCCGCAACTGTTAGTGTGTCAGACGCATCCGAGTTCACTATTGCCAACTCATAGACGAATGGCCACTGGCCTACACTGTGCTACTAAGCTAACTTTGAACAACAGACAGATATATAAATGATAGCATGATAGACAGTTAGATGGATGGACAAAATATTATTTTTACAATAGACTTTGTGGACTCACAGTAACCACTCCCCATGACAACCAGCGGGAGATTCTCATAAAGGTGTAGTTATAACACTGCAGGATTCTACCAGCATGAACTCCTAGGTACACCATTAGAATTGATGTCAAGGTTCCAAGTATACCTGCAAAGACAAAAATAAAATTGTGAAATGACAGCAACCTGCACACATATTTATTAGTTATTAGTAACAGTCTATCTTCACTCCACATCACCATGGATTGTAAACTTCAGTATGTTTCGTCTGTTGGTGGAATGTTAATTTGCAGAAATGTAAATAGTTAATTTCAGTATTACTGAACACAACTGACTGCAGTCAAGACAAACACACTGCAGCAGTGGTGCTTCACTCAGTGGTAGACCATTTGAATTCTTATGGATAAAGCACCTTTATTACAAGAACATTCTCGACTTCAGGGGATGGATAGCCACGTGATGTTTCCAATCAGCATCCTATGCATCATTGGATTTATCACCAAAGCCCTCTACAACACTTGAAAATGGCACATCACTGAAATCAGCTGATGTGAAATAAACAACTGTAACATAATACAGCCAAGGTGGAAAATGGAATGATCATTTAATAAAGTTCTGGAAAGCAGAATGTGCTTTCTTGGTAATTTTACATTCTTGAATTTGGAAGCCACCTCAGTGCTACCTCTCCCTCATTGCCATCAAAACCACATTGACATGACATTACACTCTACATGATCCCACGACAGCACCCTCTATGAAGAAATTGCATGTCAGACATAGCACTCATGGTTCACAATTTAAAGAACAGGTAGGAAGGAAGATTAGGGTTTAATGTCTTATTGACAATCGTATCATTTACAGTGGAACACTAACTCAGATTAGGAAAGGATAAGAATGGTAATCTGCTATGTCTTGTTCAAAGGAACCATCATGGTATGTACCATAAGTGATTTAGGGAAACCACGGAAAACCTTGTAGGCCAAAAGGGGATCCAAACAGCCGTTCTCTCTCATGTGAGTCCAGTATTCTTAGCATGGCACCACTGTGGTAAGTCTCAGATACACAAATTTAGGTGGTTGAAGTCTTAATGGACATCAAAGTCAGCAATTTCATACAACATTTACTCTTTTGCATTACTAAAGAGAGTAATATTGTCAAATATGAAAAGCTACTGACGAAATCTAAGAACACAAAATTATCAAGAAAGCACATTCTGTACTGTAAAACTGAGTAAGGATTATTATGCATTACGTAGGGATCTTGTCTCGGTGGTGGTGGTGGTGGTGGTGGTGGTGGTGGTTGTTGTTGTTGTTGTGGTGGTGGTGACGGTGATGGCAATGGAGGGAGAGGAAGAGGAGGAGGAGGACGAGGAGAAAAACAAACAGGAGCGATGGTAAAGTGTGAGATAGTGCGAGAACTTGGAAGTGGAGTGGATGCAAATGCTATGACAACAGTTACAGTAAAGTTCTGCTGAATTACTATAAAATTAACTGATATTAAAGGAAGTGTGCACATTGTAAAGACAAATTTTCTGGATGAAAAACAAGAGCTGGGGAATAAGACAATTTCAGTGGACAGACTGTGGTCATGCGTGTTTGAGATGTGTTTACGTGAGTGTGTCTGTATGCTATCTATTTGCATTGAAGGCCTTGTTGGCTGAAAGCTTACTTTCTGACAGTCTTTTCGTTGTGCCTATCTGCGACACAGCATCTCTGGTATATGGTGAGTAGAAACCATTCTTTTCGTCATATCATTATTAAGAGAAATAATCATCAGAACAGTGTAAGCAAATAAAAATAAAAACTAGAAGAGCAAAGAAAAATGTTTACTTGCACAGAAGTTCAACCCATTTACTCATTTCTTCATTTATATTTTCCATTTAATATAAGGATAGTGGGTAGCTTATGAAACAGCCTGGACAACTTGAAGCATTAACACGGAGCTTCCAGGGTACATTGAAGTGAGCCTGCCTGAATCAAATCTGCCTTGTGGATTAATGACGAAGGCTAGGGAGCCAGCCAGCCTGGATGTGGTTTTTACGCAGTTTCCACATGCAACTAGGTAAACACTAGGCTGGTACCAATGTCCAGTGCCAGACACACACTATGCAGATATCTAGGAAATGTCCTCCCACTTGAACATGAGATTTATTCTAGACGCAAACAGATGGGGTACACAAATTCCATCCCAGGGGAAATGGTGGCATCAGTAATGGCATCTGTCAACCACCTGACACTAACACTGCACATACTACAACACCAATCCTCTTAAGAAATGGGCCAAGCAAAGGAGGAGGAGGACGAAGAAGAAGAAGAAGAAGAAGAAGTGGATAGCTTATGTTCCTGCTATATCAAACAAAGAAATAAACTGTTTTACATATTTACTCTTTTTCCATTATTGGTGGTTCATTGGAGAGGAAAAAATCATTATGAGTAGTTACAGAATTTTCACTACTGGCAGATATTCTGAAAGTAAAATAAAATTCTATCTGCATGCATTTTGTGTGATTTGATGAATGATCCCTACAGCACAAGAAACTGATTAAAATTTGTAAATTTGTGGTAAGTTCTAGTGGAGCAAACTGCTGAGTTCATCAGTCCCTAGCCTTACATGCAACTCACTCTAACTTAAACTAAGGACAACACACACATCCAAGCCTGAGGGAGGACTCGAACCTCCAACAGGGGAAGCTGCGCGAACCGTGGCAAGATGCCCGAGACCACGTAGCTACCCCGCAGGCAGATCAACAAAGCTAAGCCTCTGACAGATGAACTTGCAGAATTCGCAATGTGCATGATACAGGTGTGTACATTCTTCGGAATGTGAAGCTCAACATAAAACACCAAGTATCACACTTTTCTGTTGATACGATTGCTGCAAGTTGTACTAACCTTCCGGGTCATATACTTGATCATTGTGGTAAATGGACTTGCATGTAGGGTTCTTGTACATGTGCTGCGGAGTGAGGATGAGACGATCAATGTAACCGGCAGCTCCACCAGTGCAGTTGGCATACTGTCCATGCATGTGCCATCCACCAGGTCCCAAGTAGCCCCGCGGGCAGCCAGGAACAGGTAAAGCTAGTGAGATAGCAACGTGGGCCGTAGCCAAAGCTATCACCACCAGCCACTGACACCAGGATTCTATAATATCTGATAGTACTATGTAGCGTCCATACCTAGAATGGAAAGATACCATTATTATAATGCATCTGTTTATTATCTAAATTTGTTTGTTGAAACCAGTTTGTAAGACTAAAATGAAACCTAATGAAAAGTCTGACAAATGTAGGCCTTATGAAACTGTTGTTACAGGACAAAGGGAAATTACAAATATCTTCATCAGTTTTCTACATCTGGGAAAATAACTTCTTCTAAAGATAATCATAATCAAGGAGGATTTATGTATCTTTTTTTATTAAATCTATACTGACAGGCAAGTGTTGCTTTGATCAATGGCTGAAAAGAAAATAGTTTAACACAGCATTGTCAAACAAAATGAAAAAAAAAAATCCCCTGATTTCCTGGTCAAAAATAAACAATTTTTCTGGATGAAAATACTCTTTTCCCATGTTCAGTAACAAGCAAGGTGGTGCAGTGATTAGCACACTGGGCTCACATTCGAGAGGATGATGGTTCAATTCTGTGTCTGGCCATCCTGATTTAGATTTTCCGTGATTTCCCTACATAACTGCAGGCAACTGCCGGGATGGTTCCTTTGAAAGGGCATGGCCGACTTCTTCCTTCCCCATCATTCCCCAATCGAATGAGAGCAATGACCTCACATTTTGGTCTCTTCCCCCAAACAACTCAACCCCCCCCCCCCCCCCCCCCCGTTCAGCGACAGTACACTTTCCCTCACAGTTGTAAAACTAATCAATCCTTTGAATGGTGTAGAGCACTCGGCACTTTAGGATATGAAACACCACAAAAAAAGTTTTTTGAAGAGATCTTTGACTCACAGCAACATGTAGTATTATCTTACTACAAAAATGTAAGTTCAAATTCCACCAAACAGAGCACATTAGTTTCTGAAGCACTGTAATTGAGATTGTGATGTGGTTTTATCAGCTAATCATAGCTCATTTCACTTGTTCTTACCAGCTTATAACAGCAGATATTCGTAGTTTAGGCCATGAGATGTAGTCAGCCAATAGCAACATCACTGCTAAGTAGTGTTAACACCCAAAGAGGAAAAGTTGATGGTTGATATATATTAATATGGAGAAAGTATAGCTACATGCAAAGCTAAGCTTTCAAATATAATATTAGTCCTTTTCTGTGTGTGTTACCCTTTAAGATATATCAAACACAAATGTGTCAGTAAAATTTTAAATAATAACATAAATTGCTGGTCTTCTGGGACCAAAATTTTTCTAAGTAGCTGGTCCTCAAAGTATTAAGTTTTGAATGAGAGTCAAACACTCTCCGATTTAAGAAAGTCATCTCACACGTAATGTAATTCATTTACTTCGAAAGTAATACTTCTCAAATCACCATCAGCAATATTTTCCCGTGACCTGTTAGATGTAGGTTCATTTAAACAGTTGCCACAAAGCACCAGAAAGTAGGTGTTACTGCGCATGTGCAACTACAATGATGTTTGCTCTGCTCATACACCTTTCGACGCATTTCTGCTTGGAATTTCATGCGTAGTGAGGCATCACATGACCACGTGCAGCACTGCAGCATGTTATTCAAATGGACATAGTTTTGTACTTAAGGAAATTGTTTTATCATATCCTGTCCAGATAAGGAATGCAAAATAAGAAAGCAGTCCTTTGCATAATATTCGTTTATAGACTCTACACTTTGAAGTACCCTCGTATCTTGCTACGTGAAGATTTTAAAACTGATATTCTTTATTCATTCTCTGCAATACTGTCATGTAGAATTTCCAATCAGGTTTACATCCACATAGCATTGAAAAAAAGCTAATAATAAGGAATACACACTTGGAAAAAAATAAAAGCCATCTATTTATATACACCAAAACTAAGGATGATAAGTTCTGCATCATCATTTTAAACAACATAAAAGACGAACATGGTTTTCTGTAAAGCCAAAAGCCAAGAAACTGTATACTTGGAAGTTAAAATTTTACTCCAGGAGTAAATATAAAGCCTCGTGGGGAATTAAAATTATAAAATGCAGTGGGCTATAAGTTATCGAAGAATAGCGTTCTGCAAACTTCGACATAAACAACACAATTCTTCTGACCTGCAACACTGTCTGCCACTCCGACCATACCACCCCCACCCCCACCCCCATTTTTTTCCAGTCGCCACTCTCGTCATTCACTGGTGGTGTTGCTGCTCGCAGTGTGGTTTCAGTTGCCTGAGATTGCAGTCGTGTGTGTGTGTGTGTGTGTGTGTGTGTGTGTGTGTGTGTGTGTGTGTGTGTGTGTGTGTTGTTGACGGGAAAGGCCTTAATGGCCAAAAGCTTTAACAGTGAGAGTATTTTTGTTGTGCTTAACTGCGACTCAGCATCTCCACTATATTGTGAGTGGCAATTTTCCTTCTCATAATATTGTTACATTTTCCATTGTTTGAAAATATTCTTTACAATATTCTTAAACTTAACTGCACCAACAAAGACATACAAGCTGCACAAACTTCAGAATCCAACCAGAATATACTATCTACAGAACAGTGAACATGCTCGTATCAGGCACTGATATTGTACCACTAGTACAATTTGGCTATCCACTGCTTGTTGTGAGGGACTGTATAGCTTATCACGCATAATGGGGATATGACTGTGAGAATTGCAACGGTGAGCTATTAATGACTATCCTAGAAGACGTAAACCTAATGCTGCTGAATGACAGACACCCACAAGAATAACTCCACCATTACAGACAAGATTGGCAATAGACCTAAGCTTTTCATTACCTCATGTGACACAACTATCCAACTGGAAAAGAAAAGTACATCCTTTGTGTGCCCGCTATTCTTGTGTGGTGGGGTATCAAATATCAGAGAAAACTGGGAAAATATATGAGGCATAATACCCAAAACTGGGAAAATATATGAGGCATAATACCCAACAAAATTACATTAACCTGAAAAAAATACAAGAGAAAACCAAGATTAAAAAAAAATTAAACGAGAACAATTGGAAAAACCTGTGCAACTCTACAACTAAGGTACTAGAATGTCAAGTGTAGAGAAGAATGTGAAGAGCTTTAAAAACACTTGATATTGCACCATTAGAAGTCACTGTCTACGAATTGTGTTATGGAACAAATGTTACAAAATCTAACACCTAGCTCCACCAAACAGCTGCCTAGCACAAAGGATCTAAATTCCAATGACAGTCATCCCCTTCTACAGTCATTCTCAATGGCTGAGCTGCAGAGCACTTCGCCTCTGGTAAAAATACTGTCACTACCTCCAGTAACTTCCATTACAATATGCTATCATTTCTGCCATATGAAAGACAACAATACCTACCGGCTACTTATAATAAAACGCGGTTTGAGGATCACAATAGTAAGCCCCTTTAATGATATTTGTGCCCAAACTGGGAAGAATCCTGACTCGGTGCCCTAGGTCTATTGCCAATCTTGTCTGTGATGGTGGCATCACACAGACAAATAGCGTTACTATAATGCCCCTACAAAGTGCTGGAAAAACTTGTCAAATTCCAGTAAGAACAGTCATTTGAATGCCATGAACTATTCCCTAGTAGTTAAGTGGTTTTCACAAAAGGAAACCTACTGAAGATGTTCTCATACACCTAGTTAGTGATAAACAGTTCTGTTTTAGCCAAAACAACAGTTTTGTTGCTGGACCCATGCAACCCTTACAATGCTGTAGTATTTCCAGTACTAACCACAAAACGGAACGACATATGCCCCGCACATTTACAGAACACTTGGCATCTTTTTTGTCTGAATGGATGCTACTAGTTATATATGAATGACATACAACATGACCACAAACTATGAATTGAGGGTTGCAGCAATGGTCTGTTTTGGCACCTATTCTGTTAGGTATCTACACCTATGAACTACATAGGATATACCGGAAAAGGTAAAAGTTTTACAATTCGCAGATGAGACTGTCTATGGGACCAGTCCAGCTGGTTCCAGTGGCCAATCTTACTCATGATGATGTGATGGGGTCAACAATTTCAAAGCCAAAAGTGCCGCTGGGTCTTAGCTTGGCAACCAATCCAGTTCAGATGAAAGCAGAACCCAGTAAATACAAAGTAGAATAGTGTGACCCACAACCCAAGAGCAATAAGCAAAGAATCAGAGTGTTTAGCTTCTCCATGCAGCTATTCTCAAGCTGATGAATATTGGGCAGCAGGGTAAGCTTTTCATCAACGAGGAGTGCCAACATAACTGTGCAACAATGTCAAAGTGCTGGGTAGCTAAGCAGCTATCTGTGTCAGGATGAACCGTGGTATGATAAAAATGCATGGTTCATACAAGAATATTGGAACCATGGGGAAGAGTCTATGGCAGGGCCCTTTGGACGGCACCTTGGAGCTGGCATTTGGCCTTGGATACAGATCGAAAGCTACAGCAAATGCAAAAACTAGTAAAATTACAGCCCAGTATTTTCTATTGGTCCAACAGACATCGCTAACCAATTTATGGTGATAATGGAAGGTGTAGCACCCAGTACAGAGCCCTGAGGGATGCCATTCTCTTGGACCTGTGGGTAGCTGAGCGACATCCCAACTGCTACCCAAAATGATTGGTGACGTAAAACTGGGAAGTAAAAATTGGTACAGAGCCTTAGAAGCCCCCAATCTTGGAGGGTAAGAAAAATGTGATATTTGAGACAGGAAAGACTGCAGTGAGATGTTTCATCTAACCACGTAGTCAGTTGTGGACCGTACTGAGGTACTTCCTAGTATACACCCTGATAGGGGGACAAAAGGCCCCATGATTTGAGAACCCAGTTTCACCATCACACTACCATCATTTTAAGCAATTTGCAGAGTGCACTGGTGACACTAATTGGTAAGTACCTGTCAATGGACATTGAGTTTTCCCTGCTTTAAGGATTGGGATGACGGCATTACTGACCCTCTGCAAAACAATTCATGGCACAATTCAGTTGAAGACCCTGAGTAGATGGTGGAGTCTATGAGCCACATTCAGTTGTTGGATCATCTGATTCTGCATTGAAACAGGGCCTGGTGCTGCAATTGTGCTACAAGACTCTAACAACCTTGTTGATACAATCTGATGAAGAGGGGGTGAAAGTGATGACAGAGACATACAACTGCCAAATGGCTCTTCAGAGAACACACTGTTTGGCAACTGGATCACTGGGTGGTGGAAAGGAAATGACCGAACTACTGGAAAGTAATGACTGCCACAAAGATTTTCATACAGTGACCATTTTTGTAAAGCCATGAGATTGGGGGAAGAGATCGTAAGGTCTGTGCTGTTAGGTATCGATACCACCCCATGGGTGTCACAGTTGGCAATGGAATTGCAACTTTCTGTCTGACACTGACAGCAGCTATGCGGGATCTGACACACCCAATGGTGCGCACCTGCTGCCCCCCACACCTCCAGCAGCCAAGACCACAAGTGCCCTCTGCCACAGCAATATAGTACGGCTGGTGGCAGCCACTCAACCCACTTGCACTTGGAGCCTCTTCGCTACAACACATTCGTTCACCCTTAGTACAGCGAATCTCTTCCTTGCCGACAATTTGATAGTTGATAGTTTTTTGCTGCATTATTTGTAATGAGTTTTCGAAAGCTTGGAAAAATACAAGTTAAGTAAATCTGTTTACTGTGTTAACTTGTTCGCCAATCATTTCTGCTCCTGGCCAGTTTTCCTGTGACAACAGGTTTTGCACTAATCTGCAGCCCACCTCTCCTTACCGTTGTGTACGAAGTTGTATACAACAAGATTGATGCCAAAAAGATGTGGCACTGAACTGAGTAGGTGTACCATCAGTGAGGAAACACAGATAAAGATTGGAAAACAGTTGGTCAATCAGAAGGAATCTAAAAGAACAATGTTGAATTTCCCCAGAGAGGCTGACTGAAATAATCAAGCAGGAGATAGAGGAGAGAGAGGGTTCTCAGATTACTGTGGCCATTTCAAGGAATGTTACACGCCCCACTCAGAGGTAAAGAAACATTGCAAATTGTGATGCCTGGAGATCATTTGTGATAGCACTGTCAATGCTTTCATTGGTGTATGGAGAGGAATCCATCCACTGAAGACATGCATGTGAACAATGTACAGATGCCTCCAGTATGGTTCTTACAGAAGGCACAGTAATATGAAACGGATGGAGAATGGTCATCAATGAAATGCATTTATTGGAGAGCATCAGAGACCAGAACGACAATAACTTATATTTCTAGTGGGTGACAGTAACATTCTATGCTGTTCCATTGAATTAAAACATTAAGTGCATCCTGGGTGTGAAGGGACCACTCCATGATCACTGTCTGCCACTGGTGAGAGGGGAATAACATTGAAAAACACTGCTTCTGTGTCCAAAGGTGTGAGGTCACAGGAGTAGCCTTCTTCCAAGATTTATTTTTCTCCTTAGCTACTTTAAAGGGTTAGGACTCCTACAAGGGCTTGTCCACTGAGAGGATAGGGACTGAAGGTGAGCGTGCAGCTCTAAGACCCACAATCCATGCTCCCTTCAGCCACTGAATGGTATCAGCTTGCTGGTGCATAGATTTACAGAGACACGATTCCCTAAATGGACCCCTGTCACTAGTAGATGCTAGGGAAAGATGCACCTTCTCCAGTCAGAAGCAGACAGATGAGGTCCCCAAAGACGGTGCTGCAGGAACCACAAGAAGAGAGGTTTTAGCTATGATAGGTAAACATTGATGCAATGAAGGGAGTAAATACTCAAGATGCAGCCAATGACCTGGTGACAGTAGTGGCAAAAGTTTACACAACTGGGACAGGATCCAACTGAACATACCTTTTCTGAGTTTCAAAACACAAGAGGCAACCGAAGACCTAAAATCCCTTAGTTTTACGTTCCTTAATTAGTGTAGGATACTTCAGAGAATGAGGAAGATGACTGTCTAGGCAATAGACAGAAAGATGGTTCCTCACATGTTTTTCATAAAATGGCCAAAAACAGTCCCCACAAATTGGGTTGTTCATGCAATGGGAACACACATGCCTGAAGCATTGTCACTGAAAGCACCACATTGGAGATGGAAAATATGGTTTTACATCACAACAGATTACTATGTTTTTGACTTTCTCTGGAAGCAAATCTCCCCTCAAAAGTGAGGATGAATTCTCTGGTTGTTGTTGTCTGGCAAGCCTCAATGTACACGACATGCAAAGTGGACCCCTTGCTGCTCCAAGATATCATGTACTTTCTTATCAATCAGCAGGTTTTAAGTCCCAGTGAAAAATTAGTTTTTCTTATTTGTACACTATTCAAAAACTTATGTTCCTCTCAGACATAGATGTAATCATTAGTAAAGATCATCATTAAATACAATTTCAACAGAAAAATCATAAAACTGCAAAATATCATTGACAACAAAAGAAACTTTTATGTCATATATACAACACTAACAGTGACGAGTATTTCTTATGTACACAAGCAACAAAGTCTCTGTAGTTCATTAATTCATTGGTATATTACGTAATACACATCACAAAATGTAGATCAAAATTCTAGCCTGGAAAAGTCTTCTAGAAATTTGTAAATATATGCGGTGAGTTACCTGAATGCCCCTTCTCGTGACATTAGTAAACTCTCTATTGTGCCAATCACCATGTAGCAGGCACCAAGCCTCTGCAACACTCCAGGCAGCCGCAGGGTCTTCACATCAGGTTTTGTACCATGGTTGCCACATGAATTCAGAATTACTCCTAAGGCAATAAGGAAAAGTGATCTACGTAACACGTGTCCAAGGACATGGAGCTTCGGTTTACTGGAGCGCAATTGTGTGCGCAGAGATATCGCCAAGCTCAAACCCATTATCCACATAAACCTGTCAACAGAAAATGGTTTCAAATACTCTTATTTTATTGCACTGAACTGTAGAAAAGATGTATGTTTTCATTATCTCCCCCCCCCCTCTCTCTCTCTCTCTCTCTCTCTCTCTCTCTCTCTCTCTCTCTCTCTCGTGCACACACACACACACACACACACACACACACACACACACACACACACACACACAGACAGACAGACAGAGAGAGAGAGAGAGAGAGAGCACACTGTATTTCACAGATTAAAGAAACATTTGTTTCTCACTTGAGTCTTTTCATTTCAGAAAAATTATAATTCATTGTATACCAAATCACACTTACAAGCTGCAAATACTTGAATTTCTACATAAACTTGAAACTTAATCTACTTTCAGACAGTGGTGCCTGTCATTCTTACAATCTCTGTATCAGCACATATACTCAATCTGTATATCCACTTTTGCATCTTAGGAAGAGCTGTTTAATATAGCATCCAACATATGTTAAATTTCGAGTAGCTATACTCAAACAATGGAAAATCAAACAATGGAAATTATATGTCTATACTGTTGCACACATACTTGCAAGATGATTGGGAATCATTTCTTGGATAACGACAAGTGTTTTAGATTAAGAGCTGTAAAGAGAGTAGTAATTGTTAAGGTCTTTGTAGTCTGCTGTGTTATAAGCATAAATCTTCAACTGAATTCATATGAGGAATGGGCAGAATAGCTACAGTCATTATACATGAGAATTATAGATCTTACTAGGACACCGAGAGAAATCAGCCTTGTCCTTTTTGAAGGAACCACTCCCTAGCATTAATCTTAACTGCTTTATAGGAAACACACAAACCATACAAAACTTAATCCATCCATGCACAGGGACTTTCAGTCCTTTGAGAAGTAGTTTACTATGGTTTGTGCAACTGGAGAGCCTATTACTGTGCCATTCATTATTTTATACCTCAACAAAAATTATTAATTTCTGAAAATCTGCATCTACACCGATATGTTGCAATCCACCTAACGATGTGTTGTGGAGGATACCACATACTAATACAAGTTATTTCCTTTCCTGTTCCACTCACAAATATAAATGAGGGAAAAATGACTGTCTTTATGCCTCCATACAAGCCCTTATTTCTCGTACCTTATATTCATGGTCCTTACAAGCAATGTATGCTGGAGGCAACACAATTATACTGCAGTCAGCTTCAAATGCCAGTTCTCTAAATTTTCTCAATAGTGTTCCTTGGAAAGTGTGTTGCCTTTCTTCCATGGGTTCCTGGTGGTGGTGGTGTGTTGGGGCTTATGGGCGTTCAACATTGAGGTCATCAGCGCCCTGACACACATTAAAAGGAACAAATGTGGACAGACCTAAGAAAACTAAAGCTCACACTCAAAGAAAGCAGGAAAAGAAGGAAAATATGACATAAGAAAGTAAAACCTAAGGAAAGGGGAAACATAGCAACAAGACTGTCACAGGAATTTGTTATTGGCTGCCCACTTACATAAAATATGGGCTAGCTTGTCACACAGTGAGCAAATTAAAATCCTCCCCCTAAAATCTTTGTAAAAACGTTCCCATTTGAGTTCCCAAAGCATCTCCGATCCCGAACACTTGAGGAGTACTGAAGAATAGGTCGCACTAGCATTCTATATGTGGCCTCCTTTATAGATGAACTGAAGTCTACCATTTACCTTTCCTACTCCAACCCTCACATGCTCATTCCATTTCATATAGCTTTACAACATTATACCCAGATATTTAAATAACATTACTGTAAAGCAGGAGAAAACACATAAAAGTTAATGAAATTTGCAACCAGTGGTTCCTCCTTCAACAGCAGGTTGAAGGGAAAGAAAGGGGGATCAAGGAAAATGACTGACAATGGAAAAGTCAACCAGAACTGTGGGTCAGGGGAGACTTACTGGATGGGATGAGGAGGACAGCTTTCTTTCTCATCCCATCCATTATGTCTACCCTGGCCCAGGTTTGGGGCGACTTTTCTATAATCCTCCCCATTTCTTAAACCTTGTCAGTCATTTTCCTTGATCCCTCTTTCTTCTCCCTCAACCCCGTTGCCAGAAGAATGGATCGCTGATTCTGAAAGCTTGGACATTTCGTTAACTCTCACGAGTGACCTCTTGGTGAGTAGTTTTTATCATCCAATTATATTTCATTATTTCATGACACTGCCGATCACACTGATAACATATCACCTCCAAGGTGTGTTACAGCAGTCTGATAACAGGCATGAAGTGACCTAAGGTGTATTTAGTATCAAAAAGAAAATTATCTTAATAAAACTACATAATTATGAGACAGAATTGCTGGCCAGTACCTACCTTCAGAAGAAATGTCACTACTGCTGACAGGCACAAATAAAAGTATACACACTATTGTAGCTTTTGGAACCAGTTACTTTCTAGTGGAGGACAAAGGGATGCACTGGGAAAATTTAAAAATGATGGGCATGTCACTCAGCCCCAGTACGACAGGGGATCGACCAACAGTTGTGAACATGAGGTTCTCCCTCTAATTAATAGTAACAACACTGAAAACAACACTTTTTATTGCCAGCAGTACTACCACCACCACCACCACCACCACCACGGCAGCGACAACCTGCATGAGGTGCCACCACATCTGTCCTCAGATCATCCAGGGTTGCCACAAGTTTCCTGAAGTGATATTCCCTCCTGACAATTCCTCAATTTTCAAATAAAGTTTTAGCTTTTTTCCTTAGCAAATTCTGAGATCTGTGGGGTAAGTTAACAGGTAAGTTGACAAAAACTGTGAGGACTTCTATATTTCTGAACATCTTACTAACTCTAAATTACAATGAACAGCACGTTATTCTCTCCTTACAGGCTTTATGATCTGACGGGTCAGGTAAATTTTGTAACTAAAAGCCAACTTGCTCTCTCTCTCTCTCTCTCTCTCTCTCTCTCTCTCTCTCTCTCTCTCTCTCTCTCTCTCTCTATTTTTTTAAGCATTTTTGGGTTTATTAACAAGTTGACTTGAGAACTTTGAAGTGTTTGCTCCTTCTCCTATACAGGATGTATGAACTTTCCAGGCAAGATAATCTGTCAGGTGTCTGACCACCTTGTCCGTAACTGCTTTATAATAAGTGAAGATATTTTAAACTCATCTTGCAACTATCGTACCAGAAGCAACATTGCCAAATGAGAGAATACTTTAAAACATGCAAACAGACGGTGTTTCCTGGTCTGACTGAAAATCGGACATAACATATTGTAAGCAACATCAACCACTCTTGTCATGAACTGGTTTTAGATTCAGAAAGTAAGCCAGATTGTAAATATGTTTCACTACAGACCACTATGGTATTTTATTTGGATTTCCCTAAATCATTTCAGGCAAATGCCGGGATGGTTCCTTTGACAGGGCACGGCCGATTTCCTTCCCAATCCTTCCCTAAACCGAGCGTGCGCTCCGTCTCTAATGACCTCATTGTCAACGGGACGTTAAACACTAACTACCACAACCATTTTATTTGGAGACAAATATACGCATTTTCTTGTAGTTACAAAGATGGATTTATAATACTTTCAATAACTTAAGGAGAAAGATTAGAAATATGTAGGCCTCTTCAAAAAAGCGTAAAAGAGTTGTATAAACCAATAATATAGTGAGCACCAATAAAATGTTGCCTCTTTTATGTTCATTATTGTAGGCTATTACCCACTGTGTTATGTCCTTTGTTTTACACATATTGCACAATTTTTCTCTCAAGAAAATTATGAGTACATAGCACACATACCACCAGGACTGCCAAAGTTTTCTTCCTAGCACCACTCTCTCTTGAATATACACTCTAAGACAAAAGACACGAAGCATTACAAAGGAATTATCTGTATGGAACAGAAATTGGTAGATCTGATGTACTTGTAGAGACAAACAAAAGCATCACAAATTGAGCACATCAATAACAAGTTTGTCCATCTCTGCCCACTATGCAATCAGTTATTTGGCTCGGAATTGATTGACAGAGTTGTTGGATGTCCACCTGAGGGATATCATGCCAAATTCTGTCCAATTGGCGTGTTAAATCATCATAATCCTGAGCTGGTTGGAGGGCCCAGCACAAATGCCCAAAAGTTCTCAATTTGGGAGAGAACTGGTGACCCTGCTGGCCAAGGTAGGGTTTGGCAAGCACAAACAAAAGGAGTCTAAACTCTCACCATGTGAGGTGGGCATTATCTTGAAGAAATGTAAGTGCAGGATGGCTTGGCATGAAGGACAACAAAATGGTATGTAAAACATCGTCGACATACCACTGTGCTGTAGGGGCAAAGCAGAAGACAATCAAAGATGTCTTGCTATGAAATGGCACCTCAAACCATTACTGCTAATTGTTGCCGAATGGTGATCGACAGTCAAGTTGGTATCCTAGCACTGTCTGGGACACCTCCAGACACTTTTTCAATGGTCATCAGGGCTCAATTTGAAGCAGGGCTCATCACTGAAGACAGTGCTACTCCAACCAATGAAATTCCAGGCTGAAGATGTGTCTACATCTAAATGCATACTCCACAAGCCACAAGCATGATGTGTGGCAGAAGGTATCACATACCATTACTAGACATGTACCATTGCTAGTCGTTTCCTTTACTGTTCCACTCAGAAATTGAGTGATGGAAAAACAACTGTTTATATGCTACTGTATGAGCCCTACTTTCTCATAACTTCAGAGTGCTCATGTGAAATATATGTTGGCAGCAACAGAATCATTCTCCAGTCAGCTTCAAGTCACTGTTCTCCAAATTCTCCAACAGTGTTTCTCAAAAAGGATGTTACCCTCACTCCGGGGACACTCATTTGAGTTCCGGAAGGATCTCTGTAGCAATTATGTGCTGTTCGAACCTACCGGTAACAAATCTAGTAGTCCATCTCTGGATCGCTTCAATGTCCACCTCCAGTACGCTCAAACAGCTCACAGTAGTGTCCCACATGTGGTCTTCTTTACAGATGTACCACACACTCCCAAAACTCTCCCAGTAAACTGAACTTGACCATTCCACCATCTCTATCACAATTCTCACATGCTCGCCCCACTCCATGTTGCCCTGGAACATTATACCCAGACATCCAAACGGCATGCCTGTACCAACCAGAACACTACCAAGGTTGCATCTAAACATTATGGGTTTGCTCTCCTACTCATCCACCATTCCATATTTAAAACCAGCTGCCATTCATCACACCAACCAGAAACCTTGTCCAAATCATTCCACACCTTTCTACAGTCACTCAACTTTTGACATCTTTCTGCACACCATAGAGCATCATCACCAAAAAACTGTGCACCACCATGCTCACCCTGTCTGCCAAATCACCAATGTATACAGAAAATAATAGTGGCCCCATCACACCTCCTTGAGGCACCCCTTATCATACCATAGTCTCTGAAGAACACCTGCTGTCGAGGACAACATACCGGATTCCATTACCCAAGAAGCCCCCAGAGACACTGGTATATCCATGATTCATGAATCCATTCCATACCTGCCCCCTACCCCCCCCCCCCCCCCTTTCCACAACAGTCCACAGTGGGAACTATGTCAATTGCACCCCAAAAACCTAGAAATACAGAATCTGCCTGCGGCTCCCCATCCATAGCCTGTAGCATACCACATGAGAAAAGGGCAACCTGAGCCTCAAAAGAGTGATGCCCTCTATATCCGTGATGACTCATGGACATAAGCTTCTCAGTCTCAAGAAAATCCATCATATTCAAATTGAGTATATGTTCACAGATTCTGCAGCAAAGCAATGCTATGGATACCGGTCTGCAATTCTGCAGCTGCAGGTCCACTCTTTCGCTGTTCTCACATACAAGAGTCACCTGTGCTATGCTCAAGTCACTTGGGACTTTGCACAGGGTGAATGATTCACAATATATGCAAGCTAAGAAAGGGACCAGATCCGTAAAGTACTGCTTGTAAAACCAAATTGGGATTCCATTCAGACCAGGCAACTTATTTGTTTTCAACTCTTTCAGTTGTTTCCCTACTCCAGTACTGAGTGCCTACAGTCAGCATGTTTACTTTACTTTGTTTCCGTGTACAGGTGGAATTGTGAGGTTTTCGCTTGTGACCCCATTGCTTCTTGCATGTTCTTGTTCGTAAGGTCTTGCTTGGTCATCCGTCGGCGTTCTTGTCCGGCCTTTCCTGTTCGTTTTATTTGTGCACGGGCAGTTCCTGTTCGGTCCCGCCGCACTTTCGTCCTCTGCAACCCCGTGACCGCTCTGGTCACAGTTACAACACCTACGCCAGAGATAGTTAGTACTATGTTGTCCATATGAGAGGCTGTTCGATGGTTAAATGGCAGTATGTCTGTATGATTCTCTTGCATGAACAATTTCGTAAACACAAAACTTAAAACTTCAACTTTCCTTTTGCTATCTTCAATTGCCACACCAGATGGGTCAATTAGTGACTACATGGAAGTCTTACACCCACTTAACAATTTTACAGAGGACGAGAATTTCCTCAGGTTCTTTGCCAGATCTTTTGCTAACGTACAGTCCGGTAGTTATATGGTTTGCACAAAGATCTTTTCACAGATGCACGTACGTCTACTACCCTACATTTCAGCAAGACAATGCCCGCCCACACACGGGCATGGTGCACAGCAATCTACCTATAGGACAGTCCTTTCAACATGCAAGATGCCTGGAACATTCAATGGCTGGAACACACTTCCTTGAAGCAATAGATTCACATTTCTTGAGAGTGACCAGCAGGTTTTCATCTACCCTGACAAGACTGGTGTATATTGAATCAAATCGGAACTGACTGGGGCAAATACGGGGTACTGCTGCACCAACGGGGATGGAAATGGCCTCCTGAATGTGACTGCATTGAAGAGCAAACAGTACATCATATACCATTTGAATGTTACCTTAGAGCATTCACAGGAACAACGGAAGACCACAATTTGTCTGCAGAAGCTTATGACTTTGATAGTAATAACAAAACACTATACAGCAGAATTAATAAAAATGGTTTTATGTAACTATAAAAAACAGATAAACATACCATGGGAATACAAGGTCTGCTACTGTGAGACCGTTCCATACGGAATGCTTGAAAAACCAGTAGTGGCCTCCTCCATAGTTGACAAATATCATCAGTGCTAGGCATAAGCTGAAAATAAAAAAATATGTTGATTTCAGTATTTTACTAATTAGTTCTTTTTTTTATTATTATTATTCTAATATTGATCATACTCTCTCCTGCCCCCACCTCTCTCTCTCTCTCTCTCTCTCTCTCTCTCTCTCTCTCTCTCTCTCTCTCTCCCATGAGCTAATATAGATAACAACATATCATTACAACTGAACCATCAATGTTTGAGTTACCATAACAGGCCCATCACGCTATATTATGAAAGGAATCCTCTCTTGTAGACTATGATAGGTGACACACACACACACATAACAGACCAAAAAATCACAAGAACTATTGAGTTATGTGTTCTATTTTGAAATGTAAGAATAGGTAACATTTACAATGAATCTGTCTTCCATTCAATGCCAATAACCATCTTGGCATGAAAAATTGTCTTCTGGTAATACCTCTACAAGTTCAGTAACAAGCCTTATGATTACTCACTATCTATATTTCACCTGTCCTGGTATACTATAGAGTATTCACAATTCCTATTACACAGTTGTACGTGTTGTGAAGGGGACTCAGGACAGCGATATTTGGTAATAAACCTATGTCCAGAAACGCACCATTTGGAAGATAAACAACTTTGAACAAAGGTAGGCAATACACATTGACAGGGGAGGCTTGTCAGGTGATGTCACATGTTGTCAGAGAACAATCAATGAATTGGAGTGCACGTACATCTGTTATCATGGATTGATCAAGAAAGACAGTGCACTACAGAATAGCAGAGTATACAATTTCTGATTGCAGCGACATTGTTAAATCTAGCCTAGTCATCAAATATGGGGTGTCTAGGAAACCTGATTTCTCAAGTCGATAAACAATTCAACAAATCATATTAATTAGTTTCAAGTTTTACTACGAAATAAAAAAATTCAATACTTAACTTTGTGTTACACAGATGCGTCACAAGCAAAGGGCAACATACAAAATAAGCAAGAATTCTATGTTTGAGCTACATAGAACATACAGCAAAGTAACTAGTGTCGATGATGCTATAGAACTTGCTAATCTTGAAACTACTCTTCAATTGAGCTACGACCAGTTGGACGCAGTACTTATGTCCTCTTCATATAGAGGCCACTACCATCGCATTGTCATCCTGGAGACTGGTCAGTCAGCGAGCTATTGGCTGACTTCTTCTCACAGCCGTCTCTTCTCTTTCATTCCAGAGTGGCATGCCAGCACTTGACTTTAGGCCGTAACAGACATGTTGCTCATCTCCCCCCTTCCTCCTCCTCCTCCCCCCCCCCCCCCCCCCCCCAGCATTCTGTCCACTCCTCCACCCCTTCTCTCTGCCATCCCACCTTCTCCTCTTCCCCCTATTTGTGTTCATCTCCTCACCTTTCTTTCCTGTGTCCATGTCCACCTTTTCCCCTCTCTCTACCCATCTCCATCCCTTCCCTTTCTCTGTTCATTTCCTCTTCTCTCTATGTTTATTCATCCTCTCCTCCCCATCACTCTGTCTGTCTCTTCCTCCACCTGTCTTGGTTCATCTCCTCCTCTCCTCTCTATCTGTCCATCTTCTTCTACTCCTCCTCCTATCTGTGCCTATCCCGTCCTTCCCTCTTGCTGCCTGTCCATCTCCTTGTCCTCCCTTCTCTCTTCATGTTATTACACTCACCCCAATAGGAGGCTGAAGGTTATTATGCCTACAGAGTACCAAACTTGACTGAAATCTTTCCATGGATTTCGGGAGAGCTTTTTACCCAAGGCACTGTATGCATATTCACACGTGAAATATATTTCACTCATATTTAACATATTTCATGCATATTTGAACACATATTTTACCTGTATCTATAATGAATTCCCCCTGCAGTTTCATTTTCACACAGCTCAACGTTTATGATGACATACCTCCTGAAATGTGTGTTTTAAAATTATGTATCTTTCTACATACATTCAGTGGTATATGTGAACACTGGCTGTGAAGAGTGTTGTGAACAGAGTTAGTAGCAAAAAAATAGTAAATTAAAAAATCCTGCAGTTTTCACATATCTCAGTATTTGTATCATATCTTCTGATCTGTGCATCATACAATGACACAATTTTTGTAGACACATTCAGTGGAAAATTTGGCTACTGTACGTGAAAAATGTTGCTCATAGTCAGTAGTGATGAAGTAATAAATTTAAATGTCTTGCACGATGTGGTAGTTTCTCATGGATTCAGTGTTTATGACGTCTTATCTCCTGAACTAAGTGTCTTACACTGATTTAATTTTTTTGGTACAATTAGTGCATATGTGAATACTGTCTGAAAAATGTGTCAGGAATACATTTAGCAGTAAAGAAGTAATCAATTAAAATGCCTAGCTTGATGTGGCAGTTTTACTGCACGAACAGCAAAACTGTAGAAAGTGACATCTTTTTCTTGCTTTTATCACTTTGTGCAGTTGTCAGTCAGAAAAAGTTTTGTTAAGATTTGAAATTATTTATATAGTCTTTTACACATCTCTAAGTGCTCTCATTCTCAAAAAACCAGGCAATTTCACCCATGAGGTCATTCTGCTCCACGACACTGCAAAGCCTCATATGGCCAACACAGTCGTGACATTCCAGCAGAAATTCAAAGGGGAGGTTCTCGGCCACCCTCCAAACAGTTCGGACCACTCTCCCTCTGATTACGTTATTTTTGGTTCCCTTAAAAAGGCTCTGAGAGGCAAACGATTCACCTCGGACGAAGACGTCCAGCTGTACGTGGGGAACTGGTTAACATCGCAGCCCCAGGAATTTCATGAGACAGTCATTTACTACCTTGTGACACAGTGGGACAAGTGTCTCAACATCAAGAGTCAATATTTTTAACATACAGGAACTGGTTTCTTAATGCCCCTTATATATAATGTTTGCAGTAGAAATGGGTGTTAAACTGACCATGGTCTATAGGAATCTTAGAAAAATAGACTTGGACTCATATAGCAAAGACTTATACTCACACTTATCTGAAGTTAAAACTTTGGTAAGAAATCCCATGCACCTTGAGAAAATGGCAGATGAAGTGATGTCTGCCACTGTTAACTCATACTTAAAAAACTATCCAGTCACCAAGAAGTGCACAAACAGGAATGTAGATTGGTTGATCAATAATATGGAATTTCTAAAGAAGAATATTCAACTTTGCCAGAAGGAAATGACAACGAGCAAAATATCAGAGTCCTTGCCAAAGACAATCTTGATATTAAGCTAGCAAATCCATCATCCTGGGAGGTATTTTGTGAGGAGTTAGAAAGTGCAGCTGTTAGGGCTAGACTTTCACAAGAATACCAGCAAATCCAGGAGGCACTCAGAGAAAGGAGGATAGTGAGTATACAAGAACAAGGCATGAGATGCTGGACTTGCTTTGTAAGACACACTTCTCTCAGTGCATTCTTGCAGATAACACAGACTAAGATTCAGTCTCCATGACACACTGGTTTTCAGGTAACCAACAGGAGAACTGGAGATATGTCAGAGATAGTGCTGACTTTAGGAAAATCCAGTGGTGGTGGGAACATTTCAATCATGTACGTCACCAGGCTCAGATGGAATATTTCTGGCTCTATTACAACAAACAGGAGAGAGATTAACCAGACACCCATATAGTCTGTTCAGAATCGGTCTAGCAGCAGGGGTCATTCCTAATGCTTCAAAGACAGTGAAGATTGTTTTCATTCCAATGCCTAGGAGAAGTAGTCACACTGAGGCTAAGGACAGAGGACGATCATAAAGACATCAGAAGGACTGGTTAATGTTTATATTAGTGAAAGGAGGTTAACTGAGGTTCCTCTACATGAAAACAACACACATTTCAACTGAACAAATCATGCAAAACTGCAAACTTTTTAGGAGGTGGAAAAAGCTCTACACTTTCAGAAAATTGTTCTCTGTGTCTTGCTGAATACTGAGGAAGCTTTTTGTAAGATGACCTTCAAATCCATGGTTAGAGCTGCAGAAGCGCATGGCATTAACATCATTAACTGGTGGATTAAGACAGTGCTTGGTAGACAAAGGTACAAACCACAATGATGAATGAGAAAATGGCGGTCAGCACCACAAGAGGGTTTCCTGAAGGAGGACTTTTGCCTCCACTACCGTGGAAGCTAGAATGAACTCATAAAATAGTTAAACACCAGAGCTTATTTTTTGCAAGGATATACAGACAATTTAGCCATAGAAATACTTGGCAAATCTGCAAGTACTATTAGAACAATAGCACAATTCACTCTGAACGCTGTTCAATACTGGTGCAAGAAACAGTGTCTAAGTGTAAGTTCCAAGAAAATTGTTATGTCACCATTAATGAGGAAGCATATCAAGGGCATGTGCTTGAACCATGAGCTCTTCCATGGAACTCTACCAGCAGTTAAGGTAGTGAAGTACCTAAGGGTAGCCCTTAGCACAACTAACATGGACGCCGCACACAAACAATATATGTTCTAAGGAAAAGGTGGTCTCATTTGCAGCAAAAGGGTTGTTGGTAAAAACTGCAGTCTAGGCCCTGGGAACATGTGTCAGATGTTCACCTCTGTAATAAAACTTATGATAATTTATTTGATTACAATGGGGTACAATGAGGTACAAGAGAAGGTGGCTGCAAAAGAGCTTGTGGAGGTAGCGGCAGGGGCATACAGGTTAAAAACTGGAAACATTTAGGTTATCCAGAATTGCACACTAATACAATGGATGTGATAAAGATAGGAATGATCAGGGAAATGCCGGCTGACTGCACAGAACCTTCGAGCTGCTTCAATAAACTTTTGAGAGTAACAATTGGAAGTAGGGAGCAGTGGAATAATGAATGACAATACCATTCAGGAGACATAGTCTGTTCACTGACGAGTTAAAAACGGGTGAATGTGCTGAAGCCAAAGTATACGGGGTACAGCCTAAACTAAAGTGTGTAATCTCTCTAGGAAAGCTCACCAAGCTACTTCAGACAGAGATATTTCCTACCAGGGTGTGCACAGTGGAGAATCTACGTAAGTGCTACAATGAGATCAAACATTGTTGCAGAGTGCCATGAATCACTTGTGAGGCTAGGGGAAAGCATCATGGTAAACATGCTTGGGTTGTAGGTCAATCAGGAATCAGTGGTAATGAACAAACTGACACACTGTCTGGGACAGGAGTAACAACTTCATTTGTTGTACCGGACCCAGTCTTAAGGCCACTAAGGTGATGGTAAAATCAGAACTATGTAGCTGGGTAGTAACCCTGACGAAAGATATTAATCCATGTTTTTGAGCAGAGGAACAAGGTGCCTGCTTTCTCTTTGGAACACAATATGATCAATAAACATAATTTAAATGTATTTACTGCTTATGAAAATATTCTGGATTCAAAGTAAAAGATATAATTTAGGGCAGTTTGAACTCAGTTCGACTGCTTCACACCAATAAAAGGTTTTTTAGAAGAGGAACGGGTGAAATAAAGAGGAAATTCATTGGACGACATTCATTGAAGAAGTTATTCAGCACCCGTAAGTTTAAATGGAGTTTGTAATCAGTTTTTTTCCAACTGGACAGTGGATTAAACATCAAAATTAACTGTAGATTGAGAATCCATTTACTGTCAGTGCAAAACTTTTGAGTGCATCTAGAGAGGAATAGAAATATTTTTATTGATAAACATATCATTTACTATTGGAAGAAGGAAAAACAGATAAATGTCCTCAATTATCGCAAAAGGCCTGATCGGTATTTTTACCATCTGCAACTACATATGAGTGCACAACAGTTTTCTCAGGCTTTGTCAACAAAAAACACACTTCTTGCCAAACCTATCACCAGAATTCATCTTTCTAAAATAAAGTCTAATATGAAGAATATCTGGGAAAATAGGGACCAATATCACTCATCTCATAAAAAGTTGTCTTGTTTGGTTATGCTACTTTATAATTAGGTTATTTTGAGAACTTTTAGTTATTTTTGAAATTATTTCTGGAAGCAAATATTATTTAAAAATTATCTTTTCTACAAATGTTCAATTTATAAACAGGTTCCAAAACAAAGATGGTTGTTGAAAAGGATTCCTCTTACTGAAAAGATTAAGAAATGCTGCTTGAGAGGATCAAAGAATAATTAATCGTGATTAGTGTACAAAGATTGTTTGCCACAAGTCATCAGGAAAAACAACTGAAAATGTTGAATCATTCTCTGCCATGACAATGCCAGCATGCTAACAATGGACTATTTGAGGGAGAAAAACTTCAAATCAATGTTTCTTTGTCCTAATTCCCCTAATTTATCACCTAACAACTTCTTTTGATTCCCTTATACCATGTAAATATGAGTGGACAGAGAGTTTCATTACCTGAAGAGCCTCTTAAACCTTTTCAAAATCATGTTTTTGAGGTAGTAACATCACAGTAGAAAAAATATGCCCAGAACATGAATGCATGCAAATGTGTCCAAATTTTAAAGGCGAATATTCCGGGATTAGTATCAAAAATGTTTTTCTTTCATTGATTTTATGAAAACTTATATGGCAGCAATCCAAACCAGCCAACTGCTACTCTTTTAACTGACGTAATAATTTTGCCCCCCCCCCCCCCCCCCCCCCCCCCCATGAACCATGGACCTTGCCGTTGGTGGGGAGGCTTGCGTGCCTCAGCGATAAAGATGGCCGTACCGTAGGTGCAACCACAACGGAGTGGTATCTGTTGAGAGGCCAGACAAACGTGTGGTTCCTGAAGAGGGGCAGCAGCCTTTTCAGTAGTTGAGGGGGCAAAGGTCTGGATGATTGACTGATCTGGCCTTGCAACATTAACCAAAACGGCGTTGCTGTGCTGGTACTGCGAACGGCTGAAAGCAAGGGGAAACTACAGCCGTAATTTTTCCCGAGGACATGCAGCTTTACTGTATGATTAAATGATGATGGCATCCTCTTGGGTAAAATATTCCGGAGGTAAAATAGTCCCCCATTCGGATCTCCGGGCGGGGACTACTCAGGAGGATGTCGTTATCAGGAGAAAGAAAACTGGCGTTCTACGGACTGGAGTGTGGAATGTCAGATCCCTTAATCGCCCAGGTAGGTTAGAAAATTTAAAAAGGGAAATGGATAGGTTAAAGTTAGATATAGTGGGAATTAGTGAAGTTTGGTGGCAGGAGGAACAAGACTTCTGGTCAGGTGATTACAGGGTTATAAACACAAAATCAAATAGGGGTAATGCAGGAGTAGGTTTAATAATGAATAGGAAAATAGGAATGCGGGTAAGCTACTACAAACAGCATAGTGAACGCATTATTGTGGCCAAGATAGATACGAAGCCCACACCTGCTACAGTAGTACAAGTTTATATGCCAACTAGCTCTGCAGATGACGAAGAAATTGAAGAAATGTACGATGAAATAAAAGAAATTATTCAGATAGTGAAGGGAGACGAAAATTTAATAGTAATGGGTGACTGGAATTCGAGTGAAGGAAAAGGGAGAGAAGGAAACATAGTAGGCGAATATGGATTGGGGCTAAGAAATGAAAGAGGAAGCCGTCTGGTAGAATTTTGTACAGAGCACAACTTAGTCATAGGTAACACTTAGTTTAAGAATCATGAAAGAAGGTTGTATACGTGGAAGAACCCTGGAGATACTAAAAGGTATCAGATAGATTATATAATGGTAAGACAGAGATTTAGGAACCAGGTTTTAAGTTGTAAGACATTTCCAGGGGCAGATGTGGACTCTGACCACAATCTATTGGTTATGACCTGTAGATTAAAACTGAAGAAACTGCAAAAATGTGGGAAATTAAGGAGATGGGACCTGGGTAAACTAAAAGAACCAGAGGTTGTACAGAGTTTCAGGGAGAGCATAAGGGAACAATTGACAGGAATAGGGGAAAGAAATACAGTAGAAGAAGAATGGGTAGCTCTGAGGGATGAAGTAGTGAAGGCAGCAGAGGATAAAGTAGGTAAAAAGACGAGGGCTGCTAGAAATCATTGGGTAAGAGAAGAAATATTGAATTTAATTGATGAAAGGAGAAAATATAAAAATGCAGTAAATGAAGCAGGCAAAAAGGAATACAAACGTCTCAAAAATGAGATCGACAGGAAGTGCAAAATGGCTAAACAGGGATGGCTAGAGGACAAATGTAAGGATGTAGAAGATTATCTCACTAGGGGTGAGATAGATACTGCATACAGGAAAATTAAAGAGACCTTTGGAGAGAAGAGAACCACGTGTATGAATATCAAGAGCTCAGATGGCAACCCAGTTCTAAGCAAAGAAGAGAAGGCAGAAAGGTGGAAGGAGTATATAGAAGGTTTATACAAGGACGATGTACTTGAGGACAATATTATGGAAATGGAAGAGGATGTAGATGAAGATGAAATGGGAGATACGATACTGCGTGAAGAGTTTGACAGAGCACTGAAAGACCTGAGTCGAAACAAGGCCTTGGAGTAGACAACATTCCATTAGAACTACTGACGGCCTTGGGAGAGCCATTCCTGACAAAACTCTACCATCTGGTGAGCAAGATGTATGAGACAGGCGAAATACCCTCAGACTTCAAGAAGAATATAATAATTCCAATCCCAAAGAAAGCAGGTGCTGACAGATGTGAAAATTACCGAACTATCAGTTTAATAAGTCACAGCTGCAAAATACTAACGCGAATTCTTTACAGACGAATGGAAAAACTGGTAGATGCGGACCTCGGGGAGGATCAGTTTGGATTCCGTCGAAATGTTGGAACACGTGAGGCAATACTGACCTTACGACTTATCTTAGAAGAAAGATTAAGAAAAGGCAAACGTACGTTTCTAGCATTTGTAGACTTAGAGAAAGCTTTTGACAATGTTGACTGGAATACTCTTTTTCAAATTCTAAAGGTGGCAGGGGTAAAATACAGGGAGCGAAAGGCTATTTACAATTTGTACAGAAACCAGATGGCAGTCATAAGAGTTGAGGGGCATGAAAGGGAAGCAGTGGTTGGGAAAGGAGTGAGACAGGGTTGTAGCCTCTCCCTGATGTTATTCAATCTGTATATTGAGCAAGCAGTGAAGGAAACAAAAGCAAAATTTGGAGTAGGTATTAAAATTCATGGAGAAGAAGTAAAAACTTTGAGGTTCGCCGATGACATTGTAATTCTGTCAGAGACAGCAAAGGACTTGGAAGAGCAGTTGAACGGAATGGACAGTGTCTTGAAAGGAGGATATAAGATGAACATCAACAAAAGCAAAACGAGGATAATGGAATGTAGTCCAATTAAATCGGGTGATGCTGAGGGAATTAGATTAGGAAATGAGACACTTTAAGTAGTAAAGGAGTTTTGCTATTTAGGAAGTAAAATAACTGATGATGGTCGAAGTAGAGAGGATATAAAATGTAGACTGGCAATGGCAAGGAAAGCGTTTCTGAAGAAGAGAAATTTGTTAACATCGAATATAGATTTAAGTGTCAGGAAGTCATTTCTGAAAATATTTGTTTGGAGTGTAGCCATGTATGGAAGTGAAACATGGACGATAACTAGTTTGGACAAGAAGAGAATAGAAGCTTTCGAAATGTGGTGCTACAGAAGAATACTGAAGATAAGGTGGATAGATCACGTAACTAATGAGGAGGTATTGAATAGGATTGGGGAGAAGAGACATTTGTGGCACAACTTGACTAGAAGAAGGGATCGGTTGGTAGGACATGTTTTGAGGCATCAAGGGATCACAAATTTAGCATTGGAGGGCAGTGTGGAGGGTAAAAATCGTAGAGGGAGACCGAGAGATGAGTATACTAAGCAGATTCAGAAGGATGTAGGTTGCAGTAGGTACTGGGAGATGAAGAAGCTTGCACAGGATAGAGTAGCATGGAGAGCTGCATCAAACCAGTCTCAGGACTGAAGACCACAACAACAACAACAATAATTTTGCTTAACAAAAACATATCAAGGACACATAGTAGCAAACTGACAAAAAGAGAACCCTTGGTCTTACAATGCAATGGTGCTAACTCTTTACTGTATACACTAAAACAGTACTCAAGTAATCTGCAGTTAATACTGCCTCTGTACTCTTAGTAATGTTTTTATAAGTTGTTCAAACGATAAAATTTGCGGCCAGTAATGTCTCAGATGTGTTGACTCAAAGTGAAAAAGAGATTACTGCGTTGAGATGAAAAGTGGATAAAATAGCAGCAACAGTGACAGTAATGACAGTAATAATATTAAAGATGATAATACAGATCAAAATAAATAATACAGATCAAAATAAAATAATCTCCTTCTTTTACCTTTTACAGAACATTCTCTTTGTTCAAATCATCAGCTTCTTACCATTATCTGTCTTTGTTTTACCAATGACTGTAATTTTTCCATATTTTTAAACAAATTATTACTTTGCAGTGAGTGTATAGTAGCATTAAAGTTTATTTCTTTAGTTAGTGATGTGAAGAATGTTCACTTACCCTCGGAAGATGTCTACAGATGCAACCCTATTCTGTCGACGGATTATTTGCAGTACCTCATTTCTTATGATTGGAGGTGCATCACCTGGGTTTGGGCTACCAAGGTCCTAAACAAAATTAAAAAAAAAAAAAACTCTTAGACCATCCCACACATACATCCAAGTTGCAGATGTAATTTATGATCGATTTTTAATCCTAGAGACTTACTATTTCATGATGATTCAAAATGATATTTGCAAAATTTCTATTAGAACAACATAAACACATACAGTGAGGTACTGTTAAGAAAAAGTAACATTTTATTTTTGAAATGAGACAGTGAACAGTTCAGAATGGAAATGGTTATGATATCAAATGTGTTTGCACACTTTTTTGTTTGCTTTGTTTTTCATGGTAATGTAGTGAAACAGAACAAATTTCAATATGATGCACGGAAGCTGTAGCACTACCTCACCTTTAGTATCCACGCAAGCAGACATCATGATGGAGCCAGACGAGCTGGCATGGACAGCACAGCAGAGTAGTGTGGAATCTTGCCATGGAGGGTGCTTGTGACACACGGTATGAACAGATCTGCTGGCAGAGGTGTTTGCCAGCATACTGCAGTACGCTGGGTGGGCCAGAGCTTACTTAACGAGTTTGACCACCACAGACATCACCTAGTGTATCACATGTCACGTGTTGTGCCAAGTGCATAGCTGTTAATTGTCCACACCAGCCGCATGCCGACTTTTTCCTATACTTATCTCTACACAGGTTCAAACTGCCTGCTTCATTGTAGATCGACTCACTATGTGAGTTCATTACCCTCTCACAGGGTTCTGTTCCCTGGCTATCATCGAGCCACCTTCGGTCCATAAAGTATCTATGCCAACTATGTAGTGAAGTGGCATTGTCATGCCTGTGAAGATTTTGAAGTGGTGACAAAGGACATTCTTATGAATGTGACCCGCCCCCCTTCTATTTTTTCTTTTTCCTTTACTAGGGCCACCATGGGGCTGACATTTCTGCAGTGCTGGCAGGCATAGTTACACCTACAGAAGAACCAGCAGCAGCAACAGGAGCAGGTGCAGGTGCAGATGCAGGTAAACCACAATGCACGCTGGTTGAGTGTGTGTGTGTGTGTGGGGGGGGGGGGGGGGGGGGGTGAAGGGGGGGGGGGGGGGGGGTGAGACGCATGTGTCCATTGTACCACATGTGCCACTCCTGATTCAGTTTGCCGGTTTCAATAACTCGATGGAAAGATGGGAGAATTACCTATGCTGGTTCTTACTCTATATCCAGGTAAACTGTATTGACCATCCAGTATATATGGCTGCCTTATTGATGCCCAGCAATGCAGGTTAATACAGTTCTCCACAATTTTAAGCCACCCACTGAGCCTGAAAAGCTTTCCTTTGATGAGCTTTGTCAGTTGCTTACGCAATATTTTGGTCATCAAACCCATGTGATGTGGTGGTGGTGGTGGTGGTGGTGGTGGTGATGGTGGTGGTGGCAGCAGCAGTGGTGGTGGCGGCAATGAAGTTTTAGTTTAACCAGCACCACAAGCGCCCCGGGCAGCTGTATGAAGCCTGGATAACAGATTTACATGGCCTCTCACACAAGTGTCGTTTTGAGTATCCCAAATGTGCTACTTCTTAAGCAGGCACACTAATTCAGGACTTGACTGTCAGGTTTACTCCTGATCACGAGGTGCAAACTAAGGTGTTGACCTTGACTGACCCTTCTTTAGCCGACGTTGCCCAAATTGTGATACACATGAACTTACGGTGATGGCAAGGGCTTCCTTCCTGATAATTGGAAGTGGCACAATTGGGTGTGCATGTTAACAAAACCCTGGAGCCATGAATAACATCACAAATAGCCTCACCAAGTTCCGAGTCGACACGTGTCCTGGTGCAATGCCATTTCGGTGCTGCCTGCCCTCACCTGTACCGAGCTTATCGAGTTTGTGCAGCTCGCAGTGTCGTAATTCCATCAGCAGCGTGTTTTGGGTCCTTGGCATGGTTCTTCTTCCTCCTGTTGTGTGAGCAACCGGTCCTGCTCCGATTGTCATTTGTTGCACATTTTCAGAGATTGGCCACACCTGCAGGCACCATGTGAGGTGTGCGAGTGGATCGGTCATTGGGCAAATGTTTGTGACACTCCAAGGGCTGTAGTCAGTCTTCAGATGTCCAAACATTTTATGTGGACTCTAGGGTTGCCTCTGACACCCCCGCACACATTCCCTCGGGGTATTATGCTAACACTGGTAGTGATAAAATTTCAGGTACACACAGAAGCAACAGTCAGCCATCTAACTCAGATGTGTACAGGCAATTGGGATGTCCCAAGTTACAACAGCCGCCCCATAAGGTTGCTTATAGTGAACAGCGTATTGCTTTGCGGAGGCAAATGTCCATTTCTGTGCATTATAAGAATGTGGAATGACAACCTGCCTCGGCAGTAGTCAATTCACCATTGCCACAAAACATTTTTGGGCTCAACACATCTTCTCTTTTTGCTTCCAGATCATTGACAAAGTGCGTTTAGTGACTCAACCCACCTCTTTTCATGATTTTGACTCCTTACAGCAGTCCTATAACCTGCTACAAGAGAACACTTTGGACTGAGCAGAAAATTTTGAGGCACATGTTTCTCTTATGTCATTTGTGGTACCCAGTTTTTGTGCCCCACCCCATTTCAATCATCACGTGTGACAATGTAAAGGCTGAGTTGCAGCGTTGGCTGGATCAGGGAGTCGCACCAATGG
The DNA here is from genome assembly GCF_023897955.1 of Schistocerca gregaria. Taxonomy (NCBI): domain Eukaryota; kingdom Metazoa; phylum Arthropoda; class Insecta; order Orthoptera; family Acrididae; genus Schistocerca; species Schistocerca gregaria. The sequence continues at coordinate 129,064,164 of NC_064920.1, read as the reverse complement.
GCCACTCCTTTGACGGTGATTCAGAAGTCCAACAGTGTCATGCTCCACTGTGATAATTTTAAACAAATGGTCAATGCCTAGTGTATCAAAGATTTGTAACCCATTCCACAGCAGGCAAGGCTGTTAAAGTTATTAATGCGGAGGGGTGTGGTGAGGGGGAGCATTATTTTTCCTGCATCATCTTGCAGTTGGCACTAGACACAGTTTCTTGGACTTTCCCAGGCCTCAATATCTCTTTTGGGTTTTACCAGTTTCATCACTTGCCATTTCGAATATTTTCTGTGCCGGGAATTTACCCATGGTATCTGCAGTTGAGGACATTCCTTGTTGCGTCAATTATCTGGATGACTTCTGGGTAATAGGCTCTGCTCAGGAGGAGCATTTACAAAACTTTTTAGTCAGTTTTCCAAGACCTTCTGCAGAATGGTCTTCATGGCAAGCCAGAGATGTGCAGATTTTCACCCTGAACCTGTATTTTTTGGGTCATGTGCCTAGTAAAAATGATCTAGTCCCTGCAGACAAGCATATCTCAGCCATTGTCAACCTACCAGCATCCATGAACCTTAAGGAACTCCAGTCTTCTTTGGGAAAGATTTTGTATTACGCTCAGTTCATTCCCAAGGCCATGCACATCTGCCATCCTCTTAACTGGCTTCACCAGAAGGGCTGTACATTTGTCCGGTCTGCAGATTGCAAATGAGCTTTTCAATCTCTCAAGCAGTGTTTGTGCTCTGCTCCCTGTCTGGCTTCCATTACACTTGGTAAACCTTCAACTGCGGCCTGTGATGTGTCTGAGTATGGCCTCGGTGCCATCCTGTCCAATCAGAACCCAGATAGCACCGAACAGCCCATTACTTATGCATCAAAGATGATTGAAATTTCTAATTATTTACAGACTGGAAGGTGATCTCTATTGGTTTCGAAGAAACCTTTAACAATCCAAATCACTTTCAATACCATTTATTCCTGATGACCAGTTTCAACAGTTAAGACTCATTTTCTGAACTTCAAAAAACTTGTTGTTATACATCCTATTCCACACAGGTTTGTTAACAATAAAAACAGTTGAACTCTGTACTTCAAAGAACGTGAATCCCTGCTACATTTAACTTGTTCTGTAAATGTAAAAGTGTGCACAAATCTGTGCTGCTGCACAATTCAACATCTGAACAAGTATCAGTGGAATGCCTGTGCATGGACATCACTTGTTAGGTAAGGTGTTTTTTTTAACAGTATTGTTTTTGTTGGTGAGAAATCTGTTTCTGTTTTTAACAATCCTATGTGGAATACGCTATGAGGTTTGATCAAAAAGAAATGGGAATTTTTAATTTTGCAGGCTTTATACCTCCGATTTTTAAAGGGTGTTTTCTTTTTTTTTATATGGTTGGTACACATATTCCTAATGTGTGTCTGCATTTTCAGCTGTTCAAAAAGGTTGTTTGTGTTTATGAGTACGCAGTGAATTTTTTATTTTTGGAAAAGATAGCTCAAAAAATTTGTATCAAATTTTGCCTGAAAAATGGGGTATAAACATTTCAAAAAGTGTCAAGAATTCATTGAACGTGAAGAATGCCCTGAATGTACTACCACACCAATTACTGATGACACTGTGGAAGTAGTAAAGAAAATGGTTCTGGAAAATTGCCAAATTATTATCAGAGACATTGTTGATGACGCAGGCATATCCTTTGGCTCATGTCAAGCAAATTTTTTCAGATGTTTCAGACATGAAACATGTAGCAGAAAAGTTTATTTTGAAACTGGTCACTGTCCACCAGAAATGACATTGTGTAGACATCAATCTGGAATTGCTGAATGAAGTCGACAGTGATCCAGAACTTCTAAAGAAGGTTATAACAGGTGACAAAACATGGGTGTATGGTTATATGGGTATGACATCGAAACCAAGGTTCAATAGTCCCAATGGAAACTGCTTGAAGAGCCACAACTGAAAACCATTTGACAAGTTCAATCACATTTGTAGGTTCTCCTCATTGTTTTCATTGATTACAGTGGGCTTAAGCACCACGAGTTCCTGCCTTAAGGCCGTACTAGCACCCCAAATAAAACAACCAGAAGGGTCATCCCATGTCAATTCAACCAATTTGAGAAAATGTTCCAGCTGATAGTCTCAGATTTGGCTGAAATTTAGCACACCAATGTTACCAAGTGTGGAACACTCATGTAGAAAATTTTAAGTTCCCCTGCCAATTAGTTCCAGAATTATGGCCTGTGAAAGAAGGTGGCGTGACCCGGAAATTGCAACCCGCATCTGGCGATCTATCTTCAGACCCAACTTCAGGTCTTAACAACTTTGGAACTACTCTGCACAGTCCAGTGAAATTTTTACAACCCAGTAACATCCACTTAGAGAACACACTCTATGAACCAAAACACCAACAACATATTTCTGAGGGAAAATAAAAAATTCCAAAATGAGATTAAAAAAAGTAATACGTTAAAAGGTACATATTGTAGGTGCCCTCTATGCCAAATATAATTCACTCAAAAACGGTATAAATTTTTTTTTGGTAAGCTCAATGTGCCCTAAACACACACAGAACTCTTCTTGCCCATATCAGTCATACAAAAAGAGTTCATGCACACGATAATACAAAAATTTGAAAAATTACCTGAAAAACACAGATTTTCTAAGTGTGGTAGCACAAAAGGTACAAGTTATATACAAGCCAAATTTCAAACACTGCCTAAGTAGATCATAATATAATATGTAGCAAAATTACAACTTGTTATTGCCAGGTATTTGTGTACAATAAAAGTTGACAGACATTTATTTGGTTACGTTTCTTTTAACACAATTTAGCAAGTAATAGTGATGATGCAGACAACTTGTTTCAGATTAATCTGCAGAAATTGTTAGCAACCATTATTGTTGTTGTGGTCTTCAGTCCTGAGACTGGTTTGATGCAGCTCTCCATGCTACTCTATCCTGTGCAAGCTTCTTCATCTCCCAGTACCTACTGCAACCTACATCCTTCTGAATCTGCTTAGTGTAGACTCCTCTTGGTCTCCACCTACGATTTTTACCCTCCATGCTGCCCTCCAGTCCTAAATTGGTGATCCCTTGATGCCTCAAAACATGTCCTACCAACCGATCCCTTCTTCTGGTCAAGTTGTGCCACAAACGTCTCTTCTCCCCAACCAGATTCAATACTTCCTCATTAGTTATGTGATCTACCCATCTAATCTTCAGCATTCTTCTGTAGCACCACATTTCAAAAGCCTCTATTCTCTTCTTGTCCAAATTATTTATCGTCCATGATTCACTTCCACACATGGCTACACTCCATACAAATACTTTCAGAAATGACTTCCTGACACTTAAATCTATACTCGATGTTAACAAATTTCTCTTCTTCAGAAACGCTTTCCTTGCCATTGCCAGTCTACATTTTATATCCTCTCTACTTCGACCATCATCAGTTATTTTACTTCCTAAATAGCAAAACTCCTTTACTACTTTAAGTGTCTCATTTCCTAATCTAATTCCCTCAGCATCACCCGATTTAATTGGACTACATTCTATTATCCTCGTTTTGCTTTTGTTGATGTTCATCTTATATCCTCCTTTCAAGACACTGTCCATTCCATTCAACTGCTCTTCCAAGTCCTTTGCTGTCTCTGACAGAGTTACAATGTCATCGGCAAACCTCGAAGTTTTTATTTCTTCTCCATGGACTTTAATACCTACTCCGAATTTTTCTTTTGTTTCCTTCACTGCTTGCTCAATATACAGATTGAATAACATCGGGGAGAGACTACAGCCCTGTTTCACTCCCTTCCCAACCACTGCTTGCCTTTCATGTCCCTCGACTCTTTATAACTGCCATCTGGTTTCTGTACAAATTGTAAATATCCTTTCGCTCCCTGTATTTTACACCTCCCACCTTCAGAATTTGAAAGAGAGTATTCCAGTCAACATTGTCAAAACCTTTCTCTAAGTCTACAAATGCTAGAAATGTAGGTTTGCCATTCCTTAATCTAACTTCTAAGACAAGTAGTAGGGTCAGTATTGCCTCACGTGTTCCAACATTTCTACGGAATCCAAACTGATCTTCCCTGAGGTAGGCTTCTACTAGTTTTTCCATTCGTCTGTGAAGAATTCGCATTAGTTAATTAATTATTAAACTGATAGTTCGGTAATTTTTCACATCTGTCAATACCTGCTTTCTTTGGGATTGAAATTATTATATTCTTCTTGAAGTCTGAGGGTATTTCGCCTGTCTCATACATCTTGCTCACCAGATGGTAGAGTTTTATCAGGAATGGCTCTCCCAAGGCCGTCAGTAGTTCCAATGGAATGTTGTCTACTCCAAGGCCTTGTTTCGACTCAGGTCTTGCAGTGCTCTGTCAAACTCTTCACGCAGTATCGTATCTCCCATTTCATCTTCATCTACATCCTCTTCCATTTCCATAATATTGTCCTGAAGTACATCGCCCTTGTATAGACCCTCTATATACTCCTTCCACCTTTCTGCTTTCCTTCTTTGCTTAGAACTGGGTTTCCATCTGAGCTCTTGATGTTCATACAAGTGGTTCTCTTATCTCCAAAGGTCTCTTTAATTTTCCTGTAGGCAGTATCTATCTTACCCCTAGTGAGATAAGCCTCTACATCCTTACATATGTCCTCTAGCCATCCCTGCTTAGCCATTTTGCACTTCCTGTCAATCTCATTTTTGAGACGTTTGTATTCCTTTTTGAATGCTTCATTTATTGCATTTTTATATTTTCTCCTTTCATCAATTAAATTCAATATTTCTTCTGTTACCCAAGGATTTCTACTAGCCCTCGTCTTTTTACCTACTTGATTCTCTGCTGCCTTCACTACTTCATCCCTCAAAGCTACCCATTCTTCTTCTACTGTATTTCTTTCCCCCATTCCTGTCAATTGCTCCCTTATGCTCTCCCTGAAACTCTGTACAACCTCCGGTTCTTTTAGTTTACCCAGGTCCCATCTCCTTAAATTCCCACCTTTTTGCAGTTTCTTCAGTTTTAATCTACAGCTCATAACCAATAGTGTGTGGCCAGAGTCCACATCTGCCCCTGGAAATGTCTTACAATTTAAAACCTGGTTCCTAAATCTCTGTCATACCATTATATAATCTATCTTAAACCTGTCAGTATCTCCAGGCTTCTTCCATGTATACAGCCTTCTTTTATGATTCTTGAACCAAGTGTTACCTATGATTAAGTTGTGCTCTGTGCAAAATTCTACCAGGCGGCTTCTTCTTTCATTTCTGTGCCCCAGTCCATATTCAACTACGTTTCCTTCTCTCCTTTTTCCTACTACCGAATTCCAGTCACCCATGACTATTAAATTTTCACCACCCTTCACTATCTGAATAATTTCTTGTATTTCATCATACATTTCTTCAATTTCTTCGTCATCTGCAGAGCTAGTTGGCATATAAATTTGTACTACTGTAGTAGGTGTGGGCTTCGTATCTATCTTGGCCACAATAATGCGTTCACTGTGTTGTTTGTAGTAGCTTACCCGCATTCCTATTTTCCTATTCATTATTAAACCTACTCCTGCATTACCCCTATTTGATTTTGTGTTTATAGCCCTGTAGTAACCTCACCAGAAGTCTTGTTCCTCCTGCCACCGAACTTCACTAATTCTCACTATATCTAACTTTAACCTATCCATTTCCTTTTTTAAATTTTCTAACCTACCTGTGCGATTAAGGGATCTGACATTCCACGCTCCGATCCATAGAACACCAGTTTTCTTTCTCCTGATAATGACATCCTCTTGAGTAGTCCCCGCCCGGAGATCCGAATGGGGGACTATCTTACCTCCAGAATATTTTACCCAAGAGGACGCCATCATCAATTAATCATACAGTAAAGCTGCATGCCCTCGGGAAAAATTACGGCTGTAGTTTCCCCTTGCTTTCAGCCGTTTGCAGTACCAGCACAGCAAGGCTGTTTTGGTTATTGTTACAAGGCCAGATCAGTCAATCATCCAGACTGTTGCCCCTGCAACTACTGAAAAGGCTGCTGCTCCTCTTCAGGAACCACACGTTTGTCTGGCCTCTCAACAGATACCACTCCGTTGTGGTTGCACCTACAGTACAGCTATCTGTATTGCTGAGGCACCCAAGCCTCCCCACCAACGGCAAGGTCCATGGTTCATGGGTGGGGGGGGGGGGGGGGGGGGGGTGTAAGGAACCATTAGGCAACAGAAAGTTAAACAATGGTAGTTTTCCAGGACAGAATGAGTCATTGTTAGGCAGGAACAACAAAGGAAACAAGCAACAATTACAGGTTATTCATGTTTTTAAGATTCTAGTTCAGACTGGTCAGTACTGTTGTGGAAAGTCAGTATGGAGGCAGTAGAGTGTACTAGTGGTGCTTTTGTTCAAACAAGTTGCAGTATTGGTAGAGCACAAGCGTCTGAATGTCATAAAACAACATATTGAACAAAATGTGGCATTCGCTTTGTACTGTATGATCTGGATGAATCGGACCAAGATTTGTTGCTATGGAGATGCGGGATACACCCTGTTGGCACAAGAAGTACAGTTCCAGGAAACTTTAGTGTTTCTTATCATCATATGAAAGTGTTTCTGGATAAGTATTCTTTCCTACGAAGAAGTTGTTTTGATCCATTTTGGATTCATATGAAGACAGTGAAGTGTAGCCCCGGAGAAACTGATATAAAATCAGTATTGAAAGTGTATCAGTGCATGGGACTTAACATGAAACCAGGACAAAAGTTATGTTCCAGGTGTGTTACACTGCTAAAAAATGAAGAATATTCTGATAATTTATGTGACAGTGACAAAGAGTATCAGCCACCTACAACCACAGCAGATGAGCAATTAAATACTTCAGTGACTGCTCTTGGTTTGTCTCCCATGAAGACACACAAAGTTGGAAAAAGAGACAGGACCAGCTAGGGTAGAAGAAAACTACAAGAAGCTCAAATGGAATTAAAACACAAAATATCTGACACACTAATGGTGGAAGAGGAAGAACTATCTGCTTCAAAGGAACAGAAATCATGCCAGAAATGCTCTGATTTGGACAAAATTGTGCACGATTTGAAAGAAAAATGTGCCATATCCACACGCCAGTAAAAAGTAGCTATTCTTAGCCTTGCACCTTCCAGCTGGTCTATTGACTACACTGCAAAGAAATTCAATGTTTCTACATATATGGTAAAGCAAGCTAGGAAAACAAAAGCAACCCAAGGAGTGCTTCCACAACTTCAGCAGGCTCAGGGTAAGCAACTGAGTTCAGAAATAAAGCTACTAGTTTCGGAGTTTTATGAAAATAATGGCTACAACCGAATAAAGCCTGGAAAAAAAGACTATGTAATGGTGAAAATGGGAAATGTATGTGTACAGATGCAAAAAAGACTGTTGCTATGCAACATATCAGAACTATATGTAGAATTCAAGGAAAAGTATCCCATTACAGAAGTAGGTTTATCATCTTTTTTCAATCTTCGGTCAAAATGGGTTGTGCCTGTAAGTGCAAGGGGCACACACAATGTTTGTGTATGTGAGACCCATCAAAATACTAAGCTGATGTTTGCTGCTATAAAGGATTCTGGTCTGGGTTACAAAGGTGCAATAAAGCTGCTAGTGTGTGACATCAGTTCCTACCAGTGCCTGATACACAGGTGTGAAAAGTGTCCTGGTAAGGCAAATCTTGCAGAACACATATATAACAAACTGTATGGTGAACTACTTGTGGATGATGATGAACTTGTTTCTTATAAACAATGGACACACGTGGAATGCACAAGTATTGAAACAAAGCAACATACAGTGGAAGATTTTGTTGAAATGTGTTGACAAAAAACGGACAAACTGACCACACCCGACTTCACAGCAACAGCACAATCACCTTATCTCCAGTTTTGTAAGGATAATTTGAAACAAGATGAAATTATAGTAATACTAGACTTTTCTGAAAATTATACATTTATAGTTCAAGATGCCATCCAAAGATATCATTGGGACAACAGTAAAGCAACTCTCCACCCTCTTGCTATTTATTATAGAGGTGAATCAGGTGATGTGTCTGTCAAGAATCTGTGCGTTTTGTTTTTAGTGACTGTTTAGTTCATGATTCCATTGCAACATTTTGCGAAATACTTCAGTGACGGGGCAGCTAGTCAGTACAAAAACTGTGAAAATCTCAAAAATTTATGCATGCATTACCATGATTTTCAGATTCACGCAGAATGGAATTTTTTTCGCAACAAGTCATGGTAAAAATGTATGTGATGGTATTGGTGCTACCATTAAGTGCATGGCATCATGAGCTAGTCTGTAGCACCCTACAGAAGGTCACATTCTAACACCTCTTCAATTATTTACCAGGGTACAGAAAAATATCTCTGGCATATAATCATTCTATGTTTCGAAAGATGAGGTGAAATCAGTCGAAGAGTTGCTAAAAAGCAGACTAGAACACCCTGTTGCAGGCACAACGAGCCATCATCACTTCTCTCCAGCGGACTCTGACAATGTGCAGATGAGTAGATTGTTCAGTTATAACTATAGGTTCATGCACAACATGTGTCTTCACAGTGTGTCTGACTCAGGATTTAGAAGCAAAAATAGCAACATACAACCAGGTTGCTATGTTATTGCTGTTTATGATGACAAATGGTACTTAGGATATGTTGCAGAGTGCTGTGAACCAGAAGCCCAATGAAATTTGTGAACTTCATGGCAATAGCAGGACCAGCGAGATCATTTCATTGGCCACGTTTGGCAGACAGGTGTTGAATTCCTTTTGAACATATTCTTATGACAGTTCCAGTTCCTACCACAGTGTCAGGAAGACAGTACAATTTGCCACTCAATGTACAGAGTATAGTAGCTAAAGCGTGAGAGAACTACTTTTCAAAGCAGAATCGACTGGTTTTTAGCAGTTAAGGTGCAGTAAACATTAATGATAGATTTTGTTAATCTGTCTACATCTTGTTGCTTAATGATTAAACAGTTGTGGGAGAGGATAAGAAGAGGCAGAACAGTTTACGATATGTTTTTACAAAATTATGTTGTGGAACAATGGCCACATCACCAAATACATCTGTCAACTTCCATTGTACACAAATGTATTGCAATAACATGCTGAAATTCTGAGATATATATCATTATGGTCTTCTTACACAGTGTGTAAAATTTGGCTTGGATACCACTTGTCCCTTTTGTGCTACCACACTTAGAAAATACATGTTTATCAGGTAATTTTTCAAATTTTTGTATTTTCGTGTGCATGTAACTCAGTTTTTGAGACTGATATGGGCATGGTGAGTTCTGTATGTGTTTAGGACACATTAAGCTTACCACAAAAAAATTTATACCCTTTTTGAGTGAATTATATTTGGCATAGAGGGCACCTACAATATATACCTTTTAATGCATTACATTTTTTAAAATCACATTTTGGAATTTTTTATTTTCCCTCAGAAATACGTTGTTGGTGTTTTGATTCACAGAGTGTGTTCTCTAAATGGATATTACAAGGTTGTAAAAATTTTACTGGACTGTGTGGAATAGTTCCAAAGTTATTAAGACCTGAAGTTGGGTCTCAAGATAAGATAGCTAGATGCGGGTTGCAATTTCCGGGTCACACCACCTTCTTTCACAAGTCATAATTCTGGAACTAATTGGCAGGGGAAACTAATACTTTGTACACGAATGGTCCACACATGGTAGAATTAGTGTACTTAATTTCAGTTAAACCTGACACTATGAGCTGGAGCCCATGGTTGAACTAACATGGAATGACCCAGAACTGTGGCAAAGCCAGAAATGGAAATTGCAGCACTATAATGCTCCCACTCACACCTCAATGGTTCATGATTTTTTGGCAACAAACAAGACTGTTAATCTGCCTGAGCTACCATATTTGTCAAACATGGCCCCCTGCGATTTCTTTCTATTTCCAAGACTGATGGGAACCATGGAAAGATGACATTTTGGCACCATTAATGACATAAAAACAAAATCACTGATTGAGCTGAACACTATAGTGAAAAATGAGTTCCAGAAGCACTTCCAAGACTGGAAAAAGCACTGTACAAGGGTATTACATCTGAGGGGGATTACTTTGAAGACGACTAAGTTGATGATGAATAAATACAGAAAAAAAATTCATTGCTTTTTGATAACCTCACATATACTATCCACTATAATGTCGACATGGCATGTGTGATACAGTCATAATGGAGCAGCACTTATAACACCAAGTTTTTGAAAGATCAGAAGATGACAGTCTTAACAAATAAAACTGGTCATCAGGAATAACTACTACTGAGTGCAATCTTAGATATTAGAAGTTTCTTCAAAGCATCAAGACACTTTCTGCCACACAGTATAATTATTCACAGGTGGAAGAGGAGGCGCTAGCTATTATTTTCGGGCTTAAGGATTTCCACATCTTGAGTATGGGGTGAATATCCTGCTCGTCACTGCTCACTAATCATTGGTTTATTATTTGACCCCTCACTATAAGCAGCTGGATATGACTATCCACTGGTTGCAGCACTAGGCCCTCTATCTCAGCATCTACTGTGACAACATTTATTACCACACCACTGCCCAAGGGGTCAATGCCAAAGTGCTATCACAGCTGCCGATGGAGCCCAATCCAATCAGCTGAGGGCTCTTGTGTTCGCAGTGGATGAGACCTTGCAGAAAAATCTGTCAGACTTTCTGTTGATGGCACGTGAAGTCGTGACCCCCATGGACTCTGACCTGCTTTTCCAGAGTATCATTTCAGCAGTCGAGTTGGTTTGGCTGGAGACCATTTCTTCAGGTGTAGGCCCAGTGTAGTGTCCATTTTCCCTTTTCCATGATTGGCTCAACGTTGCCCTGGGGGTTCATACCGTCACAGACGAACGATGCTGCCGTGCTGTCACCCCCCTGGCATTGCATCCTCACATACTCCAGCTGCTATGTGTGTCACACTGGGGTATGACTCGTATGAAGACACTGGCTCAACGTTAAGTCTGATGGTCAGTGACTGATTGTGTCATCGAACATCTGGTGTGCTCTTGTGTGGGTCATACGCAGAACCAGGCTACACCATCATCCCATTTCTCTCCTTGGCGATTCCCAGAGCACCCTTGGCACAATGTGCATGTCGAGTTCACCGGCCTCTTTTTCGGCAGCATGCAGTTGTTGGTGATCACTGTATTCTCCAGTTTCCACCACTTAGACAAGCCGTCCTCCACAGCATTGATGGACACAGTTCACTCACTGCTGGTTACTTTTGCCATTGAGGGATTTCCAAGGACCCTGGTATCAACAACAGTTGGCAGTTTGTGTCACAGCAGTTTGAGGACTGTTGCGTTCGCGGTGGTATACAACATCTGATCACCACTCAATTTCACCCATTTCTAACTTGGAGGTGGAGTACTTTGTGTTTACATTTAAAGCCCAAATGAAGACACCTGTGTCCATCGCTTGACGTGATTATGCATTGTTGAGCTTTCTGGCTACATACTGTGCAATGCCAGCTGAGGGGGCAGTCTACCAAGGACATTTGCACAGATGCCAGCTGCAGGCTCTCCTGGGTTTGCTGCACCCTGAGTCACACACCAACTGTGGACCGCTCTGTTTTTCTCCCGGAGCTGCCATTTGTGCCCAGTCTTTTGACAGGTGGCAGGGTTGGCTGCTGGGTGTCACGGTGAGCAACAAAGGTTGGAAGTGGTTTGTGGTTGATGTTGGTAGAGAGCAACTGACTCGCCATGCCAATCAGCTCCAGCTACAACCTGTTGGAACATCACTACAATAGTCTCCTGGTCTGCAGGTTGGGTCATGACATTGTTCCAGGTGAGCGCTCCTGCTCGCAGCGACATGCTTTCATGTTGTCGCTCCAAGTGCTCTGCTGTCTCCTGTCACCAACAACAGCAGCTCCTAGTGGAGCCCACACTTGTGCCTGCCAGTCTGGAGCTCATGGATTTGGATCCACCCCCCTCCTCCTCTTCCCCTGCATCCCCATCCCGTCATCGATGGAGGTGCCGTAATTTCCACTGCTACCAGTGGACTCCCACTGCCACAGCATCCATGCCCATTTGGGTGGGGCCAGTGTCGTCGGAGTTAACTCTCTGCACGATTGGTCCACTGCCAGATTTCCCAGGGACTTCTCCAGTTCTGTGTTGGTGGTCTTGGCCCAAGGTTAGTCACTTCCTGCTCTATGTGGCCTTTTCAGGGGGTGGAGGGACTTACTATCTCTCCCAGCAGACGCACGATGGAGGCAGCCAAGCTGGTGCGAACAGTGCAGAAGCCTGCCATGGGAGGGTGCACACGACAACGCAGTATGGGCAGACCTGTTGCAGGTGGCAGCAGGGCAGGCGGGCTAGCGCTTATTTAGAGTTCAACCACAATGGACCGCAACTAACGTATCGTGCTGTGTGTTGTGCAGAGTGCTGGTAGTCATATGTATCAGCTGTGCACGGAATTCTTCCCACACTCATCTCTATGAGGGTTCAGTCTCTCTGCTTCCTACAGATCGAATATACAAGAGGCAGTTTAAAATGAAGTTTGTGGGATGAAATATTAATCTCCAACTTGAAACAGTACAATGCATACTCTGGAGCACAGCAGATGGTGCAGGACTGGTAGGAGGTGGTCATGTAACTTGGCTGGTTGATTGGTTGGGTGGTTGGTTTTCAGGGAGGGGACCAAATAGCTAAGTCATTGGTCCCATCGGATTAGGGAACGATGGGGAAGGAAGTCGGTCATGCCCTTGTTAGGCAGTGTGCTAACAACTGTGCCACCTCGCTCAGTTGGTCACGTGACTCTCACCACTACAACACCAGCATACATCTTGACAGTGAAAAGCGTGTGTACATGACAATCAATTACATGGAATCAAAACATTAAGATTGATAACTGTGGAGATGTGACAGAATGATAGAAAGGAGCTACTGTGTTTGAATGTGCCCATGGCCACAATGTGAATGAAATTAACTGATTTGTTGGCATATCAATGTGAATTGTCCAGCATGTCTATAAGAATGGTGTATTAGTCACAGTTCAAACTCAACAAGAATTGCTACTGCAGTGAATGAAGGGCTATGTACAGGGAGTCAGACCATTGCTGAAAGCTACACATACAGTTACAAGTCTTCAATGGGCCACACAACACAAAAACTGGGCAGTGAGTGAGTGGAAGCACGAGGTGTGGCCTGAAAAGCCATCAATTTGTCCTGTTTTTAAATTATGTAAGACACTGATTGTACTGATGGCCCAATGAGACAATTAACTCACAATGTGTGGATGTAGTTCAAGACTGAAGGTGATTCTGAGATGCTTTGGAAATGTTTTTGTTCTATGACCCGCTCCCAGTCATTTAGGTCACTGTGAATGTGTATTTTCTCAGCCACAAGAAGTTGCCCTTTCTTCAACATCTCCACCATGAGTATTTGTTGACACACCCATCTTCCAAAATGACAAAATGTGTGTTCATAGGTGTGCAAGCACATGTTCCTGGTTCGATGAACACTTAAGCATCCTGCTGCATCTTGACTTACTCACTAAATCAACCAACCTTAATATAATTTAAAAAAATCTGGCTCTATTTGGAACAGCAAGTGAAATATAGCAATCAATATCTCAGCAATTTCCTAGCTCTACAGGGCATAATTATAAATGAGTGACTTCAACTGAAAAATGACATATCTAAAGAAACTTGACAACCCTCTTCCTTACCAAGTTGAAAACATTTTGAAGGCCAGGGGTGGTGTTCCATAGTACTAGCGTAATGTCTTCTGGTCTTGGTAAGTTCTTTTCTGCAGTGTGCTTATAAGAAACACTTAAGGAACTGGGGGAGTGACAGTTAAGCAGGAGCAAATGAGGCTTGCAAAACACACACACACACACACACACACACACACAGTCAGTCAAGGAAAGGAACCATAACAAGCAGAAGACTGTTGAACAACATTGTAAATATGGTAAGTGGCTGCTTACAAGCCCGTAAATGGGATTAAACATTAATTTTCAAACAAAATAGACAGCTGTTTACTTGTAGGGTATAGTAATGTAAGGAATGAAAAATTGTTTCAAAGAGCATTAGACATGTGAAAGAAGATCACACAGAAGTTACTAATCTTTGCTACATCATTATAATCTTTCCCTCTCCACACATTACCTCAGTTTGGCTTGAAATGCTGGAAGTAAAATACTATCTCCGAAGGATTAGCCAACATCCAGCACGTCTACAATACGACCTAGCTGAAACTGACTAATTGTGCTAACTGACACCATCTATGCCTAACACATTAGTAAGTGGTTTTTAGTACATCTAGATCAAGATTTAGTGAATCAACACTTTAGCTATCAGTAAATAAGCAAATATGACTTCAACAACTTCACATTCTATCTTGTCTTTCCATTTCCTACTCGGAAATGTCTGGCAGGATGCATGGGTGCATTACAACATACACAACAGGAGTGCAATAGTTTAATACACTACAACAGGGGCAAAATACAGCTCTAACGAAATGTCAAACACTTCAGTGGGGTAAAATATGGTGAAAATGAATAGTTATTTAAATGAATGTATTGGCAAAAATCACACAACAAACAGTGTGCTGACAAATAGAAGAGAAGGAAATAAATAACACATAAGAACAATTCACGAATTTTGAATGAGAAGAGAGATGATACAGGGACTTGGGAATGAAATTAATTTCACATAGGACATTATCATTTAATATTCCTCCATTGTACAGGTTCACAGAAATTTTTGAAGCAGTGTTGTAGTTTACATATAGGAAGCTGTCATTAAAGACACAAATGAAAGGAAAAGATGTGGTCCTTTTACACCAATATCTTGATTAATCAGGCTATCATATATATGAGCAAGACAAAAATAGTTCTTTGATTCTAAATGCAAACACAGTTTCCAATGAAGGAAACTGTTTCATTACACACAGCATTTGAACTTTTCAGGATGTAGCACATATACCTCCAATGTCAGCAGCAAACAAAAAGATGATAATGTGTTTAATACCTTTCACTTTTTTTTCTAAAACATCATTTTTCTAGAATTACAATGCTACTCATAAAGTAAAAATGTACACAAATAATTGATAAATAGTTTTCATACTAACATTTTCTAGCTCTGTGAAGGAGAGATTCCTCCTCCATAGGTTTGTAAACCATCCTGATTCCACAACTGTAGCAAATGCGTAAGATATTATACTAAGAAGCAGCAGCAAACAGACAGCCACAATGAGTGCTGTAAGAAATAAAAATAACTGAACCATGACTGAATAAAAACTATGAAAATAAAAATTATGAAAGAGGATAGAAACATAATATAATAACTTTACATAACATACTTAGACAAACAGTTATGCTGCAAATATGAAAATATTTCACACTACTGAATCATTTGTATCATATATACATACGAAGAAACTGTGAGTCAGGCTTCTTTATAATGTATAAGTCACTGCAAGCATCATCAGATATATTCCACCCATATACACCATACTCTTTGAATGTGACGTTCCTCCTGCAATAGTTGCATCCAGACCATTCAAATTAAGACAGTCAGCAATCTCCTACATGGAGAAAAATACTGGTATGGCAGAAATATTTGTACTTACAAGCACCATTTGGAGGCATTGAAAGAGTAACGCAATAAAAGTGGAAATGTTGTTTTCACTGTAAATGAAGCATTTTCTAAAGCCCCAACTGTGTACCAAGGCTGATAGTCACACTGAAAAGAAAAGAACATAAGTATGATTTCTTTTACATTTCTAAGATATTCTTAAATGCAGTAAGGATTAATTAAATTTTAGAGACCTTGCGAGTTCAGCATCACCATTTGTTTGACTATAGAAAAGTATACATTCAGTTGCATGATAAAATTATAAATGAACTATGCAATACACATTAATATTTGCTTATCAAACAATAGATAAAAAGCATAATGCTATAACAAGACAGGTAAGCTATTTGTTTAGCAAGACTTTACCATAGCAGCAGGAACCAGAGTCTCAGTAAGAGAGTAGGTAGTGGTTTAACACTGGGTTGTGAAGGGGTGAAATAAACAACATTCCAGAGGATTTCATTTTTGCATGTGGATGTTCTGCACTTGTATAAACGAGAAGGTTAATGTCGATCTGCGTGTAGTAGGTGGTATACATACCATGATTAGCGCAAACACAATATGGTGCACAAATGATGCTTTAGAAAACAAGACAAATTATTCAGTATTTAACAGTTTACCTATGCCTCTTGATCAGTTTTAAAAATACACTAGACTCTTGCTAAATAGGCCAATCTTCGCACACAGGGGTGCCGGATTAGCGGAAGTGCCAGATTGTTGAGTGTGTCTAAAATTTAGTATAAACACATAGGGATTGTACTTTATCAAATCAAAAGATACATCCATTTTTACAGAAAACTTAGTCCTTGAGTGTGTACATGCATATTAGTATCACCTGTCATTCTCTATTAAACGTGTTTTAGTTGTCACCATGATGATACGTGATGGTAGTGTGCTTCATCACACAATGGGCTTTAAGAGCATTTCATAGTTACTGCCATGTTTCTGATTGTTGGTCAATGTCCTCCAGGAAGACGTCTCTAACTTCAGCACCAGCAGTTTGAGATATCCTCATGTTCTTTCCTCCTATGTCCTCTTCTTCATGAGCTTCATCATAGCTTTCCTGTGAGGTTATGATTACCTCTTTTATGCTGAAGTTTGGTCATAAATAGTTGCTCATCCAACACCGTTGCCAGCAACAATGGTTTCCTGCGAACAATCTCAGTTGAGTTTATATTTAATTCTGAGTTTGTGCTTGAGGTCTAGCATAATGTGTTTCCCTTAGAAGCCATGACAATGACCTGTAAGGAAAGCCACAATTTCAAAGTGTACAGGAATGTTGAACACTGTTGCAGACGAAATTTCATTACTGTAGGCATCTTTTCTGGTTGAATGACTATAGAGGCTGTATGTGTGCCGGATTACTGAGAGGCTGGACTACTGAGGGCCATATTTGTGAGACTTTAGTGTAATGCATGGCAAGTTGTTAAACAGACTTCAATGGACTTGGTCACACTCTGAATGTAAAATATCCAGATAGACAATAAGATGGCACAGACTGGCTATACAGCTCAGCTGCTCAAAGAAGTAAGTCTATTTCACTATAAGTGAAACACTTTGTTTCAGAAAAAGAACAGTTTAAACAGAGTTTGAAAGACTTTTTAATAAGCAACTACTTCTACTGTATGAATGAATATCGTAACAAAGACTGTTAGGCCAGCTTAAATAAAAATGTCTGTCAGGTTTCAGTTTCGACAGCACTTGGTCACAACAGCCAAGATTAGGTATTTTGCGTATGATAAATTTATTAATAGTGCATAACAATGTTTCATTCTGACAGCATATTAATTCTGTAAATATAAGCTGTTCCATTTTACTGTATTGTATTCACCTATTTTGACAATTTCCTGACAATTGACCACAGTAGTGAGTATTATAGTCAAATGTTTTATGTTTTTCATGTTATACTTTCTGACATGTTCCACACCCAAAAGAATCTTCTCATTTTTTGGGTCTATGGAACGAAAACTGAATCTCATTTAATCTACTTACTTGTCACTGTCTTCATGGCGGTAAGAATAATTTCATACTATTCCGTAATTGGTGTCCTATGAAAAAACATTATTTAGAGACACTGTACAAATGCATGAAGTACTGAAAAGTGGAAATCAAAACACATACAGAAATCAACAATAAATGTTGTCTGAAGATGTTAATACCAAAACAACTACTTTTTCACAATGAGTCCATCTTCCTTTCAAAAATACCAGTGAGAATTATACACCTTTTCAGGCACATCATAATCATTACATCCTACGAGGGTCACTCCAAAGGAAATGCACACTCTTTTTGTAAAAATACAGTTTTCATTCTGCATGTGTGAAAGTTCTACAGTGTGTAGATACATCCTTCCCACTTATTTTCAAACTTAGTTCAACCTGTTCCTGTGAGTGGCGCCATCACAGCATGTCTTCATGGTGGCTGCTACACTTGACGCTCATCAGAAGCAACGCTGTGAAAATGAGACAGTGGGAATCATCCAGAAGAGGTTGAAAAAGGTGTATGGAGATGCTGCTGTTGATCGCAGTACAGTTAGTCGCTGGGCAAGCAGAATATGTGATGAAAGCGGGCACAGCAATATTGAGGATTGTCCTCGCAGCGGAAGGCCTCGTACTGCACACACTCCAGACAATGTGCAGAGAGTTAACGAATTGGTGACTGCTGACAGATGCATCACAGTGAACGAACTGTCACGCTATGTTGGGATAGGGGAAGGAAGTGTTTGCAGAATACTGAAAGTGTTGGCGTTAAAAAAGTTTTGTGCTAGGTAGGTTCCCAGGATGTTGACAGTGGCTCACAAAGAAACAAGAAAAATGGTAAGCAGCAAACTTTTGGATCAGTACGAGAATGGTGGAGTTGAATTTATTGGAAGAACTGTGACAGGTGATGAGACATGGCTCCATCGTTTTTCACCAGAGACGAAGAGGCAATCAATGGAGTGGCATCATGCAAATTCCCCAAGAAAAAAAAAATTCAAAACAACACCTTCTGCTGGAAAAGTTATGGCTACGGTGTTTTTCGACTCCAAAGGACTATTGCTTGTGGACATCATGCCAAGTGGAACCACCATAAATTCTGATGCATATGTGACGACACTGAAGAAACTTCAAGCTCGACTGATCACGTTCGACCACGTCGGCAAAAGCAGGATGTTTTGATGTTGCATGACAATGCACGGCAACATGTCAGTCAAAAAACCATGGAAGCAATCACAAAACTCGGATGGACAACACTGAAACACCCGCCTTACAGTCCTGACCTGGCTCCATGTGACTATCATCCCTTTGGGAAACTGAGGGACTCTATACGCGGAAGAAGGTTTGAAGATGATGACTCCCTAGTGCACTCTGCCAAACATTGGCCCCAACAGGTTGGTCCAGAATTTAATGTGTGTGTATACAGACGCTGGTCCAAGATGGCGTAAGACAGTTGAAAGGGATAGAAATTATGTGGAGAAATGAAAATATCGTTCCTAAGGATGTATCTACACACTGTAAAACTTTCAAATATGTAGAACAAAAGATGGCTTTAAAAAAAATAGTGTGCATTTCTTTTGTAGTGACCCTCATAGATGAGATTCCTGAAGTAAAAAGGAGAGATCAGAGTTTAACATCTCACTGGTGCTGAGGTCATTAGAGATGCAGTTTTGTCTCAGTTGAACAAGGAAAGAAAAGAAAATGGCCATTGTTCTTTTAAGGAATCACCCCAGTGTTTGCAATACATAATTTAGGGCAACAATGGAAAATCTAGCTCATGATGGCTGGACAAAAATTTCACTCTGTTCCTCCTTAGTGGAAGTCCAGTGTCTTAACCAATATGCCACCTTGCTTTGTGTTGAACTTAAAATATCATGGCAGTAGTCCAATCAACAAGCCACAATGAAATGGCTTCCGGTGCAAGGAACACTGGAAGCAATTTGATCCACACATATGACGACAGTTCAACAGGAAGTGCTACTGGTATGTATGAAGTTTTAAAAGCACACCAATGTTAACAACAGTGCACTGATAGAAAAAAATTAATTTATTATGCAGAATCAAAACTCAATCACTGCTTGCTAATGACGAGAATTTCCCTATAAATCAGATAACTTGCTTCTTAAGATGGACATCAGTGTGTCTGCCAGGAAACATCGCAAAACAAATATTTTGCAAGCATTGTGGACATGACAGAAGGCACTTGGGACTGTTTCATGGGTGACTGTCTTTCCTTATCTGTGGGCAACAGACAGATATAAATTTTGTTCCACTCATCTTCAGTGAGGAAATTCACAAGGATTAGACCACATTAAAAAAATGTAATACATATTTATAAAAGAAGAGAGCTAATGTTCATTCTATGAAGCCAAAATGAAATGGTACTTAAAGTTGAACAAGTAAAAAATCTGTAGACTTTCAATTTGAGGATGACATCAGACACACAATGGATAGGTCCTCACACAAATGCGAAGACTCTGCCATTCTTTGAGTGATATTACATGCCCTGGATGAAACGTTCCATTGAAAGTGTAAATGTAGGCCTACAGGTGTTGATCAACAGACTGGGGCAATCATACAGAGGTGTGACTGAAGCATCGTCCATTACACAGCATATCTAAATCTCAATGTTTACAGTAAGAAGTTACATACACAACTAATTTCCAAGAGTCAAGGTCTATTTATTGGGAGACTGAAGTAAGTAGTAGTAACACCAATATACAAAAGTGGAGACAAGCAACTGACTTAATTACAGACCAATCTCAATTTTTTCTCTGTTCTCAAAAATTTTGAGAAAGTAGTTTCCAACAGAATGCTGAACAATCTTTCTGAGTATAGCCTTTTAACAATAGCACTGTTTGGGTTCTGTAAAGACTTGTCGACTGAGAATATAATGTGCAGTCTCACAAATTCATTTCCAATAGAACGAAACAAACACAAATTGCTCTGTTAGCCCTTCTGTGATCTTTCCATGACCTTTGACTGTTATATCATAAAATTCTGCTGGGGAAACTAAATGATAATGTATTAGAAGTCTCCTCCTTGCATGGATAGAGCAAAACCTTAACAACAGAAAACAGAGGGTCACATCAGCAAATGATGTAATAATGTGACAGAGATAAGATTAAATTCAGAGTAGGGAAACTTTAAACATTGGAATGGCACAAGATTCAGCATTTGGAACACTCCTCTCTTTGGTCCACACAATTGATGTACTGGGAACTTTGGAGGACTTTTCAGAAACTATGTTTGTGCTGATCATACAAGTATGGTCCCCCCCTTCAACTGTCTTCTGACAGATTTGATGTGCTCCCCTGCCCCGAGTTCCCCTCCTATGCTAGCCGTTTCATCTCAGAGAAACACTTTCTACCTATAGCCACAATTATTTGCTGGATGCAATCCAATCTCTGTCTTCACCTACAGTTTTTGTGTTCTAAAGATTCCTATAATACAATGGAAGTCATTTCCTGGCGTCTTAACAGCAAACAGTCTATCTTTCACTACCATGCAATGTTCTTCTCCAAACACACACTCTCAGAAACTTTTTCCGCACATTAAAGTCTACATGCGATACTAGTATAGTCCTCTTATCAGGAATGTGATTTTTGCCAGTGCTAGTCTATTTTTTATGTCCTCTTTGAACCATCCATCATGAGTTATTTTGCTTCTTAAATAGCACAATTCTTTGACTTCGTCTACTTTGTGATCCCCAATTCTTATGCTAAGTTTCTCGCTGTACTTGTTTCTGCTACTTCTCACTGCATTCGCCTTTCTTCAGTTTATTCTCAATCAATATTCTGTAACCATTACTCTCTTCACTCCACTTAACTGATCCTGTAAGTCTTCTTCACTTCTATTAAGGATAGATATGTCATCAGTGAATCTTATCATTGATATCCTTTGACCATGAATTTTAATCTCACACTTGAATCAATCTTTGATTTTCATCATTGCTTCTTCAATGTGTAGATTAAACAGTACAGGTAAAAGACTGCATCCCAGTCTTATACATTTTTAACCCGAGCCCTTCGTTCTTGGTCTCCCACTCTTACTGTCACCTCCTGGTTCTTGTACATATTATATATTACTCATCTTTCCCTATACCTCATCCCTACTTTTCTCAGAATCTCAAACATCTTGCGCCATTTTACACTATCAAATGTTTTTTTCAGGTTGACAAATCCTACAAATGTGTCATACCAGACATGGTTTCCTATGCTGGACAGGCTTCTATCAGAGGGGCCTGACACAGAGTGTGTCACACTGTTCCATCTTTTCTTTATCCAATCCCAAGCTCTCCTTTCTTGACATAGTAACATAGGGTGGTGGGGTGGGGGAGGTGACCCAAAAGTAGAAGCCCTTGGAGAGTCCACTGCTAGAAAAAAAAAAATCCAGGTCATCTAGGTTAAAACCGGTTTCCCAAAGAAAATGAAAGGAAACTGGATGAATCAAAAGGCATTGACTCTGATTAAGAACAACGGTTCTGATTTGTGGAATGTGGAATTAACATGGATTGGAAAGAATACTTGAGAATATATGGAAGTACTAAAAATTGATATCCTGGTAATGACAGAGAAAAAAAGAAAGGTATTTTATTCAGCTGGTTTCAAAGCATAAAGCCACTAAATAATTATGGGAACATAAATGTGTGGCAACTGAGTCATTGGGAATCACACCTAAGTCAAAAAGACACAAGGGAGCAGAGGACCAATAACCACAGTGACCACCTGGACAGCACAATGCAGAAGTGACTAGCGCAGGCACTACTCACTTCCATGTCATGCTGTCCAGACTATCAGGCATTTGTTTGACATTGGTGTGAGCCCCATGACTGACCGACTTAATCAATACATACTTATGTTCCCAAAATTATTTGGTGGCACCTGAAGCTGAAGCTTTATGCCACAAAACTGACCATAGAATAAATTAAGAAATTATTGGCAACTAAAGCGGACTTTTATTCTACAAATATGTTCCTCACTTGTGGATGTTCACTTTATCAAATATTATGTAAAAAGGAAAAGATGTTGAAAAGAAGTGATTTGAGACTATATTCTGTATTGGAGTGGAGAGGAAAAAACTAAAAGAGCAAAATCATTGGCAGTAGTTCTTACAAGAATAAAGTGCAAACAATGAATAATTAACTAGAAGAAAGTGAATGAAAGAATAATAAGTGTAAAAATAAAAATTCATCGAATAAAACTGGAATTAATGGGGGGGGGGTGTATTGGCTTAATTAAGTTGCCCCTGAGAAGAAGAAAAAAAAGACTTTTTCAATGACTTACAAGAAGTGGTCGATGAATATCCAGATAGACGTGAATTCTTAATGATGGTAGACTTAAATGGACAAATTGGAAAAAGATTACTTGAGGACATTCATGGTCTGTAGGGAGAAGATGTAGGGAATAACAACAGTATGAGATTTATTAACTCCTGTAAGGTACAGAAATGGTCAATTTCAGTGCAAAGGAATTCATAAATACATCTGTGTTAAGTCATCAAGGAACCACAAATTAGTTACAGGCAGTGTAATAGTGCAAAGACCATGAGAGATTTAAGTACAAGATATAAGGCCAGAAACAGGAACAGCATGTCTCTGATTATTACTTAAAAAACTGCTTTGTCAATTAAGATCAAGACAAAACAGGCAAAGAAGGTTAATGAGGTTGGAAGTACAACCCCAGAGGACGCCAAATTATGACACATCTATTACAAGAAAAAAGTGTGAAAAGTATGTATCAGCAAAGATTAAATCACAAACTGGATACAGTAGTGGAGGACTGAAGCATCAATAACAAAACTGGTGTCCAAAATTAAAGCAACAAACTACTATTTCCCTAACTTGCATCTAATTCACGATATAATCATACAAACTGTCAAACAGATTTCTGTACAATTGTTTTCTGCCTGGATGATGACATTCCAGTCAACAGACAGCCATGCCAATGGTGACATCAGGGCACCTATGAAACAAAGTAGTGTTTGCTGGGTAGCCCCGCATCCACAATCACTGTGTACAGTCACACATGGTGCAGTATAGGACTGAGAAGATGCGTACAAGACTCTCTGCAGTGGAGGACCACAGAAAGAAAGGAAGCAGGACACTCACAAACTGATGTGGCCCAAGGGCTTAGTGCGAATCGTTTTGTTGTTTCTTGTATGTGATGACAGTGTATACAAACCAAAACTGTATTCCGAAGACCAAAGCAGAGCCGACCACATGTCACTTCAGAAGAGATGACCATTATTTGGCTGTAAGGCCACAACAGTAACGCCTTAGTACTGCAACGGCAACTGTCATGTGAGCTCGCAACATCAACTGGACGTGTTGTATCAATGCAAATGGTGTGCAGAAGGCTTCAGCAGAGTAGCCTTTTTTATTATTGGAGACCTGCTGTATGTCTACTTCTGAGGCATTTTCACAGAAGGGAATGTATAGTGTGAAGTCATCAACATGCCACCTGCGTGGTCAAACAGTGAACCAAGGCCGTGTTCACAGATGAATCCCAATTTAGTCTGGATAGTGATTCTCAATGGACTCGCATATGGAGGGAATGTGGAAAAAGATTTCAAAACCCAAACATTGTGAAAAAGAGACCGATATTGAGAAGGATCCCTAATTATATGGGCAGGGATCGCCAAACCGATCTTCAAGAAATTGTACAGGTGAACAGCAAGTTTCAACTGCTGTCATGTATTGTGACAAGATCTTGGGACCTCATTTGCAGATGTTGAGAGAAGCCGTGGGCCCAGACTTCGTTTTGATGGACGATAATGCTGTACGGGTGGTTGATTTTTCTTGAAAATGGAAGATACCGCACGCATAGCTTGGCCTGCTCATTCTCCCAATTTGAATCCAACAGAGAATGTCTGGGATGCACTACGGAGACTGTTTGCATCACATCAGCATCCACCAACCACTCTTCAAGACTGCGAGCAGCTCTACATGACGAATGGGCATTCCTGCCTCAACAAGAGACCAATGACACCATTCACAGCATGCCCCATTGTCATCAAGCCTGAACTGCTGCCCGAGATGGTCACACCCCATACTGAGCATATTAACCAGTTGTCGAAATGTGTGTGCAAATCCAATAAGCTGAAAAAAATTAAGAACATTTTTGTCTACCATTATGCATATTGCAGTTGTTTACATTTTGTATTCTTTACATTGTTTCTACTTTGCTATCACCTGTTTATACTGTTTAGTGGCAAAATAAATGCAAACTTACATAATTTTTGTTTTGGACACCAGTGTATAATGTTTCCTCAAACAGTCTGTTAAGGAGGCCAGGGGAGCAGCTTCAGAAAGAGAAAGGGAAAAAGAGTAAGGATGGAATGATGACCATGGAGTTATTGAAGGTGACTGAGGAAAAGAAGAAACTATGTCACAAATGGTGAACTTCAGGGAATAAAGAGGACTTGGAATACGATATTGTAGTGCCTGTGTTATTCTGATTATGATGCACAGTTCCTATGGAAATGCATGCATGACCTGTACAGGAATATACATAATGGATGTACAAGTCCAGGTTGTGGACACATGGTTGATGACACATGAAAGTTTGCGTCTCGCCATGAGTCATGCATGGATAGCCAAATGATAAGGTGTCCGCTTGCAATAAGCGGAAAATCCGGATTCTCGTCTCGGTCCAGCACTAATTTTCATTGTCATCATACCATTCCACAGCTGATGGTTGTTATGATTCACAGTTGCAAATACATTTTATGAAGAGGACTTGGATAGGTACAATGTTTAGAGCTACAAAACCAACAATAAAGTGTAAGGAAGAGGCAATGGAAAGAGTATGCGGGGTAATAGAGCATTTGCTTGGATGTAGGACATCAGCAGAGGTGTGGAAGATCAAAATGGCTAGCAGTCCCACACCTACAAAATGATCTATATTTCTTGGACAGTGGAAAATACACTATGAAGAACTTCTGGTAGAAAGAAAAAGGAACCAGGTGATAGAAGTCTATAACAAAAGCAGTAAGCTAAGTAATACAGAGACTATATTAAAGGAGTAAAAGAGGTATTGAAAAAAGCAAGAAATGGAAGGGCAAATGCACTGGCAGGAGTTCTGACAGAATTCTGAAAATATAGACTGCCTCAAATGCTGAGACTTATAAGTATATTCTTCAATCAGGAGAGGAAATGTCAACAGAGTGGAGTAAATATAAGTAATTGGGTAGGTAAAGAATCTATTCACGAAGCAGCAGCAGCAGTAGGAGAACACACTTACAAAAGGTATTACAGTTTGCAAATTTTCAGAGCCAGTTTTCTGGGAGAAAAATTGAAGGGGAAAGAAGAGTGTGTGTGTGTGTGTGTGTGTTTGAGGTTTACGGGCGCTAAACAGTGTGGTCATCAGCGCCCAAGCGCATAGAAACAGGAACACAGGCGGTGAAGGGACGAAGACGGACGCCGAACAAGGAGAACGGCTAAAAGACACAGGCCTAACGCAGTTCCAAATGCGCACATACAGAGGCAAAACAAGAGGAGAAGAAACACACTAAAAAAGGAAAGGAAACACAAGGAAAAGAGAATAGATACCGAGGTGAAAGAAGGAGGTAATCGTGACTGGCGGACCTCTTACCTAAAAACTGGGTGAGCCAGTCACCCAGCAGCACATTAAAACCTTCTCCCTAAAATCCGAGGCAACAGATTGGACAGGACACAAAACCGTAAAACCTTAACCACAGTCGCTGCGTCGTCTTGCAAAATAGAGGGCAAATCCGGTGGCAAGGAAACCACCGCCCTCTGGTCAGAGAATAAAAGCGTTGAAGGAAAAGAACTGATGAGGTTTAGGAAACGGGTAAACATCGCAAAAGTCACAATGACCAGGATTTTCTGGGTGACTTCCTAGCTCTACCTCTTTTCTTGAACTTCGGCAGTCTTTTCCTTCCCCCTCTTCCTTCCCTTCCAACTCTTCTGCCAGAAGGAGCCACTGGCTTCGAAAGTTTGCAAACTGTAATACTGTTTATATATGTGTTCTCCTGCTGCTGCTTGGTGAGTACATTCTTTTCTACTCAATTAATTATATTTTAAAAACTGATTATTTTCAAGAGAGTGGCGTGTATCACACATATGTGCTACCTACAAAAAAGGAAACAAGAAGCACCCAAGCAATTATAGGGAATTAGTACTATGGCATCTATCAGCAGACGTTTTAACACTGTACTAAAAAACTGGTTGGGAAATGAGATCAAGGGGAAAGATGTTAAGGGACCAAGCAGGTTTCACAGCTGGGCAATCTTGCATGGATCATATTTTTACCCTTAGAAAAATAAGTGAGAGGATATATTCTAAGGGTCACGAAGCACATACAATATTTGTGACTTCAGAAGAAGTGCATGGGGAAAGTTTAAAGACCCATTCAAACACTGACAGGACAAAGGCAGGGCTACAACATGTTGCTAACTCTGTTTAAAATACATAGACTATGCATTATATATTGGAACAGTGGAATCAGCCAATTGGAGACATGGGTATTCCTCTCCAGCATGAAACTCTCAACTCATAATTTGCCAATGATAAGTACTATAGCTCAAAGTAGAGGGTATGTCAAATTTATGATAAAGTAGTTACTGGATGGACTTGAACAAAGTGGGCTTAGAATAAATGTAAGTACAACAAAAAATTTAGTAGTGGGAGGAGATGGAAGGGGTCTAGTACCGAGATAAGGAACCATTCAAGCACTTTAAATACTTAGTACCTTTTTCTTATGGTTTTAGGGTGCAAAACTGCTACCAATGGGAGCAAAACTCAAAAAGTGGGAGACAGAAAGGGAGAGCTTAGAAAACCGCTATAGAAGGAGGGGGGGGGGGGGGGGGGTTGTTTTCCCCAAAAAGAGCTACATATGACCGACG
Source organism: Schistocerca gregaria (assembly GCF_023897955.1). Taxonomy (NCBI): domain Eukaryota; kingdom Metazoa; phylum Arthropoda; class Insecta; order Orthoptera; family Acrididae; genus Schistocerca; species Schistocerca gregaria. Next base: position 129,036,700 of record NC_064920.1, on the reverse strand, counting down.
TCATCTCACTGACACTGATAAACTGGAGAAGGTGATCGGCTGAGTGCGTGTCATCTGCTAAAATGGAAGATATATCAGGTGACAGCTGTAAACAGGCGTGTAGCAGAGTAAAATAGGGGCACTAAAGTAAAAGGTGTCTCACCGTCCACAGTTGAGAGCAGTGGGGACAAAGTGGGGGCAGATCGCCACTTAAAAGATGTCGATGGCTAAAACAACAGTGCCCTATTGGAGTCTAGTTAAAATTACCTCCTCCCGATGACGAGTTCATGAGGAAGAGGTCCAAGCACAGAGAAGAGCTTTCATGCCCCACAATTTATTATCGGGAAGTGTAGACCAATGCGCATGCCATAAAAAAGCAACACAACAACATAAAATACTCTGTAGATCGGTGAAGGGAACCATATTAACAGAAGGCTGAGGAAGAGAGACTGCAGCCTTGGCCGCTACATCGGCCGCCTCATTTCCACGGATACCAACGTGACCTGGGATCCAGAAGAATGAGACAGAGATGCCCCCCATGTGGAGGCAGTCCTAAATCTGGTGGACCAGAGGGTGGACACGGTAAAGAGCTTGGAGGCTGAGAAGAGAGCTGAGTGAATCTGAGCATATGATATACTGTATCTGCTGATGGCGACGGATGTATTGGACACCCTGGAGAGCAGCGTAAAGCTCCGCAGTAAAATTCGAACACTGGTCGGAAAGCTGAAATCTATTAGGGGTGTTGCCAACAATACAGGCACTCTCAACACCCAATGCCCGATGATAAACAAGAGAAAGGGGTACCATCCTTGGGAACCTGACAAAGGTCATGGAGAAGGCAGGTCCGGGGCTGGAACCAAGGTGGTGCTGTACATCTACATGACTACTCTGCAATTCACATTTAAGTGCTTGGCAGAGGGTTCATCGAACCACAATGATACTCTCTCTCTACCATTCCACTCCCTAACAGCGTGCGGGAAAAACGAACACCTAAACCTTTCTGTTTGAGCTCTGATTTCTCATATTTTATTTTTATGATCATTCTTACCTATGTAGGTTGGGCTCAACAAAACATTTTCGCATTCGGAAGAGAAAGTTGGTGACTGAAATTTCGTAAAAAGATCTCGCTGCGACGAAAAACGTCTTTGCTGTAATGGCTTCCATCCTAATTCGCGTATCATATCTGCCACACTCTCTCCCCTATTACGTGGTAATACGAAATAAGCTGCGATTTTTTGCACCCATTCGATGTCCTCCGTCAATCCCACCTGGTAAGGATCACACACCGCGCAGCAATTTTCTAACAGAGGACGAACGAGTGTAGTGTAAGCTGTCTCTTTAGTGGACTTGTTGCATCTTATAAGTGTCCTGCCAATGAAACGCAACCTTTGGCTCGCCTTCCCCACAATATTATCTATGTGGTCTTTCCAACTGAAGTTGTTCATAATTTTAACACCCAGGTACTTAGTTGAATTGACAGCCTTGAGAATTGTACTATTTATCGAGTAATCGAATTCCAACAGATTTCTTTTGGAACTCATGTGGATCACCTCACACTTTTCGTTATTTAGTGTCAACTGCCACCTGCCACACCATACAGCAATCTTTTCTAAATCGCTTTGCAACTGATACTGGTCTTCGGATGACCTTACTAGATGGTAAATTACAGCATCATCTGCGAACAACCTAAGAGAACTGCTCAGATTGTCACCCAGGTCATTTATATAGACCAGCAACAGCAGAGGTCCCAGGACGCTTCCCTGGGGATCACCTGATATCACTTCAGTTTTAGTCGATCATTTGCCGTCTATTACTACGAACTGTGACCTTCCCGACAGGAAATCACGAATCCAGTCGCACAACTGAGACGATACCCCATAGGCCCGCAGCTTGATTAGAAGTCACTTGTGAGGAACGGTGTCAAAAGCTTTCCGGAAATCTAGAAATACGGAATCAACTTGAGATCCCCTGTCGATAGCGGCCATTACTTCATGCGAATAAAGAGCTAGCTGCGTTGCACAAGAGCGATGTTTTCTGAAACCATGCTGATCATGTATCAATAGATCGTTTCCTTCGAGGTGATTCATAATGTTTGAATACAGTATATGCTCCAAAACCCTACTGCAAACCAACATCAATGATATAGATCTGTAGTTAGATGGATTACTCCTACTACCCTTCTTAAACACTGGTGCGACCTGCGCAATTTTCCAATCTGTAGGTACAGATCTATCGGTGAGCGAGCGGTTGTATATGAGTTGTTAAGAGAGTTTTAGGAAAGTGGAAGGAAAGAGGACATAGCAGTTGATGGAAGTGGACTCCCGGTGGTAGTAGAGAGGAAGGGCGGCCTGCATACCCTAAATCCAAAGAGGCATTGAAAAAAATGTCATGGGCCAGATTAGCAGGCATCGAAGGCAGATGGCTAGTGTAACGGCTCAGGAGGACAGCTCGCCAATTGGACAGCAGAAGTTCAGCAGTCTCAGCATAAAGGCTTTCCATGTGGCTGGTGTAAAAAGCTCCAGATACTAAATGCAATCCACAGTGGTGAACAGAGTTAAGACGCCGAAGTATAGACGGCCGTGCAGAGGAGTAAACTATGCTTCCATAGTCCAATTTTGAGTGCGCTAAGGCGCGATATAGGGAGAGAAGAATCTCTCAGTCTGCTCCCCAGGAGGAACACAGAGGGTGTTGATGGATTGCAGACAGCGAGCAAGAAGACAGGAAACGTGGGAGGACCAGCACAGTTTTTTGTAAAGCATAAGTCCCATGAATTTAATTATGTCCACGAATGGAAGGTTAACAAGGCCTAGATGTAGAGAAGGCAGAGGAAACTCTGAACAACGCCAAAAATTTAAAGAGGTTGTCTTACTGGAAAAAAATCGAAAGCCGGTTTCGATGCTCCAAGAGCGGAGGTGATCGAGACATCCTTGAAGACGTTGCTCAAGAAGGCTGGTCCATTGAGAGCTGTAATAGATCGCAAAATCGTCGACAAAGAGGGAGCCCGAGACATTGGGAAGGAGACAATCTATAATTGGATTTATGGTGATGGCAAACAGGACAACACTTAGTTCGGAGGCCTGGGGCACCCCATTTTCTTGGGAGAAAATATGGGAGAGAGTTGTGTTAATCAGCACTTTAAATGTACAAAAAAAAGGGGGGGGGAGGGGGTAGCCGACTCGAAAGCCCCAAGGATGCCTGTCCTCCAACAGGTATCGTATGCTCTCTCCAGATCAAAAAATATTGCTACTGTTTGGCGTTTCCTGAGAAAATTGTTCATAAAATAAATGCAGAGAACAACAAGATGGTCAACTGCAGAACAATGCTTTCGGAAACGGCATTGAGCAGGTGTTAAAAGGCTTCGGGACTCCAGCCACCAGGCTAAACGACAATTCACCATACGCTCCAAGACCTTACATACACTACTTGTGACAGATATGGGGCGATAGCTAGAGGGATGTTTGTACTTTCCAGGTTTGGGAACAGGAACGACGATTGCTTCCCGCCGTCTTCTGGGAAAAGTACTGTCAGTCCAAATTCGATTATAAAGGCGAAGGAGGTAGCGCACACTATGGTATGATAAATGCATCAACATTTGGATGAGGACACCATCCAGTTCTGGGGCAGAAGAGCCAGAAGAAGAGAGTGTGTGTTGGAGTTCCCGCTTTCGCTATTTTCAGAGGAGAAAACAAGAGGTCGCACTTCCGCTGCACGTTTCTTCAGCAGAAAAGGCTGGTGGGTAATTTGAAGAGGTCTAAAACTCAGCAAAGTGTTGACCCAACAGAACAGTGAGACCAGAGATCAAGGAGAAACTAGGTGTGTCAGATAACTCTGTAATTCAACTCCAAACTTCTGAGGAGGGAGTGAAGGTGTTAAAAGAGCTAATACAGAAGTCGCAGCTCAACTTCGTGCTATCACGGATGATGCGACGGCAATGCACATGTAACTGCTTATAGCGGAACAGTTGGACAAAGTAGGATGGTAAATTTTTCCATTAGGTACTGTACATAGCCCTCAGTGGTGTCTGAAATCAGTACAGTTACACAAATACTTAATATGCAGTATTAGATATAAAAAGTGACACTGGTTATTTTTCAGGTACATGCTTTTCTCACAGTATATAGTAATCTAGAAGTACTTCCTATGCCTATAACTGTGATTGGGTTAGCACTAGTCACCATTTGTCGTTAGCATACTTTAAAAAATTTGCCTGCTGTGACTGCTCTGCTGTTAATGTATAACCTGACTCATTTTGCATCCTTGAAAGCTCTGCTTCATAATGGGATCTGTGAAACAGTGAGGAAAGACTGCGTCAAGATAATATTGCCAGTATTCGAAGATTATGGCAGCAATCAAGATTTTTGTCATACTGTACTATTAGCCAGTCATTGCAGCAAGTGTACCATATCCAATATATTTGTTGCAGACTATACAGTGCCATATTTTCTTTATAACACTTAATTAGCTAATAAAATTAACTTTTAGTTGCACGCTTTGTTAACAATGGAAAAATGCTGTGTCTTATTAAAATTTTCCGGCATACAGGGACACAAACTCCATGACAATCTGTTGGAGTCAAATAAAAACTGTGGTACCAAACATGGGCAATGACCTGTGATGTAACTGTGTTGTGTGACATTATTGTGGCATGGCATCTTTGAAATGGATTGTGTTTGCAGATGGCGAGGTGGAGCAAGTGGTTGCACACTCTATCCAGGGATGTTTGTGTTACTAAATTGTTTGTGAGCTATGTTAGTACAGTAGTGAGCTTAACTCTGTGTGCTATTTGGTGTTTGGGGAGTTTGTTTCTGTTGGCCTGTCAGCGAGTTTCTTTGATGTCATTAGTAATTGGCTATTACTTTAGGAACTGTTAGATTGTTGTACTGTTAATGATCTGAGATTTAATTTTTGTGTTTTTGTTTGATACTGGGTACAGATCAGACGCAAAATCTACTACTTGTTTGTTAGTTGCTGGTATGGGCAACAATATGGCTGTTACAATTAAATTTCTCTAGTTATATGGCTTCATGAATGAAGACACTGCTTCTCACACCATGGATGAGTCCATGTGGTGGCATCAGTATGACAATATTTGGAGATTCCTGGTTCAGTAATTGTTATTTTGTTTTTCGTTTTAGTGTGTGTGAGTGATTTCTTTATCACCAGAATATGGATGGTAAGTATGTTTTTATGTTCTTGTTTTTCTTCAGTGTAAGAAGTGTAGTGTGTTTGTTTAAGTAAAAATTTTCTCTGAGATGTGGGTATCAAAATTCATGTTGGAGTTGTCTTTTTATGATTTTGTGGATTGGTTCGGTAGTTCGTGGTGTGTGTGTGTGTGTGTGTGTGTGTGTGTGTGTGTGTGTGTGTTGTTGTTGTTGTTGTTGTTGTTGTTGTTATTATTTCAGCCAAGACATGTTTTCATATTTGATTGTACTGTTAGTTGTCGTTTATTTAAATTGTGGACTTCGTTTAAGGTTTATTAGGCATTAGTTTTATAGATCCCCACCACCAGGCATAAACATAAGTGTTAACTGTTAATATATTCTGTCAAGGCAACACAAGTTTTCATATGTTTGTTTTGCCAAATTTTTGTTTTGTATTCTCACATTCCCTCAAAGACAATTTGGTTATCCAGCACATTTTACCAATTTCCCATTATTTTTCCCTTTAAACTATTGCCCTCTTCAATACATACGTTTCTTAGTTGACATTTTTGTTGTTCTGTTTTCCTGTAATAAATTTTGCTACTTCCAATAAATAATAGCCCCTTTCATATAAGTGTGTATGGGATCATGAATATGCTATCATACATATCTTGCATATCTCAATCTTGCTAAATAAATTCCCATAAAAATAATTTGAAATTTCCTGTCTGCAAAGTTAGGGTGCTCCCAGCTTCGTATCTATTTTCACTACGCACATTTCTGTGCTATAATCAACTAAAGTTCTGCAGTGGCACAGGACTGCCACATCACATGTAATTTCTTTATTTTTTGACAAAATGTAGTCAGTTCCATTTATAGTCTTATTTAGTACCGGTCATGACCATTTTCAGTGTGGTTTCATCTGTGAAAATATGTTGAGAACATAGCCTGCATGTTGCTGTACACTCTACTAATGACCCCTGTCAGTTCTGATAACACAACTGATTTTTCTCACTGAAGAGCTGGTCATCAGTATTAATCCTATTATAGAACAAAAATTCTACATCATCATTAAATAATGGTATTTTCTGCCATTTATTTGTTTCTTCAACTCTTCTACTTCCCTATCAGAAAACTTATTGGAGCAGACCTGAGTGATTTACATAGAAACTGTTGTTTATTGTTAACAAACGACTTGCTAGTTGATTTGAACTTTCTTCAATATCTGTAGTACTATTTTTAAATTCCTTGTTTTTTAATAAACAAGTAAATTTCCTCCATGCTCTGTCCCTCTCCAATAAAAAAGGGGGCCCAACTTTAATTCTATTGGCCTTAATTCTTAGGGTCACTTCTGATAACCCTACTTATATCCCACATAATTTCATTTTACTCCTCTTTCAACTTCAGTAACCTATCATCAAATTGTAGAGTCAGTCAGAGTTAGAGATGGTGACGAACTTGGGAGGGCACTTGAATGGAACAGACAGTGCCCTGAAGAGAGATAGTAAGATGAAGAACAATAAAATTAAAACAAGAATAATGACATGTAGCAGAAGTAAGTTGGGTGATTGTGAGGGAATTGGATTAGGAAATGAGACACAAAAAGTAATAGACGAGTTTTGCTATTTTGACAGCAAAGTAACTGATGATAGCTAAAGCAGTCAGATATAAAATGCAGACTGACAATAGCACGAAAAGCACTTCTGCAAACCAGGAATTTGTTAACATCTAATGTACATTTAAGTATTAGGAAGTCTTTCCTGAAGGCATTTGTCTGGAGTGCACCATCATATGGAAGAGAAATGCAGACAATGGACAATTCAGGCAAGTAGAAGATAGAAGCTTTTGAAATGTGGTGCTACAGATAAATGAAGAAGATTAGACGGGTATATCGAAAAACAAATGATGAGATACTGAACCGGAATGGGGAAAAGGGAAATTTACGGCACAACATGACTAAAAAAAGTGACTGAATAATGGGGCACACCCTAAGGCATCAAGATATACAGAGTTTGGTAATGCACGGAAGAGTGTGGTGGTGCAAACTGCAGAGCAGGAACAAGGCTTGAACACAGTAAGCAAGTTCAAATGAATGTAGGTGGTGGTAGTTATGAAGTGAGGTTTAAAATTGGACAGATTACCACTGAGAGATGTATCAAAGTAGTCTTTGTACTGAAGACCACACCACCATCATCACAACCAACAACAATCTCTGCCTTATCCATCATACATTTAGTCAAGAAGGAAGCAAAGTGACTCAGAATACTGCATGCAATTTGGCTTAGAGAGCAGCAATCCATATTTTTTTCTCCTCTGTGTGAGTCGACAAAATATTTTCCTTATGGCTATTAACAACCACATAATGCAAATGTCAGGACTGCATACGGAATCTTCCGTGGTTGATCTCCTCGACTGTCACAAATGTGAAACTGATGCTTGTGTAGCCGGCCACAGTGGCCGAGCGGTTCTAGGCGCGTCAGTCCGGAACCGCGCGACTTCTACGGTCGCAGGTTCGAATCCTGCTTCATGCATGGATGTGTGTGATGTCCTTAGGTTAGTTAGGTTTAAATAGTTCTAAGTTCTAGGGGACTGATGACCTAAGCTGTTAAGTCCCATAGTGCTCAGAGCCATTTGAACCATTTGATGCTTGTGTGCTAGTTCTTAGAAGATTCTTTTTTGCAGTCTCAACCTGACTTACAGTTCAGTAGTGTTAAATGACAGATTAAATTTTGTATTAGAAACCCCGACACATCATACAGGAAACAAATATCAAATCTAATGAGATAGGTATTGAAGAGAACACTGATTGGTGATACACACAAAACATGTAGGATGGCTGACTTAACAACCCGTTCTCACCCAGCCTTGTAATACCAACCACACTACTGGCTAATGTAAACAAATGATATAAAAGAAGTGAAGCCATCAATATTCAAATACCTAACTGGACAAAGCAGCATTTTTCATTACCTAATAAAGTTTACATGCTCGTGCCTCCTTCTACATCTCATGTAGGTACAACAATATTTTGTCATGAGTGGACAATTCTCTGGCAGAGATCTTGTTTATAATCCACAGGAATATATAACTGAATAGGAATCCTTTAACATCAATTGTCTTCTCAACTACCAACATAAACAGAATATCTCTCTTATTGATGGACAACTATTTCCAGTCAGTCTCAGGGTAACAGTGATTTTGTGCCAAACTACAAATCTGAGGGTCATGAATTCGATCTCTGTAGAATTTTAATCAGTCAGTTACTACTTTTTTTCACTGCTAGCAGTGGTTGTTATGTGGAAACTGGCGAATTGCACAGTGTCCTGGAATCCACATTAAACTGGAAATATCCCTATAACAGGGTGAATAAGTCAGTTTAAAGGTACGAGGAAGGTGAGATATACTACCCCCAATAGAGCCATGTCCAGTAAGGCACTTTGGTGTAGAGAGCAACCTTTGGGTTGATAAAAACATCTGTAACCATGTCACAATTAGTTTGTCTCTATTTTACAATTATTTATATTACAATCTTCTGTGCAAGTTTAATAAGTTCTCTCCTATACCAGTATCCCAAAAGTTTTAATCTGAATTGAGGAATTTGAGCTATTTGATTCTTCGATAATTTTAAGTTCTAGGAGCACATTTTTTTAAGCATCAAATAATAGCATATTTACAGTATTGTATTTCTGGATAGCTGACAGTTAGCTATACTTGAACTGAAATAACATTATTCTTTTAATCTTTCGTTTTTCTTGAGTGGGTAAGGTACTTCGAAATTATAACAGTGATAGTTAGAACCTGACACTTTTGTTTTCTTGTGCTGCATAAGATAAATATTCGTTTGTGTTTGTTTTGTCAAATAGTAAACAAAAGACCGTTTGTCTTTCACTGCGCAATTGCCACTTTTGTCCTTCATAGCAGTATTTACGAGATGGTGATGACTCGGCAACAGTTTAATAAAGGTACAATGTGGCATCCACAGCATGCAGCGAACAATTTTGTAATTGAACTCAAACGGTTTTCTGTCGTTCAAGAGCTGTATATGTGAAGTAATGTTGTTTAATACTTTTATCTTACCGAAACACATTCTTCAGATTGAGCCCAAAGCTGAATGTTGTTCTCCGCTGCAGAATTCACGACGAGGCATGCTTCATCAATGTTCAGCACAGAAGTATTGCAGTTTATAACGCTGTTTAAAATATTTAATTGCGCCATTCTTAACAGAGAATTTCAACTGCACGTCATAAAGTAATAGTAAACACTCACAGAATCACATGTAAGAACATCACAGGCTACTGTGCAAACAACACAAACAAATCTATGCGTCACCCATCATTAATATTTCACATGACACAACTGTCATCACAACGCCACAGTGACTGTACCAAGCAGAGTGTACCAGGCTGGCCAACATTAGTGTCAGCTGCTCGAAATTTTTGAGATTTTCTATAATGTCAGTTGCAATGAACTAAGCGTTTCTTTCGAAATCTCGCTACCTTCAGTTTCACGGAAGAAAATAATATTTATCTATACGGGTTTTTCTATGTTCGAAGCGTTATCTCTCTAATCAAGATTCAGTCATTAGATTCAGAATGCACAGATACAATCACATGCGAGTTGTCCAACTGCTTATACTGCATGAGTGGCTAACTATTCCGATTAGAGAAATGTCCCGGTGTCCCTTTGTTCACAAAAGAAGGTAGGGGAAATAATAGGGAATAACTGATAATTGGAAAGAAAAGTGGAAAAACAGAAAATGCGATATGCATTTAAGTATGCTCTTTTCATTGTAAAATCATGTAGGGAATAGAATTGCGACACTACATGAAGAAAAACGCTTGAAGTGCAAATAAACATACAATTAAAGACAATTACAATCGAATCGAGAAGCCTTACCTAGCACTTTATGGCTGTAATAGACAAGAGAAAAGAAACAAGGTCGTACAAACTACACATAATTAAAGACAATTACAATCGAATCGAGAAGCCTTACCTAGCACTTTATGGCTGTAATAGACAAGAGAAAAGAAACAAGGTCGTACAAACTACACATAATTAAATCTCTCTCCTCGACATCCAAGTTTTGAACCAATAAATCAAAATTCCAATTTATAAAGAAATGTAAGTGTCTCGAATTGTCGTAACAAATAACGTGAGCTGGAACGGTGCTTCCGTTCTCCGTATTCGAACAAAAAGGCTATAGTCCGATTACAATTACTTGATAGTTGACGTCTGTCACCGCAAGAGCTTTGCTACGTCGGCCGCCAGCTACAGCTCGGTTGAAGATAACACATGAACACGGAGAGCCACTTCACAAGTACTGTTTGTCCATGTGTAATGCGGAGCAATGCTGGAAGCTGCCGCCGTGAGGTATGACTGTAATGCGCGATTCTCTGCCTACAGCGATTTTAAGTGCCCAATGACTGAACGATGTGCAGCCTCGTGATGCACAATGTATCCGAGAAATTGGCGGTGAAGCCCAGCAGCTTCCATACTAGCAGTCTGCATACCTCTCATTTCGCTCGAACGACGTTCAGGGAACCGCACGACTGTTTTGGCGTTAAGTCGATGACAGTCAATATTTTTCTTGTTCGTTGAGTTTGTTTGTTTAGTTCTTCGCATTGTGGGTGACAATAACTCTGGAACTGTGTCAGGTAAACCTGGTCCATCGTATGTGAGAGCAGACGATCCATAATTTAAAGAAAGGCTTTCAAGAATTATCGATGAAGTAGTGAGTGACATATCCAGCTTTGAATTTTCTCCCGTAGTGGATGGTGATTTTATTCACAGTCAACATGATATGGAATCCAGCGTGTCTGGCGAGCGTGAAAGTGTCGAGGAAACGGTTGAAGGAGAATCAGAAAGCGAGAAGATGAGGAACGTGCTACAAATACTTCTATATCAAGGTTCAGGTAGTCGGTAGTAGAACGAAACAGGAATATCAGAATTCCAGCTCGTAATATATTGATGATACCAACACTTCGATACTATTTCAGAACACAATCATAGGTCAACCCACTCACCGCTTGGAGCTACATTTTCAGTGAAGCTTACTCACATGGGCAAATAAAAAACTTAAAAAAAATTCGAGGAAAGTGCAGGATAACGCAGAGAATACAAGTCGGACCTTGTACAATGTCTGAAGTGAAGAGTTGTATCGGCCTTCTAATCTACACTACAGTAATCAACACGAGTAACGCAGACATACTTTCTCTCTTTTGTGCCGATGCGATTGGCCGTGATATTTTCCTATCACCTTCATCAGCAAGATTTGCTGCAATTCTCAACTGCCTGAGGTATTGAAATCTTGACGACAAGGAGTTACGTAAGCTTTCTGATCCTGCAGTTACTACGCTACTGGACATTAAAATTCCTACACCAAGAAGAAATGCAGGTGATAAACAGGTATTCATTGGACAATATATTATACTAGAACTGGCATGTGATTACATTTTCACGCAATTTGGGTGTATGGAGCCTAAAAAATCAATACACAGAACAACCACCTCCGGCCGTAACAACGGCCTAGATACGCCTGGGCATTGAGTAAACAGAGCTTGGATGGCGTGTACAGGTACAGCTGCCCACGCAGCTTCAACACGATACCACAGTTCATCAAGAGTAGTGACTGGCATATTGTGACAAGCCAGTTGCTCGGCCACCGTTGACCAGACGTTTACAATTGGTGAGAGATCTGGAAAATGTGCTGACCAGGGCAGCAGTCGAACATTTTCTGTATCCAGAAAGGCCTGTACAGAACCTGCTACGTGCGGTCGTGAATTACCCTGCTGAAATGCAGGGTTTCGCAGGTACGGAATGAAGGTTAGAGCCACAGATCGTAACACACCTAAAATGTAACGTCCACTGTTCAAAGTGCCGTCAATGCGAACAAGAGGTGACCGGGACGTATAACCAATGGCACCCCATACCATCACGCCGGGTGATACGCCAGTATGGCGATCACGAATACACGCTTCCGATGTGCGTTCGCCGCGGTGTCGCCAAACACGGATGCGACCATCATGTTGCTGTACACATAACCTGAATTCATCCGAAAAAGTGACGTTTTGGCATTCGTGCACCCAGGTTCGTCATCGAGTATACCGTCGCAGGCGCTCCTGTCTGTGATGCAGCTTCAAGGGTAACTGCAGTCATGGCCTGCGAGCTGACAGTCCATGCTGCTTCAAGCGTCGTCGAACTATTCGTGCAGATGGTTGTAGTCTTGCAAACGTCCCCATCTGTTGACTCAGGGATCGAGACGTGGCTACACGATCCGTTACAGGAATGCGGATAAGATGCCTGTTATCTCGACTGCTAGTGACACGAGGCCGTTGGGATCCAGCACGGCGTTCCGTATTACCCTCCTGAACCCACCGATTCCATATCCTGCTAACAGTCATTGGATCTCGTCCAACGCGAGCAGCAATGTCGCGATTCGATAAACCGCAATCGCGATAGGCTGCAATCCGACCTTCATCAATGTCGGAAACGTAATGGTACGCATCACAACAACGTTTCCCCAGGCAACGCCGGTCAACTGCTGTTTGTGTATGAGAAATCGGTTGGAAACTTTCCTCATGTCAGCACGTTGTAGGTGTCACCACCGGCGCCAGCCTTGTGTGAATGCTCTGAAAAGATAATCATTTGCATATCACAGCATCTTCTTCTTGTCAGTTAAATTTAACGTCTGTAGCACGTCATCTTCTTTTAACGGCCAGTAGTGTATAAGAAACATTCTATATATTTTCAATAAAAATTCACAGCAGTTCTATATTCTTGGGGCTAATGCTACAGTTGATGAAATGCGAATCGGCTTTAGAGGACGCTGTAAGTTCAGAATTTATATTCCATCCAAACTGGCGAAGTACGACATGAAGCTTCAATGCCTCGCCGGTTGTAGGAGTAATTATGTCCTCGACACCCGTCTCTACTTAGGAAAAGGTTCCGATGGACCAGGACTTAACGCCAGACGAGAACAAATACGCCGTTTCCACTCAGGCTGTCCTCTGGTTGTGCACGCCAATAGCACATAGCAATCGAAAAATTAACGCAGATACATGGTATGTGTCAATAGAACTTGCAGACGTGCTATGGAAAAATGGTTTAACCATACTGGGAACAATCTGAAAGGACCGTAAGAGAATTTCGATATCTTTGTTGCCTTCCCGTGGATGTTAAGTTGGAACAACGCTGTACGCATTTACCAAACACATCACGCTGATTTCTCACGCATCTAAGAAAAGGAATATCAGTCATTATAATATCAACACTGCATCACTCCGTAGAAGATGATAGGGAAAATGAAAAATCTGTAACTATAGCCCCCTATGACAACACAAAGGGCAGTGTTGATACCGTGGATTGAAAAGAGTGGTAAATATTGTTCAAGCTGCCGTACATGACGCTGGCGCATGGTTGTGTTTTTCTGTCTTCTTGTTATGAGTGCCAACAAGGCATATATTCTTCATAGTCTTGCAAGGAAAGAACTGTACTTATTAGAATGAACTTTATACAGCTCTGGCGAAAGAACTGATCAAACCTTCACTGCGCGAAAGAATAGAGAACAAACACCGTCCACTAGAACTGGGATTTTATGTCGGTCGAGTCTAGGAAGTGAGACAACAAACTTGCTAGGGATGGAGCGATGATATGTCGCATTTGTCCACCAAAAAGTAAGAGTAAGACAAGCTATTTGTAGCAAGTGCACGGTCGCAATATGTTTGGAACGCTCAAGTAAGGTGTGTCCGCAGTAAGGTGTGCCTGCGAGTGCGCGAGGTGACGCAAAATGTGGCATCTGTCAGTTGTGCAAATTTTTTCTGTATAATTCACTGTCGAGAATACTCATTAATTTTAACACTGATAGTACCTGTTCAGCAGTAACCTGCAACAACCAGGTTTTAAGTAAGGAACTGCACTTAAATACACTGAAGTGCCGCCAAAGAAACTGGTATAGGCATGAGTATTCTTATACAGAGATATGTAAATGGGCAGAATACGGCCCTGTGGTCGGCAACGCCTATATCGTGGGCTTACTGCTAAAACCCGTTAACTCCAGTTTTTGACATTTACGAGTTATGTACACAGACGGTATCAGATAACGAATATCTTTCGTCTGGAGAAAACAGTTAAGAGCATTAATCACTCTAAGGAGTTAGAGAGATATGCCGAGATTCCAGTAAGTACACAAGTGATTGTTTGGTACAGCAAAAATCATTCAGGTGCACTTGAATGATTTTCCCAGTACCTATCAATATGCTTGATGAAATTATTTGAACATCGAGAATCCTTCAAGTTTACTTAATGGATTTCAGCAGAAAAAGAAACCACAACTTACTGGATTTAAATTTTATAAGTCGACTGATGCAAGCTTGTATTTCTTACATCAGCTTCGTTTAACAGACTGTGGTAAATCTGTGAATCGTATTTCCAACAGCCAACAACAATGCACGTGATTCCACATAGGCTGTAATAATATCATTATACTACAATACGTGAACAATGCAAGAACAGCATTATTGTCGATTGTTTCAGTTTTTCGATTATTTTCGTTTGCTTGAATAAGAGCCTATTGCCGCAGTAGCTGCTGTTAGTTGAGTGAGTGCAGTAGCATTTTGCTGTTTACCTAGAGTGTATTAATTCTAAAATGTATTCAGGAATTGCCCCGACTGTATCACTGACCAAGAAAACGATACTCACAGCAGATTGTATTGGAGGTAAGCAATAGACTAATACAATAATGTAAACATGAACTGAACTGTTACAGTATACTGACATTTTAAAATTTACTGAACTGTTACAGTATACTGACATTTTAAAATTAATTTTATTTCATAGTTTTACTTTAAGGTAATGAATGTGTATCTCCAAGTGTCAACTAGAAGCAGAGTTCATGGTGCACGCAGAGTATTCAATGAAGTCCTCATAGAGTCAACTGGGCAAGATAAACTGAAGCAGGGACTGTATCAGGTGAGTTCACAGGGGAATCACTTAAGTGAAAGTGTCAATCAAAGTGTATAGGCGGTTGATTTTGACTCAGATTGTTCCATCAAGGATCCTAACTACGAACCAGATTCGAGTGATGCAGATAGTACGGATCTCCTGAGCAAATAGATAAGTGCTGTAAAGGAAACTGCTACTGGTAAACGATCAGGATGGAAGAAAAGTGGTCCCAAAAATTGGAAGAAGAATGTGATTAAGATGTGTAAAATTGAAAACAAAAAGCCAGTTTACTGTGAAAGATATATATAAGTGCAACAAAAATTTCTCTGTTGAAATTAGGTAATTTGTAGAAGCTTCTGGGACTGTGATTATACAAGGCAAATTGATTTTATTCTTTGCAACACACTGAGTTTAACTCCAGCACGGACACGAAGTATTGCTCAGCCACTGAAAATACGTAAAAATTCTAAAGTATACTACCTGAACAAAGACAATAAAAAAGTCAGAGTATGTAAGAAATTCTATATTAAAACTCTTTGTATTTCGGCTGATGTAATAGGCACTGCATATAAGGGAAAAGGCGAGAGTGGACTGTTCGTAGGAAATGATAAGAGACGCAAAGCAATTCCTCATAATACACTCCTGGAAATGGAAAAAAGAACACATTGACACCGGTGTGTCAGACCCACCATACTTGCTCCGGACACTGCGAGAGGGCTGTACAAGCAATGATCACACGCACGGCACAGCGGACACACCAGGAACGGCGGTGTTGGCCGTCGAATGGCGCTAGCTGCGCAGCATTTGTGCACCGCCGCCGTCAGTGTCAGCCAGTTTGCCCTGGCATACGGAGCTCCATCGCAGTCTTTAACACTGGTAGCATGCCGCGACAGCGTGGATGTGGACCGTATGTGCAGTTGACGGACTTTGAGCGAGGGCGTATAGTGGGCATGCGGGAGGCCGGGTGGACGTACCACTGAATTGCTCAACACGTGGGGCGTGAGGTCTCCACAGTACATCGATGTTGTCGCCAGTGGTCGGCGGAAGGTGCACGTGCCCGTCGACCTGGGACCGGACCGCAGCGACGCACGGATGCACGCCAAGACCGTAGGATCCTACGCAGTGCCGTAGGGGACCAGACCGCCACTTCCCAGCAAATTAGGGACACTGTTGCTCCTGGGGTATCGGCGAGGACCATTCGCAACCGTCTCCATGAAGCTAGGCTACGGTCCCGCACACCGTTAGGCCGTCTTCCTCTCACGCCCCAACATCGTGCAGCCCGCCTCCAGCGGTGTCGCGACAGGCGTGAATGGAGGGACGAATGGAGACGTGTCGTCTTCAGAGATGAGAGTCGCTTCTGCCTTGGTGCCAATGATGGTCGTATGCGTGTTTGGCGCCGTGCAGGTGAGCGCCACAATCAGGACTGCATACGACAGAGGCACACAGGGCCAACACCCGGCATCATGGTGTGGGGAGCGATCTCCTACACTGGCCGTACACCTCTGGTGATCGTCGAGGGGACACTGAATAGTGCACGGTACATCCAAACCGTCATCGAACCCATCGTTCTACCATTCCTAGACCAGCAAGGGAACTTGCTGTTCCAACAGGACAATGCACGTCTGCATGTATCCTGTGCCACCCAACGTGCTCTAGAAGTTTAAGTCAACTACCCTGGCCAGCAAGATCTCCGGATCTGTCCCCCATTGAGCATGTTTGGGACTGGATGAAGCGTCGTCTCACGCGGTCTGCACGTCCAGCACGAACGCTGGTCCAACTGAGGCGCCAGGTGGAAATGGCATGGCAAGCCGTTCCACAGGACTACATCCAGCATCTCTACGATCGTCTCCATGGGAGAATAGCAGCCTGCATTGCTGCGAAAGGTGGATATACACTGTACTAGTGCCGACATTGTGCATGCTCTGTTGCCTGTGTCTATGTGCCTGTGGTTCTGTCAGTGTGATCATGTGATGTATCCGACCCCAGGAATGTGTCGATAAAGTTTCCCCTTCCTGGGACAATGAATTCACGGTGTTCTTATTTCAATTTCCAGGAGTGTACATTCTGCACAACTGTTCCAACCGACAATGTTAATCTTCCTGCAAATATCCATGCCTTTATACTGATTTTCTCTACCGTAGTTGAATATAAATGCAGATGCTGCCCAACCCTACAGGTTGTATTTCATCACTAACGGCACCTGAGTATCCTTGATTCGTTGCAAGCGTCAGTCGCTGCCAGTACAGTGTTCTGTGAAGCTGAAACTGCACTGTGTCGTAGTTACGTGAATTCGAACGTACGCAAATCACTTGTGTTGGTATGGCGGGTGCTTCTGTAACCAAGGTAGCCTATGTGTTTGGCGTCTCAAGAGGCAAGATATCGAAAATTTATACTGCACACAGGGAATGCTGAAAAACATCCGCTAAGTCACAACGCGGACGAAAACCTATGGCGAGTGATCGTGACGAGCGACCGTTGAACAGGATTGCGTCGAAAAATAAGAGGTCGACAGCTGCAAAAGTCACTGCAGAACTGAATATCGCCCTGTAAGCACAAAAACAATACCAAGGGAACTCCAGGAGCAATGAATTGCAGGTCATGCTGGAATTCCAAAACCAATAATCAATGATGCAAATGCCTCTAACAGGAAAACGCGGTGCCGATTAATTAATCTCATCTACGGAGCTATGGAAGAAATTCATTTGGTCAGATGAGTCTTGTTTCGCACTGTTTGCAAATTCTGCCTGAGTTTACGTCCCAAGATTGAAACACAGAGGACGTCTGGTGATGATATGTTTACGCCGCAAGATCGTGTTAGTGCCAAAGATTATATCACTATTTTGACTGATCGGTTCCATCCTAGGGTGTAATGTTTGTTCCCCAATGGTGATGCTGTGTTTCAAGAGGACAATGCCCTATTCACACAGCTCGCATCGTCCAGGACTGGTTTGTGATGACGAGGATGGATTGTCCCATCCTCCGTCGCCACCACAGTCACCAGATCTCCGTATTATTGAGCCTTTGGAGATCTCTATCCACCTCCATCATCGTAATTTGAATATGCCACTATTTTGCAATGAGAATGGTATAAGATTCCCTTGAAAACAAAAGAGGACCCGTATTTATCCGTCCCGAAACGACTGGAAGCTGTCCTACACCGTATTAGGCCTGGAAATGTGTTCTGATTTTGGTGTTTCCGTACGTGCCCCCGCTGTACATAATACGACCTTTGTGAAAACATTGTGGATCGGGTATCAAGTGATCAGGCCGATGTCTTCTCGCCTCCAGGACTGGGCATTTTCTCGTCGTCGGTGGAAGCGCAGTAGTATGGGGAAATACGACTAAAGCACACTTTCGGCGCGTTCAGAATGTGGCAAGTCGTATATTGGTCAGACGATGCGTGCCGTCGAGGATCGATGCCGTGAACACCAGAGGCACACTCGACTGATGTATCCGAGCAAGTCGGCGGTCGCTGAACATTGTTTGTCGGAAAATCACGCTATGGAGTATGACCGCACGAGGATACTGGTACAGACGTCGAGATACTGGGACAGCGTTGTTAGAGAGGCCATCGAAATTCGCACCAATGACGACCTCATAAACCGTGACTGTGGCTATAATCTTAGCAAGGTTTGGGAACCAGCGATTGGGTTAATCAAGAGTAAATCGAGCAAACGCATAGTTGTGACGACCACGGCGGACAGAGCCATCACACCGACGTCATCTCAGACGCCGTCGCAATCTGTTCCACCGTGCTACCCTGGCGCGGGGCGCGGACGGCGGAGGGAGCGCGCCGCGGGCGGAGGATATTTAAATCGGCCGCCGCCGCGACCTGCTGAGGGATTAAGTTTTACTAATCCCCCAGCAGAGTGTGTTACTTTTTCTCTTACAGGTCACACCAGCATGGAAAATTCGACAAGTGTGTTAATATATTTTTCTTTTCTCTTCCACAGGAACCGCAGGAATGACAAATCTGTCTAGACTGCACCATTCTCGAGCCAAGGATCGGCTCGTCTTTACAGCTTCAGCGTCAGCGACCGAACCCAGTTCCCCCTGAGCAGCCATAGCGTACGGATCTCCGTGCCGGCACGTTCACAGGAGCTCAGTCCGTCAGTTCACCTGATGATGGCGACATGTTTGATCGCCGAAATATTGTGCCCGTTGGACACTATAGACCGGCAGTACACCCGTGGATATTTTGATTATCAAATACTCCGGGAGAAACTCAAGAATCACAATTACTATGTTGACTACCAGAACCAATTATGTGATGCAATATTTGATTTTCATGTTAATTAATAAAAAGTTATAAAGCATTAACAAGCTATTTATGCATTAACCTTTACTAGACATCACTATTAGTTAGTTAATGCATTGCAACGATTCATTTGTTGATTTAATTATTTATGGTTCCCTGAGGAATATAAAAATCCATCTTTCTCGAAACTAGCTAAAATGGCGTTAGTGGGTTTTTTTGAGTAAGCCCACGATATCATACTACAAGTGCCTGGCGCAGTTGTTACTGCTGCTACAATGGCAGGTTATCAAGATTTAAGTGAACCTGAATGTGGTGTTTTAGTCGGTGCATGAGCAATGGGACGCAGCTTCTCCGAGGTAGCGGTGAAGTGGGGATTTTCCCATACGAAAATTTCACGAGTGTACCGCGAACATCAGGAATCTCCGATATCGCTGTGACTGGTTAAATATCCTGAAAGAACAGGACCAGCGACAACTGAAGAGAATCATTCAATGTGACAGAAGTGCCGACCGTGATTGTGGTTTCTTGGATATGTGAAGGACACCTTTCCTTCATGTCTCCTTGCATGTGATTCAAAGTCAATGAAATGGAGTCGTTGAAGTGTTCATCGGTGGGTTCTGTTTATGATAATTGAATACCCCTGTACACTGAAAAGTAACTTGGCTGTTTCAATTACCTTTGATCTTGCTGCCTGATATGTTGACGGTATTTAAGGGAGTGCTAGTGGTGTACAACCAATAGGCATGAAGTCGTGTTTAATGCATACCAAGTAGTGCATACGTTTGTACCCAGCGTTCAGAAGCGAGCCGAAATATTTTCCCTAATTCCTTTTCTATTTTATTATTTTATTTGTTGTTTCAGAGGTTATCTAATCAAATCTTAAGAGACACTGTCATATATTAGGCTGTCTGCTTAAGGTTCATTTCTGCCACGTAGAATTAAAGTTTATTGATAACTTTTGGGTTAATATTCTTGTGTATCTGCTGTGTCAGAATGTTGTCTGCCTCTGATGTGTTTATGTTTCAGATAATTGGCGGTGGTCGACACTGGGAAGCTCCGATCAGGGTACCACCGTGGAAGAGTAAAAATTAAGAACCTGGATTGGTGTCTATAGTTACGTTGTTAACGCGCGGCAGTTCCACCTTGCCAGTGGAGTGTTGTGATTTTGCGCAAGCTTACTTGTTGATCAAAGTTGACTATATTTTTATTTTTCCTTCTGGTCCGTGATCTCCTGTATCTGTTAGAACCTTTCGGTTTGGTTGCGTCCATCACCAATTTACCATAAACTTGAGGTGGTCCCATGTTAAGATGATTTCATATGTTATTATTATATTGAATGTATTATAATCTTGTTAAATTGTCAGGAACTTTAAGACCAATTTTGGAAAGATCTGACCTTATTGGACTTAATTGGATTAACGTTCTTTGCTGCTTCCTGAGTTACATGAAAACCAGTTTCTATGTTAAGTGAAGCACGTTTGAGATTTGATTAATTGTGGTTTTATGAATATTGTTTTAATTAATGAAAGTTGGCTAAGCAAATTTTGAAAGATCTACATTTGTTGGACTTAATGCATCCTCTTAGTTGTGGAAGTAGTTTTAGAGTAATGTTGTGAATTACACGAAAACAGTTTGTGAGGTTTAGGTATGGCAGTTATATTTTATTAATAGTGGTTTTATGAATGTTGTTTTACTTAATGAAAGTTGGTTAAGCAAATTTTGAAACTTTCTATAATAGTTGCTACTGTTAATTTGATAAAGCAATATGTGTGTAATAAAGAAGTGTGTGGCAACTACAAACTGGTTATGTGTTTAATTTCGATGTGTCAAAAGATTCCTACACATCAGACTGTTATGACTGCAAACATGTTGCCTGGTCGGACGAGCCTAGTTTCAAATTGCATCCGGCTGATGGACACATGTGGGTATGGAGACAAGCTCATGAATCCATGCTCGCGGGGGACCTACACGATGTTAGGCAGGTGTACCATTTTCCTTGGCTCATCAGTGTATTTCGATATGTGCCCATCACTGAAAATTTTGATCAGAATTTCGAGTGCAATATGAATAGGCCTTTCCAGCAGCATCTAAACAGTATTTTGTACACATATTACCATTTCTGTCTAACTGAGGAGTAAATATGTAGTACTAAATGCAGAAACTAGAACTAGATGATGGTTTTTACGTTTTTTTTCCGCCTCCCAAACGCAGTTCACGGGACCAGACGACTGTAGTTACGTGAGAAGTACTCACGACTGCGATTAAGCGTTAAAGCTAACCTCTCCGAGCGAACTCAAAATAGAAAAATTTCAGTTTCAGCGCTAAAAAACAGTACGACAATTTCACGATTGATAATATCAAGAATCGGGTAAAACATCAAATCTCCGACATCGCTGCGGCCGGAAAAAGATCCTGCAAGAACGGACCAACGACGACTGAAGAGGATCGTTCAACGAGAAAGAAGTGCAGCCTTTCCGCAAATTGCTGTAGATTTCAATGCTGGGCCATCAACAAGTTTCAGCGTGTGAACCATTTAACGAAACATCATCAGTATGGATTTTCGGAGCCAAAGGCCTACTCGTTTACCCTTGATGACTGCACGACACAAAGCTTTACACCTCGCCTGCGCTCGTCAGCACCGAAATTGGAGTGTGATGACTGGAAACATGTCTGTTGAGTCTCGTTTCAAATTTCATTCGGCGGATGAACTTGGATTGGTATGGAGTCAAGCTCATGAATCGATGGACCATGCATGTCAGCAGGGGAATGTTCAAGGTGGTGGAGGTTCTGTAATGGTTTGGACCCCTTATATGTCCGGATACGACTCTGACAGGTGACACGTATGTAAGCATGCTGTTTGATCACCTGGATCCACTCATGTCATTGTGCATTCCGGCGGACGTGGACAATTCCTGCAGGGCAATGTGAAACCCCAGAATTTCTACAGAATGACTCAAGGAACACTCTTCTGAGTAAACACTTCCGCTAGCCACCACACTTCCCAGACATGAACATTATTGAGCATATCTGGGATGTCTTGCAACGTGCAGCTCAGAAGAAATCCCCACACCCTCGTACTCTTCCGGATTTATGAACGGCACTTCAGGGTTCATGGTGTCAGTTGCCTCCAGCACTACTTCGGATATTAGTCGAGTCCATGAGACGTCATGTCGTGATGTTTCTGTGTGCTCGCGTGGGCCCTATACGATATTACTCACGTGTAGCAGTTTCTTTGGCTCTCCAGTGTAATAAGTAATTGTATACAAGGTCGGACTGACCATGTAGCCGAGATGGCGGTTGCGAGCAGCGCCTTGCCTGCCCGGGTCCTCTACTCTACCTACTTTGGCTTACGACCTGCATGTAAAATAGTTCATAGAGAAAAATAAAACAAAAAATTGAAAATTTTTTAAGTCTGAGGCCATCTCTGAAGTTTCCCGCTATTTTCAAGCTCAAAGTGCTGAAAAATATTTCTGGTCATAACTGCTGAACTCTTCGAGATTAAAAATTCGGTTTCGAGCTCCTTCGGCTTGTTTTTAAAAAAACAATATTTACCGATCGATAAACTGAATTGTGGCATTTGATGTTGTTTTCTTCGTACAAAAAAGTAACGTCTCCTCAAAAATATTGCTTAAAAGTTATTTTGAAGAGGCACTTTTGTGAAAACGTTTGTAGCAGTATCTTCTAAATGAACTGACCGATTCTGACGGCGTTCGACGCGGTATCTATAAATAGTGTCCTTACAAAAAAGTAAGTTGTTCAGGAAATCTTAGTTATTTTGAAAAACCAATTTTTTGAAAATTTCAGGGCGATAACGTTTGACGGAATCAACCGATTTTTATCCGATAAGCGGCATTAAGTTGTTTGTTGATAAAAATGCTGATTACATTTTGGAGGCAATAAAAAAAAAGTGTGTGAAATCTTGTGGGACTTAACTGCTAAGGTCATCAGTCCCTAAGCTTACACACTATTTAATCTAAATTATCCTAAAGGCAAACAGACACACCCATGCCCGAGGGAGGACTCGAACCTCCGCCGGGACCAGCCGCACAGTCCATGACTACAGCGCCTTAGACCGCTCGGCTAATCCTGCGCGGCTGGAGTCAATCAGCTGAGCCAAGATATTTAAAAATGTATATCCTTTAAATTTTGTTTTTTGTATTTTTCTTTCAAAATTTACACCATCGATTTGTTTAAAATTTTCAAGGAACCTAAGTTTAGTGAATACCTTTCAAATGCTATGAGTCCCATTTCGATAGGTCAATCGATTCAAAGGTGTTTAAAAGGTGCACACACATACACGTAATAGCAAGGGGGGGGGGCTAAGAGGCTCAAGTCCCCCCCCCCCCCCCTCCCAAAAGCACCCGTGACAAATCACAAATAAAACTTCATATTATCCTACTGTCTTAGTTCTATACTATCTACAGACAATTTTCATCACTTGTTACGTAATCCATTTCAAGCAGGTGTAGTATGTTTTCAAATTCTACATTTCTCTACGAAGGTGCTTATGTGAATAGTTTTTAAATCGCGCGCCGCCCATTCGGTTCGCAGATACATACGCCACCTGTCCGCCCGATACGAGTGTGTGGTTTGCGACTGCGCTCGCCGCACTGCTGTACACTCAGTGAATTGTCGTATGGTTTGTCGAATCAGACACAATGGAAAGCGATGTTCAAGTGGTTTTTAATTGTGCTTCTTATTTGTATTTGCCAGATTTTCAAAAAAATGACATCGAAGCGTAGACAAGTGGAACAAAGAAGAGGTAGAATCGATCGAAATTGAACCAGTATTACCTGGAAACAATGTCGGTAACTTATCACTGTCGATTTAACGCTCAGCAGTTCATCTTTCTGATTATTTTGTATGTACTTTATGCAATTCATACAAACACGAATAGTAGAGTTTGTGATTCTTTAATGGGTTGAGTTCGTTGATCTTTCGGTCGGTGTGCTGTGGGTGGCTGTGGACTGGACTCTGGATAATTATTGCGAAGTTAGTGATTTTTCACTCCAAATTTTGTGATTTTGAGTACCTGTCTAGTGTGCAGATTTTGTATCTACTGGCTGCTGCGGATTATGGTGAATTTTAAAAAGATTTGGGTGGTTTGTGGTACAATCATTTTTTTTTTAAATCACTTGATTCATTCTACATACAGCAAAAACACTATTTCATTAGCTAACGTCTAGTAGCTCTTAAATTTATGTCACCTAAGTATTTATAATACACAGCATTTTGTCATCGTTTCCGTGTTGTTTTGTGGCTGTATTGTTATGCGCTTTAGTATCAATAAATCTGCAATTCCATGCACAGTGCATATCTGTAGTGCCGGTGATAATCACTTGCTGTTGTTTTAGAGCTAAACATACGTAAAGTAAAAGGACAGTATACCAGAAGTTTCGTGCAGAATCGCTACGCGGCAGTAAATTTACAGACTGGCTAGAAAGAATTCAAGATGATGAGACAAGAGCATATAGTAATTTTGCCGTAATATTTTGTTAGCATGTTCTGCCGCAATAATAAGCCGCAATAACACAAAAAATAAATGTACCATTCAAAACCATGAAAGAGTATTGAAAAGTGAATGAAGCTTAGGCCCGTTGCACACTTAACGCAGATGGCCCGCGCTCCGCGTTCCGCCCGGTCGGTAGTCACGTATTCCAATGGGGCACCACACAGTTACGCGGACTGCCCGCAAGCGGCGGAGCCGTCAGCGCAGCCCTAGCGCACCGCGGACCGTCCGAGACAGTTGAATACACAGAAACAAGTTGGTGCGTGCACAGCCCTGCGGATACCGCGAGCGCAGTAGAAGCAGAGTACCTCATTTCAGCCGTAGCATTCGACTTCTCTGGCAAACATGGTGTGATTTAAGAAGTTTCCAGAATGGCTCGTGAAATCGATACAGACATGTTAATTGCCGAAGTTGAAGGCCTCACATATGGGATCCATCGCATGGGAACTACAAGAACCGAGAAATGCGATTGAAGACGTGGCTAGACGTCTGTGCAAATATAATACTCGGCTTTGAAGGTCTGAATGAGGCAGATCAGATAAAGTGTGGTAAGTAGACGCCCATTTCCCTTGTGTTTTTATTGTAGTTCTATACAAAATACAATGATTTACAATTATAGACATTCACAAATTCAGTTTATGCACAGTACAAACATTGATCATGTAGAAAAACTGTACACAACCGCAAATGTCTGACACTGAGGTAAGTGGCCTGTCTTCAGTGAATTTTTGATTCCTGCCAGGGCACAGCTCCTCTATCGACAAAATATTCCGCAAATTTGTCTAGTACGGTATTACCCGATTTACTGACAGGTGAAGTTTCTGCCACATTTTCGAAGCCGGTAACATACAGGGTATCTTCAAAGTTGTATCCGTCTCTTACTCGAACAAAATTATGCAAAATGCTGCACGTTTTGACAATAGATACTGCTAGATCAAGACTGACATTCAGAGGCCGGTGAAAAACCCTCCACTTGTGGCTTAATATTCCGAAAGTACATTCAATCAATCTTCAGGCTCGGGTAAGTCGGTAACTGAAAATCTTCTTTTTGTGAGTCATGTTTTTTCGCGCATACGGCCTTAACACATGTTGCGTTAATGCGAAGCCTTCGTCTGTCAGAAGAACATATGGCACTGGAGAGTCGTGTGTTCCTGGCAGTGGCTTTGGTGGGGGTAACGCTAATTTTCCTTTTCCATTTTCCTCCAAAAGAAGCTGTTTTTAAAAATATTTCAATCACAGTTCCTTCCATATCCTCTGACATCAATGAACGTGAAACAATAGTTAGTGTCAAAGATGGCCATAAGAATAATGGAGAAATAATTCTTGTAATTGAAGAAAAGTTATCCCCTTATGATACGTTTTACTAGATGAATATGTTTTCCATCTAGGGCTCCGATGCAATGAGGAAAATTGGCGACATTTTGGAAACCATGGCTAATTTCGTTCCATTTGTCTGATGAGGGCTCAGGCATACATTCTTCTCTTAACGTAGTCCAAATAGTGGCGCTCACCTGCCTTGTAATCTGTCCAATTGCTGATGCACCCATTAAATAAGAGTAATGCAGATCTGTAAATGTGTTTTCGCTTCCAAGATACCTACAACGTGTAAAGCATATATTTGATACTTATGTACATTCACAGAGGAAAGTAGATTTAATTTTAGGTATTAAGTCGGCTACGCGACATAAAACCTTACACGTGTTCCTTCTTAAAGTAATATATGTACGCGTCCTCAGTAATAAAAGACTTATCGGCCTTGTTATTTCAGTTGAAGAGATCCAGATGAGATGGAAAACTACACGGGATGCCTTTTTTAAAAGCCTTACTAGAATGAATCAAACGAGGTCCGGATCAGCAGCGACTAAGAGACCAAAATACATCTACCATGAGCAGTTACACTTTCTTGACCGTCTCCGAGACGCAACAACAGAGTGTAACTTTGACTAAGTATCGGTCGTGCAAAATGATCTGTATAACAACAATGCACTCGCAGAAAAGAGTCGAGACGGACCCTCTGAAGAGCAAACCGATGATGTCCGACTGAATGTCAACACAGAAAAACAATTCTTCAGGAGGAAGAGGCCTGTCAAGAACACAAAATTTGAAGATAATTTACTTACATTCTTAAAAGATGGTCAGGAAAAGGAGGAAGACGACGACAGAGCATTCTTTGTTTCGCTCTTGCCCTCTGTGAAGACATTAAATGTTGATCAGAAGCTGTTATTTCGTACTCAGGTACTTCAACTGCTTATGTCGATTAAGCAAACAAACCAGGCTAATTTAAACATACACCCCCAGCACCCATCAGCTGTTTCTACTATCCACCGACCTCTTCTACCTACGCCCCACCTTCAATATCCCAACAGCATCCTAACCAATCAATGCAGTACCGCGAGGATCCGTCCGTACAGACACAAGTTGCGACTCCCCATCCCTCTCCAGCCCAATCAACGTCATCATCATCTTGGGAGATGTTATAAAAATTAATGGAATTCAGTAGTAATACAATACAAATGTAAAATTGTCTATAGCTAAACGAATGTAATACATAGTTGTAGCAAAGCTTTGAATGATTAAATATATTATTAATATTAATCGTGATCCGTATACATATTTATATTCTTACCTTAAGGTTACTGCTACTCGTTCTGTCGGAGTAATAGGTATCCTTCTGAGACTTTCAAGTGTCAGGTTGTCTTGTATTTTGCCGACAAGCTCGTCAAAGCAACGAATAGACATACGAAAATATGTTTTAAATTTGTCTTCGTCTTCGCGTAATTCGGAATACAGTGTGACGAACGCTCCTTTCGTACCTCTTTGTTCCACCATAGGATGCACCCAAAACCGTCTCTCGCGCGTGGAGTCTCTCTTTTTTTATATCATATAGGCTGAAATGACTTTTACTTGCAGCGAGCTCATCTCTATACATTTGATCAAACAGAACGATGTGTTACACCACAGATGAGATCCTGCACAGTGCAGGGAAGACCGCGTTCACTCGACTGCAAACAAGCGCGCATCCGCCCGACTGAGTGAACCATGACGCCGGTCCACCAACCGCGCGCGGTCAAGAGATAAACACTTATGGCGGAAGAAGACTAATCTAACCAAGGATACCAGACGAAAGTTCACGACACCACTGCCTCACAAATTACGGGATTTGTGAATTGAATATATACAAGTTGTAGTTTTTGTTTGCTGTTGCTACAGAACTGGAACCTGTGTTCCAGTGGAAGTGGCTAGTACATCGACTGCTTGCGCTGAAAAATCTTTGGATATTTGTTATGTGGTAGGAAAAGCACTCAGTGATGAGGAAAAGTATAAACATCTGATGGAGTCTTCAGAACAGCCTCGTAATTATGAATATCCGGAGCAGACAGAGGATGGACAAAAAAGGAAGTTCCGTTCTGATTGGCTAAAGGAATACTCTTGGCTAGTCCACAGCCAACAAGAAAACGGTGCATATTGTTTGCGTTGCGTGCTGTTTTCTGGTCCAGATAGTGGGGGCAAGGACACTAGGAATCTTCAGAAACCATTCTGCTACAGATTTTCACAAAATGGCAGTTTTAAAAAGCACACATTTCAGAAGTTAATATGACAGCCATGAAAAAGCTATAAATAATGTAATCGAAATCATGTTATTTATGCATAAGTGAAAACCGATTCAGATTTCTGTTGAGATGTCCGAGGTTTGATACTATTCGTGATAGAGATGTTCGCAGAGAGATTGACATAGCTATCACAGAGATACTTTAACTATTCAGGAACAACTGCCAAAAATATTTTTCGCCTAGTGAATACCTTACTGTTGACGAACAGTTTTTGGCATTTAGAGGAAACTGTCCGTCCAGGCAATATATTCCTAGCAAAGCAGCAAAGTATGGGTTAAAAGTGTTTGCTCTGGTTGATGTAAAAACAGCTTACACTTTGAATTTCGAACCATACGTCGGTAAGCAACAAGAGGCACCATGTAATGTCGGTAATTCAGCTGAAGATATTGTTCTTCGAATGGTCAAACTGTTTGAAACGTTAGAACATATTATGTGTACAAATATTAAATGTATTGTACTTAGATTTAATAAAAAATCTTAAAACCAGTCATAAAGACAGTTCAAAGTGCACAAACAGATCGCTTGCTTTGTGGATGACACGTCATCCGCGCGAGTGACGATTTCACGAATTTTATAGCGAGTAACGGAGGGTTACACTATCTAACTCGCAATACCGGGGGGGGGGGGGGGGGGGGGGGGGTTCTTCAAGCCCGCCTTCCGAAAATATAAAAATCTACTCAGGTACTTTAGTTGTTTGAAAATTTTGTAAAAATATTTATTTTCTTCAATGAAGTCTTTTTCCGGATTCTATGATTTTTTTACATTTTTTCTTTAAGCTTAATTGGAAAATTTAAGTTTAAGAGAGATGGTTATAAAGTATGCCCCCCCCCCCCCCCGATATTAGATGCGACTTTCCACAACGGTCGTCTTATTCCACAAATATAGCATTACGTGACTTTAGAACACATGGACATTATATTTCTCTGAGTTGACAGCAACAGTGGCCTCAACAATGGTTCATTTCTCTTTGCTTCTTTATTGTTTTCTGTTCAGTAGCACTTAGTCCAGTGTTAGACACAACTGTGATTGAAAATGTGTCAACAGTCACTTATTGACAGAGAAATATCACATATTTTAGAAGAATCTACAGATTTTCAAATTGAATTTGATGAAACTGACGATGTAGTGAGTGAACGTGAAAAGGAATGTGTTGTGCACGAGGATGTGGACCGTGATAGCGTACCTACAGACGCTAAAGATGAACTATGGGCACCTGAAACTGATGACGCAGGTTGCGGAGGTTAGCGGCAAGTGCGGGGTGTTTCAAAATGAATATGCGGGTTTTAAGGCTTTGTAGCACATATTAAGTTCACCTTACAGTTATAAATAATACACCACACGAAAGAGAAACACAAAAAGCTTTTCTTAAAATTATTCAGTGTGAACACCGATCACACATCGAGACGATAGAAGAGTTGTTGCGAAACCTTGATCAATGTATCAGGAGTAACTGCTGCAGTAGCATTGTTTCTAAAGTCGGATAGATCAGCCGGTATCGGAAACACATGATCGTGTGTGAACGTGGAGGTCGTGCATAGAATGCTGTGTCAACCGGCTGCTTGCGCCTTGTCCACCGGTCGGATACAACGTCGTTTAACCAGTCTCCAGTGAACACCGTCTTGCTCCCAAATAAAGATGTGTTGCTCAGCTTCTTCCCATTGAGGCACGGGCAAGAGCTGTAGCACATCAAGATACGGAACACCAGTTACACTTGATTCACCAAAAAGTAAGGCCCATAAACTTTCTGCGGGGATATTTCTCAGGGCTAAGCGTGAAAGACTCGCAATCATTCAACACGTTTTTCACTCACTCTGTCATTCCATACTCTTCCCGTTGAGCTCAGGTATACAAACAAAACTGTTTAAGTTGCTCTTTCATTCGGTGTATTATTTTCAGTTGTAAGCTGAGCGTAATAAATGCTACCACGCCTTAAAACCGGTATGTTCATTTTAAAATATCCTGTACGTTACAAGCACTTGAAAAAAATTGTAGCTCCAAACCTCCTCAATTTATAAGACGAGTAGCACGAAACATAGTGACAGAAAGAGAAGACATAGGAGACAAAGGTGAAGTAGGAACAATAAGAGAATCATTTGAAAAGTTTTTGTCTCCAGAAATTGTCAACATCATACTAAAGCATACCAATGAAGAGGCATAAAGACAGAAAATACCCAAGACAAACAGATTTGAATTCTTGCCATATATAGGTCTACTTATTATTATGGGGAAGGAAAACGGCAATAAGCCATCTGTTACAGATTTATGGTCCTATACTCCAGGAAGGTTTGTTTATACTGCCTACCACGAGCCGAACCAAATTCCAGCCACTTAGTAAAATAGTAAGATTTGATGACAGAGAATCGCGAAGCGATCGCAGTAAACGTGATAAGTTCGCTGCGATACGAGAAGTTTTTGATAAAATGAATGAATTACAACCAAAATATTATTCTATTGGGATGCACGCTGTTATTGATGAATTGTTGTCACTGTTCCGTGGCAGGTGTCCCTTCAAGAACTTCATGAAGCAAAAACCTGGTAAATACGGTAGCTTACAGACACTAATACCAGATATGTCATCAGCATGGAGCCTTATGCTGGGAAAAGTAATGATGGTACACAACAATCAAATTCCTTTGCATCTGTGGTCAAACGCCTGGTGGTTCCTATACATAACTCAGGGCGAAATCTCGCCACAGACAGATATTACACTTCTATTGATTTGGCCCAATATTTATGGAGGAATCGCACGCTAACTCTCGTGGGAACATTACAAACTAATAGGAAACATATGCCTCAGGAACTGAAAGATATCTCAAGACGAGAATTATATTCTAGTAAAATAATCCAATCACAATTGTTTCTTATATCCACCGTGAAAAATCCAAAAGAAATCTGCTATTTCTATCACGTCAACATAATAACGCTCCAATTGATTCACCTACTGACACTACGAAGAAAACAGTTATAAATTTATATCACATCTACATCTACATCTACATCCGTACTCCGCAAGCCACCTGACGGTGTGTGGCGGAGGGTACCCTGAGTACCTCTATCGGTTCTCCCTTCTATTCCAGTCTCGTATTGTACGTGGAAAGAAGGACTGTCGGTATGCTTCTGTGTGGGCTCTAATCTCTCTGATTTTATCCTCATGGTCTCTTCGCGAGATATACGTAGGAGGGAGCAATATACTGCTTGACTCTTCGGTGAAGGTATGTTCTCGAAACTTCAACAAAAGCCCGTACCGAGCTACTGAGCGTCTCTCCTGCAGAGTCTTCCACTGGAGTTTATCTATCATCTCCGTAACGCTTTCGCAATTACTAAATGATCCTGTAACGAAGCGCGCTGCTCTCCGTTGGATCTTCTCTATCTCCTCTATCAACCCCACCTGGTGCGGATCCCACACTGCTGAGCAGTATTCAAGCATTGGGCGAACAAGCGTACTGTAACCTACTTCCTTTGTTGTCGGATTGCATTTCCTTAGGATTCTTCCAATGAATCTCAGTCTGGCATCTGCTTTACCGACGATCAACTTTATATGATCATTCCATTTTAAATCACTCCTAATGCGTACTCCCAGATAATTTATGGAATTAACTGCTTCCAGTTGCTGACCTGCTATTTTGTAGCTAAATGATAAGGGACCTATCTTTCTATGAATTCGCATCACATTACACTTCGCTACATTGAGATTCAATTGCCATTCCGTGCACCATGCGTCAATTCGCTGCAGATCCTCCTGCATTTCAGTACAATTTTCCATTGTTGCAACCTCTCGATACACCACAGCATCATCTGCAAAAAGCCTCAGTGAACTTCCGATGTCATCCACCAGGTCATTTATGTATATTGTGAATAGCAACGGTCCTATGACACTCCCCTGCGGCACACCTGAAATCACTCTTACTTCGGAAGACTTCTCTCCATTGAGAATGACGTGCTGCGTTCTGTTATCTAGGAACTCCTCAATCCAATCACACAATTGATCTGATAGTCCGTATGCTCTTACTTTGTTCATTAAACGACTATGGGGAACTGTGTCAAACGCCTTGCGGAAGTCAAGAAACACGGCATCCACTTGTGAACCCGTGTCTAAGGCCCTCTGAGTCTCGTGGACGAATAGCGCGAGCTGGGTTTCACACGATCGTCTTTTTCGAAACCCATGCTGATTCCTACAGAGTAGATTTCTAGTCTCCAGAAAAGACATTATACTCGAACATAATACGTGTTCCAAGATTCTACAACTGATCGACGTTAGAGATATAGGTCTATAGTTCTGCACATCTGTTCGACGTCCCTTCTTGAGAACGGGGATGACCTGTGCCCTTTTCCAATCCTTTGGAACGCTTCGCTCTTCTAGAGACCTACGGTACACCGCTGCAAGAAGGGGGGCAAGTTCCTTCGCGTACTCTGTGTAAAATCGAACTGGTATCCCATCAGGACCAGCGGCCTTTCCTCTTTTGAGCGATTTTAATTGTTTCTCTATCCCTCTGTCGTCTACTTCGATATCTACCATTTTGTCAACTGTGCGACAATCTAGAGAAGGAAGCACAGTGCAGTCTTCCTCTGTGAAACAGCTTTGGAAGAAGACATTTAGTAATTCGGCCTTTAGTCTGTCATCCTCTGTTTCAGTACCATTTTGGTCACAGAGTGTCTGGACATTTTGTTTTGATCCACCTACCGCTTTGACATAGGACCAAAATTTCTTAGGATTTTCTGCCAAGTCAGTACATAGAACGTTACTTTCGAATTCATTGAAAGCCTCTCGCATAGCCCTCCTCACACTACATTTCGCTTCGCGTAATTTTTGTTTGTCTGCAAGGCTTTGGCTATGTTTATGTTTGCTGTGAAGTTCCCTTTGCTTCCGCAGCAGTTTTCTAACTCGGTTGTTGTACCACGGTGGCTCTTTTCCATCTCTTACGATCTTGCTTGGCACATACTCATCTAACGCATATTGTACCATGGTTTTGAACTTTGTCCACTGATCCTCAACACTATCTGCACTTGAGACAAAACTTTTGTGTTGAGCCGTCAGGTACTCTGTAATCTGCTTTTTGTCACTTTTGCTAAACAGAAAAATCTTCCTACCTTTTTTAATATTTCTATTTACGGCTGAAATCATCGACGCAGTAACCGCTTTATGATCGCTGATTCCCTGTTCTGCATTAACTGATTCAAATAGTTCGGGTCTGTTTGTCACCAGAAGGTCTAATATATTATCGCCACGAGTCGGTTTTCTGTTTAACTGCTCAAGGTAGTTTTCAGATAAAGCACTTAAAAATATTTCACTGGATTCTTTGTCCCTGCCACCCGTTATGAACGTTTGAGTCTCCCAGTCTATATCCGGCAAATTAAAATCTCCACCCAGAACTATAACATGGTGGGGAAATCTACTCGAAATATTTTCCAAATTATTCTTCAGGTGCTGAGCCACAACAGCTGCTGAGCCCGGGGGCCTATAGAGACATCCAATTACCATGTCTGAGCCTGCTTTAACCGTGACCTTCACCCAAATCATTTCACAATTCGAATCTCCGTCAATTTCCTTCGATACTATTGCACTTCTTATCGCTATAAACACGCCTCCCCCTTCACTGTCCAGCCTATCTCTGCGGTATACATTCCAATCAGAGTTTAGGATTTCATTACTGTTTACGTCTGGTTTCAGCCAACTTTCTGTTCCTAGTACTATATGGGCGTTGTGACCGTTTATTAATGAGAGCAGTTCTGGGACCTTTCTATAGACGCTTCTGCAGTTTACTATTAGCACATTAATATTGTTATTCCTTGTTGCATTTTGCCTACTCCTGCCTTGCCGCGTCTCAGGAGGCGTCTTGTCGGGCCTAGGGAGGGAATTCTCTAACCTAAAAAAACCCCATGTGCACTCCACACGTACTCCGCTACCCTCGTAGCCGCTTCCGGCGTGTAGTGCACGCCTGACCTATTCAGGGGGACCCTACATTTCTCCAGTCTCACAGTGAGACTAAAGGTGGCGTTGACACGATAGATCAAATGGTGAGGAAATATTCAACTAAGAGGACTACAAGAAGGTGGCCGCTTTCTGTTTTCTATACTCTTGTGAACATAGCAGCGGTAAATAATTATATACTATTCTTGTTGAACTTCCCAAACTGAAATAATAAAAAACCTAATAAGCGAGCCGGCCCTGGTGACCGAGCGGTTCTAGGCGCTTCAGTCCGGAACCGCGCTGCTGCTACGGTCGCAGGTTCGAATCCTGCCTCGGGTATGGATATGGTGGTGTGGTGGTTGTTGCTTACCGACGTACGGTTCAAAATTCAAAGTGTAAGCTGTTTTTACATCAACCAGAGCAAACACTTTTAACCCATACTTTGCTGGTTTGCTAGGAATATATTGCCTGAGCGGGCAGTTTCCTCTAAATGCCAAAAGCTGTTCGTCAACAGTAAGATATTCACTAGGTGAAAAATATTTTTGGCAGTTGTTCCTGAATAGTTAAAGTATCTCTGTGATAGCTATGTCAATCTCTCTGGGCGCTCAACATCGAGGTCATCAGCGCCCTGACACACATTAAAAGAAACGAACGTGGACAGACCTAAAAAAACTAAAGCACACACTCAAAGTAAGCAGGAAAAGAAGGAAAATGTTACATAAGAAAGTAAAACCTAAGGAAAGGGGAAACATAGCAACAAGAATGTCACAGGAAATTGTTATTGGCTGCCCACTTACATAAAATATGGGCTAGCTTGTCACACAGTGAGCAAATTAAAGTCCTCTCCTTAAAATCTCTGTAAAAACCTTTGACATGGCACAGAACTTTAAAACTTTAGCCTCATTCGTCCGAGTGTTGCCTAAAAGAGATGGAAGGTCCGCTGGCAAGGCAGCTGCGGCCCGCTGGTCAGAAAATAAAACGCAATCCAATAAAACGTGGCGCACAGTGACCTGGACGCCGCAAGCACCACACATTGGAGGGTCCTCTCGCCGGAGCAGGTAGCCATGCGTCATAGGGCTGTGGCCTATTCGAAGCCGAGTGAGGAGAACCTCGTCCCGTCGATGGGGCTGAAAGGAAGTACACCACACACACGTTTGGGCTTGACTATACTGAGCTTATTGTCAGTCACTCCCAGCCACTCATCCTCCCACCGACGCATAACCCGTGAGCTCAACAGCGAGGTGAGTGCGTGCAAGGGAATAGCACACTGAGATACTAGTGGGGCGAGACACGCCTCCTTGGCTGCGAGATCTGCCCTTTCATTCCCAGCAATGCCGACATGCCCCGGAACCCAGCAGAAAGCTACAACCTTCCCCACGGCATGGATGTGTGTGATGTCCTTAGGTTAGTTAGGTTTAAGTAGTTCTAAGTTCTAGGGGACTGATGACCTCAGATGTTAAGTCCCATAGTGCTCAGAGCCATTTGAACCTAATAAGCGACGACTTTTTCTTCAAGAACTGGGACTGCAGCTCACGAAGCCATACATTGAAAAAAGATCTTCAAATGTTGCAGGACTGCCGAAGCCTGTAGTTATCAAGTACGGAGGGTACTGTCAGATGGAAAAGCAAGCAGAACTTCAGTGCAAAGGAGGCTCAAGGAGATAAAGGTAGACGTCGTTTATGTGTTATTGAAAGTCTTTCAAAACCAAAAAGTAAACAAAATGAACAAATAAAAAATAACCTGTAACGATTGTAAGAGATACACGTGTGGTAAACACAGCAAAAAACTGTTGTATGTTCCAAGTGTGCTGTAGATTCCGAAGAAAGTGGTGAATAATTCTTCTCACAAAATTATGTTACGTTCCTAAGCTATTTGTATATTACCTCAAATTTTTGTAATATTTTTAATTATAGTAAAGTGTACATCAGTGGTACTATAACGGTTTTTACTACTAATTATTCTCAAGGTAATTAGACTTAGTGAACTTAAATGACGAAGTAAGTGAAAGATATATAATGAATTTTTGAAAACAGTTTTAAAAGAAATATTCAGGTTCTGGATCCTGATTATGCATTGCTAGATCTTTCAAAACTATGTTATTAATGTAATTCCAGAGCAATTAATGAATTTTATTTATTTTTTAAATTTTTTATGGTGGGCACAAAATAGCCCCCCCCCCCCCCCCTGGTAATGTAAGTTACTAAAAATGGTTTGGTATTGGGAGGGTTAAAGCTTGGGAGCTTATCAGAAGTGTGGAAATAAATTTATGAAAATAGTTAGATAATTTTGACCACGTTCTCAGAGCTGCAACTTCGCTTACATCCCAAGTTCAAGGATTAAAGGAAACCGAAAATATTGATATCGATGTACAGACAACGCTGTCTTTACGGAGAATATCTAAAAAAAAAAAAAACCGAAAAAGCACATTGAGTTAAGCCGAGACGAAGTGGCATTGCTGTCTGCATCCCAAATAGATCGCATTCTAGTTCCTCCTACAAAGCCATTATTCATTCAGATTCAGTTACAATAGAGGCAAAATTCAACTGTAACGAACATTTAATGAAGGATGCCGCCAGTCTAAACCTGGAAAACGTCAATGCGACGAATAAAATGGTTCAAATGGCTCTGAACACTATGGCACTTAACATCTGAAGTCATCAGTTCCCTAGAACTTAGAACTACTTAAACCTAACTAACCTAAGGACATCACACAACCATGCCCGCGGCAGGATTCGAAACTGCGACCGTAGCGGTCGCGCGATTCCAGACTGAAGCGTCTAGGACCGCTCGATCACAACGGCCGGCGCGACGAATAAAAATCGTATTCCTAATGACGCATTAAAGTCTCTCGTATCAACTGCAAATGTTGATCGAGAATTGCTGTCAAATGAATTAGAAACTTTGGCAACACGTTTTAATGAACTGTTTAAAATCTTTGTGATGAACACGTTTCACGTACAAAATGTGAATCGCTCAGATTCTCAGAGTGAAGAATATGTCTTAGACCAAACTGCAATGGACGCCATTTGTTTTTTCCGAAACGGTTTGCACACCTGTCAGAGTTGCATACCTTGCGCATGTAAACATTTGTCACAATAGAACATTCACATAAGTACGTACACCAACTGTTTTTTTTTTTTTTTTTTTTTTTTTGTTCTTGTGTAATCCTTACAATTTCGTTCATGCAGGTGACTTGTGAGAGACTACTTTTCTGCAGTGAAGCGCACGAAGACGAATCTTCAGTCCTTACTGGGGCAAGAACTGTTGGATTAGTTGATTATCTTAAACACAGATTCGGATCTAATCAAGGGTGACGAGAACAGCAGTTTTTACGATCGAGTTATTGACAGCTTAGCTGAAACTTCTCCCCTTTTAAAATAAGATTCGTTATAGTATAAGTAATTGGAACTATATTTACCTAATAATATACATCATTGGAAGTTAATAATATGTATTTTTTTTATTACACTTATCTCAGGTTGTAGTGAGCCACCAAGGCCCTTCCGGCTGAATCGCGTCTAATGTGGGAGGATCCAGTAGTATTTGGTTAGTGCTGTGTATGAGTTGCGTGTATATTGTTAGCATCATTGTGTGAGTGTGTGTGTGTGTCTGTATCTGTTTATTTTTTGAGGTTATTATGTGTGATGAAATACGCAATTAACAGACCAGAGCCAGGATTCGGGATCCAGACAGAACAAGAAAGGAAGCCAGACAAGGTGAATTGACAAATTGATGTGACAGCGGCAACAGTTAAAGGTTCAGGTGTGAGGTTGGGCTTTCTGATTGCAGGGAACCAGCTCCAGCCCAAAAAGTGTCAACTTTCAAGTAATTTTAATTGCACTGCAGTTACAAGTTCGGTAGAGGCTGAGAATTGGGCACACGTTGCAATCTTACTACAACTGTGTTGAAGTGTACAATAGGCACTGTGAAATGCTGCAAGTCTGTCAATAAAGCCCAATCCCGTCGTATGGCTACACAGTTAGTTGTGGAACAGAGTAAATAATCCCACTACCTGAGTCGTCTGCTACAGCATCCACCCAAATCTTTTTATGAGACTGCACACAGAGTCGACGCCGACACAGAAATGTCGACTCCGGCGACGAGGTAGGGCTGTCATCTCCGGCAGGGTGTTCATCTTGATGTCCTCAACAGGCGACTGGGCTGGCATCTCCAGCAGGGTATCCATCTCGAAATCCTGAACAGGTGACTGTGTGAAAAGACGGTTCGCCATTTGTCAGATCGAGGGTGACGTCGTGATCCATTAGGACAGGTGGGATATGAGGAGCGCTATCAAGAGGCCCGGGAACCATCTGTGTGGTAGAAGTGCGAGGCCACCTCATTGCCCGTGCTGAGTGGCTGCGGTAACTACAGTTTTCCCGTGGTGGCCGTTGCGGCTACGCTGGTGGCGACGGAGGAGGAAGAGGAGGAGGCATCGACTGCCACATCGATGGTCTCGGCCGCAGGTCATAGGGGAGGTCAGACCAGGCGGGTCTTTGAGTAGCTAGTTTAGGAGGTGCCGCTAGTGAAGTACGTTAGTGTCCATCTTGAAAAGGTGGCGGTCCTGAGTGTCTCTGATAATAGCAGGCTCCTACCCGGGATGCTGTCTTCCCTATGGAACCTACCAAGTCTTCCCTATGGAACCTACAGTGGCGTAGCAGATGCTGCTGGTTTTGTTGCTACCATAGGAGGGTGGAGAGCGGCTCAAGGTTGTATGCCATACGCAGTCCCCACTGACATCTTACCCATGACGGGTGTGCCCTTGTACAAAGTCAGAAATATGGTTAGAGCGTCTTCTCTAGAAGACTGATCCGTCACCTTCACCTTTACCTTAAAAGTGCAAACTGTCCACTCCACATCGTTTGACTGAGGATGAAAAGGAGGAGTGAAGAGATGCTATATGCCATGTTGGGAGGAAAATTATGCAAATGGGTCAGAGGCGAACTGTGGCCAGTAGGAGTCACCATAGCGCAAGGGAGGCCTTCTATCATGAACACCTACACAAATGCTGAAATCTTTCCTTGTGTCATTGTGGATGGAATATATCCTGGTGACATATGGAAACTTTAGGTGATGCCTGCCGGGGAGCACGTATACAGGAATGCTGGGGGGCACATAAACAGGCACACACATCAATGTAGTTGTTGACGGATTCCCTGTAAGCATGAGAGTGGGGCAAAGCCATTATCCACATGACGCCTGAATGACCTCCATGAAGCAAGATGAGGACGTGAGAGTGGAGTGAGGGTGCAGTCACCGCTCAATAGGACTTATTCTCCACAGCAAGAAGATGGACCATATCTTGAGCTGACAGCCAATGACTTAAAGAAAAGTAGCATCATAATGTTGGGTCTGACCTCGGAAAGAGATGGATTGACCAGTCTTCCTTCACCTACTAAAAACTAGGCGCAACATGGGGCCTTCCTTATTACTGTTGCTATGACTGCAAAATTGTTTTAAGCATAAATGGCCTCTGAGTCAATGTGAAAGTACACTACCTGCTGTTGGTCAAATTCTTGCTTGGAGCCTGCTGCTGTCAAATCGGTAGAGCTAGGAAGGAGCGTTGGTGCTGTTGGTCTGTATATAATGGAATACTGATACGCTGATAGAAAGAGAGCACACTGCCGTAAGCACTTTGCCGTTCTGTTGAGCAATGATAATCGAAGAATGGCGTGCCATCTGCAACTACGTGGCATTTCACACAATCGAGTCATATGTGAACTTTCCACACTGTATAGATGTTCGTGAACCCCTGTTTCTCGGTCTGGGCATAATTTTGTTGGCCCTCATTTAACGGTTTAAAGTTACTGGGTGTTCTGAACTGTCTACTTCTCAGTGTAAAAGGATGACGCTGATATCATTAAATCGAGAGTTTCTTGTGAGAGTGGGGCACCACACAAGGAGCGTTTTGGAAGACCTGTTCGAGGATGCGGAACGTAATGTTGCGTGTGGATGATTAAACGAACTCAGCACACATCTTTTTAAGGGCACTGAGGGGTTGTGCAGGGGCACTACATTTACTATAATTTTTCCATAATTTTTAATCGTGCCTAAGAAAGACTAAATGGCTACATCACGAACTCGATGAGACAGGTATCGTCGCTTATTGTTGGAGGTGGTCGTGTTGTATATTAAAGCCTTCATGCAATACCAAATGGGGTGAACAACGAGGGAGAATAGATCTGAAAGTGGTAAGGTGCTGAGTATAACAAAATATGAATAAACAATAATAAATTATTAAGTTATAGAAAATTTTAGTAATAAAAGTGACACAGACTGAAAGGTAAAGAAAGTTACAGACGAGTGCCCAAAACAAACTTCAGAGACAAGGACTCAGTAAAGGAATAAGGGTTTTCGCTACACTGGTGGAGTTCTTTATCTAAATTCTGTCCTTCACTAACGGCCACAGTGTCTGCCATTTCACTCTTCTACTCTTTCTTTATCCCTTCCACATGTATAACACTAAACATGTATTCAAAAGTGCTATATTAAGCTATATCGTTCTCAATGCCCTTTAGTATTATTACCGAAATTATTATTAATACCAACTACTATTTTCATTATTATTATTGTCAGTTATT
This sequence comes from Schistocerca gregaria, assembly GCF_023897955.1. Lineage (NCBI taxonomy): Eukaryota > Metazoa > Arthropoda > Insecta > Orthoptera > Acrididae > Schistocerca > Schistocerca gregaria. Next base: position 128,995,777 of record NC_064920.1, on the reverse strand, counting down.
ATTATTACTAGTGCCAATTATTATTATTATTTTTATTATTATTACTATTACTACACTCCTGGAAATGGAAAAAAGAACACATTGACACCGGTGTGTCAGACCCACCATACTTGCTCCGGACACTGTGAGAGGGCTGTACAAGCAATGATCACACGCACGGCACAGCGGACACACCAGGAACCGCGGTGTTGGCCGTCGAATGGCGCTAGCTGCGCAGCATTTGTGCACCGCCGCCGTCAGTGTCAGCCAGTTTGCCCTGGCATACGGAGCTCCATCGCAGTCTTTAACACTGGTAGCATGCCGCGACAGCGTGGACGTGAACCGTATGTGCAGTTGACGGACTTTGAGCGAGGGCGTATAGTGGGCATGCGGGAGGCCGGGTGGACGTACCGCCGAATTGCTCAACACGTGGGGCGTGAGGTCTCCACAGTACATCGATGTTGTCGCCAGTGGTCGGCGGAAGGTGCACGTGCCCGTCGACCTGGGACCGGACCACAGCGACGCACGGATGCACGCCAAGACCGTAGGATCCTACGCAGTGCCGTAGGGGACCGCACCGCCACTTCCCAGCAAATTAGGGACACTGTTGCTCCTGGGGTATCAGCGAGGACCATTCGCAACCGTCTCCATGAAGCTGGGCTACGGTCCAGCACACCGTTAAGCCGTCTTCCGCTCACGCCCCAACATCGTACAGCCCGCCTCCAGTGGTGTCGCGACAGGCGTGAATGGAGAGACGAATGGAGACGTGTCGTCTTCAGCGATGAGAGTCGCTTCTGCCTTGGTGCCAATGTTGGTCGTATGCGTGTTTGGCGCCGTGCAGGTTAGCGCCACAATCAGGACTGCATACGACCGAGGCACACAGGGCCAACACCCGGCATCATGGTGTGGGGAGCGATCTCCTACACTGGCCGTACACCTCTGGTGATCGTCGAGGGCACACTGAATAGTGCACGGTACATCCAAATCGTCATCGAACCCACCGTTCTACCATTCCTAGACCGGCAAGGGAACTTGCTGTTCCAACAGGACAATGCACGTCCGCATATATCCCGTGCCACCCAACGTGCTCTAGAAGGTGTATGTCAACTACCCTGGCGAGCAAGATCTCCGGATCTGTCCCCCATTGAGCATGTTTGGGACTGGATGAAGCGTCGTCTCACGCGGTCTGCACATCCAGCACGAACGCTGGTCCAACTGAGGCGCCAGGTGGAAATGGCATGGCAAGCCGTTCCACAGGACTACATCCAGCATCTCTACGATCGTCTCCATGGGAGAATAGCAGCCTGCATTGCTGCGAAAGGTGGATATACACTGTACTAGTGCCGACATTGCGCATGCTCTGTTGCCTGTGTCTATGTGCCTGTGGTTCTGTCAGTGTGATCATGTGATGTATCTGACCCCAGGAATGTGTCAATAAAGTTTCCCCTTCCTGGGACAATGAATTCACGGTGTTCTTATTTCAATTTCCAGGGGTGTATTATTATTATTATTATGCCTCTGAATATTTTGTAATATCTTTGGTACACTATGTGATCAAAAGTATCCGGAAACCTCCCAAAACAAACGTTTTTCATATTGGGTGAATTGTGCTGCCACCTACTACCAGGTACACCGTATCACCGACTCAGTAGTCATTCGACATTGTGACAGAGCAGAATGGGGAGCTACGCGGAACTCACGGACTTCGAAAGTGGTCAGGCGATTCTATGTCACTTGTGTCATACTTAGTAGACGAGATTTCCAAACTCCTAATCATCGCTAGGTCCACTGTTTCCGATGTGATAGTAAAGTAGAAACGTGAAGGGACACGTACAGCGCAAAATCGTACAGGCCGACCTCGTCTGTTGACTGACAGAGACCGCCGACAGTTGAAGAGGATCTTACTCTGTAATAGGCAGACATCTATCCAGACCATCACACAAGAATTCCAAAGTGCATCAGGATCCACTGCGAGTACTGTGACAGGTGAGAAGACTTGGATTTGTTGGTCGAGCGACTGGTCATAAGCCACACATCACGCCGGTAAATGCCAAACTACGACTCGCTTGGTGTAACGAGCGTAAACATTGGACAATTGGACAGTGGAAAAAACGTGTGGAGTGACGAATCACGGTACACAATGTGGCGCTCCGATGGCAGGGTGTGGGTATGGCGAATGCCTGGTGAACTTCATCTGCCAGCGTGTGTAGTGCCCACGGTAAAATTCGGAGGCGGAGGCGGCGGTGTTATGGTGTGGTCGTGTTTTTCATGGAGCGGGCTTGCTCCCCTAGGTCTTTTGCATAACACTATCACGGCACAGGCTTACGTTGATGTTTTAAGCACTTTATTGCTTCCCACTGCTGAAGAGCTATTCGGGGATGGCTATTGCATCTTCCAACACGATCGAGCACCTGTTCATAATGCAAGTGTCGTGGCGGAGTGGTTACACGACAGTAACATCCCTGTAATGGAGTGGCCTGCACAGAGTCATGACCTGAATCCTACAGAACTCCTATGGGATGTTTTGGAACGCCGACTTTGTGCCAGGCCTCACCGACCGACATCGATACCTCTACACAGTGCAGCACTCCGTGAAGAAAGGGCTGCCATTACCCACGAAACCTTCCAGCATCTGACTGAACTTACGCCTGCGAGAGTGGAAGCTGTCATCAAGGCTAAGCACGGGCCAACACCATATTGAACTCCAGCATTACCGATGGAGGGCGCCACGAAATTGTAAATCATTTTCAGCCAGGTGGCCGGATACTTTTGATCACATGGTGTATGTGTTGCCCCATGTTGAATGTGAGAGAGGGCCCTAGAACCTAATCTGATCAGGCTAAATACGCCGGCCTAAATAAATTACACGATTTATTCGTACCTATGAGGTAAAATGCTGACATAAACCTCGACTTTCCATCTACGATACGTAAGACGATTTGTAACACAAAAAAACACCAAGCCTAGGATACACAGTATACACCTTGCGAGTATAATAATCTAACAGACGGTAAGATGATTTTAGGTGGGAGGTGCTCAACATCATAGTCATTAGCGCCCTGAGGAAATGTCAGTGTGCCAGTTTCATGGGTGGGGACAAAGTTTGTCCCCACATGCGGAGCAGTTCATAATGGACTAAAGTTTGCCTCCCTTCCCCATCAATTTAGGGATTTGAGCGACCGCAGTTTGTTTTCTGTCATCTTTAACTATTCAGTCTCCCACTGAAGCATGATGCGTCTGTCAGAAAATGACATGACGAAATGCAACAGGATGGGACACTGATGGACAACACCATCCCGACATGCTTCCTTGGCCGCTTTGTCGGCTATGTCGTTTCCCAGTATCTCAATGTGGCCAGTTGCAGATCAAGAGATCATCTACGTGCCATGATGTTGGAGCCGTTGTAAGAAGTCACGGAAGAGCTGAATCAATCAGTCTACTGGGTACATTTGGTGAAGTGCTTGTAGTGCACTAAGCGAGTCGGAACAGACAAGAAACCTTGTAGGGTGATGTCTGTGAATCCTTTTCAGTGTCATCAGAATGGCATATAACTCCGCATCATAATTTGTAGATAGTTCGAGAAAACACACTTTGAAAACCCTATCATGGAAAACAGCGAACAATCAAGGACATTCTCTTGCTGGGACCCATCTGTATAAACAATGATACAACTGTGGTACGTACGTAAAATGGAAGGAAACAAAGTTGTAAAAAGGTAATCCGGAGTAAAAGTTTTCTTGTACAGCGTCAATGCTTAAAATCGCTTTGGGCCTCTGAAGACACCAAGGTGGCAACGCGTTCCATCCCTGGCTGTGTATTCAGTAATCTAACAGTTTACACATTCTACGAACAACAGTCTACGTGGATCATCTAAAGGGTGGAGACTACGAAGCAATCATAAAAGATCTTGAGAGGACAAGGACATAAAGAGAGCCGCCTTTTGAATTTCTGGATCGCTAAGCTGAAACGCTGAGAGGATGTGGCATAGCAATCAGCAGTATATGTCCGAACTACCCTTGCCGCTGACGTCGACGCTGGACATGCTGTTAGCTGTTGCTGTATGAATGTAATGTCTTGTCGTTGCACAGTGTCGTTCTTCGTGCAATTTCAGCTGTTACTGGCGTCGTTTCTCCTCAGATTTGTGAAATTCCAAGACCTAGGTTCCCTTCTACAAGGCTGCGCGTGTGCAGAATCTCGTCGCTACTGATGGGACAGTGCTTCCATTCGCTTTATTTGAACACAAAAGCTAGCTAAAAGTTCGATCTAGACAGAGTGTTCGGCACATGATACACTATTATGGCGGGCTGCATTGACACAAAGAATCTTTTTCTTCTTCTTCTTCTTTGCGTTAACCCTGTCTGGTGTGGCATCGACATTTATTCTGTTTAATTCTGCAGTGTCAGATGCCCTTTCTGGGTGTCACAAAGAACGAGCGCTGTGAAATATTGCAAGTCCGTAAATAAAGCCCAGGCGAATCAGATTGCTATGAGAAATGAAGCCAAACACCAAACTCAGTCCTAGTTCGCAGTTCCGGTCATTAGCAAGAGGGCAGATGGTGCGTACGTTGTTAAGTATGTGGACTGAAAACAGTACAGGCTGGTTGTCGCTGTGCCGAGAGGCAGCACAACTGTACCAAAACAAGTACCCTCACAGGCACCAACCAAGGCACAACATTTCTTGCCCTTTTTAGGTGTTTGTGCGATCATCAATCCTTTCAGACAGATTTGGAGGACTTGGTTCTACAGCATATGCTGCCTCTCGACTGTTTCCATCTGCTTGGCCATACAAAAACACCATCTCAGCTCATTCCCGACTGGGCCATTCTGCTGCTTACAGTACACTGTATCAATCACGCAGTCTGCAACACACAAGGAACACACGGCACGTAGTCAGAGGGACTTTCATTTGCCCGACCATCTACTGTGGAAACAATGCATTTCCGGACCCATGTTCAGAGCACCTTTTCTCCTTCGTTTCCAGCCAGTAATCCGTTCCTGCTGTTTATCGGTTTTATTAGTGTTCATCCTGCATATGAGAGTCACCAGAATCTTAATGCAACTAACATGATGTAGACTAAGCAACACTGAAATCCAAGTACAACTTAAACAAAATAATCACCAATGAAGAAAATACTAGAGAACTAGAGAGAACGAGAAACATATATTTATATGATGGAAACAATCGAAAACTGGCAACTGCTAGAAGCATAGTACGACCGTAGCGGTTTAATGAAATAGTATATAGGAGGTTATACACTGTAGCTTCCTACTAAATGAATATTTACCAACACACACCTTGGCAAAGGTAAGTGTATTTGTGTGTGTGGAGGGGGGTGGGGCACATATGCACCAGCGCGTAACTGTGTATGTTTCACATCTCGTCCTATCACTTATTGTCTAGAAAGAAGCACTTGAGGGTAAAAATCATATAGCTCCCATTGAAGTAGGGTTGAAATAGGAGTTAAGACAGAGAGATAGGGGAGCACAAGATGAACGAGGAGTTGGACAGACAGACAGGGAGACAAGGCGATGGACAGAGGGGGGGGGGGGGGGGAGATGGACGCAGAAAAGGTGGAGGACGGATGGGCGTAAGAACCAGGTGGAAGAAGGGGATGGGTAGTAGGCATATGGAAAAGGAAGATGATGTGGGGTGTGGGTATAAGAAGAAGAGGCTGTGAGGAAGCAGGTAGAAGTGCGACAGGGTCTGGGGTGGTATGTGGGAGAGGAACAAGTTCTGAGAAGGCAGGTGGAAGAGATACAGGGTGTGAGAAGGTAGATGAGAGAGGATATAGGGCAGGTGGAAGGGGCTTACACTGTGATGAGGTAGGTGGGAGACGTACAGCGTGTGGGTACGCAGGCGAAAGAGGGCAGGATGTGGAAACAGGTGGAAGGGAGACAGGGTGTAATGAAAAGGGCAGAAGAGGGAAAAAGTACATTTGAGATACGTTTACATTATCCTTGCTTATTCTGATGAAACAGCATATATTCAGACATATATGTGTGCAAAATATGTAACATACATGGACGAAGGCGAATTTGTGGATAAAAAGCTAGTATATTACCAAATTGGATGTATGTGTGTATGTATGTATATTCCACATCTCTTCCTAAACCGCTGGATCAATTTCACCAGGCTTAGTATACACACTGATTACTACCTAGGAATAAGTACTATGAGGATGAAGGTAAGAATCCCATCTCAGTGGGTTAGGGAAACCAGTAAAAATGGGAAGACATAGGAAACACAAAGAGAGGGGAGGGGAGGAGATGGAAAGCGAGAGAGAGGAAGGAGGACAGAACGAGGGGGCAGAATGAGATGTCTGCAATAAACGTGACATGTCTGTGCAGGCGAAGCTGCGGATAAGAGGGTAGGGGTCCTTCTCCAAAGAGGCATAAGGTACTTGTTCTATGGTATTTCGGCAGATATTTGGTATTTAGTTTTTGAAGTATGTAGATAGAGTCATCCTAAACAACTACAGCTCATCATATGTTCCATGTGGCGCACAGTGTGAATGCAAAACATGGTTTGTTTCCGTTTACACACAAAATTATTTCTAAAGGGGAGTTTTACGTGTCTATCCGATAGAGCGGTCCCAAATTAGTGCAGTGCAGTATTCGTTTTATAGATTTGTATTAACAATACTATCGCTGCTGCATGGCGGTAGCTGTCAACTCGGGCCAGGGAGGCACACAAGTCGCTGCCGGAGTACTGGTTATTCTTTCTGTTTTATTGTCCCTGTTAATACATGTCGACAAAACGAATATTGCAAAGCATCAATCTGGGACCGCTCTATCGAATGGGCACGTAAAGTCCCCGCTTAATAAGTAATTTTATGTGTAATGGCAATCAAACTGAATCTTTCCATCGGGACTGGGTGTAGGATAAAAGACGTGATGAGCAATATTTGATTTGGCTGACTACAGCTATGTACTGCAAAAACGAAATCGCAGATATCTGCCAAAACACCGGATAATATGCACCTGACGACTCTTAGGAGAGATACCTAATGTATACAGGGTGTTCGGAAATTCTCGTTACATACTTCAAGGACTTGTTGAGGGGAGTGAGTACATAACATTTTGAACAGGAACCCAAGTACGGAATGGTGCAGTTTCCGCTCTACGATTGTTTCATTTCGGATGTTTAAGTCATCCGCGTCTGCTTGAGGAACTGAATTAAGCGTGACACAGTATGATTATTACGTAATAATTCGAATGGAAAGATAAACAAACATCCATTTATCACTTAAGCACATTTGTTTGTATTAACGTATATTACGTGATTACATTATTGCAAAATAAAAAAGAACCCAGCATACTGCACGCACAGAACAGTACTGATGCATTACAACAGCGGCTCGATGTGACGACCACCAACTTTGTTACAGACACTGTACTTCCGAAGGATGTCCTGGTACACCCTTTCCATCCCAGCTGGCGTCTCTTCAGTTTCTAGCGCAGTGGCCAGAACATGCCAGCAGATCTATCTCTGTCTCTACAGGAGTCACGTAAATTAAACTTTGCATACAACCGCACAAGAAGAACTCCACATCATCCTGGCTACCCAACTGATAACAGGGCAAGCAACGCTGAGATTTTCCCTTATTCAGACGTGGCTGTGCTACACGTTTGAACAGAAACTGTCATAACAGAAATGGTATGTTTCCGAACATGGGTTCCTATTCAAAATATTACGTACTCACTCCCCTCTACAAGTTGTAGAGCTTTGTAACGAGAATTTCTGAACACCCTGTAAAACATGATTATAAGCTTAAGAATATGCAACAAACACCACGAGAGGCCTTCACCATACGGGCAGAACCAGTCGCCTGGCGCCTCTCAGTTCATACCAAGAGTCTCCAGAGAGCACTCCCAAATTTGGACCACTTTCTGCTTCCGGGCCAGATCCATCTGTGCACTGTACTCATTCGTTGACGGTGTTGGTAGCCACCAAGGGGAGCACTGTCATCCATGGGCTACACTGATTTTGCCTTGTACTTGCAGAAATAGAAATTCTTCCACCGGCAGCAGCAAAACACGACGTGTTGCGGACATTCACACAGTTCTTATACAGCAGTCAGATTGTTCTGTTTAGTACCTGCAATCGGCTCAGACAATTTATCTGCCATTATACAATGGAGTACAGTTCTGCGAGATCGGTTGAGAAAGTTATTCGGATATTGTATTAGATTTAGGATTATCCAGTACCTTGCATCAAATTGTACCAAAATTACGTCCCATTTTGTATATCTATTAATAAATCTTATTGATTATTTCTTGAATGACATTTTCACTCTGCAGCGGAGTGTGCGCTAATATGAAACTTCCTTGCAGATTAAAACTGAGTGCTGGACCGAGACTCGAATTCGGGACCTTTGCCTTTCACGGGGAAGTGCTCTACCGACTGCGCTACCCAAGCACGACTCACGCCCCGTCCTCACAGCTTTACTTCTGCCAGTATCTCGCCTCCTACCTTCCAAACTTACAGAAGCTTTCCTGCGAACCTAACAGAAATAGCACTCCTGAAAGAAAGGATATTGCGGAGACATGGCTTAGCCACAGGCTGGGGATGTTTCCAGAATGAAATTTTCACTCTGCAGCGGAGTGTGCGCTGATGTGAAACTTACTGACAGATATTTCTTATCGTGTTGCCACATTTCCGTTCTACTGTCATCCTGTCAAGCAAGTCTTTAAGATGATCGTAAGAGCATACATAGATTCTACCTTGGATGTTTGGGCAGAATTAACTGTAATATTCAGGTACAATACTCCCAACAATATGAATGAAACAACCAGGCACTTAAAATAATTTGTGCTTTGTTGAAGAACACAAAACAAGACACAGGACTTGTTATTCCGCTCAGCGACCATATGGGGCAGGGGAATGTGCAGCGGCAGAGGCTGAGCAGTGGAACTGCTTGGTGAAAAGTGCGCGCACACTGCAAATTGTCGTGTTGTCGTTCTAGCGGCAAGAGCAAAATTGTTGTGTAAAGCGCGCACTGCAGCATGGCCAGAAAATCGAACAAGAATAGGAACGCAGAAACAAGGAGTCCGTCGATCGAAGTATCCGCCGCGGAGGAAAACTTGGCGAACGACGGAGAAGATACGACACTTGAAGAAGAACAAGCCGTCAACGACCTCATGCTGCTGCCACCACCGATCTATATTCGATGCCGGGACGATTGGCGGGATGTATACGGCAAACTAAACGTCGCGACAGGCCCAATGAAGGTGAAATGTCTGGATAATGACACCTTACTGAGAGTGCAACCAAGCTGCATCTATGACTCCAAGTTGTTCACACCTATCCTGGAGTCATACAGATCGCCGGCCCAAGAGAAGCTCCAGCCAAAAGAGAAGAAAGAAACCATCAAGGGCCTCCTTAGAGGGCTTCCCTGGCTGTGCTCCGAGGATATGGTACGGAGAGCACTACGAGACGACGGGTTTGGAGATGTAGCGGTAAAGCTACACAACCGAACCAACAGAAGAAGACCTCCACTATTCATCCTGGCCGTGAACACACCAGGACTGATCCAAGTGGACCCAATACTCGGGATCGACAGCATCCTGGGATTCGACGTGACGATGGAGCCTCTGCCTGCGGAACTGGACACCAAGCCTCAGTGCTTTAAGTGCCAACAAGAAGGGCATGTGGCAAAATACTGCCGCAACCAGTCAAACTGTGTCAAGTGCGCTGGTAAGCATGACAGCCACACGATGCACCGACGTGAGTCCGCTGTCGCGGGCCGCACGTGGCCAGCTGACTTGGCTGCAAGGCTTTTGCGGACAGTGCCAAAGTCGACAAACCGCAGAAGCTGCGCCTGGAGAGCATGACAGGGCTAAAAACAAGAGCCGACGGAGAAGACGCAAGGAATCCTCACGCTCTTCTTCAACGCAGAGGAACAACGAGATGGCAACAAGCTGTACACCTGAGCAGAAAGCCGCGCCCACTGCCAGTGAGAGTGGCAAAGTGGCGGGCCGGCGGACCGCGAACAGGCGACGTCGGAAGGCGCCACACCGCCGAGAAGGCGAAGACGCCGCTGTGGCAGAAGGCGGCTCACTAGAGGACAGCGGCAGAGAAGAACCGCCACGCATCCATCGAAGCCGCGCTGAAAGAAGCGGAAACGCCCTTCAAGATCGCGCTGCATGTGGAGATGGAATTTGCCTGCCTCATGCTGCGGGAGGCATTCGAGAGCAAGCTGCGAAGGACAACGGTGGCGGTACAAACGGAATCACAACCGTCTGCTGCAAGAGACCAAGCCACGCAGACAAACCGCGCCACGCTGATCGACCAAGAAGTGATGACGAAAGACGTCATCACAAACGCCAGAGACGTAATTGACCTCGAGATCACGGAAGAAGTATGCCCAAATCCTGAAGAGCGAAACGAGGATCAGGTAAGCTGCATGGTATACCGACCGACCAGGAGGAGAGAAAAGGAATAAGCTCGCTACTGGGACGAGGACGAGAAGCGACGGCGAAGAAACGGAAACTACTTCAACTTCCGCTGCAACTACCGCTGCTGACTGGATGTGGTGGTGTGTTGGGGCTTATGGGCGCTCAACATCGAGGTCATCAGCGCCCTGACACACATTAAAAGGAACGAACGTGGACAGGCCTAAGAAAACTAAAGCACACACTCAAAGAAAGCAGGAAAAGAAGGAAAGAAAGTAAAACCTAAGGAAAGGGGAAACATAGAAACAAAAATGTCACAGGAAATTGTTATTGGCTGCCCACTTACATAAAATATGGGCTAGCTTGTCACACAGCGAGCAAATTAAAGGCCTCTCCCTAAAATCTTTGTAAAAACATTTGACATGTCACAGAACTTTAAAACTTTAGCCACATTCGTCCGAGTGTTGCCTAAAAGAGATGGCAGGTCAGCTGGCAAGTCAGCTGCGGCCCGCTGGTCAGAAAATAAAACGCCATCCAATAAAACGTGGCGCACAGTGACCTGGACGCCGCAAGCACTACACATTGGAAGGTCCTCTCGCCGGAGCAGATAGCCATGCGTCATAGGGCTGTGGCCTATTCGAAGCCGAGTGATGAGAACCTCGTCCCGTCGATGGGGCTGAAAGGAAGTACACCACACACGCGTTGTGGGCTTGACTATACGGAGCTTATTGTCAGTCACTTCCAGCCACTCATCCTCCCACCGACGCATAACCCGTGAGCTCAACAGCGAGGTGAGTGCGTACAAGGGGATAGCACACTGAGATACTTGGGGGCGAGACACGCCTCCTTGGCTGCGAGATCTGCCCTTTCATTTCCAGCAATGCCGACATGCCCCGGAACCCAGCAGAAAGCTACAACCTTCCCCAGTCGCTGTAGGCGGAGGAGGGCGTCCTGGATGGTCTGGACAGTTTTGTCTGCCGGATACAAACGTTGCAATAAGTGAATGGCACTGAGTGAATCGGAACAGACAAGAAATTTAGCAGAGAAAGAATGTCTCATGTGCTCCAGTGCCCGCAAGATCGCAGACAATTCTGCATCAATGACAGGGAAAGTCTGAGGCAGGCGGACCTTGAAGACACGATCTGGAAAAACAACTGAGCACCCAACAGAATCCCCTTGTTTCGACCCATCCGTAAAAACAGCTACATAGTCGTGATGCTCAGATAAAATGGCAGGAAATGCTGCATTAAAAACGGTGGCAGGAGTGCAATCTCTCTTGTACTGCCATAAATCTAAAATCACTCCGGGCCTCTTCAGTAACCAGGGTGGCAGGCGGTTAAAACCCTGGATTTAGGGTTGTACAGACTCCACACCGAGGGACTCTAGCACACGTTGCACACGGATCCCAAACGGCAACGTTGCCCGGGGACGGCGGGAAAAAAGGCGGTTCAGAGGTGGATGGGCAACAAGATGGTGAGCAGGCGAGCTGGGAGCTGCTAGAAACTTACAAGCCTGGCGCACCAGCAGGAGCTGCCGCCGGATGGTAAGTGGCGGTTCCCCAGCCTCAGCACAGAGGCTGGGTATGGGACTGGTCCGATAAGCACCCGTGGCCAGTCGAATCCCAGCATAGTGAACAGCGTCAAGGATCTGCAAATAAGAAGGCCTCGCGGACCCATATACTGTGCACCCATAGTCCAACCGTGAACGCACGAAACCTCGGTAAAACTGAAGGAGACGCGCCCTGTCCGCACCCCCAGACCTGTGGCTGAGGCACTTGAGGATGTTGAGTGTCTTCAGGGTTCTGGCTTTCAAGTCACGTAGGTGTGGCAGCCATGACAACCTGGAGTCAAAAATTAGGCCCAGAAACCGCACTGTGTCTCTAAAATGTAGGACAGTATCCCCCATATGCAAGGCAGGCAAAGTAAAAAGACGACGAGATTATTAAAATGAACACAAACACACTTATCGGCAGAGAACCGAAAAGCCGTCTTTGCAGCCCACTCCTCTAACCGCCGCACTGTTAGCTGCAACTGACGGCTCACGGTTGCAACACTGGAGGAGGAACAGAAAACAGCAAAGCCGTCCACAAATAAGGAGCACTGTACTGGACTCCTCACTGTAGACGTTATACTGTTGATGGCTATGGCAAAGAGGGTAACGCTTAAAACGCTGCCTTGTGGGACACCGTTCTCTTGCTCAAAGCGATCAGACAGTGTGTTACCAACGCGGGTCCGAAAAAACCGCTAAGACAGGAAAGACCGAATGAAAATCGAGAGGCGCCTACGAAAGCCCCATTGATGCAGTTGTGCAAGAATACAGTATCTCCAAGTAGTATCATATGCCTTACTGATATCAAAGAAGATACCAATACAGTGATGCTGACGGAGAAAAGCCTGCTGAATAGCCGTCTCCAGGAGGGTCAGGTTGTCGACCGGGGACCGAAATGTTCGGAATCCACACTGAAAGCGGCTAAGGAGCTGTCTGGTCTCTAACAGCCAGACCAGACGCCGGTTAACCATCCGTTCCAGGGTCTTTCCGACACAGCTTGTCAAGGAGATACTACGATAACTACTGGGACATGTGCGGTCCTTTCCTGGTTTGAGGAGAGGGATGAGGATTGCCTCCCGCCACGAGGTGGGGAACACTCCTGTCTGCCATATGAGATTAAAACATTCGAGGAGGATTTCCTTTGACGCCGCTGGCAGATGTCGAAGCATGGAGTACCGGAAGCGGTCGTAACCCGGTGCAGTGTCAGATGTCTCACTAAGAGCCGATTCAAGTTCCCACATGGAGAAAGGGGAGTTGTACGCCTCAGAACTGTTCGACCGAAAGTCCAAGTTCGCTCTTTCGACAGTCGCCCGGTAGCGACGAAACGCTGGATCCTGATTTGCAGTGGCAGTACTTTGTGCAAAATGCTCTGCCAGCGTCTGAGCAATGGCTCTGGGTGTCGTTTGGAGGCATCCCTAGTTCAGGACAGCAGCTATCGGTAAACGGCTACGTTTACCGGAGAAGTGGAATACAAGGGATGAGAAGAAACAACAACCAAAGGTGGCAACACCAGCAGCTCTGGCCGGGTTTTGCAGGTTTTCCTCAGGCCGTAAGGTGAATACCGGAGCTGTCCCCCGAACTTCCTACAAATAAATTCCCAACTGGGAGACATAATTACCCCCCCCCCCCCCCATTCCCATTAGCACACATGCAAACGAATAAAATAAAATAACCAAATGATGTCACTCGTACACCCTCGGTCGAAAAAGAGCAAAGCAAGGTCTAGTGAGGCCCGCCTTCCCTCTATGGGAGGGAATGAAATGTGCTTTAAAAAAGGACATCAGCTCAGCTAGTAAGTCTAATCTTGGCGTGCGTCTATCGACATCTCGCCTCAGACAGCGTGTTTACGTTACTTTGTTTCGTGTATAAGTGGACGTGGTTGATCAGTGAGATTTTCTTGTGACCTCGTTGTTTCTAGCTTGTTGTTCGTAAGGTCCTTCGTTGTTCGTGTCCGTCCTCTCCCGTTTGTGTTATTGTTCGCGGGCCGCTCCGTGGGTCCCGCCTCGCTTTCCGTCACGGTAGCCCCGCGACTGTTCCGGTATCTGAATGACGAATTATCTACCAAATAAGGATATCACACACTTAAAAAAGTATCTCAGTTGCGTAAAATGGCGAAAATGCTGTCAATTAAGTTTTCATTACTGACTTCAAAAATCATTAATGGACTTTATCAGTCGTATTACTAAACTTCAGTGGAAGCTATATATCATTAACTATAGAATTTTGGAAAGAGTATATATTGTACTCTGCATTAATAGTTAAAAACCAATGTTTGTTTAGACAATGTAATTAACTAATAATTAGTAAGATTTACTTATAAAAATGAATTTTATTTTAATAAACATTTTGCAAACTTTCAAAAACGCGAAATAAAATAAACTACTACTTTTATTTTCCTGTTGCTTGTCATCATCAACAGATGGCTGCACTGGTAAAATGTTGAAAGTTCGGTTGCATTGCCATAGTGTAAAACACAGCAGACCTTCAAATTATTATTTACCACACCTATGACACTCATGTCAATATTCTTTCGAAGTGTGCAAAAAATGCTTTAAGAGCGCAAAAAAGTGCAATGTCCACTTAATGAGTAAAAACATACTCTTTGAAAATCTTTAAAAATCAGCGCTTGCTTACGCAGTTTAATTGATGAATTCGTAATGTGTAGCTGTCACAGATGAGATTTACTTTCAATACTATTCTACAAAACTCCAAAAATGCGAAATAAAATCAACTTCTGTTTTAAGCTTGTGGCGACATTCAGTGTTCAATCTGAGTACTACTCTTTGTTTAATACAGAACAATGCCTCAAATTAATTATTTTTCACACCTATAACGCTTATCAAGTATCACAATGTTCTTTCCAAGACCAAACTGTATGTAAAAATTCGCCAGGATTGCAATAAACATACAATGTTTACGTCAAGTATCGTACTGTTACTTTCCACATAGGCACAGATTCGCCAAATTAGTTCCGAAAACATGATTTTCAAGTTCAAAATAAGTAATGCTATTTCTAAATAGTTAACGATAAACTAAAAGTTAGATTTAGAAGTTAGGCCTAATTTTTCGACATCATAAAAGTAACCTGACTTTTCTTACAACTGTAGAAAATAAGTGTTACCTATAATACTACACTACGTAGTCAAGCGCAGAAACAAATAGTGATTTACTGGAAGAATGCAATTAATCACGCGTACTCTTGATGTCACAATATATCCTCAAATTAACTATTTTCGTATCTAAATTAATCTCAAGCAGCCTTTTATGAGGGACAGAGCTAATGCATCGCGTTGTACACTAGAAAAACATAATCGATGATACTGATCGACAATAATTGCATTTATTACAAATGGATCAGGCCTACAAGACATTCTCTTCAACAACAACTTTCAACGAAGGTTACGATATCTACCAATCAGAACTATGGTGCCAAGGTTCTCTGCACATTTATAGACAGTATTTCCTAAATTGACATCATCGTCTAATAAAAAATCTGTGGTATGAAAAACACACACACAACATAACCAAAAGACAAAGAAACTGAGCAAATACCACTTAAGAAGAAGATGTTTTCACGATTTCATAGTGATGTGGCAATTGAACTCAGTATTTTTTCGTAATACACAAGAACTTCTCTTACGTTTTCACAAATATCACAAGCAAATATCATGGTGGAGTTGAAACATCTCGAAAGAAGATGGTGTAACAGGACAGAGTTGATGTCTCAGAAGTAAATTCTTTGCTATTATTATTTTTCATCATAACGTATAAAGGCACACATATGCATCTTGCATACTTACAGTAATACACAAGCAGAATTACATACCTCCACGAAAATTCGAACAAAATAAAATAAAAATGTCAGAAATGAGCAAAGTAAGATAAGATGTAGTTTACAGCAGAGCCACCCGCAGCCGGGTGTGGATGTTATGTCTTACAAAACTAACACTGCCGTAGCACAATGCCAGGCGAGTTGGGTAGGCGATGTGTGGAAATAGTTGACACAACAGCACCTAAGCGGAAGAAAGTGGAAGCCTTTGCTGCTGGCAATCGCAGAAATGTTTAGTATACATGCCGTATGACACAGGAAAGCTAAGCAAGTGCAGTCTGTGGGCATATCAATACGCAGCCACTTTTGAAATCATCTTGTTCAAAAATGGTTCAAATGCCTCTGAGCACTATGGGACTTAACTTCTGAGGTCATCAGTCCTCTAGAACTTAGAACTACTTAAAACTAACTAACCTAAGGACATAACACACATCCATGCCCGAGGCAGGATTCGAACCTGCGACCGTAGCGGTCGTGCGGTTCCGGACTGCAGCGCCTAGAACCGCTCGGCCACCCCGGCCGGCAAATCATCTTGTGTTTGCATTGCAGCACTACCAATATGTAGCTATGATACCTGCGGCGCCATCCGGAATGCTGTGCCGAGTCCGCAATTCGACCTCGCGCTGGAGCAGCCTAGCAGGAGCCATGAGACTTAGCCCCTATTACACGGTGCGCGTAAGCCGTACACCCTTGCACCATCGCTCCAAGCGCCCATATCTGTAATTACATGCTGGTTTACGTAGACCTATTACACCATCCACGCGAGATATACCTGCTGCACATGCGCACTAGAATGCCCGAAACGCAAACAGACCCCGTTTTCTCTCTTGTAAAGTCGCTCGTTCAATAGCACGAAACACAAAGTGGACCGTGTGACATACTGGAAAATCATTCGTCCAAATTATTTATATGAGCTCAAAGTTCCTATTTAACAAGGAATTGTTATTTATCATTATTCGTGAAGTAATTCTTATTCTATTGTGTAGGTTACTACTGTTCTGAATTACAGACTCGACTATTAGTTTTGCATTACGGCACTTGGTTACACAAATACATGTATACCAAAATTAACATTTTGCACATGGAGGACGCACTTGCTTTCGGAGCTATTGCCCTCGCAGTCACAGTAAATCTTCGGATTAGGGCAGAACGACGACGACGACAACAAAAGGCCAGACGTTGTTGAGTTCGACACTGGCTGAAAAGAAGGATTATATTGCTTACGAAAGTAGTGAGGTCCGAAGGTCCGCAAGAATTTCGGAACTACGTGAGAATGGGCATGGCCTGATCCGAGAAGCTGCTGCCTTATGATAGAAGATAGAATTAGTAAGTGTGACACACAGTCATGAGGGAGACTATCTCACCTTCTAGAAAGTAAGAATTGAATCATATATTTATATGTTTTGTGATTATATCAGCCTAGGTCACTCATAAAATACGGGTACATGCCCTGTTAAGTTGTAGGGTGGTTGTAACACTACGTTTCCTGGCGACTGGGGAATCTTTTATGAGTCTGGCTTTTAGCCACAGAATAGCACAGCTACCATTTCAAAATTAGTTGTGGGTGTATGCACTGCCGTTTGCAACACTTTAAAGGACCAATACTTAAAGGTGCATTTGCGTTATTTTTCTGAGTTTGGAAAATTGAATGCAATGTGGAGTGTGCTACTCAGATTTTTACAGTCCTCATCTGTCGCATTGGACGAAACTGCACAGACATTTTTCACTGTCACTGCCAGTTTCTCTTTTCTGTCATGCTGAAATAAAGCAAGAGATGCAATCAAATCAAACATGAACTTTCGTAAACAAAGGCATTACGTAACTAATCGAAAATCACCTTGTAACGTTATATGCATATTACTCAGAAAGAAACAATTACCAACATATTGTATTATGATACAGCGGGTACATACATACATCTTTCCTCGCTGTATGCCTGAATATAGACGTTTTGCTCCATTTCGTTTCTATAATACGAAGAAATCAAAAGAAAAAATGCTTTATTAGCTACTAGCCGTCCGCCCCCGGTAGCTGAGTGGTCAGCGAGACAGAATGTCCCGGCTGGGTCGGAGATTTTCTCCGCTCAGGGACTGGGTGTTGTCATCATCATCATCAGTTCATCCCCATCGACGCGCAAGTCGCCGAAGTGGCGTCAACTCGAAAGACTTGCACCAGGCGGTCTACCCGACGCGAGGCCCTAGTCACACGACATCATCATCGGCTTTTTGCTATTGAACAACAAACAAGTAAAAAGCAGAAAGCATGCGGTAGCCACTTCTACGCATGCGCGAATTGTCGCTACCTAGTGCTTCAGCGCCGATAATGTGTCTGCTAATTTTCATGGTTTCTGCCGTTCTACCTCTAGATTGCTGTCGCGCTAGACCAGTACCGTTCGCGGCGGATCGTAGTGCAAAATTCGCTTAGCACTTCTGCAGGGGTCAGCCGCTGGAGTGATGGAGACATCAACCATGACTCTCCTGCCGCTGCCATATCTGCCGAGTCCGAAGGACGTCGATGACAGAAACAGTGGCGTTGCACCACCGTGACCACGCCGTGCTCTGTCAGCACTGCGGGAAAAGGACTGGATGCCTCAACCACACTGCCGTGCTTGAAATGAATCACGGTGACGGCTCGTAATAAAAGATTTGAAATGCACAAAAAACTAGTCTTCTGACTGCAGTCTTATTTCGCTCGTGTCAGGACACCAACGTCGCCTTGTTAGAAAGAAAGTTCGATTGTTGTTGAGCGTTTCAACCATCAATATGATGCTTGACAGCCGTGGTTTTTCTAAGCTGAAATTTATTATATGTAAAAAGTCTTTAGATACGCCTCATTTCAGAGATAATTGGGGTCACGGTTGGCCAGTACCTGTTAGATGTATGCAGTGTAACTTAGAAGGTCATTCAGCACCATACACAGAGTCGGTACTAGTGGTATGTTTTACATGTAAGTACTTCGGGCATATGGCTTGGCAGTGCCAAAAGTTGAAATGGTTAATGATTAAACGTAACAACTTCATTATTACAGTGTGAGACCTGAGTTTCTCCTGGCGTATACAACTATCAAATAACTTTCGGTAATTTAGCCAGATAACGCTATCAGCGACCGCCGATATTTTGGCGGGAGAGCACCCTGCCATTTTCAAGGCAACTGTAACGGACAGGCGACGTACATGCACATTTAAAACCTCGGTTCTCGGACTGAAGCAGGAAAGAACACACACTGAACACTAGTGCCACCAAAGATAACCAGAGTCAGAGCTATCGATAGTGAGACTTCTAACTCGCAGGGCAGGTAGCATTGACTAAGTGCCTCTGTTTTCTGACAAGGGGGAGAGACGGATTCCAAACAGACTTAAAACAAAAAACTGCATCCTTGTTAACGAGGTTGCTCGTTAATTTAATCTCAACTGCCTCCTAAATAAGACTGTTCCAATAGCTGGACGTGTATGCCAATATCTCGGTGTTATTATATAATATGGGGTGACCACTATCAAAGCAATCTTCCGCAATAGCAGGTCTACTTGGCTGCTCTAATAGTGTATGCCGTTTATGCTCAGTACATCGTTCCTCCGCGGTCCTGATAGTTTGACATTATATGCCATGCCTCAGCTACAAGGAATGCGATATACACCCGCCTTACGCACGCCAAGATCATTCTTAACAGAACTCCAAAGCGCTCTAATTTTAGATGGAGGTCGGAAAACACATTTCACATCGTATTTCCGTAAAACACGACCGATCTTGTTGGAAGTATTTCCTACGTAAGGCAAAAAGGCAGTAGACTTAGATGTCGACTCAGAATTATCGTCAATCACCGGATGTACAGTTGGTCGATAGGGCAACGCACGTTCAGTCTGTCTATCACTATAACCATTTTGACGAAATGTAATTTCAACGTGGGACAGCTCAGCTGGTAAAGTCTCAGCGTACAAAACGACGTGTGCCCTGTGTACCAACGTACGAAGTATCCCTTCACGCTGACAACCACTACTACTCACTGACTGACTACTGACACGTGACAACTACTAGCTTGTAAGTACAAGTCGGTGTGAGTGCGTTTCCTGTAGACAGCATGTCCCAATGATCCATCATCCTTCCTCCTAACCAACACGTCAAGAAAGGGAAGGCAACCATCCTCTTCCACCTCCATTATAAAACGAATGTTCGGGTGGATCGAGTTCAGACGTTCTAAAAAGGCATTCAAATTCTCCCTACCATGAGGCCAAACAACAAAGGTATCGTCAACATATCCGAAGAAACAGGCGGGTTTCAAAGGCGCCGATTCCAATCCACGTTCCTCGAAGTCTTCCATAAGCAAATCTGCCATCACAGAAGACAACGGACTACTCATCGGAACTCCATCTGTCTGCTCGTAATACTGGTCACTGAATAAAAAGTTAAGTGGATGTCAACACATGCCGAAAGAGATTAGTTAATTCAGCACCAAACCTAACCTCAATTAACCGCAACGAATCAGACAGAGGAACATGAGTGAAGACAGAGACCACATCGAAATTCACTAAAATATCAGAGTCATTCAACCGCACTGCCTCCAAACGGCGTAAGAAATACTGAGTTCCTGATATGATGTTCACACCGACATACTTGTGGACTCAACAGAGAAGCAAGAGCCGGCCGGGCTGCCCGAGCGGTTCTAGGCGCTACAGTCTGGAACCGCGCGACCGCTACGGTCGCAGGTTCGAATCCTGCCTCGGCCATGGATGTGCTTGATGTCCTTAGGCTAGTTAGGTTTAAGTAGTTCTAAGTATTAGGGGACTGATGACCTCAGAAGTTAAGTCCTATAGCGCTCAGAGCCATTTTTGAATAGAAGCAAGATGCTTGGCTACACGATATGTCGGAGCTCCGAAGTTACTCACTACAGGACGGAAAGGAACCCGTTCCTTGTGAACCTTCGGAAGGCCATATAACCTAGGAGGAACAGCACTATAAGTGTTAAAGACTCCTCGTAGTGTCCTGCGACAAAATACGTTTCTTCAGCAGGCTGTTGATCTTTCTCTCAACACTTTTTGTGGGGTCAGCATCCATTATGCGATACGCTGAATCAAATAGTACACGTTGCATCTTTTGTACATAATACTGTTTATTTAAAACAACGGTGGCATTGCCGTTGTCCGCAGGTAAAATAATAATATCAGGATCAACTTTGAGAGAGTGTAAAGCAGCCCTCTCTGCTGCTGTTACATTAGTCCTGGCTGGACGAGCCCTAGTCAAAACACGGCATGCCTCCCTCCTAACCTCCTCTGCAGCGTCAGGAGGTAGTTTGCAAACTGCCTCTTCAATTGAACTAATAAAATCAACTACCGGCAAACTCTTCGGAGTGGGTGCAAAATTTAAGCCCTTCCCAAGCATGGATATGGTTACGTCGTCAAAATATTTCTCTGTGAGATTTATAACAGAACATCGAGGTATAACATCAGACTCCGCGCGATAAAAACGTTAAAAATTTGACAAATGCCGGGCAGTAAAGAATTGTATTCCCAGTCAGCTTGAATCCATGAAGCACCGTCTAACCAATCCCAAGTGAAATCAGACAATTCCGATGCAACCATTAAATGAAAATTATAAAATTATTTGGAAACAGAATCCAAACGTAGACGAGTAAAACGAATCATTTCACGAACAAGAGCCAAGCCAGCACGTTGCTTGATGCGATTGGTGGCAGGAGAATTAACATGGTGCACCATCTTGGCAAATGTTGGGACATTATCTTTCCTACATCAGTACGAGAACCGAGGTTTTAAATTTGCATGTACATCGCCTGTCCGTTGCAGTTTGTCTTGCAAATGGCAGGGTGTTTTTCAGCCGAAATATCGGCGGTCGCTGAAAGTGTTATCTGGCTGAATGCCCGGAAGTTATTTGAAATACAATATTACATTTCATTTTTTGTCTCTTAGGGTGTTTCAGAATGAATGTTGGTAAGGGCAAGGGTTCTGCAGTCAGAGACGCAAGGTGTGTCAGAACTGGAGGCAGTTCACATATTATCGGGAACTTAGGCACATTTGAAAGCAGTTAACAAGGAATTACGTTGTCTAGTAGACTCACAGTCGCCACAGCGAGGTTCTGTATAGAACTGTCAGCCACAAGCAAAGTTGTTCCTTTCTCTGATAAATCAGCCAAGGATGTGCAAGCATTTCTGGAAGATGTTAGGAATTTGGCAGAGATGGAAGGGTGGTCTGACATTTAAATTTTAATGGTAGCAAAATTGAGATTAACAGAAGAAGCAAAAACTTATGTAGGATATACAGTGTCTCTGAAGCGTGCTACACCGCTTGAGGAATTAAAGAAGGGGTTAGTCCAGAGGTATAAGAAAGAAAATAGCACCAGACATTTTAGGGAACAGTTGGGCATGGTAACAAAGAAGCATGCAGGACCGGTGGAAGGATTTGCAGGAAAAATAAAGAATACCACGGTTTGGGACAGAATACTATGGTGAATGAGATAATTTTATAAGAGGCTGAGCATAGGGTGCTTGAGACATTTTTAAGAGAGCATTACCTTCAGAGATACTAAGAAGAGTACAAACAGGGGGTTCGACTGGCATAGCTATAATGTGAAGAAATTGACATGTTAACCAGAGCTCAGGTTAAACGAACATTGTTTTTAACCATTATAAGGTGTTATAGGAATGGACAAACAGACCACGTGAGGAGGCAGTGTGATAAACCCGAGGACAATGGGAGTAGAGGCAGATGTCTCAGTAATTTCAGCGGTAGGGGACTGCAAAAGAACCAGATGTTAAACGCCAAAGGTAACCCGAGGCCCACCTGTGATCATTCCCTGTAAGATTAGATGGTACGAAATCACATACAGAGGCAGATTGTGCAGTCAGAGGAATAGCAGGAAAGAGGTATTGCAGGATATTGTTCGACACGGGGGTGCAAGTGTCTGTTGCGAGTGGGAATGTGGTGGAACATAAGCAGTTGAACCCACCATAGTATAGATTACGTGGAATCGGGGATGAAGATGTCACATCGTTAGGATCAGTGGACGCAGACTGCTACTCAGGTATGGTTCACTTCAAACAACATGCAGAGATGGTGTCACACGTGAGGGAATTCTATGACATGATTCTGGGGTTAGATTTCTTGTATCGCCACTCTTTCAAAATAGATCATCGACGAAATTGGTGGAGCATCGTGGGAAAATGTTCCAGTTGGGTGAAACCACTGCCAGCGTTGACGTGTCACTAGGTGAGTCTCTCACAAACGACAAATCACGTAACCGTGAACAATCACACTAACACTAGTCTCACAGAATTGCAAGTGCCTAAGTGTATCGGAAAATCACCATTCTGGGTTAATGTCCAGTCTAGCTTACCGCTAGGAATTTTTGTGTAGCAGAACAGTTGGAAGTAGATGAAGTATTGAATTAGGGAGCTTACTTAGTGAAGAGAAGTGTTGTAAGTGAACAAGAGATAAACAGTGAAAAAATTGTACCTGTGTTTGTAGATAATTTTAGTGCCAAGTATTTACCGTATACGAAAGGATTGCTGATCGCTAACGTGGATATCCTGAAGCAAGAAAAGTCGGGCACAAGTGGTGACGGCCATGTACAATCGCCAAACGCCACTGAAACCGCATTCCGAGGGAAGGTAAACAGCCTAAAGGGAATTGACAGCGGACGGATGGAAAGAGTCAGTTTTGGAATTTGGGTGATTGCAAGGTGACCTTCGCTGGTGATCGTCACCCCGTCACCAGTGTCCAAAGTGAAACAGACCTTACCGGGGCAAATTACGTTCACTTTTTGGAAGAACCTCGGCCCAGCCTGCTGGAAGATGTTCCCCTGGACATACGGCTACGCACGTGGTTGCAGCATAACGGGGCGCCCGCACATAACAGTCGTGCTATGCGCGAATATTTAAATGAACTCTTCGACGGCCAGGTAATTGGCAAGGGTGCTCGTGGGACATGCCCCCGCCATCACCAGACCTCGCGCCAACCGTATTTTTCCTGTGGGGAGCTCTCCAAGCTTGTAGTTCATCCACCCAGACACGAACCATCTAGAAACGAAGAGAAACTAGTGGGTCGCATTCAACATGCTGCCAGTCACATCAGGGCAATGCCAGGAGCCGACCGGCGTGGCCGAGCGGTTTTAGGTGCTACAGTCTGGAGCTGCACGACCGCTACGGTTCCAGGTTCGAATCCTGCCTCGGGCATGGATATCCTTAGGTTAGTTAGGTTTAAGTAGTTCTAAGTTCTGGGGGACTGATGACCTCAGAAGTTACGTCCCATAGTGCACAGAGCCATTTGAACCAGCCAATGACAATAATCTTTGAAAGAGTTCGGCAAAACACTGTTCGACGTTGTAAGAGGTCCATGATTAAGGAATCTGTTGCTAGCGCACTCGAGCAGATGTAATTTCGATGGATTGCTCACGCGCTGCCTGCAATAAGTAAGCTATAAGAGAATCTCAGACCAGAGAGCAGTGTTGCATGAAGTAAGAGCAGTGTCTGTAGCAGTAGGAGTAAGGAGCAGCGTGCAGTCTGGTGTATCGTGTTGGCTGGGCCGGTCGTGTGAAGCGATGGCGGTGCCTGAGCGTGGTAGTATAAGGTAAAAGCAGCCTCGCGCATATGTAGTATTGTTATACAAAGTACCATGTAAATGATTTAAAAAAGAAATCTCTTAATAATAATCTTTCTTATAAAAATTAACTTTTGACAATCATTCAACTCAATTTAAAGATTTTACTAATTTCTCCAATCCATGGTCATCCTGATTATTGTAAAGAAACATCAGCTGTTTCTTTTTATACATGACAAATCTATCGGCCAGCATTGCACTGAGCTGTGCCAGAAAAATTTCTCTTAGGAGCAGATATAGTCGCGTTATGTCTATGTATGTATTATTGGAGTAAACACCTTGAATACTAGTTCCAGTGTCTTACATTTTAAATATGTCGTATGTCACTTGCATGACAGCTTAATGCTACACGCAATAACTCGTGTTTTGAATTATGACTTCTGAATAATGCATAATAAATGCCTTGTAACTGACCAATGAGTGCCAATAATAACTGTAATGAGATGAAGTATGCATTAAATGCTATGCCAATAATTACTGTAATGAGATGACTTGTGCATAAATGAATACCAATTATTACTGTTATAAGATGACTTATGCATAAATGCAATGCCAATGATTACTGTAATGAGATGACTTATGCATAAATGCTGTGCCAATAATTACTGTAATAAGATGACTTATAATTAATGTTCTACAATACTCCATACATAGTACATAAATGTTTAGTAACTAGCCAATGAGTGCCAATAATTATTCATACCAGTTGATACAGAAGTGTAATTCTGAATGATGACTAGCGTAAGACTTAAGGTATCCTTCACCTTCCGACCTAATTACCAGCAGTTACTGCAATATCCGTATGTCCTGTCCATCCTCATGATCATGGAGCACTATATTTGGTTTTTGCACTAATTCCACGTTGACGTAACAGTATGGATTCTACAAGAATGTGGTGTTGACATATCAAGCTGCCCACCACCTTGAACGATGTAGATGTCATTATAGTCCTACTGTTTGGTGTACCTAATGTACTACCAAAACGATAACAAACAATTTTGATACAACATTTCAGTGTCTTGGCTACACTGATAAATACTTCAGGGAAGAGAACTTCAGATTGTCTCACTTGGTGTTGTGCTTCTGTAGAAAGATATGGACTTTCAGTGCAGCTACATGCAACTCACTGTGCTACAACCACGATGCTATCCTTCACATTTCTTTCCTAGTTCTTGTAAAACGTCAGAGACTTATACAGTGCATATGCACTTTATTTCATTTCTAATGTATTCAGTTCATGTAAATATGCTAAAGACTTCTACAGTGCACTTTATTTCACTCCTTGATATGTTTAATTCATGTAAAAATGCTAAAGAGTTACACAGTGTGTGTGCACTTTATGTCTTTTGTTAATATATTTTGTACTCAGTGCGTGTGCACTCTATTCCATTTCTTAATATGTTCTGTACTTATATTATTTATCGGTAATGTTATATATATATCGGTGACTGTAGACTTAGTAAACTAAATATATTATAGAAAAATTTGTTGCTCAAGGCAAGTCCTATACTCATAATCGCTGCCAAATTTTTCACCCTGCAGTGGAGGTTTATGTAAGAGGTCCATGATTAAGGAATTTGTTGCTAGCGCACTTGATCAGATGTAATTTCGATGGATTGCTCACGCGCTGCCTGTGATATGTAAGCTATAAGAGAATCTCAGACCAGAGAGCAGTGTTCCATGAAGTAAGAGCAGTGTCTGTAGCAGTAGGAGTAAGAAGTAGCGTGCAGTCTGGTGTATCGTGTTGGCTGGGCCGGTCGTGTGGAGCGATGGCGGTGCCTGAGCGTGGTAGTATAAGGTAAAAGCAGCCTCGCGCATATGTAGTATTGTTATACAAAGTACCATGTAAATGCTTTTAAAATGAAATCTCTTAATAACAATCTTTCTTATAAAAATTAACTTTTGACAATCATTCAACTCAATTTAAAGATTTTA
Source organism: Schistocerca gregaria (assembly GCF_023897955.1). Taxonomy (NCBI): domain Eukaryota; kingdom Metazoa; phylum Arthropoda; class Insecta; order Orthoptera; family Acrididae; genus Schistocerca; species Schistocerca gregaria. The sequence goes on along the minus strand of NC_064920.1, from coordinate 128,969,490 downwards.
GTAATTTCTCCAACCCATGGTCATCCTGATTATTGTAAAAAAAATAAGTTGTTTCTTTTTATACATGACAAATGTATCGGCCAGCATTGCACTGAGCTGTGCCAGAAAAATTTCTCTTAGGAGCAGATATATACGCGTTGTGCGGCGACCTTATTGAGGTAACAATTTTCAATTTATTCAGAATGATCTTTCAGGTCCATGAAGCAGCGCTGCTGACGTCCGAAATATACCAGTTTAAATTCACAGTCAATTATTGAAAGGTTATAAGTGAGTCACATTTTTAGTAGGAGATAAGTCACATTGTATTATTGGTAGGTTACGGAATTTATTTATTGGGAGGTTACGCTGAATGTGAATGATATAAATAATCATATTTTTCTGTTGTGAGGTTTCGGAATTTTTCTGTTGGGAGGTTACACTTACAGACAACCGGTCAGGATCGTATTTTTGTGAATTTCTGAGAAGTAGCGACATATCTGCTCTTATTTACACTATTGTGAATGTAGTTTGCGTCTGGCGCAACACATTTACTAATTTGTCACTCTTTCTTTCACAGATCATCGACAATTTATTGCTCTTTGTTGTTACTGTATTTGTTCCATTTTTGCTTTGTCTTTGTTTGATTTTGTGCTTATCTTTGACTTTGCAGCGAAAAACTGCTAATACAACATCGCAATCCGTAATGAGTGAAAACGACGACTTGAAAAATTTGACTGATAATACTAGCGACACTCAGTGTCTTAATGATAATCCTCCAGTTACAGACAATCAGTGCGTGACGACCACTGGTAATGATTCTAGTCAAAATGATGAGCAAACAAATTCAATTATGTCCACAGTAAATTTAACAATTGATGACGCGGCACGTTCCGTTACAACGAACGCTGCCCAGTTTGACAAACCTGACTTGCAAAATTTATGCAGTGAGCAGATAAATGTTTCTATCGAACGTGAACAATGTACTCAAAATATGTCAGATTTATTTGATTCCGATGTAGTGACAAACAGTGCTCATCCAATTAGCAAAACTTTTAATGAATCATACAATGACCAAATGATTACACAAAACGTGACAAACGTAGATACACCATCACACAGTACAGAGAATAGAGTCGCTAATTTTGGCTTGGATCAAGTTATGGCACTATTGATACAATTTAATGAAAATCTCAAACAGCGGAGTGAAATACTAGACAACCATTTCAAACAACTTAATGAATTGTACAAACAATGTAATGAAAATCTCAAACAGTGGAATGAAAAACTAAACAATAATTTCAAACAACTTAATGAAAAATGAGACAACAATTATAAACAACTTAATGAAAATCTCAAACAGTTGAATGAAAAACACGACAACCTTAATGTTTCCAACAAACAACTTAATGAAAGTTTCAAACAGTCGAATGAAAAACACAACAGGTCGTTTAAACAAATTAATGAAGATCTTGACACTCCTATTGAACAGCTTAATGAACAGATTATAGCCATTTCCGTGCAATGTCATGATATTAAAGAACAATTACATGAGGAAATTAAGGCTTGTGCCAGGAATAGTAATGAAGAGTTACGTAGTACACATGCAGCCACAACAATATCACTAAGAGATGAAATTAGTGCGGTTGGTAAGCAATGTTCAGAAAACGCAGTTACGCTACGAGTTTAAATTAATGTACTTTCACGCACTCTGGATGCGAAAGTCGATAAGAGATTTGAACAACAGAACAGACAAATTGACGAACGTTTCAAAGTGACAGAAATGAAAAATGTTTCAGTCTCTAACATGTCACAGCATATGCCACATCTTGAACATCTGCCACACTCATACAGCCAGTGTAATTACAGTCATTGTAATTTAGAGAGAATTCGTGTCTCAGATTCTGAACAGTCACAGACAAACACATTGTTACACAAACCTGAACCTCCTCAGTCATGTAGAGACGATAACTTTGATTACAAGCACTTTCTATTCGTTAGGAAATTTAAGAATGACAGAAAACAGCATAGTTTTCACGGTGACTGTCGGTCTTACCAGCAGCAGAATCATCCGCAACAACAGATTATCTTGAATGAACCAGACAGTCGGTACCATCCCAAACCTAATACATCAGGAAGAAACAACAGAACAGTACAAATAGTCGAAATGCCACAACATCCTGCTGCAAACAACAGCACGTCATAAAGAATTTCACTAGATGCAGTACAGGTTGCGTCTTCCAGCAACTTAAGCAATACTTTTGACACACAGACTCTTGTTCACGAAAATGTTATTACTTTCGACGACATCCGAGACACTCTTTTGCAAGAAAAACCAGTTTTTCAAAAAATCATTTCCCACCCTGTCATTGAAGTAAAGATTGGATCATCCACATTTTCAGCAGTAATCGATTCTGGATCACCTATGTCAGTTATAAATGAAGACACTTTCAACGAATGTAACAAAGAGAATGCTTATCCTACGTTACCATTAGGCAAAACTAACGTAAAAGGAGCAGTATCTGGTAAAGGAGTAGATGTCAAATTACAGACACACTTATCATTTGGTATTGCAGGTCAGACGTTCCACTCAAATTTTTGGATTGTTCCCTTATTGACAACAGACGTTATTTTACGTACGAATTTTTTGGTACAACAAGACGCAATTACTGACTTTCAAAATTCCTAATTAAAGTTAAAGAATGAAAGGGTACAACTGGTATTAGAATTTCAGCACTCTTTATCTGCAGAAGAACAAACAATTAATCGGACAGAGGTCATTTCTGCATCACGTAACATAGGCTGTCATTCCACATTGTTCACAGATATGTATGTTCACAACTACAATACACCAGACGAAGCCGACTATGACGTTATGCAAAGGATTTCTGATAAAGTTAAACAGAGCAGTGCAAATACATACGACGAACGTACAGAGCTACGCAAAATTCTTTTACAGCAAGCTCCAGTTTATATCTTTGTCGCTGTTGAACTGACTTCGAAATTTGTTACCTTCACTACGAATGCATTTGTAAAGCATTTTTTATTCCATGTAGGGCATGTATTGAAAGTAATTTCCGACAATGAACTACAATTTCGATCTGCGATATGGACATGTATGTTACGAGCTAGAAACATTTCTCCGATCTATATATCCAAGTATCACGCTTCTTCAAACTCTTCTCAACGACTGATGAAAGAAATTGATAAACTATGTAGAATATACTGACATAAAAGACATATTGACTGGGACAGACACATACTCTCATTCCAGGACGTCATTAACACCATACCAAATGAATCTACTATGCTATCTCCGATTGTTATATTGAAAAATGTTGAACCACCTAACAAAATTAAGAATTAGTATCTTTTCCTACATCTCGTCGACTACGCCACCATAAAATAATTGACATTGCGCTCAACAACATCAAACGTGCAGCAGAAGACAGCAAAAACAGTTTTGCACACGACGTGACTTTCACATTGGACAGAAGATATTAGTACGCACACATTATTTATCCAACAGAGGAAACAGTACATGCAGTAAATTTGAGCTTCTATACGCAGGTCAATACAGAACTCGCAGCATTTATCACCCCAATGTAGTACATGTCGAATCTTTGAGAACCAGAAGACTCAAGGGCAATCACCATATTTCCAATATTAAACCGTTTATTGAATGAACACTGTAATACCATTTCCCGATATTTATATGACCACTTATGCAATTATATCTATGTGACTACTTTTTTTGGCAAGTGCCCTGCAAGGTAAGGTTAGCAGGTGGCTTTTCTTGTCGTTATATATCAGACCGTGCACATTTTCCATTTTTGTGTGTATGTATGATTGTTTTCCAAACGAGAGTAGAATTTTTGTCTATATGCACTATGAATTCTTTAAGATTTAACAAACGAATTGGCTTTAACATTTTTTCCTTATTATATCTCAATATCTTGACTATTCTACATTCTTTGCTACTACATTATGATACTGTGTGTATATTTTTTGCATTTGAAAATTGTTTATGGTTTTGACCTAATACGTTTTCTCTCATGCTATGCTGCATGCTTACTCATATCACGAGAAACAAGTTTTCATTTAATGGGTATACAATTTAAATGCAAGGTATTAATCCTTATTCATCATTTTCAGAAAACAATGCCACAACGACCACAGTGGTTTACTGTGAAATGGAAATTTTACCATCAGAATGAATAAAAGAAAATGCAATTCCTTGTCATGAAGAGTAAATGGATCAGAATTAACAAGCATTAACAAGAATATACTACACACGCTGTATAGTAGCAGCCTTAACTAATTATTTTTCTTTCAGAATATGAGGCGATTAATGCAGGCTGTCAGACAGAACTACACATGTTAATTTTAGTGATGAAATATGCTAGAAGTAAGCAACTCTATACCATATTAAATGTCTATTTTTTGCAGAGGATAATAAATGATGATGAATAGTTATGTGAAGAATATGGTAATATGAATAATTAAGTTTTTTTGCAGATGATGATAATGATGAAATTATGGTAATATGAATAATGAAGTTTTTCTTTGCAGATGATGATGATAACGATGAAGTTTATATATTTTCTATTAGTTAAGAAATGCTATGTAGTTATTTAAGTATTTGTTGAAGTTCCTTTTGACAGTATGTCTTATGTCGCATACTATAATGACTGAATGTTTTGGGAAAGACAGCTAGAGTACATACCTATTAAGTATACGTTTCATTACCTGTTAATTCGAAGTTTACTACTTTCCAGCATAATATTCATTTTTTCTTTCAGGTCAGTAATAAATTTTGTATTTTTTTTTCCAGGAGAAGCTTCTCATGATGTTAATACGCTATAAGGAGTTAGTTATTAAAAATGTTCTAGTACTTGCATTTTTTACCCAGTTGTGTGTATCATTTATGAATTTAATCACATATACTGTACTTGTTTCATAACCTTGCTACAGCTGACTCATGACGTTATTTATTTCCAGCAATAAGTCCAAAGCAAATATTTTTCATCCCCCAGCAATTGACTAATGATCCCAATGCAATGCATTGCTAGCACACATTTTTTTAAAATTAAAAGTCGCAACTATTACCAGTATACAACTAAATAATGGTGCCAGTGTTAAGATATATTTCTAATCCTAAATACAATGCAATTTTTTCTGATGTATTGATTCCATTATGTCTATGTATTATTGGAGTAAGCACCTTGAATACTAGTTCCAGTGTCTTACATTTTAAATATGTCATATGTCACTTGCATGATGTCATATATATATATATATATATATATATATATATATATATATATATATATATATATATATATATATACTAATAGCTTGATGCTACACGCAATAACTCGTGTTTTGAATTATGACTTCTGAATAATGCATAATAAATGCCTTGTAACTGACCAATGAGTGCCAATAATAACTGTAATGAGATGAAGTATGCATTAAATCCTATGCCAATAATTACTGTAATGAGATGACTTGTGCATAAATGAATACCAATTATTACTGTTATAAGATGACTTATGCATAAATGCAATGCCAATGATTACTGTAATGAGATGACTTATGCATAAATGCTGTGCCAATAATTACTGTAATAAGATGACTTATAATTAATGTTCTACAATACTCCATACATAGTACATAAATGTTTAGTAACTAGCCAATGAAGTTACGCTGGATGTAAATGATATAAATAATTATATTTTTACTGTTGGGAGGGTTCGGAATTTTTCTATTGGGAGGCCACAATGCTACCAAGCTTATGTCGCGTATGAGGGTCGCCAGTTCCGTGCACATGCTTTAAGCAAAAATGTCCTAGCTACAAAAAATGCTTTTTTCAGGGCCAACACTGTTTATAAAACACTTTCTGAACACGAACCAACAGCTGTTGATGGGTTTGTTCCCGGTACGTCTTATCACGAAACTACCATTGATTGGTCGCGATCCCGTTGGATTCGCCCCCAGCGTAGAAGGCTGGCGGGCTACCACCTAGCGTGCGGGCCGCCTTGAATACATCGTGACTTCAGGCAGGCAAAGCATTCGTGGTCAAGCGTTGTCCAGAGAATTCAGCAACATGGCAATCCCGCGGCCAATGGGAGAGCGTGGCGCCAAGTTTCCGTAGTTTAAAAATGGTGCATTGTCGACCTATACAACATTAGTAATTTCGTTCCTATTGGGATCAACTAGCTATGGTAAAAATTTGGTGACAATTTTTCTCCACTCTGTATACGAAAGTGGTATGCGCAGTCTCGAACCAAAGTTTAAAACTGGCAGCACGAAGTATAGCATCCAGTGAATCGCTTGGCAGCACGAAGTATAGCATCCAGTGAATCGCTGGGGGCAGCTCCGACCTTGACCGTAATTTTGTTAGAGCAGAGTTTGTTGAAACACCACCCCGATCAAAAAGCACGTGCACCCAGTGGTGTTTATCAGGCCATTTAGAAATATGTTGCCATGGCCATGGAACGAGGGACAAAGAATTGAGTTTGTGGCATCACACATTCGAGGACACTGCGACTTAAAGGAAGCCAAAATAGTGGAAAATTGTTCGACCTACGACTAATTGGAAAGGGCATTCCTGACCAAATATTGGTGCGTGAAAAGTTGCTTTCTGAAGAAGTGAGAGAATTTGCCCCAAACGTTTAATTGCTGCTGCAAGGCATTAAGAATAAAATGTCTCCAAATAAACTCAACTTTCAAGCAAGGAGAAAAGGTAATGATTTAATATTTTTGTGCTGTTCCGATAAAGAATGTTTAAAATAAACGCCCTGTGAAGCAAATTGAAGGCAGCTGGTGTAATTTGTTATGGATTGTATGAAAGCAGGAGCTGTCATCTCTCTCTCTCTCTCTCTCTCTCTCTCTCTCTCTCTCTCTCTCTCTCTCTCTCTCTCTCATTTGTTTTCGATGGCTGTTTCATAAATGCAAGAGTCGCTCTCCTCTGTACAACTTTTGGTTAAGTAATTACGTTAATTTAATTATAATAGCTGTGTTTCAATCGAGAAACCTACTTTCCTGTTCCACTAATGTCACATGTCAATTTATTTTGTTGTAATGTAGAACTTTTTCAGGCTGCAGCGAAGGACAGTTGCCGACGAATTGTTTGGTGGGCACAATTGAACGCTACTAGTGTTGAATTGGCATTTACTTTATCAAACTTTTATTTCAGTGTCCCTGACATCTCCTTTACTCATCTTTTATATCAGTATCCCGGCAACGTAATTACGCAAAATGAGTAAATTTGAGATCGGTCACTGGCCTCTAAACAATGCCGTCTGTCAGCGTTCTCTTCGGTCTGGTGGGAACCTGACGCTGAATGGCGAAATGCAATTTCATCTTTAAGAAGTAAACATTTTCTGTGTACCATTCTACACATTCAGGAGCTTTGCTACCAGAACGAGTGATTAAATAGTTTCATAATATTATAATTTTTATCAAAAACCAGTAATACTATAAGCGCTTCCGCAAACAATTATTCAGTCCTGAGGTGTACCATCCAAAACAGGACGGAATGCGTAAGTCTGAAAAGTACATTAGCGTGCTTCGTTACTGGGACGACCTTGTAGCACACAAAGATGTGCTCTGCATACTGAAGTTTTCTATGAATATAAGATAAACATTACTTTGCGCACCCGTCCACGATTTAGAGAATTTCCTTTCGGTACTGGATACAATCGACCTCATACAGGAAGATGCGAAAAGTACTGTCGGCAATGCTGCACCGCCGTCCGTAAACCAGAACGGGCACTGCAATAACACAAGTTGCAACGGCAGGTCACAAGGTTAACAGTTGCGCGACCAAAACAACAGTATTGGAAATCCACAAAACGGACAACCACTTTATCAGCGACCGCGTCGCAATAACAACCAGTATCATCCCGCATATCAAGGTGCTCTTAATCGGAATCTGAAGGGGCACTGGCAAAAGAGCAATAGGAACCATGGGCAACAGGGCCACAACAGCCAATGTGCGGGGTCAGTCTTGTCCTGCAAATCAAGGACGTGTCACCGGTTCCAGAAACAATGACGTATCTTCACCGAACTAAATACAAAACACTAGCCTTCACATATGTATAGTCGATCCGGCTGTGCCTTTCGGGGTGTCAAACTAGATGCGGCTGCATCCAGCTACCTTTTGTCAGTTGTGGGATGGAATGGGGAAATATTTTTAATGAGCAACTCTGCACGCTGAGATATAACGACGACACTGACATTCGACAAGAATTGGTTAATGAGGCATGTAAGTGGATACGCAAAGTGGAAGGTACACCCACCACACTTACACTGGACATGGGTCGGTATTCTGTCATTCAACTGCCGAATCTGAGATTCACTTTTCGTACCTGCTGCCTCGATAATGCTATTCAATTCCACTAAATTTGTGTTGATTGCGTGCTCACTTCACTGAATTCCATCATTCAGCTGCCCCACCTGAGATTCATCTTTAGCAGCTGGTGCTTTCACACTGCAGTCCAATTCCATTAATCTTCCTTTGATTGACTCGATTTTTGTCTTGAAAGGTGGCTACACTGAGTCACAGCGCCAGAGATTTCGCTAAAGAGCATTATTCAGCCGCCTCCACTGGCAGTTGCAGCTGAGAAGTTGCTGTGGGCAGTGGTAGTTCTGAGGTAGGCGTAGTTGCAGCACTAGTTGTGAGCATGTCGTGTGCAGTTGTTCTGATGGGCTAGACAGCTGATGCAGTTCGATTGGGGATGTTGTAATGATCAGATCGTATTTTTCGTCAATATATATGAGGTAATTCAACAACGTTTTCCATGGATCCCTCGGAGAGGAGGTTCTAGGATGTGGAAAAATTCAAAGTTTTTATTTTTTTACCTTTATTCCTTATCATATAATTAACCCTATTTAGAAGAACCGTTAACAGTTCTGGTGACACTGTAAGATAATTAAAACAACTTCTTGGGACATCCATTACAAATTATTTCAGCAAGGATGCTGAGCAACCGAGCTGACATCTTTTCTTCATACAGTTACGAATCGAAACTCGTTTCTTATTTTTTCTTACGCAGCGATTTCCAGCAACAAGCTTCAACTCCATCACAACTCGTGCGACGTGCAGCTGCCAGAACTTTCATTTCAAACACGACTCAAGAACTCACAAAACGACGAAACTAAATTTATACTAGTTTCGCCGTGTCTACAGTCAAATATGAAACCATTCGCGTGCAACTCATTCCATGCAACGAGTGGCGCAAACCAATGTCGTCGTGTAAACTCGGCTTAACGGTCACCAACAAGGAAACCAATATGTGCAGAAAAACCATTATTTCGACTCTCCTTGCAACGCGTCGTAACTATGATGGCTAACGCAAATGCAATGAGCACAGTTTCCAGCGCACATTTAATAACCGTAGGTTCTGTTGGCAGCAGAATCATCCACAACTACAGATCATCATGAATGAACCAGGCAGCCGATATCATCCTCAGCCTAGTACGTCAGAATGAAGTAACAGAACATTACAGATAGTTGAAATGCCACAGCATCCTTCCGCAAATAACAGCACGCCAGAAAGAATTTGACTAGATACAGCACCATTTTCATCTTCCAGCCACGTGACCAACACTTTTGATATAAAAGATTTTGTTCACGAAAATGTCACTTTTGACGATATACGATTTTACATGAAAACCCACTTATACAAAAAACTATTTCTCACCCTGTTATTGAAGTAAAAATTGGATCGTTCACATTTTCAGCAGTAAACGATTCTGGATCATCTATTTCGGTAATAAATAAAGAGACTTTCAGCAAATGTAAAAACGAAAACAATTATCCTACGTTACCACTAGGCAAAACCAAAGTAAAAGAGGCAGTATCCAGTAAAGGAGTAGATGTAAATTACAGACACACTTATCAGTTTTTATTGCAGGTCATACGTTTCACACAAACTTTTGGACTGTTCCTTCACTGACAACAGACGTTATTATAGGCACTAATTTTTTGGTGCAACACAACCCAATCATCGATTTCAAAAACTCTTATTTGATGTTAAAGAATGGAAAAGAACAGCTTGCATTGAAATTTCAGCACACATTATCAGCAGAAGAACAGGGAATTAATCGAATAGAGTCATTTCTACGTCCCGTAACATAGACTGGCATTCCACATTTTCACAGATATCTATGTGCACAACTACGATAAACCAGACCAATTTGATTACGACGTTATACAAACTATTTCTGAGAAAGTAAAACAGAGCATACAGATGACGAACGAAGTCAACTACGCAATATTCTTTTACAGCAAGCCCCAGTTTTCGACAACATCCCTCGTACGATGTCCGGTTTTATGTACGAATTTCAAGTTAAACAGCACAACACATTTATAGGCAAACATTATCCTATTCCTTGTATACGAGAACAATTCAAGAAAGACCTACAAGCTATGCTAGACCAAGGCATTATCGAGCCGGCAGTTAGTCCGTATATACATTGATAAGAAGAAAGACGGCTCACTTCGCCTTGTACTTTTCTTGTCACGTTAATGACATTATCATTACTGAAACCGATAGCCCACAGACACTAGAAAGACTTCTTCAGAAATTTCATAGTACTTCTACCTATTCCACCTTAGACTTAAAATCCGGGTTTTGGCAGATTCAATTTCATTTGAACTGCAGAAAGTAGACAGCTTTTCTTTGTTTTAGTGATAGTTGTCAATTTTGCAAGTTACCGTTTGGTTTAAAAATTTCTTCAGCAGCATTTATTCGTGGTATAACCACAATACTTCCGAAAGAATTACAACGTACGTAGACGACATCCTTATAGCAGAAGCTAACTGGTCTCAACACACACTACTGACCATTAAAATTGCTACACCACGAAGATGACGACAGGAAGAAGATGCTGCGATATGCAAATGATTAGCTTTTCAGAGCTTCACACAAGGTTGGCGCCGGTGGCGACACCTACAACGTGCTAACATGAGGAAAGTTTCCAACCGATTTCTCATACACAAACAGCAGTTGACAGACGTTGCTTGGTGAAAACTTGTTGTGATGCCTCGTGTAAGGAGGAGAAATGCATAACATCACGTTTCCGACTTTGATAAAGGTCGGATTGTGGCGTATCGCGATTGCGGTTTTTATCGTATCGCGACATTGCTGCTCGCGCGTTGGTCGAGAACATGGAATCGGTGGCTTCAGAAGGGTAATACGGAACGCCGTGCTGGATCCCAACGGCCTCGTGTCATTAGCAGTCGAGATAACAGGCATCTTATCCGCATGGCTGTAACGGATCGTGCAGCTACGTCTCGATCCCTGAGTCAACAGATGGCGACGTTTGCAAGACAACAACCACATGCACGAACAGTTCGACGACGTTTGCAGCAGCATGGACTATCAGCTCGGAGACCGTGGCTGCGGTTACCCTTGACGCCAGACAGGAGCGCCTGCGCTGGTGTACTTAACGACGAACCAGAGTGCACGAATGGCAAAACGTCAATTTTGTCGGATGAATCCATGTTCTGTTACAGCATCATGATGGTCGCATCCGTGTTTGGTGACATCGCGGTGAGCGCACGTTGGAAACTGTGTATTCGTCATTGCCATACTGGCGTATCACCCTGCGTGATGATATGGGGTGCCATTGGTTACATGTCTCAGTTACCTCTTGTTCACAATGACGGCACTTTGAACAGATGTGTTAAGACCCGTGGCTCTACCCTTCATTCGATCCCTGCGAAATCCTACATTCAGAAGGATAATGCACGACCACATATTGCAGGTCCTGTACAGGCATTTCTGGATACAGAAAATGTTTGACTGGTGCCCTGGCCAGCACATTCTCCAGATCTCTCACCAATTGAAAACGTCTGGCCAATGGTGGCCGAGCAACCGGCTCGTCACAATACGCTAGTCACTAGTCTTGATGAACTGTGGTATCGTGTTGTAGCTTTATGGGCAGCTGTACCTGCACACGCCGTCCAAGTTCTGTTTGACTCAATGCCCAGACGTGCAAAGGCCGTTAATACGGTCAGAGGTGGTTGTTCTGGGTACTGATTTCTCAGGATCTATGCACCCAAATTGCGTGAAAATGTAATCACATGTCAGTTCTAGTATAATATGTTTGTCCAATGAATACCCGTTTATCATCCTCATTTCTTCATGGTGTAGCAATTTTAATGGCCAGTAGTGTAATTTCAGTCTTAAACAACTGTTACAAACTTTTCATGCACAAGGAGTCACAGTTAACCTTAGTAAATTACACTTTGGCAAAACCTTCGAAAAATTTCTTAGCAGACGGCATTGCGCCTGATCCTAAAACACTTCAAGCTTTACGTGACATTACTGTCCCAACGACTAAGAAAGGACCCCATACTTTTCTATGATTACTTAATTTTTTCCTAAATTTATTCATTACTCTGCTTTGGACACCCCTAGATTATGCCAGTTGACAGGCAAAAACCCTATTTGGTCCTGGGATAACCAAGCACAATCTGAATTTTTTTAACCTGAGACATTCTTTGTTGAATACACCACTTTTATCACACCCAGACTCAACCAAAAATTTTACATTTCCATTGCTACACACAGTTCTAACACTGCTCTAAGCATATACATGTTTCAGGAAATCGAAGGAGGTGGTACTACAGTAATCAAAAACATCGCATTTGCAAGTCGCATTGTATCACCTGCTGAACAGAATTATTCAGTTACAGAGCTTGAAACATTATGTGTTGTATGGGCATTTACCAGATTTAGGCTTTTCTTTATGGAAGACTACTACCGTTTACACAGATCACAAAGCTATGACGTTTTTACTTTCTGCCAAATTCACACATGACAGATTACGTAGATGGAAACTTTATTTATAGGAATTTGATTTTACAATTGTTCACATTTCTGGTGCGAAAAATATTGTAGCATACGCACTATCCCGTTCTCTCAGCAACAATCACCAAGACGTCGCAGCCAACTTCTGCTAAACAAATTTCAGCCTCATGTATATTCAACAAGTTGCATTTTAAAATTTCATTTCCTCATTACGAGACATTGCGCAAGAACAGAGCAAAGACAATGTATGGAAAGAAATTAAATACCTTTGGGAAGACAGGAATAACGTTAGCATTAGAAACAATTATACTGTATGCAACAACATTCTGTTTCGTCGCCTTTCTCGCCCTGAGAGCAACAACTGGTTACTCTTCGTTCCTGAAGAGCTTGTTAACAAATTACGGCCCATTATGGAGCCAGAAAATGTTTTCTCAACCCAAGACAGAATGTTTTGCCAATATGGAAAAAATTATTCAACGAGTTTTAGCGTCATGTAAAATCTGCCAGAAAGCTTAATCATCCACTACTTCACATATTCCACCATTATATCTTATTGTACCCATTAAATTAAAATGAACTCACTTCGAAATTTGTTACATTTACTCCGCTACGCAAAGCTACTGCTAAATCTGTTTCAAACGCATTGGTAAAACATTTTCTACCTCATGTAGGTCATGTACTGAAAGTAATTTCCGACAATGGACCACAATTTCGATCTGCAACATGGGCACGTTTGTTGTAACAGGCTAGAAACATTTCTCCGATTTATATATGCAAATATCATGCTTCCTCCAACCCTTCTGAACGTTGGATGAAGGAAATTGGTAAATTATGTTGAATATACTGCCATAAGAAACATATTGATTGGGACAAACACATTTTTTCATTCCAAGATGTAATTAATTCTATACCAAATGAATCCAGTTTGTTACTCAATACTGTTATTTTTAAGAACGTTGAACCACCCAATAAAATTAATGAACTGGTATCTTTTCCTACATCACGTCGACTACGTCGCCACAAAATAATCGACATTGCCCTCAACAATCTCAAGCGTGCCGCACAGCGCCGCAAAGGACACCAAAAACAGGTTTGTAAACTCCGTGAATTTCGCACAGGGCAGAAGATATTGGTACAGACACATTATTTATCCAACAGAGGAAAGAGTAGATGCAGCAAATTTGAACTTCTATACGTGGGTCGGTATAGAATTCGCAGCATTCGTCAAATGCCTGGCAAGATGAGCTGAGCAGTTCTTAATATTCTTTTCTAAATAACATATTTTTTCTTAGCAAATTCCCAGTAACTTGAACTTTAGCAGGTCAGTTCACTTACTCTAATCACAGACCTAGTAAACTTTCAACTTGATTATATATATATATATATATCATGGTTTTCCTGTAGAAAGTAGAATATTCTCTGTATATACTATGTAGTTTTTAAAATTTAACAAACACCAGTTCACTTTGACATTTTGCCTTATGATATCCCACTATCTTGTTTAGTTCATATTTCTTTATACCACTACATTGTGATATTGAGTATGCATTTCTGCACTTGAATATATTATTGTCTATGGATTTGTACCTACCACATTTTGCTATTATACTATACTACATGCCTACATGCATATACCCACACATATGTTATAAAACAAAAATTTCTATGTTGTATTTGATCATATCTTTAGAAAAAAGTTTTTACTTAATGTCTATATAATTGTAAATGATAGATATTGATCCATATTCATCATTTTCAGAAAGCAATACACTGTAAAAGAAATAATTTAAATAACCACAGTGTTTGCTGCAAATTGACTTTGATATTTTACCATCAGAACGAAAGAGAGTAAACGAAACACTTTGCCATGGAAGTAAATGGATTGAAATTAACAAGCATTAAGAAGAATACACTATAAACAACGTATCATAGCACACTTGACTGATTATCTTTCTTTCAGAGTATGATGAGATTATGGCAGACTATCAAGTAAAACTATATGTATTAATTTTAGTGATGAGTATGTTAAACATAAGAAACTCTATAATATGTGAAATGATGATGAAAATGAAATAATATGAAAGCGAATGATAATGGTAATGACGTTATACAAAGGAGAAAGGAATTAAAGAAGTCATGTCTTGAGCTGACATAAACAAATGATGATGAATGTTGAAGTCTTTATTTTTTTGCATATGATGATAATGCAGAAGTTTTCCATTTCGTTATGAGATGCTCTGTAGTTGTTTAAGTATTTGTTGTAGTTTTTTTTTGGACCGGATGTCATATATTGCAGAGTATAATAAATGAATTTTTTTAGGGAGAGCCAGGTAGAATGCATTCATATTTAACATTATTTTTCACTACTGGTTAATTTACAGTTTCTTACCTTTTATGCATAATATGCATACATTTCTTCTTCCAGCTTAATAATCCAGTTTGCATTTTTTCCAGGAATAACATTTCATGTCATCAGAATCATTTTTGAAATATGTTTGTTTTTGTTATATGCTACAGACACTTAGTTATACAGCTTGTTCCACTACCTGTATTTTATTAACTTCTTTCTATCATTCATGAACGTGATCCCATATACTTTAGTTATTTGACAACATTGCAGCTGAATCATGTCGAGTGACTAATGACATTAATCACTTTATTTCCAGCAGTAAATCAAAAGCAAATATTCTCATGCACCAGCAATTAACCATTAATCCCAAAGCAATGCATTGCTAGTCCACAAAACAAAATTATATGTACTATTTATTCCAAAATTCCGTTCTTGTCTTATGTATAGTTTCCATTATCTGTATGTATCATTAGGCTAGGCACTTTGATCACTAGATTAAATGTCATACATTTTAGGTATTTCATGTCACTTACAAAATATTATATGTACTTACAAGCAGCTAAATGCTACATGTAATAACACCTATTTCTGGACACTCATTTGTATATCATTTGTATCAGTAGATGAAATTTCGAAAGGTCCCTGAGTGCCAACACTTCTTCAGCTAATAATATATAAGATTACTATTGATGATTTCTATGTTACACTTATTTAATGTTTTAATTTTACTGTTTGCCCTTTGAACGCCACAACATTTTGAAAAATTGTCATAAAAAATTTTCTTTATCTACTAATTACGTCAAATCAAGTATATATCTATGTAAAACCGCTAATGAAACGGTCATTTGAGCTTACCTTACATATGTTATGGGACAGAAACTCAGCTTATACTTTATAACGATGGATTGCTGTCAATAACGTAATCTTCAGAAGATGTTGTAAGACTAAATGTATCCTTCAACCACTGAGCCAATTATCATCATTTAATGAGACTTTCATATATTCTGCCCATCCTCATGGTCATGGAGCACTCTATTTGGATTTTTTTTGCATTAATTCTGCGGTGATGCACAAATAATGGATTCTACAAGAATATCTGGCTGTCCACCACACTGACAGACAGAGATGTTATGATGGACCTACTGTTTGGTGTACCTAATGTACTACTAAAAGGGCAACATACAATACTGATACTGCATTTCAGTGTCTTGGCTACATTGATTAATCCTTCTGTAAAGAGAACTTCAGATTGTCACACCTGGTGCTGTGCTGTGAAAATATATGGACTTCTCAGTGATGTGCAACACACTGTGCTACAACCATGATGCTATCCTTTCAATTCCTCATCTTCATCTTATAAAAGATACTAAGGACATAAACTAAATAATAATTTGAATTGACAGTGCATGTGCACTTTATAATATTCATAACTACCGTTGTATGTTCAGTACTTATATAATTTGTCCATGATTTCATATATATCTGTAACTACGTAAAACAAGTATATTAATTACCAAAACTCATTTTGTAGACTTGGCAAACTAAATATGTCATATCTATTAGCAATAGAAAAATTTGTTGCTCATGGCAAGTCCAACTGACTCACCATCGCTGCCACTTGCTAGAACGACAATTCACAGGCGCTGCCTGAGACATAAAATATCTTTGCCCTTGTTAAAAGAGACCTGCAAAGAAGTCGCAGGTCACAGCAGTCTCTGCTGCAGTTGCAGTCGCTCGCTGCTACAGTGTGGTTGTAGTCTGTCGGTGGTACAGCGCAGTTTATAGTTATTAGTTGTTAGTCACAGTGCACAACAAATTGTAAAATTCTATTATATGGAACTGAATAATAATTGTGGTCAAGTCCAAGAGCCAAATGATACCATGGAATGAGAAGATGATGAACAAATGAATAATTGTTAATATAATGAAAAATCAACATTGTAATTAAGTCACCATCTATTGTAGGGTACATTTTATTATTTTTATTGGCATGTGCGTAGTTAAGTCACTTGTCTGAGATGTTGAAATGAATTTGTTTCAACCTTCTCTTTTGTGATTTGTCAGCACCAGTTAAACCAGATTTGTAATATATTCAATTTTCCCGTGTAATGGATTGTAGATCTTTCAAAATAACGTAAAAAATTCTGAATATAATTGTTTTTACCAGTCAACTATAAAAGTATAATTTCCCCTTAAGTCATTGCCAGTCCCGATCCTGTCGTTTATATAAATTAAAATATTCCAGAATTTTGTCAGATCATAGCCATGTGTTCTTTAGTAAGCAAACGACCAGCTGTTCAGTTGTGCCACTAAGTAAAGTCAGTTTTACTCGTAATTCAGATCTCAGACAAATGTTATCCAGTATTAGTAGATAGGCCAGCATTGCACTAAGCTGTGCAATTTACGAGCAGATATATAGACAGCGTTATTCGGCGACACCATCACGAGGTAAGAATTTTTCAGTTTATTTCTCACGGACAGATTCAGATTGATTTCACAGGGCCATGGCGTAGTGCTGCATACGTCAAACTTTACCAGTTTTTCATGAGTTTAGATTTATCAGTTTTCACACATCAGAATTTAATCATCCAAATTTCATTATTTTATATTTTTTTATTTATATGGGAAGGTTAGAAGGTGTAACAATAGCGCGCTCAAGTAAGTTTCAATGGCGAGCATAACAGGTAACATCTTGAAGTAAATGTAGAGAAAATTTTTAGTTACACATGATCAGTGCGTGGAACACAGTTAGATGAAGCAGTGTTGTCCAACACAGCATCAACAGCATATTCAAAGTGGGCTTAGCTGTTAGTATTTAAACAGGCCTATCCGAATCTGACAGGGTTCCACTGGAATCAACCATGAATATCAACTATGTTGCCTCATATTCTATCCTGCCTAGGCTGAGGATAGATTTTCAGATGAACCTGAATCTGCATGGTATAGTACATGTACACACCCGTTGCAACCATCCGTGTGAAACTTGGATTGATGAGGAAGGTGAGACGCATGTAGATGGCAATTGGAAAGGCAGGTCTGCTCGCTTTGATGCAAGGGGAATGACACTGCATCAAGGGGAACAAAAGTGCTGACGGTCTTGATCTTCCAGCAGCAACCAAAGCAAATCTGTGGCCCTCTTAACTACCCTACCAGCCCTACCAGCCAGGGGTCATGGCTGGATACGTTAAAAATGTGTTCTCTGTTTATTTGGAAACATCATAACTCAGTACAACACAGCAGCAGTCCACAAGACAGGACACTGGGTTGTACGATTCACATTCCAAGGATACCTGGGACTAAAAGATATAGGAACGTTGTTGCCTTTGAAATCGAAGATCGCTCCCAAGGTCTCTTGTAGAGGAAGCAAGGCAGAGGCAGAAAGGATAAGTCTCTTCCAGCAGGCTCTCACAAAAGAGTACCCGTTATTTATCCTTCAAGAGTATGTACAAGTCACCATTGGCGTTGTTGGGCAAAGGCTTACTAATTTCCTCCCATTCAGACTTGCGCAAGAAAAATTCCTACAAGATGGTGGTGTGTTGGGGGTTATGGGCGCTCAACATCGAGGTCATCAGCGACCTGATACACATTAAAAGGAACGAACGTGGGCAGACCTAAGAAAACTAAAGCACACACTCAAAGTAAGCAGGAAAAGAAGGAAAATGCAACATAAGAAAATAAAACCTAAGGAAAGGGGAAACATAGGAACAAGAATGTCACAGGAAAGTGTTATTGGCTGGCCACTTACATAAAATATGGGCTAGCTTGTCACACATTGAGCAAATTAAAATCCTCTCCCTAAAATCTTTTTAAAAACATTTTACATGCCACAGAACTTTAAAACTTTAGCCACATTCGTCCGAGAGATGCCTAAAAGAGATGGCAGGTCCACTGGCAGGTCAGCTGCGGCCCGCTGGTCAGAAAATAAAACGCAATCCAATAAAACGTGGCGCACAGTGACCTGGACGCCGCAACCACCACACATTGGAGGGTCCTCTCGCCGGAGCAGGTAGCCATGCGTCATTGGGCTGTGGCCTATTCGAAGCCGAGTGAGGAGAACCTCGTCCCGTCGATGGGGCTGAAAGGAAGTACACCACACACGCGTTGTGGGCTTGACTATACGGAGCTTATTGTCAGTCACTTCCAGCCACTCATCCTCCCACTGACGCATAACCCGTGACCTCAACAGCGAGGTGAGTGCGTACAAGGGGATAGCACACTGGGATACTTGTGGGGCGAGACACGCCTCCTTGGCTGCGAGATCTGCCCTTTCATTCCCAGCAATGCCGACATGCCCCGGAACCCAGCAGAAAGCTACAACCTTCCCCAGTCGCTGTAGTCGGAGGAGGGCATCCTGGATGGTCTGGACAGTTTTGTCTGCCGGATACAAACGCAGCAATAAGTGAAGGGCACTGAGTGAATCGGAACACACAAGAAATTTAGGAGAGGAAGAATGTCTCATGTGCTCCAGTGCCCGCAATATCGCAGACAATTCTGCATCAATGACAGCGAAAGTCTGAGGCAGGCTGACCTTGAAGACACGATCTGGAAAAACAACTGAGCAACCAACAGAATCCCCTTGTTTCGACCCATCCGTAAAAACAGCTACATAGTCGTGGTGCTCCGATAAAATGGCAGAAAATGCTGCATTAAAAACGGTGGCAGGAGTGCAATCTCTCTTGTACTGCAATAAATCTAAAATCACTCCGGGCCTCTTCAGTAACGAACGGGCTCAATTCCACATAGTAATGTTCTACCTCACTGGAAAACAACGAACCCATTACAATGTTCGTCTGTAGATCGTGTATTGGTATCTCCGTGGCAGTCAGACACCAAAGTCATCGTTGGCAAAGTACCAACATTCAGTGAGAATGTGGTTCACTCTGTCATTCATACCAATGTCTATTTCAACCCAACTATAATTTAGTACAGACTGCAAACTACCTATGCACTAGATCGAAAAGTTGTCATACACGGTGAGCACTACTACAATGAATGAACGAGACATACTTGAGAAAATCACGGCCTTTATGGATGTGGGTACGAACAGACGTTTGAAGAAGGAGTGAAAGTGGCGAGTCTTGCCCCTGTGACATGGGATGACGGAGACGATGCAGTTGCCGGAACAAGTGCAGTAGTTCTCGTGGATGCCCCGGATCAGGCAATACGAGCAGTAAGTAAGAACAACGTCCAAAGTGGAAGATGCCTACAGGGGTTCTGAAAATGCGTGCAGGAGTGAAAGATAACTCGTAAATCATTCACAAACTTTGTAAAACTAATTTAATTCATGTGTTTTAGGTGTTTTGCACTGAGAGAATCTGAATCGACACTTAAAATAGGCTGGGATTCTTGGCTTTCACGTAGGAGATCCTAGGTTCGATTCCTGGTAGCGGAAATATAGATTCTGCTGAGCTTCGTATGTGACTTCTCTTGAATTTCCTCGGCTCACGCTTGCAGAAAGGTGCCGTAAGTATCGCCCGCTGTAACGATTAACAGACGAAAGAGATGCGACTTCTCTCGGTTTGTTATCAAGAAACAGGATCGTAAGGGAAATATGCACGCTAGGATATACAAGGGCAGTTTTGGTAAATTATGCTTTGCTGTCACTGCGACTGATTATGGCGCGTTAATATGGAAATAACCGTGCTCTCTGCATTTGAAAAGATGTTCTGAAGGCCGCAATTCGTGCTGTCATTTCTTTACTAGCAGGTAAAGAAGCTACCAGGAATGAGGGAAGAAGCTTGACAGAGCTAAGCTGTAGTCGAATGAAGCTGTGACAGTAGAGTTTCGTAAAATGTAGCAGCATGGGTATTATAAATTAATAGGTAGTGTGCCCGAGTAGTAGTCACCTCTGACCTGTTTAATGTGTAGTTTACTTTTGCAATAAAATTTCGGAGCTTTTGTTACTTACAACATTACATTGATTGTAGGTCCTTATGTGTCGTAACAGTGTTCGAAGCATTACGAACACATTTTTTTTTTCTAACACATCAAAAACGGTGTCTTGATAAAATTTACAAATGTCCTGTCAATTCGCATGTACCAAAACGCTTTGTTATTTGTTATGGTACGGTATTAGTATTCATAGTTCAAACTTACACAGAAATTTCAACGTTACGAAAATGAAAGCTGGCGTGAAAAAGTACTCTTTGAACTGTTTGCGACATGTATTTCTACATTAATCATTTCCGTGCTGTGTGTTCAAGCTGCACATCGGCACTTCCATGCGACAAGTCTCGTAAGAAGTACTCAAATTCATGTGGCGCAACCATGCATGACCCAGTGCGACCTATCTACGCTAAGTATTCCATTGTTAAAGGCTCAGTAAAGCAAACAACAGTCAACAATTCATTACATTGAACTTCAATACAATGCTTTGTGAATGTATTTATGATTATATATTTGCGTGTGAAAGTGAGTCTTTCCAGAAAACTCTCCTGGGAAGTTTTTGTATTAAAACAGAACCACAGTAAATAATTGCATTGCCTGATAACATACTGACTCTGCTCCACAGCCATATCAGCCGATATGGTGGTCTATAAATTCAAAGCAAGTCGGAGGGAAGCTGATATGTAAATGTGATAGATGACACACTGAAAATTATTTGTCACAATAAAAACTTTTGGGACTATTCTTTTCTTGCATGTATTGATTACTGAAGACGTCATAGTCTTTGGTAACGTTATTTGGGATATCAGAAGTGAATCACGTTGTCGAGTGAGAAGCAAGTGTGACCATCCGTTTTTCCGTGCACAGGCCGTTTAAACTGCAGAAAAGTAGCTTAGTTTGGACTGACTTTCCCTGCTGGTGATCCTATGCGCTGCAGCTCTGCTGTTAATGAATAATGTATTAAATTACTTTAAAAATGATTTCTGTAGATTATTTTCAGACCATGGGTTACGAATGTCCGGTGAGATTCTGCCTTGCTCATGCAGCTCGGCATTATTTTGTTTGCAATATTTCCAGACTTTTAATGTACATGAAGACCCAGTTATGGGAAAAAATTCAAATAGTGCGCAGAAATATTGTTCAGGAGTCAAGGATTTGCGATACATCGGTCGAAGCTATGTATTCTATATAATCTATAATCAATTATGTTTGCGCTGTGGATGATCATTTTGGTGCAGGTAACTGTTTTAACCGTTTGCGGAACTACTTGAGCTAGGCTACAAAGTAAAGTGGAACACAACTTATATTGAGTATCCGTGTTCCGGGGTAGCGCCCACACGCCGGTCCAGCCCGTCCCACATGCGAGATGCCTCCGGCTGCACACATTTACCTAACCAACGTGGCTGACGCATTGCCTTTGTACCAGAGGGCCCATTGAGATATTTGCCTAGCAACTCACTATCGCAGGCACAGCTAGAAGGTTGTTAGTGTTATACTGACGTCTCAAGTCAATGTAAATAACAGCGAAGTCTCTTGCTACAGAAATCTTTTGCAATGCTTTCAGAAACTGCTTATGAAAATATCCCATAATAACACAGGCTCCATTCTTGCTATCGATCATAATGGGGCAGCCCGTCCATTACATATTAACCATCCCTGGAAATCGTAAGTGTCACAGAAATAGTCAACTGTCACTTTTCTTGTTGTAGGAGCTTTCATGATGTCTCAGCTTATCTGCATGGAAATTCTTGCCCTAACAGGATCTCTCTACGAAAATAGCTCAGAATAACACCGCATGCATTCTTTCTGATGGTCCTAACGAGGCACCCTGTCCATCACCAGTTACCCTCCCAGAAATCCCAATGTCCTGCTTTCATCATATGTCTTAGAAATGGTAAACTTTAGTTCATGTTCTCACCACTAAAAGCCTTCATCATGTCTGTGCAAGCTTGCAAAAACACCGTTAATCATAAAAGCATTCTTTTTGTTTGGAAGAGAGTACTGTCTAAGCACAGAATGGAAAGTTAGAACAATTACACAAACAGAATTTGAAGCACTGTCCTGCAGAACAGGGCTAGAATTTTCGATGTCCTACAGCTGATGATCTGGAGATGTCCTAATGTCACAATGGCGGATGAGGGACAGCATCCCGCAAGAGGTGGATGGTCTGCTTCAAAATGTCTTTGAACACTTGAACAAAGAAGACATCACTATACTCACAGAACGTTTTCTTGTTCGGACCAGTCTGTAGAGGATCCTACATCCCTGCACAAAGGATGTTTTGTAAATGAATGGATCTACAGATCATGGAATACAGAAAGTCACTTTCTCAATTACACTGCTCTGCCACTGACGATGAAAGTTTGAATATTTCGTCTTGAAACCGATCTCCAATCCTACTATGTATCACCACATACCATATCGATGTAGTAAACACACAATCGTATCCTGTCCCATACAAAATGATCCTGCATGTAGCTATCGACCACCAGACACTCATACATACCCCACGAAAACAGGTAGCATAAGCACATGCACCATATATACACTCCTCGCAGCACTAGATATTTGCCACATTTATAGGCGCCATCTTGGATCTGCCATCTTGAATAAACTTGGTGACAATGCAGAGTGGGATGATTTCCTTGTTGCCCCACTACTGCGACTCACCTTCTGGTGTGAAGGTACGTTGCTACCACCACCGATTTGGGCTCGAGTCACTGTAGGATAGCCCATCTTTTGAGCAGGGAAACATGACAGGAGCTCACTGACGACCAGTGGCGGATTTACCAGCGGGCTGAATAGGCTGCAGTCTGGAGTGGCAAATCTTAGGTGCAGAAAATTTGGGGCCAAAATTTGTTTGTCTTACAGACCTGCGGATACTGAGACTCGTATCACGTGTGCCCTTCAGTCAGGCTGACATGCCGGTTACTGACCCACTGCTTACCAAACTGGAAATGTGTCATTCGAAAATAAAAGACTTCAAATCAGATTCTGATACTAATACTGAAGACCAAGTGTTGATTTATTCATTAGTGAATAAAAAATTCAAATAATCAAAAAAATATATTTTCTTTAAAAGGAAAATATGGGAATAATTACAAACTATGGCTAAGATGAGTGATGAAGATTTTAGTAATTATTTGAAAATAACTACAAACCAGTTATCTCAAGTACATGGAATCTTGTTACCAATATTAGTTTATTCCCAAGAATAAGCAGCTTTCACTCGGTTAATACGCGGCAGAAATCAAGCCTGCATTTGGATGGGACTTCCTTTACTCTTATGCAAAAAGGTGTGCAGTATGCTGCTGCATCAAGTTTCAATAAGCTTCCACTCGAATTCAAAAATCTTAGCAGTAATCCACGCGTTTTCAAATCGAAACACAAGAGTTTCCTCATGGGAACTCCTTCTATTCTATCGAGTAGTTCCTTGAAAAATTAAGGTGATTTTCACTGTATTGCTGATAGCTTTCACTTAAACATATGGACTGACTTCTTTAAGGCTCATGACCATTTATTTTTATCTGTTATTACGTTTATGTTGTAATTTCATGTACTGACACGTTCCATTACTATGGAAATTTGCTCATCAATTTGGTCCTACTGAACTTGACGAGTAAATAAATAAATAAATAAATAAATCATATAACACGCCATTGACTCAAATGGGCAAATGAAAGCACATTAACCGATTGCAGCTGAACAAAAACTGTCCGTATTCTTGAGGTAGGTGATGATCGCTCACATCCATTTTGTCTATTTAAGGAATAATAAAATGTCACACCCACGTATCTAGGTACATTTATTTTCAGCCCCCCGGTGCAAAAGGTATATAAAGCTCTTGTGTTCACTCACTGCCTCTTTTCTAGCGCTATTGTGATAAGCAAAATATTCATCCAATGCACAACACGATAATCTGTGTACTTTCAGTGGCTGAGAATAATGCACGGGACAGGAATGTGGAAGCTAGCAAGGTGTGCCTTGTGAGTGGCACGTCATTCGAAATATATTGTCATGGATGTAGGTTTCTCTTTGTCGGCAATACATTTCATCAAATTAGATATACAGGGTGTTACAAAAAGGTACGGCCAAACTTTCACGAAACACTCCTTACACACAAATAAAGAAAAGATGTTATGTGGACATGTGCCCGGAAACGCTTAATTTTCATGTTAGAGCTCATTTTAGTTTCGTCAGTATGTACTGTACTTCCTCGATTCACCGCCAGTTGGCCCAATTGAAGGAAGGTATGTTGACTTCGGTGCTTCTGTTGACATGCGACTCATTGCTCTACAGTACTAGCATCAAGCACATCAGTACGTAGAATCAACAGGTTAGTGTTCATCACTAATGTGGTTTTGCAGTCAGTGCAATGTTTACAAATTCGGAGTTGGCAGATGCCCATTTGACGTATGGATTAGCACGGGGCAATAGCCGTCGCGCGGTACGTTTGTATCGAGACAGATTTGCAGAACGAAGGTGTCCCGATAGAAAGACGTTCGAAGCAGTTGATCGGCGTTTTAGGGAACACGGAACATTCCAGCCTATGACTCGCGATTGGGAAGACCTAGAACGACGAGGACACTTGCAATGTTCGAGGTAATTCTGCGTGCAATTGACGATAACCCTAATGTCAGCATCAGAGAAGTTGCTGCTGTACAAGGTAACGTTGACCACGTCACTGTATGGAGAGTGCTACGGGAGAACCAGTTGTTTCCGTACCATGTACAGCATGTGCAGGCACTATCAGCAGCTGATTGGCCTCTACGGGAACACTTCTCCGAATGGTTCATCCAACAATATGTCAATCGTCATTTCAGTGAAAATGTTCTCTTTACGGATGAGGCTTCATTCCAACGTGATCAAATTGTAAATTTTCACAATCAACATGTGTGGGCTGACGAGAATCCGCACGCAGTTGTGCAATCACGTCATCAACACAGATTTTCTGTGAACGTTTGGGCACGCATTGTTGGTGATGTCTTGATTGGGCCCCATGTTCTTCCACCTACGCTCAATGGAGCACGTTATCATGATTTCATACGCGATACTCTACCTGTGCTGCTAGAACATGTGCCTTTACAAGTACGACACAACATGTGGTTCATGCACGATGGAGCTACGGCACATTTCAATCGAGGTGTTCGTACGCTTCTCAACAACAGATTCGGTGAAAGATGGATTGGTAGAGGCGGACCAATTGCATGGCCTCCACGCTCTCCTGACCTCAACCCTCTTGACTTTCATTTATGGGGGCATTTGAAAGCTCTTGTCTTTGCAACCCCAGTACCAAATGTAGAGATTCTTCGTGCTCGTATTGTGGACGGCTGGGATACAATACGCCATTCTACAGGACTGCATCAGCGCATCAGGGATTCCATGCGACGAAGGGTGGATGCATGTATCCTCGCTAACGGAGGACATTTTGAACATTTCCTGTAACAAAGTGTTTGAAGTCACGCTGGTACGGTCTGTTGCTGTGTGTTTCCATTCCATGATTAATGTGATTTGAAGAGAAGTAATAAAATGAGCTCTAACATGGAAAATAAGCGTTTGCAGACACATGTCCACATAACATATTTTCTTTCTTTGTGTGTGAGGAATGTTTCCTTTAAGTTTGGCCGTACCTTTTTGTAACACCCTGTATAATGGATCTGAACACTGTGGGACTTAACTTCTGAGGTCATCAGTCCTCTAGAACATAGAACTACTTAAACCTAACTAACCTAAGGACATCACACATGTGCATGCCCGAGGCGGGATTCGAACCTGCGACCGCAGCGGTAGCGCAGTTCCAGACTGTAATGCCTAGAACCGATCAGCCACCTCGGCCGGCTAGATATATAAAATGACACTCTTTTACAATACTCTTACTTTCGGAATAATACCGACCACTTCTTATTTTTTATAGCCTTTGGTATAATTATTTTAATGCCGATACTGTGACGCAACCACAGGAAAGGTTGTTCTCGTAACGACAAGCCAATTAAAAGATTGCATTCATCGAGGTTTCTCGACTGTTTCTGTATTGCAATGGAAATGTTATGTTCTCATACATGTAGTATAATGTCTCTTATTACACCCGTATCCAAGTAATTCAGTGAAACTTATATCCTTCAGATCTTTTTACCAGGAGCACAAAGGGATCACATCTATGGAAATTACTCCTTTTCGAATTTTTGTAACTGATCGCACAGATAAGCCATCATAATAGGCAGCAAGTAGATAGCCTTGCTTTTTGATCACATTATTTTAAAACATACCTTAGTTTCTTATTTATTACCCTCATGACGAATCGCGTCTCTTCTTGTGATTTGAAAACATTATGGAGCAGAAGATATAATCTCAGTGGCAGATGGCCCAATAGTTATTGAACTGTGCATTGTTTTTGACAAAAGAAGAACTGTGCCACAACCACAACGCCGCGTAACCAGGCGCTGTCACGCCTCGCATCCCCATCGCGTCGCGTCCCGATTTGCGCAGACCCATTCGAAACAGTGAAATTACTGTCCTGCGCCGCGCCTATACACTATGTGCGCCTCATTTTGCATCTACGATGGCAGTACTGGGTGGAGAGGTATGGATATAGAGCGTCGATACAAATGGGAAGTCCCGTCTGGTATTTACTTCAAAAACAAAAGAAACTGTCTCGGTTAATTGTGACCTGCAATTTTATCTGGCCACCATAACTTACCGATTCATGTGGTGGTTGCTGGGATCTACCTGGCCACCACATTAAAGCTGTGGAGAAGAGAGTAGAGGTAAGGGAACGGCAACCTCTGGTGCTTGCAACAGAGCTCTTAGAATTTGCGTCTACAGGTGGCTTAGCGTTGGTAACTATCGGCGATAATAAATAATGTCGGTGAAGAAATAACACTGAATAAGTAGCAAAATAAGAATTCTAGACGAGAGACAAAAAACTCTCTAAAATGTCTAATGCATTTCACAGCGGCGCTAAATTTGCATCGTGGCACTACAAGGAAATAATGGATCTAATAAAATTGTGAAACAAAAATTACGCTTCAGAAACTTAATTACGGCACATAAGCGGAATTGTCTCAGTATTTATGCCATGATCTGTTACTTGCGCGGTATTTGTTTGTCAGTCTCCCGGCACGACTTGACACATTTACGTCGGTATTTGGTACTGAGAAAGCATTTCATATAAACATTTTAAATATACATACTGTTTACATAGTTCCTGTTGTGTTGACATAAGAGCCAACACCGTGTTACTAGTGGAGGCCGAAATGCACGCGGTTTAGCTCACACAGGCTGGCGTGAGGAGGGAAGGACTTTACTCACGTGAGGTCTGGAACATGATAAGGAATCAGAATTCAGAAAGTGGACGTAATTAGTTTGATACTTAACTTTAATCCATTAATGATGAACATCGCTCTTGACGGTACATGATTCACAACATTATCTGTTCAGAATACATTCATAGTAACTGAATATGGCATCTTGCTAGGTCGTAGCAAATGATGTAGCTGAAGGCTATGCTAAAGTGTCGTCTCTGCAAATGAGAGCGTATGTAGACAGTGAACCATTGCTAGCAAATTCGGCTGTGCAACTGGGGCGAGTGCTAGGGAGTCTCTCTAGACTAGACCTGCCGTGTGGCGGCGCTCGGTCTGCTATCATTGGGCCGCCGCGGTGGTCTCGCGGTTCTAGGAGCGCAGTCCGGAACCGTGCGACTGCTACGGTCGCAGGTTCGAATCCTGCCTTGGGCATGGATGTGTGTGATGTCCTTAGGTTAGTTAGGTTTAAGTAGTTCTAAGTTCTAGGGGACTAATGACCACGGCAGTTGAGTCCCATAGTGCTCAGAGCCATTTGAACCATTTTTGCAATCATTGGTAGTGGTGACACGCGGGTCCGACGTATACTAACGGACCGCGGCCGATTTGAAGGCTACCACCTAGCAAGTGTGGTGTCTGGCGGTGACACCACAGTTCCGATAATGTCTGTACATTTCTTCAAGAAAAATCCTAAACGTCACTCATAGCAGCAATGGGGAATTACACTGCACTCGTCACACAGTTACTTCCGCGATAATTTTCATTC
This sequence comes from Schistocerca gregaria, assembly GCF_023897955.1. Lineage (NCBI taxonomy): Eukaryota > Metazoa > Arthropoda > Insecta > Orthoptera > Acrididae > Schistocerca > Schistocerca gregaria. The sequence continues at coordinate 128,940,387 of NC_064920.1, read as the reverse complement.
ATATGGAATCCTGTCATAATAACCATGACAATCTTTAGGAAGAACAGATTTAAGTTCTTGTAAATGATCCCATTTGGATTTCATGATTTTCAGTCTTTGCTTGTTTAGCTTCGGGAAGCAAACATCTCCAAGAAGTTTTCCTCGGACGCCTCGGTAATTCTTGCCACACCTCCTCGAAGGAACACTTTAGTAAATAATACCATTTGGGCGATTGTGTAGCGCTCTCAGATCGGTAACTGTTGGCTCAGATTTTTAAAGCTCTACCAGGCCTAATGAAGTGGTACAACCACAAAATTTTCTCTGTGTAGTTGATGAAAAAGGAATAATGTAAGTAATGGACTTCGTATGGCTGTGGCTTTTTTCTCGGTTCTTTAGATATCATAGAGTATTGGCTAGGAAGTGTAACTTCACTTCCTTTAAGCTTGCACTCAAAGGAACTGTAGACTGAGTCACATTCCATCGCATGGCCTTCCTCCAAAAACTTTTGTGTACTCAATACTCTAGTATCTATTGCTAATCTTAAAAGAGCATTTGATAATCTCACATTTCTGTTCTGATAAGTGCAGCCTTCAGAATACCAAATGACTTGAACGGAATTTTCCTTCATCGTTCTGGATAGGGTGTCTATGATGCATGATAAAAAACATGATGCAACCAAATCATCTTGCGTTTCATCGAACCAGTAACATATATGAACAGCCAACTTTGTTTTATAATAACTGCACTTGCACTTAAAAATGGAGCTACTTTCATGTCCTGTAAGTCCACGTTGTACACTGAGCAGAGCTTCTGCTGGGCTTCTTCCTTGTCAGCATCTTTTTCATCCTTGCCTGCTCTTTCCGTTCTATGTCTTGCTCCCACACGTCTTCGCACATCTAACTACAGGTCGCACTGGCCTTTCTTGGGGGAAAATAAGCTGATATTACCATGTTCTGAAATCAACTTAAAGGTAGCCCGACTTAATGGTGAAACCTTCTCCGCATGACATTTTTCCACATAGTCCGTACAGCTGTTGTTTGGATTGTAGAATAAGCTCAAGATAGAACTTCGAGGAGGTGTTCCTGCAGTAATGAGACGGAAGTTTCGGAAGAAAGTCCAGGAATTCTTTCATCAAGGTTCTCTCATCTTTCTTCTTCGTCGACGTCCTGACGTATCTGTATCAGGACTCATCCCATGTGTGGATTTACCCAGCCAGGACTCATCCCATGTGTGGATTTACCCAGCCAATATCGGACAGTCCATCCTTTAATCCCAAGAGTATTGAGAAACATCTTTTTGTATACTTTATGTCTCCCCAGCTCGTTTTTGATATGATAAATGTGCGTCCCTTTCCCCCTGGATTCGCCAGTGTTCTTCCCTGGACGTTTGGTTGGAATTACGTCCACAAGACTGATAACGGAAATATTCCTCTGATCCCATGACATCGTTTCCCAAAATGTATTAAATACTGCCTGCCTATCATCAGCAGAAAACTGATGACACTTCCTTTGAACGGATTTCTGGCATATCTTCGAAGTACATGTTGGATCTGATTTTCGTGCCTCTCTTGTAGTGTCATGAGTGATTTTACCAATTCGACTTCTTTTGTATCCAATATACGCCTGCCCACGCATTCTCAGAATTTTATTCGCATTTTTCTTCCAATCTTCAGGATGTGGTTTAGACTTCCTTTTCCTGTCACTGCTTACGTCACCATAAAATTCTTGGCCTTCATTGTCAGCATCATTATTGCTCCCGTGATCTTCCGATAATTTATCCAGTGTTCGGGAAACAATGAGCACCATCACATAACAAAGAGTGTGAAGTACTGTCGTCTCTAGTGGAAAACTGTGACTGTGGTTTCATTTTGAGCATTGTTGGATACAGGCACTGAAGTTTATAGATGTAAAAATACATATAAATTAATTTAAGCAGACAAGGATGAAGCTGAAATTCATGTATTTATGAGAACGACAACATGAGTAATACAATTAACAATTTAATCCTAAGAAAATTTACCTGCGTCATTAGATGTTGCAGGAACAGTAACCGCCAACCCCATACACGAAATTAATTGTTCTTCGCTGAATGTAACTTCAGCGTTAGGACTTTTCTCCCCTGTTTGTTCTGCATTTATGGGAGATCCTACAAGAAAGTGGACAGTCTAGAAATCTTTGGCAGAAATGAATAAAGCACAGAACGAGTGAAGTAGGGGCGTTCTGATTTAATCACAATAAGACATTTGCGGTGCTACTAACGTTCATAGGTGAATAATTTCTTACCGCTGTCGCTTTCATAAGGTGATTTTAGCTGAGGAACAGTTTCTTCTTCAGTAAAAAGATCGTCATCTATATCGCTGTCCATTATCACGAATGAAGCTACAAGCATGGATCCACTTTAGAGCACTGTAAGTACGTAATAAGGCAGTAACAATGTGCTGTGGCTGCGCGCGCTTTTGTATTTACGCGGTATTGTTTACAGTATCCACAGATTGTAGATACGCGGTATTTAATTCTCTACAGTTCCGAGTAATTGCCATCTATTTACTTGCTGTGTCACATACACGGGATTGTTTTAGATAATTTTTTCGTGGACTGTTTCTTCATCGACGATATCTTTCGACTAGAGCCAATTTTCTCTGCTTGTGCCGGCACAAGCACAATCGTCAGGTTATCATGGCAAAATAATTCGTTTGAATATGTATCTGGCACATATTTCTGGTTGTGCGCTGCAATTTTTCAGTGTTTTGCAGATTGTATGAATAGTTTCATAACATCACCGGTGCGCACAAACTGATAGCAGATATGTAGTCGTAATGTATTACAGTAAATCATCCATAACTAATCAGTAACAGGTACTTCAACTTGATAAATAGCAGTTCCTGAAGTTATGAAAAGAAATTTCTATTTTTGTTACATTATACTTAAATTTCTTGTATTTACATTAGGTAATTATTCAATGCCCGAAATTTGAACAAAGGGTACTATTAATTACGTACGAGAAATAAAACTCCCAATGCAATCTCTTTTATTTCAGTTCTTGGATAGAAAAATTGTTTGAATGGGTCACGTGAGAATGCGGCTTGGTGGAGCTGAGTATAAAGAGAAGGCCAAAATGGAAAAAGAACAAGAAGAGATTTTCTGGAAACGGATTTGAACTCTGTGGCCCAACAACAGCAGTCATCTGTTGAACAAAAAAGTAGAGGAATCATTAATAAGCATTGCAACTGAAGATGCATATCAGAATCAGAGCTTAGGTAAGGAACAAGTGCAAACAACAGTACAACGCACGGAATGTTCATACAACTGTAAATGTAAACAAAGACTCAGATTTATGGCAAATCAATGCTACCTTAAGGGAGAAGAAATGGACTTAAGGGAGATTATTGCAAGATACGGCTTCCATCAGAACAAATCTTGTGACTTTCTCTAAAGGTGAAACAATATACGTTGATCTGCGTCCTTATTTGTTGGTGAGCATCGTCCAAAGAAACATGAAAAATAATGAAGTCTATGGCCTAAATTCGCTGCTTTATCCGAAAGTAAAAGGTCTGTATATTGCCGGCCCTGTTTGGCATTCAGTCCACTGGGGAATAAGATTAAATTTGAGAACGAAGGATTTATTGACTAGAAAGATGCAGAACACCGAGTAGCTCAGCATGAAAACTCTGCACGACATAAATCTAGTGTCCACAGTTTGAAAGTTTGAAGTGAGATTGATGACTGACTGGACAATTTACTGCATCTCCAGACTGATGAAGAAATTACTTATTGGAGAAATATTCTGAAGACGGTTGCTGCCGCAGTGAAGCGATTGTTTTCAAGAGGCTTCGCTTTCGGCGTAAAAAAGGTGAAAAGTTCGATGAGATACAAAGCGGATATTATTGATCATTTTGAAACGGGTGGCTGAAGTCGATCCTTTTTTAGCCAATCACATTGAACGATCTGGGTACCAGGGATATGGAAGAACCAGTTACTTATAAAAGACCTTTTGCGATGTGTTTATTCTCTTTATGGATCACAATGTCTTAAGACATATTGGAGACGAGATAAGAAGACCGAAATATATTATCTTAATCAGCGATTCAACACCAGATATGGCACGTGTTGACCAACTTACCCTCGCCATTTGATATGTTTTGGAAACAAATGAACCCTGTGAAAGATTTCTCAGGTTTTTTGGCCTGAGTGAGACATAAAGTTAAAGACATGTTTTCTGCCATTAATTCGGAACTCGAAACACTGGGCATAAATATTGAAGACTTTCGTGAACAATCATATGATAATGCCGCGAACCTGTTTGGTGAGTACAATGGCTTACAGACTAAAATTCAAAGCCAAGCACCGTTTTCCTTTCTTCGTTGCTTTTTCTGCCCTCCCTCTAAATTTAATGGCAGCTACGGCTGCTGAATCTTGCCGCCTCTAATTAGTGACAAAAGTAATTTCAGCTATATACGCTTAGTAAAAAATGTTTAACACAAATAGTGTACTGAAACTTTATATTTCTCGGTGACGTATAAAAATTCCAAGAACCACTGTATAAAGGAATCAAGCCATGTTACCTCTCTCTTACCCTTCTCTTTTTAATCTTACTGTAGTGCTGTCATATATAGCCATGGTTTGTTGATGGTGTACAGCAACCAGCCACAAACTGGTTTTAAATTACAAGTACCATTACCGGTGTCGCATTTTTTTTACAATTCATCAGACGGCTTTTTGTATTGATTAAAATAGTTCGAGACCGATAACGGCATTTTTTGAATAGAGTAACCTAAACTAATTTGTGACTGTTTGCTGCAAACCATCTATAATTTACTTTTTGATCTTGTTGCGTAGCTCTCGACTGGTCTTGCGCTCGTGGCTCCGTTCGCCATTCGATGTATTGAGGCTTGCTGCCTTTTTTATGTAAGTTTAATTTCTGTAAAATAATAATGATCAGTGTTTAATTTAAAAAAATTGTTCTTGCTTTAAAACGAAAAACCTTTCCCTTTCCTTACCGTTTACGTAAACGTGGCCTACACGTTTTAGGGGTGGAAGCTCGTGTGGCATTTCAATTCAATTCCAGGAATAGCTTAAAATTAGTTTTCTTTCATTTCTCCCCAAATCTTATTTTTAATTAACACAGCACGGTTATCTCTAACTGTTGAAAATTTATCTTTACGTAGAACTACAATAGCAGAAGCTTTTACTAACTTTGGGATGAGTCTGATGAAGTAATATTTCAAAATTTAAAGAATTTTAAATTTATTTTTAGCAAGAAAGAACAATATTTAATATCCATACCAGATATAACTTTTCGCAGCAGTAAAATATATCTAAGATCTCAGAACAATGATTCCTAACAGCACGATTACTTTCACTTTACGTAAAGCATATATCTAAAGTGCAAATTCCATTGTTAAATGGAAGAAAAGAAGTTCATAATAATAAAAGACGTTAATTCTTGCTTTTCCAACTACTGTTTAGGGAGATATTTTCTCTATTTCCGTAACAAAATCACCCAAGTTATAAAAAAAACACAGGTAGGGCTTAGTTTAAATTTTCGAGAGTTAGCGGACCATTTCAGATTGTACGCTATTATATATGTAATAACTGTACAATTTTGTAATTTTTATGTACTTTCTTTTTCATGTACAATCAGCCTGGAGGACAAACGGAAAGTAGCACTTTAGTTGACGATTGATTAGTTTTCTGGAATTGACTAGGCTTGGCTGTAAAGGTAAGGAGAGCGAGCTAGGGATTCCATATTTCAACGCACCGTATTTCAGAAAGTGGAGACAGATGATCATAATTTCATGTTAATAGTGGATAAATATGTTGAATAATTGGTTAGTAAGTTCTGAAATACGATGTGTGACTAAGATGGCGAACGGTGATTCTAATTTGTTTCAGCAACATGTAAACTAAATGCAAGATGCAGGAGATTAAAAGTTTAAATCAAAGCCATTTTAGTGAGTTGACATTGCGTAAAATATCAGTGTTAAATAATTGCGTGTGAGGTACCGGGATAATTATACAGTAATTACGGGCTATGATAAAGTTTGGCAAATATGTGAAAATGTCTTTCTCCGATGAAAGTGAACACGACCGAGACGAATCAATTCACGAGAATTTAGAACAGGATATTTCCGATCGAGAAAGTGTTTGTAGCGTAATTAATCAACCTCAAACCGACATGGGCACTCAGGACGTGGTCGTAAGTCTACCTGCGATAGATGGGTCTGAAAGATTATTTTTTAGGGCTCAGGAGCATGTGAGTAAGAATGCGAACCAGCAATTTGAACGAATCGATAATACTTCGAATATATTTTCTGAGAACCAGGCAGAACGAATTGATACTACTTTGAAAACATTTTCTGAAAAGCAGATAGAACAGGCTAAAGCTCATGATGACCGAATCGATGCCACGGTAAAATAGTTCGCAGAACAGCAGATCGCGAATACACTTGAAAAATTTTCTGAACAGTTCAAATCTCAGCTCTATGAGCTAAGACAATAATTTGTTCAATTAAAACAAGACTAAGAAAAATTACCTGAAAAGATAACACAGATTGGAACTGATTTGCACGATGTGCAGTCAGTCCATTCAACTTTATAGAAAACAGTCTAATTTCAGAAGTAGTTCAGTACTTGTCACTACACAGTGCAGAACAGATTCAGACCCATTTCGTTAACCAAGAGCAGAAAATAATTATAGAATTTAATCAGTGGTTAGCACAAAAGAATGTACAGATCATGGAAAAATTAAAGAATGAATTACCATTGGTAATACAGCGGGCAGGTCTCAAGTAGCATCTGGTGCTATTTGATGAAGTAGAGAATTTTAATCTGAATTTCAACAAATGTCAGATAAAGTAAAAGAGTTACACTGGGCGACGCAGGAGAGTAAAAGTTTAAATCAAGATAACCTCCTCGCTTCAAAGGAGCAGAAATTGTGTACAACAACAAAATACGCCGAGCAGTATTTCGCCGGGCGCGAATAAAGTAATGCAACAGACTACAAATATAGAGGTAAAGGAAAGTTTCATTAAGCACAGAAAACTGCCATCTTCATTCAAAACAGGAAGACACCTCATCTGATGCCATCTATAAAATCATTTAGAGGTGTGCTTCCGAGATCATTGAAGGAACAGCAAAAGACTGCAGAGGCTGCAGAACAATGTCATAGCTATGAGCAACTTGAAAAAGCTTTTTTTTAGAGAAGTACTGGCCAACAGGCATGCAAGAATGACTTAGGAAAGTAGGGTACAACCCCAAACCACACAATTGTAAAAACGTTTCTCTCAAGAAGTACTCCGAAAAGTACATAAATAAGACAAAATACTGCAGCTAGCCTAAGTCACATGAAAACGTAATAGGAATTTTGGAACAGTGACTCCGTTTGAATATTCACGATAAACTGATCAGTGTACCGGATGCCGACCTAAAAAAGCTTTCTATCAGTAATAGATTCAATTGAATTGACGCAGGAAGACATCAAACCACGGGATGAATGGCAATGGATATTTTTCCAACTATAACTATGATCGTAATCAATCCTACAACAATAATAGTTGCGTAGGAGTGAGAATAACTGCCAGCAGGGATACAACCGTAGTACAAACCAGAATGCGAATTATAATTGTAATTTCAATTGAAATTCTACTGGCATAATAAACAACCAGGTCGCTGGCAACAAAACGATGGGCCACCTGCTGAAATAAATTGATGTCACAGTGATGTACGAAGTAATCAAGCACATTACAACCACGCTAGTTCGACACCCCAGCAGACACATGATGTTCAGATAGTGGAGATATGACAGGAACCACATCGGAACACACAACCAAAAACGTGGAGATATGACAGGAACCACATCGGAACACACAACCAAAAACGAACTAACGGTAAGCTAACTGTGCCCTCGAACGTTGGTCGCGGAGATGAATGGCGGCGACACAAATATCGCAACACCAAATTCTCATATTATTAATTATACTAACTACAATAATTTTAATGGTAATGACAATATACAGACCAGGGTTAATGCGAACCGATCTGAAACGATTGAACTGCTCTCATACGATGACGAAAAAAAGGTTAAGGAAGAAATGCGCACTGAAGTAAATAAGTGTAAACCAACTCAGAAATAGATAGCCCAAGCTACAGTGAAAACAAGAATTTGTAATATTCCTGTTCCAGTAATCCTTGATACCGGTGCAGGTACAAAAGTAATAAACGAGGGATTTGTACACAGACAGAAAACCGAAAACCAAACTCAAACGCAGTAAAAAAAAACTACAAGCTGTCTCCTGTGTCTGGAATTCTTCAGAGAAAGAGGTGCTAAACTAGATTTTTTGAATGGTAAATGAGTTTTGAGGCAAAAGGGTAATGAACTGGTTATCGATTTAATAAAAACAGAGTCAATCCATGGCAAATATTGTCGTTAACTGGGAGTTAAACAAGTGAAACCTAAAATTTTTCGGTTTAATGACCAGTGTCTTGAATAAAATTAGCCGCGCGGTCTAAGGCGCTGCAGTCATGGACTGTGCGGCTGGTCCCGGCGGAGGTTCGAGTCCTCCCTCGGGCATGGATGTGTGTGTGTGTTTGTCCTTAGCATAATTTAGGTTAAGTAGTGTGTAAGCTTAGGGACTGATGACATTAGCAGTTAAGTCCCATAACATTTCACACACATTTGAACATTTTTTTAAATACCAAAGCAATGAGTGTTACGTGAAAAATGATGCAAAAGATGCCAACTTAGGTGATATTCATGATAAGGTGAGGCACTCTTGAGTGTTTAGATACACAGCATTCCGAACTTCTTGCACGATATCTAAATGTATTTTCAAGAAAGCCAGGAATAATCAAAGGATATATTTACAGCATGGATGTGGTGCCCCATCAAACTCACTTTCACTCGACCTATGAACTGGCATGGACCAACTGGGATGGTGTGAGGTGAGAGATAAATAAAATGTTAGGGTGGAACATAACAGAATTATCTCTGTCACCATTTAGCAATCCCTTACTTGCAGTAGCTAAACCAGATGCTATAGTTTTGGATGCTATAGAAATTAACCAAATCATCTGACAGTTTCGCGCATATTCAGAAAGCCTGGACGGACAAATGCTAAGCTTTCATGGTGTACGTAACGAGCATAGACCTAAAATCTTTGCAATGACAGGGCAGCTTGCACTAGAATCATGAAAGTATACAGCATTCATATTTACAGGCCGAAGTCATCAACTTTTTATGCTTCTATTCGGACTTAACGACAGCGTAGGTGTGTTTATCACAGCTATAGATAAGTGTCTTAGGACCACACCTGAAAGGAAAAGTAGTTGTATATGTGGATGATTTACTGATAGTTGGATGATTTACTGATAGTTGGATGATTTACTGATAGCTACTCCCACCTGGAGGAACATATGGAACTAATTGAGAGAGTGTTACGTAAGTATGCGGATGCGGGAGTCACTGCCCCCCCCGCCCCCAAAAATAAGGTAGATCAAATATCAAGTTTCTAGGGCACATCGTATCAGCTCAAGGAATCGTGACAGGGATAGATAAAATAGAAACAATTAGAGACCGCTCATATCCGAGCATAAGAAACAACTTAGGAGTTTTTGGGCCTCGCGTCATTCTTTAGGCGTATTGTGCCGAAACAGGCATTAAATGGTGGATCGTTGTTAGATCTATTGTAGAAGAATGTTCTCTTAGTTTGAACACAAGAATGTGAAAGAGGTTCGATGAAATAAAGAAGGCACTCATTCATGCAAATATTTTGCAGCATCCTGATATGGTGAAAGATTTTTGCCTAATAATGGACTCACTCTTTATGGCTTAGGTGCTCGATTGTTTCAAATGGAGAAAGACAATGATACTGACAGCGTAAAGGTCATTGGTTTTGCGAGTAGAGTATTATCTCAATGTCACTACACCACTGAACTGGAAGCTATTACGTCTACAGGAAACACAATACTGGCCATTAAAACTGCTACACCTCGAAGAAATGCAGATGATAAACGGGTATTTATTGGACAAATATACTACAACTGACATGTGAATACATTTTCACGCAATTTGGGTGCATAGATCCAGAGAAATCAGTACCGTAATAACGGCCTTGATACGCCTGCGCATTGAATCAAACAGAGCTTGGATGGCGTGTACAGGTACAGCTGCCCATGCAGCTTCAACACGATACCACTGCTCATCAAGAGTGTAGTGACTGGCGTATTGTGACGAGCCAGTTGCTCGGCCGCCATTGCCCACACGTTTTCAATTGGTTAGAGATCTGAAGCACGTGCTGGCGCGGGCAGCAGTCGAATATTTTCTGTATCCAGAAAGGCCTGTACGGGACCTGCAACATGAAGTCGTGCATTATCCTGCTGAAATGTAGGATTTCGCAGGGATCGAATAAAGGGTAGAGCCACGGGTCGTAACACATCTGAAATGTAACGTGCACTATACAGAGTGCCGTCAATGCGAACAAAAGGTGACCGAGACGTGTAACCAATGGCACCCCATAACATCATGCCAGATGATACGCCAGTATGGCTATGACTAATACACGCTTCCAATGCGCGTTCACCGCGATGTCGCCAAACACGCATGCGACCATCATGATGCTGTAAACAGAACCTGGATTCATCCGACAAAATTACACTTTGCCATTTGTGCACCCAGGTTCGTCGTTGAGTACACCATCGTAGGCGCTCCTGTCTGTGATGCAGCGTCGAGGGTACCCGCAGCCATGGTCTCCGAGCTGATAGTCCATGCTCCTGCAAACGTCGTCGAACTGTTCGTGCAGATGGTTGTTGTCTTGCAAACGTCCCTATCTGTTGACTCAGGGATCGAGACGTCGCTACACGATCCGTTACAGCCAGGCGGATAAGATGCCTGTCATCTCGACTCCTAGTGATACGAGGCCGTTGGGATCGAGCACGGCGTTCCGTATTACCCTCCTGAACCCACCGATTCCATATTCAACTAACAGTCATTGGATTTCGACCAACGCGAGCAGCAATGTCGCGATACGATAAACCGCCATCGCGATAGACTACAATCCGACCTTTATCAAAGTCGGAAACGTGATGTTATGCATTTCTCCTCCCTACACGAGGCATCACAACAACTTTTCACCAGGCAACGTCGGTCAACTGCTGTTTGTGTATGAGAAATCGGTTGGAAACTTTCCTCATGTCGGCACGTTGTAAGTGTCGCCACCGACGCCAACCTTGTGTGAATGCTCTGAAAAGCTTATCATTTGCATATCAGAGCATCTTCTTCCTGTTAGTTAAATTTCGCGTCTGTAGCGCGTCAACTTCGTGGTGTAGCAATTTTAATGGTCAGTAGTGTTATGAGTATTAGATTGTTTATATCCTGACTAAGATTAATGTGATAGTTGACGCCCTATCACGTTTACGAGAAAGTTTGCTCGTATAATGAATTCGTCGAAAAATCTTCAGAGTTCAGAATTTTCTTAACAACAGATCAGACCCGCAGACAGATTTTTCTGAGTATATGTGAAAATACCAGAAATTTGCAGGAAGATGATGCTAGATGAAAACTAATTCCTGAAGAATTAGTGTCAAATCCGAAGAACAAATTTTACAAAATGTATAACAATATTATCCTATAGTAGTGACTTAAGATATGATCATTAGAGTGTGTATCCCTGTGGACTGTATTGAAATCTTAAAAATTATACCCATAATTCCTGGGGCATTTTCGATATACAAAATGCGCAAAGAAAATTGATTTTTGCTATTACTTCACAAATATAAAAAGAAAAGCGTTACAGATTATTGGAACGTGTGTAATATGTCAAAAAACCAAGCCTATTAACAGCAGTAATAAAATGTATTTACACCCAACAATACCCCCAAAACCCTTACTGTTGACGTGTATTGACATCTCAGGACACTTACCAATAGCTAGAGGTGGAATGAAGTATCTGGTAGCAATGTATGATGTATTTTCGAAATATGTACAACTGTATGCAGGGAAATGCATATCAGCAGGAGATGTGAAGAAACCTTGATGATTAAATTCCACAGATAGACAAGCAGGAAACCATGTTATCTGCTAACGCTAGTAATTTTACATTCCGAAAGTGGGGACATTTCCTGAAACAACAAAAACTAAGCTAATTTTAATGTAATGATTCCGTTCGCAGTCAAATTGTGTAGAGATAGTTTTTCGAGAATTTAATAGTTTTGTTCGTACATAGGAAAACCTAGTGGACAACCCTTATCCAATCTTTTCAAATAATAACAAACCATCTACCACATATATCCACAAACTACTACCCAGATGAATTACTGTTAAAAGTACAAGAAAATAACGAATGGCTAAAATCCTTACCTAGTGTTCCAAGTAAGGTTCCGAAGTGGGAAGGCAAAGTCAGGAATGCATTGTCTTACTTCAGAAGAAAGACTAAGATAAAAAAGTAACTTGTGATAAAAAGGTTAAAAGTTCTCAGCTGTTTCAATAGGAGAAAAAATTCTGTAGAGAGCTTTCTACAAATCCTCCTTATTAAAGAAAAGGAATGACAAATGGAAACACCTGCATTCACGAGTATACCTCATTGAAGGTAGCTATTTCTTATTCTATCCTGAGACACCAAAACCAACAGTTAACTTATTAGGATGGCTGAGCGGCACTCAGTGGTCCACCAAGGGACAGGACGCCTCTTGGGATGACTGGATGACAGTGGGATTGACAATTCAGCAGCATGGGAGATCACGGCTGTAACATGGTCAACCCATTCGTGGACGCTGGCACGATTTTCCAAAACACCCAGTTGCCTGAAAAGTGTCCAGTCACCTCTGCAGAGGTGCCACCCGGGGGGAGGGGGGGGCATTGGTAATGCCACAATCTCATCCAGGAGGCGAATCCAAAGGGGGAAGTGGTCACTAGAATGAAGGTCCGCAGCAACCTACCACACAGCAGAATCCGCGAGTGCTGGAGAGCAAAAGGAAAGGCCAATAGCTGATGACGACCCGTCAGAAATGAGTGGGAGCACCAGAGTTGAGGATTCACAGTTCTTCAGACATGATGAGGCTTTCCAGAATGCGACCCCTGGGGCAAGTAGTCGGAGAGCCCCATAAGACATTATGAGCATTGAAGTCCCCCAGAAGAAGAAATGGGCGGAGGAGTTGGCTAATAAGGTCTGTGAGAGCCTCAGAGTCTATTGCATCCTGAGGCGGTAAGTAAACTCAACAGACTGTGAGTCTCCGACCCACAAGAAGGTCAACTGCAATTGCTTGCAAGTATGCAACGAGGGGGAGCTCAGATGAGGGGCGCACGTCACGGACAAAAACCGCAACACCACCCTTTGCCCTTTCCCCCCGTCAGATCATCTCTTCGATGTACGGTATAGCCCCGTAAAGGAGGAGCATCAGTGGCCCGAAAATATCTCTCTTGGAGACACAAGCACAAAGGGCACTCTCGTACAAGGAGTCCATTCAGGTTCCACAGTAAGATGGGAGCCAGTAATCAGGGTGGCTGAACAATCACCCTGCCTCTGTGCTTTGGAGGAGAGCCTGTACTGGCCAGAGATTTATTCCTGGAGCGAGAAGATCGCCCACAGTCGACATCAATGTCCATCAGCTCTGATGACGAGCCAAGGGAGATGTCAGACAGTACCATGGCCTCGTCATCGGACCGACCCTGACTTGTCTCCTGAGGTGGCAAAACCTTCACCTTCGGCGTCTTTGTCTTGGGGGCTTTGAATGCAGAGCCTTGTCAACAGTTGGAGCTTTACTCGCCTGGGCAGAAGGCGCCATATGAGGAGAGGCAGGAAGGACCCTAATGTCAGCAACCACGGCCTTGTCCGACGTTGCGGGGAGAGCTGCAGGTTGCAAAACAACCGCAACAGCACAAGTGCCCTGGCAAACGCAGGTATTAGTGCTACACTAGCAACCTCCGTTGCGTAGCAACAGTGGCCATTTGTACCGGTTTTTTCAGAGCGGAAGCGAAAGATGTTGAAACATAGGAGGTTGCATGGCCTTAAAGAGCTTCTTGGCCTCGCCATAGGGAACGCGCTTAGATGTTTTCCGTTCCTCGAGATAGATGGGGCAGACCCGGCTCCAGACAGGGTGACTCCCAGAGCAATTTACGCACTTCACAGGCGATGAACAATCGGCTCCTTCATGGCCAGGCTGATCACATTTACCACAAGTGACTATCCCATTGCACCCCAACGTAGTATGCCCAAAGCAATGACATTTGAAACAGCGCATTGGGTTGGGGAAATATGGCTGTACTGGCAAACGTAAGAACCCTGCTTTAACATGCTCTGGGAGTCTAGGGCAACTGAACGTGAGAATAAACGAGTCGGATTTGACGAGGTCCCCATCGACTCGTTTCATAATATGCTGCACGTCAACAATACCTTCGTCAGCCCACTCAGATCTCAACTCGTCTGTGGGGACATCCACCAAGTCCCTACACGTCACAACACCCTTACTATAATTCAAAGTGGAGTGGAGCTCGGTCTCGCTAGTGTACTCTCCGAGACAGGTTGCTTTCCGAAGAGAAGCGACTTGACGGGAACTAGAAGTCTCAACTAACAGAGTCCCATTGCGCAGTCGCTTCACAGATTTCAGTGTTCCTGCAATTCCCTCAAGACCCTTGTGGATGTAAAAGGGAGAAACCCTCTCAAAGCTACCCTACTTCCGTTTAATAATCAAAAACACATTCTGATTATCAGCATGTGCTCTGTTACGACAGTCTGATAAATCTCTAGCAACACCAGGCGCTGGAAGACTCGTAGCACGAAGTCGCTTTTTCGATGGGGTGTGTTTTCCTACCAGTGGCCCACCCAATCCACTGGTAGGGGGAAATGTAGAGGTCGAAGGGTCCATTGTGGTCCCACGAGCAGCTAGGGAACTAAAGGTCCACTCAGACAGAGCCCCGCGTGCCAGAGTATGCCTTATACAACTGGGGTGCGGCAGGTGCCCCAGAGGTTGCCCGCTTGCGACTGTTCTACCCCAACAGCCATGCATCTTATAGGCGCGGAGCACACCGTAAGATTGAGGGTTTTTTATAGAGGTTGGCGTTCCTCGCAATCCATGCGGTCAAGCCAAGATAACCATTCCCCGCAGCACACAGCACTCCACCGCCGCGCCATACGGTGGTCGCTGAAGCATGTCCGGGGGTTACGGTGACAGGAGACTGGAGGCGGTGACCAGTCCCCAGCTCAGGACCCTGGGGTCGCGAAGCCCGTACTCAGCAAACGAATGCCAAGCCCCTGGGGGCGGTTGTTTTGAAAGCAAGAACCGATAGCGCATCGTGTCCGCGCATCCTGTCACCTGACGTCCATTCACGGTAGATTACTCTTGGCCAGTCTCTCTATATGCCGCCATTACGTCTCTGCCGAACGACGCTAACCGGCTGAATGCCCGAGAAATTTTCAAGATGAGACTGCTGTTTGCGGTGGGGAAGTCTGCTCTTTGTGGTGGGAGGAGACGTGTGAGGGAAATGCTGACGTAATCGCCGCTAACAACAGAAACTGCAACTTTTAGCTTCAGAACTAATTTTGACATCACAACTGCTAGGTCACTGGCGTTGGCAGAAATGAAAACGAAGGGAATCGACATGTAGCGTTCTGGACAAATCCGATATGTCAGGAAACCTAGCGACGATCGCA
Organism: Schistocerca gregaria; assembly: GCF_023897955.1. NCBI lineage: Eukaryota > Metazoa > Arthropoda > Insecta > Orthoptera > Acrididae > Schistocerca > Schistocerca gregaria. The sequence continues at coordinate 128,924,768 of NC_064920.1, read as the reverse complement.
TCAGATATCTTTTATGGTGCCACTTACATGCAGGTGCCATTGTTAACACAGTGGTTATCACAAAGCTTGAACGTGCGTTTTTTCTTCGTCAATTCTTGCTCTAAGGAGGCTAGGCAGCCTGCCAGCTTGTTGATATACAAAATATCTAATAATGTCAATACTTCAATATAAAGCTTCAAAACGGGCAGTACTTTTACAATGCGCAGCCGATATTTTTATATGCAGGTAAGTCGATACCTCTTGTATCGATAAATATCATTATTATCGATATTCGCGTTCCTTTCACGAAAACGTTTTAAATATCGATACATCGAATTCCCGATATTATGCAAAATATATGGAGTCCTTGTTCATACATCAACATGGCCCGTAACCATGACTTGGATTGTGAGGTTGCGATACTTTTTAACGCATCTGTTACGCAGTCACTAAGCTAGCCCCTGGGTGGCGGCAACACATCTAAACACCACACAGAACAGAGGTTGTCTCTGCCCAAGGCGTATGCAATGGTAAACATCGGCTGTTTTGGAAACAGACATTCCGCGTACTACTTCCTGCATAAGGACTTCGAGATGACCTGCAGAAATTTTTACTACAGCAACATCTGATTGGCTGCCCAATACTATTTAAAGGCTAGAACCAGCACTGGACCTCAGTTCACGCCGACCTCAAGGACGTCTCCACGGAAGACTACGTCTTCACCATCGGAATGGGACTTGGAATTAAGTGTATTTGTGTGACCACGGACTCTTGTCGAAAAAGCAGAAGTTATCTTCTGCTGCCTCATGTAGGACATTCTTACTGGCTTTGTGATTGTGACTTTTCGTTGTTATTCAGTCATTTCCATGTAGACTCACATAAATAAAAGTTGTGTTGTAAAAACTTTCAAAATGTCCGTTACAGCAGCATCCATGTTGTGCAGTAATTGTTTGAAAAAAATGTTGCAAATACAGTAATGCAAATGTTTAATCACAGACTAAATTCGAAAAAGGGACACAAAGGAAACGTCAGGAATGGTTTTATGAGACAGAGCACCACAATATGCGGTATGGTGTGCACAACAAAACTGTGATTTGTGCTCCACGTGTATCATTAATTACAGTTGTGACTGGAGCATCTGCTGTTGCACAAAGAAGGGAAACCTAGTGAAGTGCATCTACGATCTATGGAAAAGGACTAGAAGCCTACCACAGTGGCAAGTGCTTGTGCAGATTGTGGATACGCCAACTCCTTCGTAGTCGAGGAAGGACAGTTTCACACTCTCATATGGGATATGAGGAAACAGGACATATAGAAGTTATTCCGGATTACACAACAGAGGTAAAAACATTCATGAGCAAAAAATTGTGAACACCTGCTTAATAGCTTGTCGGTCTGTCATTGGAACGATATATGTCACCAACAGTTTGGTGGTAGATTTGTCGAGGAATGTGGCATTAGATGTCTGTACACAGGTAATGTAATTCGCGAAAATGATGGGCCGCTGATTTGCGTCTACGGTGATGTCGCCCAACAACATCGCAGATGGGTTCCGTAGGATTTTCATTAGGCTAATTTGGTCGCCTGCATACCAATGTGAGTTCACTATAATGCTTCTCAAACAACTGTAGCATGGGTCTGTCTTCGAGACACGGACAATTACGCTGCTGAAAGATGCGGAAGACATCGAACATTAAGGGATGCACGTGGTTCGCAGATATGAGCGTGTCTTCGATTACTATCACAGGTCCTATGCAATCGCAGGACAATGACTCCTATACAATAACACTCTTGCCACCAGCCAGCGCCCGCGGCGCGCTGCACGTTTAGACCCGCCGTTCACCTCGATCAAGGCGCTTGTGAAGACGACCAAAGATCTCGCGTAGCAAAAGTATGATACCCCCAAAGAGCCGACGCGTTTTAATTGATCAATGGCTAAATCCCGATGGTCCCGTACACGATGCAATCGTAACTGACGATGTCATTGGGTCAAGATGTGAGGAAATACGTAGCGTTGGTCTGCTGCGGAGTTCAACGTTCAACAATACACGATCGGCGATGTGCCTGCACCAGCACTGTGCTCTTTCGGCAGAGTTGCCACAGATCACCCTCTATCCTACTTTGCATAGCTAAATTTCACTGTTAAACTGTAATGTCGCATAACAAATATACAAGGAAAGTGATGAAGCAACAATATTTGTAAACATTGAAGGACAAGTCTACAGAACAGCTAATTTTTTTTATGGTTTTAGGGCGCAAAACTGCTACGGTCATAAGCGCCCATTCTGTGGCTTAGTGAAGCGTAAGAAACCGAAATTTAAATCAGCAGCAATGGGAGTGAAACTCAAGAATTAGGGAAACTAAAAGCAGAAGGACAAACGTAGGAAGCCTCCATTGAAGGAGAGTTGTTTTACCCGAAATAAGCTTCAAATGACCGATGTTATCTTACTGACACTGATAAATTCAAGGACGCGATCGGTTGAGGGAGTGCTATCTACTAAAATGGAAGATATTTCAGGGGACAGCTGTAAACGGGCGCGTAGCGGATTGCAATAGGGGCACTGAAGTGAAAGGTGTCTCGCCGTCCACGGTTGAAGCAAAGTGAGGGTGGGACACTTAAAAGATGTCGATGGCTAAAAAGACAGTGCCCAATCCGGGGTTTAGTTAAAATTACCTACTACCAACGACGAGGTCCAAGCACAGGGAACAGGTTTTATGTCTCATAATTTATTATTGGAAAGTGCAGACCAATGTGTGTGAATAAAACATCAACACGACGATATAACACACTCTGTAGATCGGCAAAGGGAACCATACGAGCAACGGGCCGAGAAAGAGAGACTGCAGCCTTTGCCGCTATATCGTTTCCGTCAATACCAACATGCCCTCGGACCCAGAGGAATGCCACAGAGATGCCTCACAAGTGGAGCATGTGGAGGCAGTCCTGAATCCGGTCGACCAGAGGGTGGACGGGATAAAGAGCTTGGAGGTTGAGAAGAGGGCTGAGGGAATCCGAACATATACTGTATCTGCTTATGGCGACGGATGAATTGGACAGCCTAGAGAGCAGCATGAAGGTCCGCAGTAAAAACCGAACACTGGGCGGGAAGCCGAAATGTAATAGTGGTGTCGCCAACAATATAGGCACTCCCAACAAGAGTGGTCTTTGAGTCGTCAGTGTAAATAAATGTGGCATCCTCCTTTCGTGTGCCTAGAGCAGCAAATACCCGACAACAAACTGTAGAAGGGAACTATCCTTGGGAAGTTGGAAAAAATCTGGAGGCGAAGCCAAGATGGCGCCATACCCCCATTTCTCAAGAAAGTTTTAGGAAATTGGAAGCAAAGGGAGACGGAAGTGGACTCCCAGTGGTAATAGAGAGGAAGGGTGGCCTGCATACACTAAATCCAAGGAGGCGTTGAAAAAAAGGGCATGGGTCGGAGGAGCAGCCATGGAAGGCATATGACTAGCGAAACGACTCAGAAGGAAATCTCGCCAATTGGACAGTGGAAGATCAGCAGTCTCAGTGTGAAGACTCTCCACGTAGTTGGTGTAAAAAGCTCCAGACGCAGTACATGGTGGTGGACAGAGTCTTGACGCCGAAGAATACACAGCCGTGCAGAGGAGTAAACTATGCTTCCACAGTCCAATTTTGAGCGCACTCAGGGGCGATATAGGCGGCGATGGTCTACTCGGTCCACGCCTAGAAGATACCACTCAGAAGACGGAGGGTGTTGAGGGACTGAAGACAGCGAGCCGAGAGACGTGAAACGTTGGAATACCAGCACAGTTTTCTGTCAAACGTTAGTCGCAAGAATTTGGCGACGTCCGAGAATGGAAGAGGTCGACAGGGCTTAGATGCAGAGAAGGCGGATGAAAATCCGTACGACGCCAAATATTTGTACAGACGGTCTTACTGGGAGAAAATCGGAAGCTGGTTTCGATGCTCCATGTGTGGAGGCGATCGAGGCATCCTTGAAGATGCCGTTCAAGAAGGCTGGTCCATTGAGAGCTGTAGTAGATTGTAAAATCGTCGACAAAGAGGGAGCCCGAGACATAAGGAAGGACTTACGGCGATGACAAACAGACAAAACTTAGTACGGAGCCCTGGGCACCCTCGTTTTCTTGGGAGAAAGTACAGGAGACAGTAGTGTTCACTCACACCTTAAATGTGCGCTCTGTCATAAATTCACGGATGAAAAGGGGTAGACGACCTCGAAAGCCCCAAGAGAACAGTATGCGGAGGATGCCTGTCCTCCGACAGGTATCGTATGCCCACTCCAGATCAAAATATATAGCTACTGTTCGGCGTTTCCTGAGAAAATTGTTCATGATAGAAGTGGAGAGAGCAACAAACTGGTCAACTGCGGAACAATGCTTCAGGAAACCGCACTGGCCAGGTGTTAAAAGGTTTCGGGACTCCAACCACTAGCCTAAACGGCAGTATACCGTATGCTCCAAAACCTTACATACACTACTCAGGAGAGAGATGGGGCGACAGCTACACTTCGGAACAGGAATGACGATAGCTTCCCGCCATCTTCTGGAAAAGGTACCGTCCCTCCAAATTCAATTATAAGGGCGAAGGAGGTAACGCAGACTACGGTATAATAAATGCAGCAACATTTGGACGTGGTTGCCATCTGGTCCTGGAGCGGAAGAGCGAGAGGAAGTGAGTGCATGTTGGAGTTCCCGCATAGAAAAAAAACGGTATATAGCTTACGCAATTTTGAGAGGAGAAAACAAGAAGCTACACTTCCGCTGCACGTTTCTTTGGGAGAAAGGCTGGTGGGTAATTTGAAGAGTTCGAAATCTCAGCAAAATGTTGACACAATAAGTTAAAAATTGCGACTGGGTCCACTAAGGTATCTTGCACGTTAGTTAGCCCAGAGATCGGGGAGAAACTAGACATGCCACGTACCCATCGAATTCGACTCCAAACTACAGATGAGGGAGTGGAGGTGTTAAAGAAGCTGGTAAAGAAGTCTCAGCTAGCCTTCTTCCTATCGCGGATGATGCTATGGCAACGCGCACGTAGCTGCTTATAGCGGATGCAGTTGGCCAACGTAGGATGATGATGGAAAAACGTGGAGAACACGTCTCCGCTCACGTATTGTATCACGGCACCCCGCGGCAAAGGGGAAGTACGAGGTATTGAAGGTTCTGCGGCTGTAAGAATTACTTCTGTAACATGATTGTCGATTCTAGGTAATTGGCCGTCATCAGATGTTTCTAGACAGGAGAAAAGTGTCCAATCGGCTTGGAAAAACTGCCAGCGTCTTGGGCGCATAGATGGCAGTTGTGGCTGTAATCGAAGGACACATGGAAAATGGTCTCTCGAGTGTGTATCAGCAAGAGCATTCAAAGCGCCGAAGTAGCTGGACAGTACCGACCGAAAGGTCCAAATGAGAGTAGGTTGACGTGGAGGCAGACAGAAAAGTAGGTTCCACAGTGTTCAGGCAAATAAGATCCACTGGGTGGATGAGGTCAATCAAGAGCGACCCTCTTGAACAAGGATGCGGAGATCCCCAAAGTGGGTGGTGGGCGTTGAAGCCCATATAACCAGCAAATAGGCACGTGGGAGCCGACCAAGGAGATGAAAAAAATCGGCTCTTGCCATTGGTGTGGACGATGGAACGTCTGTGGTACAAAGAGAAAAGGTATATACAGAAAGGGAAAGACGCACAGCTCCAGCTTGGAAGGAATTGACTAAAGGAATTGGGTGATAATGGAAAGTAACGGAGAAAAATCATGTCCCCCATGTGCCGGAGCGCCATGAACAGAAAGGAGATCAAACTAGACTGATTAGAAATGAGGGAAGACAAAGCGATCTTGGGGATGCAGCTTCGTTTCCTGAAGACAGAAGACAACTGGGGAGTAGTATCGTAAGAGGATCGACAATTCATCCCGATTGGAGCCAATTCCGCGGATATTCCATTGTATAATTAAACTAGGGTGGACAGAAAAGGGAAAAATCTCAGCACACTTTTCGATAGCTCAACAATTGCTGAGAGCCGGCGGCCTACGGTGTTGAACAGCTTTCAGCCAACAGCAGAAGATCCTTATCGATAGGTTGTTTCAGAGCAGCTCTTGCAGCCAGTGCTCGGCTAGTTGATCAGCCGCTAGCAGTGTGTCTGGCGACACAGAAGATGGCTGGAGAGAGCTGGGTGGCTGTAAAAGGAGAGGAACTGTCTTCCTTATGAGTCTTCTTGAAAGCAGGACGTTGAGACGAGGGAGGAGTCATTGGTTGTGAGGTCTGGGTTAAGTAAAAAAAACTTCAAAGAGTAGGCTATTTTTTGGAAGTCCAGGCATCCAATTTTGGGGCCCGTGACTTAGCAGGAGTCAATGAAGGTTGAGCCTTAGAGTGACGGGGTGATAGCGGGAAGGTTGAATGGGCGACCTTTTTAGCTGACCTATCTGACCAACGTGGTGCTAAAGGTGAGATCGCAAGTCTGCATGGCTACCTCCTTCGGTCGAGGAAAGGCGAGGAAAGTGCTATATTTACCAACTGGCAGCACAGTGGGCTTACTACTGGCGAAAAACTTACGAACAGCAAAGTTAGACATCTTTTCCTTCACTCAGATTTCCTGGATAATTCGTTCAGCTTTACAAATAGGGCAATCTCTAGACGATGCAGCGTGGTCGTCCATACAGTTGATGCACTGAGGGGATGGAGGTAGACAATCACCCTCATGGGCACACCTGTCACAGGTAACGCATTTGGCCGTATTGGAACACGACCGGCTGTTATGATTAAAATGCTGACAACCGATGTCAGGGCGAACTGAAATTATCCCATATTCCGCTTTAATGTTCGATGGAAGTTGAACTCTGTCAAACGTCAAGAAGAGAGTGAGGGTCAGTACCAATTTCTTTTCAACTCTTTTCATGACTATGTACTGCCATTACACCCTGAAAACACAGATAATTTTGAATGTCCTCATTGGATAATCCGTCGAGTGATATTGTATAAACAACCCTGCACGATGAATTTAAAATATGGTGCACTTCCACCCGGACAGGGAAGGTGTGTAGCAGTGTAGTTAGAACCAGTTTCCTGTGCCTGGAGGTCATGTCAGTTTCCATCAACAAGGTGCCATTTCTTAACGGGGAACAAGACTTTACAGGACCTGCAATTCAGTCGACACCTTTCTGAATAATGAAAGCGTTGACCGTGGAGAAGTCTTGACCTTCATCACACCAAGAAACAACTTGGTTCTGACAAAGGAATCGTCTGTGTCTCAGACTCATCTAGCTTTCTCTTGTGGGCTAAAGTTGTAGAGGTAGAAGAAACCACTGCCGAAGTACCCCCCCCCCCCGACTACCGGCATCTCTAATGGCGCGCTCCTTACCCCCACGACTACCGGCATCTCTGATGGCGCGCTCCTTCCTCGTGGATGCCCCCTCTGAGGGCACTCCAGTCTTAGGTGATTGTCCACACCTCAGATCACACCTCCCGACAAACGGACAGAGAACCGGCACGTTCGAAAGGTACCAGCTCGGGTAATCACCTCTCTCTGGGCCTGGCCATTACCAGGGAGCATGTACGTGTCCTACTTGTCTGTCTGGGGTGAGGAATTACGAGTTACCCCGTCACCGTGGGAATGTGTGGGTTGGCATTCAAGACACACACAGGCAGGAAAAGAAAGGGAAGAAGAGAAGAATTCTCAAACAGCGCAGTGGAGAAGAAGGTAAAGAGAAGAATCAAGGAAAGGAGAAGGACAAAGTAAGGACAGATACATTGCAGTACAGAGAGAAAAGTGAAACCACGTCTTACAGTCACAAGCATCTGCCTCTGGATGTAGGCACAAAACATACTCCCAAAGAGAGGGAGAAGGGGAAGAGAAGTGACAGGTGAGGGGGTGAGGGGGGGAGGGGGGCAGGGATGGATGTGGAAACAGAAGGTATGCAGCCTGAAACGGAAAGAGAGCTGCACTAGCTCGGTGTCTGGTGCTCGCCACATACGTATCCACAGAAGAGTTCCCTCCCGGGAGGAATAGGTAATGATGCATGTTACCCATTTCTATACGATATGAATTTTATTGTGTAAAACAGGCATTCTGAGGACTCAGGCGTAAGACCATACTGTAGGAATAGTCCAGGAAAAAAAGATAAGCCCTAAGTACACTTACACTGCTGGTGGGAGGCAATTACACTCTCTGAAATGGATATCTTGCTTCAGTTGAACAGTTCAGGAACATTAAATCACCAAGTTAACACCCCTCTGTATATAGTACTAGATGCCTCAGCATGGAACAACCATTTCCGACAGCTTCCATGATATGAAGAAACTCCTAAACAAAATTTTTAAAGCATCCCTTTCTGGAACGACCATGAAGGCCTTGAGATTTTATACACCAGACTCAGAAGATATGCTACTGTTAAGGTCAATTAAATGAAATTGAAGGAGTCAACCCAGATACATTGGTATCCATTTACATCATGGCTGGGCACCAGCGGCCCGTGCGACAGATCCAGCACACCATAGATTCCAGTCTGGCCCACACAAGAAATTCGTTGGAGACGGAGCAAGACGCTTGCATTACACTCCGCCCAGCACACATTTTCACGTATTTCCGCCGACACTCGACTCGCCACTGGTTAGCAGCTCATGGCGCAGACCAGTGAAATGACACTGCATTTGAACGGTACGTTTCCAGTTTGAGTATGAATTACCATCTGAGGGTGAGTATTCTAATATTGTCAGTACTAGGAACACTGTCGAACATTATTGATGCTGACCAAAATATTCTCTCCATTACAAACAAGTACTGACCATGTGAGGGCGGGTATTATTGGTTTGAAAATTTGCCATTCTGTCGTTCGCATTTAGCCAGTTTCGTCTCTGTATTATACACTCAATACAATGTAAGCTAAGTTAAAGCATTTTAGACTTTTAAACTTTTTAAAATAAACAAAAAAAAGCTAAATATATAGTGTTTGAGACATAACAGTCCATTGAAACCCATTTAAAGCATACAAGTCCTGTAACTGGTAGGAACATCTAGCATTAGCGTAATTATGTGACATTGGTCAAAGCTGAAATGGATTTGTATTGAAACAACAACTAAATTCAAATCTGTTTTATTTAAATGAAAAACCAAGTGAGAGAATCAGAACTGATTAGAAAATTAAAATCCAATTAACAAAAATGTCATAAGTGGCGTGTAAACACAGGTAGTTCTTTAGGTATTTTGTCAATAATACATAAAAGACCTATATCGCCTCACTCAATTGGTGACTTGGAAACATATATATTGGTAGGAACATCTTCTGATCCATGTATCTTTTGCATTTTATAGAAATAGTGAAACTATTGTTAATATTTCATATTTGAGTATTTTCACATTTACCAAATATTAAATGTTTAAAGTTCGATAAATGGATTCGTTCCATAAGTGCCAATGCAATTGATGAAATATGTCATTAATGTTAAGACAACAGTTTTAATCGTAATTTTATTAAAAACCCTTTATAACAATACTGAGGATTGTTCGGATTAATATATAAGGGGGCAGCCAATTTGGCACTGAAGGGCAGTATTTTATTAGACTCCCTTCAAGAAGCATGTAATGACTCAAGGAAGATGTAAGTGTTGTAAGCATGTCAGTACAATGATGAAATATTTTTAGAATAAAACTTCGGAACCTTAACGTATGCATTTATTAATTATGCTGTAACAAGCATGTTGCAGCCAACTACATAAGCCTGAGGCAGTAGCAGTTAAATGAATGAGTACACCCTACAACATTATATGCTTTGTTATATAAAAAAATTCCACATGTTACAGAAACAGTGTGTGTGTGTGGTTTGAGGTTTTCGGGCGCTAAACAGCGTGGTCATCAGCGCCCAAACGTATAGAAACAGGAACACATGCGGTGAAGGGACGAAGACGGACAGCGAACAAGGAGAACGGTTAAAGACACAGGCCTGACGCAGTTCCAAATCCTCACATACAGAGGAAAAACAAGAGGAAAAGAAGCGCACTAAAAAAGGAAATGGAACACAAGGAAAAGAGAACGGAAATCGTAGTGAAACAAGTAGGTAATCGTGACTGGCGGACCTCTTACCTAAAACCTGGGTGAGCCAGTCACCCAGCAGCACATTAAAATCCTCTCCCTAAAATCCGAGGCAACAAATTGGACAGGAAACAAAACCATAAGACCTTAACCACATTCATTGCGTCGTCTTGAAAAATAGAGGGCAAATCCGATGGCAAGGAAACCACCGCCCTCTGGTCAGAGAAAAAGGACAGTCAAGTAAAATGTGACAGACAGTAATCTGGACGCCACAAGCACTGCAGATTGGGGGGTCCTCCCGCCGGAGTAAAAAAACCATGCGTTAAGGGACTGTGCCCGATGCGGAGGCGAGTGTGGAGAACCTCATCCCGCCTGCATGACTGGTAGGACGTACGGCATGGCCGCGTGGTTGGCCTTGACCAGACGCAGCTTATTTTCACCGACTGCCAGCCACTCCTCTTCCCATTGACGCATAACACGAAAACGCAAAAGGGAGGTAACAGCATGGAGGGGGACGGCACATTCAACAACGTGAGGGAGGGAACATGCATCTTTGGCAGCTACATCCGCCAGTTCGTTTCCCCTAATACCCACGTTCCCCGGCACCCAGCAGAAATAAACCTCCTTGCCCTGCTGTTGCAGGTGGAGTAGGGCATCATGGATGTTCTGGACGACCGTACCCGCTGGGTACAAGTGTTTGCACGGTCTGAAGGGCACTCAGGGAGTCACAACAGATGAGAAACTTAAGACTGGGAACACATCTCATCTGCTCCAATGCCCGCAAGATTGCAAACAATTCGGCATCAAAGATGGTAAACGCCGCAGGAAGCCGTAACTTGACGACTCGATCAGGGAAAACAACAGCACAACCAACAGAGTCCCCCTGTTTAGAGCCATCCGTAAATACTGGTACATGGTCGAGATGCTGGTTTAAAATATCGTGTAATAAGGAGGTAAAAACAAACGCAGGAGTGCAGCTCCTCCGGTACTCTGACAAGTCTAAAAGGATGCTGGGCCTCTGGAGCAACCAGGGAGGCAGGCGGGTAAAACCCTGGAGTTTGGGTGCCACACGCTCCACACCAAGGGACTCTAGCAAATGCTTGGCACGAATCCCAAATGGTCTCGTTGCCCTGGGACGACTGGAAAAGAGACGTTCCATAGGCGGTCGGGCAACGGTAGGGTACGCAGGGGAGGTAGGACAGGCAAGGAAATGACACACCCGTCGCACCATGAGGACTTTCCGCCGGATGGCGAGCGGCGGTTCCCCTGCCTCAGCACACAGGCTGGGGATGGGACTGGTACGGAAGGCCCCAGTGGCCAGCCTGAAACCCTCATGTTGTACTGCGTCAAGAATCTTCAGATACGAAGGCCTCGCTGACTCATACACGGTGCGTCCATAGTCAAGACGCGACCGGACGAAAGCCCTATAAAACTGCAGCAGACGCGCCCCATCTGCTCCCGAGGACCGAGAGCATGTTACAGCGCGTTTCTTACGTTTGCCAGTACGGCCATATTTCCCCAACCCAATGCGCTGTTTTAAATGTCAGCGCTTTGGGCAACTACGTTGGGGTGCAATGGGATAGCCACTTGTGGTAAATGTGGTCAGCTTGCCCATGAAGGAGCCGATTGCTCATCGCCTGTGAAGTGCGTGAATTGCTCTGGGAGTTACCCTGTCTGGAGCCGGGTCTGCCCCATCTATCTCGAGGAACGGAAGATACAGGAGCTCAAAACATCTAAGCGCATCCCCTATAGTGAGGCCAAGAAGATCTTTAAGGCCTGTGTTTAAGACATCTTTCGCTTCCGCTCTGCAGAAACCGGTACAGTTGGCCACTGTTGCTACACAAACGGAGGTTGCTAGTGTTAGCACTAATACCTGCGTTTGCCAGTGCACTTGTGCTGTAGCGGTTGTTTTGCAACCTGCAGCTCTCCCCACAGCGTCGGACAAGGCCGTGTTTGCTGACATTGGGGTACTTCCTGCCCCTCCCCATATAGCGCCTTCTGCCCAGGCGAGTAAAGCTCCAACTGTTGACAAGGTTCTACAGAAACAACACCTGTCTATATGGTGAGTCAGCAAATGTATTTTTGGACAAGTGTTTTAAAAATGGTTACTAATAGTGTTTGAAATTCAGTGTATTAATATCCACACAGCCTCGGGTGACCTACCTGTGGCCCATAAAATGACATTGTTACTCCTGCTTGCTTGTTGTCTGGGACTGCCTATGTCATTGCCATAATAAGTTTTTCACTTATTAACAGTTTATTCCAAGATATTTCAAAATGCCTGGCATCCCATCTTTAAATGTTTACATTTCTTTACATGTGGTAAATACTGCTTCTTTACTAACAGCGTTGCAGAACTTCTGCAACAGGAGCTTCTAAGACAGTTGTTGTAAAACGTAAGTAAAGAAAGAAAGAATGCCTACAATGCTTCATTAAATTTAAAAAATTTAGTTGGCTCGAACATAACATCAATGTACAGTGAAAACGTGTTGGCGTGGCATGTCGGGAAAACGGGGCCATTAATATTGGCGGGTTAGACTACAAACATTAACTCAATAGACGCAATAGTTTTGATAAAATGTGCCGTAAGCGCTGCAGTCGCGTCACGTGATGAGGCCGCCCGCGAGCTTAAGGAAGTATTTGCATCAGGGCCATGTCTGATTTAGAACAAACAGGTGCATACTGTGACAGAGAGATACCCATATTTGTATCGTACATTTTGTAAAGGTGATGATCTTAGTGCTGTGGCCTTCTCCACCAGACATCACGGCGCCTAGAGTATCAGCAACCAAACTTACAGCCTGAAGCCGTGGGTTGTCCGCTTCGCAGGCACACCGAAGCACTACACAACCGACAGGCAATATTGATGAACGGCCACAACAACAACAACACAGCAAAGACACCAGCGGCCACCAGGGGCCACTACCGGCCCACATAAACATAAGGAAGAGGTCGCTGCACATCCCGGAACTATTTTTACACGTCAAACCATGGGATGTAAAATAATTCCAAGGTACTCATCCGCCGAAGCGCTATGAAGGCCGGCGCTCGGCCTTACGTCGGCAGTTCATCGACCGCCAGCACACGTAGATAGCTGCCTTCCCAGCAGCCCGGCTTGGATCTTCTCGCTGATCTCTGGATTAGGTTTGGTATATCCGAGACGTCTCTGGCGGAGACTAGTAGGAAATTATTTCAGTTGTTTTCTATAATATTCTTGTATGTAGTTGTGATTCGAAGACAGATCACTGTTTTGTGTTCGTGTTATACTTGGAGAATTTGTTTTGGTTAATTGAACAGTCCAATAAATTGTTTTCAGACTTTGATCGTTAGTTTCTTCTGCTTACGCAGACATATCACTTAGAATACTCATCTCTTTCACTGCTGTGCACGTGAATACACGTCCTGCTACGACCTTCCCCAGGTATTACGGATGTGTGTATGTGCGCTGCTTGGCTTTTCCTAATAATGATATGGACGTCTGAACACGTCCTGCACTGCCGATCTCACTGCTGTGTACGAATTACTTCTGTATCTCTGTGAATAGAACAGATCAAGTATTTGTCATGCAGCATATATGCCCAGTTCGTGGTATCATTTGAAAAAAAAAAAACCTCGTTTCGTTATGTTTAAGCGTTTATGACCCCATGATTCAGGATGTGCAAGGATGTGAGTGAGCACATCGTGTGCAACCGCCCTTCAGATATAAAATCCAATAACTCGAGAACTCAGTGGGATATTCTCTCAATATCAAATAAAATTTCGATACCTCATCTACATTTCATTTGCTACAATATAGGACCTAAAGTGAACCATATGCAAAGTTTATGCAATGCATTTTTACCTCTGCGAGCTCTTAGAATTTTGTGCAATGTTTTACGTGCAGCACAGTAAGTATAAATGATAACGAGAAAAAAATTCAGTTCTCTATGGAGTGAAGCTATAAGACTAAGTGTGCTGGCGTAAGCTGTCGCCAGCACACTAGATGGGAAAGAGGTTGCGAAACGATCGATGATAGGTGCAAGCAACGCGCTGGGGAGAGGCCAAAAACAGACTTGCAGCCAACGTCCGCCAACACCCTCTCGATCGCCAGTATTTAGATGGCCGTCACAGACAGGAGAACCCACTCAGTCCTCCAGTGAGTTAACGAGTCGAGTAATTAGTCGCAGCCCAGTGGGAGTCACATTGGCAGTTACCTCAGCCACTCAGAGTCAGTGATACCTAGCGACCAGAGCAAGGTGCTTGGTGAGACTTGTACTTCAACAGCTGTGTGGTTAACGTGGATTATTATGAAAGAGCATGTACCACACAACTGGACTATCTTAAGTAACGTCTTGTTTTTATGAATAAAGAACCCTGTTAATAGATGCATGTAGTTTGTGTAATAGAAAGATGATAATGTTGATGATGAGGTCCCATACTCCGAGGAGCGTAGGTGACGATGCGGGGGAGTACCAGACACCAAACAAATCCTCTCGTTGCTTCCCGTGGTACAAGCCTACAGTGAAAACGAGACAACACAAAAGTAAGATCTCAAATATCAGATTTTTTAACTAATAGTTTTCGAAGAAGTGGATGATAAGTATGGTATTTCATATCGGCCAGAAAGCCATCTCTAAGCGCGGCCACCAGCGTTTGGCGATCAGCACAGGAATAACAAAAGCAAGGCAGCACGGAATGCAACGACCATATCTGTAGCAGCGAAAGAGTTATGGTTCCAGAAGAACTTCTACAATCAACAAGAATAGACGAAGTAATGTGCATGCTGTTATACAATTAGGAAACTAGATCATCAAGTTAACATAAATCAGAGATAAGGATCAAGGTCCTACTTCGCCATCTCTAAAAAAGCATCTCTCTTAACGATTGAATTTCCTTCATGTTCCAAGAACATTCGTGAAAGATATGGCACCAATGATGTCTTTAAGTGTCTGTTAGATGATTATACAGGAGCGTCTTTCAGCTACGCATACAGCAGATTCGAGAAGACATCCGACGCTGTATTGTGTAATGCGGTCATCAGCATTCAATCATCTAATGACACTTGCGTAACACAGGAAAGCTGGTACCTCGGCTTCCCATTCCGGAGCTCACTTCTTCTAATATATCTTCAGAAAACGTTTCTACGAGCTGAAAGTGATCTGTGGTAACCATTCTTTGGTCTCTGGGAATTCAGCAAAAATAAATTCTTAATAGAGACTTACAAGAAAAACATCTTCCAAGTCAACTTCGTTACTACTGTCTACATGTACAAAGGTTATTAGGACAGGAATAACCATTAATTTTATCAAACCCTAGGGCTGGATCAACAGTTTTGCGTCATTCTGTCAGTCTTGCAACTGAATCAAAGGTCTGCAACTAACAAATCAAAAAATTATCCCAACTACAAAAGAGGACTCTAAAGCTCCAATCTCACTACCCACTGCTTGGGGCGCCAAACTGAGAGCGACGCCAGGCGCAATATTTGTGTACAGTACGCATCGCAGTCAGTAGAGAAAACTGACACGGGTGCAATTATACGATGGAAAAGGGATTCTTTCGGGAGTGAAGGGCAAATGGTAAGTCGCTTGTGTGAAAAAATATTCTTGAAGCGGCCCTGATAATGCATCAAAAAAATTATTAACTAACAAGCAAGTGGGGAAATTTGTAACAGCAAGAAGTGCCTTGGACACACTCGTTCCACAAGTATAGTATAGGGATGGAAGACAGACCTACAAGTGATGACTGCTAATCATTCTGTGAATCACAGCGGGATATTGTGGCTCACTCTCAGAGATGAAGTAAAGGTAAGCCATAATACACTTTTGGATAATAAATCTTGTTTACAAAAAGCTGTTCGCAAGATACGGAATATTTATGGAGAAAACACGTGTAGACTATTAGAGCCCGCCTCTCCAATGTTTATTGTGGCTACCACCCAAGGCAGCCAGGATCGATCAGGGCAGTAGAATTACTTTTTTCTGCTTCTTTTATACGATTTGTCTCGACTTGGCTCGGCCTAGACACCACTGACGCTCGCGGAAAGATACCTTCTTCTCCTCTTGGTCTACTGGCAATTAATTGAGTTTAGGAGCACTACGGGGTATCTGCTACACTTATGATGTATCGCCAAAGAATAATGGCATATTTGAAATCGGCCTTGTCGTCAGTGTCGACACAGGAATTTCTGAGTAAGACAGCGCACAGTTTAATATTTCGATGGACATCGATCATGATGCACCCCTCGCTGCACTGTGGCCAAATCAAGAGACTTGTAAGCATGCCAAAGCTTGCTTGATTATCCACATAGCTTGACCAGCGATGAGCGTGAAAATGGAGTTACTGAGAAATAACGAAACACAGATAGATAGCCACTGAGTGATGTGACAGTTCAGGTGGACATAAACGACGTCGTACTGCATAATAAGACAGGAGAAATTCTTGGATGACATCTGCAACAAGATGAAGGTCTTGACTATTGCGATAGCAACGAGAGCCAACTGGTGTGCTGCTATCACACGGAATAAAGGTCATCTGCCGCAGAACTTGACACAATACAGGGCACTGTGTATCCCACTATAAAAAGGTTGATAAAACGAAAACGAACCTCTCATCGCTCAACAAAAGTTAGGTGGTGATCAATAATGAACGTGCATAATATCCTGGTTGGCGATATCACTTTACTTGTTTGACAAATAAATCATTATAGCATATCTCCTAGCACCAGTTGCTCATAAATGAAGGATAACCACGACAGCAGACAAATGTGTATCTGCTACTCGACATCTCTCTTGGAAAGGCAACGCTCAGTGGCCGGGAACAAAAATCACACCATTCGAGGCTACGTCATTAACACCGTCAACTACATGTCAGGAAAGAAAGAGGAAATTGTTTTCTACTGAACAATAGTGAAATCCTACTGTTCCACAAGCAACAGTGAAAAGTCTACAACAAGTAAGTGTACATACTCGTACAAGATCTATCATTCTTGAAACACATAACAGTTGGGGATTCATATGCACTAATCGCTTTCCAAGTTGAATTGAGCTACGGTAAATGAGTGGGTAGAAGCTGAGTACAAAAAGGCTTTTTAAGTTATGTTAGCCACAGAGAAGTTAATCAAGAACTGGATACAGCTCATACAAAGGTTAAATCAGGAATATTCTCAGTAGATCTGTAATGATTTACGAGTGCGCGGCAGTGCGTTTAGCTGAGAAGAAAAATGCTAGTCAGAACTGAGAACCACCTTCTGCCAACATACAGTAGACTGGGTTACCATCAAGGAACCGCAGATCCCAGCAGGTGGCTGTTGGAGGAGATGTAAGAAGGATCATTACCACAATCACTCTCGCAGCACGTAGGCACAATACAGTGGTAACGATTCGGGCATTAGAATCGTTTACTACACTGGAAACTTTATCTTATTTTAATCGGAGCTGGGGATACTTCTAAATGGTTCACCCACGACTGTGAACAGTTCCTATGGTTTGTGATACCACTGCTGATAGGGTCTTCCTTCTCAGGTACCACAACACTCTGCCTGCAGTTAACCCAGGGCGACTTATCCAAGGATTCCTAATTGGCCTATATAAAATATTCGACGACTGTTAAGCTGAACTAGATAATGAAGCACACAAACATATTACTATTTTGGAGCCAATAACAGAGCTCTCATGCCCAACATAATGGTATAGAAGTAAGTAATGACTTCAATTCGTGGCTCAAATGTGACATCAGATCAACACACCCCGTAATATACTGAGACGCCTCTTAAACTACCTGAAAATGGCAGAAGTATCAAAAATTTGCCGAGTCCGCGGAACTTATAGGCACTAGGGATATGCACCAGTGGATGAAGATCAGGCTGTCATAAAGTGAAGATCATGGGACAAAAGACATATATCGTTGATGTTTAATTCATTCTTAAGACCATAGGATTACTGAAGACAAAATTCTATCTGTCGATTCTGCAAAGGTACGGAAGGCTCCTCTGTGAGAAGAAGAAAATACCCGTTAAAAATAGGTCAATAAGGAAAATCCTCAGCTATGAGATAAAATGGGTACTCTTATATGCCTCCTTCAGAGGTTTTCAGCCTGATAAGAATAAAAAAAAAAGAAATTGGGTTTGATTATTCAATACACTACAACCAACTAGTAGGATATAAATCATTTACTCCACTTTAGTCAGAATTGAAGAACCACCTCCTGCCAACAGAGAGTGTGGAGGAGCTTTAAGAAAGACCATTACCATAGTGAAGAAAATTTGTGATGCAGTGTCATCCGCAAACTTTCCTGAAGATTGGAAAATAATTACAGTACACACAAGGGAAAGAGAATAAAAATGTTAGCTAGGCATTTGCATCGATGGGCTTAGAGATGAGATTATAATTCTCCATGGAGGAAGGCAATATGGCAAAAAGTTGTTTTCCGGCTTTTTCCCCAACAAACGATGCACTAGAACTAAATTGTTCTTTATACGCCCTGGGAGACACCATGAAAGACTCCTCAGTGTCATAACCAGCAGTGACCTTCAGTCCTGGAATACATGCAACACTAAGCCCATTATTCTTTTTTCCTTCGAATTCCTGCATGAGTTGTTTAGAACACCGAGACCGGACGCCAATCTCGCAGAAAAATCTTATATTTTACCCCGGTCTTGGAAACACGGTGTTGAGTACCAGGGGTACGAGTCACCTCATTCGATAATATGTGATTCACACATTCCACTCCGTATCAGAACTGAAACTAGAAATTGGTTCTAGTAAACAATAGTTGAACCCCAACTTTCCTTCGCACAATGGTGAGAAAAATCAGACCAATTAATACACATAAAAGACCTATCACACTTGAATCCGGACACAGTTATTGCTTCATATTCAATAATCTCTTTTCAAGCGGAACTGAGGTAAATAAGTGGGCAAAAGGCCAGTAAATGAGGCATTTTATACCCTGTTAGACGCATTGGAATTAATCTAGTGAACAATAGTTGAACCTCACCTTCCTTCACACAATGGTGAGAAAAATCAGACCAATTAATACACATAAAAGACCTATCACACTTGAATCCGGACACAGTTATTGCTTCATATTCAATAATCTCTTTTCAAGCGGAACTGAGGTAAATAAGTGGGCAAAAGGCCAGTAAATGAGGCATTTTATACCCTGTTAGACGCATTGGAATTAATCAAGAATTAGACGTGGCTCAAATAGAGGTTAATCAGGAGTAGCTGAAATGATTGACTTACTTATGGCAGTGGATACAGCTAAGAAGAAAAATGCAGAGAATGGGATGGTCACAGGTGAGCATCGAAGCACAAGGACGTAATACAGGGAAATGTTTGGGGCTTAGAATAATTTGCTAAACAGGACACTTGCTCATATTTCAAATGAATACCTGTAAATGGATCGGCTAAGACTATGAGTAGTTCATAATTATTTCCGACATAACTGCTACTCGTATGTTTCAACAAAGGTACTTCAAGAAACACTTTGCCTGCAGTTAATCCAAGACGACTTGAGCAAGCATTGCTAATTGGAATACATGAAAAAATTCGAGTACATATTAAATGAACTCAAGCATGAAGTATACAGCCGAATTAAAAAGTTGGAGCACGTAACTGGCGCACTCATCTCCCAGCATGCCGGTGTTGAAGTTATTACAGAAATGAAACCAGGGCAAGACACCCTGCAGTATAGTGAGAGGGTCTCACACCTCGTGTGAAATGTCAGAATTATAGAAAATTTGCAGAGGTAAACAGAATTTACAGGCACTGGGAATATGCAACGATCGATGAAGATCGAGGGTGACATGAAGTCTAGAAGATTGCAAGTATATGTCTCTGATGCCTCATTCATCTTAGGATTATTTCAGAAGCTATTCTATACCTCAATTTAACACCAGAAAAGATAGCACTCCAGTGTGAAAAAAAAAAATAAGTGAGGGTGAAAACTCATAATGGGTAATTTCCTCTGCTTCATTCAGAGAATTTCAGCCAGTTATAATTTAAAAAGGGTTTTGAAGTTAATTGTTCAGTAGATACATCGAACTAGAAGAGTATAAAACCCTTGCTTCACACTGGTCACAACTGAGAAAGCATTTACTGCCAACAGAGATTTGGTTACCATCCAGAAATTTCGACTACCAGCAGGTGGGTGTCGGAAGAGATATAAGAAGGATCACAAGGATGGTGAATGAAATATGTGACCTCTTGGCATCCACAACCACTCCTGAAAACTGTGAGATCATTGTAGTACACGTAAAGGAAAGGGACTGAAAATATTAGCTGGGATTTGGCAATGATTCTCTTACAGATGAGATCCAACTTCAGCACGAAGGAATGCAACATAGCGAAAACTGGTAACAGGAATTTGAACTGCGAGATGCAGTGACATATATTACGTACTCGATTATAAAGTATTCTCAATTACTAACTATGATCAGTGATTAGAGTTTTTCCCTACTTCAAAATAAACAGTCACTCTCATTGTTTGCAGATTTCACGTCCGAAAGACGTTCAAACCAAAATATAATGATTGTTTTATCTATATAACTGACAACAGTACAAAAAAACATTATACATGGCAATTATTTGAAACGCTAATACAAAATTGGAACTTCATTAACCTTCACTCAACAGATACCTGCTGAACAATAGAACTACGTTCAAACAAATTGTATCTATGATATAGCAACCAATATGCAACCATTCTGTCTAACTAAGGAAATACACTGAAGCGCCAAAGAAATTGGTGTAGGCATGCGTATTCAAATATAGAGATGTGTAAACAGGCAGAATACGGCGTCGCGGTAGGCAACGCCTATATAAGACAACAAGAGTCTGGCGCAGTTGTTAGATCGGTTACTGCTGCTACAATGGCAGGTCATCAAGATTTAAATGAGTTTGAACGTGATGTTATAGTCGGAGCACAAGCGGCGGTACACAGCATCTCCGAGGTAGCGATATAGTGGGGACTGTCCCGTAAAGACCAGTTCACGAGTGTACAAATGAATGTCAAGAATCCGGCAAATCATCAAAACTCCGAAACATCACCGATACAGGATTTCGGAGTCGAAGGCCCACTCGTATACCCTTGATGACTGCACGACTCAAAACTTGACGCCTCGCCTGGGCCAGTCAGCACCGCCATTGTATTGTTGATGACTGGAAACATGTTGGCTTGTCGGACGAGGTATGTGTCGAGCGGATGGACGTGTACAAGTATGGAGACAACCTCCTGGATCCTGGATGTTAACAGATAACTGTTCAAGCTGGTGGAGGCTCTGTAATGGTGTGGGACGTATGCAGTTGGAGTGATATGGCCCCCTGTTACGCCTAGATACGACTCGTACGTAACCATTCTATCTGATGACGTGCATCAATTCATGTCCATTGCACATTCCCACGGACTTGGGCAACTCCAGCAAGACAATGCGACTTCCCACAGTCCAGAATTGCTACAGAGTGGCTATTATTGAGCATATCTGGGATGCCTGGCAACGTGCTGTTCAGAAGAAATCTCTTACTCTTACGGATTTATGGACAATCCTGCATGATTCATGGTGTCAGTTTCCTTTAGCACTACTTAAGACATTAGTCGAGTCCATGCCACGTTGCATTGCGGCACTTCGCTCTTCAGTATACACACGTGTGGAGGTACTATGCAATGGAATCTACTATTGACGCTGATAGCTCACGTTGTTGACATACCTACCTTACCTCCGAGCAAATGAGCTCGCCCGTCCCACGTCACCGGGGCGCACGCAATCGAGGGAAACACAGTCACTTGTGAGCGATCGGTCTAACGTAACGGTGTGACAATGTTTTCGAAACAGGAACAACGCAGTTGGATCAAGAATGAATGTGCCAGAGGTCGTACAGCACGAAAGTGTCTTCCGGGTCTTCAAGAGGCGTGCAGGATATCAGCATTACCGTACAGAACAATTGCACGTTGGGTAAAATCCTTCAACGAAGGTAGCCAGTCTGTGGCAGACATGCATCGAACAGGTCGTTCTAGCGTCTCTGAAGAAGAAGTGCATGGTGTTGCCGCGATAGTGGACAGTGATCGACGCCACACGATTCGGGAGCTCGCCCAAGAAACCGGATGGAAATGGAAATGAGTGTTTGGCGTCATTGGCCGGGAGGCCCCTTACAGGCAGGTCCGGCCGCCTTGGTGCAGGTCTTATTACATTGAACGCCACATTGGGCGACCTGCTCGCCGGATGGGGACGAAATGATGATGAAGACAACACAACACCCAGTCCCTGAGCGCAGAAAATCCCCGACCCAGCCGGTAACCGATCCCGGGCCCGTAAGACGGATATCCGCCACGCTGACCACTCAGCTATCGGGGTGGACACGAAACCGGATTAGCTCATACGACTGTGCTTCGCATCCTGAAGGAACGCCTGGGCATACGAAAAATTGCATCACAATGGGTTCCGCATGACTCAACGGAAATGCAGAAATGCGTGCGCTACGACGCTGCTCAGACGCACTTGGAGCGCTAAGAGCGCGAAGGAGAGGTTTTCTTACGCCGTATCGTAACACTGGATGAGACATGGGCCACACCGTACCAGCCAAAACTGAAACGCCAATCCAACGAATGGCCTCATTATGGGTCGCCGCGAAAGTCTGAATGTGTCTGTGTTAAGTGAGCTGAGAGTCGATGAAATTATTGTTCTTCGCTTGTATAGAACAAAGGAGGCAACCTTAGAGTCCTTCTTGCTACTCCACCTCCACGTGTGTCTCCATAACTGTAACATAGCCATTTTTCTACCTATAAGTTAATTGTGAATAATAATGTTAATATTAAGTTAAAATGAGTTATCTTATTTAATATAGACTTTAACCATCAACAATTACGTGTACAGATTTATTCTATGTTTCAGCAGCTTAATTCCGCTGGGAAGCGAAAGATTGGTGATGCAACAATTACGCACCATCGGCATGCCACCGCATGCATATCTGCGTTCTATTAGGACCTGCAGTCTAAATTATTTTATGTACGAAATCAGACTATTCTTGCTATATACTGCGACATATTATCATGGTCACACCACCACCCAACTTACTGCTCTCCTTAAGCGATATCTACGCATGGTTTCATCGTAACAGGAAATTTAACATCATTGTGGAGTTTTGTTTGAAACCAGTCCTAACTGCAAACTAAACATCATCATATTTACTCTCGCTGTCCCCTTTTGATTTTTATACTACCTCCAAACAATTACCATTTCAACTGAAATGCAATCTAGCATTCCACTTTAGTCCGGTCTCTTTATGGGAGAAAATCACACATCCTATAACTCTAGTACATAAGCCTGATGTGACACCCACAGAGTAACCTACTGTATGGTATTCTCACGCTGGAAGATTGGAAGGACTGAAACAAAAAGGTTGGCCTATCGTAACTACATGATAAACGATATTAAGTGAAAAAATTTCAAAAATAAGAAGCTATATCATTCGACAAGATCATTCTCAGGTATAAAAATTTTCTGCATCCACAGTCTTATTTGATTCGAAGACAACACAGTATCCTATCCAAGTGAGACCTGTTTGTGGATACATAGAAAAAATGTTAAAAATAGATCTGGTTGTGAAAAATTAGCAAATTTTCGGCCTCACCCTAGTAAATATCTTTGGGAAAGGTATCATCTTGCATGGACAATTATTACCCCAAGCATAGAGGTGCTCTGTGATATTCGCAAATATAAATGAAATTTATGCAAATCTAAAGACTAATATCTTGACAAGACATAAATTTCAAGCAGTCAGCAAACAAAATTCATTGTATTAACCTTACCAATACCTGAAGGTCACAACAGAAGCAGTCATTACCATCATGAATGAGTGATCCGAGTAAAAAAAAACTTGGCCAGACATCGGCAAGAGGTAAAGTCTGATGAAACAATTCGATTTATAGAAGCTTCTAATATATACCAACTACGTCTCATTTACCAAGTAGCCACGATGTGGCAACGAGTATCTGTTACGTTATAGAAAGCAATACGTTAGCACAAGGGAAACCCTAGCACAAGGGATCCCAATCTGGAATTTCTGATTGTTTATCCATTATTAAAAACTCTCAAGCTTGTACTTAAAAGCTAATTCAGCTGTGGTACAAACTTCATTTCCAACTCAGAAGGATATTCAGTTAGCTTCTCATGAAGAATGTACATAAGTTGTTACGAAAAACCTAGCTAAGAGACTGAAAAACTTCTCTTCGTAGGAGGTTTTACTGGAGTGCACGGTTGAGCACAGGAAAACATGAGCACAATATAGTGGGAACGTTTGGGAAATTACAATCATTTACTACACTGGACAATTCTTAATACCGGGTGATCGAAAACTCAGTATAAATTTGAAAACTTAATAAACTACGGAATAATGTAGATAGAAGGGTGAAAATTGACACACATGCTTGGAATGACATGGGGTTTTATTAGAACCACCCCATATTTCTAGACGTGTGAAATATCTCTTGCGCGCCTCGTTTGGTCGTGATCGTGTGCTCAGCCGCCACTTACGTCATGCTTGGCTTCCCAGGTCCCCAGACGTCAGTCCGTGCAGTTATTGGCTTTGGGGTCACCTGAAGTCGCAAGAGTATCGTGATTGACCGTCATCTCTAGGGATGCTGAAAGACAACATCCGACGCCAATGCCTCACCATAACTCCGGACATGCTTTACAGTGCTGTTGACAACATTATTCCTCGACTACAGCTATTGTTGAGGAATGATGGTGGACATATTGAGCATTTCCTGTAAAGAACATCATCTTTGCTTTGCCTAACTTTGTTAAGCTAATTATTAGTGTTCTAATCAGATGACGCGCCATCTGTCGGTCATTTTTTTTCTAATAAAACCCCATGTCATTCTAAGCATGTGTGTCAATTTCTAGCTCTCTATGTACAATATTCCGTGATTTATTCAGTTTTCAAATTTATACTGACTTTCTGATCACCCGGTATTTCATTTGGATGATAGGGATA
Organism: Schistocerca gregaria; assembly: GCF_023897955.1. Taxonomy (NCBI): domain Eukaryota; kingdom Metazoa; phylum Arthropoda; class Insecta; order Orthoptera; family Acrididae; genus Schistocerca; species Schistocerca gregaria. The sequence continues at coordinate 128,899,803 of NC_064920.1, read as the reverse complement.
CCGCTAAAAGGATCACCTATGACTATGAACGGCTGCGAGCGATTTGTGAATGCTGCTCTAGTGGTCCTCCACTGGTACAACACTAGCCCTGCAGTCAATACAGCAGGACTTGGGTAAAGATTCCTAATTTAACTATGTAAAATATACGATGACTGTTTAGCTGAACTCAGTAATGAAGTATACAATGATGGATCGAATATGACTTCACAGCACCATAAACAGCAGTACACTGACAGAGGGTTACACTGCCGAGAGACGGCAGAAATACCGAGGTCGACGGGAATGTACAGGCACAGGGGACACACAACAGTGGATAAGAAACGGGGTTGTCACATAGAGAAGAAGGTTGGACAAACAAAACTTGTTCCTAATGTCTAATTTGTTTCTAAGACCTTGGTGTTATTGAAGGGACTATTCCACCTCTCAGTTTAGCATTACAACGGAATGCTTCACAGTGTGAAGGATAAAATAGGCAATAACAAAAAAGTCAGTGAGGTACGGGAAAAAAGTTTTAAATGCCTACTCTTTTCTGCTTCCTTCAATGAATTGAAGCATCTTAGAATTTAAAACGGAGTTTGGGTTTGATTACTCGGTACATTACTCCTAAACTTATGTCGTGTATGTTGGACTGTGGCTAGGTAGCTGCGTTATGGTTTTTTTCCGAACTAGAAGAGTATCCATCACTTGCTTCTGGTCGAAAACTGAGAACTGTTCACTGTCAACAGAGATTCCGTTACCATCCAGAATCCTCCACTGCCGGTAGGAGGGTGCAGGAAGAGCTATTCGTGGGATCACTATTATGGTGAAGGGAATCTGTGTCATAGAAGCATACACAACCTTTCTTGAAGGCTGGACAATAAATCATTGCAGCACACACAAAGGAAACAAGAGTTAAAAATACTAGCTATATATTTCTAATGATGATTTAATATATGAGAAAGAGCTTCAAAACAAAGGAATGCAAAACGATAAAAACTATTTTCCCTTATTTCCCGCAACAGAGAATGACACTGGATGAAAGTGAGTTAATAAAAAAGAAACTGCTTTAGTTCTTCTCAGACTCTTCGAGGGACACAATGGGTTTTACAATGTCACATGTAACATAAACTTTGCTGCATAGAAACTTCCCCACACTATGCCGTTTATTTCTTTTATCTTCGATTTCCTTGAGCAATTATTTGGCACACTAACTGTAGTGAATAATCATGAAGCAATACCTGCAGAGTGATATACTTTATGGTTCAATCACGTTGAAGGATTCAAACCATCAAAACAAAAATGATGGACTCTCATAGATGTTGGACTCTCATAACCATAGGATTATTGTTATTAACTGAACAAATTTCAAGAATAGGAAGCTGGATCATTGGATAAAGTAATATTCAGGTATGTAAATTATTCCTGCATATTAATAACCATTTGCTTGATTCTGAATTTTACTTGATTGGACGGCAAGTTGACATCACATTAAGTGTAGACTACTTGCGGATATCTTGACGAAACGAACATTAAAATGAGGGCTGGTGGCGCCACAAGAGGAATCTTGCGGCAGCAGTCTAGTAAATACCTATGGGAAAAATTTCATCTTTCCTGGAGCATTCTTACCCCAACTACGAAAAATATCTCTCAGACACTTCCATCTTATCCCTGTCTAATGACTAATATATCAACAACAAGGACTTCCGACATGGCCAACAGTCAAAATTCGTTCGATTACACAAGATCTTACCTTACTTCCACAACAAAAGCAATCATTACCATCATGAATTAGTTATCCTAGCGGGGATGACTTGGCCAAATATCGCCAACTGTGAACAAATCTTTGCCGAGTAATATAAGGTACTGATGTTCAAGGATTTTGGTAGGCCGGGCCAATAAAATCACGAAAATTTTACCGCTATGCAGCGCCAGCAGTGGACTGCTTCTAGCTAATATTCTTAAGCGTGATGTACCTAAAGCGCCCTACCACCAACAGTATACAGAGCAGGTACCGTGGCGCCAGGATCCGCCGCACGAAAGGAGTTCATGGGTGGGGGGGGAAACACCTCAATAAATGCATGAAATGTAGCGTACGTAGACTAATTCTGGAAAAAGAAAGGAAAAGGGACAACAGGACAGTTGTATGAAGCATTGAGTAAAAAGTGTGGAGTACATCTCCATGTTTTGGAAGACGTCCTTGGTAGCAGGAACCACTCAAGTGTGTGTAAGTAGTCACTACCCTGGAGACTACTACCTGACTCAAGTTTTGTGAAGCCCCAAATATACATTCAGTAAACGTGGAAGACGAACTCAACGTTATATATGTGGTGTTTGCTTTTTTGGACATGTCCGAAAGAACACACACCATTTTCATCCTGCAGTCACTGTGGACCATGACAGAAAGAGAAATTAGCTGCCAGAGGGCACTGATTTCAATAAACGGAAAAGATTCAAAATTTGTGAAGCGCTAGGATTCAAACGCAGGTCTCCCGCTTATTAAGAAGATGCGCTGACCACAACAACATCCAGACACAGTGGTCACCTCAGCTGCACAGACAACCCTAGCACGATTCCGTCGGTCCCAAATTCTAAAGTTATCCACACACATTTCGCCTGTTCCCGTAAGAGCTTGATGTGTATCTGCACTGGCAGGTTCATAGGCTGACATCGTCTTAACTATACATGTAGTGCCTGTTCTTTGGGGCATGTTCAAAAGAACAGACATTATTTTGATACTGCTGTCCCTATGAATCAAATACATAAAGGAATTAAACACATTAGCTACCAGTGGTCCAGTGATTTATATCGATGGGGTAAGTTGATAATTTGTGCCGGAGCCATCTACAATTGAAATTTATATCAATGCGGAGAGTTGAAAATTTATGTCACACCCATCTACAGCCGATGACTATCCTAACTCCTCTCAACAAGTCACTTATCAACGTTTCTTGATTATCTCTTAGTTAGGTTTGTCCCAAAAGAAAAAGAAATGAAAGTTGAATTCAGAGGCTTTCGGCGTCAGATAGCTCATGGCCCTACTAAAGCAACAGACCAGCACAAAAAGTTAGGCACTACCTAGACTCGTACAGCAGTGAATCAGAACATGACTCTAAGAACTGTGCATTTTTCATCGTCTGAACAGTTTTAAAAACAACAGATTAGCATAACGATGTTATATCATTCCTCAGGTTGTTCCTGAGGCATGAATATGGATTAACCATTTCCAAACAGAGACTATTGAGAAGGGATGTTAGGTGAATTATATGACTCAACCCAGATAACATGGGAATTAATTATCATCTAACAAGTATCAACTTTCATCTAACTAATTCACATTGTGATGGAGAGATATCTATATCCATTATATTCTATAAAGGCGATGATCTCAAGATATACTTTATGATTTTAGTACAAGTTCTACAAAGCGTATCACATGTTCTATAAAGTTTATGATCTCAAGATATTCTTTGTGATTTCAGTACAAGTTCTACAGTCAATCATCACAGACGAAGTGATAGTACATACTGTTAGTCATGTGCATGGGTAAGCTGAGCAATTAGCTAAAAATTTACATCAATTGTATAATGTATCACCAACATACTTCGCTTTCTCGAAACAGCTTCATGCAAAACAATTCACTTCCGTCCCTTGCAACATTGGAAGAACATGTAGTGCCAACAACGCCTTCATTTGTCTCTTAGATGATTATATAGGAAGACAGTAGGGAAACGCTCACAGCAATTCGAAGCAGACATACCGCCCTGAATCATATAAACTGTTGGTATAGTGAGGAGCACTTTATTATCTGATGAGACATTCCTAATACAATAAATTAGGTAAAGATAAGCTGGTAGCTCTGCTTTACACTAAGGAGCTTACTGATGGATTTCTGGTGACATAGCTTCGTACGTTTCCATGAGCAAAATGTGACTTGTTGTTACCAGTCTTTGGTTTTTTACAATTATGCAAAAATAAATGTACAGAAAACGAGACTGGTACGTTATAGAGAGCAATATGCTAGCACAAAGGAAATCCTAACAAAAGGGAGCCCATTCTGGAGCTTCTGATATTTATCCATTATTAGATGCTCTCAAGAAACGTCCAACTGTGTTGGATATGTTGAAATCGAAGTTGGAAGGACTTCTTGTATAGGGAACTCAGCATAAAGACAAAGTCCATGTATGCTGCATCACCCCTGGACTGCATACAGAGCTGAATGTTCGCTTATTTGATGAATGTACATGGCAGCCATGTATTATTCATGCCATTTTTCGTAATATTGTGACCGGAACAAGTTCGCACATATAGCAGAGCATCGAAACGCCAGGACAATCAGGATTCTAACGATGAAAACAGGGAGATTGTCACGTTTTGTATAGAAGACAAAGATATTGTACTTCAAGGTAATTGAGCTGTGCCACAAACTTCATTTCCAACTCAGGAGGATATCCAGTCTGCCTCTCATGAAAAATGTGCGACAGACCTAGCTAAGACACTGGAAAAACTTCTCTTGGTACTAGGTTTTACTAGAGTTGCATGGACGGTTTAATAATCCCACACCCCGAACTCTAGTCTTTTGTATGCGGTATTCTGATGAAGTAAGAAGGTCAAAAAGAATTAAATGCAAATGATTATATACTGTAGCACATCCATTTCCGTTTGCATAGATCATTAGCGTGTGAAGACACAATGGCAAGAGGTCCATACATTTGATTTTTCATAAGAAGGAATTGGTCATAATCAAATTCCATACAGTGGGTTTCCCCGACCCTGTTAAAACAGTTATAAGATTGGATTACTGGTGCTGAGAATTAGTGTAAGATGTTGGAAAGAGTTGCTCAATCTAAGAAATATGTGGTTACCGACTTCCTTCAGTCAGTGATAGGAAGATATGTAGTACATAGATTGCAAGAGTGGCAACTTAAACAATACATGAGCAATTATAACACAACACAGGAGAAAATGTAACATCATAAATACTTATCATTCCATTGATCTGATGGTCCGGTTTTTTAGGGGTTAGACAATTACAGTATCCACTTCCAGGGAGCCGTTCACTTCAGATTCCACACCATTTATAGGGAATGTTGAAATCACATCTCCAACGTTACCAATATGGATTGGTATATGAGTGTAGATTGTTGCAACGAGATGTGGATGGCGAAAGAACTGAAACCGATGCTACAGGTATCACTAGGAAACCGTTACTATACACCACTTTATACAAATCATCTTTAATAAGGCACCACTCTAACCAGAAAGACATAATAAACTATATAAAATTCAGTAACCCCAAGACCGAAGATAGCAGCAATGCCAGTTTCTACAATTCTGTGAGATGACTGTTGAGACTATTGGGCTTGTAGAATGTATGTCCAGTCAACTACTGGGATTTCCTAAAGGCTGTTGTTGAGCATGTCATATGTAACACTGTGTCTACCTGCGACTCTAGGTCACGATGATCTCACCTCATTTAAACATGTCAACACGGGTTTGAGTCACTTATGGACGTCTGCTACAATTAAATGTGGATTATCTCACATCAATTTCAACATTAAAGTCAGCCGTACCGTTGAGATCGATAAAGACTTCCTGAGTAGGTCAGAGAACCAGTGTATGCCTTGGTAGAATCGATGTTGCTGCCTCTCAGTGCACTGTAGGGAAATAAGAGATTTGCAGACATGAGAGAGCTTGTGCGGCATATCTATATAGCTGGAGCAGCGATGAGCAATGCTCGGGTTTTGGAGGAAAGTCGGGACACCGATATACGACGATTGGAGCGATAGGGCAGCTGGAGCAGACATAAAATGTCACACTAGTTAATGGAGAGGAGAAATACTTGAATCAGACGATGAAATTCAAGTACTGACTCTTATCACTGAATCGAGAGGCATTTGCTTGGGTGTTAGCCATCTTACTGGGATAGCAGACACTTCCCGTTAGCACTTGACACAATACCGGACTTTGTGTATTCCCTCCATAAAGGCGTCGATAAAATCAAAAATGGCCCCTCATCTCTCAAAATGAACTTAGTTCGTTAACACGAAACGTGCTTAATAATTCAGTCGACTGACCTCACTTTATTCGTTTTAAGAATACGTCGTTATTTATCTCATAGCACCATTCACTCACAATTTAAGAACTATAAGCCTGGTACCCGAAATCTCTTGGGAAGACGATGCTGAGCATCAAGGTAAGGAGACATGTCATTCGAGTATACGTGACACATATACTCAATTTCATATCAGAACAGAAACTGAAAAATGTTTTTCACTGAACACTTCCTTTCCTTCACACACAATCAAGAAATTGCTCACCAACAATTATATATAAACGATCTGTAACACCAGAATCCGGAAACATTTACAGTACCATACACATGTCTTTTCATGCAGTGCTGAAGTATGATAAGTTAGTGGGGAAAACATCAATACCGTAGACACAGGCTTTCTCAATTCTATCAAAGACAGAGTAATTAATCAATAACGACATATAACTCAAACACAGATAAAATCAGAAATATCGTCACATGATCCGAGACTATTAACCTGTTCATGGTAATGGAATGGCTGAGAAAGAAAATACAGAGAAATAGCGCGTTACGGTTGAGCACATGATAACATGAGCACATTATATTGGGAATGTTTGTGAAATTACTATCATTTACAACACTGCAGACTTCCTAATATTTCATTTGGGTGATACAGAAAGTTCTGAATGGATCACCTACGACTATCAACGGCTGTTAATGGTTTGTGAATGCTGAGCAGGTGGTCCTCTACTGGTAATGCACTATCCCTGATGTCAACACAGGAAGACTTAGTAACGATTCACAATTCGAGTATGTAAAATATTCGATGACTGTTAAACTGAAACTGAGGAATGAATCATACAATGATGGATCTAATATGACTACAGACCACCATAACCAGCAGTACACTGGCAGAGGGTTACACTACCAAAAAAGGATAGAATTCCATAGGTCGAACGTACAGGCACAGGGGACATACAACAGTGGATAAAGATCAGGGTTGTCACATAGAAAAATAGGTTGGACAAACAAAACTTGTTCCTAATGTCTAATTTGTTCCTAAGACCTTGGTGTTATTGAAGAGACTATTCTACCTCTCAGTTTAACATTACAACGGAATTTTCCGCAGTGTGAAAAATGAAACAGGCATTAACAAAAAAGCCAGTGAGGTACGGGACAAAAGTCTGAAATTCCTACTCCTTTATGCTTCCTACAGAGAACTGCAGCATGTCAGAATTTAAAACGGAGTATGTGTTTGATTATTCGGTAGATTATATCGAAACTTATGTACTCAATGTTGGGCCGTGGCTAGGTAGCTGTGCTTTTTTTTTCCAACTAAAAGAACATCATCCATCACTGGTTTCTGATCGGAACTGAGAACTGTTCACTGCCAATAGAGATTGCGTTACCATCCAAAATACTCCGCTGCCAGCTGGAGGGTGGTGGAAGAGCTATATGTGGGATCACTATCACGGTGAAGGGAATCTGTGACATAGAGGCATCCACAAACTTTCTTGAGGACTGAACAATCATTGCAGCACACATAAAGGAAACAGAGTTAAAAATACTAGCTATATATTTCTAATGATGATATTATATATGGGAAAGGGCTTCAACACGAAGGAACATAAAATAATAAAACCTATTTTCCCTTATTTCCCGCAACAGACGAAGACACTGGACGAAAGTGAGTAAATCAAACAAAACTGCTTTAGTTCTCCTTAGACCCTCTGGGGTCCACAATGGGTACTTCAATGTCACATGTAACATTGAATTTCCTGCCTAAAACTTTCCCACAGTATGCCATTTATTTATTTTTCCTTCGAATTCCTAGAGCAATTGGTTCGGACACTAACTATAGTGAATAATCATGATGCAATACCTGCAGTGTGATATACTTTTTGGTTCAATCACGTTGAAGGATTCGGAACATCAAAAGAAACATTCTGGACTCTCATAGATGTTGGACTCTCATAACCATAGGATTACTGTTATTAACTGCACAAATTTCGAGAATAGGAATTGCATAAACTAGTATTCAGGCATGTATATTATTGCTGCATAACTATAACCATTTGCTTGATCCTGAATTATAGTTGATTGGACGGCAAGTCAACATCACACCAAAGTGTAGTCAACCTGCGGATTTCAAACAAACATTAAAATTAGGGCGGGTGATGAAACAACAGGAAACTTGCCGTAGCACTGTAGTAAATATCTATGGGAAAGATATCATCTCTGGAGCACTCTTACCCTAACTACCAAAAGGATCTCTAAGAAACTTATATTTTATTTGAGTCTAACTACTAATAGATCAACAGCAAGGACATCCGATATGGCCAACGGTCCAAATCCGTTCGATTAAACTTGACCTTACCTGATCTCCACAACAGATGCAATCATTTACCATCATGAATTAGTTATCCTAGCGGGGACGACTTGGCAAAATATCGCCAAGAGAATGCAATATGATGATACACCCTGATTTTCTGGTATGGTTGACTTCTAATGTTGCCAAAAGTCCTTTATGAACAGATGTCAGCCAGATTCACTTACAACATAAAGCAACTATGTCTCATTATTAAGTAAGCACAAGGTGTGGGCAAGAAGTATCCAAATGTCATGAATGTTTCCCCGCTACGCAGCGCCAGCAGTGGGATGCTCCTAGATAATACTCTTAAGTGTGATGTACCTAAAGTGCCCTCGACCAATAATATGCACAACAGGTACCCTGACTCAAGGATGCGCCGCACTAAGAGAGTTCATGGTTGGGCGAAGAAACACCTCAAGGTATGCACGAAATGTAGCGTTATAGACTATCTATGGAAGAAGAAAGGAAAAGAGACAACAGGACAGTTGTCTAAAGCATTGGCTAAACAGTCTGGAGTACATCTCCATGGTTTGGAAGACGTCCTGGGTAGGAGGAAACCACCCACGTGTGTTTAATTAGTCACAGCCCTGGAGACTACTAGCTGACTCAAGTTTTGTGAAACCCAAATGTACGTTCAGTAAACGTGGAAGACAAACTTAACGTTATATATGTCGTGTTTGCTCTTTTGGAGAAGACTGAAAATTAGTGCAGCGCTAAGATTCGAACCCAGGTCTCCAGCTTATTAGAAAGATACGCTGGCCACAACAACATCCACGCACAGTTGTCATCCCAACTGCACAGACAGCCCTACCATGGCTCCCATCACATCCAAATTCTCAACTTAGCCAGACACTAATGGTGTAGTGCCCCTTCTCCATTATTTTCACTGTTCGCCGCATTTTGCCTATTCCCTGTAATACTTCGATCTTGATGTGTATCTGCACTTTCAGGATCATTAGCTGTCCTTGCCTTAACTATACATGTTGTGGCTGTTCTTTTGAGCATGTTAGAAAGAACAGACACCATTTTGATACTTCCATTATCATGAATCATGGACATAAAGGAATTAAAGTCATTGGCTACCAGTGGTCCAGTGATTTATGTCGATTGGATAGGTTGAAGCTTTGTGTCGGAGCCATCTACAGTTGATATTCATATCAATGGGGAAAGTTCTAAATTTTTGTCAGACCCATCTACAACTGATAACGATCCCGACACCTCTCAACCAGTCACTTATCAACAGTTCTTGATTATCTCTTAGTTAGGCTTGTCCAAATGGAGAAAGAGCTGAAAGACGTATTCAGAGGCTTTGGGCGTCAGATATCTCATGCTCAAGCTAGAGCAACAGACCATCACAAAAAAGTTAGGCACTACCTAGACTTGTATACCAATGAGCAAGCAATGACTCTCAGAAATGGAATTTTTCATCGTCTGAACAGTTTTACAAACATCAAATTAGCATAACCATGTTATAAACATTTATAAACAGAAGCTATTGGGATGGTCAGCTAGGAGGATTTGAAGGACTGAACCGAGATAACATATGTATCAATTTTCATCTAATAAATTCACATTGCGACGGAGAGATGCCCATATCTACACTCCTGGAAATGGAAAAAAGAACACATTGAAACCGGTGTGTCAGACCCACCATACTTGCTCCGGACACTGCGAGAGGGCTGTACAAACAATAATCACACGCACGGCACAGCGGACACACCAGGAACCGCGGTGTTGGCCGTCGAATGGCGCTAGTTGCGCAGCATTTGAGCACCGCCGCCGTCAGTGTCAGCCAGTTTGCCGTGGCATACGGAGCTCCATCGCAGTCTTTAACACTGGTAGCATGCCGCGACAGCGTGGACGTGAACCGTATGTGCAGTTGACGGACTTTGAGCGAGGGCGTTTAGTGGGCATGCGGGTGGCCGGGTGGACGTACCGCCGAATTGCTCAACACGTGGGGCGTGAGGTCTCCACAGTACATCGATGTTGTCGCCAGTGGTCGGCGGAAGGTGCACGTGCCCGTCGACCTGGGACCGGACCGCAGCGACGCACGGATGCACGCCAAGACCGTAGGATCCTACGCAGTGCCGTAGGGGACCGCACCGCCACTTCCCAGCAAATTAGGGACACTGTTGCTCCTGGGGTATCGGCGAGGACCATTGGCAACCGTCTCCATGAAGCTGGGCTACGGTCCCGCACACCGTTAGGCCGTCTTCCGCTCACGCCCCAACATCGTGCAGCCCGCCTCCAGTAGTGTCGCGACAGGCGTGAATGGAGGGACGAATGGAGACGTGTCGTCTTCAGCGATGAGAGTCGCTTCTGCCTTGGTGCCAATGATGGTCGTATGAGTGTTTGGCGCCGTGCAGGTGAGCGCCACAATCAGGACTGCTTACGACAGGGGCACACAGGTCCAACACCCGGCATCATGGTGTGGGGAGCAATCTCCTACACTGGCCGTACACCTCTGGTGATCGTCGAGGGGACACTGAATAGTGCACGGTACATCCAAACCGTCATTGAACACATCGTTCTACCATTCCTAGACCGGCAAGGGAACTTGCTGTTCCAACAGGACAACGCACGTCCGCATTTATCCCGTGCCACCCAACGTGCTCTAGAAGGTGTAAGTCAACTACCCTGGCCAGCAAGATCTCCGGATCTGTCCCCCATTGAGCATGTTTGGGACTGGGTGAAGCGTCGTCTCACGCGATCTGCACGTCCAGCACGAACGCTGGTCCAACTGAGGCGCCAGGTGGAAATGGCATGGCAAGCCGTTCCCCAGGACTACATCCAGCATCTCTACGATCGTCTCCATGGGAGAATAGCAGCCTGCATTGCTGCGAAAGGTGGATATACACTGTACTAGTGCCGACATTGTGCATGCTCTGTTGCCTGTGTCTATGTGCCTGTGGTTCTGTCAGTGTGATCATGTGATGTATCTGACCCCAGGAATGTGTCAATAAAGTTTCCCCTTCCTGGGACAATGAATTCACGGTGTTCTTATTTCAATTTCCAGGAGTGTATATATATTCTATATAGGCGATGGTATCCAGATATTCTTTATGATTTCAGCACAAGTTCTACAATCAATCATCATAGACGCCATGATAGTGTATACGGTTACACGTATGCACGGCAAAGTTCTGAAAGTAGACTACTTACTTACATCAGTTGTATAAAATATCTCCAGCTTACTTTGCCTTCTCTTAATCACCTTCATGCTAAACAATTCACTTCCGTCATAATCTGGCGACATCGGAAGCACATGCAGTGCCAACACCGCCTTTATTTGTCTGTTACATGATTATGCAGGAGGACAGTAAAGTCCTCCGCCACACACCGTCAGGTGGCTTGCGGAGTATGGATGTAGATGTAGATGTAACGCACACAGCAGTTCCAAGCAGATATTCCGCCCTGTGTCATGTGAAGTGTTGGTACCATGAGGAGCATTTTATCATCTGATGACACATTCCTAATACGAGACATTAAGTAAAGATCACATGGTAGCTCTGCTTCACACTAAGGTGCTTACTGATGCATTTCTGGTAACATAGTTTCGTATGTTTCCATGAGCAGAATGTGCCCTGTTGTTACAAGTTTTTAGCCTTTTACAATTCTGCAAAAACAAATGTTCATAATTCGAGACTGTTACGTTATAGAGAGCAATATCCTAGCAGAAAGGAAATCCTAGCACAAGGGAGCCCAATCTGCAACTTCTGATATTTATCCATTATTACATGCTCTCAAGAAACGTTTAACTGTGTCAGACTTGTTGAAATCGAGGTTGGAAGGACTTCTCGTACAGGGAACTGAGCGTAAAGACGAGGTCCATCTATACTGCATCCATCCCTGGACTGCATACACAGCTGAATGATCGCTTATTTGAAGAACGTACATGGCAGCCATGTACTATTCATGCCATTTTTCGTAATATTGTGACCGGATAAGTTCGCACATACAGCAGAGCACCAAAACGCCAGGGCAATCAGGATTCCAACGATGAAAACCGGGAGATTGTCACGTTGTGTATAGGAGACAAAGATATTGTACTTCAAGCTAATTCAGCTGTGCCAGAAACTTCATTTCCAACTCAGGAAGATATCCAGTCCTGCTTTTCATGAAAAATGTGCGACAGACCTAGCTAAGAGACTGGAAAACTTCTCTTGGTACCAGGTTTTACTGGAGTGCAAGGACGATTTGAAAAATCCATACCCCAATCAATGGTCTTTGTATGCGGTATTCTGAAGAAGTTACACGGCCAAAATGAATGAAATGCAAATGATTATCTGCTACAGCACATCCATTTCCACTTTCAAGCACCATTAGCGTCTGAAGACACAATGGCAAGAGGTCCATGCATTTGATTTTTCATAAGATGGAAGAGGTCATATTCAAGTTTCATACAGTGGATTTCCTAGACCCTGCTAAACAGTTACAAGATTGGGCAACTGGTGCTTGGTATTTGTATAAGATATTGGAAAGAGTTGCACAATCTAAGAAATATGTGGTTACCGGCTTCCTTCGGTCAGTAATAAGAGGATCTGCAGTACAAGAGTGGAACCTAAACAAAACACGAATTTAAAGCAACACACGAGTAAATGCAACATCAGAAATACTTGTCATTCCTTTGACACGATGTACCGGTTTTTTAGGGGTTAGACGATAACAGTATCCACTTCCAGGGAGCCGTTCACTTCGGGTTCCACTCCATTTATACGATATGTTGAAATCATTTCTCCAACGTTACCGTATGGATTTGTTTATGGGTGTAACATCTTGCAAGGGGATTGGGTTGCCAAAGAATTTAAACTGATAGGGAATACTGAAATCATTTCTCCGACGTCATCATATGGATTTGTATGTGACTGTAACTTGTTGCAATGAGATCTGGATGGCGAAAGAATTGAAACTGACGCAACAGGTATCACTGGACATCCGTTCTTATACACCACTATATACACATGATTTTTAAGGCACCACACAGAAATATGTCATGAAATATATAAAATTCAGGAATTCACCTCGGAAGATAGTAGCAATATTAGTTTCTACAACTCTGCGTGAGATGAGTGTTGAGATTATTGGGCTTGTAGCATGTATATCCAGTCAGTTACTGGGATTCCCGAATGGCTGTTGTTTAGATTGTCATATGTAACATTGGTGTCTACCTGCGACTCTAGGTCAGGATGATCTTACCTCATTTAAACTCATCAACACGGGTTTAGGTTACTTCTGGACGTCTGATACATTTAAAGATGGATTACCACAGATCAGTTTCAACTTTAAACTCGGCGTTACCGTTGCGAGCGGTAAAAGACTTCCTGAGTAGTTCAGAGTACCGTTGTAGGTCTTGGTAGGATCGGTGATGCTGGCTCTCGTTGCACTGTAGGGAAATAAGACATGAGAGGGCTTCAGCGGCATATCTATATGGCTGGAACAGCGATGAGCAATGCTCGGGTATGGAGGAAGGTTGGAACACCGATATACGACGGCAGGAGCGATGGGGCAGCTGGAGCAAACATGAAATATATCACAGTAGATAATGGAGAGGAGAAATACTTAAGTGAGACCATCAACGGAATTCGAGTCCTGACTCGTTTCACAGAAACGAGAGCCGACTGCTGGAGTGTTAGCCACCATATTGGGATACCAAACACCTCCCGTTATCACTCGACACAGTACAGGACTTTGTGTATTCCCTCCATAAAAGGGACGATTAAATCAAAAGATGCCTCTCACCGCTCAAAATGATGTTAAGAGTTAATTAATACGGAAACATGCTTAATAATCCAGTCGACTGACCTCACTTTATTTGTTTGAATAATATCTCGTTATGTATCTCCTAGCACCATTCACTCACAATTTAAACGTAACCAGGGCGGGAAACAAATATAAGCCTGGTACCCGAAATCTCTTTGGAAGATGATGCTGATCATCAGGGTAAGGAGACGTCGCATTCGAGTATACGTGACTCATACACTCAATTACCAATCAAAATAGAAACTAAAAACTGTTTTTCACTGAACAATAGCAAAAGACTACCTATCCACCACCCACCATTAAAAAATTTCGCACCAATAATTATATATCAACGATCTGTAGCACCAGAATCCGGAAACAGTTACAGTACCGTATGCGTGTCTTTTCATGCAGTGCTAAAGTACGATAATTTAGTGGGGAAAACATCAGTACTGTACACAAGGGCTTTTTCAATTGTATTAGACACAGAGTCATTGATCAATAACTAGATGTAATTCAAACACAGATAAAATCAGAAATATCGTCACATGATCCGAGACGACTAACTTGTTCACGGCAGTGGTTATGGCCGAGAAGGAAAATGTAGAGAAATGACATGTTACGGTTGAGCACAGGATAATACCACCACAATACAGTTGAAATGTTTGGGAAATTACAATCTTTTACTACACTGGACACTTCCTAATATTTCATTTGGGTGATAAGAGAAAGTTCTGAATGGATCACCTACGACTATGAACGGCTGTTAATGGCTTGTGGATGCTGATCGGGTGATCCTCCACTGGTACAACACTATCCTTGCGGTCACACAGGAGGACTTACGTAAACATTCCTAATTGGACTATGTAAAATATTCGATCACTGTTTGACTGAACTCAGAAATGAAGCATACAATGATGCATCGATTATCACTTCAGAATACCATTAGTAGCAGTACACTGGCAGAGGGTTACACTACCGAGCAACGACAGAAATTACCGAGGTCGACGGAACGTACAGGCACAGGGGCATACAACAGTGGATAAGGACCGAGGTTCTCACATAGAGAAGAAGGTTGGACAAACAAAACTTGTTCCAAATCTCTAATTTGTTCCTAAGACCTTGGTCTTATTGAAGGGACTATTCTACCTCTCAGTTTAGCATTACAGCGGAAAGCTCCGCTGAGTGAAAAATAAAACAGGCATTAACAAAAAAAGTCAGTGAGGTACGGGACAAAAGTCTTAAATGCCTACTCTTTTCAGTTTCCTTTAGTGAATTGCAGCATGTTAGAATTTAAAACGGAACTGAGAACTGTGCACTGCCAACAGAGGTTGCTTTACCATCCAATACCCTCCACTGCCAGTTGGAGGGTGCAGTAACAGCTGTACGTGGGTTCATCCGCAAACTTTCTTGAAGAATGGACAATCATTGCAGCACACATAAAGGAAACATAGTTAAAAATACTAGCTATATATATCTAATGATGATTTTATAGATGAGAAAGAGCTTCAACACAAAGGAAAGCAAAATAATAAAAACTATTTTCCCTTCTTTTCCACAACAGACAATGACAATGGATGAAAGTGAGTTAATCAAAAGAAACCGCTTTAGTTCTTCTCAGACCCTCGGAGGGACCACAATGGGTTCTTCAGTGTCACACGTAACATCGACTTTGCTGTCTACAAACTTTATCCCATTTATTTCATTTTTCTTCGAATTCTTAGAGCGGTTATGTCGGACAGTAACTGTAGTGAATAATCATGATGCAATAGCTGCAGAGTGTTATTCTTTATGATGCAATCACGTTAAAAGATTCGAACCATCAAAACAAAAATCATGGACTCTCACAGATGTTGGACTCTCATAACCATAGGATTACTGTTATAAACTGAACAAGAATAGGAAGCTGGATCATTGGATAAAGTAATATTCAGGTATGTAAATTATTGCTGCATATTAATAACCATTTGCTTGATCCTTAATATTACTTGATTGGACGGCAAGTCAACATCACACCACAGTGTAGACTACTTGCGGATATCTTGACAAAACGAACATTAAAATTAGTGCTGGAGGTAACACAAGCGGGACTTGATGTAACCGTTTAGTAAATACCTATGTGAAAAATATCATCTTTCCTGGGGCATTCTTACTTCAACTACAAAAAGGATCTCTAAGACACATCCATCTTATCCCTGTCTAACGACTAATATATCAACAACAAAGACATTCGATATGGTTGACAGTCAAAAGTCGTTCGATTAAATTTATCTACAACAGAAGCAATCATTACCGTCATTAATTAGTTATCCTAGCGGAGAATACTTGGCCAAATATCGCCAAGAGAATGGAATCCGATGATACACCCTGATTTTTGGTATGTTTGATTTCTAATGCCGGCAAAATCCAGATTGTGCAGCCTCTTTCCTATATAAACAGGTGTCAGCCAGATCCACTTACAACCTATATCAACTAAGTCTCATTATTAATTAGACACAATGTGTGGGCAAGGAGAATCCAGAACACCATGAAAGACAATATGAAGACTGGCAAACATACCTCACAAAATGATAAAACTCTTGGTGTGAAGTTATACTCCAGGACATAGAGGGAGTGACAATCTGAAATTCCATCCTCCGGTTCCTTATTAAGTGGTATTCCATCGACGGTGAGAAATCTCAAGGTGATAAAAAACTAAGGGCAAGTGATTTTCATTAGTAACATATCCATTTCCACTGCGATGAACCATAAACTTTTTAAAACATGCTCATGAAAGTATCCATATGCACACTCCCTAGGTTCAGAGGCAACTGAGAAAATTGCGGACGTCATATTCCAAGTTCCAGTGGGTGGCCCCTAGAATCTGCTAAAAGACTTCTTCAATTATCAGATCAATAATAAGATTGAAACTTCCTGGCAGATTAAAACTGTGGGCCCGACCGAGACTCGAACTCGGGACCTTTGCCTTTCGCGGGCAAGTGCTCTACCAACTGAGCTATCGAAACACGACTCACGCCCGCTACTCACAGCTTTACTTCTGCCAGTATCTCGTCTCCTACCTTCCAACCTTTACAGAAGCTCTTCTGCGAACCTTGCAGAACTAGCACTCCTGAAAAACTGAGTTAATCGATCAACGACGAACTTGAACGGATGTCTTACGACGTCCGCCCCGAACAGATATAACGAACGAAAGCGAACAAAATGAGATTTAAAAAAAAAAGAGAGAGACAGAGAGAGAGAGATGGTAGAGCACCTGCCCGCGTAAGGCAAAGGTCCCGAGTTCGAGTCTCGGTCGGGCACACAGTTTTAATCTGCCAGGAAGTTTCATATCAGCGCACACTCCGCTGCAGAGTGAAAATCTCATTCTGGAAACATCCCCCAGGCTGTGACTAAGCCATGTCTCCGCTATATCCTTTCTTTCAGGAGTGCTAGTTCTGCAAAGTTCGAAGAAGAGCTTCTGTAAAGTTTGGAAGGTAGGAGACGAGATACTGGCAGAAGTAAAGCTGTGAGTACCGGCCGTGAGTCGTGCTTCAGTAGCTCAGTTGGTAGAGCACTTGCCTGCGAAAGGCAAAGGTCCCGAGTTCGAGTCTCGGTCGGGCACACAGTTTTAATCTGCCAGTAAGTTTCATATCAGCGCACACTCCGCTGCAGAGTGAAAATCTTATTCTGGAATAATAAGATTATCTACAATCCACAGGTAGGACGACCACATAACCAAAAGATGCACACTGAACAATATAAGTAAATTTAACAATAGTAATATATATCATTCCATTGAGTTGATGGATCGGTTCAGCAGGGGGTTAGACAATTTCATGAGTAATATTTACTTCCAGGAAGCCGTTCACCTCAGATACTTAGCTATTAGAAGTCGTGGGTCGCCAGAGCTAGCCAAACGATTCCCTTTTGGAGAATTTTATGAACTAGCGATCGCACCAGTCCATAGGAGAGTGGTCGCGTGTAGCACATTCTGAGTCACCTCCAGCCAACTGTTCATCTCGTCCTCAGACACATGGCTTTTGTCCTCCTGATGGAGTCGTTCCAGATGCAGGGTCGCTGGCAGCTTCTGTGATAACGATGGTCGGAAATATAACACGTCCTGAATACTAACTCAGGGCACCAAACAAACTGAGCACTGTGTTACACAATGCAATTGTCAACTGAGAATTGAGAGCATTGAAATCTTTGAAATATTAGCACAAGTAGTACAAATTCGTGACGTAGTAGACATCATCAATGGAATGCCGTATGTGCCATTTAAATTTTGTTTGTTCACCCAATAGTTCTGTCAATACGCAAAAACGTTAGCTTCTAAGGCTCCAGTGAGTGGTTCCAAAACAGAGCTAGCTATTATTTCGATACACAGAGACTCTTACTGGGAAAAGAGTAATTTCCTGATCGGAACTTCAATTGATGACTTGTTTTCGGGAAATATCCTGAGTTCATTCAGCTGAAATGCTTACGTGCTTACGTACTGCCGAAACGCATATGAATATCTGGGAACAATAAAAGATATAGAGTTGTCCTACGTTAAAATCTTGAAACCTAGACAGGGTACTACGGCATTTAAGACAACAAGTTCTACGTTATGGAACAAGTGGCAACCGCCATTGCTCAATATGAAATTCCCTCATTCAAGAATTATCAGGGAGGGTATTCTCATGGGAGCCGTTCAAACAAATTTTTAGTTGTCAAGAGCCCATGCAGCTTACCTCAGCAACCAGAAGTTTGAGAGAACAAGACTGAAATCAGAGAGAAAACATTATTTTTGAGTCTCACCACGAGATACCAGGTATAAGAGCATTTGACAATTTTGAAATCTCGTTTTTGAGCCTACGCTGTGTGTAGTGATCTGGAAGAACACAGCTCACATAGTGCACGTGGTGTGTACAATGCGTTCTCGAGGAATTTAAGGCATTGACTTTTTAGGCTTTTGGAATGCTATGACAGTAAAACCACCAAAGTTTTACCGCTACGGGCAGCGCCAGCAATAGGCTCCTTCTAGCTAATAGTCTTAAGCGAGATGTACTTACAGTGCCCTCTGAGCACCAATATACAGCGCCGGGACCGTGGCACCAAGATTTGCTGCACGAAGGGAGTTTATGGACGGGCGAGGGAACACTTGAAGGTATGTACGACATGTAGCGTACACAAACTAATTCTGGAAAAAGAAAGAAAAGGAGACAACAGGACAGTTGCCTGAAGCATTGACTAAAAAGTCTGGAGTACACCTCCATGTTTTGGAAGACGTCATTGGTAGGAGGAACCACCCAAGTGTGTGTAAGTAGTCACAACCCTGGAGACTACTACCTGACTCAAGTTTTGTGAAGCCCCAAATATACATTCAGTAAACGTGGAAGACGAACTCAACGTTATATATGTGGTATTTGCTCTTTTGGAGATGTCCAAAACAACGCACACCATTTTGATCCTGCAGCCACTATGAACCAAGATAGAAAGAATTAGAGACATTAGCGACAGTGGGCGCTGACTTCAATAAATGGAGAAGATTCAAAATCTGTGCAGCGCTAGGATTTGAACCCAGGTCTCCTGCTTACTAGGAAGATGCGCTGACCACAACTACATCCAGACACAGTGGTCATCCCAACTGCACAGGCAACCCTACCCCGACTTCCGTCAGACCCAAATTCTCAACTGGACCAGACACTACTAGTGTAGTGCCCCTTTTCAGTGGTCCAGTTATTTATATCAATGGGGTACGTTGAAAATTTGTTACAGAGCAATCTACAATTGATATTTATATCAATGGGAAAAGTAGAAAATTTGTGTCAGACCCATCTAAAACTGATGACTGTCATGACTCCTCTCAACCAGTCACTTATCAACTGTTGTTGATTATATCTTTGTTAGGCTTGTCCCAAGGGAGAAACAGCTGAAAGATGCATTCAGAGTCTTTGGGCGTCAAATAGATCATGCCCCTACCAGAGCAACAGACCAGCACAAAAAAGTTAGGCACTACCCAGACTTGTACAGCAATGAACAAGCGATTACTCTCAGAACTGGACATTTATCATCGTCTGAACAGTTTTACGAACAACAAATAACCATAAGCATGTTATACCATTCCTCAGGTTGTTCCTCAGGTATCTGTATGGATTAGCCATTTCCAAACAGAGACTATTGAGAAGGTGAGTTAGGTGAACCGAGATAACATGGGTATCAATTTTCATCTAACAAGAATCAACTTTCATTTAACTAATTGACACTGCGATGGAGAGATGCCCATATCCTTTACATTCTATAAAGACGATGATGTCAAAATATGCTTCATGATTTCAGTACAAGTTCTACAATGCATATCTCATATATTCTATAAAGTCGATGATCTCAAGATATTCTTTCTGATTTCTTTACAAGGTCTACAGTCAATCAGCACAGACGAAGTGATAGTGCATACTGTTACACATGTGCGTGGGAAAGTTGAGCAATTAGCTATAACTTTACATCAGTTGTATAATGTATCACCGACCTACTTCACCTTTTCGAAACAGCTTCATGCAAAACATTTCACTTCAGTCATACTTCCAACATTCGAAGAACATGTAGTGCCAACAACGCCTTTATTTGTCTGTTAGATGATTATATAGGAAGACAGTAAAGCAAAGCACACAGCAGTTCGAAGCAGACATTCCGCCCTGTATAATGTCAAGTGTTGGTATCATGAGGAGCATTTTATCATCTGATGAGACATTCCAAATACAAGATCAGCTGGTAGCTCTGCTTCACATTAAGGTGCTTACTGATGCATTTCTTGTAACATAGCTTCGTATGTTTCCATGAGCAAAATGTGCCGTGTTGTTAACCAGTCTTTGTTGTTCTTTTACAATTCTGCAAAAATAAATGTATGGTAATCGAGACAAATAAAAGACATCTTGCGAGTCAACTTAATTCCTAATGCCTACATTTGCAAGAGTTGTTAGTACAGGAATACACCTTAATTATAATAAGCCTAGGTCTGCACCAACAGTGTTGCACCATTCCGTCAGTCCTCCAATCAAACTAAAAGCCCACAAGGCTGTGTCTTACGAAGCCGTTCGTGTCCTTAGAGGTTACAGTGCCAAAGTAATGTCAGCTTTGTATGAATATTGTGTGTGTCTCTGGAAGTATTAATAGGAAGAAGTGTAATGGTCATACTGATCCCACAAGTGGGTACAGGCATAGATGAAAGATCCAAAAACAAGTGGAGACTGCTGATCAAGATGTGCACAATACAAATATGGTGTGGATCACAATCAGAGATGAAGGAAACACTGACCTCTGTGGATAATAAATAATTAGCATCAAAAGCTTATCAAAACATACGTGACTTTTGTAGGGAAAAACATATTGAGACTGTTACAGCCTTCCTCTCCAACATATACTTTTCCAAAAATGAGTGGCTAGGATAGCCTATGCTCACGCATCTTATGCGATTTGTCTCGACTTTTAGCCAACGCTCCACTGACGCTCGTGGAAAGATACTTAATTCCCCCTTGGTTTATTGCCAATTAACAGGGGTTCGAGACACTATGGGATGTAGCCTCGACATATGCCTCATAAACACGGGATTTCGCCACTAAGACAGAGTACCGTTAAATTGACATCTATGATGCTGCTTCTCTCGCTGTACTGTGAGAAATACAGGGATTTTAAGTAATACTACAGTTTGTGCGGCATATCTACACAGCTGGAGCAGCGATGTGCATAATATTCAGGTTACTGAGGAATGTCGGCACATAGATAGGTGGTGACTGGAGGAATGGGTGAGCTGTAGTAGACATAAGAGATGTCTCACTTAATAAGAGGAGAAAAAATTCTTGGGTGACATAAGCAACGTGATCAAAGTCTTGACGTTAATCGTAACAACGAAAAGTGTGAGATGATCCACATGAGTTCCAAAAGAAATCCGTTGGAATTCGATTACTCGATAAATAGTACAATTCTCAAGGCTGTCAATTCAACTAAGTACCTGGGTGTTTATATTACGAACAACTTCAGTTGGAAGGACCACACAGATAATATTGTCGGGAAGGCGAGCCAAAGGTTGCGTTTCATTGGCAGGACACTTAGAAGATGCAACAAGTCCACTAAAGAGACAGCTTACACTACACTCGTTCGTCCTCTGTTAGAATATTGCTGCGCGGTGTGGGATCCTTACCAGGTGGGATTGACGGAGGACATCGAGAGGGTGCAAAGAAGGGCAGCTCGTTTTGTATTATCGCGTTATAGGGGAGAGAGTGTGGCAGATATGATACACGAGTTGGGATGGAAGTCATTACAGCATAGACGTTTTTCGTCGCGGCGAGACCTTTTTACGAAATTTCAGTCACCAACTTTCTCTTCCGAATGCGAAAATATTTTGTTGAGCCCAACCTACATAGGTAGGAATGATCATCAAAATAAAATAAGAGAAATCAGAGCTCGAACAGAAAGGTTTAGGTGTTCGTTTTTCCCGCTCGCTGTTCGGGAGTGGAATAGTAGAGAGATAGTATGATTGTGGTTCGATGAACCCTCTGCCAAGCACTTAAATGTGAATTGCAGAGTAGTCATGTAGATGTAGATGTTAGTTGCTAACTACCATATGGTGCAATCTGGAATGCAAGGTTATGTCAGAAATTGTTTTTTCGATGTACTATCGCACCGAAGTCATCCAGAACCATACAACGGCCAGTAGAATCCACCTTCTCAGTGTCGCCGCACATGAGAAGATAAGGTTTCCTTCTGTGCTCTTAGGTGCCCATAGAATCGGTGTCTCCTGTGAAGTTGGTGTTCACTATGATATACATACTCTCACTACCCACGATGTGCAAAGTCATAAATGACTTCCTTCCTCTTCCTCTTGTGCCAGGGCACGTCTTGGACAGGCAGGCCAGGTTCGATGTTGGCTCGCACTAACTCACTGGGAAGCAGGCAGCGAATCATGACTAAATTTGGGTCGAATGCGTTAAGGAGATTGGGTACTTTTGACACGTTAAATTTAATTTTCCACAACTTCGTCGAAATGCGGTTCAAGTACAGCTGTTGTTGACCCCTTGCTCCTCCCTGCCAGTAATTCAATCAACTATGCAGATTAACCATGACCCAGATATCACGAAGGTTCTAAATGAATGGCGAGGGCATGGTCAAAAATATTAGAACCTTCACAGATGACAAAACTGGTGAATTATCAGAAATGTTCGAGGACTGAATAAAGACGAAGGTCCCAG
The DNA here is from genome assembly GCF_023897955.1 of Schistocerca gregaria. Classification (NCBI taxonomy): domain Eukaryota; kingdom Metazoa; phylum Arthropoda; class Insecta; order Orthoptera; family Acrididae; genus Schistocerca; species Schistocerca gregaria. Next base: position 128,876,477 of record NC_064920.1, on the reverse strand, counting down.
ATCATGTTCCGACGGAGCCTGACAGTGATAAAGTAGTGTAAAAATGAGTGCCAGCGGCATTATGGAAGTGGATGCCTCTGGGGTAGGTCTCTCGAGAGGTGGATCCACATTATGTACTAATTACATTAAGTTTTGCTCATGGAGATCCATGTACTCATATATGATGTTACACTCTGGAATAAAAACGATCTGCCGTCAATACTTGACACAACACACAGCATTCCGTATTTGGTCTTTAAAAAGTTATTTAACACACGCAAAGCAGCCTCACATTGCTCACACAGACGTTAAGAGTTCGATTAATACCTAAGGTGCACAATAACCCAGATGAAAGATCTCGGTTTATTTGTTTGACAATAACCAGGGAAGAAAAAACATGAATCTCTTATGCGAAACCTCTGCTCAGTACCAAGGGAAGAAGCCACCTCATTTCAGAATACCTGATTCATATCTTCAATTACCTATCAGGAAATGAATTAGAAATAGGTTTTTGCTGAAAAATAGTAAATCCCCACCGCTCCTTCAGGCAATGGTAAGAAATATATATAAAAAAATCTGAACACATCTGAATCCAAAAACAGTTATGGTACCATACCCAGTAATCTCTTTTCAAGCGGAATTGAGGTAAATGAGTGGGTAGAAGACAAGTACACAGACGCTTTTTTACACAGGGCAAGTGATAACGATGGCTAAGAAGAAGAAAATTGTGTCCCTGCGCCATCGACAAACATTCCTGAAGACTGGAAAATCATTGTAGTACACGCAACACAAAAGGGAGTTAAAAGTACTAGCTAGACTTATGCATTGATGGTCTCGGAGAAGTGATCGCTCTTCTGCCTGAAGGAACTCAACATAGCAAAACCTATTTTTCGGTATTTCCTCCAAAATACGACGACACTGAATGAAATATAGCCAATCAAATTACTTTTTTTTCTCCTCAGACACTAGTAAAGGCCCCAATACGTTCCTCAGCCTCAAATGCGGCACTGACTTTGCATTCTGGAATCTTTTCCTCGAATTCCTGTATCAATTATTTGGGACACCAGGACTATACGCAAACACACACTGGTTTCCTGAATCTTGCATTGTAGCTGCTGTCCAAACTTAATCCCACTATAGCGCTCGTGGATGAACCTGATGCGACATGCACATAATAATAAACTTGATGATATAATCGCGCTGGAAGATTTGAACGATTAAGACAAAAAGGTTGAACTCTCATAACCATAGGATTACCACTATTAATTGAACTAATTTGAAGAATTATAAGATACATCATCGTACAGAGTAGCAATGACGTATGTAAATTGATGCTCACTATTAATGGATAATTTCCCTTGCAGGACGAGACGATATCACATCCAAGTGTTGACTATTAGAAGGTATACTGGCAGAACAAACATTGAAATTATGACTCGTCGCGAACCACGAGGGAACTTACTGAAGCATGCTAGTAGATGTCTTTCAGGAGCACTCTCACTCCAGGCTTCCAGGAGGATCTCCAGAACTGGCAATGTAAATGAATTCTGTACAAATCTGACGATTGCTATACACTCAATAGCCAATGCGTTGTGTTTCCCAATCTCTTCACAAATGGCAACCAGATACAGTACATCAATCAGAACTCAATTCGGAATACCTTCAGAATAGTTCAAAACATTAAGCTATTCCTTCGAAGAAATATGTAGGAGAAAAGATACTTGTGCATCAGGGAGTATTTGGACACACTACATTGGAAGTATTTTGGGTATTAGAATCATCTACTACACTGGTCACCTACTCTTGCTTTAACTGCGCTGTGACGAATTCTCCAAATGGATCACCTGTGACTATAGACAACTACTAATGTTCTGTGATACAATTGCAGATAAATCGTCATATCCCCAGTAACCACAAAGCCTGTTGTTGCTCCTGGACGATTGCGTCAGGAATTATTGAAAGTGCCAAACACAATGTTCGGTAACAGTCTGACAGACATCTCGAACATTGCATATTATCAAAGATCAACGTTGCAGCCAATAACACATGGAAATCGCATCTCTCAACATGACGATATAGAAGCAGTAAACACTACATCAAATGGCTCAAAGATAAGATTAGAAAAATTAACCTATAGTACCGTGAAAGACTTCTCATCTACCTGGAAGTGACATAATTATAAAGAAAAGATCTAATATGCAGAGGTTCGACCAATGTTCAGCCATTGGGGGCATCCAACTGTCGACGAAGAGGCAGGATGCCATAAAGCAAGGATGAATGGGCAGACATGACATATTCCTGGCGTTAGATGTGTACTAAAAACTTTGTTGTTATTAAAGACAAATTAGCATGTTTTTCGCACACAAACCTATGAAATTAAGGAGTGGGTAAGTTTCTCAATTACGGTAGCAAGTTTCTCAACATGTTGTTGTCTGAGGTCCACATATAAAATGAAGCCTGCTGCTGTCCCAACAAGGAGTTCGAATTTGATTATTTTGTTGAGTGTACTGAGCAGGCGGAGGGTAGATTACTTGAGCAACTCACATGCTAACATAGGTCATCTACACTCCTGGAAATGGAAAACAGAACACATTGACACCGGTGTGTCAGACCCACCATACTTGCTCCGGACACTGCGAGAGGGCTGTACAAGCAATGATCACACGCACGGCACAACGGACACACCAGGAAACGCGGTGTTGGCCGTCGAATGGCGCTAGCTGCGCAGCATTTGTGCACCGCCGCCGTCAGTGTCAAGCCAGTTAGCCGTGGCATCGCAGTCTTTAACACTGGTAGCATGCCGCGACACCGTGGACGTGAACCGTATGTGCAGTTGACGGACTTTGAGCGAGGGCGCATAGTGGGCATGCGGGAGGCCGGGTGGACGTACCGCCGAATTGCTCAACACGTGGGGCGTGAGGTCTCCACAGTACATCGATGTTGTCGCCAGTGGTCGGCGGAAGGTGCACGTGCCCGTCGACCTGGGACCGGATCGCAGCGACGCACGGATGCACGCCAAGACCGTAGGATCCTACGCAGTGCCGTAGGGGACCGCACCGCCACTTCCCAGCAAATTAGGGACACTGTTGCTCCTGGGGTATCGGCGAGGACAATTCGCAACCGTCTCCATGAAGCTGTGCTACGGTCCCGCACACCGTTAGGCCGTCTTCCGCTCACGCCCCAACATCGTGCAGCCCGCCTCTAGTGGTGTCGCGACAGGCGTGAATGGAGGGACGAATGGAGACGTGTCGTCTTCAGCGATGAGAGTCGCTTCTGCCTTGGTGCCAATGATGGTCGTATGCGTGTTTGGCGCCGTGCAGGTGAGCGCCACAATCAGGACTGCATACGACCGAGGCACATAGGGCCAACAGCCGGCATCATGGTGTGGGGAGCGATCTCCTACACTGGTCATACACCTCTGGTGATCGTCGAGGGGACACTGAATAGTGCACGGTACATCCAAACCGTCATCGAACCCATCGTTCTACCATTCCTAGACCGGCAAGGGAACTTGCTGTTCCAACAGGACAATGCACGTCCGCATGTATCCCGTGCCACCCAACGTGCTCTAGAAGGTGTAAGTCAACTACCCTGGCCAGCAAGATCTCCGGATCTGTCCCCCATTGAGCATGTTTGGGACTGCGTCGTCTCACGCGGTCTGCACGTCCAGCACGAACGCTGGTCCAACTGAGGCGCCAGGTGGAAATGGCATGGCAAGCCGTTCCACAGGAGTACATCCAGCATCTTTACGATCGTCTCCATGGGAGAATAGCAGCCTACATTGCTGCGAAAGGTGGATATACACTGTACTAGTGCCGACATTGTGCATGCTCTGTTGCCTGTGTCTATGTGCCTGTGGTTCTGTCAGTGTGATCATGTGATGTATCTGACCCCAGGAATGTGTCAATAAAGTTTCCCCTTCCTGGAACAATGAATTCACAGTGTTCTTATTTCAATTTCCAGGAGTGTCTTAGCACCAGTAGTCGGTCTACCACCCAGGTAACCAAATACCAGAAGAATGGTGCTAGAAAAACAATTTAAAAGAAGCAACATCACAGTGAAAGAAATATGTTCCCTAGACGCATCAGGAAACGTTTCAGAGGACTGACAGACAATAGCATTTAATGCACAGGAGAGCGACCTTAAGGTCTCAGCTCTTTCCAATCATTCTTTTGAGGATGTGATTATACATTGGTGCAACATAGCTGAATAGTGCTGCCACACTGCCGAACAGACTTGAGCATTTAATTCTTGGGATTGGCTAATATATGACTGGTACCTTAATGGTAACCAGCGTGGTTGTCACATCGGTGATACACCACTAAACTGACTTCAAGTGTTTATTTCATAGAGAACTCGACAGTTATAATATTCTTTCCATGGTGCACATACCCTGAACTGCTGACTACATTGAACGGCACACCCTCACCACAGTATCGTCGCTCGATATAAGACACTGAGATACAAAGAACTGTGTGAATCTGCATGTACACTCATATACACCTGAAAACTTGGTTTAGAAAGTCCTGTTCTATCCAATCAACGAGAGCACCATTCCAGCTGAAAGTCTTGCGTATATGTCCTCGTAAAAATGAGAAATCGTTTCACGAAATCAGAAGGAGAATGAAAGCCCTTTTAGAAATTCTACAGGATCACTGTCACTACTGGTGAAACTTGAAGCTCTACTGACCTGGAGGTAACGGAGGACTACCAGTGGCATTCATTCAGTGGGCTCAAGGGAAGTACTATTACCCAGTATAAACAGAAAACTGAGGCAAATCTACTAGAAATATTAAAGTTTAATAGTACAGCAAATATCGTTTGACAAAAGCGATATTATACAATATTTTAAGGTTAATGTTGCTGATTTTTCATAATTATCGATTAAATTTATAAGTTTGCGATCACTGTTAAGTTATAACTTCGTCAGTAGACGTTGGTGTAAGGTTACAAGGACTAAAGGATGTAATTTCTTTACTGGTACTACTGGAAACATACCCTGTTTAAGAGACTAATTACACACATGGTTCAGTTTCGTGATATCTAAACGCCATAAGCAATCTCTATAGTTTTAATAACGATCATATAGGCATGCTGCTGTTGGCGGGAAGGTAAGCAACCACGCTCGCAACTCATCGTACTTCTGAGCGGCGAAATAATGGCAACCCAAGCAGGGTAGCCCGTCGGGTGAAAAGTCGAATACAGCGGCACAATTTTCTTGCCCATAGTTTTCAAGCAGGTGAGAACCATATTACAACTTGGTTGACCGACAACTGGATCTTGCATTGTAAGTAGAGAATTTGGCGTGTAACTTTTCAGTGCCCATCTTTACAACTGGGAGGGGATCTTGCATAATGTAGAAAGGGCAGAGCTGTCAAGGAGTCAATTCACTCGGACCACACTACTGCATATGGGGGAGAGGCGTCTTATACGGTAAAAATAATACGGAGAGTACGAGATATACCCAGTGGGTCATGTTGGCAAGAGACAGCGAACTGATTTAAACTCGTTAGGCCGACAAAATACAAACGACGAAGAAACAAAGCTTGCACGCACGAAGAGTCTATCATGTCAACGTTTGGTTATGGACACAACACGTGGGCCTCGTCATCAAACTGTTATAAAGAACCAACACACCAACACACAGTTATGTGTGCAAGTCACTGGCTCCCCTTCTTACATAACTACGAAGACTCTGTTGCCAATAATGTTTAGGCTATCGACCTCGATTTCCAATTAGAATAGCAGTGTGTTAGAAGAAATCTTAAAGAGGATAATACTAATGGTGCAGGAGGTTTATGAACGGTAGCTTCTCAAAGCACGTTTGAGTAATGCTAATTAATAGTCGAAAACGCACAAAAAAGGTTGTTCAAGATCCTGAATCGACTCTTAAACTTGTGGCTAAAAGTTGTTACCAGTAAATTTAATATAGTAAATACTATTTTCAGTTTCTTCGACAACACACCATGACGTTACAAGAGACGGAGGTGTTAAGGGGAATCCACATTCTCTCACATCGAAGCAGATATCCCAACAGATTCATTGGTCTTATACGTAGCAGAGAATTCTCCTCGTGGAATCCGTGCTACAGAAAGCTCCTCACATTCTTCTTTAAATTTTTAGACCAGTCTAGAATTTCATGATTTTGCAAGTGAGATCACTTCAATTGACCACTTAACCAACTCGTGCCAATATGTTAATATTCTATTGCGCCTGAAACACAAGCATCAGTTTGGTAGTAACCAATGACTTGTATTTCCAATCTGTACCCAAGTGGCGACCGGATACAGTACTTAATCAGAACTCAATTGGGAATACCTTCAGAATAGCTGAAAACATTAAGCTATTCCTTGGTAATGGGTACACCTTCGAAGAAATATGTAGGAGAAAAGATACTTGTGCATCAGGGAGTATATGGACACACTACATTGGAAGTATTTTGGGTATCAGAATCATCTACTACACTGGTCACCTACTCTTGTTTCATCTGCGCTGTGACGAATTCTCGAAATGGATCACCAGTGACTATAGACAGCTACTAATGATCTGTGATACAATTGCAGCCAGATTGTCATATCACTGGTAACCACGAAGCCTGTTGTTGCACCTGGACGACTGTATCAGGAATTATTAATACTGCTAAACAGAATGTTCGGTAACAGTCGGACAGACATCTCGAACCAAGCTAATAATCAAAGATTAACGCTGAAACCCATAACACACTGAAATCAAATCTCTCAACATGATGGTATAGAAGCAGTAAACATCAAATGGCTCAAAGATGACATTAGAAAAATTAACCTATAGTACCGTGAAAGACTTCTCATCTACCTGGAAGTGACATAATTATAAAGAAAAGATCTAATATGCAGAGGTTCGACCAATGTTCAGCCATTGGGGGCACCCAACTGTGGACGAAGAAGCAGGATGCCATAAAGCGAGGATGAATGGACATACATGACATATTCCTGGCGTTAGATGTGTACTAAAAACTTTGTTGTTATTAAAGACACATTTGCATGTTTTTCGCACACAAACCTATGAAATTAAGGAGTGGGTAAGTTTCTCAATTACGGTAGCAAGTTTCTCAACATGTTGTTGTCTGAGGTCCACATATAAAATGAAGCCTGCTGCTGTCCCAACAAGGAGTTCGAATTTGATTATTTTGTTGATTGTACTGAGCAGGCGGAGGGTAAATTACTCGAGCAGCTCACATGCTAACATAAGTCATCTATGGTCACCAGAAGTCGGGCTACCACCCAGGTAACCAAATACCAGCATAATGATGCTAGAAGAACAATTTAAAAGAAGCAACATCACAGTGAAAGAAATATGTTCCCTAGACGCATCAGGAAACGCTTCAAGAGGACTGACACACAATAGTGTTTAATGCACAGGAGAGCGACCTTAAGGTCTCAGCTCTTTCCAATCATTCTTTTGAGGATGTGATTATACATTGGTGCAACATAGCTGAATAGTGCTGCCACACTGCCGAACAGACTTGAGCATTTAATTCTTGAGATTGGCTAATCTATGACTGGTACCTTAATGGTAACCCGGGTGGTTGTCACATCGGTATTCATTTCCATGGTGCACATTCCCTGAACTACTGACTACATTAAAGGACTCTCTATCACCGCAGTATCATCACTCGATATAAGAATCTGAGATACAAAGAACTCTGTGAAACTGTATGTACACTCATATGCACCTGAAAATTTGGGTTAGAAAGTGCTGTTCTATCCAATCAACGAGAGCACCATTGCAGCTGAAAGTCTTGCGTATATGTCCTCGGAAAAATTAGAAATCGTTTCACGAAATGAGAAGGAGAATGAAAGACCTTATAGCAATTCTACAGAATCACTGTTACTACTGGTGATAGTGGAAGAGACCCTCCCAGTTTAGAATTCAATGCAATTTGAGGTATATGCAGGCAACAAGGACCAGTGAGTTACTGGACATCAGAAACGTGAAGCTCTACTGACCTAGAGGTAACGGAGGACTACCAATGGCATGCAAACTCAGTGGGAACAAGGTAAGTACTATCACCCAGTATAAACAGAAAACTGAGGCAAATCTAATAGAAATATTAAAGTTTAAAAGCACTGCGAATATGGTTTGACAAAAGCGATATTATACAAAATTTTAGGGTTAATGTTGCTGATTTTTCATAACTCTCGATTAAATTCATTAGTTTTCGCTCACTGTAAGTTATGATTTATCAGTAGACGTTGGTGTAAGGTTACTAAGACTAAAGAATGTAATTTCTTTACCTGTACCATTGGAAACATACCCTGTTTAAGAGACTAATTACACACATGGTACAACGTTTCATGATATCTCAACTCCATAAGCAATCTCAATAGTTTTAATAACCACCATATGGGCATATTGCTATTGGCAGGCAGGTAAGCAACCACGCTCGTTGCACATCGTACTTTTGAGCGGCGAAGTAATGACAATCCAAGCAGGGCAGCCGCTCGTGTTAAAAGGTCGCATTCAGCGGCACAGTTTTGCTCCCACCGTTTTCTAGGAGGTGAGCACCATATTACAACTTGGTTGACCTACAACTGGATCATGCATTATAAGTAGAGAATTTGGCATGTGACGTTTCAGTGTGAATCTTTACAACTGGGAGAGGATCTTTCATAATGTAGAAAGGGCAGAGTTGTCAAGGAGGCAACTCACTGGGACCACCATACTGTATATGAGGGAGAAGTGGGGCATGTGTTGTCAACAGACAGCGACCTATGATTTAAACTCGTTAGGGACGACAAAATACAAACGACGGAAAAACAAAGATTGTACAAAAAGTCTATCAGGTTAACGTTTGGCTTTAAGACAAGTGTGCCTCGTCGTCAAACTGTTATGAAGAACCAACCCACCAACACACAGTTATGTGTGCAAGTCACTGGCTCCCCTTGCAACACAACTACGAAGACTCTGTAGCCAATAAAGTTTAGGCTATCGTCCTCGATATACAATCAGAACAGCAGAGTGTTAGAAGAACGATGTTTGTGTGTGCAGGTTTAAAACTGGTCGCGGGAAGAAAGTAGATGCAGCGGACGAGCAGCACCAACACGTACTTTTCAGGCAATCCACAGATGTTTTAGTGAGTGTGTAAGGAAGAACCATCGTGTTTATATCAATCTCTGTGCTTATTGTGTCACTGACTATTGTTATTAAAACAAGGACAGTTGAACAATAACTCTTGAAGTAATCTTGCTATAGGAAAGCCTTATTTTCTGAATCATATTAAGAAAAAGTATGGTATCTAAGCCAACTTTCTTTTAACTGTAGCTTAATCAGTTTCTGACGTTCGGCTGTACGAGGGACTTTCAGAAAGTTACATTTTTATGTGGAAAGTGAGTGTTTTATTTTGTATGGAGGTCAAATATATCGTTAATTGACTTATCTCATAAGTAGAAAGAGTCTAAAAATTATTGTACCTAGTTGTATTAGACGGAGAAGAAGTCACGAGGATTTCCAGCAGCTGGCTAGCCAGTAAAGAAGAGTGGCTGAATGTTCCAAGTAAGTCACCTTGTTAAGATGTGGAAGGTGGTTTGGGGGAATAAACCAATATACCCCAGATTCACACTCACACTTTAAGTCATTAGAACGTTAGAAGTTACAGATCTGTTATTTAAGTATGCACATGTACTTGGAAAACAACCTGGAGTTATTAAGGATTATCAATACAACATGGATAATAACTACATGAAACTTTTTTTGTATCCTCATATCCCATTCCTTGGACGAAACGATCATAGTAACCGTTTGATTCAGGCCTGACAACTTGGACAAACAACTGTTGAAGTTCCATGATACGCAGAATTTTACCATATTGGACAGAAGATCCTCTTACTGGCAAATCAAACTCTATCCAGAAAATACAAAGTACACAGCTCCTGTACGTGGTGACAGAAGCTTTGCATTCTGTATTTACCACGGCATTAGATAAAGTATTAGGACCAGAAAAACTTAGCAAGGTTACAGCCTATGTTGACGACTTGTTAAACGCCACCTTCACGTGGTCCGAGCACATTCGGCTGATTGAGAAAGTTTTACAACGTTTTTCAGAATACATGGTGATGGCCAATTTAAATTTTTTTTGAAAAAGTATCACTTTGGCACGGAGGAGGTAAAATTTTATCATCACATTATCTCTGAACAAGGTATGCTCCTTGACCCTAATAAACTCGATGCCATATGCAATTGTCCTGCACCTAGGAACAAGAAATAACTTAAAGCCTATTTGGGATTAACGTCATTCTTCCATAATTTCGTACCCAAACAACTGATCAACAGTGATGTCCTGCTTAATTTTTATGCAATGAATAAACCATGGCTGTGGGATAACAACTGGCAAGACGATTTCAATAATATTAAAGAGGCATTAGTGAATGCAAATATACTTAGTCACTCCAATATGGAAAAGGACTTCTATCTGCACATAGATGCCTCTTCGAAGGGTCTGGGGGATGTGTCATTCAAGATGAAGGCTGTAAGATATTGCTGAAGGTAATAAGTTTTGATAGCCATATGTTAACTGAGGCAGAAAGATCATCTCTGTATCAGAATTAGGAGAGTTGGCAGTAGTCTGGGCATTCAAAAAATTTGAGTACTTTTTATGGTGTAAGAGTTCAAAACTATATTGTGATCGCCAACCCCTTTCATTTTTGTTGACACACATTACTGCACAGGCGACTGGCAAGGTGGTGTCTATATCTGCAAGGTTTTTATGTTCAAAGTTATTTATACCAAGGGCAGTCAGAACATGACTGCCAATGGCCTATCAAGGTTACCTCAAGGTCTAGATGGATTTAGTGAAGTTTTGGAACAGAATTCTGAGATAATAAGTTTTCTTATGCAAAGTAAAATATGACAATCTGACTACAGTAAACAAATGAAAACCACACAACAATAGGACGTAAGATGCACAAGGTCAAACATAAACTAACACAGGAAGGCAACGAACATGTTAAAATATGGTACAGGGAATATAAAGGCGTTATATTCCATCGCAAACAAAGGAGCGTTTGTCTTTTTGAAAAGTACATTGAGGAATCCATAGCGTACACCCATGAAATGTGGGGACACTATGTGGTAAGTAAATGTACCAACAAAACATTGCTACTTTCCAAATATATATTTAGTGTCTCTGTATGTGGTTGGCCCCTATCCAAGAGACAAGGGTGGAGCAAGATACGTAGTAGGACTATATGATGTTTTTACAAAGCATGTTAAGATGTACACTGTACATAATACAACAGCGACCTCCATCAGGAAAAGGATCGAAGAAGATTACTTGAGGATACGAAAGCCAGGAGTGATCAAAAAATGGGTAGACTATGCCACACCTTCCATGCAGGTCATTAACTGTCTCACAAATACTTCCACTGGTTTCACGGCAAATGAATTAATGTTATACAACAGACAAAAGGGCAAATGACAGTCAGCCATACCAAAATTACCAGTGGTGGAAGTGACAATAGAGGAGAAAAGTAAACAAGCAGCAATCGCACTGGAAAACAGGGCTGAACACAAGAAGAAAATCTGTGATCGGAAACTGAAGCGTTTTATACAGTTTAGAGAAGGCCAATGAGTTCTGCATGAACTTACTTAAGCATGTAATTGCTTAAGTAAGATGTACAACAGTGTTGTAAGCATGTCAGTATTTTTTAGTTTTGTCAAAGTAACGTAATAATTTTGATGTGACATAGAATAAAGGTTCTGAAACATAATGTTAGTATTGATCATTCTTGGTGTAAAACCCAAGTTACAGTGGACATGAAGGGACATAGTGCTTGTGGCAGCAGCAGATAAAAAGCAGTTGGATTAGTACACCCTACAAAATTATAAGAATTTTAATAGTAATTTCACATGTGGTGAATGTAGCCAGGGTACGTCATGATTCTGTAAATTAATCTTACATTTTGTTTCAGAAAAAGTTTCCAATTCTACATTGTATTTGAAAGTTACATGAAGAAAACAACAATATGGTAATCAGGAGCACTACAATACGAACAGCGTAATGATAAACGCCAAAAAATAGGTAAACTAAAAATAATCAAAAAGCATAGAAGATGAAAAGTACTGTAGGTACATTTTTTTTTTGTTACTTGTATGAAACTTTTTCACTAGCTTTGTTAATATGGAAGACGACAGGGAGGTTGACATAAATAATCAGAGTGGTGCAAATGTTAGTGGGGAGGAAATAAATGATAATGATGCAAGTATTGTTCATCAATCCACGATGAAGGTCATGTAGTCAATCGAAACAACGGAATTGGGGAAAACACTGACCACACTAATTTAAGTGTATGTTCACCTTTTCGTGGGTTCGAGTCAACTGCATCTGTATTGAATAGATTAGTTTAACTAACGGAGGAACAGAAAAAGTCGATTGTTGAACATATAACTTGTCTTGATCAAAAACTTGACTTTATTGAAAAGAAATTAGATGGACACGGGAACCAAATACGTGAAACATAAGATAGCTTAGAATAACGTTGGGTAAAAGTAAACAAAAATATCAAAAACGTGTCATTTATAGAGGGGAAAATTTCTACTTGAAAACAAGATCAGTAGAATTTTGAAGAAAGGTTAGATTCTGCAGAAGGAAAATATGATAGTTTCGAAAAATTTGCAACCTCAGAATTTCAACATTTAAAAAAGTTTAACAAAGATGTAATGAAAAAAATTACTGACATAAAAGTATACAAAACTTAACCAAAATTGCGGATGATAATTATATAGAACTAAAACAAGACGTAGGTACATGTGTAGGACGAATTTCAAATTTCAGCTGAAAAATTCAGGAAATTGAGGACACTGTAACTATACAATCTTTCAGCAACTACAATCAATTTTGGAATAATATCAATATCAAACCTTTTCAGGGGAAGGGAATATACATCCTGTCAACTTTATGTTCCAAATTAAAGCAATTTGAAAGAAGCATGAGTGAAAACTTAAAAATAAAATTCGTTAAAAAATTCTTGGATGGTGAGGCTCTCCGTGGGCCAAATAGACAATCAAAACTCATATAACATTTTATGAAGTTGAGCGTGCTTTTATAAATAAATTTTAGTCGGAAACTAGACAAGCCAGAATCAAGTCCGAATTCTTAAATGGTTCAAATTTCAAGCAAGGTAGTGGTTGAATGAAAAGATTTTGTGGTGGTGGTGGTGGTTAGTGTTTAACGTCCCGTCGACAACGAGGTCATTAGAGATGGAGCGCAAGCTCGGGTTAGGGAAGGATTGGGAAGGAAATCGGCCGTGCCCTTTCAAAGGAACCATCCCGGCATTTGCCTGAAACGATTTAGGGAAATCACGGAAAACCTAGATCGGGATGGCCGAAAAGATTTTGTGAACAGCAGTTAAAAACGTTAGTGCATTTAGATATGTCATTAGATGAGATATTTCAAATAGATGCTTTGAAAAGACGTTTGCCACAAAGAGTACAGTGGGGTCTGGTTCATGAGCCTGACGACACTATTGAGGAATTTTTGAGATATGCTGACAAATTAAAACTTAGCCTGGGAAATGACTGAAGTGTATAATGACAGTAGAAATAGAAACATGAGAGTTTTCAATGATCATTTCGAACATAGTGATAGGAGGAGAGATTTTAGGAATGAAAATTATAGGGAGATTTTGGAAATGAAGGTACCAATGGAACAGTAGATTCAGAAATGATGACAGAAGAAATGGAGAAAGAAATGATGAGCAGAGACCAGAGATGAATTTTTGAACCAAGAAATAGGCAGTGGGGACAAGATCAAGGAAATAATAGTAACAGTGTGGATGGATATGGTGGATATGGGCGCTCAACAGTGTAGTCTTTAGCGCCCGAACGGAAACAACAACGGACGACTGTCACTAAAATGCAGCAAGTGATAAAATAGGACTAAAATTAAAGGTGAAAGGCTACACAGGCAGTTTGCACGTCAACAGTTGCAAAGTGGAATGCAGCACATAAAGAGGATAACTGCAAGAGAACGTAGGTGAAAGGGTTAAAATGAAACGCATAGCACATGTTTGGAACTGGCTTATTACAAGTATAAAAAGGCATGCGTAAGAGGACAGTGCCCTATGCGAAGACGTGTAAGGGTCACTCCGTCACGCCTAGGTGACCGGCAGAAGGAACACCACGGCTGAATGGTGGGTTTCACCAATCGCAGCTTATTTTCCCTCACCGCCAGCCATTCCTCCTCCCACGATTGCATATACTTCCGCCGCAGCACAGAAACAATACCTTGCAAAGGAATAGAACATTGTGTCACCTCCGATAATCTGCAGGCGTCCTTGGCAGCTCTATCAGCTTGTTCATTTCCCCGTATGCCCACATGCCCTGGCACCCGGCAAAAGGACACTTTCTTGCCCTGTCGTTGGAGGATGTACAGTTGGTCGTAAATCAGCTGTTCCAACTTCTCCGCTGGGTACAGGTTCTGCAGTGACTGTAATGCGCTCATTGAGTCAGAGCAAATTAGAAAGTTTTTGCCCTGAGTACACCGTAATAGTAACAATTTTGATAAGGGAAAGAATGGTCCAGGAAACTAAGGCCTCTTTCGGAGACTGGGTTAGTGAGGCAAATCGAAATGGTGTCTTTAATCAGCACATTGTGGTAATTTCAGAAGGGAGTAGGGGAAATAGGGCATACCAAAACTGTGTGTCCAGAAGACAACCTGAAGTAAACAAAATTTTGATAGGGAATTTTGGGAGATTTTTTTATTTGAGAACAAAGATGAGCAAAAAAGGAAAAGATAATCTGAATTTAGAGGAAAACATTTTGAGAAATTTCTTTCATAGTAGTAATGTGATAGTAGTTACTGATAGTGATGAGAACAGATCTGATCAGTATGGCTCAGTGAAAATGTTGAGTGGCTGTGAAATGAATGAAAGAACTGATACTGATGTCGTCTGTATGGAAGCTGATGATCATGTACTTAGAAATGAAAGTGAAAATGGCAGTGTTATTCCAGATAAAATTTCAGTAATAAGCAGGAAAAAAATGGTTATGTGGTAGAACAGAACGATCATAGTGTTGAAGTTGTTGGTGTATTGGGTATGAACTGAATATTTAAGGCAAAAGATGGTTATGTGGTAGAACAGAACGATCATAGTGTTGAAGTTGTTGGTGTATTGGGTATGAGCTGAATATTTAAGGCAAAAGTAAATTTTATCTGGGCTGACATGAAAATAACATTTGTTGAAGCAAAGAGTGGAATTCATGGGGAAGCTAGTATTGTAATGGAAGATCATGGCCAAAGTAATCTGATTAGGGGGTGCAAGGGACTAATGGTGATGGTTATTGTGAGGAAGGGGAAGAATTTTGTATTAACAATAACAGTGTTGACTCCTACAGTGAACTGGTAGCTAAAATAGTGTCTGAAACTGAAAGCCTTAATGTAGAGAACAGAAGAGAACTTCAGAATTTTTTATGGGATTTTAATGACATACTTCATGTATAACCTGGAGAGTAAAAGGGTACCAATATACTCACTTCTTTTCTTTTGCAGATGGGAATAGCATGTGGTTTAGTGAAGAATGGATCATGCACTTTTAATTTCAATTAAAAGTGCATGATCCATTCTTCACTGAATCAGATGCTATTCCCATCTGCAAAAGAAAAGCAGTGGAAAGAGATCTTCAGAAAATGGAAAGGTGGAAAATAATAGAAGCTGCAGTTCATACAACAAAGCATTAGTTGTGGTTTCAAAACGAGATGGAGGTATCCGATTCGTTCTTGATTCAAGACATCTAAACAGATACTTATAGAGAGAAACTGACCATCCTGAAAGCATAGATGAATTGCTTAATAAGTTTGAAAATGTAAGGTATATGACTAGCCTTGACTTAACTTCTGGGTCGTATCAGATTGAACTGGAGAGAGATTCTAGAAAGTACACTGCATTTTTGTTTAATGGAAAAAGTTTTCAGTACTGTGTCGTAGCATTTGGTTTAAATGTATCTGTAGCAGAATTCATTAGGGGGTTAGACTTTGTTTTGAGTAAAGAACACTTTGAAAAATTAATCATGTATGTGGGTGACATTTTAGTATCAAGCAAGACCTGCGAAGAGCGTATACAAATTTTAAAGGAAAATGGAGAGAAAATGAGACAAAAGGGTATGACACTAAAATTACAAAAATGTAAATTTGCAGTGAAACAATTAAAATTTCTGAAACAATTAAAATTTCTGAAACAATTTAAATTTCTTGGCCATTGCATAAGTGAGAAAGGGACTTTGCCTGATGGGGAAAATATTGAGACCATCGCAAAATTCCCAAAACCTAGGAAAGATTTTAATAATATTTTGGGTTAGTAAACTTTTATCGAAAATATGTGAAAACACAGGCACTTAATGCACCGTGTTTAAATAACCTGTTAAAAAATGAAGTGTGGGATTGGTCTGATGAATGTCAATTAGCCTTTGAGGAAATTAATAAAGAATTGATAGAAAGTGAAATCCTTTATAGGCCTGATTTATCATTACCATTTTGCTTGATGACTGACATTTGTGATTCTGCTTTGGGGGTACATTTGCTCCAAGGAAAGGAAATCAATGGGGAAATAGAACATCATTCTATAGCATTTGCAAGTATCAATGAACTGTGGATGAAGCCCAACCGACAGGCAGTACATTCATTGAGCGAATATATGAGTGCATTGAGAATAGTTATCCTCTAGCCGAAATATAGATCTGCACAATATTTTTTTAAAAAAGGTCGACTGACCGCTGCAATCTATAATTTATTAGAAAGAATATTGCTACTACAATACATGGGTACCCTGCGCATCACAAGGACTACCGGCATCGAAATAAAGAGTTTTTGTTGCTCCTCAGGAGCCACTCCTTACGAGGGTCTCCAGAGTATTTCAGGATAACGGAGCTTGTCTCAACACTCTACAGCGACACTTCACTTTTCAAACAAAAACGGATTGCATAATATTTCCCACTTCTCGTCCAGTGCTTGTCTGTATTCGGTGTGCCACAGCTGCTCAGGCCCCAGGAGGTTGTAGCATTTTAAGAGCTCTGTCGCAATAAGGGGTCAGGCTTCTCCAAAAGATTATAGTGGTGGTGTGGTGTGTTGGGGCTTATGGGCGCTCAACATCGAGGTCATCAGCGCCCTGACACACATTAAAAGGAACGAACGTGGACAGACCTAAGAAAACTAAAGCACACACTCAAAGAAAGCAGGAAAAGAAGGAAAATGTTACATAAGAAAGTAAAACCTAAGGAAAGGGGAAACATAGCAACAAGAATGTCACAGGAAATTGTTATTGGCTGCCCACTTACATAAAATATGGGCTAGCTTGTTACACAGTGAGCAAATTAAAATCCTCTCCCTAAAATCTTTGTAAAAACATTTGACATGTCACAGAACTTTAAAACTTTAGCCACATTCGTCCGAGTGTTGCCTAAAAGAGATGGCAAGTCCGCTGGCAAGTCAGCTGTGGCCCGCTGGTCAGAAAATAAAACGCAATCCAATAAAACGTGGCGCACAGTGACCTGGACGCCGCAACCACAACACATTGGAGGGTCCTCTCGCCGGAGCAGGTAGCCATGCGTCCTAGGGCTGTGGCCTATTCGAAGCCGAGTGAGGAGAACCTCATCCCGTCGATGGGGCTGCAAGGAAGTACACCACACACGCGTTGTGGGCTTGACTATACGGAGCTTATTGTCAGTCACTTCCAGCCACTCATCCTCTCACCGACGCATAACCCGTTACCTCAACAGCGAGGTGAGTGCGTGCAAGGGGATAGCACACTGAGATACGAGTGGGGCGAGACACGCCTCCTTGGCTGCGAGATCTGCCCTTTCATTCCCAGCAATGCCGAAATGCCCCGGAACCCAGCAGAAAGCTACAACCTTCCCCAGTCGCTGTAGGCGGAGGAGGGCGTCCTGGATGGTCTGGACAGTTTTGTCTGCCGGATACAAACGTTGCAATAAGTGAAGAGCACTGAGTGAATCGGAACAGGGAAGATGGTGTAAGATTTCAATGTACCATCACTTTATCTCCATACAATGTTACAATGGAAGCCTGAGACAGAAAGTTTTATGAAAATCTGGATGGACATGCATTGAAAACCAAACATCAGTGTAAAGAGCTCTTATAAACTCATGGCGTCCGGCAGAGTGGCCGCTGCTACTGACGGATGCCTATCCAAAGGGACACACAGATGGGAAAATATTGCACAAGCGGTGCCAAGAATGAGAATCACAAACCACCACAGAACATGCAAGAGGGAAAAGTATTGCACAAGCGGTGCCAAGAATGAGAATCCCAAACCACCACAGAACGTGCAAGAGGGAAAAATATTGCACAAGCGGTGCCAAGAATGAGAATCCCAAACCACCACAGAACATGCAAGAGGGAAAAGTATTGCACAAGCGGTGCCAAGAATGAGAATCCCAAACCACCACAGAACGTGCAAGAGGGAAAAATATTGCACAAGCGGTGCCAAGAATGAGAATCCCAAACCACCACAGAACGTGCAAGAGGGAAAAATATTGCACAAGCGGTGCCAAGAATGAGAAACCCAAACCACCACAGAACGTGCAAGAGGGAAAAATATTGCACAAGCGGTGCCAAGAATGAGAATCCCAAACCGCCACAGAAGGTGCAAGAGCTATTTCTGATGTTGAAATCACCAATAACGTCACGTTTGTATATGGCAGTTAATCAGTCTTTACTGTCACAGCTCTGTACCGGTGGGAAGTCACCCAACTCCATGTCACAAGATGGCTTTTTATTCGATCAGATAAAATATTTGATAAGACCAGACACAAAGGACAACGCAACAAATGAAAAAAACGAGATTCAGCCTACAGCAAGCAGGCTGACCGCAACGCATCGTCCTCTCACTGTTATTGACGATCTCTTACGGCTGGTTTCAGGCACAGATTTTTATGAAAACATAGAGGCTTATACATGGAGAATGACGACTGAATGTAATGAAATCTTATATACCCTTGACAAATGCATGGCATCTGGCATATGACATCCTGCTGATGCAGTTAGTTACAAATGTCTATCCAAATAGACAGACAGACAGACATTGGCACCGCACGGCCGAAATTCTCACCAAAAATTAGTACACCAAACCAGAAGAGAATATCCACACCCCATTTCTTGGTGAAGAAATCGCCATTGAGCTTACATCTGAAGGCGACAACTCAATGCCGCCTCTGACACAGCATTATGCTGTAAGCATGTTACGCAAATCCCTGTCATATACTGAGTTCATATTCGATGCAGTGAAGTACCAGACACAATGGAAGACACAGTAATTGGAATAATGAGTCTCTGCTGACTGCGTGGAGTGGGCCCCTCGCCATGATTACATATCAGCAAAAACCAAGAATCCCTAAGTCAGAGACGACTTCATATGGTGAAATGTCTCAACAACACTTGGTAAGAGGGCTATCTTGACAAAATCTAACCTACCAGAGGCAATGTTTCAAGGATGGACAGGAACCATGGACACCCTGCTCAACCTCCAAAACTCCCTTCACTATGGGAGACATACCAAACAAGAATGGCATCGTTCACTGCAGGCCTCATTCATCATGCGTGCAAGTCATCAAGCTACACCCAGCACTTTGGAAACAACACAGTCAAGGATAGCCATCGAACACCTCCGAAAAGCATCTAAAATCTGTAATTTTTTCGTGATGGTTCAGAAGTTTGAATGCCCTCAAAGATATTTCCACAACCTTCAGGGAGAACATTAGAGGTCCAAATACATGCACGATGCGTCACACACTGCCTAAGGTGCATACATGGCAGTGTTGGAAGAGGGGTCATGTCCCATTACTGGATGTTTGTCTACAACATAGACGTGTATGAAACTGGTAGTCACAATAACTCACAGGGTGAAGGAGCAACCTTTCTTAGTGGTAACAAATTATGCATCTGCCCTTAAAATTTTAGGCAAATGAGGAGAACCAGCTATATTAACATATATCATCCAGAAAGAAAAAAACACTCTCGTCTCCTAACACTTGACTTAGGCCCACAAAGCGGATAACATATAGGATACTAGTGTTAGGAGGAAAGTGAAGGACCTTGTTGGGACCACTTTCGAGCAGTCCCTACCTAGGATTCGAATATATAACATTGATTTAAGAAATAGGAAAAAAGCTGTTTGTTGCTGGGCTACCTGGCTCACAGCCAGCAGACACGACGTATATACAGTGCATACAACACTTTGTTCGAGCAGGGAGTTTGTCTCTCATCCGGGTGATTTCCTGCAGCAAATTAGTATACAGAGCTGATAGTCACGATGGCTCCCAGGGCAATGAGGCTCTGCTGATATGTGTGACAAAGCAGTTACCCCAAATGTTTAGGGGAATGGGGAAGGACTACTAAGTAACATCCGTCAGCCAGGAAATTAAAAACACTCTCATTATTTAGCACCTGTCTTTAGGTGACTCAAAGCACATTAATGTTGGGAGGATTGAGAAGATCCGTGTTGCGACTACTTTGAACTGAGCCAGCTTCTTAGGGATATAATCGCATATTTCAAAAAATACGAAGGAAAGTTGTTACATCTATGCATGACTACCACCCACGAAGCCAGGAATCCATTCCCAGCCTCCAAACAATGGTTTGTGTATCTCCTCATAAGCAACTCGTCCCTATGGTCTCCAGATGGTTTCAGGATAGCGGAGCTTGTCGGAACACCCTATGGCAACAATGCATGTGTTTTTGATTTTTCAAGCAAGGACCTCCTGCATAAGGTTGCCCTTTTCTCATAAAGTGATTGGCTCTATTCAGTTTGCCATAGGCTCTCATGTCCATAGCTGGCTATCGAAATTATAAGACTGTGTCGCTATGAGGGATCATGTTTCTCCTAAATATTAAAAGTCATGTTGGAGATTAAAAAACCTCGTTTGCAAGCTAAATGTAGAAATCTCGACAGGAGATGAATGGGGTATGTTCTGGATGTAGTATCTCTTCGTGTATCTCCACACATTATAGCAATGGTTTCATGAAATTGGACATCTCACAATGGGAGCCTAAGACAGAATTTTTCATGAAAATCTGGATGGATATGCATCGAAAATCAAAACTCAAGTGTAAAGAGCTCTTATAAGCGCCTGGCATCCGTTAGAGTCGCCGAAGTCCACAGGGAGACATAGATGGTGCCATGTTGCGTTAAGTGGCACAAAGAATGAGTAACCCAAACCAGCAGGGAAGGTGCAATTGTCATTTCTCGCGACGATACCACTGGTGAGCTCATTTCTGCATGCGACAAGACAGCAGCCATACTGTCACAACTCTGTATGGGAATGAAGCCACGCAACTCAATGTCATAGGTTGAGTTTACTTTCGATTACATTAAGTATTTGGCAAGACCAGACACAAAGCGCAACACATCAGATAAAAGTAATGAGTCCCTGCCTGGAGCAGAAAGGCTCGCTGTAAAGCATGGTCTTACCATGGCTGTTATTGACGACCTCTTAGAGCTGGATTTAGACATAGCGTTTTACCAAAATCTAGAGTTTTATCCGTTGAGAATGAGGACTGAGTATAATGAAGTATTATATTAAAAAATGGCTCTGAGCACTATGGGACTCAACTTCTGAGGTCATTAGTCCCCTAAAACTTAGAACTAGTTAAACCTAACTAAGGACATCACACACATCCATGCCCGAGGCAGGATTCGATCCTGCGACCGTAGCGGTCTCGCGGTTCCAGCAGCCCCTACCTAATATTCAGAAACATAATCCTATATTTAAGAAACAGAAAAAAATTTTAATTGTTGGTAGATTCCCTGCTCTCACCCAGCAGGCCCGAGGTCAAATCCCAGAACCGGAATTACAGATTTTGCCCTGCTCTCATGCCGCTTGCTGAAACATATTTCATTGCAACAACTGATTCACAACACAGTGCAGGCAGTCAAGCTCGACCCAGCCCTTGGGAACAGATGCGACCTCTATCCGTTCCGTATGGACTAACATGGTCGAAAGGGAAACGTATATGCTCGGCGGAATTCAGGGAACTGGAATGACTGTGAATGCAAAGAAGAAAGTAATTTTCGCAAATACCACAACGTTTGTAATAAACTGAAAGGCACTTCATATCTTGCAGAATATACAGGGGTGATTTGAAATGTTCTCGGAATCGCCACGAGAGGTCAGCGCTAGCGCAACGAGGTCTTTACGTGATATTCATTGGACTGTTGCCTGTAAACAAGTGCCACGTCAGTGCCCTTAGAAGAGAGCTGTGGCGGTAACGTGGCTCTGATGATGTTCCCGCGTAGTGATTTGCGAAGACGGATAAAATCGAGATTCTAGCAGTGATTAAGTACTTTGTAAAGAAAGGAACCAAAGCAAAGATCATTCACGCCGATTTCCAGAATACACTGGGGGACTCTGCTCCTCCATATTCAGAAGTTGCCAAAAGGACAAATGAATTTAAATTTGGTGGGAAGAGCTTAGATGATGATCTGCGCAGCGGTCGGCCAAGATGTGTCACTACTCCAGAAATCATTGCCAAAGTGCACAAAATGGTCATGGAGGATCGCCGATTGAAAGTGCGTGAAATTGCTCACACTTGCCGGATGTCGTCTGAAAGGGTATTTCACTTTCTAACTGAAGGATTAGAAATGAAAAAATTATCTGCAGGATGGGTGCCGTTACTCTTGACTCTGGATCAAAAACGCAAGACATATCGGAACAATGGTTGGCCCGTTTTAGGAGAAACGAACATGATTTTTTGCGCCGGTTTGTGACCACAGATAAGAAACTCGGGTGCACTACTATACCCCAGAGACAAAACAACTGTGAAAGCTGAGGGAACATGTTGATTCCCCAAAAAAAGCAAAGACAATTCCTTAGGTGGGGAAGGTCATGGCATCAGTGTTCTGGGATGCAAAGGCGAATCTGTTTGTAGATTATTTCCCCACTGGACAAAAATTACTACAGAATACTATGCTAATCTCCTGGAAAAATTGCAACAAAAGATGCGCGAAAAAAGGCCAGGATTAGCACGGAAGAAAGTCATCTTCCATCAAGACAATACGAGCTCACACACATCTGCTGTCGCCGTGGCAAAATTACACAGACTATGAGTGCTGCCACACCACCTTATTCACACGATATAGCTCCATCTGACTTTCACCTCTTCCCAACACTGAAAATTTTTCTTGGTGGACCAAGATTCACTTCAAACGAACAATTGATAGCCGTAGTCGACAATTATTTTGCAAGCCTGGTGGAAACGCATTTTCGAGAATGCATCAAGGCACTGGAACATCGTTGAACCAAGTGCATTATCTGCAAGGAGACTACATTAAAAAATGGAAGAAGTTTCAGTCATGTAAGTACTTTTTTCCTATTCCGTTCCGAGAACTTTTCAAACCACACTCGTTTGTCAGTGACTGACTCCAATTTGTCTATAGCGCGATACTGGGATTACGCAACGCAATGCATCACTACTTGAAGGGTCGGATACTAATAGCTGACCACAGAACAAATTACAGTCTTCCTCATCCACACTCTGATTTTACAAGGTTTAATGACCAGGTACACTTTTAACGTAAGAGCCGAGATCAGTTAACCTACATGAAAAAGCTGTCGATTTCTCTAAGCTAATCTGCCATCAAGATCTGAAATAGTTTTGCAAATCTGTCTTACTCAAAGAGCTGGTAGAAGGCCACTGGAAACACGAAATGTAATTCCATCCAAAGAATTACTGCAGTAAATTTGCATTCACTACCACTTCAAATATATTCGTATTCACATGTCGTTGCACTTGTTTTCGAAGCTGACGATCTGAAACGACTGGATTCATCATTTCTTTTTATGAAAATCTAGAGGCAAACATATTGTTAATCCGGCCTGTAACGAACTCTATATACCCTTGACAATGTGCCACAACTGGCATATGACAGCGTGCTGATACTGTTAGTTACAAATGCCTTTCCTAAGGGACAGGCATTTTGACTGCATTGTACACACAGTCGCCTCGAATGAGAATCCCAGACCGTGACATAGGTCCAAGAGACATTCTTTTGTGATGAAACTGTAGTGAGGTTACTTCTGCATGTATCAGCATACCGGTGCACCTGTCACAGCTCTGTGTTGGAAGCATGTCATGCGAGTTCTTCTCACAACATGAACGTACATTCGATGAGACGAAGCAGTTGAATAGACCACACACAAACGACAACACAGTAGTTGGAAGCATGAGTCTCAGCCTGGAGGCAATAAGCTGCTGACCACGTGGTCCCCTCACTATGGTTACATAATCAGTTATCACCAAGGACCCCTGCCGTCTGACTTCATATGATGACGTACGACCATATCGCCAAAATGTAAGGTACATACCATGCAACAGTCGAACCGGTGGACCCTATCTCAGCTTCCAGTGCTTCCAGCAACAAGCAAATGCATAGAACTGGTAGGCATGGTGGCTCGCAGGGCAATGGAGCGCAGCTGATGTGCGTGACAAATGAAGCAATTACCCCAAATCTCTAGGCAATGGGGAATACCAACCACAGTAAAATTCGTCACCTAGGAAAGCAAAAACACTCACTCAATACATTAAATGTCATTGGCAACAAAGTTTGTACTCAAATTATAGCAACATCAGGAACTGTGAAGGTCACTCTGACCCAGCTTCTCAGGTACAGAATCCCATATTTATGAAATAAGAAAGAATGTTATTACTACGATACATGGCTTTCCCCCGTGACGCCAGAATTCCATTCCCGGCATCACAGTAACAGTTCTTGCTGCTCCTCAGCAGCCACTTGTCCCTAGGGTCTCCAGAAATTTCTAGAATAGTGGAGCTGCCGACAATGAATACATTCTTGATTTTTCTAGAAAGGACCTACTGCGTAATATTGCCCACTTCCAGTAAAATGTTTGTCCATATTCAGTGTAACATTGGCTTTCATGTCCATGTCAGGCTGTCGACATTTTATGAGACCATCGCTATTAGGGATCAGGCTTCTCCAAAACATTCTATGACATCGTACAGATAAAATACTTTGTTGAGAGGCTACATATAGAAATCACTGAAGATGACTGGGGTAATATCTGGATGTACCACCACTTTGTGTATATCCACGCATTGTCGCAATGGTTTCAGGAAGTTGGACGTCTCACAGCGGGAGCCTAAGACAAAAAGATTTATGAAAATCTGAGTGGACACGCATCCAAACCCAAAACTCATTCTAAAGAGCTCTTATTAGCCCCTGGCAATCTGCAGAGACGCCGCTGCTACTTACAGATGCCTGTCCAAAGGGACACACAGATGTGAGCATGTTGCATAAGTGGCGCCAAGAATGAGAATCCCAAACCATCAGCGAAGTTGCAACAGCCATTTCTGATGAAACCACCTGTGGGCTCGTTTCAGCTTGTGACAGGACACCAGTCTTATTGTCGCAACTCTATATTGGAGAAAGTGACGCAACTCCATGTCACAAGTTGAGTTTTTATTCGATGAGATGAAGTATTTCATAATACCAGACACACAAAGGACAACACAACAGATGAAAGCAATGAGTCTGTGCATGCAGCCGACATGCTCACCACAAAGCATGGTCCCCTCATAGCTGTATTTGACGACCTCATAGGGCTCCAATCAGACATTGCTTTTTATGATGATCTTGATGATGATGGTGCTTAACCGCGCCGTCATCAGCACCCATACAAACTTCCAATTTTTACACAGTCCAACCTAGGCACTATCACAAATGAAGATGAAATGATGAGAACAACACAAATACCCAGCCCATCTGGGAATTAAACCTGGGACCCAGTTATC
Organism: Schistocerca gregaria; assembly: GCF_023897955.1. Classification (NCBI taxonomy): domain Eukaryota; kingdom Metazoa; phylum Arthropoda; class Insecta; order Orthoptera; family Acrididae; genus Schistocerca; species Schistocerca gregaria. The sequence continues at coordinate 128,850,710 of NC_064920.1, read as the reverse complement.
CAGAGGCAGCAACGCTAATCACTAGACCACGAGCAGCTGACATGAAAATCTAGAGGCTCACACATTAAAGTACAATAGTGAGTGTGACGAACTCTACATGTAACCTTGATAAAAGCACCACATCTGCCACCTGGCATCATGTTGAGTCTGTTAGTTACAAATGTCTGGCCAAACAGACAGACACTGCGCAGCACTGCTGAAATGAACACGATGAATGAGAACACCACAGCAGGAAAGAAGCTCCAAGCGCCATTCTTTGGTGATGACCTTACGTCTAAACGCGACATCACAATGGTGCTACCATTGCAACTCAACATTGCAAGCATGTTGCGCAAATCCTATTCATACATTGAGTTCATATTTGGTGAGGTGAAGTGTTTCACAGGACCAGACATAATGGACCACACAATAATTGCAATCATGAGTGTCAGCATGGAGGCAACACACTGTTGACCACATGCCATGGTCGCCTCACCATAATTACATGTCAGCAACCACCAAGGACCCATATCGTCAGAGACGTAACTTCATATCGTGAAATATCTCAGCAACACTTGTAAGAGGGCTCTGTCGACCAAATCTAACCTACCAGAGGTAATGTTTCAAGGATGGACTGAAACCATGGACACACTGCTCAACCTCCAAAACTCCCGTCACTACGAGACAGGCCGAGCAAGAAGGTGACCTCCACAAGTGCGTAGGCTATTCATCGCAAGCCTGATTGACGACACAGTGCAAGCCATCATACTCGACCCAGCACTTCGAAAACAACGCAGTCAATAGGTAGCCAACGATCACTTCTGAAATCAAGAAAGTTTGTGTTGCAGAAATGGTCACTACCATCACCGTCGAACATTCCGTCTAGTTCATTTACCTGAACCAGTTCTCCTGTGATTTTACTGGAGTTTCGATATATATCGAGATTTTTTTCCACTTCCGAGAGTAAGCAAAATAAAAGGTTTGCATTCACAGACTATTCTATGGACACAATATGTGGAGCATACAGGGCTCCATTGGAGCAGGAAGCCTCTCATTAGCTGGCGGTCCCTTATTATAACGTGTCCTTCCAGACCAGCAACCTGTATCTTTTAAATATCGGCGTCTGATGTTTCCTTGTCCGGCAACCGTAAGTTACAAAGTAGCATTTTAATTGTTTTAATTACGAGAGCCATCGTGGCTTTGGAAAATCCACCAAAAAATTCTATTTGAGAGACCGTAACTCAAACCTGTAATACGAATATTTATCTCATTTCACGAATAAGCCAACCTCTAAGTTATATTGCTCTCTGCTCGTTTGTTTTTACGTCTTTACTGTAACTGTTCACATCACTGCAGATTAGTTGGATCACTTGCCCGGCCAGTGCTGTTAAAGTTAAATGCACCAATAAAGCTTTTGCCTCGTGTTATCGCTGAGTCGATGTATGCGTGACGCACAGCATAAAATGCATGCTCATTATCGCACTTGACTCACTCCAAACAGCTTGGCTTCCGCACTACGTGAACGAATTCCAATGAGATTCCAGAAAACGCGGAAAAATGCACTGTGTAATGCTTACATGAGAGGGTGTGTAAGCGAACAAGATTTTTCTCGGTTAAAAACGCACTTTTTCTCACGCGAAAATACATTTCTTCCAATATGAAAAATGCATTTTTTCCATGATAGGTGACAGAATACTTTTCCTTGGAGCTGTAAAAATATCAATCCTTAGAATGGAAAATGTTTTAAATAGCAGCATGGAACTAAACAGAACGAAAAAACTCGGAAAGAAAAGTTTTGGAACGATCCGTGATTTGCAGCAACGTTTATGCTGCATATTTTCATTTTCGTAATACGAAAGTATAGATTCGAAACATCACCTCAGTTTCGAAGCATTGAAACCGAGATGAAGATTCGCTTTTCTAAGCCAATTGTAGCTCATGTCACGTGATCTCGCCAGCCAATGACAGCAGATATTCAGTGCATAGGACACGTGACGTAGTCAGCCAATAGCAACATCACTGTTTAGTGTGAACACACAGATAGGAAAAGCTAATGGTTTAACTTAATGTACATAGTATAGCTACAAGAAAAGTTAAACTTTCACTAATAGTCTTGATGTTTAATAAGCTACAAGGAAAGCTAAGCTTTCACATATAATATTGGTCTTTCTTGCGTGTTACACTTCAAGATACATCACACAAATGCGCGAGCAATTTTTTAGGTAATGACAATGTCTGGTCTTCTGGGCTCGAAATGCTTCTAAGTGACTAGTCCTCGACGTGTTAAGTTTCAAACGAGAGCCAAACGCTCTTTGATTTAAGAATTTCATTGCACATTCGCACACTTCATACCCTTGCGTAAAAGGAAATTTACTTTGAAACTAACGCTTTTCAAAGCACCATTCGCAATATTTTTTCGCGACCTGTTAGAAAAAGCTCCATTTCAGCAGTTGCCTGAAAGCTCCAGAACCAACGGGCGTTACTGCACGTGGGCAGCTACGATGACGCAGAAGCCCATATGTTCGGACATAATAAGAGATCTTACATGACATCATAAAAGAAATAGGAGGCTCCATTAGCAACGGAATTTCGTGCGCCATACTAAAATGCATAATTCGGCTTAAACTGCACATTCATATGTCCAGATTCACAATGAAGTAGGCCCCAACCCGATATTAAGCTTTTCAGTGCGGGTTTCGGGATGCAAATTTTCTAGAAGTACCAGTTTTGTACTATCTCATATTGGTTCTTTATTGTGGCATAATGCCATACCTGCCAGAAGATGAAAACGTGCACTTGAAATTCAGTGAACAGTTGAAACTAGCTATTAGTGCGGAATGTAACACTTCGTTTCTAATAAATTGACTGCCTCTGGGGAAAAGCTTAATGAAAGCCAAAGAGGACATCTTGCGTCCAGAACAATTCGGCTTCACCTCCAAATTACCAGCAGATTATACAATGAATCAGAATTACCGAACTCATCCAGAACGACTTTGGGCAAATCCACAGCAGCAGCATTTTTTGACATATCAAAAACTTACGACAGAGTGTGGAAAGAAAACCTAGTAGTCAAACTCCGCCAGACAACACCCATTCCAGACTGCTATATCAAAATCATGACAGTTTCCCTCAAAACAGACAGTTCTTCGTCACAATTCAAGGCAAAAGATCACCCATCAAAACTCGTGAAGCAGGAATTCCACAAGGATCCGTCCTTTCACCCATACCCTTTAACTTATATATCAACAATTTACCTAAGCTGCCGAATGTAACGTTAAGCTCATACGCAGATGATACAGCTTTCCTTACATCTGAACGTAACATCGATATAATAATATCAAGAGCACAAAGACAAATTGACATAATGGAAACACGGGCACAAAGAAACAAAATCATATTCAACGCATCAAAAACAGCAGCAGTGTTATTCAGAAAAAAGAGAAAACCAAGATTAAGAACAAAACTTCAGGTAGCTGATCAAAACATACCATGGAATACAAAGACGAAATACCTCTGAAAACGGTACGACCAAGCACTACCGTTCAAAGAATATTCTACAGAACGAAAGGGGACAGCGCAAAAAATGATGATCACCCTAATACCTCTCTATAACAGCTCTCTCTGTCTTCAGGCCACGAGTGGCCTACCGGGACCATCCGATCGCCGTGTCATCCTCAGAGGAGGATGCGGATAGGATGGGCGTGGGGTCAGCACACCGCTGTCCCGGCCGTTATGATGGTATTCTTGACCGAAACCGCTACTATTCGGTCGAGTAGCTCCTCAATTGGCATCACGAGGCTGAGTGCACCCCGAAAAATAGCAACAGCGAATGGCGGCTAGATGGTCACCCATCCAAGTGCTGGCCACGCCCAACAGCGATTAACTTCGGTTATCTCACAGAAACCGGTGTATCCACTGCAGCAAGGCCGTTGCCCTTTCTTTAAAAGTAGAGAACTAAAGACGAAAACAAAAATACAACTGTACAAATCTACAATCCAACCAACAATCTTATATGGATCAGCAGCGTGGGGAACTACCTGCAGACCCAATATTAAACAACTGCAAATTTTACAAAATACCTGCCTGAGATGGTCCCTCGCGGTATCTCGTTGGACGAGGGTAGCAGAAATCCACGAAGAACTAAATGAAAAGTATGTCATATAAACAAATTCAAGACCACGCTGAAAAAATCTTCAAAAAATTGACGCATGTAGAGAACGACCTCCTCAACATAGAAGCGTCGCCACAACAGAATCACAACCACGGCTTAAATACGAAGTCCCAACATCAATAGTTATTGGTTAACACGACAAAGCCGGCCGTGGTGGTCGAGCTGTTCTAGGCGCTACAGTCTGGAACCACGCGACCGCTACGGTCGCAGGTTCGAATCCTGCCTCGGGCTTGGATGTGTGTGAAGTACTTAGGTTAGGTAGGTTAACGTAGTTCTAAGTTCTAGGGGACAGATGACCTCAGACGTTTAAGTCCCATAGTGCTCAGAGCCATTTTAGCCATAACACCACAAAAATTATTGGAAAAGATGGTTAATTTCACGACGAAGACTACCATCCTGGACAAGAATTTTCAAAGAAAGCAATAGACAAAACTTTTAAGACAATAAAATATGAGAAAATGAAACTCTCCCAGTAAGAAAGGCCAAGTCAACTGAAGAACTGAGGACCCAAACGAGAGCCCAAGTACTTCTGAATGTGTATAATAAAGAATGAGAAAAACCTACCTTTCCTAACCACAGACAAACAAGTACAGACCGCCAAAGGCGGGTACATTTGGGAACAACACATAAAAAATGCAAGCCACATTTATGTAGCTAACAGACGATACCTTCACATTTGTTCTGCGAGGCGATTGACTGCCAAAAACCCGAAAAAAGAAATCAGAAAACTGAACTAATTACTTCCGTCAGTATGTGAACGCATTTTAATTCACTTGACACCTGGGTGCTTGTCGCTACTGCCTACACAGCGAACTTCAAAGTATCAGGAAGAGGGAAATGGTACTGCCCATACGCAACTCAACCCCGCATGTGCGTGAGCAACTGCTCAAACGAACTTGATGTTAACACTTGTGACGTCACGCTCGACGGCAGCAGTCTATTGTCACGGAGTACCATAGTCTTCGTCCAACAGCCTTTGACAAAACAATTAATAATTCCCGCTTTTCTAAAAAATTCCCGGGTTTTCCCCCGATTTCCCGGTTGTTCCCGAGCGTATAATCCCCGCGCTTGCGGTTTATACTTATGATGAGGGAGTATAGTTCGGCGATTATTTGAGAAGAGGAAAGCGAATCATAAGTGTTTATATTGGTCTGTAAAATGATTTTTACAAACGGGAGCGTATGCAGCGCAATAAATTGCAACAATAAGAAGGCACCATATGTCTTTTTCTTTATTTCCTAACGACCCTAGGAGGTGTAAACATAACTGTTTGTATACAATTTTCTTGTAACATTCAGATATATACTGAAGAAAATGTGTCCTTTAAGAACAAAGAAACTGCTAAAACAGCAGAAGAGCTGGCCTTTACCAGAAAGTAACTAACTAATTTATGTTTAAAAATATTTATGTATCAGAAATACATTTATGTATTAGATAGGTGAGTGAAGTGTAAGACTGCGCGAAACATTAGGTTCCCTAGAAAGTTGTTACATGTCACGGAAAGTGCCTCTCATAATGACAAACAGGAATATATTCTTCTCATGCATGAAATATATCTTTACATTTTCTCATTTTCAGTGCAGTATGCTCCAACTGTACGCATATGCGAAAGTATTTCATCGTAGCTCCGAATTAAGGAGATTACGCTGTTTTTACATTATTACATGATCATTCATGTCTCTTGTTAATTTAATAATGCTTGGACCAATAAATTTTAGTAAATATTTCGTTAATTAACTAGAAAAATGTTTAAAACCAAACTTAAATTTTACGGCTGCTTTCTCGCCGCTTGGTGCGCTAGCGTGGCACCAATGTCAGAGTGAGCGTCGCGAACTGTATTTCGTCAGACTGTGGCAATACTAGCCGTGTACGTGTTGGGCTGTAGTAGCAGTTACTATGTTTAATGCGCTCTCAAAACCGGATTTAGTAAACCGATTTACCAATACGATTGTGGTTGGTCATGTGAACACTCCAAAATCTGTTATGAAAATATGCTTCTAGGTGCCTCTTTCGCACGTCCACTGTCCATTTTCCCTCCCATGTACATTCGCAGTCGTATTTGAAACGTACTTGGGGTGTCAGGTTACACCTGGTTTCCAAAATATTCTGCTTATACTGAAGGAATATTTATTGCTCGGCGAAGAAGAAGCAGAAATATCAGTCAGCATGAAGCTGTCTGCGTCCAATATTTAAGCGAAGACAATTAACGAGTATGCTGACTAAATCAGAAACTGGAATAGCGTTTTCCAGACGCCATATTTAACTGGGCTTTAAAACGTTACCACAACAGCGAAAAACGGTTTCCAAAATCATATTTTCATCTCCCAGAAGACTAGTCGCGTGTAAACGTAGTGAGTGTGAGAGGTTAAAAATCTTTTTCAGTCGATTTTCTTTCGATTTCGCCACAGACATGTATTGATAAGGTCCAAGAATAAATCTCTTTTATCCTCAAAACTTCCATGTAATTCTTCCATACATACGTCATGTCATTTTATGGGTTAGATAAAGTAAAATTCGCCCCCCAAGGAAGGCAGTAATGCTGCGTACTCAACACATTAAATACGATAACTAAAATATGTGGAAACATATTCAGAGACCTTAATTCACCATAATTAAAAATACAGTTCGGATTGCAATTCACAACTACTTTCGAGTCAGTTATGTACGCCATACTGAGCCGTTTGTAAAGACGTTTGGAAGATAGTGACTTTAAGAGAGTACAAGAAGTAAAAAGTTTGCCACTTTTTAGAAAAAAATATTGAAATATGCCGAACATAGCAAATCGACGGGGCCTGTGCATCTGTTCTACTGTTATGTTGCACGAATGCTGTTCCTGTGACGTAACGTTTACATAACAAAGTAAGTTTACTGCTTATGGAGTGCCAACGAGTTCTTACGAATGCCGTCAACTGCTATCTTCTTCGCCCTATATGGCTCACAGCACCGCTGTAGTCTCGTAAATTGGAGGTCGCCGTATAGATTACTGTTTAAGGCATTGGTTTCATCTTAATTTATTTTTTCAACGCAAAACGTGCATTTATGTTGGATGAGAAATAAAGAGAAAATGGGAGTTTCATCACCATCCGGATTTAGGTTTTTCGTCGTTGACCTAAAAGTGTAAAGGTGAATAGTGGGATCATCTATTAGAAAAGATAACAACCGATTTCCTTCCCAAATATTTCAACACATGCAGGAACTCCGCCTCCACAGACCTTGTGATCGACGGGATATGAATTCCATCCTACAAGCTATATTGTAAAATACGTTGGGCCCGGTCATCATGTGTTAGAAGCCCACTTCAGTGCATTGCGACTGCTTCTAATAGTTGTAATACACGCACTACAACCTGGTACTTCTCACATGAATGATGGGAGCGGATTGAAACAAAAAGCCTCCTTACAATTAGTGTAGGTGGTTTTGATTGAAACCGATCTCTGCCTCTAACAGACTATACTCTGGCAGTCACCTTGCAGAACCAACATTAATTTGTGGTTTGCTTCTACAAAAGCAGCGGAACTTTCAAAACATTTGAAGCTACAGTGACAGTTGGTACCCACTAGCAGTGCTACGCGAAGTAACACACACTCACTAGGTGTCCACATGGAATGATATTTTAATAGGTAATCCATTATCCCAAACCGTTCAGCTATTTTGTTACTCTTTAATCTACCTAGTAAGTGGCTTTCATTTCATCTACTTTGCTTCCTAATTCAAAGCTTTTTTCTAGCAACAATATCGAAATTTTTGGCTAGTTATTCACGGTCTTTTACTCCAACGAAGCATGATTAATTCTGTGCTTTTGTTCGCAGGCGTGTTAACATTGGTACGATCTTAAAATTACGAGAGCGGACATTTCAAAATGAGTCAAGCACAATACATTAATTTCAGATGTTTACAAGTTGCCAATTACGTCGCCAAACAAGGCGTTCGTCTTTTGTTTACCGTATGGAAAAATGTAACTACTTGAAGCGGGGAGGAGGCATTCACCTGAAGCTTCAAAAATAGGTACTTTTCTTGTGATCAGTGCATAAAGCTTCTAGAAGAAACTTATACAGAATTCAACTATTCGAGAATACAGAACGCATATCCGCCTGAAATTATGAAAACGTGCATTAAGGCCACAAAATCACCGGCCACAGCAACCATTAGCGTAACAGTAGATGGAAGTCGAATTGAAACCTGCTAAGGTTAACAAATCAAGACGACTTCAACACTACAGCAACACTACAGGGGGTCAAAGAAAACTGACCAGAGAAGGTTCACAGCTAAAGAGAGATATTAAATCAAAGAACAAAAGATAAGAAATAAAATGAAAATATAACTACTATAATCCGTAAGTCAAGTAGGAATCCCATTGACCGAAATAAAAGAAATGCCACCACAGAGTAATGTATAAGGTATAACGCACCAAAGGACATAACGTTCACTATGTGCCCACCTTCCCCCCTCAGAGATTAGAAAAATAAAATCTACCGGTCAAAATCAGAATGCCAGGGCATTTAGAACAGCTCCCTTATAAAAGACGAATTTATGGATTTCACACCCTCAGTTTACTGGCAATTATCTGAGGCAAGCAATTTACTATTACTGCAAGACTCCAACGATAATCAATGGAAATCTTGTCACCTCATCTCATTATTGGCGACTGACAAGCATACGGGGAATAATATACAGAAATAAAACGTACTATTACCCACACAACCGGAGCAAGTACCCGTCAGATTTCAACGTCTGATATATTGCCTTCTTGCATCACAAAAATAGAATACATAGGCTGCAGTCCCACGGCACTACTAAAGTATAAAACTAACGTGATGCGTCGAAATGTCCAAGCTGTTCGACCAAAACTGCCTTGGGCTCCGTTATTTCAAAAGTGATGTTGGCAGGATTCCCCTCGTGCACCCGTGAGTATATGTGGTCGTGCGTACATGTCATAAGAGTCGCTGCGTATTTAACTTTGTATAGAAAAAAAAATTAGGCTTTTGGGGTTTCTAGAAACACTTTTGAACTTCGAAGCCATCCTGCATCAAACTCAGAACCATGCTCCAAATTGAGTCTTTCAACAGAAAATAGAATTATAGGTCAATATATACTACCGCATAATTAAGAAAATATAGTGTTTCAAATTACACCTTGGAAGAGGTTCCTTGAAACACTTGTTTCTGAATTAAATAAGTTTTTTTTTAAAAAAAACTACATAAATAATTTAAAATTATTAAGTACTGTAGTAAAAAGTTCGAGGAATCTAAGGATGTAGCGATTGGTGACGTTAGCAATTTCGTCATATGCAGTGGCTGCTGTGACTTTGCAAACGATACATCGAAGTTTCGTGAACATCGAGATTTCATCCATACTAAACGAGGTTAACATGGATATTTCAAGTGACGATACATCGACGAAGACATGTTCGGGGTAGTTAAAATATTGATTTGGATTTTCTGGGGTTGACATCAGTGGAGGTGGGGAGTTAACAGTATTACTCGTGAACTGAAAGTAGGTAGCGATCATACGGGGCGTGAGTGGAGCAAGAACATTGCAGAGGGAGAGCCGGGATAGATTGCAGGCAACAGCACAGCTAAGGCCCATACTACAATACGAAATTTACAGAACAAACTTGATTTGTCAAACGTATTGGATGCAGTGTAATAGCGAACACTTGTCAAATATCACCTCTAATGTATTTGATTAAACAGAGACTTACTTTAGATCTGACAAACTTGATTGTCCACTGTGTTAGATGTCGTGTAATAGTGAACAAGTCAGATATCGCCTTTCGTCCAATTTTGTTTGATCAAATCTAGCGCCTAGCCTCAGATCTGTTCAATGCAGGGAGAAATGTGACCGCTAGGAGAGCTAGGGCCGCTGGAGCTATCTTGACATCTCGTTTGTGAACATGGCTACGAAATTTACATGGTGCGCCGCGAGTAGCTTTCTCCTGTAGCAAGAAATCGCATTGTTACCGTCAACTCTTAGATGAGCGCTCTGCCTCATTATATGAGGAACCACTTTCCTGAGCAAATATTGAAATGTACTCTCGTCCATTAGCAAGTAATTTTCAGACGTCTTTACGTCCCCGACTTGCAGCTCCCGTAACAAATGTAGTGTGCTGTGCCTCACCATGAAACAAACGGATTCATCGGAGTACGTTTCCTTTTTTCCCAATACTCTTCCAAATGCACGCACATTGCAACTGTAGTACATGCAGCTACCGAGCATAATAAGTTTTTCGCCATTCCGAAACTGACGATATATTAGATAACAGTGCGACAAACATCCGCAAGTCGCTGACTGCACGAACTCTCACGATTCCTTCCGAGAGCCACCGATCAGAAACTAGAGAGCGCGTGCCCAAGCTTTATCAATGCAGCATAACAATGGGTCAGTGCGAGTCATTTGACGCATCAGATAGCATCCTTAGGCGGCAAACCAGATCGCCTTCCCCTCTCCAATGACATGGCAACCATACAAAACACACACACGGCCAACAGCTCATATTACCGATAAAAGAAAATACTACTTTGCTAACAATACGTGGCAGGGCACCTTGAGCACGAAGCACTAAAATAGAAAAAGTGAGAACTTCTTAGGAACTCAGCTGGTACTGGAACATAAACTGATTGAGGAAATAAATAATAAACACAGGGGGGAGAGGTGGAGGGTACGGCACAACCCCCTCCCCCCAATATGGAGAGCGACATGCGGAGGGAAACATCCACAAATCATCGGCGCCGCTATCGACCACGGAGCAACGAAAACGATTTACTTACAAGAACATTTATTTCAGAGAATATAAGCTATCAAAGATCGACTATAGAAATAGTCAAAGAGATAGTCACTCATCAAACGAAGATACGAAAATGCAAACGTTTTTTAAATTCAAAGAACGGATGATCACAATAAATTTCTAGGCGCACTACCCGTTAATTCGGCGTTACTTCCTTCAGGATTGCAAAATAAACTTCTAGCTACATTGTCTGCTACAAAGCGACATAAGAATAGAAACAAAAGGCTCCATTTGTGAACCACGCTGCTAACACAATGACACAACATAAGATAAGTTGCCTACTGATGTGCTAAAACACTGTTTTCCATGTTCATCAGAATTACTGTCCACTATCGCGTGATGCTACAGGGCATCAAATTCTTATTGAAGTACATCATGCTACATAAAAGCAGCGGTACCATTTCCAGAAAACGTTCTAGATGCTCCAAACATCAGCGAACCATGCGACGAATAGACAACACCTTGAGAGTAATATGACGGAAATGACAATTTGGAAGATCATACATAAGTACTATAAAATTCACGTGAGCAAGATCACTAAAATCTTCTATTCCACCGAGGAAAGAGATTTTTATGACTATTTTTATGACCGTAACAAACTATGAAACCAATTAATATTACATTCACGCAACAAAAGCACTAAAATCTCCTATCCCACCAAGGCAAGAGATTTTTATGAATACTTTTATGACCACAACACCCTGCGAAACCACCAAACGACCGGATTGTTAACAGTATCATCAAATATTCACAGCATAGATGCCAGCATTACTTCAAGCTGGCCAAAGAATAATGACCAGCTACTACACAAATAACTGTTAACAAAATTTGACAAATAAATGACATAAATTGCAACAATCTTATGATCGCAGAACAAACATCCAACTTCATAGATGGCAGAACTCATTGTTGGGTCACATGTGAGTACACATTGAAATGATCACATTGCCCTACACCGCTAAGTTCGTAGCACTGACAATAGTTCATAATACTTATACGCAAGTGTTCTGAAATGAATACAGTTTATACGGAAACTGCATTAAACGATTTCACAGCTGAAGTGTATCAACTACAGCGTTCCAACACTAATCATGCTTCTCCTTGCAGACGGATAAGCCACAGCACAAAGTCGTAGCTGCAAACATGAGATTACATGATAAGTCCTACTCTCTTCATAGTATGGAATTTCCACGCGCTTCAGTGCAGTTGCGCAGTGCACCACTTAACTCGCCCGCGCGTCTTTAAGAACCTACTACTTCCCGTAACTCAATCACTCTTCCTATTACCCATATTTTTGGGCGCACATCGTTTCGAGACATAACTTAATTCAATACTTTGCTTCGCAAAATCAGCGTCCATGTACACTTGCTACCTAAACGCTCACAACGACAGACCACACTCAACTGCCGAGTGCCAACAGTCGGCGCTGCCGAAGCGCTACTGCACATTGTCGAAAGTGCTCGACAGTGCTCTGTTAACTTTGACAACCGCGCTTGTTACCATCTCTGCCATGCTGAGTTTTGCAATCAATATTGATCTCACGTGACTGGTAGAATGCTTCCCAGTCCCTCTAAGAGCTATGCAAATTGCAGCTGAAAGTAGAAGCTTCTCCCATTTATAACAGAAAGAAAATATTCATATCACCAGATGTGGATAATACTGTATTAGTATTTTTTGCGAAATTCTCTATATTAGTTCAGTGATTATCGTTTTAACACTCATAAAGCACAATTAGTAAAGTTTTTGTACACACAGTTGTTTCTGCTGTAAAGTTTGGAAGGTAGGAGACGAGGTACTGGCAGAAGTAAAGCTGTGAGGATGGGGCGCGAGTCGTGCTTGGGTAGGTCAGTTGGTAGACCACTTGCCCGCGAAAGGCAAAGGTCCCGTGTTCGAGTCTCGGTCCGGCACACAGTTTTAACTGCCAGGAAGTTTTTCACACAATTCCTCAAAAAAATATATATAACTCGTTTAAAAAAATAACATTAGCTTTTCTCCATAATATCCGGCGTGTACACAAAATAGAATTTTTCATTTTCCAATTTTTGCTAAAACCAGTACAGAAACTGAAACTGTATTAAGACAAGAACCTGAATGGATAGGGAAACTTTGCTGAGTAGGAAACAATTGCGGTGAGTCAGATATTACTAGCATTTTACACTTCAAAATATTGGTCAGTTTTCTTTCAGACATACCGATAGGTCTACGGATAAATTTCATTGTACGATGCAATCACATGCGTAGCGCATTTTTTCTGAATTGGCAGACATCCCGCTTTTCATTTAGGTACTACATGCTGTGGACGAATAAAAACTGTTAACACTGTATCTGCTTTTAGTTTTCTTCCGATACCAAAGGCATCAGTGACAAAACAGCCAGGCTAAAAATGCTTCATGCACAGGTTCGTGTAGTCGCTTGTTTTTCAAGACAGGAGTTCTAACACACATCCGTGCTTAATCAGTAGCAAAGTATCTATAATTTTTAAAGATTACGTTAAAAGAAGTTAGAAAGTGATTTGTTCTTAAACAGTTCGTTGGCAAAATTTTGGTATTTTTAACAAGTTCAACTACGGAACGAAATATACTGCCTTTCATAACTTTTCAGTGTGACGAAAGCTACAGATTATTCCACATAATAAACAAAAATAAAAACTGTCTCCGAAATAAAAGCCAGAAACTGAAACTGCCTTCTCAAACAACCAAAAACCGGTGGTGTATTAGAAGTACGTAGTGACAAGAAATTCCTACGTGTCAGAACTGGTGAATTTTGAAGCCACACAAAAGTTATTGTGTGTTATGGGTACCATCTGGCGCGAATAGGTTACAAATATTACTAACAATTCTTCAAGTTGGTTTACTCGGTTCAAGAAATCGCATGCAACTGCCTCAGAAACATGATAAAATTCGTATTGGGAAACATGCGTGGAAAAGGTATGATCCAAACCGAAGTGATCGAAGCTCTTGCCATGAAAGAAAAGAATAACTCTTGCCATGAAAGAAAAGAATAACGTCGGAAGTTTTAGTGAATCTTGTATGTACAATGAACATATAATTTTGAATAGGACCGCTAAAAGGACCTTTCATTCGGAGGGAGTAAAACAGAGGCGACTGCGCAGTCCATGTATGCATATTTAAATTACGCAATAATACCCGCCAACAGTCTGAACGGTTCATTGTTACCTGTTTTATATGTTTGTTTTAAAAATCTAACGAAAACTCTGGACCACATGCGGAAAGATCAACGTTTTACGTAGAAATTCTTGTAGACTCAATAAAGTTTCGAAAGAGGAGGGTGAAGATGTTTTATTTATGGAATCAAATTCTTCCTCCTTTTAGATTCAAAGTAAGGCGATGAATATTCTGACTTTTTCGCAACAACCTTTCGAAACCACACAGATAAAAAGCCACAGTTTCGTCAGATGATCTGTTACGACGACTGTTCTTCAACCGCTAAATCCATAATTTTTCCGCCAGTGGAATACATTTTACGGAGGAATAACAGAGACAGTTATCATGAACAATGCAGTATTTAGTCCACCACCGAGATCATATTTTTAATTTTCAGTCAATAACATGCCGTCAGTATTCCCCTCCCCGATTTCAATATCCCATCAAATATGAGCGCACTACTCAAGGTATACCGGTATTAGGCCGGGCGCGTTCTTTACTTCCAGTCCAGTTTGGCGTATAACCGTAGAACTCAATCTGCAGCTCACAGGGCTTCCAAATTTCATTCTTAATGTTTGGAGCTTTTATCAACATTTCACATTTTTGCAGAAATTCCTGGAAATAAATTAATTTGAAGGCAAAGGGTTTCTCTGTTCTCTTCTGTCCCTCAGATAATAGGTAGTTGCTTGTTCAATGCAAAAGACAAACTAATAGCCATCACAAAATGTGGGGTTTATAAGATCATATGCCGGGAGTGTCAATATTGTTACACTGGACAGGCTGGGATGTCAATCTGCACTAGGCGTAAAGAATATCATAGGAGTTGGAGGTTGAAGAATTCTAGTTCAGCCTTTGCGAAGCCTTGCCGTAACAAAAACCACAAATACAAAATATTTGTAGAAGTCTTACACACAAGGCAAAAACTCAGCCACTTAGAAATTCTATAAATTAAAAAACCGGATCTGTATATCCCTACATCTATTATTAAATAAGAAAACCCAATTCAATTATTCGCCTCTTTTAGATGATATAACAACTTTTAGACAGACGTGAAATTTTGGGCTTCAGTCCATAGTTCTAGGCTGATGGACAACTTTATTCTGAAGTATATTTAATCACGTTAGCGTAATTGGTGAATTGTGTAATTCCTTATGTAAATTGTCAAAAACTGGTCATTGATGTAATTTTATATTAAGACAAGGATCGGTACATTAAGAAGTTGAGGTGTTTATCTTTACCTTAATGATCTTGAAAAAGGGCTTATAAGCCGAAACTTAAGTTGTACAGTAACCATAGCAAAATTTGTGAAACAAGGCCAAAACAGTGTTTGTTTAGTTAAATTAATGTTGGCGAAACGGAAAGAGTGTATTTATTTGTGTGTAGTGCTTAGCAGTTTGGAAAGAACGTTATGGATATTTTGCTACGTTTCGATCACTTCCAATTGGCGACCGAGCACTCATTTCGAAAACCAATGGGAGAAGTGAGAAGAAAATTCATGACCGTAGACAAAGCAATTTCAAGGGCGGATACGTTTGAAAAAATGCATATTTCATAATTTTTTTGAGTATCTTACAATTTTTCACGCACACATCTTGCTTAATTGACTAACAGCCATATAAAAGAAAACATGTTTCGGTACGCCGAGTCTGGCCATTCTTCCCTAAGTCAAAAATGATGCGTAATCAATACAAGAAAAGCACAAATTCTAAACAAATTAACCTACCGAAGCGAAGAGCATAGCATTGCCAAACACTGCACTCTTATAAAGTGATCTGAAATTTCATATCTGTAATACCAAAGGACTGCGAATCAAAAAAGAAAAGATCAATCACTTTCTCCGGAAATACCAAATATATTTTACTATACACAAAGAAACACCTCCCACTTCACCAAAACGACTCTAAAACATGATCAGGTACATTACAATGAGATGCAATACAAAAATTACTAACCATGTGGAGACGAAATTAATGTCTAATATTGGACGTCGCAACAGTAATATTATTAGTGTAGCACTAGGGAAAAAACCACTCTCAATGCTGAATATTTGAGATCAACCAAGAAAATCCATAAGAAAGACAACGAACACGTTTTTGTGTTCTTTTATGATTTTATATTTCCTTTATGACACAATGGCACGGTATACTCACAATGCCATAACAAGTTTGGACCGGCCATTGATCATCTTCAGACTGTTAATAGGCAAAAAGAGGAAACCATCACAGAACTATAATATCTGCCAAATAACTGTCTAAGAGGGCGTACTGTAAACTAATTTTATGTGAAAACTCTTAAAACTTTTTAAATAAAACGAACGTTATTATCATTCTACTTCTTTATTCTTCGTGTCTACATATTTATTTCTCAACATAGCAACCCTGACGAAAAATATTACGAATCCAAGTGCACTTGTGGCCTTACAAATTGCGAAGCTATTGTTGTTAACGCGCTTGTCCCGCATTGTCGTCATGAAATGCAGCGCGAACAATACCAAGTATATTGCGTTAGTATTCTTTCTGACGCATCTAATCATAGAAATACAAAAATCTTCTCTGTTCTTGTCCGATACTTCTTGCCTCTTGAAGGCGTATGTGTGAAATTTCTCCAATTTAAAGAGCAGCCTTGTGAAACTCCAAACGTTGTTGGAAACTGTCTATGTAAAACAGTCGCAGAATATAATTTGAATGATGTAGCATTCTGCGGGGACATAGCGAACTTAAACTTTGATGAACGGTCTCGAAAAGAGAAAGATAATATTTTCCTTGGTCATGACATCATTGGTGTAGGATGTGCAGCGCACTTAAAGCATAATTACATAAACACAGCTGCAGGTAGTTTACCAGCAGATGTACAGTGTGTCATTCACAATATGTATTATTGCTTCAACATATATTCTGTCCATGTGAAAAGCTTAAGAGACTTCTGTACCTTTTTAAACATAGAGTGCAAACGATTGTTTGAATATGGCTACGATAGCTAGTTTGCCTTGGTGTCTGCCACTGAGAGAGTTTTGCAGCTCTGATGGTCTCTAAAACAATATTTTTTGAGTGAAGAAAATGCCCAACAATATTAAAGACGCATTTTGAAAACCTGTATTACGAAGTACGTCTTATGTTTTTACATAATGAGGCACTAACTTTTCATGCAGAAGTACTGAAGGTAGAAGGAGGACAGCATATTACATTTGCAGAGGTTGGAGAAGCACATTAAGATTTAAGAATGAATATGAGACAAAAACGAAAAGCCAGATTCATGCCACGCCTTATAACATCTGCTTTAAGTAAACTTGAATCTGAGGGGGATACAAACGTTACGAGGTGCACTGAAGTCGTCTGTGAATTTTATGATAGCAGTGCACAACGCATTGGGCAACTGACGGATCATTTTAATGCTTTTTCTGACTACAAATGGGTTCTTTTAAACTATGGGATGAGGTACAAAAATGTTTCGAGTCTCTTACAAATTTGTTGCCAAACTACAAAATTAATGATAATGAGTTTTTCCAAGAGAGTGTTAATATGCAGCAGTTAGTCGCACCTCAGCAAACAGGGAAATGCATGGAAAAAATGTCACTGATATACAGTGGGTACAAATGTCCCAATACTTCACACCCAAACATATACCTTATGAAAATATTTTTAAGACTGTGGAATTTGTGTTATGTCTTACCGGGAGAGCGTGTATTTTGTTTGATGAATAAGATATGGACGTCTGAGATAACTCTATTGAAAGTAGAGACTTTAAAAGTAATACTGATGGTGAAAATAAATTTGACATATAGTTGTTCGGGGTGATACAACTTCTTAAACATAAAGGGGAGCATACATTTGCTGAATCAAATTCATTGATCACAGAAGAATGGCAGCATCAACAACTCCAAGTGTTAAAAGGTGTGTCCTGTTACCTAAGCAAACCAAGTGTTGTGTCTCGTGTACTTATCTTTAAATTCCTTAGTAGTTTAATTATACACAACAGTGAATGCGCCTATGTTGTAATTATGTTCGTTTTGACTTGGTGTAAGCTTTAATAACGTATAATAGAGCGTTGTAGGTTCTGAGCAGCGAGCAGTTATAATATTTGTCCCAGCTTCGACTCCCAGAAATATGGTCTCCTTTCTGTAGCGGCAGCAGGCTGCAAAAATTGTAGACATTTTAAAAGATTCGGAATTTTCACGTAAAAGTATTCGGAGACATTACTTTTCAGCATGTCCTCCAACATAATGATAAAAAAGAATAAAATTTATACCTAAATTCACATGTGGCATGCGCTGACGTAACGTTTTGCGTTGCCGCCAGTACTAGAAACAAAATTAGGCAGAGGTTGAGATTCGAAGAGAAGTCATGTCTTCGCCTGTTCATACATGTCTATATTCGTAAAGGTAATAGTCTGTAAAATAAAATAAACTTTAAAATCAGACGAAGTAGCTATTCCATTCGCGAATACTGACAAGACAAAGAGGACTTCAGTCCGCCTAGATTTTATAGTTTACAATATCTGCTATAATAGGTATACCTTTCATAGAAAAGGAAGATATATTTTTCAATTCGCCCATAAAACCTGTACCACTACACACCGCTGCCATCGTTATTGTTGACAACGCTATAGCAGCATGCCATTTAAGGCATTTTTTAGAAGTTACTTTGCAGATTTTATACTCTATAATGATACTTTGTCTTCTGTTTTTATCTGTTGACAGTCTGAAGATGACCATTGGCATTGTGTGATCAGCTCGTAAAGGAAAAGGTAAAGAATAAGTAAACATAACCAATCAGTTAAACTCCACGTACAACAGACTTTTAACCAGAATTTCAATTAGTATCCAGGAACATACCAGTCTGGAACTCATGTGCGGAAACAATAAATGATGATAATATTTTTTTGAACAGAAAGAGTAGAGGCAATCATTTGCGTTCCTACTGAATCCACTCGAAATATGCCAGTACAGATACGAACATCTCACATGCTTGACCTTGTCGAGTTGTGAAATCGAAATGTAGACCATAATTTCGCACCTAGCCTAGCGCAACCTTTTCAGAAAAAAACACACCGACTCTCGTTCTTGAAACCCGTAGTTCTCAAACAGTGATTATATGGCGTCCCTCGTAGGTGAAGTACGCAATATTGTGTTTAAAAAATGGGGAACTTTTTAACACTATTTTGCTGAAAGATATTAACAGTAGTGCTCAAAATTTGATTAACAAATATATGTTTTTCAAAAAATTCTGCACGAGTCCATGCGACTATCTGCAAAAGGCGGGCGGAAGTTAGCATTCTGCCTTACGTTTTCTTTTCCCGTTACTCCTGTATTTCCCATGGACTCTATAAACTGGCCAAGCTACATTCGACGTCCAACTCGTTTCCTGAACAATGAAATCACAGCTACGTCACACACTCTCCTGGAAAACAATCTCTTAGTTACTAACAGATCGTAGACATTGTCCTCAATATTCACTTCTCCATCTGCTGTGAGTCACTTTCAGACAAGTCATTCAGAATCATCCCACACGAATACCTTTCTCTGCTACGTTTTAGTTGTGTGACTGTCCCATTCCATAGCGATAGCCTCCAAGATTTGTCTGAGACTCTTGCAGTCCTATGGCACCGCAGACTGCGCATGGTTTACATACTTTTGTACGATTGTAGGGATACGTTTATTCCGCTGTCCGCACCCTTAGCATGTGAACAGCCGAACAGTAAATAGTCAAAGTCGGTGTACCTACATGCAGTTCGCAAAAACGATGAATAGAGGTCTAATAATGGAATTTATACTACCATTTCGAGTAGTTTGTGAAACACAGTCAGTAAACGCTTGACAAGGAGTCAGGAAGAAAGCAAAATGAGATAATAACAACTGTGGAGAAATACATAGCGCTACGTTGAGTTCACCGTTAAGCTTGTGTAATAGCGATATTGCGCTAGCTATTTGCGTAAGACTCGCGCAACAAGCTTTTTTGGAGTGGATAACTGAATAACTAAGTAATATTCCATTTGTAGATCATGTAAATCATTTCAAATGCTAAGATTCTTATTTATTTACTCTTTACAATCTCATCCAGCACCAGTTTCCGCCCACAACCTCGTGTTCTATTTCACGAAAAGAAAATAAATGGTGGTGCTAAACATACTGTATTTTGTATTATTCTTGGAATACCATGTTGGTTAACTTTGCAAAACCACTCGTACACAAATCTAGCATCTCCCAAGAGAAATGTTTGCGCTGTTAGTTTTTAATTATTGGCTCATGTAGTTAGTACCTTAAGAATCTAGCCACGGTGTTCTGAAAATTGTTTGCGCAGCTGGGATACCTATACTGTCTCTTTGTATTAATATAACTTATTGAGACGGCTGCAGTGGTACTTGTGCAGTTGCTCTAGTTTAGTTATTCGTAGTCTGTAGTCTCTTTTGTGCAAAGTGGCGCAGAATATTTGGCTCGCTCTGTGATGGTCGGAAGATCGGTTTGCTAAAACTAGTGAGTAGCGGCACAGCCCAACGCTTTGCTTGAAGAGACCAGGGAATGTCGAAAACTACAGCAATTTTTTTAGTCACTCACATATAACGCAGCTTGAAATACGGAAGCCAAATGTTGAGTTGGCCAACTGCCTTGCCGCAGTGGTAACACCGGTTCGCACAGATCACCGAAGTTAAATGCTCTCGGGCTGGGGCAGCACTTGGATGGGTGACCATCCGGTCTGTCGACCACTGTTTGCAAGTGGGGTGCACTCAGCCCTTGTGATGCAAACTGAGGAGCTACTTGGTTGAGGAATAGCAGCTCCGGCCTCGTAACTGACATACGGCTGGGAGAGCCGTGTGCTGACTACATGCCCCTCCATATCCGCATCCAGTAACGCCTATGGACTAAGGATGAAACGGCGGCCGATTGGTATAGTTGGGCCTTCATGGCCTGTTCGGACGGAGTTCAGAGTTTTTAAATGTTGAGTTGATCATACACACTGGAAGTTTCCGAGAAGAGCTCATGAATACAATGCTTGCTCGCTTGGCGTTTGCAGCTAAATGTAAGAGATGGATACGCTTGGATATCGCTAAATTGTAATTAAGACGGGTGAAGTGCGCATGAGCGGGGTAATGCGGCCGTATTATGAACGCCAGCACTCACTGAAGTGGTATCGCTTCAAGACTTTGTTAAAAAACGGAAATTAACATTCGTTTTTTAAAAACATTACTCTCTTTTAATTGCCGGCCGCGGTGGTCTCGCGGTTCTAGGCGCGCAGTCCGGAACCGTGCGACTGCTACGGTCGCAGGTTCGAATCCTGCCTCGGGCATGGATGTGTGTGATGTCCTTAGGTTAGTTAGGTTTAAGTAGTTCTAAGTTCTAGGGGACTGATGACCACAGCAGTTGAGTCCCATAGTACTCTGAGCCATTTGAGCTATCTTTTAATTTCTGATAATTGTTTGGACTCATATCGTCTAATCACATTTCGAACTTCAAAAATTACGGTGCTCTGTACGATCACTCTCACTGCGTAGACGATGGTGAATCACGTGAATGTTTCGTTGTTTGCTATGAAGATACACCACTGAAACCACCAACAGAAACGAGTTACGCTCACGTCATGCACGAAATGGGGTTACAGTCTCAGACGAACGTTTAAATATTGCGAACATTTAGTGGGAAATTACTGAAGCACTCGACGTTACAGACAGCAAATTCCCTGGTGGCGAAGAAACTAAAGAATCAGTATGAGTGATAGAGCCACATTTAATAACCAATTATCTCTGAAAAATAATGGTCAGAAACTAAAATTGCTTCGTTAGACACATACAAAGCGGCGGAGTACTGGATAAACTCAGGTGGCTGTTACAGAAACAAAGAACACGACCGCTGGTTTTAGTTAATACGAGGGGTCCAGAAAAATGTTAACTCTATTTGGTAGTTAATATCTTTCGATCAAAATGACATATCACTGCAACTGGGGACGGGTAGTCATTGTTTTTTCAATAGATCTTGGGATGCGTTTTTAGCAGTTGACAATGCAGCAATGAATGAAGTAATCTTGACATTTGAGCAACGCAAGGCCATATTGAAGTGGTACAGAAAGCACGTAAACAACAGCAATGGCGTAATGTGAGCGGAACTCAGCCACCAACCGTACAGCAATTCATCATATTTGGGATAAATTTGAAGTCGATGGTACTGTTTAGGATGTACGTAAGGAAAGGTCCGGCTGACATAAACAAGTCCAGCTTCCGGTGCTGCTGTGTTACAGCATTTAACTATGTCACCTCAAAAATCTGTGAAGTACGGTACACGTGAAAGTTGGGTAAACCGATCAAGCGTACTATGAATTCTGAAGGCTGCAAAGCAGGAAGTGTACATTCCAAGATAGCTGCGCGCTGTGAACGAGGACGATGCAGACCGAAGGATGGAGTACTGCGAGTGGTTGAAGGTATGCTTCGCTAGGACGAACGGTTTGCAGGAATGGTTATCTGGTCTGAAGAGGCGCAAATCAAACTAACCGGTACTGCAAACCGCCACAACTGCGTCTACTGGGCTCCTGAAAATTCTCCCGTTCACGTGGACAAACATGTTAATCTACCGGGCGTTAACGTGCGGTGTGGTCTGTCATCGTGTTGTTTGATTGGCCCATTCTTATTTGAAGCTGCCGTAACTGGTGAGGTGTATCTTCATATGCTGCGAAAATCTGAGAGGTGTTTGGAAATGAAATATTTTAGCTACAGCAAGATGGCGCTGCGACTCATTAGCACAGATATGTGAGCCTACAGGGATGAAAATCGCCAGCCGTTGTGGCCGAACGGTTCAAGGTGCTTCAGTCCGGAACCGCGCTGGTGCTACGGTCCCAGATTCGAATCCTGCCTCGGGCATGGATGTGCGTGATGTCTTTAGGTTAGTTAGGTTTAAGTAGTTCTAAGTCTAGGGGACTGATAACCTCAGATGGTAAGTCCCATAGTGCTTAGAGACATTTGAACCATTCTTTTTTTTTTTTTTTTTTTTTTTGGATGTAAATCTACCTGAACAATGAACAGGTCGAATAGGAGCTGTAAGCAAAGGGAATGTGTTGACAACATTTGTACGGAGCCAAGGACACTGTAGGTAGCGGACAGGGTGTTGCAGAAGTAGGATACGCCAACCTGTTCGCCGCTGCGATGTAGTCCGTGGAAGGCCAAAGCCCATTTCTTGCGCAAAAGCACCTGTTCCCGCCCCAGCTCGTAGTGTGCGTGGCTTTCTCCCAGAGTTCAGTGTTGCATTTGACCTCTGACAGGCAGCTGATGTTCCATGTATAAGTCCTGAGGTAATGGAGTTCTCCGAAACCAAAGCCTTTACTGATTTACAACGGGCATCAGTATATTGTGGACTATACAAACAAATAAACGACAAGTGACTTACTGGCGTTGGGTAAACTTTAAAAAGAATAAATGCAATGGTAGACTATTCACAAAAAATAACAAACTCTTACAAGTATGGCAGCTCTTCTATCAAGGCTACGATTTAGTTGGTTCAAATAGTTCACATGGCTCTGAGCACTATGGGACTTAATTCCTGAGGTCATTAGTCCCCTATAACTTAGAACTACTTAAACCTAACTAACCTAAGGACATCTCACACATCCATGCCCGAGGCAGGATTCGAACCTGTGACCGTAGCGGTCTCGCGGTTCCAGACTGCAGCGCCTAGAATCGCACGGCCACTTCGGCCAGCGCTAGGATTTAGTAACATCGTTACAATCACATAGAAGTGCGAAACAATCGTTACATAGCATTAGGCGAAAATATGTGGAACTTACATAAGATCCTACCCATTCCAGAGGAATACTGCTGCAAGAAAATAATTTACTGATCATTGATGCAATTTTTTAATTGCAGATGTTAACAGGGACCGACTGATAGACTACTGGTGTTTCTCAGCGAAAAGGGAAAGCGTGTTAATCAAACTGCGAATCATTCTTTATGGATGGAACGTTCAAGAGACCGAGCAAACAGTTTGGGCAGCTTTTTATGCTCCATGCCGACCTTAGTAGTTCTTGGGGGAGGGGGGTGGGCACATCATTCCAGTTGTTTACGCTTTGCTGCCATATAAAAGGCGAGAAACGTATGACCGATCTTTAAAGCTATTAAAACCAACGTGCCTGGAGGGAATCCGGCATCTCATGATGGGCTTCGAAATTTCCATTGTCCAAGCATCTAACAGTTTGTTTCCTGGATCAGATATTACTGGATGCAATTATAATTTTAATCCATGTTTGTGAAAACAAGTTCAGTATTGCGGCCTCGTTCAACCCTCGTATAAGGAAACAAGGAAATACGCTGTCGTGTAAGAACGTGTTCTGCTCTAGCGCATCTTCCCCTTGGAAATGTTGGCTGATAGTTGGCTGTGTATTCAGGAGAGCACGCGTGAAAATCCCTTCCTGCTCGTATGAGAGGCTTCTTATTGCAATTTTTAATATCAATATAACCTTTTTATTGAATTTTCTGAACAAAAATCTACTCACAGTCTTCTTGAGGAGGTGCAGTGATAGGGATGTATAATTGTAAGCCAATGCCTATTTCTTTGGAGCTTGTTGATTGTACTGAGCAGGACTAAAGTGTATTTGATGAGTAAATATTTACATTTCAACAGGCAAAGTAATTGCTTTCCAACGACTGGCTGCCAATTGTTTCGCATCAGTTTTTCAGGAAATCTATCAACTTGTTAAAAAGACGAGGGCTGGTAGAAACCCTTGGGTAACAGAAGAAATATCGAATTTAATTGATGAAAGGAGAAAATATAAAAATGCAGTAAATGAAGCAGGCAAAAAGGAATACAAACGTCTCAAAAACGAGGTCGACAGGAAGTGCAAAATGGCTAAGCAGGCATGGCTAGAGGACAAATTTAAGGATGTAGAGGCTTATCTCACTAGGGGTGAAATAGATACTGCCTACAGGAAAATTAAAGAGACCTTTGGAGAAAGGAGAACCACTTGCATGAATATCAAGAGCTTTGATGGAAACCCAGTTCTAAGCAAAGAAGGGAAAGCAGAAAGGTGGAAGGAGTATATAGAGGGTCTATACAAAGACGATGTACTTGAGGACAATATTATGGAAATGGAAGAGGATGTAAATGAAGATGGAATGGGAGATATGATACTGCATGAAGAGTTTGCCAGAGCGCTGAAAGACCTAAGTCGAAACAAGGCCCCCGGAGTAGACAACATTCCATTAGAACTACTGATAGCCGTGGGAGAGCCAGTCCTGACAAAACTCTACCATCTGGTTTGCAAGATGTACGAGACAGGCGAAATACCCTCAGACTTCAAGAAGAATATAATAATTCCAATCGCAAAGAAAGCAGGTGTTGACAGATGTGAAAATTACCGAGCTCTCAGTTTAATAAGTCACAGCTGTAAAATACTAACGCGAATTCTGTACAGACGAATGGAAAAACTGATAGAAGCCAACTTCGGGGAAGATCAATATGGATTCCGTAGAAATGTTGGAACACGTGAGGGTATACTGACCTCACGACTTATCTTAGAAGAAAGATTAAGGAAAGACAAACCTATGTTTCTAGCATTTGCAGACTTAGAGAAAGCTTTTGATAACGTTGATTGGAATACTCTCTTTCAAATTCTGAAGGTGGCAGGCGTAAAATTCAGGGAGCGAAAGGCTATTTACAATTTATACAGAAAGCAGATGGCAGTTATAAGAGTCGAGGGGTATGAAAGGCAACCAGTCGTTGGGAAGGGAGTGAGACAGGGTTGTAGCCTATCCCCGATGGTATTCAATCTGTATATTGAGCAAGCAATAAAGGAAACAAAAGAAGAGTTCGGAGTAGATATTAAAATCCATGGAGAAGAAATAAAAACATTGAGGTTCGCCGATGACATTGTAATTCTGTCATAGGCAGCAAAGGACTTGGAAGAGCAGTTGAACGGAATGGACAGTGTCTTGAAAAGAGGGTATAAGATGAACATCAACAAAAGCAAAACGAGGATAATGGAGTGTAATCGAATTAAGTCTGGCAATGCTGAGGGAATTACATTAGGAAATGAGACACTTAAAGTAGTAAAGGAGTTTTGCTATTTGGGGAGCAAAATAACTGATGATGGTCGAAGTAGAGAGGATATAAAATGTAGACCCAATGGCAAGGAAAGCGTTTCTGAAGAAGAGAAATTTGTTAACATCGAGTACAGATACAAGTGTGAGGAAGTCATTTCTGAAAGTATTTGTATGGAGTGTAGCCGTGTATGGAAGTGAAACGTGGATGATAAATAGTTTAGACAAGAAGAGAATAGAAGCTTACGAAATGTGGTGCTACAGAAGAATGCTGAAGATTAGATGGGTAGATCACATAACTAATGAGAAGGTATTGAAATGAATTGGGGAGAAGAGGAGCTTGTGGCACAACTTGACTAAAAGAAGGGATCGGTTGGTAGGACATGTTCTGAGACATCGAGGGATCACCAATTTAGTATTGGAGGGCAGCGTGGAGAGTAAAAATCGTAAAGGGAGACCAAGAGAATACACAAAAGCAGATTCAGAAGGATGTAGGCTGCAGTAGGTACTGGGAGATGAAGAAGCTTGCACACGATAGAGTAGCATGGAGAGCTGCATCAAACCAGTCTCAGGACTGAAGACCACAACATCAACTTGTTTTTGCCTGTATGAGTTTATCCCAAGTTCGGAGTAAAGATGGTTCTATCGATGGTGACAAAAATCAAAAATTATGTTTGGCATCTTTCAGTGTGCCACAGACCCATACGCGGTCCATATTTCAACCATTTCTTAGACGTTCAGAAGCAGTAATTCGAATACAGCCAAACCGTTTTGGGATCTAAGAGTAAACTCTCCAAAGAGGTGAAATAGCCATTATTTTTTAAATTAATGCATTAGAGTGGAGTTTCGTCTTAAAATGGAGAGAAGCTGTTTTAAAAGGTACGAAAAGCAGAAAGATAGTAGGGTTAGAAACTTCAAAGCGGTCAGAAACATCATCATCGACGTATCAGTGCAGGATGCCTTGTCTAAATATGTGTTGTATGCGATGCGATGGCGTTTTGATGTTCTATTAATGTGCTTCAAAACTTTGATCACAACGAAAGAATTCAGTTTACAACCACATTACAATAGATCCCATGCAAAATTTTATGGATATTTGGGAGGCAAGTAGCGAGAAGCCAATGTGCGAAAATTTAAAAAGAAAGAAAGAGGGGAAGAACTCTTTTAAGCGATATGACTGAAGGAAGTATTCATCATATGGGAGCAGAGAAATAAACGTCTCAATAATTTTCCCAATATTTTCTCTTTGGAAAAGCATTTTTTTCAGGAAGAATATTCAATGAACGAATCTGCAGCTAGACCAAGTTACCATATTGCTTTCCAACTCGCAAAAGGTTGCGCAGTTTCACTGATTTTTGGGTTATGTTGACAATGTGGGAACTCGGCTACAGCTAGAACTTATATACATACCTACACTGTAACATTTGCGTTGTTATCATCATAGTGAAATTAGTGTCGTAGACTTCTCATTCCTCAATATAGATTTCATGTTTTAATAGTCTCTAGCTACGATTATGTCAATGTTGAGACATGTACATGATGCTTTTTTACGCAATGAAGAGAACGAAATCAATGAAGAGAACGAAATCCACCCACAGAAGCTCACTGACTGATCGAATTAACATCGCTCGAAAAGTGGTACCAGACACTGATACTTTAGCGAAAAGTAAAATAAGTAATATCTGTTGACTTCCTGTGCTTTTATGTTTAAGGTTTAAATAGAATGGTAACGACATATATGATTGTGAATTTAAATTTCGTCCTAAGACACCAGACATCATAAGGTTGCAACAGTCGTATGAAATACCATGTTTCTTACTTAACTGCCCTCGTTCTTTGCTTTATCAGAATATTAAGAGAGATATTAGATTTCTTTGTCAATTGTCTCTAGACCTTAACATCAACCATCGTGGCGTCCTGGGCGGCTGTCACGCCGGCAACACTGACAGCCGTAGCTCGGCCAACAGTTCAGCAACACCGACTTTGCTTGACATCTAGTGCGGGTCACTTTGAACACATAAAAGAACCTTCCACCGTGCAAGAGTTGTGACGGTATGTCATTTTGTACCATTAATATTGACTGCCAAATAGCATCTACATTTTTCTGGACCGCTCTATATTGCATACACATTTCACAACAATCTTAATTTTGAAAATGAAATGCAGGGTAAGAAAATGCTTTCATTCTAAGGTGAAAAACATACAGTGATGAATGTGTAGTCCAGAGTTCATGTATGCGACTAAGCATTCGTACACAATAATGTCCGTGATCTATCTGGACGTTTCATTGTTACATATATGTTTTGTTTGTCTTCAATAATTGACCTGAAACTTTTACGTGTGGCAAGAACAATGTTCTGCACAGAATGTTTTCTAGTAGACACATCGAAGTTTGGAAAAATGGAAAAAGAAAATGTTATATTTTACATGCTTCGCTCATGTTTCCTCTTCCAGATATTTGGTCAGGTCACAAAAATTCTTAATCATTATCAGCATCATTTCGAACTCACACTGACAAAAAAGTACAGATACTTCAGATTCCACTTGTTACGACGGATGTTCTTCTACCATTAGACCGAGAATGTTTCCGTCGTGGAATGCATCTGACACAGAGAATTGTCATGGACAGAAGACGTCTGCAGTTTCCAGTTTACCACCGAGACGTTATTCTTATACTGCAGTCACAGTACTGTGATGAGAGTAACAACGTGATTGACAGGTACTTGTTTACAAGACAGACAGTCCCTACAATAGTAACAACGAATCAGAGCATGACATTGACAGCGCCTTCTGTTTCCTTCACCGTTGTCACATCACTGTTACGTTATGTCCTTGTTATCGCAGACACTCCTAATAATCATTGCTTCTAAAGTAACTGTAGTGAGTTGTTATTATTGTATGTTTTGGTTTCCGTCTGCTACTTACAGCGCTGTCAGTTGCCTTTCTTGATTTGTGTTCATGGTGCACAAAAATGTATGTTCTGAACCTTGTATTTCACATTTCTTCAATAGTTAGAAGAATTAGGATTAATGTGGACGTGTTGGCAATTTCGTATTTCTGTGCTAATACTTCACACCAGTTTGGAAAGAAAGTTATAGACAAAATGTGTTGTATTTTCCAACGAATATTTAGTTAGAATTCGATCGCTGTCCATCGACAAATCAGCTTGCGCATAGCAAAATCAATGGCAAATAGAGAAGAGAGGGTCGCGTCGCTTCGTAAGAGTATTGTACACCAGGCAGATTCCAGCATGCGAACCTTATGACATTGTCTGAATATTATCATTATTTTTGACCGACATCCAGTTCACGTCACCAGCTGAAATACTGCTTACGAATTTTTGTAAGAGTTGACGAACTCGGATAAAATCAGTACAGGTTTCGTCATGACAAGTCTGACTGTTCCAGTTTATGGAACCTCTTCTGGTCCGGGGCAATGTTGGGATGCCTTAAGAAGTAACCCCGACCGCTTGAGAAATACTCAAAAGAATGCATTCGCAAGTTACATTAACACTGAAAACGGAAGACTGAACATAAAAAAAAAAAAATAGTTCCACGTGTCTTTTAGGTGACATTAGTCCATGTTAAAGGCAAGTATTTCTACACTGTAACATCTAATCCTTGCAAAGCTGAAAATGGTGGCAAGTACAATAGAAAAGCATGTGAGCAAAAGAGCTAAATAACTTGCCGTAGCATCTCGCAGGAAAAAGATTTCGTGTTGCCTGCTGCAAATTCTTTCTCCCCTCGAGACCAGGCATTTGAACCTGCAGAATAAAACTCATTAAGGACGCAGTGGATGAGAAAACATGGCTAAATTTCATTCACAGGCCACGAGATGAGCAGTCCCCACACTATTGGTTTTCCATACTTTGCTTACGTCTCTATAAAGATCAACCATTATTTCCAAATCGATAAATAAAATGCATTTTCTTTACGCCCAGACTTGAACTCAATCATTACATTTAATGCTCAGTACAAAGTGTAACCATTCTGAAGCATGCATACCACTACTGGCATTGAGGTACGAGGGACGCTATCGAATCACTGCTGGAAAACTAACAAGGGAAACTCCCATCAGACTTTTTAGTAAAATGGCCATCAGAAACTGAACACAGATCGAGCATGAAACAGGTAGAATGTGCAAAAAGAAGCAAAATAGAAACAGTGAACTGTCCAAACTCAAGATATGTAACATCGAGAGGATTTGAATAGCCGAGCGTCGTGCTTGTGTGGTCACTGTGTTGGAGAGAGAGGTCCATGTTCAAATCTCGCTCGTGACACAGGTTTTTTTCTCTTTTTCACAAAATTATGAACTGTCCGTCCAGTCATTGACGTGTCTACTCACCGTATTCAAATTTGTGTCTGTGTCGTGGTGCAGCGTCCGTTCGCAACAGTGAGATGCGCGGAAGAGACCTCTAACGTACGTACATCCTATTTGCTCTACACAATAATCACATGTTATGACTCATACGTTTGTTTTGCAAGTTATGACTCTTGAATTTCTTTGTTGTAGCATAGTTCACAACCGTTTATTGATCTTTCTCATTTCTGTGAGATGCCCATGCGGGATCCCGCCTGCTTTCACTATTCATCACATGTACTTGCGACGGTAATATACACTTACCACATGACGCAATATTGTATAATCAGTGTATAGTATGACAATCGCCATGAGTACAGTAGAAGAAGAAGAAAAGACACAGCAATTACCGGATGGAAAGTTCATAATTTTGCGAAAAAAATGAGTTTGAGAGAGATTTAAACACGGATCTCCCGCTTAGCAGTAGCACACCATGACCACACAACCACGACGGCACGGTTCTTATAATTTGCACGATGTTACGTATCTTAAGCTTGGAGCGTTCATTATCTCCATTTTGCTTCTTTTTTCAAAGTTCGATACACCTTCTTCCTGTTTTCATCCATCACCTATGATCAGTTTTTCAAGGACTCCATTTTACCACTAAATCTGAGGGGGAAGCGACGGGGAGTTTCCCTTGTAAGAGATATAATAGCTGGCGAAACAGTGTTATTATGCTCTACAGCAGTGGCCGTCAAAATTGTGACACGCGGGCCCCATGCGGCCTTTATCAAGTATTCGTACGGCCGCGATAACGTGCATGTAGTAAGTAATAGCCGAATCCAAAACGTTAAACTCTGGTCTCGCATTCGGAGGACGACGGTTCAATCCCGCGTCCGGCCATCCTGATTTAGGTTTTCCGTTATTTCGCTAAATCGCTCCAGGCAAATGCCGGGATGGTTCCTTTGAAAGGGCACGGCCGACATCCTTCCCCGTCCTTCCATAACGCTACGAGACCGATGACCTCGTTGTTAGGTCATTTAAGAGCTCATTTTCAAGTGTAGTTTTTATGAAAATTAACAAACAAAAATTCTTAAAGAGAGAGTAATATTTTATTTCGCGCTTAATTTTAATCGACGTTGGCGAATTCGGCCTTGAGCTAATTCAGCGCAGAGGGATACGTAGCGCGGGCAGTACAGGGTTAGATGATGCGAGAGAAGGGATGTTTTATTGTTGGCTTCCAGTACTGACAATTCACTGTCAACTTCGACACGGAAACATGGCGCCCTAATTGTAGCTAGTCTATTGGAGGCTCATAACGTAATAATTTATGCACCTTACTAATTACTGATAAGACCGACACATTTGCGGTCCGAGGTGTTGTTCCACAGTGTCAGTATCGGCTCTGAGCAAAATAGATTGACGAGCACTGCTATGCAAACATTGTACGGAACATTGTAAGCATAAGGCACAGTTCGCATTGAGACGACAGGATATGCGCTACGATGTATTGCAATAAAGATCGCGCGACGCGACGTTATCGGTGCGACACTGTTGTTTCCACTGCGATGACACGATATACAGTAATGGAAATAAGTATTCATTTACTAGAGCGTGGAAAAGTAAACCGCCTTTATTGAGAATACGAAACCAAAAACACTAATTGGATATGCACTATACACATTGGCCAGTCGCCAATGCAGCTATGCTGGTATATAGAACGAAAATGAACAAGCCTTTGCCGGCCGTGGTGGCCAAGCGGTTCTAGGCGCTTCAGTCTGGAACCGCGCGACCGCTACGGTCGCTGGTTTGAATCCTGCCTCGAGCATGGACGTGTGTGATGTCCTTAGGTTAGTTAGGTTTAAGTAGTTCTAAGTTCTAGGGGACTGATGACCTCAGAAGTCCCATAGTACTCAGAGCCATTTGAGCCATTTGAACAAGCCTTTACAAAACAAAATACAAAAACGTCTGCCAAGTTCTCTACTACGCTGGGAATTAAGTATTCATACACCAACAGAAAATGACACTTCTAACAAAGCCAGAACATGTTTAATACTTCGTATGCATACCCTTCCGATGTATTACTTCTCGCAACCTCCGTGGTATGGAATGGGCCAATTTTCTTGTAGTTTCCGACGTGATACCTTCCCATTCTCGAAGGAGAGACTCTTTCAATGAGACCTTACTACGGATGTCGTGTTTTCTCACTCGTGTTTCCAGCTCACTCCACAAGTGTTCGATGGGATTCAGTTCCGGACTCCGAGCGAGTGTGTGGAGTGTTGTAGAGCAACCACAGCCGGACAATTTGCGCCTTATGGTTGGGATCATTATCCTGTTGGACGTAATAATTTCTCGGAAGACCCAAGGCGTAAACACTGTTGTACGTTCTGTTTGAGAATGTTCATATACACAAATCTGTCCATGGTACCTTGCACAAACACTAATTTTCCGACACCGGAGGCTGACATACCGCCCCATACCATCATTCCACCACCTCCTTGCTTCACCGTGGGTTGAATGTTGTTTCGGTCGAGGTCTGTATTCTGTCTTCTCCAGACCAAGATCCTACCATCATTGTGCACAATATTAAATTTGCTTTCATCACTAAACAATATAGTATCCCAGAAGTCTGCTGTCTTGGATACATGCTGTTTCGCGAATTCCAACCGCCACTTCCTGTTCTTTTTGCTAATGTAGGGCTCTCGTCTCGGGACCCTGGCTCTGTAGCCCGAACGATTGAGATGGTACGAACTGCCCTAGAAGTGATGTCCTTTCGGAAGTGGTCATGTACATATGCGGATAGTGCCGACGCTGTCGTTTTCTGGTTTTCTTGATGATTCTTAGTAGCATTCTGGTCCCTCTTGTTGTAAGTTTCTGTGGACGACCGTGTCGTTCACTGTTTACTACTAGATGTCTGTCCTCATATTGCTTAATGATAGATTGCGCAGTCGCTCGGCTTCGTCCTATGATGTTCGCAGTTTCGGCATACGACTTGAGTTGAAGATATTGGGCGACAACGATGTTTCGTTCCTCAATGGTTGTTTCCTTCCCCTTGCGGCCCATTCTGCTGTTCCACGGTACCCACGTCCGACGTGCTGTTGCTTCACGGCCGCACGCGACTACACAAGTGTGGCATGCACTCCGGGGCTGCGTCAGCCGTTTGTTTGGCTGAAAGTAGTCCGCTGTATGAATGCATTGTGCCCTGTCGTAGACCGTGCGGAGCGTAACATATTTTATTTTCACAGAATAGATTCATGGCAAACGGAAAGCTTCATTACCAAGAACATGGTTATCTGACGCTACATCATCGTAGTTATTCGTATCGGCGCTGTGGGTGATTTACTATCCCAACACACCATCGTAGTTTGTCAGCACCTACTGTATGAATACTCATTTCCATGACTGTACGATGTAAAGCGCGGTGCTACTCGCCATACGACATGGAACAAGACAGCACGAATCACGTTTCTGTTTCGGTTGCCTGCCGCTGTGACCTTGTTGGGCAGTACTTAACCGTCTCTAGGTTGTGCAGGTAAATGCTTCAGCATTATTCCTGCATTTCCTTAACGTGGCGCTGTTGGTATGGCTTGTCTTTGAGTAGGTCCTGTGTTAAGCGTGCGGTATTGCTTATGTTTTGAATTTGTACCTAGCTTGCTGAACCGTTTACAATAAAGGCGGAGCAGATCTGGCCATCCTATCTTGGCCCGCCTGTGTGGCTCGTTTCCCAGGTTCACGACTAATATATTCTCCGTCTGTCGCCACCTTTCACAGAATGGTAGCGCACTCTCTCGAATTCTGTCTTTGATTTCCATGATATCAGGTGAGCTCGAGCAACTCTTGCGTTGGAAAGTCGCATGGGAGATGCATCGCCGATCTAAGCACTCTGCCTTGGAGGCCTTGCAGACGTCCTGTGGCAGTCAGCCGTATTTCCCAGCACTTCGGCCACCTCTTGAGTCACGAGGTGAACTAGCGACAGACACAGCGTAACGTTGCAGTGAGGCATCGGGTGTTCAAAAAATGGCTCTGAGCACTATGGGACTTAACAGCTATGGTCATCAGTCCCCTAGAACTACCTAAACCTAACTAACCTAAGGACATCACACAACACCCAGCTATCACGAGGCAGAGAAAATCCCTGACCCCGCCGGGAATCGAACCGGGGAACACTGACGCGGGAAGCGAGAACGCTACTGCACGAGCACGAGCTGCAGACACCGGGTGTATTAAGGGGTAGAGCGACTTCAACATGCCTATTGCTTTACCCCTCACGTCTTTCATGTGTAATCCCCACTTGAGGTGCTTATCTATGGTAACGGCCAGGTATTTTGCTGTATCGATTTTTTTTTATTTTTATTAATAGCCCAAATGTCAAAATACAGACCAGTGTGGTCACATGGGTGCTACTCACTCTTGAAAACCACTCGGAACGATGGGGAGGGGTTTGTGCTGACCGAAATGAGTATGTGATGACAACACATTCTATATTTCGTTCGTTTCTAAAGAATTTTTTCAGCGGGCTACTTGAATTCATCCGATTGCGCCCTGTATCCCCCCCCCCCTTTTCTCTTTCATCCAAAATTTAATTACGCCCTTTTAATACTATAATAACTGAGCCTGGAATGCCATGCGCAATTGAATGTTAAAATATGCATACATTCATGCACAATCGAGTGACTAAACATTCACGATTAAAGGAAAAACAACAGACTCTCAGAATTCCATCTTTTGATGTGGTGCATTTTGTTTTATATGAAAACAATGCACAACAACAAAATTCTCCACCCACCGGGATAGCTCTGCGTATTGACACACTGCGGCGAATCCGTGGATTCGAGAGGTGAGTTGGTTCGAATCCATCCGCCGACAACATTGGCAGTCGTTTTCTGTGGTTTATTTCCGATTTTCAATTTACGCAAATGCTAGGATTTGTTCCCTTACTAAGGGCCACAGCCAGAACCTTCCGAATTCCTTTCTTCCCCGACAGAATTCAGTTCCCTTAAAGATGCAGCCTTTGTGCGTAAATGGACGTAGCTGTATCAAAGATGAGCCGAAGATCTCATTGGAGACTCCCGATACGACAACTAAGTAATAAACCATATTTTCCTTATTTAGGCTCATGAGTTTGCTGCTGGGATATTCTGTAGTGCAGAAAATGATCTTTCTGCTTTGCATCCTCCGACGAGGACATTTGAAATAGCATAAGGCTGAATAATTTCAGATTTCTTGCATTTTGGTCACCAGAAATTGTTCTAGCTTCTCTGTCGAACAGAACAATCTCAGATCTGCTTTTTCCAATTTCTCTGTTGGTAATACTGACAGTCCGCGCTCATCCATTCCTAGTGGCTTCGTCGTTCAGAAGAAGGGTGTAAAATGGCCTTGGAGGGTGAAGGGAGATTAGAGCATGACTACTTATTCCTGGTTTGCCAAAATGCAGCAATCTAAAGTAAAGAGATTATATCTCTGCTTCGGGAAAACTCCCAAGATCGTTGTCGAATAAAATGGTTTATCCTTCTTATGGAAACTCGATATTTTATGGAGTCTCCAGACACGTCTTAGACGTTGAATCTCATTGACTGGAGTAGAACTGCCTTCAATGATAAGTCCCTCTTCGAATTGTGCCCCATGCCAATCGAAGACGTGACTGGAGACACCCTGGAATGCAGCGGCATACCAGCCATAAGGCCCGACAACCAGGGGTTGTGGTCTGGAGTGCCTTTCTTTTTGTAACAGGACCCCTTTCGTTTCCATCCTCGGCACCTGTAAGCTTACGGGTACGTCGACGATATTATACCCTCCGATTTGTTGCCCATCATGGCTAGCCATCTTGGGCTTAAATTTCAGCAAGATAATGCCCACCCACACACGCGACGAGAGTTTCTGCTACTTGTCGTCGTGTTTGGCAAATCCTACATTCCTCAGAGTGGTCGCCGGATCTCACACCAATTGAGAACATCTGGAGGATTACTGCAGGGCTCTCCAACGTGCTTGGTACTGTGATGTTCTAACGTAGCTAGTTGGATAGAGTGCGGTACGGTATCCCTCAGGAGGGCATCCAACAACTCTTTCAGTCAATGCCAAGCAGAATAACTGCTTGCATAAGAGCCACAGGTGGAGCAACGTGTTATTGACGTGCTCAATTTGTGAAGCTCATTCTGTTGAGTAAATCATACAATTTTTCTGATATTGTAATCAATTCTTGGGGTACATGTCCGTCAACTCTATCGATTTCTGCCCCATTCGGATAATTCCTTCGTGATGCATTGTTTTTTTTTTCTTAGAATGTATTTTTAGCTCAATTGGGTAACTCAGTTTATTGTTGCTATCATGTAAAGCTAAATGATGATCAAGGCATTCACATAACAGTGAACTATGTTTTTATTGTTTCTTTAATCTAAATAAAAATATTCAAAATAATTATTTTTGCTCATAATTATTTGTTTAGTAACCGGCCGGTGTGGTGGAGCGGTTCTAGGCGCTAGTCTGGAACTGAGACTGCGCGACTGCTACGGTCGCAGGTTCGAATCCTGCCTCGGGCATGGATGTGTGTGATGTCCTTAGGTTAGTTAGGTTTAAGTAGTTCTAAGTTCTAGGGGACTTATGACCTCAGCAGTTGAGTCCCATAGTGCTCAGAGCCATTTGAACCATTTGAAGACCCCTCGGGGGGGGGGGGGGGGGGGCAGTTCGGCCTCCGCTCCACAAGTTCTTTAAGTGGACCAGCGAGGAGTAAGATCGCGTGCTCTTCTCGGATGAGAGCCATTTCAGTCTGGACTAACCTCGTACAACGGGAAGTGGGAACACGTAACGCACCCAGGAACACAGTCGAAGAGGATCGTTTTGGTGGCCAGGATTTTATGGTGTGATAGCATAATGTTGTAAGTGCGCACTAATCTCCATATCTTACAACACGGTATACTCACCTGTCAACGTTATTGTGAGACTGTACTTCTTCCCCATATCCGTCTTCCTAGGAGTGCATTCTTCACTCCACTTTTACAGATGACAATACACAACCGCAATGCACAGCACAGGTGGTGCAGCTCTAGGAACGAGATGATGTACGACGAATGGATTGGCCTGCCCATTCCCCCAGCTTAAATCCAGTCGAGCAGGCATAGGATGTGTAGGGGAACCGGACTGTAGCACATCCCACATGTATCAACGACCATCCAGCAGTTGGCGACCGTGGTGGTGGGGAAATGGAAGACCTAACAAGAACTCCTTTCCAACCATGTGGCGCGTTGTTGAACATGGCTTGTTCTCCATAGTGATGACGTACCCCATGAAGAACCATATCCCGTCTGACGCCATATCCAGGGGTCCATCATAAATTGCGGTGTCTTTTTTCAGTTACCTTTCCTACTATACGGTAACATTTCTTTCTACGTATGGTCCACGCTTCATCGAGTTAACATTACTTGACAGCGGCCATGTGAAAGCTACTTTTGTCTTTATGTTTTGCACATCGATGTAATAACGTTAATGGGGATACTAATCACTGCGCTATATCCAGTACAGGATCAGTTCATAGAAATAATAATAGTAACAACAATAATAATGTATTCGTTGTCATCTTGTAGAATTGGGTGTTCTGCCGGTGGTCCGTGTCTTCCCAACACGATATTTCGACAACGTAACTCGGCGTCTTCATCAGGTGTTTCCTGAGTCTCACTCGTGCACGTTTTAAGGAGCTTCTGTGCATGCGCAACTTGTGTGAGGTAATCGCCTTACAGGTCAAATACATATGGATTTGACAAACGGTGTGCACGTCTCACGGCGTGCACTGCTGGCCTCGACAACTCAATTGCAAGTTTTATGTCAGTGGGACCAGGTTGTAGCAGACTTTCAGCTACATTCGCTTGGCAGAAATCCCACTAGGCAGTAGCACACTCCACATATATGCGAATTCACTCACTATATGATAAAACTAGGTCGGACATCAGTACCTGTTATACTGACAGAAAAACCTATTTTGTGGCATTCCAAATGAGATATCCACTGTATGATCAAAAGTATCCGGACAACTGGCTGAAAATGACTTACAACTTCGTGGTGTCCTCTATTGGTAATACTCGAATTCAATATGGTGTTGCCCCCCCCTCCTCCCCTTAGCGTTGATAACAGCTTCCACTCTCGTAGGCATATGTTCAATCAGAAGGTGCTTGAAGATTTCTTCTGGAATGGGAGCCCATTCTTCACGGAGTGCTGCACTGAGGAGAGGTGTCGATGTCGGTCGGTCAGCCCTGACACGAAGTCGGCGGTGCAAAACATCCCAAAGGTGTTCTACAGGATTCAGGTTAGGACTCTGTGCAGGCCAGTCCATTACGGGGATGTTATTGTCGTGTAACCACTCCGCCACAGGCTGTGCATTACGAACACGTGCTCGATCGTGTTGAAAGATGCAATCACCATACCTGAATTGCTCTTTAACAGCGAGAAGCAAGAAGGGGCTTAAAACATCAATGTTGGTCTGTGCTATGATAGTGCCACGCAAAACAACAAGGGATGCAAGCCCCATCCATGAAAAATACGACCACACCATAACATCACCACCTCCAAATTTTACTGTTGGCACTACACATGCTGGCAGATGACGTTCACCGGGCATTCGCCATACCCCACACCCTGCCATCAGATCACCACATTGTGGATCCTCATGTACTTTGGAATTCCTGTGTGATGGTCTGGGTAGATGTTTGCCTATTACACGGCCCTCATCAACTGCCGGCGGTCTCTGTCAGTCAATAGACAAGGTCGGCCTGAATGCTTTTGTGCTGTACGTGTCCCTTCACGTTTCCACTTCACTATCGCATCAGAAACAGTGGACCTACGGATGTTTAGAAGCGTGGAAATCTCGCGTACAGACGTGTGACACAAGTGACTCCCAAACATCTGAGCACCTTGGAAGTCCATGTGTTCCGCTGATGCCCCCCTTATGCTCTCTCACGATGTCTAGTGACTACCGAGGTCGCTGAATGGAGTGCCTGGAAGTAGGTGGCTGCACAATGCACCTAATCTGAAAAACGTATGTTTTTGGGGGTGTCCGGATACTTTTGATCACGTTGTGTAGTACATTATGTTTTGGATTTTATCATAAAGTAAATCATTTGAGGCGCTGAGCACACAGCATTTCAGAAATTAAAAAAAAGCTCCATTTTTGGTGATTATTTTGGATTCAACTCAAGACCTGTAGTTTTTCGATACATCTCGATAGCAGAAAGATGATCGTGTCCCTAAAGAAATAACAATTTGCGAGTCCTTTCTGGGATTTATATCAGTAACTGATTGTAGTGCAGAAGGGCTTAAAATGAAATTTTTAATACTATAAAAGAATATGGAATTAATTTGTCTAAATGTAGAGGACAGGTTTACGATAGTGCAAATGTTACGTCGGGTGTGTATGAAGGATTACCAGCCCTTATAAAAGAACACCCACCAAATGCCGATTATACTCATTGTGCGGCATACGCATTAAATTTAATTTTAAATGATACTGCGAAACGTGTTCCTGAAGTATCAATTTTTTTCGATAATTTGGAAAAAATATTTTCCTTTTTGGCAGTAGTATGTAACGCTGGTCAATGATGAGTCGATAAATATTTAAAATATGAGATTACCCTTAAGAAGGTATGCCCTACTTCAAGACATGACGCTTTATCGGATGTAAAGAAAAGTTATTCATTAATAATGAAAACTCTGTACGAACTAAATTTAATGTCCACTAAAATAGATGAGCGTGATGAATGTAAAAGTATAATTAATATTTTAGAGAAATACGATTTTATAGAGCGTGTCATATTTTTTAATTATTTGAAATCATTAATCCATTTTCTAAGGCTCTACAGCATGAAAATAATAACTTACAGGAAGCTAATACTTTGCTAAATAACGAGTGAAGCAAGAAATCAAAATTCATTCCATAGTTTACTAAACGAGCGCAGAGACCTAACAAAGAGTGAGGGGGTAACAACTGTTTTCAAAAATCAAAGACGGAGATGACGAATCAGAACATGAATGAATTTCAGACCCGGAATCGTACTTCAAAGACAATGTCTACTACTGCTGTTTCGATATATTAATTTCTCGAACTAAACGAAGATTACAAAGCTTCTGTGACCTATTAATACATCCGAAGTGTTACAACCGGAGAAGCCTTTATCATTTTCAAATGAAATAATAAAAAAGGAAGTGGGAAAACTGACTGCTAAATACAGTAAAGACATGTCATTTGATCTGTATAAACAATAATTTCTTTGAAAACGTGCTTAGAAAGTGAAATTCAGAAAATCCATTCCATTAAGGAACTCTGATTACTGATTAAATTCAACAGCACTACATCCAGTTTTCCGGAGGTAATAATAGTATGTTTCCTATTTTTGACCCCTCCTGTAACAACTACAACAGCTGAAAGAAGTTTTTCGAAATTAAAACTGATTAAAAGCTGTCTTAGGACTCCTGTGAGCCAAGAACAGCTTTCAGTTTTGGCAGTGCTGTCTATAGAGGCAGAACATCTCGAAAAACTAAAATCGCAGCTATGGCTGCTTTAATAATTAAGTTTGCCGAACAAAGGCGATAAAGTATACAGGGTGGTCCATTGATCTCACGAAATAAGCGTCAAACGAAAAAACTACAAAGAACGAAACTTGTCTAGCTTGAAGAGGGAAACCAGATAGTGCTATGGTTGGCCCGCTATATGGCGCTGCGATAGGTCAAACGGATATCAAATGCGTTTTTTTTAATAGGAACCCTCATTTTTATTACATATTCGTGTAGTACGTAAAGAAATCTGAATGTTTTAGTTGGACCATTTTTTTCGCTTTGTGATATATGGCGTTGTAATAATCACAAACATGTGGCTCACAATTTTAGACGAACAGTTGGTAACAAGTAGGTTTTTTAAATTAAAATACAGAAAGTAGGTACGTTTGAACATTTTATTTCGGTTGTTCCAATGTGATACATGTACCTTCGTGAACTTATCATTTCTGAGAACGCATGCTGTTACAGCGTGATTACCTGTAAATACCACATTAATGCAATGATGTCCGTCAACCTCAGTGCATTTGGCAATACGTGTAACGACATTCCTCTCAACAGCGAGTATATGGCCTTCCGTAATGTTTGCGCATGCACTGACAATACGCTGACGCATGTTGTCAGGCGTTGTCGGTGGATCACGATAGGAAATATCCTTCAACTTTCCCCACAGAAAGCAATCCGGGGACGTCAGATCTGGTGAACGTGCGGGCTATGGTATAGTGCTTCGACGACCAATCCACCTGTCATGAAATATGCTATTCAATGCCGCTTCAACCGCACGCGACCTATGTGCCGGACATCCACAATGTTGGAAGTACATCGCCATTCTGTCATGCAGTGAAACGTCTTGGAGTAACATCGGTAGAACATTACGTAGGAAATCAGCATACATTGCACCATTTAGATTGCCATCGATAAAATACGGGCCAATTATCCTTCCTCCCATAATGCCGCGCCATACATTAACTCGCCAAGGTCGCTGATGTTCCACTTGTCGCAGCCATCGTGGATTTTCCGTTGCCCAATAGTGCTTATTACGCCGGTTTACGTTACCGCTGTTGGTGAATGACGCTTCGTCGCTAAATAGAACGCGTGCAAAAAATCTGTCATCGTCCCGAAATTTCTCTTGTGCCCTGTGGCAGAACTGTACACGACGTTCAAAGTCGTCGCCATGCAATTCCTGGCGCATAGAAATATGGTAAGGGTGAAACCGATGTTGATGTAGCATTCTCAACAGCGACGTTTTTGAGATTCCCGATTCTCGCGCAATTTGTCTGCTACTGATGTGCGGATTAGCCGCGACAGCAGCTAAAACACCTACTTGGCCATCATCATTTGTTGCAGGTCGTGGTTGACGTTTCACGTGTGGCTGAACACTTCCTGTTTCCCTAAATAACGTAAGTATCCGGCGAACGGTCCGGACACTTGGACGATGTCGTCCAGGATACCGAGCAGCATACATAGCACACACCCGTTGGGCATTTTGATCACAATAGCCATACATCAACACGATATCGACCTTTTCCGCAATTGGTAAACCGTCCGTTTTAACACGGGTAATGTATCACGAAGCAAATAACGTCCGCACTGGCGGGATGTTACGTGATAGCACGTACTTATACGTTTGTGACTATTACAGCGCCATTACAAAGCGAAAAAAGTGGTCCAAATAAAACATTCATATTTCTTTACGTACTACACGAATATGTAATAAAATGGGGGTTCCTATTTAAAAAAACGCATTTGATATCCGTTTGACCTATGGCAGCGCCATCTAGTGGGCCAACCATAGCGCCATCATCTTTCCCCCTTCAAGCTAGACGTGTTTCGTTCTTTGTAGTTTTTTCGTTTGATGCATATTTCGTGAGATATTTGGCCCGGTCACTATGAATGGACCACCATGTATATTTGAATTGTTTGGCTAACTTGACTACTTGGAGCATTAATTGTAAATAATTATTTACCTATGTAACCTATACTTAATCAATAAATATTTATTTAATTTAAAATTAGAGTTTTTGTTTCTTTTGTGTAAAATCCTGACTCTCCATTTGAGCTTTGCCGCAGTCGGATAAAAGAACCACGCTACAAATTTTGATACAGGGCCCGTCTAAGGCAGGTTATGCCACTGTGTTCTTGTCAAATTTCATGATTCTAGATCAACAGGAAGTGACCTATAGGTTTTGATGAATGACTTTTCGAGTACCAAAGTATATGACATAAATGACCGCCGTATCTTTTGACTGAATTTACTTACAGGCTTAAAGCTTTGACACCGCAAGGGAACGCTGTACGAACCGGCCAGAGAAGGCCCAACGGTAATGACCAAAGGCCGTCATCCTCGGTCGATGGCCAGAACTGGATGCGGATTGAAGTGGCGTGTGGTCAGCACACCGCTCTCCCGGCTGTTGTCATTTTTCGTGACTCAAGCCGCTATCTCTGGATCAAGTACCCCCTCAATTGGCCTTACAAAGGCTGAGTGCACACCACTTGCTAACAGCGATCGGCAGCCCCAGACGGTCACTCATGGAAGTGCTAGCGAAGCCCGACAGCGCTTAATCTCGGTGATCAGACGGGAAGCGATGCTACGACTGCGGCGAGGCCACTGACATGCTGCCAAGGGACCACAGACCTTAATGTGTGACATAAATGTGAACTTGATTCGTCTACTCGTTCCTGAGAAAAAGGGTCTGTAACAGTCGGACAGACAGACAGACAACAAGGCGATCGTATAATGGTTTCGTTTTTACAGACCGGGACACGGACCCTTAACAAATAGCATTTTTAGCTCGGGTCGGACGAGACATGAATCATTTTTTTAGCATGGTATTCAGGCAGCTGTTGGCACAGCAGAAAAGGGTACAGACTGATGATTGGAGGTGATGGGGTCGAGTCTCTTTCCGCTAAGGAGAAATTCCTATATAAATTTGTATACTTTTATTATTTTACATTTAATTATTTACAGGTGGTGATATGACATTCACCGTAAAAATAGGGAAAGAGTAATTTTCTTGACATATTGCGCACGTTGTACAGGTTGATTCACGAAAATATGCAAATATTTTAATATGTTATTCTACAAGTAAAACCAAAGAAAAAAAGTCATATAAACATAGGTCCACAAATGTTTAGTTACGGAGTTATGCCTAATGAAAGAGTTTGCCTGAAATTTAGCAACTTCGTTAATATGAAGCCATCGTAAAACAGTACGAGGTTAAAGTACAGCGCGATTTCTATTTATTTTGTTGTTATTGGTCTGGTGCATCTAATAAAACATGTCTCAGGTGTGTATCTGCAGTAGTTCTCCAAAACATCCAGAGAAGCAAAGATTATTATGCAAGAAAAATTTGTTTACTTTTCAATAATAATGTAGAAACGTTTGTATCATTGTTGGCAACCGTTAGTGAGTTGTTTTAGTCGTTTCCTAACCTTAATGCGAGTTAGTTTTCTGTATTCTTCAGTGAAAGAACATAACAACAACAGAGTATTTAAGTAAAACCACATAGTAACTGTTGTAGTTTGTAGATTATTTATTAAATAGGGATGCTTTTCAAATTTACGACAGAGGAATGCGCCGATATGGTGTTTATTTATGGCA
Organism: Schistocerca gregaria; assembly: GCF_023897955.1. Taxonomy (NCBI): domain Eukaryota; kingdom Metazoa; phylum Arthropoda; class Insecta; order Orthoptera; family Acrididae; genus Schistocerca; species Schistocerca gregaria. Next base: position 128,806,170 of record NC_064920.1, on the reverse strand, counting down.
GATGTGATGGTAATGCTACAGCTGCAGTTAACGAATGGAGACATTTTTGAACAATTAATGTGAATGTATTGTGACATTGTGTGTACACTATACAACTTGCTCAACACTGAGATTTGTTATTTCCGGTTTAACATGAATTCATGTGTGCTATGGTATCTATAAAAGCAGACTATCTGACACATTCGTACAGTTTCAGTTAACGTCATTACCATCATTTTTCCAAAATTAAATTCTCTGCAACTTCCGTTGAAAACTTTGTGCAATTGTCTGGAATTTAAAAAACAAATTAGGCCAAGTAGTTAATAAATTAAAAATTTTACGAAATTACTTCTTTGCTTCTCAAGATATTCTGGAAAAGTACTGCAGATACACGTGTGGGACATGTTTAACAACGACATAAATGCTTTCCTTTAACCTCGTACAGTTTTTAGACAAACTCTTTTATTGGCTGCCCTCCGTAACTAAACATTTACGGACCTATGTTTATATGAACTTTTTTCTTTAGTTTTACTTGTAGAATGACATATTAAAATATTTGCATATCTTCGTGGATCACCCTGTATACATTGCATTTTTACAATTACATGATAATTTTAAAGTTGCTATATAGAAAAACGAACTTGATTTACATTCATAAAAGGCTCTCTCATCGCACAGTATAGCAGCAAAATACGCATAACGCATTATTTCGTCAGTTTAAAGTATTTTGACGCAGTCTTCCGAGACGTGATTTATTTTTCTCTCCCGATAAGATAAGAGTAGTTTTGGAGCTTTTTGATCAAATCCTTTACCGGACGCTAGCAACAGATAGTGCAACGTTGCGTAGTGCATGCATTTTGGAGACATTGGGGAGTGGTGAGGGAATAATACTACGTGATAACAATCCTCCTTCGTCTTGAAAAATCTCGTATAACCGTGGATTTGTTTGTTGTCCCCATAGGTCAATAAACCGAAGAAATTTGTTCACCTGGGCGTAAGGTTTCATCATATCATAAAAAAAAAAAAATGTGTAGGGTTGTAACTTACCAGATTTGGTAAAGTAACGACATTTCTACACTCCTGGAAATGGAAAAAAAGAACACATTGACACCGGTGTGTCAGACCCACCATACGTGCTCCGGACACTGCGAGAGGGCTGTACAAGCAATGATCACACGCACGGCACAGCGGACACAGCAGGAACCGCGGTGTTGGCCGTCGAATGGCGCTAGCTGCGCAGCATTTGTGCACCGCCGCCGTCAGTGTCAGCCAGTTTGCCGTGGCATACGGAGCTCCATCGCAGTCTTTAACACTGGTAGCATGCCGCGACAGCGTGGACGTGAACCTTATGTGCAGTTGACGGACTTTGAGCGAGGGCGTATAGTGGGCATGCGGGAGGCCGGGTGGACGTACCACCGAATTGCTCAACACGTGGGGCGTAAGGTCTCCACAGTACATCGATGTTGTCGCCAGTGGTCGGCGGAAGGTGCACGTGCCCGTCGACCTGGGACCGGACCGCAGCGACGCACGGATGCATGCCAAGACCGTAGGATCCTACGCAGTGCGGTGGGGACCGCACCGCCACTTCCCAGCAAATTAGGGACACTGTTGCTCCTGGGGTATCGGCGAGGACCATTCGCAACCGTTTCCATGAAGCTGGGCTACGGTCCCGCACACAGTTAGGCCGTCTTCCGCTCACGCCCCAACATCGTGCAGCCCACCTCCAGTGGTGTCGCGACAGGCGTGAATGGAGGGACGAATGGAGACGTGTCGTCTTCAGCGATGAGAGTCGCTTCTGCCTTAGTGGCAATGATGGTCGTATGCGTGTTTGGCGCCGTGCAGGTGAGCGCCACAATCAGGACTGCATACGACCGAGGCACACAGGGACAACACCCGGCATCATGGTGTGGGGAGCGATCTCCTACACTGGCCGTACACCTCTGGTGATCGTCGAGGGGACACTGAATAGTGCACGGTACATCCAAACCGTCATCGAACCCATCGTTCTACCATTCCTAGACTGGCAAGGGAACTTGCTGTTCCAACAGGACAATGCACGTCCGAATGTATCTCGTGCCACCCAACGTGCTCTAGAAGGTGTAAGTCAACTACCATGGCCAGCAAGATCTCCGGATCTGTCCCCCATTGAGCATGTTTGGGACTGGATGAAGCGTCGTCTCACGTGGTCTGCACGTCCAGCACGAACGCTGGTCCAACTGAGGCGCCAGGTGGAAATGGCATGGCAAGCCGTTCCACAGGACTACATCCAGCATCTCTACGATCGTCTCCATGGGAGAATAGCTGCCTGCATTGCTGCGAAAGGTGGATATACACTGTACTAGTGCCGACATTGTGCATGCTCTGTTGCCTGTGTCTATGTGCCTATGGTTCTGTCAGTGTGATCATGTGATGTATCTGACCCCAGGAATGTGTCAATAAAGTTTCCCCTTCCTGGGACAATGAATTCACGGTGTTCTTATTTCAATTTCCAAGAGTGTATATTTCGCCATGTACTGGTTCAAATGGCTCTGAGCACTATGGGACTTAACAGCTATGGTCATCAGTCCCCTAGAACTTAGAACTACTTAAACCTAACTAACCTAAGGACATCACACACACCCATGCCCGAGGCAGGATTCGAACCTGCGACCGTAGCAGTCGCGCGGCTCCGTACTGAGCGCCTAGAACCGCTAGACCACCGCGGCCGGCTCGCCATGTACTCATCCATCAAATTTTTCGTTGCTTTTTCCTTTCACACCTTCTATAAAGACACATTCTAAGACAAAAAATATATATCAAATATAATTAATTAAATAAATAAAAACCGACGCTCCACTTTAGAATTATCCGAAGGAGACGGAAATTTGTAGTGTGACGTATATGCACAGTCAAACAAATGGTTACAATTTCAGAAAAATTTAATAATTTACTCGAGATATGCAGCTTCAAAATGTGAGCAAGTTAGTAACGCGTTGGTCCACATACAGCCCTCATGCAAGCAGTTATTCAGCTTGTCATTGATTGATGGAGTTGCTGGATGGCATACTGAAGGATATCGTGCCAAATTCTGTCCAAATGGCGAGTTACATCGTCAAATACCGAGATGGTTGGAACACCCTGCCTAATTGCTACAAATGTTCTCAATTGGGGACAGATCCAGCGACCTCGCTGGGCAAGGTGGGGTTTGGCAAGCATGAAGACAAGCTGTACAAACTCTCGCCATTGTGGGCGGGCATTTATTGCTGAAGAGTCACTCCATGATGGCCTGCCACGAATGGCAACAGAACAGGGTGTAGAATATCATCGACGTACCGCTGTACTGCAAGGCAGCCGCTAATGAAAACCAAAGCAGTTCTGCTACGAAAAGAAATGGCACCCCACACCATCACTCCTGCTTGTTGGACTATATAGCGGGCCACAGTAAGGTTAGTATCCCACCGCTGTCTGGGGCACCTACAGATACATCATCGCTGGTCGTCGGGTCTTAATTCGAAGTGGGGCGCATCACTGAAGAGAATTCTACTCCGCTCAATGAGATTCCAGGCTGAAGACGTATCTGGAGACACTCCAGACTGTGGTGGGATAGCAACCTTACTGTCGCCCATCAGATGGCCCAACAACCAGGAGTGCTGGTCTACTGTGACATTTCTTTTCATACCAGGACCGCTGTGGTCGTCATTCGCGGCAGCCTTACAGCTCAGCAGTAGATTGAATATATTCCACAACCCGTTTTGTTACACTTCATGACAAGCCATTCTGGGCTAACATTTCAGCATGATAATGCCTGCTCGCACGTTGTGCGAGTTTCTACTGCTAGTCCCCATGCTTGCAAAACCCTGTCTCTGCAAGCAAAATCCCTGGATCTCTCCCCGACTGAGAATATTTGGAACTTTATGGGCAGGGCCCTCAAATCATTTCGGGATTTTAACGATCTAAAGAGCCAATTGGACATAATTTGGCACAATATCCCTCAGCTCGATCAATCAGTGTCAAGCTGAATAACTGCTTGCGTAAGAGCCAGAGAGCTGTACCAACGCATTATAGATTAGATCAGTTTGTGAAGCTCTTTTTCTGGAATTAATTATCTAATTTTCCCTAAATTATAATCATTTGTTTGTCTGTACGCGTACGAGGTCTATTCAGAAAATTCCGGAACATTCATGATTTCGTGCCAGTGGTGTTTGAGCGAAATACGGTTGGCGTCCCTGCACACACTTGTGTTTAATGTGTAACTGCCGGAAGTTCGATAGTTTAATGTCTGTGATTTATTGCTCAATGCTGTATTGCGTAGAACGTTGGGTCGCGCAGTTTGCGAATTTCGAGCTGGCAGAGTTGAAGGAGCAATGCGTCTGCATTAAAATATGTGTGTAACTCAAGAAAACCTTTAGAGTTTAGAGAGAGACACCAAATGATTCAGGAAGCCACAGTGATGAATGGTTAAGCCGAATGGTTCACACGGTTCAAAAATGGCCAGGCGAAGTTAAAGATGACCCTCGTTCAGCACGCACTTCGACGTCTACCGACTATGCTCATGTCAGGAAAGTCAACGAAATTATGTGTGCCAGTCGAACACTGACTGTCTGAGAGATTGCAGAAGAACGTAACATTTCAGTTGGATCATGTTATGAAATCCTGACAGAGCATCTGGGAATGCATCGAGTTGCCGCAAAGTTCTTCCTACGTGTCTTGAGTCAAGACCACAAAGATCTTCAGCTCGCAATTTGCGAAGAGCTTTTGGATTGCGAGGATGAGAACGAGTTGTTTCTGAAGAGAATGAATGAGACGTCGTTCTATGGTTCTAATGTTGAGACTAAGGTTCAAGCTTCGCAGTGGGTCGGGAAAGGTTCGACAAGCAATTCTGATAGTTTTCTTTCACTTTAAAGGATTGGTTCATCATGAATTCTTGCCACAGGAACAAACTGTTAATAGATGGCATTATCGGGGCGTGTTGCGACGCCTGCGAGAAAATGTGAGAAGGAAACTGCCTGAAATGTGGCGAGACGCCTCTTGACGATAACGCACCCGCACATTCATCCGTGTTAGTGCGTGACTCTTGCACAAAAAACAAAATCACCGTGCTGTCTCATTCTCCGTACTATTCTGGCCCCTGTGCATTTTTTTTAATTTCCAAAGTTGAAAACCCCGTTGAAAGGACGAAGATTTCTAACGATAGAAAAGAATATTCGCAGACGGCGCTTCGCACAATCCAACAAGAGACGTACCAAGACTGCTGCTGGAAGTGGAACCGGCGTTGTAAGCGGTTTACCAACTGTGGAGGAGAGTATTTCGAAGGAGACCATGCATAATAAGTAAAAAGTAAGCGTAGAAAACTTTTGTCGACAAAGTCATGCAATTTTTTAACAGAACTCGTACATTACATTTACCGAGTTCCGTCCCATTCGGATAATTCTTTGGATGTGCATAGTTTTTCTGTCTTAGGGTGCAGAAGGCCACTCAATCTCTTTTTCGCCAGTGCAGCACGCCTTAATAACAGAAAGCTCCTGCTCACATATTCTCTTGACAAACACAACGTACATCTGGAATGAGGGGGAGGAACCTGGGCTAAGGCGACTAGCAACATCAACCTATCAGAATACAATTGCCATATTGGACATAGACAGGACAGTACAGGTGGAATAGCAATTTACACCCGGACAGAAATTCCGACAACAGACGTACCCCTACTGCCACAATTCCGGAACACTCAGGCAGTAATGATTCGCGTTAATAGACTGAGAAGACCTAGACTAATGCTAATTTGCATCTACGTTGCATCCCTAATCGTTGTCTCAAGAGACATCCTACGTTATAAAACGACTAACAATAACGCAACTCAATTACGCAACTCCATGACTAGAGAAAACATCCGCAGACTTCCTCTAACTGGACGAAACTTCATAAGTTACAGGGGACAGACTACATCCTCTTCAGCCCCGAACTTACTGACCACATCACTGACCCAATAATAGCTGACAGCATAACGAGTGACCATCTACCAATCATATTTAAAATCACAGTAATGAGAGGACTTCCTCTAAATCCACGGAATTTACTATCAAACATTTAGCAGCAGCATACAGGGAGACTTTTGAAGACATAATATAAAAACAGCTTCAGTTCCACATGACTATCACCAACGACCAAGATACAGAACTGACCTACAAGATAGAACACAGACAGCTATGGATGAAGCAATTCCCAAAATCACCATTAAAAACTACCGACCTACTCTACCATAAGGCACGCTTAGACTAATCCAAGAAAAAGAGACGGATATACCGAGAAATTAAAAGGACTAATAACCTGGATCTCAAACCCTATATGGAACAGGCTCAAAGCCGACATTAAAAGAAACATACCCATTACAGACAGCAACAGTGGGATGACATCTCCCAGACTCTACTTTATGGATGGACGCAAATTCTGGAAGAAATTCAAAATCCTTACAGGACAAACACGAAAACCAACGCAAACCTAACAGTCAACAACGCCCCTCCTTCCAACGACAAAGAAAAAGCACAAACCTTCAGAGATGTTCTTCAGTCAGTTCATTCCGTCCCAGAGGATGACCAGTTTGACAACAACTTCAGACAACTAATGACTAGAGAATTTCTACATTTTCTAGCAACTCTCACAGTACAGACAGAGGAAGATGATTAATGCAGAATCAATCAGAAGAGGAAGTGACAAATGTAACCAAGTAAGCACGAAATGCTGCCTCTGGTGGCAACAGCATAACCCATCCACACCTCAGGAAAGCTACAATGACAATGATATTCAGCTGCTAACTACATTCTTCAGTTACTGTCTATCAAAGAGAACATATCCCTAGCATGGAAAAAAACTGAAACAGTTATGATTTCCAAACTGGGTCAATGTCAAACAAATCCAAAATCTTACCATCCCTCCTCCTTCCTGGAAAACTTTTGAAAGAACATTCACCAAGAGACAAAAAATTTGCAGATCTCCTTCCTGACCTCCCTTTACACATTACAGATCGACCAGTGACCTCTTCACAGACTTACTACACACGTGACCAAATCTATCAACATAGGACTCTGCACACTGGCAGCGGTCTTAAATTTAGAACATAAGTTTACATGGAGATGTGGAAGGCCCATGTGCAAGGCCTGCCCAATCCATTCACCCAGCTCTTCTTATTCCAGGCCTGTCACAGGCTTTTCCTACCACATCAGATGCTAGGCTACCAGTGAAAGCAGCCGTGTCATAGACCAACTTTGTTGCAATGCTTGACCAGGTTTTTTATGTTGGTATGACTACCGACCCACAGGGAACCATATTGTAAATGTCTAAATTTAATAAAAGGCCCATTCAACAGAGTGCAACTCCTCCTATATCCCTATCCTAGTGGTAAAAATGATGTATTGTGTATGTGACATACCTGTAGAAAAATTTCTAATTTCCAACCATTATTTACAAGTACACAATGTTGTGGAGAGGGGCACCTCTTAGGCGACGTGATAATGTATGGCATATAGATTTTTTTTATAATGGCACTATGTACCAGGTGACTACACATCTAATTTCCAAGGCCATAGTAGGCTATCAAGTGTTTAAGTGTGTAATTTGTGTAAATAAAGTGCTACAGTATTTGTTAAACATTTGAAGTTGCATATTTATGAACTTGAAAAGTGTGTATTGTTTTGGAAAATCAGCACAATTGTAGCAAATAGCTCCAGAACTGTAGGCAACGATGGAGAAGACTATTATAAAATGGAACTCTTGCAGAAATATCGTTGGGCTCAATACTCTGCAGCAAATTGCAAAAAACAGCAATGGATGAAAGGTTGATGGAGATGTCAGGCATGTAGATAGGCAGAGCATGAGTGGCGAATCTGTCTGTCTGTCTGATTGTTAGTCATGAAGCTTCCATTACTATGAACAGAATTCTTGTGAGGAGTCGATCTGATGGGCCAAGGGACTGGAGAGCGAAAATCCTTTGGGTATTAAATGATGGAATGAGGTCATTAATAATGGTGATAAAATTACATGTCATTAATTGCACTGATTGGACAATAAATTATGATAGTCATTAAGTGATAAGGCCAAGTGGCTGACTTGTAGTGAACAATAGTAGTGGACTTTGACTAAGGACTTTCTCCTGTGGCTTTTAAGGAGGAGGACTTTGACCAAAGGTAACTAATATACGTGTGTGACATTGACCTTAGATCTTGACCCTTGACTGCACTTGAATGAACACTGTCGCGCTATTTAACATGTCTATAAAAAGTGAGTTTGGTGATACCAGTGTTGGGTAGAGGGTTAGGGAATAGTAGGTTAGTGTAGATTGAGGCTGGGACAGTTTTGGGAGTGGAGAATATGTTATAAGGATAACTCCCATCAACGCACTTCAGAAAATTTGGTGGTGGAGAGGATGATCCAGATGGCCTGGGTTGTGAAGGAGCCATTAAAATCAAGCATAATATGTTCAGCTGCATGTTGTGCCACAGGTGGTCCACTTTGCTCCTGGCCACAGTTTGGTGATGGCAATTCATCCTCACAGACAGCTGGGCAATCTATATTTTGCATATCCTACCCGATTAAAAGTATCCTACTCTGCCCCAATGCACCGGCCATGCATTTCAGTTACACCGAATATAGTTCATACAGACATGTGATAACATTAACCCCCCTCCCCCCTTTCAGTCTACCCAGTAGCCCACACCTTGGGCAAAAAAAAATGCCCGCAGACTCTCCTCGCACAACACAGCCCAGCCCAGCAACCAACATTTCCCTCACAGTAGAAGTAATTGTTTATGAAGGGTAACCTCGAAAAGAGGTGGCATTATTGTAAACATGTGATCTACGCTATACAATTTATGATGGATAATTCTCCTTGCTGTTTTTGTAAATAACATGTGATCAATTACTTATGGTAAGAAAGTAATTGAGCTTTCTGCATATTGTGCAGACATGGCACGAAAGAGAGCAACGGACACTGGTTTGATGGCTGCTGATAGGAAGAATTGGTGTACATGTCACCTGCTGAGATACCTTTCTTAGAAAGTCAGATGCAAGTGACAAGCATTCGTGCAGAGGGGACAAGGGGCAGGCAGACCAATCTGAAGAGGGTGTCCTGGGTGAGTGCTGCCCATTTTCCCCTTCACTACTGTGAAGAGGCTTAACTGACGGTATGCCCAGCTGTCTGAAGAAGTGGCCTCAAGGGCAAGTAGATGACATGCTTCTCTGATGGAAAGAGACCGTAACAGTGCCTCAGCTGAACTGAGTAGTGTTAGGACTTATGCAGGTTGAAAATTATTTAAACCAACAACATCAGGGAGGTTCCACGGGACACCAAAACAAATATTTTTTTCTAACATTGCAATTGCGTAATTAATCCAGTAGAGGGCATATCCTCTCTCCAATTTTAATGACTGATTTGCTGTTGTAATGGTTCCTGTTGTACTGGCAGAGGGCACACTTCACTCTTCAGTTATAATAGATGTTTCACATTCACATTTGGTTTTATGTCTTGACCCAGAATGGTACTTGTTTACTGATGGAGCAATAGACCTGGAATGAGTACATTGATACGGTTGGTGCTTACTACATAGCGATGGGGTCTTCAACATCCACAGTTCACATGCTTTGAGTGAGTTTAATCCACCCACCACATTAACACACACTCATCACCTCATCACGTGTGGTTTTACTTGGGCCATACCTCTTACATAGGCCATTAAATAACAGGCGTTATTACAATTTCCTCACCAGAACATTGCCACAATTGCTGGATGATTTGCCACTCACTACATGACAGTGATTCCTGCATGACAGGCACTGGTACATTTCAGTCACCCTGTGCACTGATTATTGAACCAACAGTTTCCAGAAAAGTGGAATGGCAGAGATGGTTCTAAACCATGGCCCACTCAATCCCCTGATGTGACCGCACTGGACTTTGCTGTGATGTGCAAATTTGTTTAGAAAAAAACCCTGTTGAATCAGAACAGAATCTGGTTGCCTGGATAGTAGTAGTAATAGTAGTAGTAACAGCAGCAGCAGCAGCAGCAGGAGAGATTAAGAAAGCTTCTACAGTGATGGACTGTGTTAGCAGACATGACCTGAAAGTGTAACATTTGTTACATTTTTTAACTGCTACTGTAATTGAAGTCTTTGTGTCATGTTAATGTCATTGTCCCTTGGTAATACAGAATTACAAGCTTTTTGTGTTGCTATTTGTCGAATGTAAGTCAGTTCACAACTGACTGTCCTCATAAAATAGTGCCTCACAGGAAAACACATTTGAAAAAGTGTTTTCAGTGTCGCATGCAACCTCCCAAGAGTTTGTCAGTTTAATTAATTTTTGTCCATAGAAAATTCCTGATACCAGTTTAAAAAATCCTCATAGGTAAATATGACATTACGAAAAATATGTTTTGGTGACGCAAGCTACCTCCCAGAGTTTGTCGGTTTAAATAATTTTCACACTGTAGGCGGTGTCACTCCTGTTGTGACCACTATCAAATGTATGCTAAGAGATGATACAATAGCATGAAATCTGATTTACATGCGCCTTCTGCAACAACAGGGAACAGACTTTGAAAGCATCACTGTGCAGATTGGTGAGGTAAACAATTAAGGATCAGAGGTTTCCCCGATTCTTTCCCTACTTTTGATGAAGCTGATTTTGGCCAGTCTGCCATTCCTAGCAGCATTGTGCCAGAAACTGTATTCCCATTTTTTCCCCTTCTTCAGAATTCCTTCAGCTAGCACCAATGAACAAGTGGCAGGTGACAAACAATCCAGATCTGACAAGTACCTGTGGATAGCAACACTGTCTTGGGTAGTGCTACTCTATGTACAGTTCCTTCCCACACTCTCTGTAGGTAACAGTAGCGTGTCACTGATGTCGACACAGTTGGGAAGCTTCCCCTTTCGTGTGAGTTCTTTGTTTGGTCCACCACACCCAGTATTACCTCTTTTGCTGAGCAACGACGCTACACAGATAAGCCACACAATGTTGACAGCAGAGGCTTGCATCTTGTCTTGTCTTGACACTCGCTCGTCATCACTCCTCATCATGCAGATGCAGCACTGAGCTTGTGTAGACATGTGCTTCCTATGGGAAAAGGAGGCCTGTTCATTGAATAGGCCTACTGTTGGATATAACTACCAGCTGTTAACAATGTCCCCACTCCTCCCCCCAGACAGATTTACATTGTATTCCTATTTTTTCTTGTTGGCAGTGTCGTTCTTCATTTCTCGAATGCCAGAACATAGTCATGTTTTTTTTTTATGGTTGAGATTATGTTGCATAAGCCTAGATAAAAATGCAGAAGATGGTTACATTGTGTATTGTGTTCTCTGTTCTTTTTCAGTGCATTTGTGCACAAAGGACCTATCAAATGTGAGACTGAGCACTTATTTTGAAATTTTTCTGTATATATATTTTCTATTGAACCTCTAGTGCTGCACATGTTTTAAGTTGCTCTCTTTCAGAAACTACCTTCCGTTTATTTTATGCTGCATAATGTTGTGCGAGCTGTGTCTATGCACATTTAAATTCAATGATCTTGATATAAATTATGTGCAACTTAGATTTTTTATACATTATTGTGCACATAAGCTTTTCTGATATCATGTATTGTTGAATGTATTGTCAATCTTTTAGCGTTAGCATCCTTGTCAAGTAATCTTGTTCATGAGTTACATCAGCATATGTTGTGTAGTTATGTATTATTGCAATAAGCTTTGTTATTAATTATTTTTGTTAAATATACATTGATATTTGTGTGTATTGTATATTAAACTGGGAACGTAGAAATGACAGGGGGGCCTTAGTCCTCAGTGCCCGCCCCCCCCCCCCCCCCCCCCCCCCACCTACTGCTGCCCCACACAGAACCCGAGGTTATTGTGCGGTTCGGCCCCCAGTGGACACTCCCAGAAGCGTCTCATATCAGATGAGTGTAGCCCCAGATGTTTGCGTGGTAGAGTAATTATGGTGTTCGCAGACCATGAAGACAGTGTTTGCACAGCATACAGTAATCACTGACACAGTAGAACTGTGGAGGAATATGGGGAACCAGCCTGCATTCACCGAGGCAGATGGAAATCAGGACCTCGACACTAATCCACCAGGCGGATTCGTGTTGGACACTGGCACGCCTTCCCACTCCGGAAGAAGCACCATAGACCGTGCAGCTAGCCAGGTGGGCTGATGTTTGTGTACTTGTCACTAAAGTATTATTACATTAAGATTAAATTTTGTTTTGTTCTAGGAAGGAATGAACGTGTGTGGTCAAAGCTGACTATGAAAATACTTTTAATACTTTTTTGTGAGCAGTAAGTGCTCAGAGATTATATTAGCTGTGAATATTGTGTTTTATGATTAATAATTAATAAGTGGAGTGAGTGAGTAAATCATGGGAACCATTGGTAGGATGAATGAATATGAGTGAGTCAGTGGGTAACAAATGTAATTGTAAATACTTGAGAGAATGAATCGGGATTAAAACTAGCAAAATTTTCAATTTTGGAGTGAATAGGGTTTGCGAGCTGGGTAGGTTTTTAAAAGAAAATTTTACCTTTATCAAAAGCATTAAATAAGTCTTCAATGTCCATGCCACCAATGAGGACGAATGAGTTTGGTGTTTTTTGTAAGTAGGAGTAATTGCATTTTATGTTTGAATGTTGTCAAACTAACCTTGTCCTTGCCACTCGTCCTTCCATTTGTGGTATGGTATACCTACCTGCTGTACAAACCAAAAAATAATAACGAGGCAAGAGGAGAAAATTTGATTGTTGGTGTCACGCCACAATCTATTAGTGTAAGATCTACCCAATTTTTTATTATGAGGTGGGAGTGATGAGTGGCATCAGTTTGTTCTCAGCCTGACATATTTCACTTTTATACTGTAAATTTCATTAATCACAATTGCAGTAATGATGCGAGTGATTGAAAGGGTGAAGCTGCATTTTTTATACTATAATCTCCACTACCATATTCTGCTGTGAAGTTTTGCAAACAGAATAGTAAATGCCACTTGTGAGCCTTGGTCTGGAGAGTCAGTGGAATGCCACAGGAGGGACTGTGGGCTGAGATAACTGCAGAGATATGTTTAAAAAGGATGGGGCTGACTTCTGACAAGGGAACCTCCCCATCACACCCCCTTCAGATTTAGTTATAAGTTGGCACAGTGGATAGGCCTTGAAAAACTGAACACAGATCAATCGAGAAAACAGGAAGACGTTGTGTGGAACTATGAAAAGATAAGCAAAATATACAAACTGAGTAGTCCTTGCACAAGATGGGCAACATCAAGGCAACTGTGTGCCCAGGAGCGCTGTGGTTGTGTGGTTAGCGTGAGCAGCTGCGGAACGGGAGGTCCTTGGTTCAAGTCTTCCCTCAAGTGAAAAGTTTTATTTTCATACAATTATTATCTGTCAGTCCGTCCGTCCAATGCGAGGTAACTGCGCCGTAGTATGGGGACACTACACCTAAACGGAAAAATTTGAAAATGTTAAAAACATATGTTTTGACAGAGCACAGGGAAAACTGTGCAACTGTGAAACTGTTGCATTCATTTGTTGTAGTTTATGTGACAAACTCTTATGTTTTCATCACTTTTTTGGGAGTGATTATCACATCCACAAGAAAACCTAAATCGGGCAAGGTAGAAGAATCTTTTTACCCATTCACCAAGTGTACAAGTTAGGTGCGTCGACAACATATATCGGTTATGTGATGCACATGGCGTCACCAGTGTCGTATAGAATGTATCAGATGTGTTTTCCTGTGGAGGAATCGGTGGATCCATGACCTTGCGATCAAATGTTTTTGGTTCCCATTGGAGAGGCACGTCCTTTCGTCTACTAATCGCACGGTTTTGCGGTGCGATCGCAAAACACAGACACTAAACTTATTACGGTGAACAGAGACATCAATGAACGAACGAACAGATCATAACTTTGTGAAAATAAAAAAGTAAACTTTTCACTCGAGGGAAGATTTGTACCAAGGACCTCTCATTCTGCAGCTGCTCACGCTAACCATGGGACCACAGCACTCCTGGAGAGGAGTATCCTAGATGTTACGTATCTTGCACACTGACTACTCAGTTTGTATATTTAGCTTATTTTTTTCATAGTTCCACACAACTTCTTCCTGTTTTCTCAATTGATCTGTGTTCAGTTTTTCAAGGCCTATGCACTGTGCCAACTTATGACTAAATCTGAGGGGGGTGCGATGGGGAGGTTCCCTCGTGAGAGTTGCGCTGACAGGACGATGGCAATGCCTCAGAGCAGCTGGGGCTGACCAGCACTGTTCTCCTGAGTACCATTCTGGTGGACCTGCAAATTTTTCCCCGTGAGCTGTAGACAGACAATGCATGCAACAGGGGCCCAGCTAAAAATGTGAGAATAGTGAACAGTGGAGCGAGTTGCCCATATCAAGTAAATGGCCATTTTACAACCAGGACCCGGGTCAATTGAAGCAAGCTTTGCACAGGACATTGTACTCAGCCCAGTGACTTCTCGGAAGGCAGGTGGAGTGGAAAACAGTTTGAACAGATTCCCATCTCCTGCTGCTCCAATGCAAATGATGCTATTCAGCAGTGTTTATTGTGTTTTCAGTCTCCTGGAGAAAGCAAACTGCATCAACCTGATGCCAGCCATGTAAGTGTGAGAATTTCTTCCTCCATAAGGTGGGAGATGTTATTATTGAGCCCTCTTAAGACTTACTCAGTAGTGGGAGACTAGGAGCTGATTTTCCGGAAATATCATACGCAGGAAAACAAGGGATTTGTGGACTAAAAAAAAAAAAATGAGAGAGACTGATGACAAAGGATAGCTAGGTCGAATGTTCTAGAAACAGCATTGGTGGGAAGCCAGCTGATTGAAGAACTTTTCACACAATAGTTTTGATGGGAGAACAAGCAACGGCTTACCAATTACTCCACTAGCCAGAATTTAGTGCACCTTTTTTCATTGGAGGATTGTGTTTTGTGGCAGGGACTCTGCTCATACCAAGGACAGGAGATGTGATGGAGACTTACTGAGGGCTAGGAGTGCAAGGAGAGAACTCGGTGCTAAGATTTCAAAGAGTACACTTGTTCAGAGTTGAGACTCGAGATTTGGAGGCTTCAGCAACAGGCTATAGCAGTGACTGGAAGTTCTGCTCTGAGAGGCAGCCTCTGAGTTGTCTGCCATCAGTACCATTAAACCAGGTTGTGTTTCTGCACTCCTATTGTGGTGAGATTATCTGGTGACATCAGATGGATGGGCAAGAGTGAAGTTGGACATTTTTCATCACTCAGTTAAATTCATCTGGGCTCATCCATTACCAAGCAAGCAGGAGTAATTGCATGTTTGCATTCCATTCTCCATTCAGTAAGGTCTTACAATTGCTGTGTAGCCACCAGAGACCATGTATCCCACAATTAAGTTGTTACAATATTAATTATTTCTGAAATTCCCAATTATTTTCTGAGAACTTTGTGAAGTTGATGATTGTTCTACCTTATTTGTGTGTCCTAATAAAATGTGCTTTTGTTGTGAGCCCAACTGAAATTCATTTTATGTTACATTTGACATGTGCATATCGAGGATGATTGTAATAAGCTTTGATTCACTTGGGCCAAGATTTTAATTCAATAGTTAGTGATTCTGTTTTTCCCAGCTGTATATCCTTAATGATTTTTGTCAGGCTCAACACCCAGGCCTCATTTATCAGCACCATCACTTAACTATCATCAAAGCTGTTGTGCATAGTTCTTAATTCAGTAGATGAGTTCTTTGAGGTATGATCCACCTCTTAATAGTACAGCTGATGCAGATCTCTATAGCAGTCAGAAAACTCACATTTTTAGCTAAGTTGGCATTTGTCAACTTGCGTAACTAATTTTAATACATACCTATTCTGGGCATGTGACTGATTGCTGGAAGATTGTATCTATCTTCCTTGTCTTTTAACTTCTTCATGACAGTAAGCTTTCAGTTTTCTCTTTTGTGCACCATTTAAATATAATGTCTTTCTAGACATTGTGGTTTTAACTTAACGCAAATGTTTAAGAGCAGCCCATATAAGAACAATCAGAATTATGTTTTATATTAATGCAAGTGCAGCTTAGATGAAGAGGAAATAAACTATATTAAACAGATAAGTAATGTATACAACTGTAATGTCTGAGTCACTTTCCATTAGCATTTTACCTATTCTGTTACACAGTATCCATCAGAAACAAACTGAAAACTTAAGGGAATGATAAGAGAGAGCCTACTGTTGTCCAGCTAGTGCATTCCAGAGCACTAGCTGGAATACAAGCCATTGCTCGTTTAGAAAAATAGCAGTGGTGTAATCTTGTCCATTGTATACAGTGCTGACTGCTACATGCTGTAGCATTTTTGTTAACATTAAACAAGAAAGAGTATGTAATGCTAACCATCATACTACTGTTGACTTCTCCTTAATGAGCTACTATGGTCAAAACAAATGCCATTCCTCCTCCCCTCCCTGAAGGTCAATTATTTACACCACACTTGCAAGAGTGTTTCAGTGAAAAGCCTGTTACACATTGAGCTTTCAGACAAAGCTTTCTTGAAAAAAGAAAGGAAAACAAACAAAAACATACAAAACACTCTCTCTCTCTCTCTCTCTCTCTCTCTCTCTCTCTCTCTCTCTCTCTCTCACACACACACACACACACACACACACACACACACACACACACACACACAAACACACACAAAGCATACACAACTCACACTTGACTCTGATCTGCACAGTTCAGAAAAGCTGGTATGAAGGGGAGGAGCCAGATGTTCAGCACTGCGAAGCACCCATTGAAATCAAGCACGTTACATTCAGCTGCATGTTGTGCCACAGGTTGGTCCAATTGGATCTTGGTCAGAACTTGGCACTGGCCACTCATCCTCGTGGTCAGCTGTTTGGTTGTCATGCCAACATAAAAAGCTGTGCAATGATTCGAGCAGAGCTGCTACATGACATGGCTGCTTTCACAAATGTCCTGACCTTTGATGCAGAGAGGTCTGGCGACCAGCAAAAGGAGCCATATCACGTACCAGCGATGCTGCAATCATTGCACAGCTTTCAAATCATGTGTAGGACCTTTAGGTCCTTGATCCAAGGTCAGCAAATATAGCCAACTGGAGAAAATCCAAAAAAATAAAGACTTGTGAAACATTAAGTCTAGAAAATGGGGTGGTCACATAACAGGCCTAGCTTAACTTATTCATTGAGATGAGAATCACTCACTGAGGGTAACTCAGATTATTTTAAGAATAGTGCAGCAAGCAGAAGGGTATTAGAATCTGCACCAGTCTCATGAGTCTGTGAAGATAAAAATTATTCCGGCAAATGAAGGTATCCTAACCCACAGATGTGCCAGATTGCTCTTCAAAGAATTCAGATACTGAATTAAGAACTGTGTTCAGTGGATTTGACAGTAGTTAAGGGGTGGCCCTGGTAAATGACTCTTGGGTGCTGGGCTTTGAAAAAATCATTAAGCATATACAGATGAAGAAAAAAGGGATTCACTAATTCCTGATAAAAGAAATGGCAGAATACTCTAATTATAGTAAGGCCTATTACGATTTGGAGAGTTGCATGTAATTACTTGTCTTCATTCAAGCAAGTTAATATTGAAACTCATGGACTACATTATTGTCAAGTTTTAGTAGTTGTGCCATTGTAAATCTCTGAGTTAAAATGCAAATGCTTCCATAATGCATGCTAAACAATCACAAGTAACTCAAGACATGCATGCTATGTCAATTTCAGATTGTTGACAAAACGATGCTTCTCTTGCTCTACCTCACCTGACACACAAAGAATTTTTATCACACATTGAACGGCCAGTCAAACAAATTGCTTCTGCCAGAAGTCTGTATTGTTCAAACCAAAACACACAGTAAGTGTGATTTTTGAAAGCAACCATTCTGGAACAGTTTATGCTCTTACAGTGGGGTGATTTGTCAGTATACCACTACAGAAATCAAAACCTTTCTTTTGATGATATCAGAACGAACTCTGTTACTTCTCACAATAGATTCATAAACAACTGTGATATCGTATCTGAAGTACACTATGAAATTTATTGTGGCAGTCTCTTCTTCCTTTTCTTAACCTCCCTCTGCCCTCTAGAACTCTACTGCACCATCTCATGTAATTAGCAAAATTACATCATCTCCACTAATTTCAAGTTGCCGCCACTCATACCTCACCTGTCATTCAACATCATCTTTGCCTCTGCACTGACATCTCTGCCCAAACTCTTTGCCTTTAAATATGTCTGCTTTTGTGTGTGTGTGTGTGTGTGTGTGTGTGTGTGTGTGTGTGTGTGTGTGTGTGTGTGTGCCTATCCTTTTTTCCCCCCTAGGGTGGGCCTTTCCGCTCCCGGGATTGGAGTGGCTCCTTTCCCTCTCCCTTGAGGCCCACATCCTAATGTCTTTCCCTCTCCTTCCCTCTTTCCTGGGCGGGGAGGGGTGAGGGGGGGGGGGGGGCGTTGGTTGCGACGGCTGGAAATTTTGTGTGTGTGTTGTTGTTTTGTTGTGCCTGTCTGCCAGCGCTTTCCCACTAGAAAGATTCCGGGACTTGCCGGGCGGGGGGCGCCGGTGGGCAGGCACAGTGAAGTGGCACGCAGGCGCGCACATGGGGTTTCTGGCTTTCGCAGCCGACGTTTGCTTCTTTGGCGAGGGGGGGGGGGAGGGAAAAGGGGATGTGGGTTTTGGTGGAGAGGGTGGGGGAGTCGTTCCGGTCCCGGGGGCGGAGGGACTTGCCTTGGCGGGAGGGAGGGATGGGTGTGTGCTCGCGCATCCTTCCCTCTTTCCTGAGGAGGCAACCGTTGGTTGCAAAAGCTAGAACTTTTGTGTGTATGTTTGTGTGTTATTTTATTGTGCCTGTCTACTGGCGCTTTCCCACTTGGTAAGTCTTGGAATCCTTGTTTTTAATATAAATATAGACAATTTCATTTATGGGCTAGCAGGCAGAATATTCTGCCTGTTATGCCAGCACTCTTGAATGCAGAGTGTTTTATTAGGTTAAGACTCTATACAGTGTTTCTGGTGCTACCATTGGTGAATTATTCTCAATGTGTGTTAAAAGTGACAAGGACACCCACATAATAGTTTGTGGCGACTATTAACTAGCCATAAAAAAGTTCCAGATCCGATCTCATTAAAGACCTGCACAGTACTGACTTTTACATCATTTTCTTGAAAGAAAAACACCTGGCTCTGCCATATTTTTTCCTTTCCTTGAGAGCTGATGGTGAGGGCGGGGGCAGGCGTGAGTCCCCCTTGCCCTCAGGTAAGGGCACCCTGAGTAGTGGTGTTAGATACAGGACTTGGGAGATTGAATGTACAGAACATGAAACAGAATAGAGCATGCAATTAATGAAGAAGTTTGTAACTGTGCTGAAGAGTTTAAAAGATATGGAACTAGTGAAACAGCGTTACACTAATATTTAAACACACTGTCACACTGTATCAAATATTTTATTTTTTGACTCCATATTACATTTATCATTTATAAATTCATTTTTCTGCCAACTTAAAATAGTTTGTGCTCTATTTAATGAAAGCTTTTTCTTTTATTAGACGATTCAAAACTTGTCTTATTTCATCAGAATCTCTCTCCACCAAGCAATGTGGAGCAGTGAGTATTGTAGGAATAAATAAAGTTTTACATTTTTAACGTGCTGCATCCTAACAGCCTGCATTTTGTAACTACAGCTCATTGATAAATTAATCACATATTGCACAATATGCAATATAACTATAAATATATTTATCTTATATGTATTACTTATTTACAATAAAAATATGGCTTAGGACTACTCCTTTAGACAATATTTACACACGTTAGATTTAATATTATACAGAAAATGTACAGTAACATTTATATAATTGTATGCAGATAAAAAACAAAATCTTTGGTTTTGAAAAAGTAACATTATTTTTGATCTTTTAAAAGAAAAACAAGATAACTCATTAATCTTCTAGTGCTACATTGCCAATATAGCATCACATGAAGGCCACTACTTGCCCATTCAAGAAACTGCAAAATCAGTTTTAATCCTTCATTTATCTGTGTGTGTGGGGCGGGGGGGGGGGGGGGGGGGGGGGCATAAGGGAGAGGGGAGAAGGGTGTGTAGAAGATCAAAATATTGTCGAGTCTTTCAATTGTTTTAATAATTCAATGCAACAGGCAAAGAAAATAAGGTATATTACTGTGAGAGGGGAGGGGGGATGAAGGAAGGTAAGCAGGGAGGGGCTGGTGGAAGCAGCAATGAGGGTAGGTTATGTGACAACTTTTTTTTTCTTTTGGTTTCCTGTGTGATCCACTTGTAGTATACAGAAAATGTATATTTCATTGTTTCAACTGAAATGATGATTATATTTCAAGATACAATAAGCACTCAAAAACATAGTTGCCCCAAGCTGAATGACATCAGAATGTCTGGTAGCCAATTTCTCTCAGGTTGCCCATAGGGCACAAAAGATTTTACAGTGTAATTGAGGACAAATAATGTAGGCCCTTCTTACAAAGTAGCATTTGTAAAATACTACCAAGGCAATTTAATTGTGAGCACTTTATCAATACAGCAAATGACTAAAGGTCAGACCTACTGGTACTTCAAAAAGAGCTTGTGGTAATTTACATATTACTAAATGACAGCATTATTGTATATCTACATCCAAAAATAATTATATATAGCATTGAGTGCTTATGACTTTTCTTATAAAATGAAAGTAACAAAAATAAAAAGGAACTCAACATTTTTTATGTTATGGGATTTACACTAACAACATTCAAAATATTATCACATTCTTTATAAGACTCGCAAGGCTGGGGTGAAGAGCTACAGCTGTCCTACACAGTCATACCAATCAAGCTGAGAAATTTGAGTTTTACGTGTTTGCCAGCAAGCTCCATTATCTTTAACCACTCAATTAAATGATTGTCTACATTATTTTACTGCATAACAGGAAAATAACATTGCCAATAATTAATTTTATTGCAAAGAAATTACTGCAAACAGCTCTGGTACCCCAGTGTGATCGGAAATGTTAGGGATTAGATCTCTGAAGATGTCCCAACAATGGCAACAGCTTACAACAATACTCAATATATTACTCTGAATATCTACTTTGCTATCCAAAATTTACTATTACATTAATAAAATATTACATATTTGACTATCTCATTTTCTCTTTGTATGTTTCTGAGTACATCTTTGTAACCTGTGGAGTATACACATATTCTACAAAGCACTTTAAAGTCTTGCACCCTCATGACTAGTCAACAGCAACACAGACATCAACTGTGCAAATTATCCACTATTCTTATGGCACTGGACAAAAATGACATTTGGAACAAGGGTATAGCTGTTACAACAAATTTTAAATGCCACTCTGCTTCTGTGGGCAAGTTGTACATCACAGCCACCACAAACAGCATAAAAGGGCATCAATGATAAGGATGTCAGTGCACAGTGAATTTGGAGTATTAAAGTGAGAAGTGAAGAGGCCAATAAACTGTAGCCCTGCATAAATTTAGTTCCTCACAAAAGCTATATTTGAGCCTTACTGACCACAATAAAAATAGAGCTTTCTCAAAAATGCAGTATGACATGTTGCACAGTTGCTCAACAGACTCAATCTGATAACATGTAAACAAAACTGACAGGGAACATCCCCTTTCGTGATGGTTGCCCTTCCACTTCACCCTCCATCCAGTTCTCATCATCTGTCTGTGTATTGGTTACAATTATCACCTCTCCTTCCTTGAAGGAAAGTTCATCATCGTTATCGGCCTCACAGTCGTAGAGCGCACGGCAACGGCGGGGCGCCGGTGCAGGGATGGCTGTGGACGTTGTTGGCTGTGTGTGACAGGATTAGTATTAGTTAAAACACAGTGGCAAGCACATTCTATTCAAACACACTCAGGTTTTTACATTAATTGCACTCAGAATACTAAAACTAAGAATAATGTTTCAAAATGTATTAGACAACATGAACCAAAAAGTCCTAAAACAAAATCGCTAATTCACACATGCAAGAATAACATTATTTGCCACAATTCTGCAGTCATCCACTACAACATGAAGCTGCATATATGCTTCCTATTTTTTGTTTTGTTTTGCTACATTTCTGCATAAAATGAATGTTGCATTGATCCTGTTAACACAGCTGAGCTGCCTCACCGCATTCTTGATTCTTGCTAGTCAGGACAGTACTATTTCTTCACACTCTCTCTCTCTCTCTCTCTCTCTCTCTCTCTCTCTCTCTCTCTCTCTCTCTCTATCTATCTCCTCTCTCAATAAGTAAAAGAAAGTTGATGCATGGTGTTAAAATTCTTTACGTGACTTTCTTTGTGTTCTGTGTCACCTTGTATTTAAGAACATTCAAAGTTTCTTGCATTGTTTCAAATAGGTCTTCAGGTATTTTCTTCAGTAATAATATTGTCATTATTGACCTCCTATGACTCTGATATATGAGAGGCTACACTTTATGCCTACAAAATAATTTGGTTTTATGTTAGTAAAGTTGTTTCCCATGTCACTTTTATTATGATGGTGGATAATTTTATGGAACTTGCATTGTAATTTATTAATGTAACAATCTTTATGCTCGTGGACAGTCCCTTCTGACACATGTATTTGTTGATGCAAACCATATAACCATGTTGACTTTAGTACATCGCCTATGATTAGTCATTATATTTTGGAGCCATAGTGGAAACAGTTCTAATCATATTAATGATTCATGTTCAGAAGTTTTGTCAGTGTATTACTTAATTTTACACGAAAACATTTCAGCCTGTTTGCAGAGCACCTGGGATTTCTGAAATTTCATAGATACACCATATTCTTCTATTATTTTATTAAAATGTAAATTTATTGTGGCCTTCCATTTTCATGCATTCTCTGTAGTGTGCATGTGTTGTATCAGCACTTAGCCAGATAATTATGAACAACTAATGTGTAACGAGACTGAATAGCATTCTTAAAGCAAACAGGGACAGAAAAAAAGTTAAAAATAGTTATGATGTAAGTAGGGATCTGTCATTATTAACAATGTTAATTACTTGATATGGGTCATATTCACAATAAATGCTATGAGGTGAGAGATATCAATTACACAAAAGTTGCACACCACCCCATCACCCCCCCCCCCCCCAAATCTCCCACCACCATGCCAACTCCCACTCCCCTCTCACACACACACACACACACACACACACACACACACACACACACCTGTGCTGTAACTATATCCACTAAAGAGCAGTACAGATCATTACCTTTCTATGAGTGCATTTGTGATTATTACTTTGAAACAGATGCTTATAAGTAGGATGTGTGTGTGAAAAAACACATTTAACTCTTAATATCTTTCTTATCTACAGTGAATCCTTTGCATGTATGTTAGGATTATCCCAAAATAATATTCCACGTGGCATCAATGAATGAAAATATGCAAAATATTTTCTGTGTTCATTAAGTTGACTGTTATTGTTATTGATAAAGCAGCTGAATATAAATGCATTAACATGTCAAACACTGTACATGTGTTTTCTAGTTTCCATATTCATCTTTGTGGTGTCATTGCAATCTTCTTATCACAGCATATTAAATGGATTTGGCATATTTCTGATCGTAAAAAACTGAGTGAGGTATGTTTCTTTAAAAATTAAACCTTCTGTTATGAGTTTTCTGGAAAACCAGTGAATCACTTTCATAATGAAACATAATTTGCTGCTTGTTTATCAGCATGGACCAATTCTGTCAAACACAATGGAAAATCATTGATGTATAGCAATAGTACAGCACAGGAGTGAACCCTGTTGAGCTCCCATGCAGATGATGTGATGTTCTTCCATTTAAACTGTTTTAACTACAAAACTATATAATTAACTCTCTTTAAATTGTACTTTGTTCTAATGCAATCTTGGATTATATAAATAATTGTTTATATTAACTTTTCCAAAAATGTTATAGCTCTGCACAATAAATTGAATATGAGAACAGTTCACAACATTTAATACTCCTATTCAGGTTTCAATTACGCAGCAAAATACAGAAAGCCAATTGTTTGAATACTAGACATGGTAATTCTAAACTACAGGCACATATATACATTAACAACCAATGAAAATATGTGAAGTACACAATAAATACACATTAATGACCAACACGTGAAAAAGATCTAGCAACAAGATTACTGCTGAGTTTAGAAATGAAAAGCTAGTTTCACATTTCTTAGCTGATTAATTACTCATATATACACCGAGATGACACACCACCCTGGACCACAAATGACAAATAAAAGACTTTAGAAATATTTCCAATGGGGAACAAAATAATTATTTTTTAAATATACTGTTTATAACACACAGTCCCCTTAATATAGGTGATTAATATAACACACAAAATCAAATGGATACTAGGATATAAAGTCATAAAACAGAAAATCAAACAATGGAAAATCCAAGATGGAATGTAACAATGTCAGAAAATGATAGGTACCCACCATTTAGCGGAGATGCTGAGTCACAGAAAGGCCTAACAAAAGCTTTTAGCTAACAAGGCCTTTGCCAAAAACAGACACCTCCCCCCCCCCCCCCCCCCACACACACACATGACCATAGTCTCTGGTAGCAGGAGCCAGACTGTGAGAAGCAGTGCATTATGGGGGAGGCAACCCGGGTCGTGATAAGGAGGAGAGAGGGAGGGGGAGGGATAGCAGGGTAGGGATTTGGGGTGGTAAAGTGCTGCTGGGAGCATGCAGGGATGAGGTGGAGACTAGGGCTGCTAGATGCAGTCCGAAAATTAGACAGTGTCGAGACGGGGAGTAGCTGGAAAGGAGAGAAGTATAAAGACTGGGTGCATTGGTGTAATAGAAGGCTGTGTAGTGCTGTAATTGGAACAGGGAAGGGGCTAGATGGGTAAGGACAATGACTAATGGAGGTTGAGGACAGAGGGTTACGGGAACATAGGATATATTACATTGAGAGTTCCCACCTGTGTGAATCAGAAAAGCTAGTGTTGGTGCACACTGAGCAGCAGGGTAACCCAGTTGTTTCTTGCACACAGTTTCTCAGACAACCATGCAGACATACAGCTTGTTGGTTCTCATACCTACATAAAATGCAGCACAATGATTGCAGCTTAGCTTGTAGATCACATAACTGGTTTCACAGGTAGCACTGCCTTTGTTGGGATGGGTGATGTTTGTGACCAGACTGGAGTAGGTGGTGATGATACTGTGTAGGTTCAGTGGGTGACAGAATACCACTGTGGGACAGGTGGATAGGATAGTGGGTTAGACATTTCTCATTCCAAGACATGACGAGAGGTAGTCAAAACCCTGGCAGAGAATGTAAAAAAATGGCTCTGAACACTATGGGACTCAACTGCTGTGGTCATTAGTCCCCTAGAACTTAGAACTACTTAAACCTAACTAACCTAAGAACATCACACACATCCATGCCTGAGGCAGGATTCGAACCTGCGACCGTAGCAATCGCACGGTTGCGGACTGCGCGCCTAGAACCACAAGATCACCGCGGCCGGCGCAGAGAATGTAATTCAGTTTTTCCAGTCCTGGGTGGTACTGAGTCACGAAGCGAATGCTCCTTTGTGAGCAGATGCTGGTACTTTGGGAGATGTTGGGTGGCTGAAAAGATAAGGATGGGAGATCTGTTTTTGTACAAGTTTGAGATTGTAATTACGATCTGTGAAGTCCTCAGAGGGACCCTCAGTATATTTCGAGAGGGACTGTTTGTCACTACAGATGCAATTGCCAGGGGTGGCTAGGCTGTATGGAAGGAACATCTTGGTATGGAATGGGTGACAGCTGTCGAAGTGGTGATATTGCTGGTGGTTGGTAGATTTGATATGGACAGAGCTACTGGTATAGCCATCTTTGATGTAGAGGTCAACATCGAGGAAGGTGGCTTGATGGGCTGAGTAGGACTGGGTGAAGTGAATGGGGGAGAAGGTGTTGTGGCTCTGGAGGAACGTGGATAAGGTGCCCTCACCCTCGATACAAAACATGAAGGTGTCATCAACGAATTTGAACTAGATGAGGGGTTTGGGATTCTTGATATTTAGGAAGGATTCCTCTAGATGCCCCATGAATAGGCTGGCATAGGGCGGTGCCATGTGGATGACCATAGCTGTACCCTGGGTTTGTTTGTAGGCAATGCCTTCAAAGGAGAAGTAATTGTGGGTGAGGATTAGTTGGTCGTGGTGACTACGAAGCAGATGGTTGGTTTGGAATCCATTGGGCATTGGGAAAGGTAGTGTTCAATAGCAATGAGGTCATGGGGATTAGGGACATTAGAGTAAAGGGAGGTGGCATCAATATTCATGAGCACAGCATTGTATGGTTGAGGAACAGGAAGTGTGGAGAGTTGATAGAGGAGATGGTTGGTATCTTTTACATAGGAGGGCAGGTTTGACTTCACACCAATCTCAGTTCATTTTTGCATTTTACAATCAACCTGCTCCCTTAGATTTCATCTTTCTTCCCCTTATTTCATCTGTTTCATCCTTCCGTGATTTTGCACAAGTGTTTTTTTGCAAATTCCTTCAGATGTTATTCTAAGTTTTTTAGTTTTTTTCCACAATCATGGATCCTTGCTCCTTTCATCTGTGTCAATACAGAAAAGGTTTTTTATCTTTAGCCAGAACCCAGCCCCACATACTGTTCCTGCATTATTGCATGGCTCATGGAATCCCTTCAAATGGTCTTATCATCAAATTACCCATCTCCGGCTGCCACAGTTTCGCGTCACAAACCCTACCAATCAGACTCAGCCAAAGATCAATGTTGTACCCTGCCTGACTCAGTTCAATTCTCCATCCAACTGTAATCAACCCCCATTGCCCCCAAATCACCCCCTTTTAACTTACCAGAATTTCTCAAATTCAAACCTTGCCTCACCATCAGTCCCCAAATCCCTCAACAAGCAAACTAACCTTACATCTGCAGAATATCCACGATCCACCCCCTTAAAACTGATCCTGACCTTATAGTCCTACCTGCTGACAAAGGCTCCACCACTATTGTTTTGAACCGCAAAGATTACCTGGCAGAAGGACTCTGCCAGCTGTCAGGTTCATCCACCTACAAACCCTGCCACAGTGACTGCATTTCAGAAATCCACCAGGATCTCCAGTCTCTTCTCAAGTCCTTAATCCCATCCCAGAACCTCTCCCTGGATTCCATCTCCCTTCTCACCCCTAACAGTCCCCACACTCCTACCTTCTACATGATTCCTAAATTCCATAAACCCAACCACCAAGGACGCCCCCTTGTGGCTGATTACTGTGCCCTCTCTGAGAGAATCTCTGCTCTCGTAGACTAACACCATCAGCCTATTACCCAAAACCTACCCTCCTATATAAAAGATATTGACCATTCCCTCCACTGAATCTCCACAGTCCCTGTTCCTTTACCACATAGTGTCCTGCTAGTCACTACTGATGCAACCTCCCTTTACACTAACATCCATAATGCCCATGGCCTTACCACTATTGAACACTATCTTTCCCAACGCCCAATGGATTTCAAACCAACCACCTCTGTCAGGGTTTCGACTACCACTCGCCATGTTCTGAAATCAGAAATGTCCTACCCCCTGTCTATCCCACATGGGTATTCTGCCGACCACTGAACCTATAAAACATTTAATCCACCCCTACACAGACCCTGCTCCCAACTCCTTGCTTCATAGCTCATATTCCCATAACAGACGTAGATGTGAGGCCTGTCCCATACAGCCTCTTATCACCACCTACTCCAATCTGGTCACAAACATCAACAACCCCTTAAAGTCAGGGCTACCTGTGAAACCAGTGGTGATCTACAAGTTAAGCTGTAATCACTGTGCTGCATTTTACATAGACATGACAACTAAAAAGCTGTCTGTCCGCATGAATGGCCACTGACAAACTGTGGCCAAGAAACAACTCAACTGGACCACCCCATTGCTGAGTATGCTACCTGACATGACATTCTTCATTTCAATGACTGCTTCACATACTGAGCCCTCTGCACCAACACCAGCTTTTCTGATTCGCGCAGGTGTGAACTCTCCCTGCAATATATCCTATGTCCTGTAACCATCTGGTCTCAACCTCTGTTAGTCACTGTCCTTACCCATCAAGCCCCTTCCCTGTTCCAATTACAGCACTACACAGCATTCTTTTCCACCAATGCACCGAGTCTTTATACTTCTCTCCTTTTCTGCTACTCCCCCTCTCTACAATCTGTCTAATTTTCTGACTGCATCTAGCAGCCCTGGTCTCCACCTCATCCCTGCATGCTCCCAGCAGCACTTTACCAGCCTCCCACCCCTAACCTGCTATCCCTCCCTCTCTCTGTGCCAGTCTCCTCCTCACAGCCCCCTGGTTGCCTCTCCCAAAATGTACTGCTCCTCGCAGTCTGGCTCCTGTAGCCAGAGACTGTGTGTGTGTGTGTGTGTGTGTGTGTGTGTGTGTGTGTGTGTGTGTGTGTGTGTGTGTGTGTTTTGCTCTATTTCTGACAAAGATCTTGTTAGTCAAAAGCAAACATTCTGACAGTTCTTTGGTGCATCTTTCTGCGACTCAGCATCTCTGCTACGCGGTGAATAGCAACTACCCTTTTCATAATATTATTACATGTAACAGAAAAGATAAATAAGGAAATTATTTGTACATTAATTACTTATCATGCAGGAGAGTATGCATCTAATTAGCTCCTTCCATGATTTGTAAGAAAACAAAGAAGATTAGCCTCCAGTAATATTCAAAATGTATTTATTTTACAGTTTTAAGCACAAACCAACACAGCATGTACAAAAATGATGAGGCAGAACAACAAAGAGTAACATCAAATCAAAATTGACATGTGTGCAGTTAAACTGCAGAGAGCATTTTATCTAATGAAATAAGGTTTTGGTAAGGCACAGAGATGGAGGCGGGTTAAAACTGAAAACTGTGGACTGAGAGTGAGCATTAAAATTTAATAAAGGCTAATACTGATCACTCATCATTTCTCAATACTGTTAAAATAGGTATATGTTTGACAGCTTAAATAGTAATTTGGGTGTAAAATGTCACCTTTTACAATTCAGAAGAGGTCAATGCTTTTAGCGGAGATAAAATAAAGGTAAGAGCCTATTTAGTATAGGAGAAGTAGGACCTTTGCCTTTCACGGGCAAGTGCTCTACCATCTGAGCTACCGAAGCATGACTCACGCTCGGTACTCACAGCTTTACTTCTGCCAGTATCTCGTCTCCTACATTGCAAGCTTTACAGAAGCTCTCCTGCGAACCTTGCAGAACAAGCACTCCTGAAAGAAAGGATATTGCAGAGACATGGCTTAGCCACTGTTTTCATGCAAGATGGGGCAATACCTTATATTACTCGCCCCATGAAATGTCTGCTTCAAGGAATTTTTCACAAATGTGTTCTCAGAGGTTTTTCAGGTACATGGGCTACAAGATTATCTGATCTGAATCCATGTGACTTTTGGCTCTGGGGATATCTAAAGGAACACATTTACCAGGGACTCATTTGGTCTCTACCTGATCTGAAGGCCAGTATACAGGATAAAATTGCTCAGATACCACCGGAACTGCTGCAATTGATGATCACATCATTTTACAGATGCATCATCTCATTGATATCTCCAGTGCTCATATTAAACACTGCGTGAGTGGTGGGTAATAATAAAATCAACATTATGTCTTTCTCAATCATCTGACATTTTCTGCCTACATCCTGCTCCAAACCATTACATATGGAAATCTTTCTATACTTCTTTGTTGCTGTCACAGTTCCAGATTTGCACCTGGTGGCCAAATTTGGAACTAACTTTTCTTCAGAGCAAAACACATTAGAATATCTACAAGTTTTGCTGCCACATGATAATTACAGCCCACACTGGACCTCCATGAGTAGCTGCATTTTAATTATAACCATTCAGTTTATTGTCTTTTCAATTTTTAAACAACTCTTAATTTATGGACATGTCTCATACCAATTTCTTTCCACAAATAGCTTCTTGTATCAAACATGTGCCCCATCCCTATTTGAAATATATTATCCATTTGCATCTCAGTCCTCATATCTGTCTCGGCTATCACTTCGTTCCAGTTCAGTTTCACAGCTACCACACCTAACTCTTGTGCTGTTGTAACTCTCCATCAGTGAGGTGATACTGTGTTTGGCATTTCACTGATAACTTTTTGTTCTACACTTATCATAATACCAATGTTACTACAGTTGCCAAAACATTTTGAAAGTTGAATATCATATTGCAAGAGGTAAATATATGATAACAATCAAAATAATTGGACATTAAAAACTGTAATTAAATCACACTCATCTTAGTATTCCTGGAAAAACTTGAGTACCCTTAGATGACACAGACACAGTCAGAAAACCAATGCCCTGTGTTTCAATTAATTCGAAAGCTGGCCGGAGGTGGGAGGGGGAGGGGGGATAAATAAATTTGTAGACTCTGAACATCAACGACTGATTTTTAAAAAAATGGTCCCTCTATACACGGAAGAGGATGTAGGAAAGGTAAATACAAGCATCCTTGTGCCCCCCCACCCCCCTACCCTCCCCACCTCCACAACACGTTTCCAGAATGAGATTTTCACTCTGCAGTGGAGTGTGCGCTGATATGAAACTTCCTGGCAGATTAAAACTGTGTGCCTGACCGAGACTCGAACTCAGGACCTTTGCCTTTCGCGGGCAAGTGCTCTACCATCTGAGCCACCGAAGCACAACTCACGCCCCGTACTCACAGCTTTACTTCTGCCAGTATCTTGTCTCCTACATTCCAAACTTTACAGAAGCTCTCCTGCGAACCTCTGCAGAGCGAAAATCTCATTCTGGAAACGTCCCCCAGGCTGTGGCTAAGCCATGTCTCCGCAATATCCTTTCTTTCAGGAGTGCTAGTTCTGCAAGGTTCGCAGGAGAGCTTCTGTAAACTTTGGAATGTAGGAGACGAGATACTGGCAGAAGTAAAGCTGTGAGTACCGGGCGTGAGTCGTGCTTTGGTAGCTCAGATGGTAGAGCACTTGCCCGCGAAAGGCAAAGGTCCCGAGTTCGAGTCTCGGTCGGGCACACAGTTTTAATCTGCCAGGAAGTTTCAAAGTTCAGTTTGTTTGCTACCATTTGGTAGGCAGGAGTCTTCCTTAAGCCTTGTGCCACTTTGTTTTTGTTGTGCAGTAATTTTCGAAACATTTTTCTGATAAAAACAACAAACTTGATATTGCTGGAACTAAAGTGTCTGTTACAAATAGCAGTAAATGAGAAAATCACTCAAGAATTTTCTAAAAGTCAAAACACACAGCAATTCTACAGTGATATTTTCAAATTTGAGGAGAAATTTACGGAGGTCACTTAAGCTTGTATATTCACTGATGAGCCAAAAAATTTGACCACTCTCCACTGAGAGATTGAATGCAACCTGGTGGCAGAGCAAGCATGTGATGCAGTAAGGAAATTATATGAGTGGAGTAGAGACGGATGGAGACACATTCTGGTGTTAATATGGTCCACAGACAGGGAAACCCACTGACAGGAGCACTGAAAGGAGCAGCTTTAACAGAGATGGTGTTGTACCTAGCAACAACCACCACAGAAATGGCAAAGTTGGTCGGCTGTTTGTGAGCATCCACGGAAAGTGGCTGAAAGATTATGAAGCCATGAGTAGGGATTAAGGTGTTGGACACACACACCTAGTCACGGTATATGGAGGTCAGAGGCTTGCCCATTCTGCAAGCAGGAGAAGTGGCAATCTGTGGAAGATCTGATGACAGAGTATCCCTTCATGTTTGATGTCACCCCAGTGGTGATGGCATCTTTCAGTAAGATAACTGTCCACACTACAGTAGTTTCAGGAGCATCTTGCACCCACAACCTTTTGGCCTGCAGTCTATGGAAACTGAGTCATCTTTGTGCAGACATCGCGAAACGTATCAAGGACTTGTTGAATCCATGCCATTTATAATCACTGTAGTACTGCATTCTAGCACACTATTACGCAGGTAGTCAAATGTTTTTGCTGATCTGTTGCCACTGAAACATGAATTTCATAAGTACTGTGACCAGAATTTTACCAAAATACGAGGGCTATCAAAAAAATAAAGGGCATTTTGGACTATCACAGCGATGGGCTGGGCTATAGCTGCCACCTTGGTGCCACAATGTTCCTTTGCTCAGTACACATCCATTGGTGGTACTGTGACGTCTGTGTTTCTGCTACTTTGCTTTCTGTAATGTGATAAAATGTGCACTGCAACAGAAAATCCCACCACTTATGAGATGCATTCTGTTGTTAGTTTTCCATTGACAGAAAATTGCAAACCAACTGAAATTTATTGTGACCTCTGTGAAGCATATGGAAAAGGAATGATGAATGAAAGACAAGTGATGCATGGTGCCTGTTTTTCAAACAAGGCCATACCAGTGTTTATGAGGAAGACCACAGTGGCAGGCCTAGCCTTGTGACTGATGAACTGGTGATGAAAAGCAATGATAAAATTCTTGAAAATCATTGTTTATTGATTAGGGAACTTTCACAACATTTTCCCCAAATTTCATAGAGTTTGGTGCATGAAACTGTGGCAGAGAAGCTTTGGTAAAGTGTGATTCTCTTGTCCATGCATATAATGCTGCAGCTATTTATGAGACAACATTGTGATTGTTCTGTGCAGTTTGCATGTTTCACTTCAACACTGTGATGCAGATCTGAAAAACTATATTATACACTGTGCGAAATGAACTGTCTGAGGACTGAACATAGCATCCTTTCTTCACATAGTTTGAAATGATAGCTCTAATACAAGCAGCTCGTGATTGGATAGTAACTATTTTAAAAGTTAGTAAAGCCTGACATATTCAGAAAGGAGACGGCATTCTTAATGTAATTTACTGAATAAAATTTGTTTAATGTAAAAAATGCTTACTGACCAGACCACCTATAAATAAAATCTAATCTATATCCTTGTGATATGTCAATAATAAGAGGCATGTCCAGAAAACAAGAGTACTGAGGCCCTGCTGTACCGTTTTTTTTTTGTTTTTTTTTTTGTTTTTTTTTTTCTCCTTCTCATGAAGTTGGCAGGACACAAAATTCAAGCAAAAGGTGTTTAAAGTATAATGTGTGTTCATTGGCTCAGTTGGCTGGAAACACTTTTTGTAATGCAGATTTGAAATGAGAGTGTATATTCTAAATCCTGCTAGCTGTGAGATGAGGAGTGTAACATGGTTTCCCTCGGGGGTGGAGGTGGGTGAGTTGGTGGAGGAGGGAGAAAGAAAGTGCTTGTCCAGATTTTTATAGAATCAAAACTGTTTATGAGGATGGTGTGATGAACCTTGCCAATACGTATGACTGGCGTCATGAATAAAAAGCTGGCAGAATGATATAATGAGCAAAAGAGTGCCCATCCTCAATCATGACTGATGTGACATTGAGCAAGATTCAAGAAATGATTTATGGTGACCACTGACTGACTTTGGATGAGATGAACACAATGTTTCTGGATACCTCCAGATCTTTTCTGCATGCAGTCATTACTGTAAGACTTAGTTTTCAAAAATTGTGTGTGAGGTGGGTAACAAAACAGTTCACAGATTTGCACAAAGTCAACAGCATTGCATCTTCATGAGAATTTTGCATGCAGTTTGAACTGGGATGTGACTTGACTCTGTTGTGACTGATAGCAAAGTGTGAATGGCCCACTACAGCTCTTTGATAAGAATACAGTCACTGCATTGATGACCTTCTCAATATTAGCAAAAAAAAAAAAAAAATCAAAACTGTTGTTTTGGCCTGAAAAATCATGACGTGTGTTTTGGGACCAAACAGGATTCTCCTCACTGAAGCAATCAATGCTGTGCACTATTTTGAAACCCTAACACAGCTACAGTGGGCAATAAAGGACAAAAGACTGGTAGTGTTAATAAACAAAGCATAATGGTTGCATGACAATGCACATCTGTACATAATCAGTGCTACAGAGCAACTCTTGGATTCATTCCACTGGGACATCACAGCCCTGATCTGGCATCTTCAGATTTTCATCTCTCTGAATTTTCCTGTTTGTGGGAAAAGGTTTTTTATTGACAGAAATTAAAACAAGCATAGCAATGGCAAAAGAGGCATTTTATAAGAAAAGGACAATTTTCTGCAGCAGTCTGGACAGAGAACTCAGGAAGAGACTCATAAAAGTCTTGTGTGGAGTGTTCTTCTAAATGGTGCTGAAACATGGACTATGAGGAAGAAAGACAGAGAAAGGCTGGAAGCTTTTGAGATATGGACATGGCGGAGGATGGAAAGAATAAGTTGGATGGACACAGTAAAAAATGAAGAGGTATTGAGAAGAGTGGGAGAGAAAAGACAGTTACTAGATGTAACAAAGAGAAGAAAAAGAAATAGGATTGGACATATATTAAGAAAGAATGATGGACTGATCAAAACAGTTTTAGAAGGTTATGTAGAAGCCAAGTGCAAATCTGGTGCTGTACACTGCTTGGAAGACAGTATGACATGCACACTGTCACTTGACAATCCATAACGTGAGTGAACAGAATGGCGATCAAGAAGAGATACCTTGCACTGTTATTGAAACTGTTTTATGAGAATGGCAGCAACTGTTGTGCTGCACTGAAGAATACCACTGACTGAAAAGTCTGAGGAGGGGCTTGACATCATTAAATGGTTTAAAAAAGATAATAATGAAATTTGAAAACACAGGTGAGCTTGGTGTGGTGCCTGGAAGAGGAAGGTGTCCTACCCCGGGGGAAGTTGTTGATGAGGTTGCTGTTGCTGTAACTGAACATGCAGCATGTGGTGCTAGTGCTAGTGTAGTGACATGAGCATTTTCCATCCCATGGCAAGAGCACAGAAAGTTTTGCAGTCTACTTTACACTGGTATCCATACAAGATCCAGATGGTGCAGCAACTGGAACCTCAGGATCTGTGCAGCAACACTCTGAATTTGGCCTTGGGTTTCTGGCACAGATCAAAGTTGATGACATGTGTCCAGGAAATATCTAGAGGGTGCAGCAACTGGAACCTCAGAATCTGTGCAGCAATGCTCTGAATTTGGCCTTAAGTTTCTGGCACGGATCAAAGTTGATGACATGTGGCCAGGCAATATCCGTTGGAATGACAAGGCACATTTTATGCTGCAGGGTGCACAGTGAATACACGGAATTGCTGGATTTGGGATACTTTTGTAACGTGTGTCATGCATGAAGAGCCATTGCATTCACAGTATGTGACTGTGTGGTGTGGATTCTCAAGCACCTTTATCTTTGGTCTATTCATTTTTCAAGAGAATACACCAAGAGGGCCTGTAGGGGTATCATAATGGCTGCATATTATCGAGACCTCCCTGTACAGCATATGATTCCCACTTTGGAAGAGCACAACTGTGTGGAAACCACTGTTTTCATGCAAGATGAGGCAATACCTCATGTTACTCACCCCATGAAATGTCTGCTTCAAGGAATCTTTCACAAATGTGTTCTCAGAGGTTTTTCAGGTGCATGGGCTACAAGATTACCTGATCTGAATCCATGTGACTTTTGGCTCTGGGGATATCTAAAGGAACACATTCACCAGGGACTCATTTGGTCTCTACCTGATCTGAAGGCCAGTATACAAGATAAAATTGCTCAGATACCACCGGAACTGCTGCAATTGATGATCACATCATTTTATAGATGCATCATCTCATTGATATCTCCAGTGCTCATATTAAACACTGCGTGAGTGGTGGGTAATAATAAAATCAACATTATGTCTTTCTCACTCATCTGACATTTTCTGCCTACATCCTGCTCCAAACCATTACATATGGAAACCTTTCTATACTTCTTTGTTGCTGTCACAGTTCCAGATTTGCACCTGGTGGCCAAATTTGGAACTAACTTTTCTTCAGAGCAAAACACATTAGAATATCTACAAGTTTTGCTGCCACATGATAATTACAGCCCACACTGGACCTCCATGAGTAGCTGCATTTTAATTATAACCATTCAGTTTATTGTCTTTTCAATTTTTAAACAACTCTTAATTTATGGACATGTCTTATACCAATTTCTTTCCACAAATAGCTACTTGTATCAAACATGTGCCCCATCCCTATTTGAAATATATTATCCATTTGCATCTCAGTCCTCATATCTGTCTCGGCTATCACTTCATTCCAGTTCAGTTTCACAGCTACCACACCTAACTCTTGTGCTGTTGTAACTCTCCATCAGTGAGGTGATTCTGTGTTTGGCATTTCACTGATAACTTTTTGTTCTACACTTATCATAATACCAATGTTACTACAGTTGCCAAAACATTTTGAAAGTTGAATATCATATTGCAAGAGGTAAATATATGATAACAATCAAAATAATTGGTCATTAAAAATTGTAATTAAATCACACTCATCTTAGTATTCCTGGAAAAACTTGAGTACCCA
Source organism: Schistocerca gregaria (assembly GCF_023897955.1). Taxonomy (NCBI): domain Eukaryota; kingdom Metazoa; phylum Arthropoda; class Insecta; order Orthoptera; family Acrididae; genus Schistocerca; species Schistocerca gregaria. The sequence continues at coordinate 128,769,716 of NC_064920.1, read as the reverse complement.
TAGATGACACAGACACAGTCAGAAAACCAATGCCCTGTGTTTCAATTAATTCGAAAGCCGGCCGGAGGTAGGAGGGGGAGGGGGGGATAAATAAATTTGTAGACTCTGAACATCAACGACAGATTTTTAAAAAAATGGTCCCTCTATACACGGAAGAGGATATAGGAAAGGTAAATACAAGCATCCTTGTGCGCCCCCCCCCCCCCTACCCTCCCCACCTCCACAAAACACACATACACACACACACACACACACACACACACACACACACACACACACACACACACACACACGAGAGTTCTTTCTTAGGCTTGAAGATGGACAGTCTCTGAGAACTTGGCAACCACGTCAATTTTTAGATGCCTCAACCATATGGTGGGTGGTTATGTAAAGCCTAACTTTGGATACCTTGCAGGTAATTAAAAAAAATAACCAGTTGAATGTCTGATGAGTGTTCCACTACATTAATTTATTGCTATTATCAATGCCTGTGGTCTTGAGAAGGCTCAGCTGAGCTACAGAATTTTCATATTAATTAGGAAAAGAACTGATTGCACATTTCAAGTTAGCATGGAAAACATGTCAAACCTGAATACAGCGAGTACAACAATAATACTGTAATACTGGTTGTATGAACTGATTACACATTTCAAATTGGCAAGAGAAACCTGTCAAACTTGGATATAATGAGTACAACAATAATACTGTAATACTGATTGCCAACATTCAGGTTTTCACTACAGGAATACATGGCTAACATATTAAAAACCTTTCAAATGAGGATGTGATTAGTACAGACCTGTTACCAGTCTCCTAAGAATTTTTTTTATTTCATGTTCTGTTTCTGCAATACTCTGGAAACAAGAGGGACTTTCTCTTTTTTGAAAGGAAGATGCCACAGTGTAGTTTCAGCATGGCATGTGTAGCTAGTGGCTGAGACTAGTTTGGTTGCACCCAGCACTGAATTTGCAGCTTTTCTGAATTATTGGTGAGGAGGGTGTAACAACTTGTTTTATTGAGACAAGGCTCCTGCATGCTCTGCTGTGAAGCCAGTTGAGCCAACAGTTCTCTCTCCATTTCCTGATATTGACCAGAATGACTTCTTCCTGTGAGCATTTGCTCAATCCCCACACTATGGTGATGGTCTTTGCTTCCCAGACACCTATGATGCAGCACAAGCTTTGCTAAATCTCCAGTGCCATGCCTGAAGCTAGTTACTGTTCTCTAGGTAACTTTTATCAGTTCTTCATATTGTGAGCCGAGCTGTCATTTCAGTATGTGCCAGAAAAAAACTTGCAGAATACAACTTCCTAACAATATGTACTGGGAGCTTGGTGCAAGTTTTATATCAGGGGAGAAAGATGAGAACAGGTAACGGCATTTATGCTGAGATTAAACAAATAAAACTGAAGACAGTGTACAACTTACTGTTATCAATTTACACTGCGTAACAAGAGTTACTTTCAAGGACACCAGAAATGATTGCTCCTCACTCATAACAAGCAACAAGTTCCCTATTTTTTGCTGAAAATTAAATAGCAGTATGGGATGATATAACAAGCGGATATGCTATTTTCTTCAGTTTGAACAAAATAGATTCCAATAATAAAGTTGTAAGAAGTAAAGATAACAACTTTTAAGATTATGTTAATTTCTCAGTTGATATTTTTCTCCAGATCTAATTACTACACAATCATGTACACACACATACGCAACTAAGTAGTTCATTCAAATGAGATAATATAGGGCGTGTGTGTGTGTGTGTGTGTGTGTGTGTGTGTGTGTGTGTGTGTGTGTGTGTAAAGAATATTCTATATGGGTGTTCTGTTACCTGTACACCTCCAATTATTTATATTCCACCATGGACTTTCCATATTTAGATTTCAATAATAAGTGATTATTGGCTTGATGAAGTACACAGTAACACACGAGAAAAAGCATCAAATGAGTTACTCATTTCCATAGAATCTTTTACAGCTCAATACTTGAACACCACACAACAAAGTCAATATGATACCACAAACTGACACACACTGTTATAGACACAACCCACTATAACCTCCAACACACTGCTCTAGACACACACATGGAAAAAAAACAATCTGTTACCTTAAATTTCTTTCCCTCAGCGCATCAGTGTGTGGGTAAATCTATTCAAATAAAAATTAATATATAATTAATGCAAACTAGAGTGTTTTAACACACATAAAAGCATGTAGGTATGTAAAAGGAGGAGTGTTTTCAAAGAAATGTATAACTCATAATGATCAAGATTACATGCAATAGCATGCCATGCATATTAGAAGCAGTTGTCTTTACTAATGATAAATAGGATACAGTTTTTATGGTAGCTTTAGGATCACATTTAAAAGAAATACAAAGCATTTCAGATCATTCTTTTAACATCAAAAGCAAGCAAATGACAAAGAAGCAGCTCTGTTTACCAAATTAATGTGGAGATCACTTTCTTCGGCATAGCTTTCTAGCCTTGACCTTTCTTTTTTCTGCAAATACGAGCAAGTGTGTTAGTATTTTAACTGACAGTGAAGAAGCAAGAGAGAAATCTGAAAAACTAAAAGTTGTCACTCTTTAGCACTTTATCAGAAATTTATTTCCTAATCTACATTTTATGCTTTAAGTTTCTGTTTATAGTTAAGTGAAGCTCAATAATAATATAACTGCATGTATGTAGCTGGCTTAGTCATGCCTCTACAGCACTGGAAAGTTTAAGAAACTTTTAGAGGAAAGGTTACAACAAAGGTATTTATCCAAAGCACCAACAAGTATCAACAAATAAGCAGATTGTTTCCATTAAGTTACATAACCATTTAACTTTTTTTATTCAATCAGAGCAGAGAAGTTCTTTCTCTTCCGCTGCCAAAATTAACTTTGTTGCCACAAAGTACATATTAAGCCTGCAGAACTCAATAAATAGGTCTGACAAGAAAAGCACAATTAAATAACATTGAACCAGTGCACAAAATACTGCAGAATATGTATATATCATTACCAAGTACAATGGGAACAATAATGCATAATGCCAAATATACAGTCCATATGTATTTCATATTTATACACCCAAGTTCTAAAATAAATTCTTTGTGACTGGCAAAAAATCTAGATTGGGCTACAAGTCGTTATATAGCATAAAACTAAAAACAATGGTTTTGAGCAAGGGTATGTTTAAAGCAGAGAAAATACATCAACAGCAACTAAATAAAACTAAATACTGCTAGATCATATGGTTTGTATAAGCTAATGCAGTTCACTTAATTAGACCATACAAGGGAATTCCACAATCACATTTCCTTTCTGAAATGTCCACATCTCATCATCATCTTGTTACTCTCTCATTTTACATTATTTTAGTGAATCCCAGAAAATCTTTCCACTCAAAAGCACTGTGACTCCCAGAAAATCTTTCCATTCGAAAGTACTGTAACTCCATCTTGGTGACTACCTTACTTGTACTTTTGGCACTATCTACATCTACATCAGGTGGCTGGTGTGGCCAAGCTATTCTAGCTGCTTCTGTCTGGAACCACGCGACCGATACGGTCGCAGGTTCGAATCCTGCCTGGGGCATGGATGTGTGTGATGTCCTTAGGTTAGGAAGGTTTAAGTAGTTCTAAGTTCTGGGGGGACTGATGACCTCGGATGTTAAGTCCCATAGTGCTCGGAGCCATCTGAACATCTACATCTATACTCTGCAAATCATCATGAAGTGCATGCCGTAGGGTACACCTCATTGTACAAGTTATCAGGGCTTCTTCCCACTCCATTCAAATATGAAGTGCAGGAAATATGATTGTTCAAATGCCTCTGAGCATGCTGTAATTATTCTGATTTTATCCTCACAATCCCTATGTGAGTGATATTTAGAGTGTTGTAGTATATTATTAGAGTCATAATTTAAAGCCAGTTCTTGAAACTTTGTTGTTGATGTTCTTGGGATACTTCACATATATGTTCAAGAGTCTGCCAGTTCAGTTTCTTCAGTATCTCTGAGGCAGTTTCCCATGGATCAAACAAACCTGTGACCATTTGTGTTGCCACTCTCTGTATACGTTCAGTTTCACCTGTTAATCCTATTTGGTATGGGTCCCACACACTCGAGCAATATTCTACAATCTGTTGCGCGAGTGATTTGTAAGCAATCTAAGCAATCTCCTTTGTAGATTGATTGCACTCCTCCAGTATTCTACCAATAAACCAAAGTCTACCACCACATAAAGATAGTTTTTAACTATGAGCTTTAACATACGATTTCTAAAACACTGTAGCTGTGTAATAATTTTGTTTATACTAGATGAAATAATTGATAATGATTTAGTTTTCCAAATCCCATATGTATCTTCACATATCATTAATACATTTAATTGTATGAGGTGTGGTCAAAAAGTAATGGGAATTATTGTTTTTCTTAAAGAATCTTTATTTATTCATCAATATTGTCAACTTTGTCCCCTTTGAAGCAGTGCCTTCAGATATAACAGACTTACGCCAGTGCTTTTCTTACTTTTTGAAGCATTTCTAAAATTCACTTTTTGTTATGGTGTTCAGCTCCTTCGGTGATCCTGCTTTTTTCTCCTCATCAATGGTAGCAAAACAATGTCATTTCATCATTCTCTTCAGCCTCAGGAACAGAAAGAAATTGTAGGGGACCATGTCCAGCAAATAAGATGGCCGAGTCAACATAACAGTTCTGTTTTTTTTTGTCAAAAAATCACAAATAAGCAGTGAGATGCGAGTAGGAGCATTATTGTGGTAGAATTTCCATGAGAGTTTTGCCACAATTCTGGTCATTTTCTTTGGATTGCTCCAAGTAAATGGCACATAACTTCTAGGTAGTATTCCTTATTCACTGTATGACTGTAACACAGAAATTCATAACGAACTATCCCAATGTAATTGAGGAAAACAGTGAGAAGAACCTTCACATGTGATCCAACTTATAAAATGTTTTCCAGTCTTAGCTCTTCAGGCAGTTTCCATTGAGACAACTGAGCATTCATTTCAATGTCATACTCATACAACCATGTTTCGTTGCCTGCTACAACCTTCTTTAGATGTTCTGGATCATTATCAATTTACTCATAAATTCTGGAGTGACGTCTATGTGATGTCATTTTTTATCAAAATTCAGTAATGTTGGAACAAACTTTGCCACTACATGTCTCATGCTTTAAATATAAGAAAAACTAGAAAAACTTACTTGGCCAAAATCATCAGCAACCTCTATGATAGTGATTTGGTGATTTTCCAGAACCATTTTCTTTACTTTTTCTACACTATCTAACCTATGTGCTACAGCATCATGGCAGTCATCATCTACGATGTCTTCTCGACATTCTTTGAAATGTTTATACCACTCATCAACTTCTGTCTTACTCATAGCAGATTCGCCAAAAGCCACAGTCAACAATTCAAGTGTTGTGCTGCACTTTATTCAATTTTTCAAGCAAAATTTATTGCAAATTCATTGCTCCATCTTTTTTGAAAGCAAAATTCACTGAGCACTTGAAAATGTGTATAACTTTTTCGACTGTCAATAATAAACTAAATACTGAAAGCAGCTGAAAATGAAAATACGCATCAATAACAGGCACACCAACAACATAAAAAAATGTTTTGAAAATTGGATGTATAAAGCCAGTGAAATTAAAAAATTCCCATTTCTTTTTTATCGCACCTCATATATTACACTGCCTTTCTTACCAAGACCTAATAGTGACCTCTTTTAACATTAAGCATTTTTTGTAATCTGCCACATGTATCTATATCGGAAGATGTTTTACTTTACTAGCACTTATTGATTATCATTTTACATCATTAAGTCATCTTATCTAACAAATATACTGTGTCGGCTTAATGCCGCTGTCTGGCCCACCAGTGGAACTTTGACATCAGCCAGTCATTCTGTTTGTGCTGCCCAAGCTCACTTTGTACCTTCACCTTGTCATCGGTTTCTCTCCATTTTTCCCTCCCAACATCATTTTCATCTTGCAGCCCTTAAAGATTGACAAGTGAGCATTAGCCAGATTTGATGAGGATGGGAGTGTAACATCACTGTGGCCAGTTTCCAGGGATCATGCCTCAGATCCAAAATGTCAAGTATTTTAGGGAAACCACAGGAAATCTGATTCAGTGTAACTGGATGGTGGTTTGAACACAGCTACTCCTGAATATGAGTGGGTTATCTAATCACTGTGCTATGATATGAGTGATATCCAAGTTGCTGCTCTCACCAACCAAATTAGTATTACATCACTGACCAAACCATAAAATATATAATGCCTTTTCCTGCTCATAATCCATCATCATATGGATCATGTTCAGGTTGATAACTCAGTTGTGTGACCTGTCCCACATACTTAACTATCACCATGGACTGCAGTGGAATTGCGGGAATTTCCCATTGCTATAGTGTTCTATAAGGCTAAGACAGTCTAAAAATTGTCAATCCACAGGAATTGCCACTGCCTAAGTATGGCTAATTGAAAACTCTATCATCTGGTTGCAGAATGTGTTGTGCACTAAATCAGTGATGACTTCAACAGCTGTTTCAATAAACACATCACATTTATTTGTTTATTTACATGGCAAGTTCCATAGGACCAAATTTAGGGGCAAACGTCCAAGGTCATGGAACGTGTCACTACATGAAATTACATCATAAAAGAAATAACAGACAAAAACACAATTTGTTGAACCCATAAAAGTCAAGCCATAAGCTTAAGTAAATGCAATCAACAATATAACAGAAGAATCAGCTTAATTTTTCAAGAAACTCCTCAACAGAATAGAAGGAGTGACCCATAAGGAAACACTTCAGCTTCGGTTTGAAAGCACATGGAATACTGCTAAGATTTTTGAATCCTTGTGATAGCTTATTGAAAATGGATGCAGCAGTATACTCCACACCTTTCTGCAAAAGACTTACAGAAGTCCAATTTCTGCCGAATATTAACTGAGTGAAAGCTGCTTATTCTTGGGAATAAGCTGATATTGTTAATGTGGTGTCACCGACAGACATCACACTGGCTAGGTGGTAGCCTTTAAATCAGCCACACTCCGTTAGTATACATCAGACCCACGTGTCGCCACTATCAGTGGTTGCAGACCGAGCGCCGCCACACGGAAGGTCTAGAGAGACTTCCTAGCACTCGCCCAGTTGTACAGCGGACTTTGCTAGCGATGGTTCACTGACTTCTATGCTCTCATTTGCCGAGACGATAGTTAGCATAGCCTTCAGCTACGTTATTTGCTACGACCTAGCAAGGTGCCAGCATCCGTACTATTGATATTGTGAATCATGTACCATAAAGAGCGACGTTCTCCATGAATGGATTAAAGTTAAGTATTCCACCAACTACGTCCATTTTTCTCACTTCTAATTCCCTTGTCATGTTCCAGACCTCACGCCAGGCTGCGTGAGCTAAAACGCGTGCATATCGGCCTCCTTTAACCATACGGTTGGCTCTCCTGCCAACCCCAACATTGGTGACAAGGCAAAACCGCGTTCTTATCGATATTGCCCTGATTTACTTGTGTAATGGCTTCGCCACAATCTCCAGATGTACTATCCGAATTTTATCGCTTACAGAATCAGCAGACGCAGGCCTTACTGGATGCCCTTGGACAGCTCGTCCAGGGTCAACGTGCATTGCAAAACGATGCGGTAGCAGCCGCTTCACTGCTAACGCAGCCACAACATGCTGTTGCACCCACTTTTCGACCTTTTGATGCTGCACTGGAAAGCTGGACGGAGTGGTCACGCCAATTTGGATTCCATCTCGCAGTCTACAGAATTCAAGGTAACGAGCGGCAGCCTTATTTATTGTCTTCTGTTGGCGTGACCATGTACCGTGTGATAGTCAAATTATTTCCCCGATGCGACGTCGCAACTCTCTCCTACGGAGAAATTTTGTCTGCGTTAGATGCATATTTCAAAGAATCAGTCAATGTAGTTGCCAAACGGTATACCTTCTTTCGTACAAAACATACAGCAGATCAGACTAATTGGGAGTGGGTTGCAACCTTGCAAGGCCTTACTAGGGATTGTGCTTTTGAGTGTCAATGTGGACTCCCTTATTCAGATACTATGGTATGTGATGCAATTGCACAGAACGCTTCAGATGTTCGTATAAGGGAACAGATTTTGAAACTAGTCAATCCCTCCCTTCAACAAGTAATGGTCATATTGGATCGGCAGGACACACTTGACTTTGCTCAGGAATCATTTGAAACTTCGCCAGCAGTGTGTCAGGTTAACCGGCCTGCCGGGCGAGCTGCACGAAGCAGTAAATAGCCCTCGTGCCCGGCCGCGCCACTGCCGCCAGGCTCCCAGCTATTTGCTTTTATTGTAGTAAAAAAAAGGACATGTTCAGAGTGTTTGCCAGAAAAAGCTCAGATCGGAAGCTCAAAACAGTTCCAGGCCCTTTGCTTCGCGCCGGAATCGGAATCGAACCAAGGATACTCAGGCACGCGAAACTTCGCCCATGGAAATTCATGTAGTTCATTCCACTCCACCCAGTGCCACTCTCTCTAACAAAGACTGTGTTCATCCCAAAAATAGTGTGCGTCAACGTCGCCAGAACTCCCGTCAAGTCGCAAGTGATTATGTACCAGTGTCAGTTCCCATTGCACGAGACAGTTGCTCTTGTCGTCAGCAGGACAATAAACTTTTTGTGGACTTGGACATTAACGGCAAAGTGATATCATTCCAGCTCGATACCAGAGCTGCAGTTTCACTGATCAATCAAGACACTTACAAACTGCTGGGCACACCTCCGTTGCGTGCAACAAATGTTACGTTAAATAGCTACTAAGGTCAAGATATCCCTGTGTTATGACAGTGCCGCCTTCTGGCAACATACAAAGCACAAACAAAGCTTGTGTCATTTTACGTCCTTCGTTCTTCTTCTGCAGTGAACTTGTTTGGTTCCGATTTATTTCAGTTGTTTAACTTATCTACAGTAAATAAGGTCCAATCAGTGAACCAGAGTGTGCCTTCAGACAGAGTTTCTCATCTACGTGAAGAATTTGCAGACATTTTTGCACCGGGCCTCAGTTGTGCTAAGAACTATAAAGCGCATTTGGAACTGAAAACAAACGCGCAACCGAAATTTTTCAGAGCGCGCAATGTTCCCCACACATTGCGTGATGAGGTCGCAAAAACATTACACGATTTGGAATCACAAGGTGTAATTGAACGTGTGCAGGCTTCTCTCTGGGCATCACCCTTAGTAATTTTGCCAAAACCTTCTGGAAAATTGAGACTTTGTGAGGACTTCAAGGCAACAGTGAATCCACAACTAGTGATTGCAACTTTTCCTTTACCCCGCCCGCTCGGAAGATCTTTTTGACAAACTGTGCCCGGGTAAATATTTCTCGAAGTTGGACCTAGCAGATGCGTACTTGCAAATACCGGTAGACGAAGAATCCCAGCGCGTTTTGGTGGTTAACACGCATCTTGGTTTGTATCGATTCAAACGACTGCCATTCAGGTGTGCATTCGCCCCTGCATTGTTTCAGCAATATCTACAAACTGTTTGTGCGTCGGTCCCTACTGCAGCAAATTATCTGGACGATATTGTGATCTGCGGAAAGACAGAAGAAGAAGATTTGGCCAATCACCGAACATTATTTCAGGTCTTGCAACAAAATGGTCTTCGCTTGCGGAAGGACAAATGTGTGTTTTTTGCTCGGGACTTGGCATACTTAGGACATGTACTCAATGCCCAAGGCATACATCCCAGTCCAACGCACCTAACGCACCTCCGTGCCATACAAGACTTGCCGTCGCCGCAGAATTTCAAGCAGCTACAGAGTGTGCTGGGAAAAATAAATTATTACCATCGCTATGTGCCGCATGCCTCTTCCATTTCAGCTCCGCTTCATCGCTTATGCCGTAAAGGTGTTCCGTTCATCTGGACGACAGAATGCGACTGCGCCTTTCGCCAGTTGAAATCGGCGTTGCTTTCCAATACTTGCTTTATGCCATTCGATCCCCAGAAGCCCCTTTTGTTGATGGTGGATGCATCGGATTTCAGGATCGGTGCTGTACTTGCTCACAAAGATGGATCGCACGATCGCCCTATTGCCTTTGCGTCCAAATTGCTCTCGTCTGCGCAAAGAAATTTTTCACAGATTGAGAAAGAAGCATTGGCTCTCGTATTTGGTGTTACAAAGTTTCATGATTTCTTGTATGGTCGTCACTTTACCATAATCACAGACCACAAACCATTGACATCGCTTTTTCATCCGACCAAGCCTGTACCTCCACGTACAGTGCCGAAATTCATTTGCTGGTCTATTTTCCTCTCGCAGTACCACTATGATATATTGTATCGGTCCACTGCTAAGCACGGTAACGCCAATGCGTTGTCCCGCTTGCCTGTTGCTGAGGATAGGGCATTCTATTCCTCCGAACTTGCTTGCATGTTCATTGATGTGGAAACCGATGATGTGGTCGAATCGTTTCCAATTGATTTTCGTCGTGTAGCTACAGCCACAGCTGCCGACCCTGTCCTTGCTTCCGTTATGTGTTTTGTTGCTACGCAATGGCCCTTACCAAAGTCACCACGCATCGGGGACCCGTTGGTTTGCCGATTTTTTGCTCACAAGGCAAGACTTTTTGTACGACGTGGTGTTTTGCTGTTGCGTTCTGATAATGATCAGTCCAGGGTCGAGGTACCACGTTCGTTACAGTCCTCTGTCCTACAGCTTCTCAACCAAACACATTGGGGTATAGTGAGAACAAAACAACTTGCTCGTCAGCACTGTACTTGGTTCAGAATCGATGCCGCGATTAAGAATATGTGCTCTTCTTGCATGGTGTGTGCCGAACAACAATCAGCACCACCGTGGAAATTCTTTGAATGGCCAATAGCCACTTCCCCTTGGCAATACTTACATATTGATTTTGCTGGTCCATTCTGGAATGCTTGATGGTTGGTTGTGGTAGATTCATTCAGTAATTTTCCTTTTGTTGCCCGGATGTCTTCCACGATGTCATCTGCCACCATCCAAGCGTTATCCGCTATCTTTTGCATTGAAGGTCTTCCACAGACTATTGCTTCCGACAATGGTCCACTATTCATGTCTGCAGAATTTCAGTCATTCCGCAAAGCCAATGGTATTCATCTGACGTCCGCGCCATTTTCGCCACAGTCAAACGGTGCCGCTGAACGATTATTCAGGACTTTCAAGTCACAGATGTAAGTTAAAAGAGTCGCATTCTCGGGAAAACGTGTTATTGCTGTTTTTGTCCTCGAATTGCTCTCAGCCCCGAGGTGGTCACTCGCCAGCTGAGTTGCTCCACGGTCGCCCTCAACAAACCTTGATGTATTTGCTACATCCGCCACATCAGGTTCCTGTGCAGTGGCAGACACCTGCTTTTGCTCCAGGTGACATTGTCTACTATCGCCACTATCGAGGTTCACGCGTTGGCTCGAAGGGCGCATTCTTCGCTGCCTCGGCAGTGCTATGTATCTGGTTTTGGAGGCCTCTGGTGAGGTGCGCCGGCATCTCAATCAGCTGCACCTCTGTCGTCGCACGGGATCTGCTGCTCGCTGGCTGCTTTCAGCAATGGTGCCGTCTGGTCAGCGGCCCGGGGACCCATCCACTGGCTCGCCTCAGCCCCAGGTGTCAACGACGCTGCCTTCCATTTTGCCCCATGGCGACGCGCCGCCGCCACCGCTGCCGCCGCCTGTTCTCCCGCCGGAGACGCCCGCAGTGGACACGTCGCTGCAACTGCCGGGCGCCTTCCTGGGTCACGCGCCGCCGATCACTTCCCGTGACCAGTTGTCCTCTGACATGGAACTCTTGCCCGCTCCGGACCATATGTCGTCTTCGCCCGTCGGGTGCCCCAGCCCAATGGAGGTCGACCTTTTGGCCCCTCCTGTCTCTCTACGGGCGCATTCACCGCATGTTGGCATGCACCCTGGAGCAAGTTTTCAGGCGTTTCCTAGCTCCCGCAGTCCGTATGGTAGGGTGCGGGTGGCACAGCCTCGCCTGTTGTTAGGCTCCCCACCTCGTTGCATACGTCAACATTGGGTCCTCCCCACTGTGGGCGGAAGCATTGTGCCACAACCGTACCCCGATTTGCGGGGGAGGAATGTGGTGTCACCGACAGACACCACACTTGCTAGGTGGTAGCCTTTAAATCGGCCGCGGTCCGTTAGTATACGTCGGATCCGCGTGTCGCCACTATCAGTGGTTGCAGACCAAGTGCCACCACACGGCAGGTCTAGAGAGACTTCCTAGCACTCGCCCAGTTGTACAGCCGACTTTGCTAGCGATGGTTCACTGACTTCTATGCTCTCATTTGCCGAGACGATAGTTAGCATAGCCTTCAGCTACGTTATTTGCTACGACCTAGCAAGGCGCCAGTATCCGTACTATTGATATTGTGAATTATGTACCATAAAGAGCGACGTTCTCCATGAATGGATTAAAGTTAAGTATTCCACCAGCTACGTCTGTTTTTCCCACTTCTAATTTCCTTGTCATATTCCAGACCTCATGCCAGGCTGCGTGAGCTAAAACGCGTGCATATCGGCCTCCTTTAACCATACGGTTGGCTCTACTGCCAACCACAACAGTTAACAAGAAACAACAGTAAAGAATATGTATACTGAGAGGCCAATGTCAAAATACCCATACATGAGAAAAGGGGTCGACAAGAGGTTTGCGAACTTATACCACTTATTGCCCAAACTGTCTGTTTCTGAGCCAAAAACGTCCTTTTAGAATGGGAAAAATTACCCCAATATATATAATACCACAGGACATAAGCAATGAAAATAAGCAAAGTAGACTAATTTTCGTGTCAAACGATCACCTACATCAGATACCATTCGAATAGTAAAAATGGCACCATTCAGTCTTTGAACAAGATACTGGACGTGGACTTTCCATGGCAGTTTACTATCTATCTGAACACCTAGAAATTTGAACTGTTCAGTTTCAATAAACACATGCCCATTCTGTGAAATTAAAACGTCGGGTTTTGTTGAACCGTATGTTAGAAACTGTAAAAACTACGTCTTACGTGATTTAGCGTTAGTTCATTTTATATAAGCCATGAACTTATGTCATGAACTGCACTATTTGAAACCAAGCCAATGTTGCACACAATACCCTTTATACCAAGCTAGTGTCGTCAGCAAACAGAAATATTTCAGAGTTACCCATATTACTAGAGGGCATATCATTTATATAAATAAGGAACAGGAATGGCCCCAACACTGATCCCTGGGGCATCCCTCATTTGACCGTACACCACTCAGACCCCACATCACAGTCAGTATCAAAACCGTGAAGTAATAGGAGAACCAATTGTGAGCTACTTCCCATATTCCGTAATGGTCCAACTTCTGAAGCAATATTTGGTGATCAACACAATCAAACGCCTTAGTTACATCAAAAAAATATGCCTAGCATTCTAAACCTTTTGTTTAACCCATCCAACACCTCACAGAGAAAAGAGAATGTAGCATTCCCAGTTGTTAAATGACTTTTATAGATGAACTGTACATCTGATAGCAAATTATGTAATATAAAATGATCAATTATCCTTACATACACATCCTTTTCAATAACTTTAGCAAACACTGGAAGCATAGAAATAGGTCTAAAATTGTCTTTCTCCCTTTTTATAAAGCGGCTTTACTACCAAGCACTTTAATTGTTCAGGAAACTGACCATTCCTAAAGGAAAAATTACAAATATGGCTAAATACAGGACTAACATTTGCAGTACAGTACTTTAATATTCTGCTAGGCACTCCATCATATCCATGAGAGTCCCTAGTCTTCAGTGATTTAAGTGTTGCTCAGTCTCCCCCTTGTCTGAATCACATAGGAGTATTTTGGACATCAATCTTGGAAAGTCATTTGCCAAGAGAGTTAGGCGATTCCCTGTAGAAACTAAATTTTTATTTAATTCACCAGCAATGCTCAGAAAATGATTGTTAAATACTGTACATATATCTGATTTACCTGTAGCAGAAATATTTTTACTATGAACTGACTTTATATCCGGAATGAGATTTTCGCTCTGCAGTGGAGTACAAACAATACTGTTTGTAACAGGCTACTGCAGCTCAATTGTGACTACTTCTAACATTTTGATATAATTCCTGTTTTGTTCTACATTATATCCTTATCCCACTAGTCAGCCAGCCAGGCTGCCTTTTACTGCTAGTATCCCATTTAGAACATTCTAATGGAAAGCAACTCTCAAAGAGTATGAGAAATGTGTTAAGGAAAGCATTATATTTGTCAGGTATGTTATCAGCACTATAAACATCCTGCCACTCTTGTTGTTTGACGAGATTTAAAAAAAAAGCTCTATTGCCATTTGATTAGCTTTCTTACATAGTTTCTAATTACACTTGATATTTGTTTGAGTACAACAGCCTTTTAGTGTTAAAATTACTGCATCACATGTACCTCCTTCCAAAATAAACTCTGTGGACATCCATTGTTCTTGCAGTAGTCGTGGCCAAAATCTCCACCATTCTCGATCTCCAACTTCCCTCTTACCAGTCCAGTAACTCTCTTGCTCTTTTTTGGATAAACTCTATTCCCTTGTTTGTTTTCCATTCTAATACTGTTTCATCTTATCACTGCATCCATCAGTTTGGTGACTGTTGTCAGTATTAATCAACAATCTACTACTGCTGCTGCTGAGAGCCCTCACTCCTGCTCCCCCCCCCCCCCCCCTCTCTCTCTCTCTCTTATCCATTTTGTGGATTTCTGTGTATCTTTTCTTTTCATTGCTTCCACACTTTGTTCCCTTCCACCTGTAGCCACTGTCTCATGCTTGCAAGTTGTTTAAAATTCATTATTAAGCATCTGGACATGGCTTCTTGTCTTCTCTGTAGGTTCAGATTTTGGAGGCTAGAATGCATCACATGTAGGTCTGTCCTTACTTATTTTATATTTTCCTGACTACCTTCTTCATTCTCCAATTACTGAACTGGTACTTAAGATGTGATATATTTTATTTTATCCAGTGCAATGTTAAAATGTTGGGTGTCCAATATCTTAATGTACACAAGCATATCAGAAACCATAATATTGCAGCATACAATAATGGTACAGGGTGAATCCAAGTAAACTTTTGAAAGAATTGTGTACAGCTAGATATGAATATAATGCAGTGAACTGTCTGCGCTTGCACAATCTCACCTTTCGAGGAGGAGGAATTGGATTGTGCAGGCCAATTCCAGAGCTTGCAGTCTCAACATCTGATGCAACGGACGATATGCTCTCAGTGGACCGACCATTGGCTAGCCTCCCGGTACTGGAAACCGGGCTTGGTGCTGGTGGCGGAGGCCCCCGTGGTCGCTGCACACCACCGCTTTTATCCAGAACCGCATTAAGCGACTTCAGTGATGGTGGCTCACCAGGAGGCAGAACCTGCTTTGCACCAGCTGCGAATGGCCAAGATTTTTATTAATTGATCCTAAATGAAAAACTTTATTTTGGAATGATAGTAGTTGGAACAGAAATTAGTGTTATTAAGTCTTTTGGATTAAATTTTCTTTGGAATGGAGCCATCAAAATGACAGCTTTTGTAAACATAAAAAATAATAGTATTGTAATAACTACACTTACAGAATATGTGACGTAAAACAGTTGCTGTAACTTACATCCAATTTATACATTCATACAGGGATATGCTATGGTTCATAAGATAATCAGTGTCTTAAACGAAATTAAACAATTGAATTATTAGCTTTGATCTGCCACTTTTCATTTTGTTCTTTGCCAGAAGTACTTATATTTTGTATTGGTGATGTGATTGTGTACATTGCTGAATTTGATAACTTTACTTTGTTGACAAATAAAAATTTAATTAATGGAAATATGTAAAAGAATGGACTGTTAAGCACCTGTGCTGGACAAATATTTTGCAGCATGCTTCTCTATGGCCTATTCTGTGTATACATCTTATGGCCTTCCTTTTTAAGTGAACATCAGCTGTACAGCCCTATCATTCAGTCCCATAACAGCAACAGGTGTGTTGTTGCTGAGTATACTATTTTTAATTTTGGTTATGAACTATCATTGCAAGCTTACTGAGGAGATATAAGGCGCTACTACCTTTTCCACATAAAAAATTAATGCAGTTTATCTACCACATGTTCCCAACAACATAAATCCCCATAATTGTAAATACAGTTATGAGTTTCTGTTGCCAACAGTTACTTACATTATTTACATTTGTGTGGTGAGAACTGTCTGTTTTATTTGTCATAATTGAGATTTGGTGACACTTGCCTTAAGGTCTCGATTGTTGAAGTACCATAAAATGAGGTGAATCCAACCAGACGGGGTGAATCCGATCGTGTACCTATTTTTCAACATTTGGGTATCTGAGTGTGGCATCTTAACAAGAAAACCACAGCTGACCATTATTCAGAATTCTTGAGCAAGTTTTTTATGAGAGCAGCTTGCTGGAGCACATGGTACCAACAAATGGCATTTTTAGTAGATGTGTAATTCATGTGCTGCACTCTTGAAGTAAATACATCAGTGCAAAAGCTTCTGCTGGAATATCAACATCTCTAGGTTCATAGTTAATACTGCTTAGACACTATGCATGTCTAATTACAAAATGTCATTTTTGTATGATATATCTGACCATGTGTAGAGAGTCAAATGATCAGAGCAATTAAGTTAAAGATGGAGGTTTTACAGTAATGAAGTTAATTACAATGTGAAGGAATATTGGGAGCCAGAAGTTGTATATGTGTTACATTCCTTTGCACAGCTCAATGGTAGGGTACTGTGATGCAAGTGAGTCAGTGGAGTGCCTACTTAAGCAACACAAAGGAAAATGCTGTGTCACTGGCCAGCAGAGGATGTGACAAGAAGCAGCTCACCACACGCCAAGGTGTCAACGTCGAGGGTGGTAATCGGGTCAGTTATGCCAGCCGAGCAGCACCAGAATGTTCCACTAACCTACTGGGGAAGAAGTACTGTAGACATCAGAGACAGAAAGCCATATTTAAGGACAGGCAGCCAACTCATCATCTTCGTCGTCCATCGTGAGGTGTGTGAGTGATGCAGAGCCTGTACCATTTAGTGCCACAATCAGTTCAGAGTCATCACAGTCATCATAGTAGTCACCATTGTAATGTAGTTCATTGCCTAGGAGGCACCACACTGATGCTGCCATGTAACTATTATTAGACATCATCAACAGCTGCCAGTGATGGGAGTCATAACTTAGGACGTGATGTGACAACGCACTATCGCCCTTATCCCGGGGTGCTGCCCCCACATATGCCGTGACGGGGGCCACAGCTAGGGACCCCGACCCATCGACGCCAGACAGTCACAGCTGGGGATGGTCGCTGAGACAGGGTGCTGACCTGTCCCACAGCTGCCACCACACCCTTGAGCCACAATCACAACAGAGGCCCACAGTGCGTGGTTCCAGTCACCACCGTACAACCCAGTAAGGCCTCAGTGCCATTGCCAAGGCAGGAGGTTCCACCAGCATGGCTACTGTCACTGCAGTGGGTGCACACGTGGACATCTGCCAGTCACCTTCATTGCCGTTGAGAATATTAGGAGCAGAAGCAAATCTCTCCTACAGGGTCCACAATAAATGTACTGCAGTTGATCAAGAAATGCTGTTGTTATGTCATCAGAAGCCATCTGGATACATCTTCACCATCCTCTTCCTTGCACCAGGTAGGGAACCCCTTCTTTGAATCCGGTGACTGCCAGTGGAGGCCCATTAATATGGCCCGTTTAAAGCTACTGATTACTATGACATTTTTTTCACTAAACTAATTAGGCCTTGAGACGCATTAGATATTGTGTGCTTTCACCAAGACAAATCCCTTGTTGTGAGATAGACTTTCTCCTAATTTTGGAGGAAGTTGAGACTGCATACACCATGAAGAACAACACAGGGTGTATGACAAGACCGGGCAGAGTGTGAGCTTACATACTCCCATCAAGCAGGGTGCAGTGAAATCCATAAATCTTCAGGGTAACAGAGTTCTCTCATTCTGTCAACCATTCAGCCGGCATGATAGTGAGTAGCTTTCGCTGATGGTGTGTGCCGGGGTCAAACTGACATGCTGTCAGGTTGATATACCATTCTTCAGCTATCTAAAACCATTGCCCGACTGTCTGTCTCAAATTCAATCCATAAAACTAAATTCAGGGGCCACCATATTTCTTTTAAGAAGATATACTGAAGTGACAAAAGTGATGCAATATCTCCTAATATTGTGTCGGACCTCCTTTTGCTCAGTGTAGTGTAGCAACTCGACAAGTTACTTACAATGTTATTTGAAGACGTATGTCAAGCAAGCTTATCGCTGACCCCAGAAGGTCATACTGCTGTCAGGGACTTCAATGAAAGTAATAGTGAGAGTGCTGAAAGCAGGGAGACCATTCCTTGTGATTCAGATTATAACTCCTGAACATCTAACAGTGTTGTAGACCGGCACGAGTCAAATGAAAATGAAGAAATGAATCAGAAGAAGGATAAAGGAAGGCCAAGACTTCAATAAAAATGATTTCCCCACTGAAATTTCCAAGGAAAAATCATTCAGGTTTTTTATTGGTGAAACTAGTAATGTCTTGACTGACACTTATGAAATGACATTTCTGAGAAAGAAAGTTATTGATGGTAATGTTTACTTTGTCTTTCTGCAAATTGAAGATCCAACTAAGGTAGAAAGAGTTCAAATTATTAAAAAAAGTTGTGCCAAAACACAGAAGGTGACATAAATTCATATTTGAATGGATAGATGATTATAAGACTGAGTAATTATATTTCATATTCAGAGCATCATAGAATTACTGAAAATGAAATTTGTTCATTAACTTACCTGAAAGAAAGTGCTTTTATAGCAGGTATGGTGGAATTTAATGTATTTATTAAAACTTGTTTAGAATTCATCTCACATTGCAAAATGAAACCGATCAACAATCAGAATAAAATAAACATTGCAGTTATGCATTAAAAATAAATTAATACTTGAAAATACACCATCATCAAGGTTATACAGATAACAGTTCAAATCTGTATTGCATTGTCACTACAGGAAATGGGTGGTATTTTTTTCATTGGACTCACCCCAGTTTATGATGTTAGTCAATTTCATTACGCTCCTAACAGCAAAAGATTCTAACTTTTTACAGTCTACACCAGGGGTGCCCAGCATTTTAACTTACCAACTACTGGGGGAGGGGTGGGGGGGGGGTGGAAGAATGGACATCCAGAGGCTTGGAGGTATGTAGTTGAACTAAATAATTTAGAATTTATTAATGTATTATTATTTATTCTAAAAAAAGCAAGCTGGAATTAATTTGACATTTTCTATGCGACATTTCATTACTTTCATAACATTACAAACAAAATAAATTTTTATTTTTTATTGATGGTGCCACAGGTGCTCACTTCTTGGGCTGTACTGGTGCTTGCTTTGTACCACACATGATCAGGGGGTTGGCACCCCTGCGCTGCACCATACTATAAGACAGAGGTGTCAGCTGCATAGCTTGCTATGTGAGAGTTAATGGACTACGCTATGATACACACGTGTGTGTGTGTGTTTGTGTGTGTGTGTGTGTGTGTGTGTGTGTGTGTGTGTTTTTTCTCCTTCTTCACTGACTGATTGAAAGTTTATAATCTTGATTTTTTTGTCAGCTTAGTGTATTGTTTATGTTTAACAGGTATGTGGATAGAAGATTAATGGATGAATCGCTGATATGATACAATTTCAGATTTTTCAGAAGTAACCTATGGGTTACGGAGCTTAAAGGTTTTATCTAGGCCTCCAAGTTCGTCTGCAACACTATGATGGGACAGGGCAATACTTTAAAATATCTTAGTAAAGGTGGACATTAATGAGAGTGGTCTATACTTGGAGACAGCTTCCTTAATTCCTTTATAATGCAGTGGTTTCGCAACACCCATTTTTAGAACTGTTGGCTACATATTTTCTCTGCGGCTGCAATTGGTCAGGTAGGTAAGAGGTTTTAAAATTCCTTTTAGGCACAACTTAGTAATTACAATGGATTTGTCACTCCAACCAGAGGAATGTTTTCTTTAGCATGCATGTTACCTTGTGTATCTCCTGTTCATTCACCTCATGGGTGTCACACTGGCACATTTCTGATAATGTCATTCATATCAAATAGTTTCATCAATACCTTTCTAAAATTCGACAGGGCTGTCTTCCTATCCATTTTATTTTAAATGTATATTTGGATGATAAAAGGAATCTTTTGGAGAATTTTTGGATTTATGCAAGTGCTGTGCATAATGTATGTCATTATGGATTATTGGATGTAACAATGTAATGGATTTTCCATTGTTTGATTTGATAGCAAATTATTGGCTACAGCTGTGTGTTCTGCAAACTTTTGCAGCAATTTCTTTTCAGAAAATCATTTTCCTCTTACTACAGAACAAGTTCTTCAATGAATTATACAATATTTTCACTTTTTATCACTATTTCATTGGCTTCTTCTAAGTTGTATTTGGAATTTTATGCACACAATGTAAACTTAGCTCTTCTGCATTCAACTGCTGCTTTGTAAAATTGTATTTGTTAAAGCTGCATTTTTAGTTTCTCATTTCCACAACAGTATATATTGTCCACATCTGTCACACATTTGTTCTGTTTTTGACAGTGTTACATGAGTCTGTTAGTGAGATAACCTCAACAAAAGTTCAAAACACAAAGTTAATTGCAGAGAATATGAAAGTATTATCCCAAGTTTTACACACTTATTTACAAAAACCATTTTCTTGGTTGTTGTAACTTCAGATCTTAAAAGGAAACTTGGAATCCATGTAGTGTAACATATACTGACAGTAAAACAATATCCATGACGATAATTTAATGTTATTGTTCAGTGTTCAGATAAACACTGCACCAGTTAGAATACAGCCCCAACATGAATGCTGTTCTTTAGCATGGTGCAAGTTTGATGCTGTTCATAAGAAGCTGGAAAATATTCTCATATCTGCCATATTATTGGAAGCTGCTCTAAATGGTTGCATTTGGTGAAATTCCCAGAGTCAAAGGTATCTCAAGTACTACACTCTTCAGTGAGTAGTCTCCTCAACAAGAAATACAGGACCTATCACTGTAGCATGTCAGTGGTGGAGTTAGGGTGTCCTATACAGGGGATGCAGGGACCAGGAAGAATTAAGGTTATTCATTCACCCCCTAACCAACAAGTTTGAGGAGACAATGAGCCAGTGAGATAAATTTCACCTGTTGAGAAACCTGCTTTGTCCTATGACAAAAGAGACTAACATGAAACAGTAGAGTCTATTAATTGTTGGAAGCACAATGTAACAGTGAATAATGGTACCCTTAACAAAATGGCAGCAAGTGATGAGAACATCACGCTGTGCACTCTGAAGGCCCATTCAGCATACTGAAGAGGCTGTTCTGGCAACCACTGAGGGAACCAGGTGCAATCAATTGCAAATTGTGACACACAGTGCACAAAATGACACCTTTCATCCCAGACTTCCAAGAGGCTATTCTGTAGGCACTGAGGGAACAACATAAAACCAACTGCAGATTACAGCACTTGTTGGAAAAAAATTAAGCTTGCCATCCCAGAAGTTGATGCAATTCTGAGGAGCAATGGAGCTCATATAATACTAGGTATAGAAATCTGACTACAAACCTGAAATTGATAGTAGTAAGAATTTTCGGGTGAATATAAATGCATATCAAAAGAATTAGGTACTAGGAAATGAAGGTGGTCAATTTGTTGCAGTAGACACGGTACTCTGTATTACTGAGATAGAAACTGGCACTGCATGCAAGATAGTTAGGGTAAAATGTTGTATCAAGGGTGACCATAACTTCTAATTGTCTCTTTCTATTGACGGTAAGCTTCACTTCTAGAGATAACCAAAAGCTTAAGAGAAAATCTCAGTTCGCTAGTATGAATGTTCCCCTATCATACAGACATCATTGAAGGAGACTTCAATTACATAACAATCGACGGGGAAAATTACAGTTTGATGGGATGATAAGGCATCCATCAAAATATTAGTAAATGCTTTCTCTGAAAACTACATATAACAGTTCAGTAGCCCACTCATGATCGAAATATTATAGACCTAATGGCAACACTAGACTTGATTCCTTTGAGGATGTTTGTATTGAAACTGGTATCAGTGACCACGTGACAGTTGTCGCAACAATGACTACTAAAGGAAGATCTACATGTTCAGTAAGTTAGATAATTATGGCAGTCATGTTACATATCAAACAGGAAACTGATACACCCACCTCTGGCCAGAAGCATCTAGAGAAACTGTGGCTGAAGCTTAGAAGAATAGTTGACCATATACTGCCTAGATGTCTATCTTGTAGACAGTTCATAATTGGAGGGATCCTCCATGGCATACAGTCACTGTAACTAAACTTTTGAACAAACAGTGACAGCAGCATAATAGGTGTAGAACAAAGCATAGAGCCATAGTTTGAGAGATGCTGAATGAAACATTCCTGGTTGTCAATGTGTTAACTTTGCAATGACTACCACAGCAGAAACTTATCAAAACACCTCTCACAAAACCCAAGGAAATTCTGATCATACATAAAGGATGTCACTGGCACTAAGTTTATTGTCCAAAAGTTACTGTTGTCACAGGGGCTGAAAATCAAAAACACAACTGCTGAATTACATTTTAAAATGCTGCTTAACTAAGAGAGGTACAGAAGTGCGATCCCAACTCATACACCTGCAACCAACAGTGGTATTGGCATTAAAATTAGTTAAAATCACTAAAAATAAACAAAGGTCCCAAGCATGATGAGATCCATAGATACATTGTACAAAAAAAATGTGCTGCAGGTTTGGAAAAGCACACGGGCTTCACCCATTTACACGAATGGTAAGAGAAGTGATCCAAAAACTACTATCCAATCCCACTTATTTCTGTTTGTTACAGAATCCTAGAAGATGTTCTGACCTTGTTCATAACGAGCTTTCTTGAACAAAATGGCCAAACCCACTTCCACCAGTATGGATTCATAAACATTTTACATATAATTTGACAGATTTCTAGCACATTGTTATCTTTTTCATATTCTGTATAAAAATCTGCTTGTTGCTACTCACCATATACCAGAGATGCTGACTTGCAGATAGGCACAACAAAAAGACTATGTTGTTGTGCCCATCTGTGAGTCAGTATCTCCACTGTATGGTGTGTAGCAACTTTCCGTCTCATAATTGTTATTCCATCCTGGATTTTCCATTGTTTAATCTGCTTGTTGTTATTTTTAAAACTTTACAGCAGCCAATAAGTCAGGAAATTAGCCTATTGCATTGTTCAAAGAAGAGAGACAACAAGGAATGAGTTCAAAATGGTGCCAAGCGATAGCTGATTGTGTAATGATTTCTTGGTTTCTTTAAAAAGTTATAGTGTTGCTTGTAAAATCTGTGCAAAAATATGGAAGGTATATGCACTAACTCCCCCCCCATGAACCATGGACCTTGTCGTTGGTGGGGAGGCTTGCGTACCTCAGCGATACAGATATCCATACCGTAGGTACAACCACAACGGAGGGGTATCTGTTGAGAGGCCAGACAAACGTGTGGTTCCTGAAGAGGGGCAGCAGCCTTTTCAGTAGTTGCAAGGGCAACAGTCTGGATGATTGACTGATCTGGCCTTGTAACAATAACCAAAATGGCTTTGCTGTACTTGTACTGTGAATGGCTGAAAGCAAGGGGAAACTACGGCCATAATTTTTCCCAAGGGCATGCAGCTTTACTGTATGATTAAATGATGATGGCGTCCTCTTGGGTAAAATATTATGGAGGTAAAATAATCCCCCATTCAGATCTACAGGCAGGGACTACCCAACAGGATGCCATTATCAGGAGAAAGAAAACTGGTGTTCTACGGATCGGAGCATGGAATGTCAGATCCCTTAATCGAGCAGGTAGGTTAGAAAATTTAAAAAGGGAAATGGATAGGTTAAAGTTAGATATAGTGGGAATTAGTGAAGTTCGGTGGGAGGAGGAACAAGACTTCTGGTCAGGTGACTACAGGGTTATAAACACAAAACCAAATGGGGGTAATGCAGGAGTAGGTTTAATAATGAATAGGAAAATAGGAATGCGCGTAAGCTACTACAAACAGCATAGTGAACGGATTATTGTGCTCAAGATAGATACGAAGCCCACACCTACTACAGTAGTACAAGTTTATATGCCAACTAGCTCTGAGGATGACGAAGAAATTGAAGAAATGTATGATGAAATAAAAGAAATTATTCAGATAGTGAAAAGAGATGAAAATTGAATAGTCATGGGTGACTGGAATTCAAGTGTAGGAAAAGGGAGAGAAGGAAACGTAGTAGGTGAATATGGATTGGGGCTAAGAAATGAAAGAGGAAGCCGCCTAGTAGAATTTTGCACAGAGCACAACTTGATCATAGCTAACACTTGGTTTCAGAATCATGAAAGGAGGTTGTATACATGGAAGAACCCTGGAGATACTGAAAGGTATCAGATAGATTATATAATGGTAAGACAGAGATTTAGGAACCAGGTTTTAAATTGTATGACATTTCCAGGGGCAGATGTGGACTCTGACCACAATCTATTGGGTATGAACTGTAAATTAAAACTGAAGAAACTGCAAACAGGCGGGAATTTAAGGAGATGGGACCTTGATAAACTGACTAAACCAGAGGTTGTACAGAGTTTCAGGGAGAGCATAAGGGAACAATTGACAGAAATGGGGGAAAGAAATACAGTAGAAGAAGAATGGGTAGCTTTGAGGGATGAAGTAGTGAAGGCAGCAGAGGATCAAGTAGGTAAAAAGACGAGGGCTAGTAGAAATCCTTGGGTAACAGAAGAAATATTGAATTTAATTGATGAAAGGAGAAAATATAAAAATGCAGTAAATGAAGCAGGCAAAAAGGAATACAAACATCTCAAAAATGAGATCGACAGGAAGTGCAAAATGGCTAAGCAGTGATGGCTAGAGGACAAATGTAAGGATGTAGAGGCTTATTTCACTAGGGGTAAGATAGATACTGCCTACAGGAAAATTAAAGAGACCTTTGGAGAAAAGAGAACCACTTGCATGAATATCAAGAGCTCAGATGGAAACCCAGTTCTAAGCAAAGAAGGGAAAGCAGAAAGGTGGAAGGAGTATATAGAGGGTCTACACAAGGGCGATGTACTTGAGGACAATATTATGGAAATGGAAGAGGATATAGATGAAGATGAAATGGGAGATACGATACTGCGTGAAGAGTTTGACAGAGCACTGAAAAACCTGAGTCGAAACAAGGCCCCCGGAGTAGACAACATTCCACTGGACCTACTGATGGCCTTGGGAGAGCCAGTCCTGACAAAACTGTATCATCAGGTGAGCAAGATGTATGAAACAGGCGAAATACCCTCAGACTTCAAGAAGAATATAATAATTCCAATCCCAAAGAAAGCAGGTGTTGACAGATGTGAAAATTACTGAACAATCAGTTTAATAAGTCATAGCTTTAAAATACTAACGCGAATTCTTTACAGATGAATGGAAAAACTAGTAGAAGCCAACCTCGGGAAAGATCAGTTTGGATTCTGTAGAAATGTTGGAACATGTGAGGCAATACTGACCCTGCAACTTATCTTAGAAGCTAGATTAAGGAAGGGCAAACCTACGTTTCTAGCATTTGTAGACTTAGAGAAAGCTTTTGACAATGTTGACTGGAATACACTTTTTCAAATTCTGAAGGTGCCAGGGGTAAAATACAGGGAGCGAAAGGCTATTTACAATTTGTATAGAAACCAGATGGCAGTTATAAGAGTCACGGGACATGAAAGGGAAACAGTGTTTGGGAAGGGAGTAAGACAGGGTTGCAGCCTCTCCCCAATGTTATTCAATCTGTATATTGAGCAAACAGTAAAGGAAACAAAAGAAAAATTCAGAGTAGGTATTAAAATCCATGGAGAAGAAATAAAAATGTTGAGGTTCACCGATGACATCGTAATTCTGTCAGAGACAGCAAAGGACTTGGAAGAGCAGTTGAACGGAATGGATAGTGTCTTGAAAGGAGGATATAAGATGAACATCAACAAAAGCAAAATGAGGATAATGGAATGTAGTCGAATTAAGTCGGGTGATGCTGAGGGAATTAGATTAGGAAATGAGACACTTAAGTAGTAAAGGAGTTTTGCTATCTGGGGAGTAAAATAACTGATGATGGTCAAAGTAGAGAGGATATAAAATGTAGACTGGGAATGGCAAGGAAAAAGGTTTTGAAGAAGAGAAATTTGTTAACATCGAGTATAGATTTTAGTGTCAGGAAGTCTTTTCTAAAAGTATTTGTATGGAGTGTAGCCATGTATGGAAGTGAAACATGGACGATAAATAGTTTGGACAAGAAGAGAATAGAAGCTTTCGAAATGTGGTGCTAGAGAAGAATGCTGAAGATTAGATGGGTAGATCACATAACTAATGAGGAAGTATTGAATAGGATTGGGGAGAAGAGAAGTTTGTGGCACAACTTGACCAGAAGAAGGGATCGGTTGGTAGGACATGTTCTGAGGCACCAAGGGATCACCAATTTAGTATTGGAGGGCAGCGTGGAGGGTAAAAATCGTAGAGGGAGACCAAGAGATCAATACACTAAGCAGATTCAGAAGGATGTAGTTTGCAGTAGGTTCTGGGAGATGAAGAATCTTGCACAGGATAGAGTAGCATGGAGAGCTGCATCAAACCAGCCTCAGGACTGAAAACAACAAGAACAACAACAACATGCACTGACTGCAAGTGCTGGTAACATGATGAGTATGTAAAACTAAATTTCAAACAAACGTGACTGGACATGTCATCAGTGTATAGTGAGTGCACAAAATATGAAACAATGAGCAGGCTACAGTTAAAAGAAGAAATGATTTCTGTGTTAAAACATGATTTAGTGACATTCCATTCAAAATATCAACAACCTCAGAGGAAAAATCAAGAGCTGGAGAAGAAATATGAAGCACTTCACTGCAAACATTGCCTAGTGCACAACAGTGTTGTTGTTAATGGTCATTCCTCGCAGAAAAAGTGGCAATTATGTTTTTTAAAAAGCAAGTAACCACAATGTGTAAGTAGAAGCTCAATGATGTCATTATTAAATAAATTTATGGCACAAAACCCCAGTTGTGATAACTTCTGATAAAGATTACAAAAATGGCAATGTAGGAAAAGACAGATTGCTACGTACCATAAAGAAGACATGATAAGTAGCAGGCAGATACAATTTAAAGACACTTATAGAAAGCTTTTGGCCACAGCCTTCGTCATCAAAAGAGAAACATATACCATTTATACACAAAAGCAAGTACACTTCATGCACACATGACCGCCAACTCACGCGTCTCGGGCTGAAATGCTGGAGTTACAAGATGCTGGAGTTGGCGGTCATGTGTGCATGAAGTGTGCTTCCTTTCGTGTATGAATGGTGTGTGATGAAGGCTGTTGCCAAAAGCTTTATGTAAGTGTCTTTTAATTGTGCCTGTCTGCAACGTAATGTGTCTTCCTTAAGTTAAGTAGCAATTTGTCTTTTCCTACAATGTTGTGTGTCTACCTTAAGTTTACAATGTTTGAGAGAT
Source organism: Schistocerca gregaria (assembly GCF_023897955.1). Taxonomy (NCBI): domain Eukaryota; kingdom Metazoa; phylum Arthropoda; class Insecta; order Orthoptera; family Acrididae; genus Schistocerca; species Schistocerca gregaria. The sequence goes on along the minus strand of NC_064920.1, from coordinate 128,742,075 downwards.
TAAGAGAAGCACTTTCTAATGCAAAGACGCACCAAAGTACACCTACTCTACACTGACAGCCATGGAAAACACCTCTCCACACGTCTTTGTGAAAATATACACCAATACACTTCACACAAATACACTTTGTTGTTATGAAATTTGTCATCACAGTCCCTAGAAGAGCAACATGTAGGAGCTGAAGAATCTCTAGATTCTTCACTTAATAGTGATTCTTGTAACTTTGTAACTAAGCTTTCACAGGATATTGCTGACTATCTTCAAGCATCTGCCAGTTAAGGTTTATCAACATTATTGTGCCACTCTCCCATCAGTCAAACAAACCTGAGACCATTTGTGCACCTGTTAGTCATATTTGGTATGAGCCTGACACAACTCATCAACATTCTCAAATGGGATGCACAAGTGATTTGCAAGCACTCTCTTTTATAGACTGACTACATTTTTCCAGTACTCTGCCAAAGAATGAAAGTGTGACCACTGCCTTACCTACAACTGGCCCTATGTGATCATTCCATGTTGTACCACAAAATTTGTTAGATATAGGTATTTGGACAAGAGGACTGATTTTAAATGTGAATCATTGATGATATTTTACTCATGGGAAACCACTTTTTTTTTCATTTTATGAAGCACACAATTTTACATTTCTGAACGTTTACAGCAACTTGCTAATCTTTGGGCCTCTTTGACATTTTATCAAGATCTGACTGGACACTTACACAGACTTTTAGGAGAGTATTTCATTACAGGTAACTGCAACATCTGTGAAAAAGTCTGAAGTTACTTTTAACATTGTCTGGGAGGTCATTAATATTGACATTAACAACAAAGGTCCTAATACATTGCCCTGGGGCGCACGTGTGTACATCTGTGATTATTCTCCATCCAAGATAACATCCTGGGACCTGAGAATCAAGACAGCCACTATCCAGTCAAGACTCTCACTTTATATACCACATGATCATACTTACAATAATAGGCATATGTGTGATTATGAGTGAAATGTCTTTGAGAAGCCAAGAACCACTGCATCTACCTGACCAGCCTGACATTTAGGATGTCATGAGAAGAAAAGCATAAGATAGGTTTCACATGATCAGTGTTTAAGAAGTCATTCTGGTTGACTGTAGGCTGACTGCATTTCCATGACTGCAAAAATGTGGGCGAGTATGTGTGTCAATGTCTGTACTTTCGCTAGAGAAAGAGCAAGAGCTCAACAGCTAGTGTGAATACTGTTCTCTGTTATGAGTTTCTGTGCACCACACACTGGTCTGCTATAGGTGAGTGGTTGCCTTTCCCTTATTTTTCCACCCAGTTACTTCCATCATCATTATATACAGAGGATGTCTGCTCAAGACACACATTTATGATGCAACATTCTAAGTACTTTTAAGTGTTTTCATTAGCTGCAGTGGCAGGAATTTGGAGGATTGACTGATATGACTTTCTAACACTTACCTAACATGGAACTATCCTATGAAGGGCTTATTTCAATAGTGGTACAAGTCCATTACCTCCACTTTTCTGTCTATAATGCTTCTGAAAATAATGAACCAAACAAACAGAAGGAAATGTTCCTCTCTAGCAAGAAGCCATATGCTTGAATATTTCTGGTATCTCAGCTGCAGATTTTTCAGCGCTCATTTAACTTTAGGACTCTGTATCTCAATATGAACAAAAATGGACTTGTACCACTATTGAAATAAGCACTTCATATTAGTGCTGTGTACAATTGAAAGCAATGGGAAACTACAATTGTAAATCGTTCTGAGCGCATACAGCTCTGTAATATCACTTAATGCTGATGGCATCCTGTTGAGTAAAATATTCTGCATGGAAAATAGTCTACCACTCAGATATTCAGGTGAGGATGATTCAGGAGGATGTAATCTAGTGAAACAGAACAAATTTTCTATGGGTCAGGGTCCATAAAATTGGATTCCTGAATCAGATAGGTAGTTGAAAGAATTTAAAAAGGGAAATGGATAGGTTGAAGAGATATAATGGGAATTAGTTAACTGCAGTGGCAGTAAGAACAGGAAGTCTAGCCAGGTGAGTACAGTATTATAAATGCAAAATGAAGCAGCATTTAATGCAGGAGTAGGCCTAACAATTGATGAAAAGAAAAACAGAAATATGGGTTAACTTCAATAAAGAGCACAGTGAATGCATTATAGCAACCAAGATAAATACACTACTGGCCATTAAAATTGCTACACCAAGAAGAAATGCAGATGATAAATATGTATTCATTGGATAAGTATATTATACTAGAACTGACATGTGATTACATTTTCACGCAATTTGGGTCCATAGATCCTGAGAGATCAGTACCCAGAACAACCACCTCTGGCCATAATAATGGCCTTGATACGCCTGGGCATTGAGTCAAACAGAGCTTGGATGGCGTGTAGAGGTACAGCTGCCCGTGCAACGTCAGCACGATACCACAGTTCATCAAGAGTAGTGACTGGCGTATTGTGATAAGCCAGTTTCAATTGGTGAGAGATCTGGAGAGTGTGCTGGCCAGGGCAGCAGACGAACATTTTCTGTATCCAGAAAGGCCCATACAGGGCCTGCAACATGAGGTCATGTATTATCCTGCTGAAATGTAGGGTTTCGCATGGATCGAATGAAGGGTAGAGCCACGGGTTGTAACACATCTGAAATGTAACGTCCACTGTTCAAAGTGCCGTCTATGTGAACAAGAGGTGACCGAGATGTGTAACCAATGGCACCACACACCATCACGCCAGGTGATACGACAGTATGTTGATGACAAATGCACACTTCCAATGTGTGTTCACCGTTATGTTGCCAAACACGGATGCGACTATCATTATGCTGTAAACAGAACCTGCTTTCATCCGAAAAACTGACATTTTGCCATTCGTGCACCCAGGTTTGTTGTTGAGTACACCATCACAGGCACACCTGTCTGTGATGCAGCATCAAGGGTAACCGCAGCCATGCTCTCCAAGCTGATAGCCCATGCTGCTGCGAACATTGTCAAACTGTTTGTGCAAATGGTTATTGTCTTGCAAACATCCCCACCCGTTGACTCATGGATAGAGACGTGACTGCACGATCCATTACAGCCATGCGGATAAGATGCCTGTCATCCCGACTGCTAGTACGAGGCCATTGGGATCCAGCACGGCATTCCGTATTGCCCTCCTGAACCCACTGATTCCATATTCTGCTAACAGTCATTGGATCTCGACCAACGCGAGCAGCAATGTCGAGATACGATAAACCGCAATCGTTGTTGTTGTTGTGGTCTTCAGTCCTGAGACTGGTTTGATGCAGCTCTCCATGCTACTCTATCTTTCGCAAGCTTCTTCATCTCCCAGTATCTACTGCAACCTACATCCTTCTGAATCTGCTTAGTGTAGTCATCTCTTGGTCTCCCTCTACGATTTTTACCCTCCACGCTGCCCTCCAATACTAAATTGGTGATCCCTTGATGCCTCAGAACATGTCATACCAATCGGTCCCTTCTTCTGGTCAAGTTGTGCCACAAACTTCTCTTCTCCCCCAATCCTGTTCAATACTTCCTCATTAGTTATGTGATCTACACATCTAATCTTCAGCATTCTTCTGTAGCACCACATTTCGAAAGCTTCTATTCTCTTCTTGTCCAAACTATTTATCGTCCATGTTTCACTTCCATACATGGCTACACTCCATACAAATACTTTCAGAAATGACTTCCTGACACTTAAATCTATACTCGATGTTACCAAATTTCTCTTCTTCAGAAACGCTTTCCTTGCCATTCCCAGTCTACATTTTATATCCTCTCTACTTGGACCATCATCAGTTATTTTACTCCTCAAATAGCAAAACTCCTTTACTCCTTTAATTGTCTCATTTCCTAATCTAATTCCCTCAGCATCACCTGACTTAATTCGACTACATTCCATTATCCTCGTTTTGCTTTTGTTGATGTTCATCTTATATCCTCCTTTCAAGACACTATCCATTCCGTTCAACTGCTCTTCCAAGTCCTTTGCTGTCTCTGACAGAATTACAATGTCATCGGCGAACCTCAACATTTTTATGTCTTCTCCATGGATTTTAATACCTACTCCGAATTTTTCTTTTGTTTCCTTACTGCTTGCTCAATATACAGATTGAATAACATCGGGGAGAGACTACAACCCTGTCTCACTCCCTTCCCAACCACTGCTTTCCTTTCATGCCCCTCTACTCTTATAACTGCCATCTGGTTTCTGTACAAATTGTAAATAGCCTTTCGCTCCCTGTATTTTACCCCTGCTACCTTCAGAATTTGAAAGGGAGTATTCCAATCAACATTGTCAAAAGCTTTCTCTAAGTCTACAAATGCTAGACACATAGGTTCGCCCTTCCTTAATCTAGCTTCTAAGGTAAGTTGTAAGGTCAGTATTGCCTCACATGTTCCAACATTTCTTTTTGTTGTTGTTGTTGTCTTCAGTCCTGAGACTGGTTTGATGCAGCTCTCCATGCTACTCTATCCTGTGCAAGCTGCTTCATCTCCCAGTACCTACTGCAACCTACATCCTTCTGAATCTGCTTAGTGTACTCATCTCTCGGTCTCCCTCTACGATTTTTACCCTCCACGCTGCCCTCCAATGCTAAATTTGTGATCCCTTGATGCCTCAAAACATGTCCTACCAACCGATCCCTTCTTCTAGTCAAGTTGTGCCACAAACTTCTCTTCTCCCCAATCCTATTCAATACCTCCTCATTAGTTACGTGATCTATCCACCTTATCTTCAGTATTCTTCTGTAGCACCACATTTCGAAAGCTTCTATTCTCTTCTTGTCCAAACTAGTTATCGTCCATGTTTCACTTCCATACATGGCTACACTCCAAACAAATACTTTCAGAAACGACTTCCTGATACATAAATCTATATTCGATGTTAACAAATTTCTCTTCTTCAGAAACGCTTTCCTTGCCATTGCCAGTCTACATTTTATATCCTCTCTACTTCGACCATCATCAGTTATTTTACTTCCTAAATAGCAAAACTCCTTTACTACTTTAAGTGTCTCATTTCCTAATCTAATTCCCTCAGCATCACCCGATTTAATTTGACTACATTCCATTATCCTCGTTTTGCTTTTGTTAATGTTCATCTTATATCCTCCTTTCAAGACACTGTCCATTCCGTTCAACTGCTCTTCCAAGTCCTTTGCCGTCTCTGACAGAATTACAATGTCATCGGCGAACCTCAAAGTTTTTACTTCGTCTCCATGAATTTTAATACCTACTCCAAATTTTTCTTTTATTTCCTTTACTGCTTGCTCAATATACAGATTGAATAACATCGGGGAGAGGCTACAACCCTGTCTCACTCCCTTCCCAACCACTGCTTCCCTTTCATGCCCCTCGACTCTTATTACTGCCATCTGGTTTCTGTACAAATTATAAATAGCCTTTCGCTCCCTGTATTTTACCCCTGCCACCTTTAGAATTTGAAAAAGAGTATTCCAGTCAACATTGTCAAAAGCTTTCTCTAAGTCTACAAATGCTAGAAACGTAGGTTTGCCTTTTCTTAATCTTTCTTCTAAGATAAGTCGTAAGGTCAGTATTGCCTCACGTGTTCCAACATTTCGACGGAATCCAAACTGATCCTCCCCGAGGTCTGCATCTACCAGTTTTTCCATTCGTCTGTAAAGAATTCGCGTTAGTATTTTGCAGCCGTGGCTTATTAAACTGATAGTTCGGTAATTTTCACATCTGTCAGCACCTGCTTTCTTTGGGATTGGAATTATTATATTCTTCTTGAAGTCTGAGGGTATTTCGCCTGTCTCATACATCTTGTTCACCAGCTGGTAGAGTTTTGTCATGACTGGCTCTCCCAAGGCCGTCAGTAGTTCTAATGGAATGTTGTCTACTCCGGGGGCCTTGTTTCGACTCAGGTCTTTCAGTGCTCTGTCAAACTCTTCACGCAGTATCGTATCTCCCATTTCGTCTTCATCTACATCCTCTTCTATTTCCATAATATTGTCCTCAAGTACATCGCCCTTGTATAAACCTTCTATATACTCCTTCCACCTTTCTGCCTTCCCTTCTTTGCTTAGAACTGGGCTGCCATCTGAGCTCTTGATATTCATACACGTGGTTCTCTTCTCTCCAAAGGTCTCTTTAATTTTCCTGTAGGCAGTATCTATCTTACCCCTAGTGAGATAAGCTTCTACATCCTTACATTTGTCCTCTAGCCATCCCTGTTTAGCCATTTTGCACTTCCTGTCGATCTCATTTTTGAGACGTTTGTATTCCTTTTTGCCTGCTTCATTTACTGCATTTTTATATTTTCTCCTTTCATCAATTAGATTCAATATTTCTTCTGTTACCCAAGGATTTCTAGCAGCCCTCGTCTTTGTACCTACTTTATCCTCTGCTGCCTTCACTACTACATCCCTCAGAGCTCCCCATTCTTCTTCTACTGTTTTTCTTTCCTCCATTCCTGTCAATTGTTCCCTTATGCTCTCCCTGAAACTCTCTACAACCTCTGGTTCTTTCAGTTTATCCAGGTCCCATCTCCTTAATTTCCCACATTTTTGCAGTTTCTTCAGTTTTAATCTACAGGTCATAACCAATAGATTGTGGTCAGAGTCCACATCTGCCCCTGGAAATGTCTTACAACTTAAAACCTGGTTCCTAAATCTCTGTCTTACCATTATATAATCTATCTGATACCTTTTAGTATCTCCAGGGTTCTTCCACGTATACAACCTTCTTTCATGATTCTTAAACCAAGTGTTAGCTATGATTAAGTTGTGCTCTGTGCAAAATTCTACTAGGCGGCTTCCTCTTTCATTTCTTAGCCCCAATCCATATTCACCTACTATGTTTCCTTCTCTCCCTTTTCCTACACTCGAATTCCAGTCACCCATTACTATTAAATTTTCGTCTCCCTTCACTATCTGAATAATTTCTTTTATTTCATCGTACATTTCTTCAATTTCTTCGTCATCTGCAGAGCTAGTTGGCATATAAACTTGTACTACTGTAGTAGGTGTGGGCTTCGTATCTATCTTGGCCACAATAATGCGTTCACTATGCTGTTTGTAGTAGCTTACCCGCATTCCTATTTTCCTATTCATTATTAAACCTACTCCTGCATTACCCCTATTTGATTTTGTGTTTATAACCCTGTAGTCACCTGACCAGAAGTCTTGTTTCTCCTGCCACCGAACTTCACTAATTCCCACTATATCTAACTTTAACCTATCCATTTCCCTTTTTAAATTTTCTAACCTACCTGCCCGATTAAGGGATCTGACATTCCACGCTCCGATCCGTAGAACGCCAGTTTTCTTTCTCCTGATAACCACATCCTCCACGGAATCCAAACTGATCTTCCCTGAGGTCGGCTTCTACTAGTTTTTCCATTCGTTTGTAAAGAATTCGCGTTAGTATTTTTCAGCTGTGACTTATTAAACTGATAGTTCGGTAATTTTCACATCTGTCAACACCTGCTTTCTTTGGGATTGGAATTATTGTATTCTTCTTAAAGTCTGAGGGTATTTCACCTGTCTCATACATCTTGGTCACCAGATGGTACAGTTTTGTCAGGACTGGCTCTCCCAAGGCCGTCAGTAGTTCCAATGGAATGTTGTCTACTCCGGGGGCCTTGTTTCGACTCATGTCTTTCAGTGCTCTGTCAAACTCTTCACGCAGTATCGTATCTCCCATTTCATCGTAATCGCAATCGTAATAGGCTACCATCCGCCCTTTATCAAAGTCGGGAACGTGATGGTACGCATTTCTCCTCCTCACACGAGGCATCACAACAACGTTTCACCAGGCTACGTGGGTCAACTGCTGTTTGTGTATGAGAAATCAGTTGGAAATTTTCCTCATGTCAGCGCATTGTAGGTGTTGCCTCCGGTGCTAACCTTGTGTGAATGCTCTGAAAAGCTAATCATTTGCATATCACAGCATCTTCTTTCTTTGGGTTAAATTTTGTGTCTGTAGCACATCATGTTCGTGGTGTAGCAATTTTAATGCCCAGTACTGTACAAAACAAACATCTATAAGGGTAATACCAGTTTATATACTGAATAGCTCTGCAGAGCATGAAGAGATTGCAAGAATGTATGATGGGACAAAAGAAATCCATGCATATCATAAAGTGATTGAATGTTTGCATGTTCCACATCTCCTCCTAAACCTTGGACCAATTTCAACCAAACTTGGTACACAATCACTTGCTGACAAACTACCTATTGGCTTCTGTCTCGGGTTCTTCGACCGATGTTCATCTGAAGATTTTACTGAAGTTTTGCCAGCATGAGTGGCTGGCATTGTCAGAGCTTAACCATCCATTGCTGGTGGTGAACTGGAGCCACGCTCGCGGCTGCAGACTACATGTACCTGACGTGCCAATGTCCAAGGGCTTCTCCACGGTCATTTCCGGAGCAATTCTCCTCTTGCTACCTGCACAGTCGTTTGCTGCAGTATGGGAAGCCAGGATCCATTTACCTTAAGGCTTTCCTCTTTCTTGTTGAAGCTATTCATGTGTTTTTGTAGCTTCAACAAGAAAGAGGAAAGCCTTAAGGTAAACGGATCCTGGCTTCCCGTACTACAGCGAATGACTGTCATAGGTAGCAGGAGGAGAACTGCACCGGATATGACTGCAGAGAAGTCCTCGGACGTTGGGCATATAGTCTGCGGCCGCGAGCTCTGCTCCAGTTCACCACCAGCAATGGAGGGTGAAGCTTTGACAATGCCAGCTACCCGCGCTGGCGAAATGTCAGTAAAATCATCAGATGAACGTTGTAATGTAACAGACTACTGAAGAGTGCGATACCACCCTTATAGTCGCATAGTCAGTGCTCCAATTTCATTTCTATGATTTTTTTTATTTAATATTATTGTATGTAGTATTTAATTTTGCCCAAATCTTTTTTATTATATTATTCTATAATGTGAACTTTATTTGTTTATATCTGGAGAATATGTTGGCACCAGTGTGAGCCAAAGACATTCGTGTGCGAAAGGTAGAGAGTCGGACATTGTTAAGGTGACTGTTGGAGTGAGTTAGTTGGACTGTTGTGGGGAGAGCGTGGTTTTTGTGAGGTGGACTGTTGATGGGAGTATGGAAGGAAGTCTGTCGTCTTATATAGAGAGTATCTATAAATAGTATCTGATATGAAGATGGAAATTATTGTGAAAAAGTTAAATTAATAAAAATGAAGAATCAATAGTAAAACAAAAAGCAAGTACCAGTTTTCTTTAGCACACAAAGACCCGGACCTAATATTAACAATGTTAGATGGATGGAACACATCATGGCGAGAATCAAGACAACGAGACCAAATTCAGCATCTAAAGGTAAGGTATTTTAATTAGTTTTAGTATTCTGTGATGTATCATTCTTTTGTCTAAATATTAAGCTTAACATCGTCTGTTGTAGATACAGACCACCCAAGCTGGCGGGGTGTCGTCAATTGATCATCATAATCTCAGGGTTTGAAATAGGATTTAAATGAATTGAAAGTTTGTCACTTGATATTTGATTTTCACCCCGGACGAAAGAGGGTACATTACAACGTCAGCCAAAGATCCAGAGGCAGAAGCCAATAGGCAGTTTGTCAACAAGTGGCCACGAAAGCCTTAACAATTCTGTATATCACTTATTGTCTGGAAATCATTGTCATGAGGGTAAGAACACTAATCTAGCAAAGGTGTGGCAGTGGGGGTGGAAAAGCAGTGTAGCTCACAATGTGTGAATAGCCATATTTTAATCACTCAGTATTTGAGAACAAGAGCGTTTAGTGACAAACTCTACACATAATTTCAAATCTTTATGAAACTTTTCTCACTGACAACCCCCACACAAAGATAAAAGGAAAAAAAGTTTGTGAGTTATCACATTTTTGCTGTTCTTGCAGTAAAACTGCCACATGAAGCACGACTTTTAATTTACTACTTCTTTACAAGTAACTGTATTTTTGACACATTTTTCAGACCATATTCAACTTTAGCACTGAACATACCAGCAAATTTATATCATTGTACAACATATAGTTCAGGATATGTGATGTCATAAACACTGAAATGCATGAAAAACTGCCATATCATACATGACATTTTCATTTATTACTTCTTTACTACTAACTTTATTCAAAAGAATATTTGCAGACAGTAGCCACATATACCATTAAAACAGGTACCTGCAAAAGTATATCATTATACAGCACATACTTCAGGAAATACAACATTATAAACATTAAGTTACATGAAAAAAAGTCCGGAGTAGAGTTAACTAGAGATACAGGTAAAATATATGTACAAATATGTGTGAAATATGTTACATATATGTGAAATATATATGACGTGTGTACATGAGCAAAGCCATGGGTAGAAAGCTCAACCTAAACCTATGGAACTATTTCACCCAAATTTGGAACATGAATTAGTTACGATCTGGAAAGAAATACTGTGGGGGTAAGGGGGAGGAGGAGATGGTTAGAGAGAGGGGGAGGGGTAACTGACAGAGAGAGGAGGAGATTGGCATAGAAAGGAAACATAGGAAGAGATGATCAGTGCTGGGGGGGGGGGGGGGGGGGGAGGAGAAAATAAGCAGTGAGAGAGAGAGGAGAGGAGGAGATGAACAGTGAAAGTCGGGTGAAGGAAAGATGAGATGGACTAACCCAAGAATAAATGCCTTGTTATTCAGGTAATTGAGGATCAGCTGTGGTATGAGACAGACATTCAATAGAAAGAAGAGGAAGAGAAGGAACAATAGTAAGAGAACATGGAATGAGAGAAAGAATTGAAAGGGGAAGCTGTCTGGTAGGATTTTATGTAGCTCATAATTTGATCACTGCAAACCCTGATTTAAGAACTATGAAAGAATGCTGTACACATGGAAGACATTGGAGACACCAGAAGTTTTGACATAGATTAGATAATGATAAAACAATAGATTTTAAATCTACATTTTGTAAACTGCAAAACACTTCCAAGGGTCATACTGTAGATGCTGGCTATAACTAATTGGTTATGTAATACAGAGTAAAACAGAAGCAATTGTAGAATCATAAGAATTTAATGAGGTGAGACCTCAATAAATTAAAAAGATAACTATTTGTGGAAAGTTTTAAATATAGTGTTAGGCAATGAAATACTGAAACAAGGGAAAGAAATATGATGGAAGATGAGTGGGTGGATTTTAGACATGAAATAATGAAGGCAGCAGAAGATCAAAAAGGCAAAAAGACAAGGCCCAGCAGAAATTCTTCAATAACGCACAAGATATTGAATTTAGTTGGCAATAGAAGAAAATATAACAATGCAACAATAGAAACAGGCAAAAATGAGTCATTTTTTGTGTTTTCTGTCATCCCCTAGTTGCTTCTATATTCTTGGAGACATGATTTGTCTGCGAATATGGCACAATAAGAACAGCCTTTCAGTTAGTTGCATTAGATGAACCACTACTACACTAAAGGCAAAACGGGATTGACAGGAAGTGCAAACTGCCTATGCTTCTATGGCTTGAGGACAAATACAAGGGTTGTAGAAGCAAGCATGACTCAGGAAAGGATAAGGTGCCACCTGCAAGTAAATTAAAGAGGCCTTTGGAGAAACAAGAATCATCTTTATGAATATCAAGCGTTCAGATTACAAGCCAGTATGAAGAAAGAAGGGAAAGATGATAGGAGGAAGGAATATGCAGAAGGAGTAGACAAGGAAAAAGAAAATGAGGACACTATTATAGAAGGGGGAGAGGAAGTAGATGAGGATGATACGGGAGATATGATACGAGTCAAGTGGCAGAAATGGAAGCTGTAGTTGAAAAGGGTTAATTCTGTTAGAGATGACAAAAGAACTTGGAAGAGCAGCTGTATAGAATTGATATCATTTTGAAAAGAGGTTATAAGATGAACATCAACACAAGGAAAAGAAGAGTAATGGAATGCAGTTGAATTAAATAAGGCAACAATGAGGGAATTCAATTAGAAAGTGAAATACCTGCCTCTGCAGTTGAAGTGACTAGAACATCTCTGTGCAGTGGTGCTCGATTCAAGGATAGTGGTAGATGAAATTTTCTGTGCAAGTATTTGGCTAGCAAGGGGAGTGCAGATGGTAGTGTACAGTTCCTGAACACTGGCATTGATGCCGAATTCTATATCTCTCCACGACGGCTCGTAAAGTGAGAGAATGTGACCTGATGGTGATCCATAAGTTGGATGTGGATGTGAAGCTAGAAGGCCCCCCTTGGTGCTATTTGAGAGGATTACACTATGTGCTGGCACCAGGTTTCACACTCTTCCTTCTCTCATCATCTTAATCACCACAATCACTATCACCACCACCAACACATAACACTACACTATACGCACATGCCTTGCACTCACCTACACTCTACAAATACACATACATTACAGCTCTCACATATTTGTACGGAAATGGGCTAACATGCATGGGGGACAAACACCATTTCTGAAAAGCAACTGACACCATCTCATGTGATGCCCCAGCCAACGAAGCCATACAATATTTACATTTTTTTTAGGAAGCAAGACACTAAAAGTAGTAGATAAGTTTTGTTATTTGGACAGCGGTGACAGAAGTAAAGAGGATGGAAATTGCAGACTGGAAGTAGCAAGAAAAGTATTCCAGAAAAATGAATGAAAAATTTAAATTTTAAGGAGTCTTTTCTGAAGGGATTTTGTCTGGATTGTAGTCTTGTGTGGAAGTGAAACACAGACAATAAACAGTTCAGACATAAAGATAACAGAAGCTTTTGAAACGTGGTGCTGCAAAGGAAAGCTGAAGGTCTGTGAATTGTGGAGACTGGATGAGTAAACTGAATAATTAATAAGGAGGTACAGAACTAGATCGGGGAGAAAATAAATTTATGGCACAATCTGGCTAAAAGAAGGGACTGGTTGACAGTTGACAGGACACATCCTGAGGCATCGAGAAACTAACTAGGAATGGAGGAAAGTGTGGAAGGCTTGAAAACAGTAACCAGATTCAAATTAATATAGGCTACAGCAGTTACACTGAGATGCAGCTCGCACTAGCTTAGATTGCTGCATCAAATCAGTCTTCAGACAGGAGACTACAACAACATTCCTTTCTTTAACACTAACCACAAAGGTTCAGTGCTGTGACCCTTAAACCTACCCCCTCTTCTTCCTAAGGATGGAACTATTAATTCCCTAAAGCTTGGATAGTGTTGTGAATTTTTATATGTTCATACCAGAAATACTAATATTTCACCACCTGAAGGTACGTATTCACCAGCAACTGTAGGTCATAATTTTATAGTTTTCTCAAGCAAATTTTCTGTTTGGTATGGTTGAAAATATATGAGTTCCATATCCTTTCTTACAAAGGCCATACTGGTACATGTAAGAAAACTTGCAGCAAAATATTTTATAACAGCTTCTGTCATTAAATAAATAGATATTTTCAAAAATACATAGATGTAGAAAAGAACAAAGCGAACAGAACACAGGTACATAGAGAGAAAGAGATGATAGGAACATGGCACAGAGCTTTTGACAGTTGTTTATTTTCTGGCATCTCCAGTCAGCCACAGTGTGTTTCTTGTTTGGTATGTATGGCTTTTTCTCTCATTATTAACTCTAAGTAAAATTATTGTTGCCAGTAGTACCTACAAAGATGACACAATAGTTTCACTGGAATCTGATACATAAATTATAATTCTGAACAATAAAGTATGATAATTTAGGTGAAGCATTTTACTCAAATCAAGCTAGGTAATTTTTTATGATTTCATAACCATTCTATCACATAAACCAAAAAATGGAAAATCCAGGATGGAATGTAACAATATTATGAAAAGGAAAGTTGCCACTCATCATATAGTGGAGATGCTGAGTTGCAGATAGGCATAAGAAAAAGACTGTCACAAATAAAGTTTTCGGCTATTAATGCCTCGGCTGTTAATGCCTTGCAACTGCAGTTGTGTGTGTGTGTGTGTGTGTGTGTGTGTGTGTGTGTGTGTGTGTGCGTGCGTGTGCGTGCGCGTGTTTATTCCTGACAGTCTTTTTTCTGCGACTCAGCATCTCTGCTGTATGGTGAATGGAAACTTTCCTTTTCATAATATTGTTACTATTATATTAACCAAATTACATATTGCTCATTTCATAAGGTGTGAATAAGTATGATATTCTGCCAACAATTCTAAAATATAAATGTTACATATACTGAACTAAATACATACTTAACTTAACTTTGTCACACATCATGCAATACCAACTTCATAAAAGAGATTTTCATTACATCCAGAAGAATGCAGGAAAGGAAACAGATAATAAAAGCCAAAATGATACAGCAATTTCCCAGTTATAAAGCTGTGTTCTCTGGTAAGAATACCACAATGTAACAGGAGGTATGCTGTGCTGAGAAAATCTTAATGATTTAAGATATTGATCAGGTATCATAATGAAAGAAAAAATGTTCACAAAACAAAAGCATTAAATGCAACATCAACTGCTTAATGTATAAACATATTTTATATTGTACATATTAATAAATTTATACCACTAGAAATTAGTCTTCAAAAGCACACCAAATAGAGATTGTTAAATAGTTCCTCATTTATTTCACAGGTGTTAGCAATAGCAAATGTAGACTGTTAAATGTTATTTCTATTGTGAATATGAGCTACTAAGGTGTTCTGCTGTGAATGACAGTCCCCTTAAAACTATGCCAAGGTGGACTGAATACATAAGCATCATTTACTTGAAATATCCCTGTTTTTTTGTTTTTCATTTTCTGTGGATGGAGTGACAGATTTCACCACATGATTGTGTGTCGGATTGTATGAATGAAGGTAGTTAATGATACTATAATATTAAAAGAAAATAAATGCAAGGAAACCAAAGATACTGAGGAAAGCAACACAATAAAACAGGAAAGTAAGAGATGATATTTTTGGTCATCGCTTACATGTAATGTTACGGTGTAAAGCACAAGACAAAGCTCTTTATGAAGCATGTTTTACTCGTAGGGCTTTAGGGCATATATCATGCAAGTTACAGATATGGAAGCAGAATATGAAAGTGCATGCTTCATTAGAATGCCGCAAACTCACCTAACATTAAGGCTGTTCTATTTGTAATGCTCACAGCACCTGAGTCACTCGATGGTGACCTCTTATGGTGATTGAGCGTGTGATAACCATGGCTGTTGGCCACAATTGGGTCTGATGGCGTTCGGCTATGACTATTGGGCAATGTTCCATAGATGTTGGTGACTGGAGGTAATGGAGCAGCTCTCTTCTTCAGGCTTCCATGGGCATTAGGGGCAGGAACTAATACACAAACGACAATGTTCAAACTCACTGTCATCTTTTACAAGATCTATGCTTCATAGAATTTTTGAGAGAGCAATTAAAGTTGAGAGAAGTGATAAACAATGTTGTGTTATCATGTTACAGTTTTACCCTCACATTTTAATTATGATCCTAATTAATGTCATAACAAGAGCATTACAATCAGGTTTATCATTTAATATGTTATGATACCCCAGTTTCAGAGTTTTGATACATTACTGATTGTTACTTCCTCCCATTCTCATGTGTGATGGCCTTATTATTACAAGTGACCAGAAGTACTATGCGTGCTCTTCTTCTATCATTTGAAGCATGCATTTCCTTCAATTAAGAATGCAAGTTTTGAAAGTTTCTTGCAGATTCAGAATTTTTGCTACTTCCATAATCTGAATGGGCGAGGGAAGGGTTTATTGTGTAAAATAAAATGTCACAAGAAACCAAAACATTAAAACCTTTAACAACCTTTGTGTCGACATGCACAATAAGGAACTTGTGAATGTAACACTGAGCTGTAGTTCTTCGAGAAGCCTTTATTGCAGTCACTAGGAGTCTGATGTGTAGAGTAAATCCTGTCATAATGGGATGACTATATGTACTTAGTGTAATAAGAATAATTCAACAGGCATTTCCAGTTTCACTACCGCTGCTAATAATTAACACATTATGTTGTATCATCAAATTTAGTGCACTTTCCTGTCAATATTCATGTCTCTGACACTGTGTTATTGCTACAAATTAAATAAACTAATTCTGTGGTTGACAGAGTGCAATGTTGTCAGTGTGCAGCCAGCCACACTTCATGAAGCTCCACATGTACCTGCAAATCAGGCAACACGGCGAGCATTTGGCACTTTAGAGAGAACTATGATTGGCTCGCATTGAGCCCCTATGGCTCGCTCATTGAAACGACAACCACACAGTTATTTTAATTGAATTATAGTGTCATTATATAATAACATTTATTTGTTTTATATGAAGCAATCAAAATGTTATGATGAAAAACTAAGGTAAAATAATGTTTGATTTTTAAATATTCAAAAAAAAAAGTCTAGTAAGAAACAGAGTTTGACTAATAAATATTTGGTAAGAAAATGACAGTAATAATTACAATAAAAGCAAACATCATTAATAACAAATAAAACAACATATCCACATACATGTGTAAAAGAAGATATCCAAATTATTGGCTTTCAGCATGACACTTATTTTCATTTTTAACCTTCCAGAACTTTTTTTAATAGTGGTACAGGGTGAACCAAGAGTGTATCCAGGAACTCAGCTATAGGGCAACTCATATTAATTTCATGGTGACCAGCAAGGTAGTTCTGAGATTTCATGATGAATAGTTATGGGTATAATTGCTACTAGTCTTTATGCATGACATGTTCTACTTTTCTACAGACTGATACCTATCTGCCTATGTGGATGGGCAGCTGAAGTCCCTGCTCCCCTCTCCTGCCCCCACTCGGTACACTCATGATGTGAAGTCAAAATGCAAGAACTTCAAGGAATTACTGATTCTTCTAGCAGGACAAATAGTGAATGTGAAGTACTATGTAAACTAAAATTTAAAAATTTAATGTTCTAAAATTGTATACAACACAATGTAAGATTAAGTAGGAATGCCAATGATATCAACAAAACTATAAGAAAAGCTGGTTAGTTTTAAAAAAAATCAAAAAATCAAAAATCAAAAACAAAAATACTTCTTATGCTCTTCCCCTGAAAGCTATGTAATCATGTTTAGTTTACTTTATTTATCAGCAATCACACTTATTACTTGCATACCAGTTATAGGCTTGCAGAAGGTAAAAAAATGTAAATTGACCACAAAAATGAGATACTGTAGATGTCTTAATTTTATTTCCTGTACTGGTAATTTTTTTCTAATAACTATGAGAGCTGAATGACCTTAAGCCACTGCATAAGGAATAAAGCTGAAATACTTTCTCTAACTAATAAAAATAATGAAGAAATAGTTAATGAAATTGGCTGTCCATCGCACTCAAATGCATGCAATACTGTGCTACTGTTTTAATGATAAAATTCATAGTAAAGTTATGGAATATCATTTGCAGAGTACAACAGTATTTCCATCAGTATGGGAGGCTATTTTCAGTCAAACAGTTTATTGTGAAACAAATCACACAAAGACTCTCAAATCAAACAAAGTTAATATTCACATAATACTACGCCACTTACAAGAAGTCCCCAGCGGTGCAATTGACTTTAAAAAAATATCTGTACAGTGCTGTAGGTTAAGATCCTCAGTATCTCAAATTGCAGCTATTTATCCTGATGGGTCCTCGTTTTCTGAATTTTGTGTGGCATTCAATAGAGTTAAGAAAATTGAAGAATGTAGACTAATAGTGAGGTATAATGGACAGGCTAACAGCTTCACATGCTGGAGGTTGTGTGTTCAAATCTTGTTATGTGCAATAAGATTTTTTTATTTTTAAGTCTTTATCAAAATGACTTTGATCATCATTTTCTTTGATTAATTGATTTAAATGTAATTTTTGAATTCCATTCCTTTGTCACATGATTTTCCATTTACTCTACTTTTTCTTCCTACTGTTCTTTCTTCAACTGAAACATTTATTCGTGTGTTTTTAATTAATTTTTTTTTGTTATATCACCCTGTTTTTTCATCCAAGTTATTGTGTTCATTATATTTATTTCTCATTTTGTTCGAATTTTGTTTTACTTACTAACCTATATTTGATTTAAATTTTCATCTGCATTGTTTCGTCCAAAGTGCATTGGGCATTTAGGTTACGTTTTAAATGTTTGTATAATGATAACCGTGCAAAAAAATTTCACATCTGATAACAAAAATACATTTTTCACACCATTGCACAAATATAAATAGATTATTTTGTCTTTTCTTTTACAACTGAGATCGTAATTTTCAAATAATTGAATATTATAGCAGACAAATATAATTAAATTCACATTCGCAAAGATTTCATTTGGAAAAAGAACGATATAAAATAAAAAGGAAATAAATTAAAAGGTTCATACAACAATTAAAATGATGAGACAAAGGAATAGAAACAAAAAAATACATTTAAATCAATTAATCTAATAAAAATAGTGATTAAAGTAATTTTGATAAAGGTTTAAAAATAAAAAAATTTAAACATCTGACAAGATTCGAACCCACAACCTCCTGCATATAAAAATGTTATCATATCCATTATACCACACAGTCCAATTATACAAAGCAAATTTACTGAGTGTCTCACAAAATTCTGATTTTTTTTTTTTTTTTCATCAATTGCAAACGACGGCCCACCAAGCTGAATGGCAGCAGTGTAAGATACGTGGGATCTTAACCTACATCAACATATAAATAGTTTCAAGAAGTCAGTCCACCGCTAGCAACCACTCCCTATAAGTAATGAACATTTCAGTGATTAAAAAGGTTTGTGAACATAAAAGAAGGAACTATTTGTTTTATTATAGTATTTTTGGTTGGTAGATTTAGATAAGAGAGTTATTTTTGGTTCCACCTTATTTTGTTTATAGCTGCTTCAGTACCTACAGCTACTGCTCCTAATTCATTAAGCAGTCATTGAACATATGATCCTATGTCCGTACTTTGACAAATGTTCTTAATCTTTTTTCTTTCTTTTTGACAATTCTAATCAAGAACAGAAGTCACAATGGTTTATCAACAGCCTGAAACAGGGGGAGAATAACAGAAACTCCAGGTAGGAGTATCAACAATGTAGGAAAAGACAAACTGCTACTTTTCGTAAATAAGACATGTTAAGTTGCAGACAGGCACAATTAAAAGATACATAAAGCTTTCGGCCACAGTCTTCATCAGTAAAACAAACACACACACACACACACACACACACACACACACACACACACACACACACACACACAAACGTCAACTCTAGGATCTTGGGCCAAAATGCAACATCACGTAGGATGCAAGGAGAAATCTGGAATGGATTGGGAAGAGGAAGGGAGAGGATGGGGAGAGAGAGACAAACACTGTCTGGTGGAGTCTGCAGGGACTAGACTGCCAACAGGCACAGCGTCAGGAGGTTTTGTGGCAGGGAGGTAAGGGAAAAATGGAGCAAAAAAGGAGAGGAGCAAGGAAAGATGGGCAGATACAGTGGCAGATGGCTGCAAATAAACAGGGTGGGAGATGAGAATGGGAAGGAGATGATAGGACAGAGGCAGTGGAAACTGTTGGGAAGAGGGTATGGAGACAGTATGTTGGGGCCGGCAGAATTATGGGGCGGAGAATGTGTTGTAAGGTAACTCCCATCTGCACAATTCAGTAAAGCTGGTGGTGGATGGAAGGATCCAGATGGTTCAAATATTGCAGCAGCCACTGACATCAAGTGTGTTATGTTCAGCTGCATGTTGTGCCACAGGGTGGTCTACTTTGCTTTTGGCCACAGTCTGGCCGGGGCCATTCATCCTTGTGAACGATTGGTTGGCAGTCATATGAATATAAAAAAACTGTGCAATGATTCCAGCAGAGCTGGTAAATGGCATGGCTGCTTTCACATGTGGCCCGAACCCTGATTGGGTATGATAAATCAATGACAGGACTGGAATAGGAAGGGCTGGCTGGGTGGACTGGGCAGGTTTTGCTTTTGGGTCTTCCACAAGGATATGATCCATGGACAAGGGGTTGAGAGTGGGAGTGGCATAGGGATGGAACAGGATGTTGTGGAGGTTGCGTGGCAATGAAACACCATTTTAGGAGGAGTGGGAAGTATCTAAAGTAGGATGTCCCTTATTTCTGGGCATGCTGATAGGCAATGCCCAAACCCTCTACC
The DNA here is from genome assembly GCF_023897955.1 of Schistocerca gregaria. NCBI lineage: Eukaryota > Metazoa > Arthropoda > Insecta > Orthoptera > Acrididae > Schistocerca > Schistocerca gregaria. The sequence continues at coordinate 128,721,941 of NC_064920.1, read as the reverse complement.
TGACAGTTTCCATCCCCTCTGTCCTATCATCTCCTCCCCATCCTCATCTCCCACCCCATTTTACTGATGACGGCTGTGGCTGAAAGCTTTTTGTGAGTATCTTCTAATTGTGCCTGTCTGCAACTTGACGTGTCTTCTTTACAGTAAGTAGCAATCTGTCTTTTCCTACATTACAGAGGATAATTAGTCATTCCTTTCTGGAGTTCAATATTTATTATGCACAAACAAGTTGTCAAGATCATGATAAAATTGCCACCACACTCACCTATCAAGCCAGTCTTCAAAGAATGGGGAATATTATGTATCTTATGGATATAAATCCTAGAGATTGTTTCATTTGCAAATAAGAATCTCCATTTATCTGTGACAAATAATAGTGTCCAAAATGAGATTTTCATGCTGCAGCAGATTGTGCACTGTTATGAAACCTTCCTGGCAGATTAAAACTGTGTGCTGGACCAAGACTCGAACTGCAAGGTTCGCAGGAGAGCTTCTGTGAAGTCTGGAAGGTAGGAGACAAGGTACTGGCAGAAGTAAAGCTGTGAGGACAGGACTTTAGTCGTGCTTGGGTAGCTCAGATGGTAGAGCACTTGCCCACAAAAGGCAAAGGTCCCGAGTTTGAGTCTTGGTCCCGTACACAGTTTTAATCTGCTGGGAAAGTTTCAAATGATAGTGTGTGTGTGTGTGTGTGTGTGTGTGTGTGTGTGTGAGAGAGAGAGAGAGAGAGAGAGAGAACCATAACCATACCAGTGGTAACGTTCATCTGACAAGCCAGAGACTCGGTGATCACCATGACTGTGTGGCACATATGAACAGCAATAAATCACCTTGTTCAGTCAAAAACAGTAATGTCATTCAAGAAGAATATTGCCAGTACAACGCTCCAGTACTGATTTCATCCCATTGCTGAATTTATGGAGAACAATTTAAGTCAATTTTAACTTTAATTCTGTTCACAATGTCATAATCTTGTATATTATGGAAGACAACTTACAATCCATCCTTTTTTTGATAGTTTCACTTTGTCCTTTACAGTACATAAATATCTAAAAATAGAGATCACTGCTTAAAGACTACTGCTCTGAAGATAAGAATATTCTGTCTTCTACAGTCCATGTATATTTTATTTGAAATCATTGTACCAATAAGGTAAATGCTTGTGTCATTCTTGAAATTTTCCAGTGTAAAGAGTGTTCCATGGAGTATCAGGATTTCAGCTGGATTATGCCAACTTCTTGCCATGATATTTTAGCTGAATGGTTGTCAGCTGAAATATCGTGGCCAGAAGTCAACGTATTCCAGGTACAAACCTGAAACTTCATGGAATAGGCAAATGCTTCTTCAACAACTGCTACTTAGCTTGTATCCCATATCATGAACACCATTATCTGGATAGATAAAAATAAAGGTAGAAGGGGTAGGTTAGAAACGAGGCCTTGTCCCTCTTTGCTCCCTGAAGGAGAAGGGAGCCTTGTCCCTCTTTCCTCCCTGAAGCAGAAACCTATACCTCTGCAAGCTAAGTGGAATTCCCTAATTATTTTAAAAGTATTCATTGGCAGCAGTAAGAATTGCACCTCCTGAAGGTATGTGTTTAAACTTTCTCAAGGTAAACAGAGAAATACAAATGCAGCAAGGAAGAACATCCTGCATCTTTTGTCCCTACCAATCCATGGTTTGGTAGCACTTTTTTCACTCCCCATTTATTCTGATAAAGAAATTTTGAAGACTTTTGAAAGTTAAAGATTCATCCCAGTCCCCGAACCTTTCTGGCAATCAGTTCTACTTTAATTATTATTGTGTCAGGAAGTAAATGGGAGCTCCTCCTCTGCCTTAATTGTTACTGATATTCATTTTTGAGTAAACCTTGTAAGGGTAACAATGTCTCAGTGAATCTTATCACTGATATCCTTTCTCTCTGAATTTTAATCCCACTCTTGAATCAGTCTTTTATCTCTGTCATTGTTCCTTTAATCTCTGTCATTGTTTCTTTGATGTGTAGATTGAGCAGTAGGGGCAAAAAACTGCATTCCTCTCTTGTATCCCTTTTAGTTCAAAGACTTAATTCTTAGTCTTCAATTCTTATTTTTGCCTTTTGGTTCTTGTATATATTACATATTACCCATCTTTCCCTGTAGCTTAATCCTATTTATCTAAGAATTTCAAATATCTTGCACCATTTTACATTGTTGAATACTTTTTCTAGACTGACACATCCTATGAATATGTCTTAATTTTTGTTAAGTACCAATGTCAAAAGTGCCTCCCTGGTTCCTTTACCTTTTTGAATAATCATCTAACAGATGCTCAGTTTTCTTTCCCTCTCTTCCATATATCACTATTGTCAGAAACTTGGGTGTATGAGCTGTTAATGTGGTTGTGCAATAGTCTGATATTTATCTGCCCTTGCTGTCTTCAGCAATGTGTGCACGGTATTATTCAAAAAATCAGATGGTCTGTGTCCAGTCTTATAGATTCTACATACCAACTTGATGAGTCATTTGGTTACCACTTCCAACAATGAGTTCCGAAATTCCAGAGGAATGTGATCTGTTCCACATTGTGATTGTAAAATATGTAAGATATATAGTCAGTTTATTGTAGCCAATCCCCAAGCTCAAATTGAGCAAACAAAGTCATCAATACACAAATGTCCACTTGTATGATGTATCATTTCTTATAAGCAAAGAAGTTAATTCTCATTGCTTGAATGGAGTGTATTCTGTACAATCAAAAGTTTTCCGTAAGGGTAGAAATATTGCTAAAATATTGCGTGCAGTCTTTGGAGGCGTGTGATATACTGGTCAAAATACAGTTACTGTATTATTACTGGAAGTTACATTAAATCCAAAGGCCAATGGTTGAATTTACTTTCTATCTTGTTAATCTGTATTTTCCTCTATCTCAGTGCTCTGTATGCCCAACTGAATGAAGATTAAACATAGATATAAACCCAAGTGCACTGACAGCAGCAGTTTCTACATCCATCAGTGTATCGTTAAATATGCAACACTTCCTTGGTGAAAGCAGCAACTGAACCAAATGTTTGTCCCTCACTCCCTGGCACACAAATGATATTCCATACCTTTGCATCAATATTTACCTGTCAATAACAAATAGTCCTGCATGTTGGCCGAGATCTGTCATAATAAATAATCACACACACTGTCGGGAAAACCAGTTGTCTTTTATGATGGGTGTTCAATTATACATACCAATGCAAGGTTTACGATTCTGAGGTGGGGGAGGGGGTGGCACCGGCCGGTAGTTGCTGTTGGGGCTGGAGCCAGAGCCGGACTTGATACTGTCAGAGGTAGAGGAGCGAGAGCGCAGGTTCACGGGGGACTCACCTCCAGCATAGCTGGGTGGCCTTGACCGTGTCTTCTTCTCTGGAGTTATTGAGCCATTCTAGGGATGACAAAACAATATGTGATTATTTCAGGCAGTGCACCACTGTAAAGTTATACTTATATATCTAGTAAAATATTGTAATTTATTCTGAGTTATGAAAGAGGTGACAAAACAAGACTTTTCTGTGGAAATAGAACATCATCTCAATCCTGAGACCCAGGGTATAGAGGTGTGTGTGTGTGTGTGTGTGTGTGTGTGTGTGTGTGTGTGTGTGTGTGTGTGTGTGTGTGTGTGTTGGTTGAGTTCATTAGTATTAACTCCACCTTCAAAATATTTAGTGCAATTTCTAGCAGTTTATGAGGAAGGTAATGATTACAGTGGCACTTTTGCTCCTTATTACTACATGCACTAATACTGATAATACAGAGAAAAAACAAATGTAATTCTGCCAATACAGTGGGAACAAAATTCAAACATTAAAAACAAAAAAGGTGTTGGGGAAAAAATAAACCTATGCATATCATTAAAATTGACAGCGTAGCTGTTTTCTGAATACCGCTGTATATAGACTTAACAAGGGTAGTAGTTGCAAAGATGAAAGTTTATATCTGAATGCGTTGTTGCCTTTTTTGTTACTACCTCACAAAATCTGAATTCTACAATTCCTATAAAATAACTCCCATGTTCATTCACCATAAATTTCCATTTCTACAAACCTGGTAAAAAATGAAACTAAAGAAAAATGAATTACCAGATCACAGAAATTGAATGCAGCAGCACTTCAATATACCATAAGGTAACAGTAAAACTTCGAAATTTCAGAATAAGGTCTAAAGGCATGCTCAGATGGACTAACAGTTAAGGCAATTGGTTATGACTAGCAGGAAATTCAATTTTGAATGCTGGTCTAGCACAAATTTTCAGTTGTCACTACATAATCAATAATAATAATAATAATAATAATAATATAATAGTAATAATAATCAGAGCTGGGGTTTCTCATGCACTACCAAATTGTAAAACATGCATGCATTCATGCAGTATCATGTCATTAAACATGTCTAATGAGGCATCAAAAGAAAAAATACATAAAGGAAAAAAGGAAACCCCACAATCAGGCACTGAAGCCTACATGATAGTTCACCAACTGCTATGTTATTCTCCGTTATTCATCATTGGAACAGAAAAAAAATTTACGATATGAAATTCAATTCTATATTTATTCCTATTTTCTTCAAAAACAGTATGCAGCAAACAATTTCTCCAACTTGTCTTCACTTTGGCTCATGTGTTTATCTGACAGAACATTTCTGTACATAGAAAATGACCTTTCTATGTCACAATAAGAGACATGTGCAACAATTTCTTACTAAGTCAGATAAAGCTGAAATCATTTTTCATTTTTGCCACAAAATATTTTTTTGTCAATTTCATATACTCAAAATCAGGATCTGATCCAATGATATTGTTCATTTTATCTTTTACTGCAACATCTACTTCTCTATTTTCCAATTTCTTCAGTAATTGATAGAGATTTCTTCAGTTCCCTGTGGCTTCCAACTTTGTTACTGCTACAGACATACGCACAAACTTTGATATGATGCAAATCAGGTCTTTTTTAAATCTGTTTTCTTGAATTCCACTACTGCCTCTTTAATGCAAGCTGCTTTAATGGCATCAAAAGTGTGTATGACTCAAATCCAGAGAAAAAAAATTATGGGGCAATAACTCACGACTTTTCAATAGACTGAAGCAAACAGATGGTAACTTCAATTAATTTGTGGTAATTTATGGTCTCTTACTGATGTGACATCATCAAAATTATCACTGTAAAGGATCGCAGTATTTTTCAGGTACTTCATCTGGTCAACACAGGTTGTAGTGGCTAAGCTAAATGTGCCAGTATATCTTTAAATGCGGAACATGGACAAATACTTCCAAGAATACCTTCAACAGGAAACAAGTCAGCATATGACTTAATTAATAATGTCAGAATGATCAATCCTTTGTATTTTGTGCACCCATTTACCTTGTCTGTGGAGAATATCAGCTTACTCACATTACAAAGTTTTAGTAGTACTCTTTCAGCTACAAAATGTAACACACACGTTGAAAAATTACACGCAATAGGATACAGTAAAATATTTTAATTGCTTTTCCAGTCTTCAGCATATGTGGGGCAGCGTCGCTTAACAACAATAGGACTTGTTTCTTATTGAGATTCATTGGTAGAAAGTATATTGACTTCTACTATGCTGAACTAGGGCACTTGAGCTCACTACGAAATTTACAAAATTTGCAAAATGAGGTACGTTCTACACATCTGGCACAGTTCACATAAAAAAACTTCACTAAAGGTGCTATCATGTGAATTATTACAATATATGCACTGAGGTCAAAATATGGTGTAAAATGCATTATAAATGTTTAAATTCATGGAGCAATATCAATGAAATCTTAGAAAGTTTCCAGAATGAGATTTTCACTCTGCAGCGGAGTGTGCACTGATATGAAACTTCCTGGCAGATTAAAACTGTGTGCCCGACCGAGACTCGAACTCGGGACCTTTGCCTTTCGCGGGCAAGTGCTCTACCAACTGAGCTACTGAAGCACGACTCACGCCCGGTACCCACAGCTTTACTTCTGCCACTATCTCATCTCCTACCTTCCAAACTTTACAGAAGCTCTCCTGCAAACCATGCAGAACTAGCCTCCTGAAAGAAAGGATATTTCGGAGACATGGCTTGGCCACAGCCTGGGGGATGTTTCCAGAATGAGATTTTCACTCTGCAGCGGAGTGTGCATTGATATGAAACTTCCTGGCAGATTAAAACTGTGTGCCCGACCGAGACTCGAACTCCGGACCTTTGCCTTTTTACTGGCAGAAGTAAAGCTGTGAGTACCGGGCGTGAGTCGTGCTTCGGTAGCTCAGCTGGTAGAGCACTTGCCCACAAAAGGCAAAGGTCGGGCACACAGTTTTAATGTGCCAGGAAGTTTCAAATCTTAGAAATATGAATTCACTCTCCAGAAGACTAAACCATACAAACATGCTTGCAATATGCATTTGCATGGAAATCTAGGCCTTACTAATATTACGATTATCATTATAAATCTCCCTGTATTACCTTCCCTCACCTGTCTCCTTAATATCTTTATTTATTTGTAATTTACATTTTGTACCCACGTTGAGGCCTCTTCTCTTACTATCATCAAGTCATTATAAGAAGTGCTCCAAAATTTTAAATACCAGATTGGTGCCTCTCCTGATACACAATGTGGAAAACTTCCTGCCCTACAACTCCTGTACACCTTATCTTTTCTTGTTCGAACAACTTACGGGAATACAGCTGGTAACATTTTCTGCAACTGCTGATATTTTCACTCGTGAAAACACTTCTTAGTTTCAGGGCATTAATGCAATGAAAAAAGGGCTGTGCAAGGAAACTAAAACCCTCAGTAGGTGGGGATATTCCTACTAAGAAACAAAATATGGCATATGCATAAATATGAAAGACACTGTAAAAACTGTTACTACCACACAATAAAAGATTACCAATGTCAGTAGTTATCAATAGTGGATATTAATTACCAATCAATGAGTGGGCAAGTAGGATCTTCTCTGCCCTTCTGTTGTTTGACAAGGGAGAGGGTAGGATTCCAATCTGAATTACAGCAAAAACATCCATCTCTATTTATGAAGTCACTTGCTAATTTAATCTCCATTTGTTCTTTAATAACATTATCACAGTAGTTGGTTGTGCACTCCAGAATCTCTATTTGTTATATTCCATAGAGACCAGTATCAAGGCAATGTTCTGAAATAGCAAAATTGCGTTGCTGTTGTAAGCACGTGTCATGCTTGTGATCAACACATCGGTCCTCCATGATCCTGATGGCCTGTCCAATACATGACATGCCACAACTGCAAGGGATACAGTAGACATGGCATGACCAATAGGTGACATGCCACAACTGCAAGCGATACAGTTGACATCACCTTATGCAAACTGTGACTGTCACTCTATTTTTTCAAAGAATATGACCAACCCTGTTGGGAATACTACCTGCATGGGGCAGAAGGTCTGTAGACTTAGATGCTATCTTGTTATTTCATCACTCGCTCTATTCACCATTGGCCAACAGCACAATGCATATCCGATTTGTCTTTTACCACAACCATTGTGGCAAAATGTGACTCTTGAAGGTGGGGCAGCTCAGCTGACAAACTCTCAGTGTCTTGGGCGACACTGGCCTCGTGGAACAGGATACGAAGTACCATTACATGCTGAGATGGACAGTAACAATTGTCAGCCTAAAGATACAAATCAATGTGAGTTAGCTTCCTATAAATGGTACATCCCAAAGTACCTTCGATATTCCTCCTGACCAGTATTTCAAGGGAGGGAAAACAGCTATCGTTTCCCAACACCATAGTGAAGTGAACATTTGGGTGGATTGAATTCAGATGTACTAAAAAGCTGTTCATATTTGCACTGCCACTCACAACACGCAGATTCTGGCATGCACTTCCAGCTACTGGGATAATGCTATTAAGGAAGGAGTGGAGGTTAAATTAGTAAGTGACCTTATAAATAGAGATGGAAGTTTTTGCTTAAATTCTGCTTGGAATCCTGCTCTCTCCCTGGAGACAGAGAGAGAGAGAGAGAGAGAGAGAGAGAGAGAGAGAGAGAGAGAGAGTGTGTGTGTGTGTGTGTGTGTGTGTGTGTGTGTGTGTTAGAGAGAGAGAGAGAGAGAGAGAGAGAGAGAGAGAGAGAGAGAGAGAGAGAGAGAGTGTGTGTGTGTGTGTGTGTGTGTTTCTGTCTTTCTTCATATGTCTTGCTCAGCACAGCCTTCCTACTAAGGCTTTATGAAATCAAGATGGTGGCTAGCAAGAGAGCTGCACAGCACACAACTCACTAGTTTATTCAATGACTAAAGGTGTTCCATAACAGTGCCTCCGTTTTCAACCTCTGTAAATCTCATGTTGAGTGCTTCTAAGGCAGTGCTACACTTCCACCTTTTACCCTCCTGCCTGTGTAGCATTAAAATAGCAGTAAGATGATGAAAACCATGCAATGATTTCTCCATCTGCAGCGACAGCAGTGCAGGAGCCTAGCTAATCCTGGAAAAAGCTGCCATGCCGCCTCCCATGCCAACACATTTCGATGGGCTCGTCTGCAGACTGGTGTCAACAGTGTTGCATCACTGTTTCATTGCATAGCCCCCTCTCATTGCATTTATGCCTTGTCATGGTAACCATCACTGATGCCACCTCCACAACAGTTCTTGAGAAAATCTAGTGCTCCACAGAAATCAGTGTGAATGAGATCAGTACCCTAAAGAAGTCTGTTGCCAAAGCTGATGAGAAAGTGCATATGTTTCAAAACAGATCACTGAAAGACCAACATGCAATTGAACAATACCTATTTGTAATAATCTTAAAGTGTTTGGAATATCATAAGAATCTTGTGAAAATACAGATGAAGTGGTTATCAGTACTGCTCGTGAAAAGTAGGCATACAGGTTTCAGGGTCAGATGGCAGATCCCACAACACTAGGACTTATCATAATAAAATTAATGCCCTACTGAGAATGATCATAAGTCTTCAGGGCAAAGAAGAAACTAATGATATCAGGAGTTACAATACAAGAGGACCTTGCATCCGACAGGATGAAAATACTGAACATTGTGATTTCCCAGTTTAGCTTACAGAATGTGTGGATCATCGAAGGCAGAATAATCAAATCAGCTATAGAAAACTGAGTGCCAACACAGAACTTAAAGGCATAAACTGTGCGAGCCCAAAATGACTTTCTCTTTGTTAATACACATTTCATCTTGTATTCCTCCTTAGAGCACTTTATGTTGATAATTACTACTAATTATTAACTTACAGAATCATTTTTCTTACTTTCTGTCCTCATATACCCTGAATTTCAGTATTTTCCTCATTATTCTCATAGTACTTTGATCCTGATTATCAATTTACTATTAAATTATGATTTTATTAATTAGTAACATATTCTTGAATACAATGTTTATCTATTGTTCTCAATGTTTCCTTTTAAATTATTATTTTTCGTTCCTGTTCAGTATGGTTACTATTAGTACTGCATTATATTTTTATTCACTAATTACTTTGTAATCTTGCTTTATCCATTAAATTGAAGGATCTTTCTCCCTGCTTAACTCACATACCCTTGATTATCGTGCTCTGTGTTATAGGCAGCATACCCGACCTTGAATACCTCTTACCGGTTACCTATTTTTTGGACCACTATCTGACTTATTGTGCATTGAGCACAATCTCTTACCATACCGTTTGCATTCTGCAATGCATCGAGCCTTGCCTGTTTCCAAGACAATTTTTCTTCTTACTGGCCAGCTTATTGTGGAAGCAACTAAAATGGCTCTATGTTACAACTTGCATACAGAAAAGAGCAGTTTTTAACAGACCACTTGCACAGTTTCACTGAATATTTCATGATCTCAGCTTTCATGTTGTACTCCTGATGGACACATGGCTGAAGCAGAGTATCCCATCGAACTCTGTAAGCCTTGACACCTGTGTTTCTCCAAAAAAAAAAAAACAAGGGGATGGAGCACCAGTCATGTCCAAAAATTAGGACAAGCAGACTAAATACATGTTTATTGAAATTATACCTCCCAACAAAAAGTTTTATCTGTCTTATAAAAGCCACCCAAATTTGGCAGCTGCCTAGCTTTGAATCCATGCTCTCAGGGCTTGAATCTCTGTATGACCATGTACTTGTAGCTGGAGATACAGACATACATTTTCTATACAGCAGTATGTTCATTTCAAAAATCAGGTATGTGCTTTCCTGCTCAAACCTTACACTGTTTCCATTTGGGCCAACTCGCCATACAGCATACGTGCACATGTTTATCAGTATCTGCAAGCAAATGTCCACGCAGAGCAACCAGATCTTTGCATCTAACAAGTCTCCCACGAGTGAAACACTCATGACTTATTTTAAGAAATGTCCAAAGAACCAACTACAACTGACAACTTTTAGGGATTTTAAGCACATGAATACATCTCAGCTTACAGTTGATATCTCTGATATTTCTTGGCAGGAAACAACTTCAATATAAATTATGAAATATCTAATTTCACTGACAGACTCAATAATTTATACAGTAAACATACTCCTCTAAAAACTGTAAGAGTAAAGAGAAAACTTGCACTATGGTATACAGATCACCTTAAAACAGTATCAGAGACACAATACAAATGACATATAAATGCCATCCCACATCTGATAAGCATCTCTCCTACAAAAATCTACAAAACCAAGTTTGTCAGCCTGTGAGAAATGACTACGTCTATTTACATTCTACCAGCATTATATAAGGCTTCAGAGTACATAGTTCTCATTTCTGCAAAAATAGCAGCATTATAACTGCTCTTATAAAAGTCAGTGATGAACTGAAACAAGCTAAGGAGGAACAAAAGGTGACTATTAGATGCTTTTCGGATTTTGTCAAAGCTTTTGACACCACTAGCCTTAACATTCAACTTGCTAAGCTCAAAAATCAAAACTTTTCTTCAAGTGCTGTACAACAGTTCCACTCCTACATTACATTCTGTCAACAGTATGTAATGATCAGTACAAAAGGTCACAATGGAGGGATGATTATCAGGGATCCCACAAGAATCAGTGTTGTGTCCATTACTTTTCTCATTATCTGCTAACCACATTTTGACTATTCTGTCCCACTGTAAATATCACATACACAGACACCTTCAGCTACACCAAAGATAAAAAAACTCATGCACAGCCATCCACAGCATGTAAATGCTGACTGCCTTGCCTTATCAGAGTGGGCACAGAACATATGTTTGAAATTTAACCCATCCAAAATGGAAGCAATATTAGTTCTTCAAAGACTTATTATCTCTCAATTCAGGAAATTCCGCCAACACTCAGTGATAAATACCAGAGAAATATGTTTCCTTGCTTCTGCAAATAACTTGGTGATAATTTTGAACTGTCACTAATACTGGACTGAACACACGACTGTGATCTATAAGAGGGTATCAGCATCACTGTATTCACTTCAAAAATATAAAAAAAGGAATTTCCTCTCGAGCTTAAAAAGAAACTCATAGAATAATATTTCACTGAAGAAATACGGCAACCAGCCCACTATTATTACCTATACTTGATTATGGTGATCACTTTCTTCAAGGAATTTCCTAAGAGAACTTTCACCAGCTGGAGTTGGTACAGACTGCCTGTGTGCGATACAATTGTGATGTTTGATACTTTGACAGTATCACTTCTGCCTAGAAACAATTACCATGGCTATATGTCAGAATGCATAGAGAATGTCATACTCGGTATCTGCTGTATCATCTTCTCCGTCACTGCATTCCTTCTTATTTAGTTTGAACTCTTAATGCTATTGTCTGAACAGCGCAGCAGAAATATTCATTCTCAACAAAATAAAATCTTTTCTATACCACTACATAACAAACCCATCTTATCACTATTATTTTCTGTATCAGGAACCTGATTTCAGAATGATCTTCCTCAATATATCAGAGAAATTAAATTACTTTCAAACTTCAAAAGAGAGCTAATGGTTCCCCTTCCATCACAACAGTATCTCTTCCATAGAGCTGTCTGCACCACACTCTTGTCAACACACCTCCCCCTTCCATTGTTCTCTTCCCATCATACAGTCATCTATTGAAAACAATTGTTACTGTCATTTGCAATCTTCTCCTCTCTCTTTATCCCTTATGTTTCTGATAATAAGACACACTTCAAAAGTGCTACGCTAATCAGTATTGCCATTATTCTTAATGTCCTATATTATTTTTCTTATTATTTCATTACTAATGCCACCTGTTTGTGTATGTGTATTATTGTATGAGTATGTGTAAATGTGTGTAATTCCTACACTGATGGAAGGGATGGCCCTCAGGCCCTGACCTGGTCAAGTTAAACAGAAAAAAATAAATTTTCTTGCCTTTGTGCCTTGAAAATGACGCAGTGTTTGCCTGTTGAAATACCAGCGATTGCCAAATATGTCATCTGGGTGCATTGCTGCAAGATGTTTCAACATTTTATGTACAGTAATAAACACAAGTTTCACATTATCCTTTCTTTTTCTTTTTTCAAGAGTTGGGGGGAGGGGGGGGGGGGAGATTGCATTTTTTCTGCAGTGTATAGTTCTTTTTGCAGCAATGAATGTTTGCCAGATGATCTGAACATTGTGCTCATGTTAAGATCAACCAACTCACTGTATTTAAGCCTTCCACATTTCCTTCTATTAGCAAATTGATGATTCCTTGATCCTTCAGGTATACCATATCAACCCATAATCATTCAGTATCTCCTCAATGGTATTTAATACACATATCTAATCTTCAGCATTTGTCTACGACACCACATTCTCTTCTTGCATGAACTGTTTACTGTCCACATTTCACCTTTATATAAGGCTATACACCAAACAAATGCATTAAGAAAGGACTTCTTACACTTAAATTTATATTTGATGCGTGCTATTGCCAGTTTGCATTTTATATCCCCTCTACTTTGGCCATAATCTCAGTTATTCCACTGTCCAATTAGGAAAACCAAGTACTACTTTTAGTATCTGATTTCCTAGCCCAGTTTTCTCAGCATTGCATGTTTTCATTTAACTACGTTCCATTACCCTAGTTTAACTTTTGTTGGTATTCATCCTCTGATCACTTTTCACAACATTGTCAATTCTGTTCAACTGCCTTTTCAAGGTCATCTCTGAAAGAATTAAAATGGTGGTGGCTAGGTTTTTATTTCTTCACCCTGAACTTTAGTCCCCTATCCAAATTTCTCCTTGGTTTCCTCACAGTTTACTCGATGTACTGACTGAATTACACTTTATAACTGCAGTCTTGTTTCTTTATAAATTGTTAATATCCTTTTACTCCCTGTATCTTATACTTGACACCTTCATTGTTTTGAAAAGATTCCAGCAACAAAGGTCTTTCTCAAACTCTACAAATACTACAAACACCAGTTCTTTTCAGTTATTCTTATATGAGAAGTCATCAGGTCAGTGTTGTCTTGTGTCTTCCCACATTTCTCTGGAGCCCTAACTTATTTCCCTCAAGGTTGGTTTTTATCAGTTTTAACATTCTTCTGTAAATAATTCTTGTCAGTATTTTGCAACTATGACTTATTAACAGATAATCAGGAAATGTTCACACCTGACTGCATCGGCCTTTTTTTAAATTAAAATTATTACAGTCTTCTTGAAGACTAAGGGTATTTCACCTGTGTCATACATCTTGAACATCAGATTTAATAGTTTTGTTATGCCTGGTTGTCCCAAGGATCTCAATAATTCTGAGGGAATGTTGTATGCTCCTAGGGCCTTATTTTGACTTAGGTCATTCATTGCTCTGTCAAAGTCTTCTTGCAGTGTCATATCTCCCATTTGATCTTCAATTACTTCTTATTTCCTTTCTATACTATTGTCTACATGTCGGTTTCTCTTGTATAGCTTCTCAGTACATCCCTTCACACCTTTCAGCTTTCCTCTCTTTTTCTTATTACTGACTTTCTGTCTGAGTATGTGATAGTCATACAGTAGTTTCTCTTTCTCTAAAGGCCTCTTCAATTCTCCTATAGGCAGCGTCTATCTTTCCCCTAGCCATGCATGCAACTACAGGCTTGAATTTGTCCTCTAACCTGTCATGCTTTATCACTTTGCCCTTTCTATCAGTCCCATAATTTAGACATTGTATTCACTTTTGCTCTTTTCATTTCCTATATTTCTACATTTTCTCCTTCCTCAATTAAATTCAATATATCTTGAGTCATCCAAGGTTTTCTACTGGGTTTTGTCTTTTTTGCTTATTTAATCTTCTACTACTGTCACTATTTTCATCTCCCTTTGCCACCCACTCATCTGTTATTGCATTTATTTCTCCTGTTTCAGTCAATTGTGGCCTAAAGCTATTTATTAAACTCCAAACTAACTTTGGTTCATTCCATTTATCCAGGTCCCATTGCCTTAATTTCCTACCTCTCAGCAATTTCTTCAGTTTTAATCTGCAGTTCATAATCAGTAAGGTCAGAGTCTACATTTGTCCCTGGAAAGATTTTTGTATTTTGAAATCTGATTCCGAAACAGTTGTCTTGTGTTGTTGTTGTTGTTGTTGTTGTTGTTGATGTCTGGTTTGATGCAGGTCTACACAATACTCTTGCCTCGATATCTGAGAATGTGTCCTATCAACCAATCCCTCTTTAGTCAAATTATGCCACAAATTTCTTTTTTCTTCGATTTTATTTGGTACCTAATCTTTCTTTACACAATCACCCCACATAACCTTCAGCATTTTTCTGTAGCATCATATTTCAAAAGCTTCCATTCCCTTCTCATCAGTACTGCTTATGATCCCAGTTTCACTATTAAATTTATATTTGGTGTTAACAAATTTCTCTTCCTTAGAACAACTTTTCTTGCCATTTCCATTCTGTATTTAGTTACTCTTTACTTCAAGCATCGTAAGTCATTTTACTGTCCAAATAGCAAAACTCATCTACTACTTTTAGTGTCTCATTTCCTAATCTAATTTAATCTAATTCCCGAGTACCGCCTGATTTAATTTGGCTGCATTCCATGACCTCTGTTTGGCTTTTGCTAATGTTCATCTTATATCCTTCTTTGATGCTGCCACCCCATTCAACAGCATTTGAAGTCCTTTACTCTGTCTGAAGGAATTCAAATGTTGGTGGCCAACCTCAAACTCTTCATTTCTTTTCCCTGAATTTTAATTCCCTTTCCAAATTTCTCCTTGCTTTCCTCTGTAATCTGTGTGAAACCTTTCTCTGTCTCCAGGACTCTTTTTCCTTCACCAAGTTTTTTCAGTGAATAAATTATGCTCTATGCAAAATTCTACCGCATGGCTTCCCCTTTCATTTCTTTCTCCTTGTCCATGCTCTCCTGCTGTTTTTCCTCCTCTTCCTTTGTTTACTATAGTATTCCAGTCACCCATAACAATTAAATTTTCATGCTCCATAACTATCTTAATAATTTCTTTAGTTACATTATAGGTTCTTTCCATCTCTTTATCATCTGTGGAGCTATTAGCATATGAATGGGTCCTATTGTAGTAGGTGTTAGATTCATGTCTTTCTTCACTACTGCAATACATTCATTATGCTGTTCACAATAGCTTAGTTACATTATTTTTTCTCACTCATTATTAGACTTACTCCTGCATTAACCATATCTGATCTGATGTTTATAACATAACATGCTAAAATAGCTGCATAAGCAATACCTCTTTTTGAACTGACAGTGTCTGAAGTTTCAATCAATTTATTACATTCATTTTATCATATACATGATATAGAAACACACACACACACACAGAGAGAGAGAGAGAGAGAGAGAGAGAGAGAGAGAGAGAGAGAGAGAGAGAGAGAGAGGGGGGGGGGGGAATAACATTTTCTTAGTTACACTTCACATATTTTGTCTTCTTTTTACATGCAAGTTGGAAAAAATAAAGATTTTGCATAAAAATCAAAAGATGAGCACTATCTGTTTAGGTAGCAAAGAAATTTATCAACATTATAGAAACTTTGATGTAATACTAACCTCTTCAATTCTTTTTTAAATACATGTAAGTTTAGTATACTTTTTGTTTCTTTCAGTAAGACATTGAACATTATTTTGGGTGGATACATAACACTATTTTGGTACAGGGATTTTGAATGTATGATTCTATGGAAATCATGCCTGTTTCTGGTTTGATAGTTGTGTACTTGACTGTTTAGAGAAGAGAATTCTTGATTTGGCTTCAGGAAACATACTGATTCACAGATGAATAAACTAGGGAGGGTCAAAATTTTCAAACTCCTCAAAGAGTCCTCTACATGGATCTCTGTAGGCAACACCCTTCAGAATACGAATAGCTCTCTTTTGGAGCTTAAAACAACTTTTTGTGAAACCTGTATTCCCCCAAAATATAATACCATATCTTAGATTACTATGTGTGTAAGAGTAGTAGGCACTTAGTACTGTTTCAAAATTGCAGTTTTCTTAATATATAGAAGTATTTACTAAGTTTTTTATTCAATAGTTCAACACGTTTTTCCCATCTCAAGTTATTGTCCAGCCACACATCTAAAAATTTTGTAAAAGAAGTTTGTCTATGAGACATTTCCCAATCTCTACTATTATGTTTATTTTTTTTTCTTATGTGCCTGAAGTTCATCCAAGTGTTTTTTTTTTTTTGTCATTTATAATTAAGTAATTGTCCTTGAACCATTCTGCTATCTCATTCATTGTTGAAGCTATTTTTTCTTGTAGGTCCGCTTCACTAACTCCCTTAATAAAAACGCTCGTATCGTCTGTACTGGTTCTTCAGAATCAATGTACCTTCCATTTTGTCAAGGAACCTCAGCTGCCATGTCAAACTGACATTACGAATCTGTTGCAAGTTTGTGATTATGTCAGCAAAACTTACATGAAAAACATATTTTGATTTCTTATTTAATGATGTACGTGCAACTTTTATTTTGCTTACCCTGTCATCAATGATTGTTTCATCATCTGAGAAATCTGTTGACCCTTCATCATGTGACAAATTCCAGTCAATGTTCACATTATCAAAATGACTCTTCTGCCTCTGAAGTGCATGGCGCAGCTGAATACAGAAAATATTTTAGTCAAGTACAATATTTAGATTACAATGATGGTGAGGAGGAGGAGGAGGAGGAGGAGGAGGCGGAGGAGGAAGGGGTTTAATGTATGATAATGAGTAGGAAAGTGATGACCGTAACATATTTTACAATACAGGAAAATAGTACAAAAATTGAAAGCTGTACTTTCCAAGAAAAAAAGCCAAATATATACTAACTATATTGAGATACCTTAAGCTTCTTCAACCAGTGATTCCATTCAGGAAATAAGATGCAAAGAAAACGAAAAGTGAATATCTGCCAGCAACAATGTTGTAACCCTCACTTTCCTACAATGCTGGGTTTTCACATATAGCTATTGTATCCAGCAATAGTGAGGCACATAGGAAGTTATGTTTGTAAATATGTACATTAAGTGCTCTTTTTCTTTTGTTGCAAATTTGCTGCAGGTTGCTTGGGTGGCTAAATGTAACAATGGAGGAGGAAAGTCATGTGGAGTATGGGTGAAAACATAAACAGAGAATGGAAATGTAAAATTAAGAACAATAAATGGATCAGGAATGTAAAGAAACACAAATAGAATTTATGGCAATCAAACTTGGTCCATAATAAAGAACCTGTGTTGGGGGAAAATCACTTCTGAACAGCCAGGTACGAAACCAATGTGAAGACAATCTAAAAAAATCAGTATGTTTAATGGGAGATTCATATGATTAATTGCCTATATTATATTTAAAGTATAATCAGAGCCTTTATTATCACCTGTATTATATTAACTTTACTTATATGTTCTGCTCTTTTTACAGATGTAAATGTAAATACCAGTGCAGGACACTAAGTCTGGAGGACAACAAAATGCTATTTGAAGAATTCTACAATTTAGAACTATAATGCACAAACAAGACATTTAGCTTCACCATGTATTGAAATAGCTGATATCAAGCTCAAAGAGACTAAGGAGGTCATTTTGTGCAGACACTGTTGTACATTTCTTCTCAAAAAGTACTTAAATGTGCAAACACAGGTCTGTCAGAAAATTTTGTGCATAGTATACAGAATCATTGCAAGACATCTGCAAATGCTCCAGGAGTAGATAAAACAAGGCATTCCATTTGAAGACAAAATGGGTAGGCATAGGAACTGCCAAAACAAACTGCAGGATGGCCTGAAGTATTTGATAACAAACCACATTGATAAGTTACTAAAACAAGAAACCCACTACTTGACACGTAACGTTGACATTACAACACATAATGGCAGCGAAAACTCCACCTATGTTTAGAGTAATTGGAAAAACTGCATTGCCACATGAACACAGGCAAAGAAGTAACCCTATTTACTTCACCAACGAGACAGGAAAACGTACCACAACTTCAAAACTATGACAAGTTGTATATTGTGTAGCAGAACAGCTACCAAAACAAGTGGGCAATAACATCATGTAAGTCAAAAATAAAAATAGAACCCACTGATGATAGCACAAAAGTGCTGAAACATGTATGGGTGAAACAAAAGAAAGAAAGGTGTCTTGCATAAGGCGGAACTTCTCATCCCATTTTCTTAGCAAGCACGGAGACAAGAAGAAGAACTGAACCACAAGATGATTATAATTAGCTTGAATAACCTGCCAAGACAGTATGGAGTCCCACTCCCTGTATCTACAGAAAAGAAAGCTAATCTGATAAACATGTGTAGATATGTCCCAGAAAAATATCGAGCCTTTTATGAGAATCTAAAGATAAAGTGAAGTGATGATGTGATGGTTAATCACTGCAAAATATTCTTTTGCAACTATGTTTCTAGTGTTCAGTGAATTCTGTTAATCAATGGGAAGCTCTAACAACAAATAATGCAAATTGCAAATATATGTTCTGTTTCATTACTTTAATCTAGAATAAAACAAAAAAAAATTAAAAAATTTTTAGTGGCACAAATGTTGTAACCTGCAAAAATGTGCTACTTCAATTACAGTTACAAAATTTTTGCATGAACGTCCAATTATCATCTCTCATATCTTGATTTTAAATTCACACATTGTCCAAATTATTGTACATTACAAATTAGTGAACTCATTTAAACTGATTACCAATGACAGAACAAAATCATTCACAAACATTCCACTTGTTTTCTTGTTTTTGTTCGCTCCTGAACAATTGACATTTTGAGAGAACATTTTTGCCAGCAGGTATTCAGGAGCAGAACTCTAAGAAACTTTCACTGAGTGAACTCATAAACCTGAACTGAAAAGCAGAATCTTACCTTCCTAGTGCATTATAGTTCCAAACACAGGTATGGACCAAAACAACAATATCTGTTGAAAGCAGGCACTGCTACTAACTCTAATACCTCTCACTTTATACCAATGTAATTGTCATGTCCAAAATTGTGAAATATTTTAATATTATCGCTCTCTTGTTCAGTGCCTGATCTCTTACATATAGGTGACATCTTATAAATGTATCTTAAAACCCTCACACACCATCCGGTGCCAGAGTGAACAACTAATCACTGACAAATGGCTGTTCTAGATTGATATAGCTGATGATGAAATGAATCTTTAAATACTGTTAATAGAAACTACTTTTGTGATCCTCTACAGATCTGATTCAGCACAAGGATAATTTGTGTCCAGGATGGACCATTCAGTCTGCAGCAGACTGGATACTGATGTGAACCTTCCCAGACACCAGCCTAGAATTCGAATGCAGACTTTATCTTTTTGCATGATGCTTTTGCTCACAAGAGGTATGCAGGTGCAGATCAAAGCTTGGTCCACACTGAAGTCCCAACCTGGTACACAGTTTTAATGTCTCAGGAATGTTCACAATGATACATAGTTTCAGCACACAGAGATTCATCCTGCAAACAATAGTACTATATTGCAGCTGAGCCAGTCTCTGTCTTACCTTGTCTTGTAGTAGTGCCAGTTCAGCAAGACATGCAGGAAACTTGTGTTGAGTTTGGAAAGTGTAACAGACGTACTGGCTGAGGGTGCTACCCAGGCATGGCTCACAACTTCGATTGGTAAGAGCACGTCTTTTTCTCATATTTTAAAAGAAGTCATTTCTGTGTATGCTGTTTGTTCATTTTGAAATAAACATTTCATTAGCTAATTTTGGTGTCTCATGATGTTAAACACGTCATGTGTATTCCCACTTCAATATTTATGCTATGTATTAATATGTTACGCATGCTGACACAGTGATAAAAACTGCATAAGAGTTGCACTTTTTCTGTTTTACGTAATATGTACTTTACATATACGACTGCTGCATCCACACCCATCATAACTGTGCAAAACTCTGATGTTGATTTTTCTCCACAATGAAGTGTGGAATATAAAATGCTGGTGGCATAACAATTTTTATTTGGACATAGCCTGACAATGCCCATGGGGGCAAAATTACCTAACTGTTCAATAATGAAATAAATTTATTTCAAATTAAATAACAGCCAATGCAGGAAAATGGTGTGCTTCAAGAAATTTACATATTTACAGTGGCTGTTGACCCACATAGAAAAAAAACTAGTAAGAACACTGCCAACACAAGGCCAAAGTCTGTGTTCAAGTTACAACCGAATGCACAGTTTTAACCTCTAAGGAACTTCATGATTTGCACATCTCACTGCAGAAAATACATGCCAACTTTTCAAATTTTCATTACATTTCATTCCTCTTAAGTTGTAACCTTAACTTCACCCTTATTCCATCATATTGTGACATTATCACATAAAGTCACTTTTTCATGCCCAGTGGGAAAGAATATGTAAATCACTGTTCCAGTGAAATCCTCCAAATATTACTCTGCCATTACCACATACTATGTGTGACTCAATACCTGTGAGGTCAGCACAGCAGACTGCCACACCAAGGAGCCTGAGTTCGATTCCTGGCTACGTCGGGGATTTTCTCTGCTCAGGGACAGGGTGTTGTGTTGTCTTCATCATCATCATCATCATCATCATGATCTCATCCCCATTGACATGCAAGTCACTGAAGTGCAATGAACTAAAGAGACTTGCACCAGGCGACTGGTCTACCCGGTGGTAGGCCCTAGCCACACGACATTTCCATTTACCACATACTATGAAAAATTTTAACCACCTACCAATGTAAATTTGTATGCTGAATATTGAACATCTATCGAGTGCAATTCAAAAAATGAACTTACTATTTAAACAGTCTTATGTCAAATATAGAATATAAAATGTTGACTGACAATGGCAAGGAAAGCATTTCTGAAGAAGAGAAATTTGTTAACATTGAGTATAGATTTAAGTGTCAGGAAGTCATTTCTGAAAGTATTTGTATGGAGTGTAGCCATGTATTGAAGTGAAAAACGGACGATAAATAGTTTGGACAAGAAGAGAATAGGAGCTTTAGAAATGTGGTGCTACAGAAGAATGCTGAAGATTAGATGGGTAGATCACATAACTAATGAGGAGGTATTGAATAGAATTGGGGAGAAGAGGAGTTTGTGGCACAACTTGACTAGAAGAAGGGATCAGTTGGTAGGACATGTTCTGAGGCATCAGGGGATCACCAATTTAGTATTGGAGGGCAGCATGGAGGGTAAAAATCATAGAGGGAGACCTAGAGATGAGTACACTAAGCAGATTCAGAAAGATGTAGGCTGCAATATGTACTGGGAGATGAAGAAGCTTGTGCAAGATAGAGTAGCATGGAGAGCTGCATCAAACTAGTCTCAGGACTGAAGACCACAACAACAACATGCAAATATTTTTCCTTGCAATGTCATCAGTGTAGAAGATGCTTGTCTCATTACTTTCAAATGTTAACCAACACAATTGCAGGAAAAAACCACAGACATTTCCTCATTATATCGAGTCCCTATTCATTGCAAAAAAGAAAACCAGCATCTAGCTAAACAGCTGATCTCATTGAAATCTTTCTGGGTGTACTGTCATATCAATCTTATAAAATACTAATATAACCAAAGTTTCACCTGTGTTGCAGTGGCCTTTCCCAGGTCAACTCAAGCAGTATCAGCAAAATGTCAGTGATTCTAGTATTTTAGCATGTTAAGTATTTTTTAAAAGGAAATGGCAGTACACCCAGAAGGATTTTAACGAGTTTGGCAGTGGTCATGAGAGCCTATGTATTTATAAAACATCTGAATGTAGATAGTTGTACAGACCAGTTCCTCACAGGTTGAGTGACCACGCTCCTGGGCGATATCCATTGGTGTTTTGTCTCGAGAATTACGCACTGTTGGATCGGCTCCACTGCGCAACAGCAGTTTCATACATTCAGGTCGATCATGGAGGGCACAGAGATGTAGTGCAGTGTCACCTCCTGGAGTTGTGCCACGGTCTAGAGAATGTGTTGACATGTTCTGCACCAAGAAGTCAACCAGGTGGAGTGAATTCCCCATCTCACGTGCCACTGCAAGATGAAGTGCTGTCTCCCCACAATCCTATAAAACATGACACATCTGTTAAAAAGGGGTTCAAGCCTAATTTTTGGTTTCAGCTTCATAAATATTGCTGCATAAAATGGATAATAGAATACATTCACCTTTATGTGCTCTAATCTTACATAAATATACATAGTGTTCAAAATCACAATTTCATGTTTCAGAAAACAAGATTTTTTAAAAATAAAAGCGCTCAGTGGAACTTTGTGTTACCAATAAAATGGGATACAATTTCTCTACTACTACATTAATTATTAATGCAGAAAATATCAGTTAGCTGCCAATTACTTAGTGATTAGTAACACTA
Source organism: Schistocerca gregaria (assembly GCF_023897955.1). Taxonomy (NCBI): domain Eukaryota; kingdom Metazoa; phylum Arthropoda; class Insecta; order Orthoptera; family Acrididae; genus Schistocerca; species Schistocerca gregaria. Next base: position 128,699,174 of record NC_064920.1, on the reverse strand, counting down.
GTATAATAAGTAGATGAAGGAAGCTTCTAACTTCAGCATAGTCTTTACGCTAAATGGTGATAGTTATGCATCTCAATCTTGTAAGATTATCAGTAAAGATGTTCACTTGATGTTGGTGTCAACAACTTTAACAGATATTATCTTTTAGAGCCAGTCTCATCACAATTATTCAAGTGGAATCTCTTCATCACAGTTCAGGTGAGTCATTTGACCAGGCTAAGTCAAGCAGTTATTTGAGTTAAACTGTTATGTATACATGGGAGAGACTTCACTCATCCCATTCCTAATAGGGTGTCACATATAAATATACTAGCAACCCACCCTGGCTTCGCATGGGTAGCAGTTGTATCTAAGGCCATACAATTTGGCTGGTGTAGAAGTGATTTCATTTAAGAAGCACGGTGGAGAGTTATAGTTAAAAACTAGATAACAACATTAGGTAACTGAATATGATCACTCTGCAGCTGCTCAATTGTCAACATGGCAGTCCTGCAACTGTGCAGTGAGTATCAAAATCGGTATAGAAGTTCCTAAGAATAGCCTTCATATACAGACAGAAAAATGTGGTGGGGGACTAAGGCGCACCACAATTCTGCCAATTTGCACCAAACATTTATAAATTATATACACAAACCTTCCTCGTACATCAGTGTATCTATTGGTAAAAACCTTATCAAAATTCCTAGAGTAGATCCTAGGATTAGCCTTCATATAAAGACAGAAAAAGGCAGTGGGGAACTTTGATTCATAACATGTATAGAAGAAGAATGTATGTGTATATATACAGATTCCTTCATGTCCTCATGTAAATGTTTCAGTTGGATGTCACTTCACTGAATTACATCTTACTAGATACCTGGGAAAAAGGCTACCCACAGTTTAAAGTGGAATCAAATAGGTGTTTTTTCTTTTTCAGGGGTGATTGCCAGGTTATAAAAGAAGGTTAAAAACATTCATGGTCCACCCAAGATTCAAACCCATGACGTGTCCATTACCAGGCACACACTTTACTAATAGTCTATCAAGTTTTACTTTGATTCTACTCTTTAAAAGGATACCTTCACTTTAACATGGAATCCAAATCATATTCTGCTTCTGGTGAATTTCCCCATCAATGAGAGGGGAATGCCAGGTTAAAAGAAAGTGAAAAATCTGTGGTCTGACCAAAATTTGATCCCATGTCCTTTGGGTTTGCAGACATGCACTTCACTAGTAGACCAACAGGCCTGAATTGGAGTCTGCTCAAACTTTGCAGTTGTATGGAAATGTATCAGCTGTACAGCTAGATGGAAACACCATTATTTTCATAGTGGAGATGGAATTTAATTCTTCACAGTTCAGCCAATTTCCATGGAATATTAATAAAATCATATACAAAACCTTCCTCATAAACCAGTCTGTAAGTCAAAACTGGATCAAAATCCATGAGATTAGTCTGAACATACAGACAGAAGCAAGTGGCAAATATATATACATAAAACACTGTAATATCAACTGCAATAATACTTTTGGTATTTTGCTGGAAACTGATACATACAGACTTGTATTAGAAAAGAACAAAAAATACTAATCCCCCGCCCTCACATCCCACTCTCTACTGAGAGAGAGAAAGAGTGAGTGAGTGTGAGTGTGTGAGAGAGGAAGAGAGAGAGAGAGAGAGAGAGAGAGAGAGAGAGAGAGAGAGAGAGAGAGAGAGAGAGGCAGGGGGGGGGGGGGGATTTCTTATTTTTTTGTTCTTTTCTAATAGAAGTATTGATTTCCAACAAAATACCAAAAGCTAAGGATTGTTGTCATTGATATTACAATGTTCCACAATAATTTTAATTGTAGAATAGAGTAGAAAGGTATATGTAGAAAGACTGGGACCTGTGATGGTAGCTCATCATTGAGTTTGCTTTAGTTGCCTTCCTTTCTCACAGTTTTACTGTTGTTCACACACTACAGGAACACTATGGTTGGCTGTATGGTGATGAAACCAAAAACCAGTGAATAATTAAAAAAAGAAATAAAAGACACCTCTAATGCAAAACAACAATATGCAAAAATGCAAATGACAATACTGTAGCTTGAAAACCTACTTACACTGGATGGTAATGGTGCAGAAAGATCAACTCCCTCTGCAAAAACTTGAAGTAAATTGTACAAACTCTTATTGTTCACTGCATGTTCCAGTTCACTCAGGAGATCACACTCATCTGAACATGTACGTTCAACAAATTTCTTCTCCACATACTTAGCACGAATGTAGTCATACCTCTCTTCCCTATAGGAAAAATAAATTTGTTAGGATTATGAAATTCATCTGCAAGAAAGACTATAGTTTTTTTTAAAAAAAAGTGAAAGAATATTACAATTTCTGACTTTTTCATTTATGAATTATTAAGGATTATCTTCAGTTCTTTTTTCAGTCAGCAACATAAAGTTCATTCATTTCATATAAAGTGTTGGCGCAGATATATTACCTATACTAGTGCAACTGCCTTCTATTCATGCTGTATGGTAGGGATAAAATCTGAAAATCATCCATTCACATCATGTTTCTCCACAGCAAATATGTTAAAGATAAACCAGTCTGGGTCTCTCGAGGCAACAATGCTCATTATTTATCATAATGCCGCTAAATAATTGTCAGTTAAAGCTATTGCTGATTTTTTTCATAGTTAAAGCAAAACAAAAGAGAAAAACAGTGATCAGTCCATGTAGCAATGAAACAATGACCACCGACCGGAGAAAATTGTGTGGCATGATAGCCAAACTGTTTAACCTATATTGTACAAGTCATTCTCATGAGTATAAATGACAAAAGTCCCATTCAGAATTAATAAAAGAGAATCATGACAAATGACTGAAACCACCAACACAGTCTACTCATATAGTATTTCAGCACATTGTGTTCTTCTCATGTATCTACTCAACCCCACTTACATTAAACTGCACTCATCATCATCATCATCATCATCATCATCATCATCATCATCATCATCATCATCAATTTTCTGCTAAACTAGTACGTCCTCTGCATCTGCACATCTAGTGGTCCATCACTCCCCTTTTTAATGTTGGCGAACTTGCTGCTATCTAACACCTCAGCGAGAACCTGAAATTTCTTCCTCCTTTACCTCCTCTTCCTTACCATAGATTGTTATGGGACTATTTTTATAAGTCTCTCCTTCTTTAAAATACTTTATGCAGTTTCTTTTCCTTCTTTTTATAATACTCGGAAATTATCTCTCTTCTCAGTATTTCCTCATTTTTCATACTATCCATCAACTTATTTTTTCCATTCTTCACCGTATCCACATTTCAAAAGCCTCAGATCTATCTGTAGCTTTCTTCCTTATTTTTCACATTTCAGTAACATACAGGAGGACAGTACACACAGAACATTTTATCAGTGTTTTCCTCTAATCTTTATCAACATTGCTGCAAAGAACACTCCCCTTTTCTTTCAAAATGACTCTCTTTGCCAGTGGTACCCTGATTTTAATTTTAATACCAGACTTCTAGCCATTTTACATTCTGCTTTCTAGGTATTTAAATCTCTGCACATATTCTAATTTTTTTCCTTTTACCATTACCTTTACCTTTTTATTTCCTCCTTGTACCATTACTTTTATTTTCTTTGTATTAATTTTCATTTCGTAGCTCTTTCCTTTAGTTTCAATAGCTTGCACTATTTCCTGCAACTCTTTTTCATCCTTTGCTAAAAGGACCATTTCATCTGCAAACCTCAAACACAATATTGTTCTTCCTTCAATTTTTACCCCTTTATTATCTAGTGGGCAATGCTCAGACCTATTTCTTAATATAAACTGAAAAGGATAGGGGATAGACAGTAGTTTTCTCTTACAGTGTTTCCTTATTCAGTCCAACTGGTAAGTTTTCCTCTCATTCCCACTGTAACTTTTTTTATTTAAATGTAATATTTTTACAAGTGGCCTGCTTTTCCAGCCCATTCTTTTTCCTCATTATAGTTGTAAGTTTATCTCAAACCAGACTAACAAATGCCTTTTCGTGTCTATAAAACATATGGCTGTGTAAGTCTCTTCCTCATCAGTAGGCCTCCGTCTCTAAATTCACATGAGTTCCACCGCATCTCTTTTTCTTGTATTCCTTCTATTCCAAAACTGCTCCTCAGCCAAATTCTCCTCCATTACTTTTCCGATCTATTATTCATGATACTTAATGTAACTTTGTATAACAACAATTGAAATTCTTGAATGCAATAATACGTAAAATAAGGAAAAGCCAACAGACTCACCTATAGTGGTCTGAACATGCACAAGTGGCCCCAGGAGTGTGTGTTTGGATGTCAGTGTGATTGTGTGTGTGAACGTGCTTACTAGAGACAGAGCAAGAACTCAAAAGCTAATGTGAACACTATTTTCTGTTGCATGTTTATATTTGTGCCACACTTCAACCCACTGTGAGTGACTGGTTTTCCTTTATTTTACGTTTCAATATAATTTTGGTTGCCTGTGAAACGAGGCTAATAGGCTTGTATCCACTGTATTTATTGGTTCAAAATGATTAATGGAAAATCTCATATAAAGATGTGAAACAAATACTAACAAAGAGATAGAGGGGCTGGCCAGTACTTACCTCAGCTCAGTACAGCCGATAGATACACAAAAAACAGAACCAAAAATTTACGTTCCTAGCTTTTGGAACAAATGTTCCTTCATCAGGGAGGAGAGAGGGGAAAGAAAGGGAAGAAGGGAAAGTGGGCTCACTTACTCACAACCCAGGTTATGAAGCAACAGGGAAAGGAAAACAGGGAGGGTAGCAAGGATGGAGGCATGGTTGTCACAGGGAAGCCAAAGATATTCTACTGTAAGTACTGTGCCAGCTTCAAACCAAAGAGGATGCATACAGAAGTAAAGAGGTATATAGTACAAGGATTAACACAACTACGTAGGAAAAAAGATGCGTGAATGACTAAAGAGGAAAGGGAAAGAGGAGGGGAAAGGGAAAGAGGAGAAGACTGAAGAGTAAATGGTAGTGAGGCTGTTTAACGTAGGTTCAGTCCAGGGGGATGGCGGGATGAAAGGACGTGTTGCAGTGCAAGTTCCCATCTCCGCAGTTCAGAGGGACTGGTATTGGGTGGGAGAAGCCAAATGGCAAATACAGTGCAGCAAGTTCCCAGGTCCCTAGAATTATGCTGGAGGGCATGCTCTGCTACTGGGTATTGGACATATCCTAGGCGGACAGTTTGTCTGTGTCCATTCATGCGCTCAGCCAGTTTAGTTGTTGTCATTCCGATGTAAAAGGCTGTGCAGTGCAGGCATGTCAGCTGATAAATGACATGTGTAGTTTCACATGTGGCCCTGCCTTGAATTGTGTGCGTTTTACCAGTAGCGGGGCTGGAGTAGGTGGTTGCGGGGGGATGCATGGGGCATGTTTCGAAGTGGAGCCGGTTACAGGGGTAGGAACTGCTGGGTAGAGAAGGTAGTATGGGACTATTGTAGGGTTTAACAAGGATGTTACGGAAGTTAGGGGGGCGACGAAAGGCAACTGTGGGTGGAGTGGGGAGAATTTTGTCAAGGGATGATTTCAGGGGTTGACTTGAGAAAGTCATATCCCTGGCAGAGCAATTGGTTGATGTATTCGAGGCCAGGATAATATTGGGTGACAAGGGGGATGCTTCTGTGTGGTCTGGGGGTAGGAACATTGTTGTTGGACGGGGAGGAATGTATTGCTCAGGAGATCTTTTTGTGGACAGGTTCTGCAGGATAGTTGTGGGAGAGGAAAGCACTGGACAGGTTATTGGTGTAATTGTTGAGGGATTCGTCACTGGAGCAGATACGTTTGCCATGAATACCTAGGCTGTAGGGAAGGGAGCGTTTGATGTGGAATGGATGGCAGCTATCAAAGTGAAGGTACTGTTGTTTGTTTGTGGGTGTGATATGGACAGAAGTGTGGATGTGAGCTTCAACAAGATGAAAGTCAACATCCAGGAAGGTGACGTAGGTTTTGGAGAAGGACCAGGTGAAATTCAGATTTGAAAAGGAGTTGAGGTTATGGAGGAAATTAAGGAGTGTTTCTTCACCATGAGTCCAGACCACAAAGATGTCATCTATAAACCTATACCAGGCCAGGGGAAGCAGCTGTTGGGTCTTCAGAAAAGCCTCCTCCATGCGGCCCATGAAGAGGTTGGCATAGGACAGAGCCACCATAGTTCCCATGGCCGTTCCCCTGATTTGTTTGTAGGTCTGGCCTTCAAAAGTCAAGTAATTATGGGTGAGGATGAAGTTGGTAAGTGTGATAAGGAAGGAGGTTTTTGGAAGATCTTCGGGTGGGTGTTGGGAGAGGTAGTGCTCAAGGGATGAGAGACCATGGGTATGTGGGATGTTTGTGTAAAGCGATGTAGCATCTATGGTGGAAAGAAAGGTTTCAGGTTGGTGAGGAGTGGGAATGGATTTGAGGTGTTCTAGGAAGTGGTTTGTGTCTTTGAAGTAGGATGGGAGTCTGCGGGTGATAGGTTGGAGGTGTTGGTCTACCAGAGCTGAGATACGTTCTGTTGGGGCTTTGAAGCCCGCTGCAATGGGACGGCCAGGATGGTTCTCTTTGTGGATTTTGGGTAATAGGTAGAAGGTAGGGGTACGTGGCTCAGGTGGAGTGAGTAAGTCTATGGATGCCGTTGTGATGCCTTGTGAGGGACCATAGATTTTTAGGATTTTCTGCAGCTCAGTCTGTATGGAGGGAGGGAATGGGATCCTGGGTAACAGCTTTGTAGGTTGAGGTGTCAGAGAGTTGACGCAGTTCTTCTGCCACATACTCCACATGGTCAAGTGCCACAGTTGTGGAGCCTTTATCCACCGGGAGAATGACAATAGAGTGGTCTGTTTTCAGCTCCTTAATGGCATGGGATTCAGCTAGGGTGATGTTGGGGGTTGTCGGGATGTTCTTCAAGGAGGACTGGGAGGCAACACTAGATGTGAGGAATTCCTGAAATGTCTGCAAGGGATGGTTTTGTGGGAGGGAAGGAGGATCCCTTTGAGAAGGGGATCGGAACTGTTCTAGACAGGGTTCAACACTGGGTCTAGTATTTGGGGGCTGTGTTTGGGTAGGGAAGTGATATTTCCAGTTGAGGTTCCGGGTGAATGAGAGGAGATCTTTAACCAGAGCAGTGTGGTTGAATTTAGGCGTGGGGCTAAAGATTAAGCCTTTTGATAGAACAGATGTCTCTGGAGGAGAGAGGGATCTGGATGAGAGGTTTAGAACTGAATTGGGACTGGTGATATGTGACATTTGACTGTAGTTATAGTTGAGATTTGGTCTGTGTGGGGTATGTGCTGGGATGGGGAGATTGAGTAGGGTGGCTAGGCTAGGTTTGTTGGCTACGAGGGGGGTTTGTTGAAGGTTTGGTTGTGGTTGGTGATTGTGAGGGATAGGGAGAGGGACTCCACTTCTTAGGTGTTGCACTAGCACTGTGGATAGTTTTTTCAGGTAGTGTGTGGCATGGAACTCAAGTTTGCAGCTGGCTTCTAAGGATGATGTTCCTAAGTGTGTTCTCCAAGCAAGAGTTTGAGAGGTGGAGGACTTTGAAGAGAGATAGGAGCTGTTGGGAGTGGTGGTTACATGAAGTAGTGTATTTAGTAGTGTATTTATTGGTTCCCATTTTCTTTGGTGCTAAGGCAGCTGGTTATCAAATGACCTCTACTGAAGTCATTTACTCTCTACTTTCATTCTCTTCTTAGCACTAAAACCCTGAAGGTCCTTTAGAAATAATAGATAATTGTGGACCCATTAACTGCATTACAGCTTGGTCTGATGAAGTGCATAACTTCTTTAGTAGTAACATCTTCATCATTAACATTTACCAACTCCACTTCCCAAGATGTAGTAGTGCACAAGCACTTGTATATTTTAATAAAAAATATTTTAATAAAAAATTTCTTCATTTGTTCCTTCAGGATTCACAATTTGCTTTCACCACTACAATGAGCAGATGTAAATTTAAGTTAAGAATGAATGCAACTACTGCAGAGTTATTATAATATGTGGTCAAGATGAACATAATTATACTTACATTGTACTGTTGGGGTTCAATTTTGAAGACCTGAGCCTGGCTTCCATTACTTCATTAAACCTATTGTTTGTCATGTTCCTAGCTAAAAGTAATTGTGATGTTCCTACATTATCTAATGTTAATGACTGTATCCGAGAAATATGAACACCGAGGTCTCGGTGTATTCCAGAACATTCTATACAAACTATGATGCCAAAATTTGTTGACAACCATGTAGCATCTGAAAAATACCAACAACAAATTAATAGAATCTAATCTGTTTTAATTCAACAGATGTTACATTAAACATAGTAAGAGAGCTTGCAGACTTCATACAACAACTTCATCGATTAATGTTATACATTTGAAAACATTGCTTTTCTGTCCCTCTCCTCCTCATCTATCTCTCTTTGTCCAGCTCTGCCTCCTCCCCATCTCTCTCCATCTCCTCCTCCCCCTCCCCATGCCCATTTCCTTCTACTCTCTGCCCACCCCCTCTTCACCCTTCTCTCTGCCCATGAGAATCGTTTATTGGTATTGCAAATGGTTGGGAACTGAAGTTGCTTAAAATGAATGGGTAAGTCAGTTGGAATAATTGGGGTATGATGTATTAAAGAGACCTCTCCAGCTGCTGCATCTGTGAGGATAGTAGCTTCAGTGACAGTATCTCACATACTTTTAAACTGGATTGCAAAGTTTTAGATGATTCAGTGCTGCAGCAGTATACCAGTCGTAAGTCAATAAGCCATAAATATAACCTTCCTGTTTGCTGTTAAATCCTACTGCGAGGAAGAAAACAAAACAATATGTTGTTGTGTATAAAAGTTTTGTTTAAAATTACATACAGGATGATTCAGCTGCCCTACCACTGGGTTGTATGCAATCTACAACACCTTCAGATACCACGAGCAAGGTGCTACACACAAACTATTGGTCCTACAGAAAAAATGAACAGGATCTTTTTGTTGGCAATTTAATGTAGTTAAATGATATACTGGGATATGCCAGAGGCCACCGTTTTTCAAGCTATTCAAGAAAACTTTGTTTGATGGTCTCTTTCGTATGTTTCTCTGGAATATTTTGAAAACCACAGCCTCTAGTGAAAACACATCCCAGTACAAAATTTTAATGAATTAAATTTCCTACAAAAAGATTCTGTTAATTTTTTCTGCAGGTCTAATACATTGCACAAAGGGAGCAAGAGAATCTGAAAATCTTGCATGCTGTACTTTGAAGTGTAGTGAGTTGCATAAGATCCAAAGGTAGGGGCATCTGAATCGCCCTGTATAAGAAGTAATAATACATAGCATAAAAATAATTTGTCCAATACTTTAAATGTCCTGAAAACATAGTTAAAACTAACTGCAAGAAAGAAAATTGCACATTTTCACAGCACAACACACCACATTTTTCCCACAGTCAGTTTTAAGAGAAAACCTGTTCATTACTGTTTAAAAATACAGTGTGTACATGAAGTCCAGGAACACCTTCAATTATTTATTGCACAAGAGCCAAATATTGTACAGTTGTTTCATGAAATGACCTCCCCGAACCACCAGATCTCACTCTGTGTGACTTTTTTCTGCGGGGACACATTACAGATCTACTGTATGTACTGCCTCTGACACATGATGTAGCAGAGCGCCAGGGGAGAATACAGGAAGCAACTGCCACAGTTGACGATGCCATAGTGGGACGGGTATGGCAAGAATACAAAAATGGCTCTGAGAACTACGGGACTCGACTGCTGTGGTTATCAGTCCCCTAGAACTTAGAACTACTTAAACCTAACTAACCTAAGGACATCACACACATCCATGCCCGAGGCAGGATTCGAACCTGCGACTGTAGCAGTCGCACGGTTCCAGACTGCGCGCCTAGAACCGCGAGACCACCGCGGCCGGCGGCATGAATTCGATTACCATATTGACTTTTGCTGGGTCACTCATGGTCTGCAGATTGAATGTTTGAAAAAAAAAAAAAAAAAAAAAAAAAAAACTTTCAGTGTTTCTCTTCAAAATGTGACATCTACACAATGTTTAGTTCTTGTGCAATAAATAATTGAAAGTATTCCTGGACTTTATGTACACCCTGTATATACATCCAATATCCATCCAAATGTTTATTAGAGCATCATTCTCTCTCTCTCTCTCTCTCTCTCTCTCTCTCTCTCTCCCACCCCCTCTCCCTCTTTTCTCTCTCTCCACTCCACCTTTCTCTCCCTTCCTTTCCCCCTTCAGTTACCCCTTCCCTTCACTCTCCCTTTTCCTATGTTTCTTTTGCTGTACCCTCTGTACTCTTCATCTTCTTGTGTGGCCATGGCACCATTTGTCCAAAGACCTACCTCTTTCCCGCTTCTCCCACTTTGCAGCCTTATCTACCTTCTCCCCACCTCCATCAGCTCAGGAAACTACTTTTAGTAACGAGTATCAATAATTAGTCCTGTCATGGCCGTGTGTGTGTGTGTGTGTGTGTGTGTGTGTGTGTGTGTTAAAAATATGTAGCCTATATATCTCCAAACATTTATTAGAGTATCATGTAAATTTGAGTGTGTTGATAACAAATTTTTCCTTCTGTCCCAAAATAATGTATTCACTCTTTGAAACAATCTCTCTTTAATTAAAGGAGACAGAAATACAATTTTAATGGGTAATACTTTGGAAGGTGGTGAAAAACATAATAATTGTCAGCAAACATGGTGTTATCACTTGAACAACGGAAATGGATGCTGAAGTGTTACTGGAAAACAGAGAATGTGAGTGTGGTATGCTGATGTTGGAGAGCTGAATTTGGAACACCACCACCGACAAGAGTAGCAATTACAAGAATCACAGATCAGTCTGAAGTCAAAGGAATGGTGCACAATATGAAGAAGGGACATTGTGGACAAAAGAGAAGTTGAACAGACAATGAGAGTGTTGATGCAATAATCCTGGCATACACATGACCCCCAAAGAAATCTGTGAGGCAGTGCTCTCATTAGACTGAGATCTGCACAAGTAGTGTTCATAGAATTTTGCGGTCTCAGAAGTTTAAGCCTTATATTCCATGACTTCTCCATGCTCTTAACGAGGATGATCCCCATAGGCAAAGCGAATTTTGTGATTGGTTCATTAACAGATGTGAAGAAGAGCAATGTTTCCAAGATCGAATTCTTTGGTCAGATGAAGTGACGTTTAAACTTGGTGGAACAATTAACCACCATAATTGCATGTACTGGGCAAGGGAGAATCCATACGTAACTGAGCAAAGACATGTTAATCTACCAGGAGTAAAGTCTGGAGGATTAATCAGACTGTACGTCTTTGACAACACTGTCAAGGGTGACTCGTACTCAGAAATGTTGGAAATGTTAACTCCTGGTCTTAGCATTGCATTTGGAAATGAAGATTATTACCTTCAACAGAATGGGGTGAATATCACTTTCACATGGGTATGAGGGCATTTCTCAATCATACATTCCCTGCCAGATGGATAGGACTAAGATGGAGTGTGGAGTACCCCACTCAATCTCCAGGTTTAACTTCTCTAGACTTCTTTCTGTGGGGTACTCTAAAAAAGCACAGTTTACGCTGTGAGACCACACACACTGGACGATCTAAGAGAGCAAATTAAGCAAGCTTGTGATGCTATTCCATTGGAAACAATAAAATTTACATGTTACTCAGTTGTAAGTCATTGCTGATGGTGTATTGGAATTGACGGACACCAGTTTGAACATTTACCACCTTAAGTTGGACCATGAGGCACCTAACACCACTAAAATTGTATTTCTAACCCCTTTCATTAAAGAGATGTTCAGTTTTAAAGAGTGTGTAGATTATTTTGGGACACCCTATATTATGTATATATTTATATAAAATAAACATAAAAAAATTTATAGCCTATGGCTGACCAAATGTTTATTAGAGAATCATGTAAAAATCTGAAGTTGATTAGTCTAGAATATTTGAGATTTAAGGGAAGGAAGATGAACCACTTGCCAACACAAAGCTGCTGTTCTCAAACAGCATAAATGATGCCACACAGCTTATCATGTCCATCTGAGATACAGAGCACAATCCACAGTGTCACATGCTCTCATTCAATGGGAGACAGTGGAGACCTTCCTGAAAATTTGACTTAGCATGTGTGTATAGCATCTGGTAATCATGGAATGTATGCTGAGACCTTGTCCACCCTTGCCAGCCTAATAGTAATGATGAATATGTTTCCATCATTAGTATTTGAATGATGTACTACCGAGCTGAGCATCAGTACACCAGCCTACATTAGTAACCTCAGCTACTGAGGGCAGATACACTGATAACAGACTTCAGGTTGTAAATAATTTTACAGTAAGACATTTTACAGTATAACGACAAAGAAGCCTGAGCTGCACAATTAGTATATCAGTTGATGAACTGAAATGAAGGACCTCCATTCCCCTTCATCTGCATTTTATTCAAGATCGCATGATATGCAAGGCGAGTCATAAATGAGGAAAAACATCCTGAGGACTGTATGTTGTTATGCAGAAGTCAGGAACTGCTGTTATTTATTTTTGTCCTGGACTTATTATTTAGCAAATAAAGAAAAATTTACCACTCAGCAATAATACTCTGAGGATGTCTCATGACACACTAAAACCCTGGTTTGCATCATCCAGCAACGGCCAAGAAAAAGTTGGTCTCATCGTAAAGTATGAGACATTGTATAAGAACTTGGGAAGCATACATTGCCAAAAATGACACAGAGAGAGAGAGAGAGAGAGAGAGAGAGAGAGAGAGAGAGAGAGAGAGAGAGAGAGAGAGGGAGGGGAAGTGTGTGTGTGTGTGTGTGTGTGTGTGTGTGTGTGTGTGTGTGTGTGTGTGTGTGTGTGTGTAGACAACACAAAATAATCAGGGTAATATGATAGGACTACCATTCTGAGAGCTGCAGTCACAACAGCGCTCATTGCCGGGTAGCCTCTGTACAAATCTGATGATGGCCTGCTGCAGCTCCACCAGCCCTGGGTTCAGCCGCTCACTGCCACCACGGCCGCTGTCATCAAATGCACGCATGAGTGCTCCTTCTTTACAGTTCACCAGCACAGACATCCATGCTCGCTGATCTGCCTCATCTTCTGCTTGGAAATGGTATGTTCTGTTGTCTGAAAAATTTATTTATACCTCTAAAACATTTTGTGCACCTGCGGAGAGCAGACTATTTTATCACAAAATACATAAAAAAAGACAATAAAACAGTGTTAAGAGTCTACTGAATAATTACATCCATCTTGCAGGGTGAACATTACGTAAGAATCAGTAAACACAGAGGGGAAAAAACTAGTAGCTGCGGCCTCTTTTCTATTGCTGTTCAAATACAAATAAAGAAATGTAGCTTAAACATAACTCTAGTGAGCAAAACCTCTGAAATGATGGCTCTAAAGATTGATTAGACTTTATGCGAGTCATCTCAGTTTGCAGACTCTCCCAAAGGATTTTAACTGAAGTTTAAGATAAGTAGCAGAAGAATTCAGGGAAACTTAAATAATGATGCCATTCAAATAGTTCAAACCAGTGACAGCTGTGCAAAATCACCTGCAGCATTGCTGCTGCCTTAACTAATCATCCACTTGGTGAATATATGTAATATGTATCTTTGATCCCAAAATGAACAGGCAAATCCATGTAAGAATTTGACACTGTATGGAAGATACAAATGAACTTCATACATTTTACCACATGGATCATATCACAGCATAGAATGTCTTACTTGTTGAGCTATGATATTAATTACCAGAAATGTATATTATCTGAAAATTCAGAAAGGTCCAATTTTCTTTTCTTAAAACTTCACAAAGGCAAGTCCATTACACTGCAGTCTCCCTAGAAAGTTTTATGAATCATTTCTACACATTTCTTACATAAAACTGCTCTTATGTAGCCTTCATTAGGGAGACAGTAAGAAGAAACCTAATGCATCATGTATTTTCAATGTAACAATCATTGAGCTCAGACAAAAGACAATCATGAGAATTTTGTGGCCATCTTACAAGAGATGAGGTCAAAGCAGCGCCTGTCATCGGGCACCAGCTTCATCTGGCACGTCAGAAGGTTCACCCTGGTGGGTGGCTTAGTTTCGTCTGCGTGGCAGATCTCGAGAAATCCCTCAGCGGTCACACGGCACCTCCTCTTCTGCCACACACGACGCATCTTTCCCTCCGACTTCTTTAACAGGTGGCCCGTCCGGGTCACCCCGTGCTGCTTGTCACCTTGCATCTGGTGCAACGAATAGCCACCACCCTTGTCTGCACTCACTGAAGACACGCTGGACTGAAATGTATCCAAGTGCATAAACTAAATTCATCACAGATTTTAAAAATACATAAAATATCTGTAATTCAGTAACTATTGAAAATTACACAATGAATCAATGAAACCAGGTTTTATGCTAATGGATTTATAAATACTTTTTAAAATATTACAATGTATTTTAGAACACCATTGCTGAACATATTCTCAAAAAAATCTTGCAACAGTAGTTTGTATGCTCTGTGTCACTATGGGGTAAAAGCAAATTTTGCTAATCCACTTCAGAATTTACTGTCAAAGTCCTATAAGCACTTTGAGAATCACAACGTATATCTAAATTAAATAATTATAATTCACATTAAGAAGTTTTTCACCACTAGCAAATGTGTAGAGCAGAAAAGTATGACTGTAATTCACTAGTGTTTTATGAGCCAACCTAACATCTAGCAGCAGCTTAAAGCTTGTACAAAATCCTTACTTATCATATGATCCCTGCTAGTTCACCCACAAACATACTTCCATAGGGATCATGAGGATAATGTTGGAATAATTACAGCAAGCACAGAGGAATTCAAACAATCATTTTACCCGTGCTCCATACCTGAATGGAACAAGAAAAAACCCTAATAACTTTAAGGTGGGATGTACCCTGTGCCATGCACTTCACAGATGTTTATAGAGCATAGATGTAGACATAGAACTGGTGATGTTTGCCCCTACACTTAAGAGCCATACATCACCAAGTGCATTAAACTCACATAAATGAAATGGTATGAGAGAAATCATTTCTGAAAACCTGAACCCAAAATGACAAACATATATTTATGCCAGATGGGAATTTGAACCTGTATCTCCAGCTTATTGTGAGCATTTGTCCTATAGCAAGAAACTCCCACACTTATCCAAATAAATTCCACAATGGTGCTATTCCTGTGCACCACAAGAGATTCCTCCTAATTTTTATGTGGAAACATCAGTAACAATAAAAATCTGAGTCAGGCCTGTTGGAGTGCTCAGGTAGTGTAACAGTTAACATGAATGGTTATGAACGGAAAGAAATCTGTGTTCGACTCTCAGTCTACCACAAATTTTCATTTGTCTCAACATAACCACTCAGCTCTACTTTAATCTACTGAAAATGAAAGTTAAAATTATTGCTTTTACTTTCACATCAACTACAGTAAGAAAGTTTGTTGAAGTAACAGTGGTTTCTTCATTGCATAAGTGCCTGTGTCTTACATCTCAGGTGATCAATTGTTTGGAGAGGACTCTGACAATCTTGCACCTCCACTGCATGTGAAATACTATAGTTCACTAACATATTTCCCTTGTTCCCACCTATCCATCACTTGACAAACTAACAGACTCAGTGAAATTGACAAATTGTATTTGTCACTTAATGCAACATTTTTCCACGGCTTAACATAAAAAAAGAAACAAAAATAATGCTGCAGTTATCTCCAGGATTGTCACAACATAGAACAAACTGCAGTTCTTACACATTACACATCTTACCTGTGATTAATAACAGTGCACCATTAAACACTAAATAGAAAACCTAATCGCATAATTGAAGCACTATCCATCAGAATCTATTCAGTGAATTATCTATCAAATACAGCATATCTACTTTCAGGTTTTTGAAATGTATTCTCTGATCAGAAACAAAATAAAGGGTGATTCAAAATTTAATATGTGGCTTTTAAGGCTTTGTAGTATTTATTACATTCAAGTTACAGGTATAAATAATAAATCAAATGAAAGAGCAACTCAAAAGGTTTTGTTTGTATATCTGTGCACAAAGGGAAGAGAATGGAACAACTGATAATTACTGAAGAACATGTTGAGTGAATGACAGTCTTTCACGGGTAGGTTCAAGAAATTAGTTTGGGAGGCTAGTTGTGAATTAGCAATTCCAGAGACACCTGGGTGAAGACCTTTAAGGCAACACTTACAATTATGTCCTTATTGTATGCGGTTGTTACAATTCCTAAGGCCTATAGACTACAATTTATGTGCCAATTTTGTAAGAAAGGTTGCTGTATGTTGATAAAGATTTTCCTGATTTGTCATCTTCAGTGATGAACTGCCTTTTCACCTGAGTAGAAATGTGAACACACATGATGTATGCATCTGAGGAGTCAAAATCCCCATGTATTGGTACAGTTGCAATTAAATGTCACAAATTCAATGGTTTTTGTGGCATATCCCATCAGAAAGTTTATTGGCCTTTCTTTTTTGACGAAGCAACGGTAACTGGTGTTTCTTATCTTGATGCACTAGAACTATGGCTCTTTCCTCAACTGAAAGAAGCTAAACCACAGTACTTTATTTGTCAGCAAGCAACACCTTGCTGGCACAACTCAGTATGTGGTTGGTTAAATGACGTATCACTGGATTAGGCAGAAGTGGTCAGGTGACAGAGTGCATTTTGCAGGAACCTCCATGTTCACACAAGATTTGAAGTCATAAGATTTTTACCTTTGGCAGTTTAGAAACAATCATGTGTATGTGCCACCACTACCAATTGGTATACCTGACTTTAAAAACAGCATTGTTGCAACACTTACTCTGGACACACCGATCAACGTTTGGGAAGAACTCAGCAGTCAAATCGATGTGTGATGAAAGGTGCTCAAAATTGAACACTTGCAAGAAAAACTGTTTGAACTGCTCTTTCATTTGATATATTATTTATAGTTGTAAACCAAATGTAACAAATGCCACTTCACAATAATGCTGTGGTGTATTAATAGCAACAGACATATCAAGGCCCAGTAAAATGTCAAACACAAAAAGAAGCACAGAGTCAGTTGTGAAAGTATATGATTATAAATTACTCAAAGGGTGAAATTCCACAATCTAGTTGTATGTCCCAATTTTGTGATTAGGGGATGGGATGAATGCTCATTGTTTTAAGTGGGTACCTCTTCTGATCCAAAATAAGAAACCTAGCTGTAATTACAGTTGTGCACACTGACAGACAGGAGCTAAAGTTCATGCCATTTACAAAAAGTTACTTTTGTCCAATTTATTGTTGTTCCTATTTACTTCATCAGCTCAAAAATTTCAATGGACTGGCTTTATTCCTGGCATAGAAGTGACATCAGCACAGTAACTATGGTGGCAGCTTGACTATGGAAACAACATATTTGTGTTCATCCGGTAAATAGGAAAAAAGCAGCGTTAAGCAGTGGATATGTGACCATAGTGAGCCAACATTGCTGTGTCACAAATCACAATGAAGCAACATTTCTAAACCATGTGTTCAAGACATTCTCCAGAATGTGTGCGCAAAATCTGAGCTGCACACCTTGACCCTAAACAAAAGTGACGACACATGGACACCTGCCATGACTTCAGTGAAATGCAAAATACAGACAATTCTTTTCTGGAAAAAATCATCAGAGGTGTCGGGACTTGGTGCTATCAATACATAGTCGCCACAAAATGACAAAATGCAGAAATTCATGTGAAGGGTCAACATACTGATGACATAACCGACATTCAAGCCAATATGATGCACAAGTTGAACATCAAAAGAAGGACTTTTTTGACAGTTTCATATGGTTTTATGAACTTTCTGTGCATCCTAACAGAGTGTTTTGGGGGGGGGGGGGGGGCATAGGAGGGAGGGAGGGAGGGTAGTAGGTAGAAAACCTGAAGCTTCAAAACCACAGCACAAGTTTCTTCAGTTCGACAGAATTGTGGCGAAAGTGCCATTTACCCTTCGCTATCTGTTCATCGTAAAAAAGAAATCAACTGATCCAGTGGCTGTTAGCAAAAATCATGACAGTGTAGCAATCTCTCATCACACAGCTTTAAAAATGAATAAGACTGACAGCAGAGAAGAATAAGAATTCTGAATACCTATTATATGATATTGTTTCACATAATCGATGGGTGCTTCAAATTTGCTATGGAAAAACATTACAACACCATGCAGAAAGAATTCTTAGAAAGCCAAGGCATGGAGAATATGATGAAACTGATGGTACATACAGTAAATTTTCTGAAGTTGGACTTGTTACTCAGCTGTCAATTGTGACAGTTTTCAATGTAATTGAATGAAGATTATGGAGACTGTATGTATTTCTGAAAAATCAATGGGCATGCCTGGAACAATGTTTCAATTTAAAACCCAGTGTTGTTGAATATATGAAGAAGAAAGGAGAGCAAGATCAGAAATTAGAACTTCAAGAAGGGATTGCACACCTTGAATTTTAAGTGGATGTGATTGCGCACTGCCCAGAGTAAGTTACTGCAAGGTGAGAAAAAACTTATTTCCGATTTGAAAGGGACACATTTAAAAAGAGAACTGCATTGTGGAAAGGACAAATTCTGAAAAATAAAATATTTCTTTCTCCTAGCTTCACTGGCATTAAAGAAAATGTGAGGGTTGAAGAATTAATTGTGGCCTTGAAAGACTTAAACATATAGTTTTTAAATGTTTTGAGGACACTGTTGATCTTACATCTGTTTTCTAGTCCATTTGCCATTTCAATTAAAAGTGCCATGTGCTTGCACAGATGGAAGTGACTGATCAGCAAGGTAATTCCCATTTTAAAGACAAATCCCTTGAATGTTAAAACTGTCCATGACACCCATATTAATTTCCTTGGATAGAGTTTCCATGTCTCCATAATGAGGTTGTAAAAGTGCTACAATATTTCGATCAACAAGTGTGTGTGAACGCTTATTTTCAATTATGAAACTAAAGAAGTTGTAATTATGTGACAACTCAAAGGCAAAAATCTGTGATACTGTCTGCGCCTGTCCCTATGCTGACAGTCCACATCACATAAAAATTATATAATGTATTCAGTGTGCCAAAAACAAATGAATAATACTGAACATTTGTTTCATTTGTGATCTCTGTTGTTGAGAAAAATGAAATCAAGCTGTATCCAATGCAACTGTATTGCCACTTGAACACAGCACTTGTGCAGTTTCCACCCTATTGCCCCTCCTCACAATCCAGACAACATGGTGTGGTGTGGGGAAAGTGTTCACACAGGTAAGAGAGCTACGGCACATGTGAGAGAGCTACGGCACATGAGCAAGGGCACTGTTCATGTGCGAAATTCTTGGACATCCCTGCTGTAGAATGACAACCCAAACAAAATGCTTTCCCTTCTTTCAGATAGCATACTCAGTAGGTTGTTAACATTTATAGATGTGTTCTCATAAAAACCACATTGAAAATCACATATTTTATTGCTAATTTTGATAGAAGTTGAAATGAAAGTCTAGCTTTAAAACTGGACTCTAATTATCCCTTCTGGAGCTGTGCATAATGGTCTTGGTTATGCATGTAAGCTACTTTGAGAGAGTTGTTGAAGACTTCCATGTGCACCATAAGAGATTTTGATACTTGCACAATGTATTTCCCTGTATCACATTTAAGAAAATGAGGTAATTTTCAGAACATTACACAAAAAATCCAAAACAAGGAGTAAAAATCAGGGCATAAATGAATTATCAATCATAAAGGCAACTAAAAATTTATTTTGACAAAATAAGAGATTAGTAATGCTATTGGGGTGCAACACATTGAAGATGTCAACACAAGTATTATAAGTTTTGAAGTGCAGTTTGCAGAGCATGCTCTTCAGAAGTGCTATAGATAAAAAGTAACTGAAGGAATCAGCTTCAGATCTGTGAATCTGGAAGAAACAATAACTGCTGAAGTAAGCTGTTTTTCTTTAAGATCATTAATTACTGGTTCCAAAATAAAACTTACCATTACATTGGTGATAGCTGATTTATATTTAGTTTCAGAGCTTAAACACTTATATTTGACAAGCTTTCAACTGTACAAGAAGCACCATCAGTCGATCTGAAATGCTGGTTGTTGCATCACAGTGTAATATTCAAATGCACCTACGCACTTGCACGTTTTTGGTGACTGCAATTGTTTTTACCAACAGGTAGACAAGAATTTATGTCTCAACAGTCTATTTTGAACTCCAGCTTCACCTGTCTTTCACTTAAGACATGTTACAAGTGATCTGTTGTTCAATTTGAGGATTAAATTTCATATAACGAACTATACAGTCAACATTCTCACCCAGTGGTTTATGAATGAAACATTTTACAATAATTTATGGTTTATTTTCCAATTAAAGTTTCCCATGCCATACATAGGAAGTACTACATTATTATTTATCAAAATGGTGGATGCAAACACATATGCATTAACTTGCAACATATGACAGTATACACACATGACAATACTGCTGTGACAATTTAACACCTAAATCCAAATACATCATACTGCCAGTGGTACCACAACACCTACAAGTTTCTGATAAAATTGGTATTTTGTATACAATATGGGGTCTAATTTTTCCAAGATAACCCAGCACAATGCCAACATTTCTCAAACTAATGTAACGATAGTTCTAAAGCAAGGAATTTTTTTGAAGTGGAGAAGAGGGGGGGGGGGAATACTGTTATGTAAGGAGGCATCCTCTACAATCAGATGATTACTGTGCTTTAAAAAATAAAATGTAAAGGGACACTACATAAAAGGAAAATTCAAGACCATTATGTGGTAAAAATTTTTTTTTTTTTTTTTACAGTTTTTGTATAATACTTGTGCTCAGTCCAAATTGCTAAGGACAGAAGCTTGAAAGTTGGAGATGGTGTTGATCTTATACTGTAGATGTTGTTTAAGAAGGGATTTTTCAAAATTCCACCCCTAATGGGGAGAAATAGAACGTGAAAGGTTTTTTTTTGAAAATATGTTATTATCAAGGCAATTTTGATGCTAGAACTACGAAAATTTGTATTTGGTTTCTCTATCAGAAATAAAGGAAAGTGTTTTTCAGTAGTTTTTGGAAATTTAACTTCTATGGGGGTGAAATGGTGGTTGAAAGCTTTTTTTAAACACATCATTATTAAAGAACTACTACAGTATCTTTAAAGCTCTATCAATCTATCAATAAAATTTGGTATTTGACCTCTTGGTTACAAATGAAAAAGTACATGTTTTGGTGTTCTTGGGAATTCAACCCCTGTGTGTCCAAAATAGGGAATGATATCTGTAATGAAAATATCTAATTGTGAAAGAAATTTTAAAACTCAATATATGAAAATTTCATTTCGCTTATCGATCAGAAATAAAAAAAATTCATGCTTCAATGTTTTTGGAAATTCAACTCCTATGAGAGTGAAATAAGGGATGAAACTTTTTATGGAAACATTTCATTATGCCAGAATTTTTGAAGGTAAATGTGTGGAAATTTGTATTTTGCTTCTCTGTTACAATAAATATTGCTCATTTCTCTTGAGGGGTGAAATATTTTATTAATATATTTCATTGTGAAAGCATTTTTAAAGTTAAATCTTTGAAAATTGGTATTTAACTGCTGAGTTCGAAATGAAAAAAATGTACGTTTCGCTGTTTTTGGCATTTCAACCCCTCAAGGAGAGAAATAGGGCCAGACTCAGACTCCTCACTGCCCAGCCCTAAGCACCAAGGGCAGAAACGGGGGTGAAATAGGAGATCAAAGGTTTTTGAAGATATGTCGCTATTGAGACAATTTTGAAGTTAGAACTACAAAAACTGATGTTTGGCTCCGCAGTGATATATAAAAAAGAATGTGTGTTTCTGGATTTTTGTGAATTCAACCACTAAGTGGGTAAAATAGTGGGCGGGAACTTTTTTTTATAAATCGTTATTAAAGAACTATTAATGTTTTTTCAAAGCCACAGCAATGAGAACTGGTATTTGACTTCTCAGTCAGAAATTAAAAAAAAAAAATATATGTGTTCCAATGTTTTCGGAAATTAAACTCCCTAAGAGATTGGTATAGAGGGTGAAAAGTTTTATGAAGTTATTTCATTAAGAAAGGATTTTTAGAGATAAATATATGAAAGTTAGCCTTTCACCTCTCGGTTAGCTATAAAGAAATATGTGTTAGGGGATGTAAGTTTCGAGGAAAATACCACAATAAGAATGCAAAAGGCACGATGAAGAAAAAGGTTGGACTCCAGCTAGCAGAATAGCTTCATGGTCATTGGAAATACAACGCTTCTATGACCTTTAGAAGGTCTTGCAATTTGTGAGCAACATAAAAATTCGATTAAAGAAAAACGAAAAGGATCTGTTCAGACTGTACAGTCTACGCGAGTGAAGGAGAGGGCATTAAGCGGGTGTAGACTACACAAAGTGCACAGCCGTAGACATCAGGCTACGCTACTGATCAGTCCGTTACCACAATCTATATTTCGCCTCGGCAGCTACACTCGCAGCAGAATTATTCCCGCCGGGCATAACTTAGGCCTCGGGCTACGGTACAGATCGCTCTGTCACCACAGAGAGGGAGTCCACTAGCGCTTTGTGGTGAATGTCGACGAGGCTAAGAATGGGAAGTGGAGTGCGGATGGCAGACGAGGTGGTGCTCGGGCGCGCCTACCTCCTTGTCGATGCCGGGCGCGCTGCGGAGCAGCGACCGCAGCTCGGACAGCCGGCGCCGCTCCTCGTCCTGCTTCTGGCGGATCTTGTGCAGCTTCACCGACAGGTCGGCCACGTAGCTGCCGAAGTGCTCGATCGTCTTCAGCCCGTCCTGGAAGTAGCTGCAACACACAGGCCGGCCGGCCGCCGTTAACCGCTGCGCGCTAACACGCGCTAACGCTGCCGGCGCCGCTCTGCCTGCGAAGCTACTGTCCTGTCGCAAGCATAACGCCTCTTCTTTTGTTCTGCACATTCATTTTGTTTAATCACAGATCAGAAGGACGCTTACGGATTCCAATAGCGCGGAATGTTTGCGCCCTTTAACACCAGTGCTGTAGAAGCGACGAATGAATTTTGTGTCGCAGGGGTTCGCTGTTGTCGAGACACACACTTTACAAGATACTCGTTTCTGAATCTCGCAATGCATAAATGTTTTTGAAATTTGTTGTGAGGCCTCTCTCTGACTCTGATTGTCCACATTGTATTATTTAAAAAAATAATAATAATAAAAAATAAAAGAGCGTTTGCTGCTTGTCCGCTACATAATGACTGCACTACACAATGAGAAAAAGTACTGTATTTTAAGCTAAGCCTACATGACTTTGTGATATTAAGGATTGTAGCCGGCCGTGGTGGCCGAGCGGCTCTAGGCGCTTCAGCCTGGAACTGCGCGACCGCTACGCTCGCAGATTCGAATCCTGCCTCGGGCATGGATGTGTGTGATGTCCTTAGGTTAGTTAGGTTTAAGTAGATCTAAGTTCTAGGGGACTGATGACCACAGATGTTAAGTCCCATAGTGCTCACAGCCATTTGAACCATTTTGAAGGATTGTAAACGAAAAATCAAAACAAATATTCAGTCTAGAAACGTTATATTTCACATTAAAGAGATCAATTCAACTACATCTACATCCGTACTCCGCAAGCCACCTGACGGTGTGTGGCGGAGGGTACTTTTGAGTACCTCTATCGGCCCTCCCTGCTATTGCAGTCTCGTATTGTTCGTGGAAAGAAGGTTGTCGTTATGTCTCTGTATGGGCTCTAATCTCTCTGATTTTATTCTCATGATCTCTTCGCGAGATATACGTAGGAGGGAGCAATATACTGCTTGACTCTCGAAACTTCTACAAAAGCCCGTACCGAGATACTGAGCGTCTCTCCTGCAAAGTCTTCCACTGGAGATTATCTATCATCTCCGTAGCGCTTTCGCGATTACTAAATGATCCTGAAACGAAGCGCGCTGCTCTCCGTTGGATCTTCTCTATCTCTTCTATCAACCCTATCTGGTACGGATCCAACACTGGTGAGCAATATTCAAGCAGTGGGCGAACAAGTGTACTGTAACCTACTTCCTTTGTTTTCGGATTGCATTTCCTTAGGATTCTTCCAATGAATCTCAGTCTGGCATCTGCTTTACCGACGATCAACTTTATATGATCATTCCATTTTAAATCACTCCTAATGCGTACTCCCAGATAATTTATGGAATTAACTGCTTCCAGTTGCTGACCTGCTATTTTGTAGCTAAATGATAACGGATCTTTCTTTCTATGTATTCGCAGCACATTACACTTGTCTACATTGAGATTCAATTGCCATTCCCTGCACCATGCGTCAATTCGCTGCACATCCTCCTGCATTTCAGTACAATTTTCCATTTTACAACCACTCGACACACCACAGCATCATCTGCAAAAAGCCTCAGTCAACTTCCGATGTCATCCACCAGGTCATTTATGCATATTGCGCATAGCAACGGTCCTATGACACTCCCCTGCGCCACACCTGAATTCACTCTTACTTCTCTCCATTGAGAATGACATGCTGCGTTCTGTTATCTAGGAACTCCTCAATCCAATCACACAATTGGTCTGATAATCCATATGCTCTTACTTTGTTCATTAAACGACTGTGGGGAACTGTATTGAACGCCTTGCGGAAGTCAAGAAACACGGCATCTACCTGAGAACCCGTGTCTATGGCCCTCTTAGTCTCGTGGACGAATAGCGCGAGCTGGATTTCACACGACCGTCTTTTTCGAAACCCACGCTGATTCCTACAGAGTAGATTTCTAGTCTCCAGAGAAGTCATTATACTCGAACATAATACGTGTTCCAAAATTCTACAACTGATCGACGTTGGAGATAAAGGTCTCTTCGACGTCCCTTCTTGAAAACGGGGATGACCTGTGCCCTTTCCAATCTTTTGGAACGCTTCGCTCTTCTAGAGACCTACGGTACACCGCTGCAAGAAGGGGGGCAAGTTCCTTCGCGTACTCTGTGTAAAATCGAACTGGTATCCCATCAGGTCCAGCGGCCTTTCCTCTTTTAAGCGATTTTAATTGTTTCTCTATCCCTCGGTCGTCTATTTCGATGTCTACCATTTTGTCATCTGTGCGGCAATCTAGAGAAGGAACTACAGTGCAGTCTTCCTCTGTGAAACGGCTTTGGAAAAAGACATTTAGTATTTCGGCCTTTCGTCTGTCATCCACTATTTCAGTACCATTTTTGTCACAGAGTGTCGGGACATTTTGTTTTGATCCATCTACCGCTTTGACATAAGACCAAATTTCTTAGGATTTTTCTAGCAAGTCAGTACATAGAACTTTACTTTCGAATTCATTGAAAGCCTCTCGCATAGCCCTCCTCACACTACATTTCGCTTCGCGTAATTTTTGTTTGTGTGCAAGGCTTTGGCTATGTTTAAGTTTGCTGTGAAGTTCCCTTTGCTTCCGCAGCAGTTTTCTAACGCGATTGTTGTACCACGGTGGCTCTTTTCCATCTCTTACGATCTTGCTTGGCACATACTGATCTAACGCATATTGTACGATGGTTTTGAACTTTGTCCACTGATCCTCAACACTATCTGTACTTGAGACAAAACTTTGGTGTTGAGCCGTCAGGTACTCTGTAATATGCTTTTTGTCACTTTTGCTAAACAGAAAAATCTTCCTACCTTTTTTCATATTTCTATTTACGGCTGAAATCATCGATGCAGTAACCGCTTTATGATCGCTGATTCCCTGTTCTGCATTAACTGTTTCAAATAGTTGGGGTCTGTTTGTCACCAGAAGGTCTAGTATGTTATCGCCGCGAGTCGGTTCTCTGTTTAACTGCTTAAGGTAGTTTTCAGATAAAGCACTTAAAATAATTTCACTGGATTCTTTGTCCCTGCCACACGTTTGAGTCTCCCAGTCCATATCAGGCAAATTAAAATCTTCACCCAGAACTATAACATGGTGGAGAAAACTACTCGAAATATTTTTCAAATTATCCTTCAGGTGCTCAGCCACAACAGCTGCTGTGCCCGGGGGCCTATAGAGACATCCAATTTAACCGTGCCCTTCACCCAAATCATTTCACATGTCGCATCTCCGTCAATTTCCTTCGATACTATTGCATTTCTTGTCGCTATAAACACGCCTCCCCCTTCACTGTCCAGCCTGTCTCTGCGGTATACATTCCAATCTGAGTTTAGGATTTCATTAATGTTTACGTCTGGTTTCAGCCAACTATCTGTTCCTAGTACTATATGGGCGTTGTGACCGTTTATTAATGAGAGCAGTTCTGGGACCTTTCTATAGACGCTCCTGCAGTTTACTATTAGCACATTAATATTGTTATTCCCTGTTGCATTTTGCCTACTCCTACCTTACCGCGTCTCAGGAGGCGTCTTGTCGGGCTTAGGGAGGGAATTCTCTAACCTGAAAAAACCCCATGTGCACTCCACACGTACTCCGCTACCCTTGTAGCCGCTTCCGGCGTGTAGTGCACGGCTGAGCTATTCAGGAGGACCCTATATTTCTCCACCCGATAGCGGAGGTCGAGAAATTTGCACCCCAGCTCTCCGCAGAATCGTCTGAGCCTCTGGTTTAAGCCTTCCACTCGGCTCCAAACCAGAGGACCGCGATCGGTTATGGGAACGATACTACAAATAGTTAGCTCAGATTCCACCCCGCGAGCGAGGCTTTCCGCCTTCAACAATTCCACCAACCACCTGCACGAACTGAGGATGACCTCTGAACCCAGACGGCAGGAATCATTGGTGCCGACATGAGCAATAATTTGCAGTCGGCTGTACCCAGTGCTCTCTATCGCCGCCGGTAGGGCCTCCTCCACATCTCGGATGAGACCCCCCGGCAAGCAGACAGAGTGAACACTGGCCTTCTTCCCCGACCTTTCCGCTATTTCCCTAAGGGTCTCCATCACCCGCCTAACGTTGGAGCTCCCAATAACTAATAAACCCCTCCCCCCGTGTGCCTGCTCGGACCTTGCTGAAGGAGCGGCCACATGTCCACTCACAGGCAGAGCGGGCGATGCCACACGGCCAGCCTCCACATTGACCCTCCGCCTCGTGTGCCGCGAACGCCGCTGAACCCGCCACTCCCCTTGGGGAGAGGGTGGCCCAACCGGGCCCGGTACCCGCGAAGATGTCTCGACAGCAGGGACAGTGGGTGAAGCATGTAACACCTGGGGTGTACCTTGCGACGCACCACACTGCCCACTGCCGCTACACTCCGAGGCAGCAACCTGGAGACGGCTGACCGCGGCCATCAACACGCTGACCTTACGCCTGGTGGTGCCCTCGTTGCTACTCGAGACGAGTACGGAATACGCCAGCAGCGGGTTTCGTTCGCCCTCTCCCTTCCCTTCATCCATAACGATACAAACACAGCACTACAGTGCACGAGCACTCATCACACACGTACACACCAGACACTCCGTAACATGTCGACGGAAGGCAGGCATCGGCCAAGCACTTCCACGAGGACCTCGCGCACGAAATGGAATTTGCGCACTGTCTCCAATGCTCATTTCCCGAGTATGGAACTGAATTTGACAATGAGGACTTCAAAGTCCCACAGTCTTCCTAAACGTGGAAGAATCATTGACACGTAAGTTTTCTTGTTGCTCATTTCTCAACAAAATTCAGCCCCCCCCCCCCCGACGGCGTGAAATACGTCATGTCGAAAGACAGAAAATTATTTTTGTTTTCCCATTTGGCACTCAGTTTCCTTTTCTCTCACATTTTTCCTAATGTGGAGTATCCACGGAGTGTTTGTAAGCGCAATATTAGAAATAACGAATGACAAGTCACATACAGACTTTTTGCATATGTCAAAGATATGGTTCGGATTTTGTTATTCTCAATCATTATAACATTCCAGTAGCACTCTCGGGAAATATTCTCGCAAAATAGCTGTTATTTTTATGTAATTAAATCTTAAGAATAATTACATATCAAGCTTTGGTCACGTGATGGAAAGCACCCAGTTGTTGGCTTGGCTCTGAGCACTATGCAACTTAACTTCTGAGGTCATCAGTCCCCTAGAACTTAGAACTACTTAAACCTAACTAACTTAAGGACATCACACAACACACGACTCAAATGGAGCGTTTTAGCGGGTTTTCAAATTATTTGAATTTCATTTCCGTTTAATTTTTTTTAAACAGTGAAGGGGGAAAAACGTATTATAAGCATAAAATGACATAATAAACCATCGAAGACGATTAAAAAAAACACAGTCAAATGTCCTTTTGTGATCAGTATTCTGGTATTGTTTTATGGTGGCAATGAGCAAAATAGCTACGAAAAGGCTCCAAACAATGCTGTACGATAAACGCTGCTGCAGGCTTCACTTACTTCGTCTGTGCGTGGTAGTACTCAACGAGGTGCTGAAGCAGTTCGATGCCTTTCTTCGTCTTAATCTCATTGACTTTTATCAGGTACTGAAACAACAGAGAGCGTAATTAGACATGCAAAAGTGAGATATGCTAGTGTTAAAAAATACGAATAGCGATGTGCTTTTGAATCTATGTTACACTTCCCTGAATGAAAACAATATTCAAACATTATAAAAATATCTGTTTATATGCCATTTCTAGGGGAATTAACACTGTATGAAAATAATTAGCAGTATATGTAAACATCAGAAAGAAAGAAGGAAGACTGAGCATTAATGTCCACAGGATGGCAAGATGGGAACACCAACTGGCGTTGGTTGCGGACGGGTAAGGATATTGTCAGAGTCCATTTCAAAGAAACCATTAAGCAATTTAGGGAAACAACATGGAAAACCTTATCTTTACAGTTGGAAGGGGAATGGAGTCCCGTGTCTGAGCAATGCTTTAGCTACCTCGCTCGGTCTATAAAGGACATACTTCAGGTTCGTGAGACGAGGGAATAAAGTGATGGCCAAAACCCGTAATGTAGAACGTGGACTATTCTCAAGTGTCAGTACGAACCACAAAACCATTAGCTGCCCATGACTTGTGTTCTGCCGAAGGCTGGTGATAAGTATTGCGCGCGACTGTGGTGTAACTTATCACTTTGGAAAAACGTTATGTTTCACGCAACGACTACCTAGCCGACGAATGATGACCACGAGCGTTGAAAGTATTTTTCGTAAGTTAAGTAGTTTAGAATTGCAAAAAGTTTTTATTATTGTTTCTGCATGTAACCTGGTACGGATGAATGCCGCGCATCTTCAAAGTAGTGCTACTGCAGTTTACCACGTGTTGGGTGCTACGTGCTTGCTTGGCAGTTATGCTGCGCTGCGGCATCCCGGCTTGGGGATGCGGGGCTCGCCTTCGAACAGAAGGGCGCGCCGTGGCATTGCGGAGCCAACGAGAAATACGGGCCCTGCAACGAACTTGTGACGTCACACTAGTCGGCTTGTCCGACACACTTCGCGAACTCTCGGTTCCGCTCGGTTCGGTGCAGGGCTCACGGGAAATCAACATGTATCAACAAGGCCCCCACTAACGGTCTTAATTTTGTCGTAAGATATCTAAAGCTTGCATGAATTTAAATGCGCAGTCAAGAATTATTGAACTTGTCTAAAGTATAGGGTGGTTATAATTAAAGTTAAGCTTTCAAAATGCTGTAGAAATAACACCAGTGGTGAGAATGACGTCGAATTGCAACGGAATATTAAAGAAGGTTAAAATGTATGGTAGACGAAAAAAATAGTGTGAAAATTGATCTATAGATGGCGCTGTATGTGTCAGAATACGTAAATGGAAACACGTGTCATGCGCACGACCCATTGAAGTTGGTGTAACACGACGGTTACACGGCTTTTCCTCCTCTCGCGTCTGCAACAGTCACCATGACTGTCTCAATGCAGGATTCCCCTCTGCTTGTAAAGCTGTATTACAAGAATGATGACTGCGCACACGTCGCTCTGCAGAAGTTCAGACCCTGAAGGGTTTGAAAAAAGGCGCTGGTCCAATGACTGCCGTCGGTCTGCAGCAAATGATTCGTAAATTCGGAGAGGCGGATTCTTATGGTGTGCAACGTGGTAGAGGAAGAAAACGAACTGATTCGACATCAGTGAAAGCAGTGGCCAAAGCAAAGCACGAGGAGACGAGTGGTGGTGTGAAAACGTGTAGTGCACGGAGACCTGCCGGCAAAAGAGACCTTTACTTGCTCGCATGGACGTGGACAATGATTGGCCGTGGAAGATTTTTTGGACGGACGAAGCCTACTTCCATCTGACAGGATATGTTAATAGACAGAATTGAGGAGTACGGGCAACTGAAACTCCACGCACAAATCAACCAGTCCCACTTCATCCTGAAAAGGTCACTGTGTGATACGGGTTTACGGCATTTATCACAGGAAGACACAGGTGCTTCCGGTCCTTTTATCTGTATCGTCACTGGTAAGCCGCTATGAGTGTATTATTCTGGCACACCTTACGTATTTTTGTATGATTCATTTGTCATTTGTAGTCGACCACTATTGAATTATGATGCTTACAGCCCAATCTATTGCTACATTTTGTAATCATTTATTTTTCTTCTGCCGTACGTTTATCCCCTTCTCTGATAATATTCCGTTTCAATTTGACGTCATTCCGGCCAGTGGTGTTATGTCTACAGTGGTTTGAAACTTTAACTTTAATGGTAATCACGCTGCTGTTACTCCCTCCGCGGAGGAGACGGCCGCTGGCGGTCGAAAGACCTGCAGTGTCACGTGCTGTGACGTAAGCGCCACGGCCGGTCTTTCTCGTGTGCTTCGGTGACAACGGTGCTGCTGTCACGCAACACAGACGACGCTTGGTTGTCTTTCATTTCGTTTACAACTGTCATTCGTTACTGTCAAGTAGAGTCCATGTAACGTCATATCGAATGCATATGCAGTGTTCCATTACATAGGATGTCCCAGGAGGAATGGTCAGTATTCAAGGATCCGCCATGAACACACATCGGAAGCAAACAGCTTCACATAGTCATACACCGATAACCCAAAACAAAAACATTACGACCACTGCATAGCGCGACACTGGATGCTGCCTGGTGGCGTTGCTGTGTTTGTGATAATGCAGTTTGGCGAATAGTTTGTGTGTAAATGGTTCAAATGGCTCTGAGCACTATGGTACTTAACATCTGAAGTCATCAGTCCCCTAGAACTTAGAACTACTTAAACCTAACTAACCTAAGGACATCACACACATCCATGCCCGAGGCAGGATTCGAACCTGCGACCGTAGCAGTCGCGCGGTTCCGGACTTAAGCGCCTAGAATAGCTCGGCCACCGCGGCCGGCCCACGCGACGCGGTAACAAAAGTATGTAAGCGGAGCAGACACGGACATGTATCACCCTTGAGAAGACATGAGCTGCAAATGGGAAATCCATTGAGATAAGCGACTTTGACACAGGGCAGATTATTATTGCGCCAGAGCATGTGAACGAGTATCTCGAAAACGGCGAAGCTGGTCGAATGTTCACGTGCTACTGTCGTGAGCATCTACGGAAGGAGATACTATTCAGCTAGGCGCTAAATGGTTAGACGTCCACGACTCTTCACGTTGGCTTCGAAGACGTGTCTGCTCTGTGCCGAAAGAGCGCAATACTGGTGCACGCACATATGTTAAGAAGCCCACCGTTTATCGTACATTGTCAAACATGGAGCTCCGCAGCAGATCACCCCTAATGTTCACAAGTTGACTCAAAGACATCGTCATTTACGATTGCAGTGGGCACAGGACTATCGGAACTCGACCGTCGATCAATGGAAACGTGTCTGCTTTTCGAGTGAATCAAGTTTTCGCTGCATTAGTTCAAGGTCGTCTTCATAAACACTGCCACCGAGGTGAACGGCGGCTCGAAACGTGCAGCGCCCCACGGACGCTGGCTGGTGGCAGAAGTATTACGGTATGGGAGAGATTCTCCTGCGATTGCATGGGACCTGTGACAGTAATCGAAGACACGCTGACGGCTGCAATTTACCTGCATCCCTTCATGCTTGATGTCTTCCGTGGCGGCGATGCCATTTTTCAGCAGTATAATTGTGCACGTCTCGGAGCCAGAACCGTGCTACAGTTATTTGCGAGCATTATAATGAACCAACGTTGATGTGTCGCCGACCAAAGTAGCCTGATGTGAATCCTATGGAAACCATCTGCGTCGCTACCGAGCGGCATCATTGCGTACGCAAATCAGCGGCCCGTTATGTACGCGATTACATGTCCTATGCGTAGACATCTGATGTCACGTACCTGCACAAAGCTACGAGCAAAATGTCGGATTCGTGATATGCAGAACCAGTGAGGAATTCGTTCCAAAAACGTACAAACAAGCTGTTAAGCAGGTGCTCATAATGTTTTGGCGTATCATTATATGCCCTATTCCGAATGGTTTCCGAACTAGAACATATTTAATGTACATTTTACCAGACTTGTGAGGGAACATCTCAATCATACTCACACTAATCGCTAGGTTGATCGTGGTAGTACAAATAACTGGCCACCAAGATCACCAGAGCTTATTTTTTATTTTTTATTTATTTGGCTGGATGAAACGGAGGTTGGATACGTGAGATAGGCTGCTTGGTTCCACTATTAACGCTGCTGCCCTCATTATGGAATGTGCAGAGACGTTCAGACAACCAACACAAGATGTTCTCCCATGATGCACAAATGCCCTGAAGTTGCAATGAAGCTGGCGGCGAGACATTCGAACATTTATTGTGAACCTTTTCCGCACCCGTACTACGACGTGTACGATAATGTACAGATGTAAATATCTTTAAAATGTGTATTTTACAACTGATACTTCGTAAAAAGCATGTTGTAATGTTTACCAGCTGTTGCATATGTGTAAATCTGACAGTGTATTCAATAATACAGAAAATCAACAACAACGTAGGCTACATCCAGTGTATTCTATCTCGGAATGAACTCTGAATAGGCCGCATGTCCATACGAAGTTTTTCGCTGCAAGTGATGGTTCGTGCCATATCCCTGAATACTGGCCACTCCCCCTGGAACATTCTGTATGTAACAATTGTAACAGAAGGCGTAATACAGCTGTGTGCGGAAGAAGTGCACTGTGTTATTTAGTAGGAAGTAGAAAATTTATCAAAGTTTCCAGACCCCATGCGCAACTCCAACGGAGTAGTAGTCCACATTAATGCGATCTACGCGGTTTTAATGAGTATTTATTCAACACGAGCAGTTCAGTATTTCAGGTTAACAAGTTAACAACGCTTGCAATCTGAACACGTACATTTCTGAAAGTAGGGAAAGCTTCGGCACGTGTCGAAAGAAAGAATTTGCACAACAAACGTACGACACTGTACAATATGGCCATGATCGACGATCGTATAAAACGCAGTAACTCAGCGAAGAACAAAACTAAATTTCCACAAACGTTTTAGAACCCATGTAAGTAAACTAACTCTTTTTCGTTCCGCTGGGCTGTTACTTCCTTCTGTTCTGAACTACCTACCAGAAATTAGCTGTCTTAGCACGGAAGAATTTCATGAATCAGTTCGGATTCAGGAGGAACCACTCGCGTGAAACAGTTTCCTTTATTCATACTCCATCCTACAATCAATGTACCCAATTGAGCAACTGAATTCCGGAGTCCTATATTTTCAAAACCTATTAGACACCGCACCACATCATCGACTGGATCCACCAAGTTTTGACTAACAGAACCCAGAACTTTCAACAGGAAACAAGCTAACACTAGATGTAAGCTAACAAAGGATCACACGATTATTGATGTTCTACGTATACAGCATGAGCTAGCTAGGCTGCTTGCCTGAAATATTTTCAGAGGTGTTTAAGACTTTGTAACTCTGTTTCTACCCAAATGAATTGCGAGAAAGTCCTCAGTAAACGATGTAATGTCTCCTTAATTACAGAGATATCCGTATGAACTTCGATTTTCGAAATGGAACAGTAGTAATTTGTGCTGCTAGTACGGTAGTTTTAAAACAGAGGGATTCAACAGCGTTCCGCTCTTCAAGACCCGGTAAGTAGTATCGGAGAAATCATAATATTTGGACCTTAGGATTCATCTAGATACGAAGTATTTTGGCACTGAGTCCTCGGATAAAGAGTTTGCGTTTAACTTGTTGCGTAGAATTCAAAAATCCCAATCTTTGGATGACTGCCTCCATCATCTTCGTCAGGGACTAAGTCTTACTTTGTGAAATTGGCGAGGCCCATTTTGCATGTGCTGCAGTACTACGACATTGGGTTCCCACAGTAGTTCTGATGATAACGAAGACACTTTACAACACATTTCTCCGTGCTGCGCCACTTTGTAAAATGTTTTTGCCTCGCACAGGATTCTACGTGCGAATTTTACGTGTACAAGTAGGGTAACTTCGCACCTCGGTATCTTGCAAACAGATAAAAATATCAAGACTTCGTAATCTTAGGAATATATAGCAAAAATCTAAGCCATTTGCTGTGCACTGTTGTCTTAGAAATCATCCGATGAGTTTTGATCCGCTGGTGACAGCGAAAACATAGCAAAAAAAATCCTTTTTGAAAATATGATGCCTCCACAAGTCCCAACAAGCCCACCCTAGACCCCATCAAACGCAAAAATACCCAACATATTTGCTCCATTTGCCTAAGCATGAGGAAGAGTGTAATTTCATACTTTGACCCTGTACTGTAGGATAGTGACTAACCTTTTTTTGTTGGTTATACAAATAGTCTCTATCCAAAGCACTTTACCCTATCTTTTTATCACCAATAGAACCCGAGGTACGAGCACCGGAAAATCCCGTTTCTATGCGTGGCGTTTCGGAACATACTAAGCACGCACGCTGTCGCATGGATACCGACAATCAGATTTTTTTGTGGTTTCGCTTTTGTTGCTGTTGCTGTCGTAATGTTGCAGTGTTAAGAGTGTACCTTGACATTAAACTCATGCCATGAAATATTATTTAACATTGTTTATACCTCAGTCCCTGCTTTGACGCGCACTTTCCTTGAAAGGCTCTGGCAGAAACAAGAACAGAACTGCTACCATAACTAACTGGTGACTGAGGCTTAAATACCACATCCTTTGCCATCCAGTTGGTTTGTCGGTCTAACCGTAACTGGTATCAGTTTCAAATTGAATTTTTCTCCACCATTCCGCTGGTGTGACCAGATTCCCTCAGCTACATCGAACTAGAACGCTCCACCAGCTGACACGATGTTCTGTATGATGAACTGTAACCTAACCGCATAAAATAACGAGCTGCAGCAACATTAAGTTGCTGTGGTATTTACATCGTGTGACAAGCCCAGCTTCCAAGTGAGCTCTTCACTACACTGAAGAGACACAAGTCATAGGATACCTCCTAATGTCATGTCGGACCTCGTTTTGGGTGGTATAGCGACTATACGTGGCATACTCAACAAGTCGCTGGACGTCCCTTGCAGAAATACAGCAGTCCGTAACTGCTAAAGTGTTGCCAGTGCAGGATGATGTGCACGAACTGACCTCTCGATTACACACCATAAATGGTCTATGTCTAAAATGTTATTCAAATCAATCGCGAACAATTGTGGCCCGCTGGCAAGTCGCATTGTGATCTATAAGAATTCTATACATGAATGGCTGCCGAACATAACCATTTCCAGTCAATGATCGGTTCAGTTTCGGAATACTGAATTCCCTAACGATTTCCGAAATAGAATGCCCATTTGTCTAGCTCCAACTAGCATTCTGCTTTCAACGGCTGTTGATACTCATCGTGCGGCCATAATCAGGTCGGAAACGTCTTCACATGAGTGACAATGACAGGTCCGTCAATGCACTGCCGTCTTATATCTTGTGTACGCGACACTAGCGCCATATGTATATGTGCATACCGTCATCCATGACTTATCACCTCTGCGTGTATGAATGAACGGAGTTCAATTTGTAACTAGCCCTTAAATGTATTGTAAAGGGCAGTATAGCCATGTGTGTCACGCGGTAGCTCGCAAACAACCGAGGATAAGGCAATTGTCGTGGTGGTGATGAGGAGGGTTCACAGGACCTTATTGATAGTGTTTACAACAGTGATGACTTGATGTCAGTTAATACACTGACGGACACGAATTGGGCATAGTTCCTCTACTTCCAGCATTAGATTCACGTAGAACTACTGCTTGTGGTTTTTCGGAGTCTGAATAACTGCAAGACAAGTCAGTTACTTATTTATCGCACCCATTTGTATTTTTGCGCATAATTTTGCTGTTCTTATTTTTTATTACGTTGCTTTGTTACTTTTTTTGGTAAGGTGGCTATTGCTGTCCCTTAGCCGAAATAATTAATTCAGTATCTCTTCTAATAAATAATTCAAAAATAAAAAACCGCACCAAATACATTTAGGCAGTGTGGAAAAAGTATACCTAATGTAGCACCAGGTGTCGTCCTAATATCGCCCTGTGCAGTATTAGAGATACTGGCTGTAACAATTTTAAAATAGAATTAAGAAATGAAAATAAATTAACTGAACATTATAGAATATTATCATATTTAATTACATGTAGAATTACAGTTCTGTCACGTAGTTTCACATAGAAAAATGTCTCACACCACATACATTATACGAAATTGGAATGTATCCTTCCAAACAGATATCATAAATAAAGGCTATATAGTCAGTAGCTCCAGAACATTGTTCATGACACAACATGAGACATTTAGTACAAGTTATCCATTTTTGGTTATCACTGTTAGCATTCAACCGCGATTCTTATACGTTAAAATATATGTATAAGGATCGCGGCTGAATGCTAACAGTGACAACCAGTATAACGACAACTGCTACCTCGACTCCATAATGGATTGTATTAAATTATCCATTTTTCTCCGGGCCTGTCAGTCAAATAAAACTGATTACAGAAAGGACACTCGCTATCATTTTCACTGTCTTCGTCGTCTCCAGACACTGTCAATGAATTATCAGGATCGTCATCTGATTCTAAGGATGTCTCCAATAATGGCTTATGTGAGACATTCCTTTTCTTATTATAATAGTTTTCTTCTTATGCATGATTTCTCCTTTTATGTTTTGCAATGAGTTGATTATTTTTGTTTGCTCTATCAGCAAAAATTGTTTATGCAACATTTTTGTTTGATTTTTTGGAAATGCCTTCAATGAGCTCCATTTTATACGGTGTACCTGTCAGAACAGTTGGTGGGCAACTTGGTCGTCGTCTTTCCTTCCCATGAACAGTTTGGTCTTTCAGTTGTGGCAAGGGGCTTATATCTGTCGGAAAAATGGTGCGGTCATTTGCAGGTGGTGAGGAAGTTTCATACCTGGCCTGTCCTCGAACAATGGGTGTACCACTCTTGTTTACGGGTGGTCGGGAGCCACCGGGTCCAGGCTGCGGCTCAGGTAGTTCCTGTCTGATGCGACTTGTTTC
Organism: Schistocerca gregaria; assembly: GCF_023897955.1. Taxonomy (NCBI): domain Eukaryota; kingdom Metazoa; phylum Arthropoda; class Insecta; order Orthoptera; family Acrididae; genus Schistocerca; species Schistocerca gregaria. Next base: position 128,661,771 of record NC_064920.1, on the reverse strand, counting down.
AGCTGGATGTATGTCATTTTTTGGTGAATGACAGAGTCTTGTGTGTCGTCTTGTTCACCAGTGGACACAGTAGAGTCAGCCACTGAAAATTCATGGTCTTGGAAAATGTTTCTGGCTCTGAGCACTACGGGACTTAACATCTGAGGTCATCAGTCCCCTAGAACTTAGAACTAGTTAACCCTAACTAACCTAAGGGCATCACACACATCCATGCCCGAGGCAGGATTCGAACCTGCGACCGTAGCGGTCCCACGGTTCCAAACTGTAGCGACTAGAACAGCTCGGCCATCCTGGGCGACGGAAAATGTTTCTGTTCAGTGGATACATCCCAGTTATTCTAAAACCATGTCCTGCTGTAGCTACTGCGGCTGACTTTTTGTAAGCTTCAGCAAACAGCTTTACAATCAGGAAATGACTGACCACTCTACCTACATGATTTCTCAACCAGATTTCTATTTCCCGTGCGTAGTAAGTTTTCAGGAGAAACATGAATGCTCTGTCAAGAGGTTGCATCTTATAAGAACAGCGAGGTGGAAAACTCACTATTTGTACACCATTTTCCCTAGCTGACTCAAATAAGGGTAAATTTGTTGTGGGTGAATAGTGGCCATATAATACCACGATCACGGGGTCGTCTTCTTTGGTAGGTTTTACACTTTCTGAAAACTGATCTTCAAACCATTTAACGAACCTTTCAGATTCTATCCATCCTAATTTGTGGTAGACGACCATGCTTGCATTCGGTGCCCCATCTAATAGCTCTGTTTTTGATTTTTTCGTGGAAATACAAATAAAGGAAGTATAAAGTGACCTATCGCACTCATGCAAGTAACAACGGGTACTAGCGATACAGAGCCAACTTGGTGTTTACCTTCACTATGTACTAACTTTCGTTGTCATGTGCTGTAGGACTGCCAGACCAGTCTCAACACAATTGTAAATTCTCTTAGGGTCAACATTTATCTTTTCTGGAAGAGGTTCCTAAATGTCAAAAAACTGCTTAACATTTTCGCTGCTAAATCCTCTAATACGTTTCACTTATGTTTGTTGAGGTTTTCTTAAATTAAGTTCAGCGTTTCTCCACGTAAATGAGTGGAGCCATTTCTAGCCAGCAATACTTGTCGATTTATTAAAAGGGGTTCGTAAAGTTTTTTTCTGCCAAATCAAAAGCCATCTTCTTTACATCTTTGGCAGTTAAACCATAAAATCTGGCCTCCATATCTAGGCAATATTTGACAAGGAATTGCCCTATCTCAGTGTTAAGCACAGGTTTTCTTTCAAATTTAACTGTCCAGGATTAACTTTGTCTTTCAAAGTTGATTTTGGAACGTCAAATTGCTTCGATGTACGTCCCAGGCCCATCTCTCTATTCCTAGTAGCAATGATAGCTCTTTTCATATTTTCCTCGGGCCACTGCTTTCTCTTTTTAAGTGGGATCTCAAACAATACGTTATAAGTTGTTGCAAGTACAGATAGAGCGATGAAATGATAGAAATGGTAAACATAAAAAAAGTGAGGATATCATCTCATAGTGCGATGTTAGAACGACAGCAGAGCTGCGATATTAGGAGCAAACCAACATTCCATTATGGACAACTCTACTCCCAAAACTAACAACACAAACGACAATATGCCTATGTCTTGTTAAGCTACATTATTATGTGGTTCTGTTTTATGCTTTACAGTTTAAAAATAGCTTACCTCTCAAAATATTGACTACTGTGCTTTTGAATCCATTCTGTGTACAGAATTTTCGAAAAATTACACAAACTGAAAGCTACTGCATATCCAGCCAAAGATGACACACTACTGAAGGGTTGCTGTTACACACCTGATGAACCTAATCCCGCTAGGTGGCAGCTCCTACTTTGTGTTATTTAGAAGGGTGCGACGTCAGGCTGAGGTGCGATAATAGGTCTGGGTTCCCCTACTGATGAGTGTGCACCGATCAGTTCAAAATGTGTTCGTATTGCGACGCAGACTAAGCAAAGTGAACGGGATTCGAAAAAAAACTGATAATAGCTTTTTTATCTTTCCTTTCAATTATTTATGGCCGGTTTTATTAAAGGACATCTTCGATACATCATGAGCTGTACTATGAATTTTTTATTATTTGTCAATGCTGTTTTTCGGGTTTATAACCCATCATCAGTGGCATCTGTTACAGAGGAACAAGTAATTTTATAAACATCGATGACTGCTATGTGATAACTGTACATAAGTAGCAGTAACATAAGTCTACTTACATTAGGCACATCTACAGCAATGACTTGATGTCAGTTAATACACTGACGGACACGAAAAACGCAACACCCAATAAATGATATGTTATCATTGAGTAATTATTTTGCGAGCAACAATGAAATGTTGATTGTTTATTGTACTATCCTCAATTGTTGTTCTCGCGCAACCTTGAAAACATCATCACTGAATGTGAGCGAATAATGTTCTTCCGCTGCTGCAGCGCTTATTGTTGTACCCTGAATTGTTCCCCTTTCAATCAAACCTGTTTGTAGGATCTTTCTGAGATTGTCGTAGTAAGCTTTCTGGAGTAAAATGGGTATTAAGTCCAGAACAAGCTGCGACAGCTGTTGCTTTGGTGGAAGATGGCCGGAGCATGCATTATATTGCATAAATGGTGGGGACTAGACTTGCCACGGTTGCCAGAACCGTGAGAAGGCACAGGGAAACTGCAGTCTTTGCAAGGAGACCACGAACAGGCCCGTGAAGAGCAACAACTTCACTTTCCCCGCAACCGTAACACCATCGTTATTGAAGCACAAGGTGTGCATTTCTGGCTTAATTGGTTAAATTTGTTTATAATCGTCTTTCTCTTTTTCAATGTTGGACACTTAGATTCCATCATATACACAATATACACAATATTCCATCATAAGATAGTGGATTAGTGTCATAAAAGTCTCTTAAATTTAAAACAAATTTCAGTTTTTGTAAGAAACTGAAGTCTTGTGTTTTTCGTGCCAACCAGTGTACAGTGTCAAAACTTAGGCAGTGACAATTCTTGGTAATGCACGTACCTTTTTCATATTCTACCTTCATATACCAACTGCCAAAAAACTGTAATTTACATACATGAAAAATCAAGTCATAGATATATATAAATATGATCTTAGAAATAACGAAAGGCAGGTAATGTAGATTCTTTAACTTTATTTAACTTGTCAGTTCCATGTGTCCTCTACAACACAGTCATGTCAAACGTCGTCGAGAATTATCACTGCGAAAAATTTGGCGGCAATAACATACACGACAACCTGTATAGTGTATTATAGGATAGATTCCAGATTATATGGTATTAATCGACATGCAAGTCATTGCTGTAAGAAGTCCATAATGTAAATATACATATATTACTGTATGTACAGTTATCTTTTGTAGAAATCGATGAAAATCAATAGTGTGTTCCTCTGTATCAGGTGCCACTAATGTTGGTTGCAAACCAGAAAACTGGTTTTGGCAAATAAACATTTCTAGTGCAGCTCATGGTGTACAGAATATGTCCTTTAAAAAATATCTAAAAGTTGTGGAGCACCAAGCAATCGAGATTTTTATGAAGAATTGTTGAGTGCACATAATCATAACCAACATCTAAAGTATATATTTTTTATAGATACATTTCTTTTCCCATAGTTATTTGATGACACCTGAAGACGAAGCTATAAGCAACTGAAGCGATTTTTGTTCTATAAAAAACGTTTTTGAAGAGTGAAACGTCGTTGAATTCGTATCTCTTAGAACTACGATACTAGCAGATGAAATTACCACTTTCCATCTGAAAAAGTGAAGTTGATTTCGATATCTCTGTAATTAAAACAGCGATGAAGAGAGACTGTACCTCGGTTAGTGAGGAGTTTGTCACAATTCGCCTAACTGAAAGCAGAGTTACGATATGTTAAACAATTTAGGAAATATCTGAGGTGAACAGTTTAGGTTGCGGTTAAGTGGCACCCATATCGGTGTATTCCGCCGCCGACTGACATGGTCGAAGAGACACGATCTTCACAAATTAGTACGCCATTTGTGCGCGGTCACAATGTAGCCGATCTCATCACCTGAACGTACAGACTTCAAACGACAGTCGATGAAATTCAGATCAGTCTGATTTCTTCGATGATACGGACTGTAAGAAACTGCTAAGTTTAGTCATCCTAAGGATGAAAACTATTATAATCGGGATATAGTTCGGAATGTACAGACAGAAATCGCAGGTTTATTGGAAACCACAAGTAGGCAAAGTCTCTAACCGAAATTTTGGTGTGAATTAAAACCTCAAAAAATAATTGGTTCAAGTGAGAAAAGTGACGTATCTTAAGCTTAAAGTTAACCTCCTCCTCCTTTTGCTTGTGCCATTGTCCTGCAGAATCCGCAGGGTCGGCGTTGTTATGGTTAGATTTGGCAGGGTTAAGTTAAGGGGCTGGCCGGATGCCCTTCCTGTCGCCAACCGGTGGATGAGACGATGACGAAGACAACACAACACCCAATCTCTGGGCGGAGAAAATCTCCGACCCAGGAGGGAATCGAACCCGGGCCCCTTTGCACGATATTCCGCCGCGCTGACCACTCAGCTACCGGGGCGGACTTATGCTTACAGTTAATGAAAGAGAATTTCTTGTGGGTCGTGGTGGGCGGGTGGGCATTAGCGATCTACAAATTATTATTACTGGTTACTCGCGTTTTGCTGCCAGTAGGGTGGTGATTCCGTTTGTTTTACATGAAATGGTTTCGCAAATGTGATGCATTTCCAGTCTTCAGTGCTTTAGATAACAGCGATCCTATTCTGAACTTTATGCTTGTCTTTCAGACGTATGCCCGATGACAGTCATTGAAGACTGACGTATGGCTGCGGAAGAGTGTTTATAATATTGCTTTTGAAGGTTACCACGAATCACGTCAAGTGTGTAACAGAATGTTTCTCCCTTCATCTCATATGTTCGTAAAACTTGTCTGGTAATTCCCCAACAGCTGACAACAGAGTGTACAACCTCTCCACTATCTTTTCGAACGGATATGCCGGTCGCTCATTCTTGAACTGGTAAGGATATCGGACGCTCTGTGACCAAGCTGTCAGTCGATGTTGTCGGGCGAACTCTGGCGACGGCGTGTGACGAGCGTTGCCGGTGCCACTGTGAGCGCAGCCTTGGCTGTACCACCCTGTACATCAACGTATCACACAGGGTCAGCAGCACCATTACCTTGTTTACTTGCAGTAGTGCTGGCTATACAGGAAAGTATCGTGTTGGAATGCATGAACGCTTGGACAAGATTTCCTCTTATGAGTAATCCATGGCAACTCAATTTAAAAGCGGATAAGTGAAAAACAGTGCCTACAGCAGACGAAAGTACCCAGTCACAAGACGAGTGGTGAACAACTACAGCAAGCCACGTCATGCAAGTGCCACAGAATACTGCTTCAGTACTTGGAGCCCTCATAAAGTATGTGTGACAGCAGCAGACGTGGAACGAATTCAGAGACGACCTGATACGATCGTATCAGACCGGTATAGCCCAGACGAAAATTGTAACAGAAATACATCGGAAACGTAAATGGGAATCTTTGGCAGGAAGCAGACGTAGTTCTCGCGAGACCCTGTTGGGTAAATTCACAGAGTTATTGATTGATTGATTGATTGAGAGGGGTTATGGGACCAAACGGTGAGGTCATCAGCCCCGCGATTCCGAAGTTAGTCACAGAAGAAAGAGGGTCCGATAAAAGTGGACGTATCCAGTCAGGGGAGTCAAATTATAAAATAATGGACATTAAGTACACACCGCAAAAGGCATAGAAAGTGAGACCAAATCCAAAAAGTGGAAAAAAGGCCACTCATGGAGTCACAGACCGAGAAGACTGAAAACGAGGCCCCAACCACAATCAACCTGCCTCTGCTCCAAGACGAAAGTGGTTTTTATTTGCAGCTCTGAGGTTCTACTTTAAAGGAGGAAACAGACCAGTTCAACCATCCGTGAATCGTCTGCTAACATTAAATTTAAGGAATCGGGAAGACTATATTTAGCACGAACGGCCGAAAGAAGGGGACATTCCATCAATATGTGAGATAACGTCAGTCTGGCTCCACAACCACATTGTGGGTGGTGGAGGGGGTGGGGGGGGGGGGGGGGGGGGGCAGGTGGTTACGTAGGAGGAAACGATAGGTCAGCCTCGTATGACCAGTGCGTAGACGGCATACGGCATAAAACAGTGGACTCCTTCCGAGAGGAGCGGAAGGAAGAGCGCCAAACAGCAGCATACTCCTTGATTGTGTAGAGTTTATTACTATGAGCAGCAGCGCACCAGATGTCATTCCATTTTTGGGCAAACAGAGATTTGACACAGATCCGCATATCCGCAGCTGGAATCATGAAAGGAATGGGAGGGGGGGGGGGGGGGTAAGTACTTGTTTCTCTAACCACACGGTTAGCCAGTTCATGCCCTGGGATGCCTACATGGCGCGGGATTAACCGAGCGGTCTCAGGCGCTATACTCATTGACTGTGCGGCTGGTCCCGGCGGGGGTTCGAGTCCTCCCTCGGGCATGGGTGTGTGTGTTTGTCGTTACAATAATTTAGGTTAAGTAGTGTGTAAGCTTAGGGATTGATGACCTTAGCAGTTAAGTCCCATAAGATTTCACACGTGTTATGAGATGCCTACATGACTTGGGACCCAGAGAAAGAGAACTGAACAGGCGGCATGTCCAAAGGCAGAAAGAAGGTGATGGATAGTAGAGACCAAAGGGTGCCAAGAGTAGCATCAGTCGATAACCTGCAGAATGCTCATTGTTTTCTGAACAAATTAAAACACTGTGGAGGGAGGCCTGAGAAACAAAAAGGAGGGTTAGAAACTCTGCTGTGAACACACTATGTGATCCGGACAATAAATGGTGTTCTAAGGCAATAGGAGGCGTAGAAGAGTATCCAACATTATCGATTGTCTTAGAACCATCAGTGTAAAAGGTGGTGGCACCCTGGAATTCTGCAGTTATGACACATACAAGACGCCGGAAAACCGTAGGAGCGACACAGATCTTAGGAACCTGGAATAAATAGGTCATAATCCGTGTTTCTAGGCATCATCCAAGGCATTGGGGGGGGGGGGGGGGAGAAAAGACACGGGATGCATTCCAGTCAATGGAGATGGAGTCGCCACAGAGTGAAGTAAGGCGCATGACAACCGGCAATCCCACCAGTGGGCGGGTGTTGGGAGGGAGACATCCCTCGTTGGCAAAGAGCACAGGGTACACAGGATGGTCAGGGAATTGGCGATTCGCGAATGGCGATTGCGTGAGAAACCAGTAGTTGGCTCCGTCGTTTGTGTAGAGGGGGAATCCCCGCTTCTGTGAGGAGACTATCAGAGGGACTAGTGCGAATGGGAAGTGGAAGGAGAACCTGACTACCGTAATCTAGTTTGTACAAGACCAGAGCACGGTAAAGATGGAGAAGAGTGGAACGGTCTGCATACCAAGATGTGTTGTAAATTCAGAGAAACTGTATTCGGGAAAGGCTGTGCGATCGATATGCTGCCAATATCGTGTACCTCGCGTAGTCATCACAGAATAAGATGGTAGTGATTAGAGTGCGTAGAGTCATTATGCCCTCGTTCAATACGCCAGTGGAACTGGCCGGAAAATGGAGAGTATTGGAACCAGGAGCCCCGCACCACGCAGTGAACAGTATCTCGCAGGCGCCGGTGCAGGTAAGCCACGCACGCCCACCTCGCACATCTGCAGCTGGAAGAGGCGGCGCTCCTTCTCCATCTCGTCGGCGACCTCGGCGGGCGTCACCTCCGTGCGGATGAGTCCCGCCTCCTTGGCCTGCTGCTTCTTCTCCTTCTCGATCTTGGAGTACTTGGCCTCGTAGTCCTTCCACGCCTTGTCGAACGGCCGCTTCAGGTCGCCTTTCACACCTCGCAGGTCCCCTTTGAGCAAGTTGTCCAGCGGGAACATCACGATGTTGTTAATGTTCTGCATCTGCAACGACATCGTTACGCGATGCCATCAGTTAGTCCAATATGCAAATACATACATACAAATATACATATATTACACGGCCAGTAACTAAATTTTATCAACAACTCTGAGGTATTACTAGTAGGTTGGAGCACAAGTTTTTGTTTTGCATGTTGGTATTCCGCTTGCTATGGCTTTATTTATCGACTGTCGCTTTTTTATTTGTGTTTCACTGTTGCTTTTTGACTTTACATACTGTCATTTGGAGATAGATGGGCTGTGGACGCTAGAAAATGGAGTACCAAGTGGAGAAACCGGAAGATATTATTCTATTTAATAAAGGAGTGACTGCAGCGAAGGTGGCCAGAAACATTTGCACCGTGTGTGATGATAATGCCACTGGACAGACAGGGCAAGAAAATGATTTTCTGGTTTTAAGGAGGATCGTTCTGACAGTGACTCTCCAGGTTCAGAAAAACCTTCGGGGTATGATGATGCCATATTAAACACATTATTCCACAGTGATCCAAGTCAGTGTACACGAGAACCGGCAAATGTGATTGACTGTGATCAGTCCACCATCGTGCGACATTTGCATGCAATGGGGGAGACTTGAACGACATTTGCATGCAATGGGGGAGACTTGAAAACTGGGTGTATTGATACCGCATCTCTGCTTGCTCGTCATTTATTGGCTCTTGAATAACACCGACAATTCCTATCCTGCATCGTTAATGGTGACGAGAAATGGTTTCTTTATGCTGACGTAAGAAAAAGAAAGGAATGGTTAAGTCCAAACAAAGCAGCAACTCCCCGTAGAAAGACTTGCGTGTATCCGCAAAAGATAACGTTATGCATCTGGTGGAACAGCGGCGACGCGGTCAACAGCTGAGGCGTCTAGCAGATGCAATGCAAGAACAGTGAATAGGAAGAATGCGTGAAGAGACGCTACTCCATGACAAAGCCCGCAAGCATTCTGCTGAACTGAGAAACTCTATACAGTTGTTGGCATGGGAAGTAATTCCCCACCAGCATTTTTCACCTGATCTTGCGCCCTCAGAGTTTCACTTTTTCCTCTCTCCATTGAACAACCTACACGGAATTCACTTCCCGGATGAAAATGGGCTCCGAACATGTCTCGACGGGGTCTTCGCCTTAAAACCGTGCGACTTCTACAGTCGTGGAGTCGTAAAGTTACACCAGCGTTAGCAAGCTATTGTAACTACTGAAGGAGAACATATTATTGGTGACGACAGCCTCTGTTATGCGTATCTGTTGTGTTTAATAAACTTATGGAAAAAACGCCATGAACTTATGCACCGACCTAATACTATTTGCACATGATACAGTAATAACACAAGAAAGAATGACTCCAGCTAGCAATGATGATGATGATGATGATGATGATTGGTTTGAGGGGCTCTCAACTGCACAGTTATCAGCGCCCGTACAAATTCCCAACCTTTCTTCAGTCCAATCCCGCCACTTTCATTAATGATGATGAAATGATGAGGACAACACAAACACCCAGTCATCTCGAGGTAGGTGAAAATCCCTGACCCCGCCGGGAATCGAATCCGGGACCCGGTACTGGGGAAGCGAGAACGAGACCGCGAGCCCACGAGCTCCGGACAGCTAGCAATACTTCGTCTAAGACCCAGTTCTTACAGTTTCTGACACATAATTCAACAAAGCCCGACGTTTTAATTTCACCGAATGGGCGTATGATTTGTGAAACAGATCAGTTCAAATTTCTAGGTGTTCAGATAGACAATAAACTGTCGTGGAAAGCTTACGTTCAGGATCTTGTTCAAAGACTTAATGCTGCCATTTTTACTACTCGAACGGTATCTGAAGTAAGTGTTCGTTTGACACGAAAATTAGGCTACTTTGCTTATTTTCATTGGCTTATGTCGTACGGTATTATATTTTGGGCCAGCTCTTCCCATTCTAAAAGGATATATTTGGCTCAGAAACGGCTGGTTGGGGCAATGAGTGGTGTAAGTTCGCGAACCTCTTGTCGATCCCTGTTCACGAGTCCGGGTATTTTGACAATGGCCTCTCAATATATGAATTCTTTACCGTCGTTTCCTGTTAACAATACCAGCTTATTACCAATAATAAGCAGCTTTCACTCACTGCAGAACTCCAACCTGCATTTGGATCGGACTTCCTTAACTCTTGTGCAGAAAGCTGTGCAGTATACCGCTGCATCCATTTTCAATAAGCTACCACAAGAATTCAAAAATCTTAGCAGCAATCCACGCGCTTTCAAATCTAAACAGAATAGTTTTCACGCGGGTCACTCCTCCTATTCTGTTGAGGAGTTTCTTGAAAAATTAAGCCGATATTTATGTTGTATTGTTGACTGCGTTTATTGAAACTTATGGCCTGATTTTTCTGGGTCCATAAACATTTTATTATTATCTGTTATTGCTTTTATGTTGTAATTTCATGTACAGTGCTGACACGTTCGATGACCTCGGATACTTGCTCCTCAGTTTGATCCTACGAGACTTGACGTGTAAATAAAGTAAAACAAAATAAAAATGTACAGAATAGAATCTTAAAACTGCATCACATAACACCAATGTTACGGCGTTCCGAAATAAATACCCTATAGGTTTAAGACATTAAACAACAACGAAATAATGGAGAGGCTACTACATTTGAATTATCTAGGCTAATACGATCTATCATTATGACAATAATAAAGATGTTAAGCTGCACAGATATGGAGCAATGTGCGAAATACTAGATAGGACACGAAACTTCCTGGCAGATTAGAGCATTATAACACATCAACTCAGTGCCCCACGTTTTTTCAATTAGTTAATTATGTAATTTTAAAGTAATTTCTTGTGTACGGATGTATTTCATTAATTCTGACAGTGTTGACCATTTAAAAATTGTAATATAATTGTGATAATTGAAAAATAATGTCGTAAAAACTTTGTGTAGAAACGCTGGCAAAGTCGGGGACGTTCGTATTGTGCAGAATATTGACAATAACACCGTTGGGCGCTTGAGAATGCAGAACCAGTATCAAGCGTGGAAAGAGAGAGGTGAAGTGGCGGTGCTGTAATGCATGATGGAGAGTGTCCCAGAAATGGTGGTGTGAGCATGGCAAGGCATCTTGGAATTGTGAGCGAGCACGTATCTGGGCACAGTACAAGGAATGTAGGAAGAGTTGTTACTCGAAGAAGAGTATCGTGTGGCCCAAAACTATTAAAGCTTTCTCGTTGTCAAAGAACACCATTTTGCCAAGAATGGTCATTACAAAATGCGTCACGTCTCACCACCAGTAATTCACTACGAAGTAATATCAGGACAGGGATCTCCCTAGTTCTGTACAGTCCTTGCCAGCGTCACAGTTGCAGTGCTTGAACGCTGCAGTGGCCATGTAACTGAACCATAAAACCTTATGAGTGCTGCTAAGTATCCCGATTCATTAACCATCAGCACAGTCCTTACCTTCCTCCGTAAATACCGAGAAAGTCACAAATGAGAGAGATAATTCAATGAAGATGAAAGTAATGACATATGCAGTTTTAACTTAAATCAGCGAGTAACTAAATGCAATAACATTTAAAGTTCTCTGTGCATTGTAGTGTTTCTACTGCATCCAATCGGCAAAGTAAAAGTAATCTCAGTGTCAAAATGCGTATACCATTTCAACTAACGCGACTTATATACTTTTATGTTGTGTGTCTCGCAAATATTTCATATATTTGTGATTTTCGTAACACTGGCAGCGCAAAGGTGTCTTCCGAGGGAAGATTGATTATGAAGTAGGGGTTAGTCACAAAACCTCATGAGAGACAGCATTACAGTGAGTAACGTCATTCAGTACATTTCGCGTGGCGTACCTGATGCTAGCCAGTAACTATAACTGATTTCGATTAGTTACAAGTAATGTCAACTAATTTCTACTTAAATTAATACTGTTCACACTGTATGTGGCATTTACACTCAAAGTCGCGCACGTGCATTTGTGTCCCGCTGCTGCCTTCCTAACTCATTTGTGATTATTACGTAATTTCAACTTTATTTCAGCCACTAACAAACATAAACTTTTGCTTCTTTTTGAGATGGCGACCATAATTAATTAATCTGATACCTAAATTTCATGCGATCGTTTACTTATTAGAATTATTGTTAGTAATTCATTCAACCTATTACAAAATGTTATTTTCCGATCTCTTAATGTTCGTGATGAGTATTTATGCAATAGCGGCCAATTTATAACCATCTGCAATCTTTGAGTTAACATTTTTCTATAAAATCTACGCCTATTCCTGTTAAATAAGGAACATTAGGTACAAGGGTCATTAAAATCATTTATATAGAGAGAGTGTAGGTACGTTATAACTTAACTACAAACACGAAAAGATAGAAAAATTAAACTTTATAAAACTACGGTGATACCATTGCCGTTGCTCGGAACCGAAAGTTGGCTAAGTAAAAAGGAATATGAGAGCACAATCGCTAAGTAAAATGGAATATGAGAGCAAATTCGCTAAGTAAAAAGGAAGATGACCGCAAAATACAAGCTGCGGAGACGAAATTCTTGAGGGTAGTTGCACAAGAAGAGGTGCAATCAGAAATGTAAACGTCATTAATGAGTTGAGTATAACGCCATTAATGAGAAAATAACCGAATAGAAGACAACTGAAATGACAGTTCTTGAGTTTCTCCCGGCGTATTTGAGAATCAAAATATCCACGTGTATACCGCCGGTCTACAGTGTCCAACGGGCACAATATTTCGGCGATCATGCATGTCGCCATCATCAGGTGAATTGACGGACTGAGCTCCTGTGAACGTTCCGGCACAGAGATCCGTAATCTATGGCTGCTCAGAGGGAACTGGGTTCGGCGGCGGCGGCGGCCGATTTAAATACCCTCCGCCCGCGGCGCGCTCCCTTCGCTGTCAGTCGGTCAATTCACCTGATGATGGCGACATGTATAATCGCCGAAACATTGTGCCCGTTGGACACTGTAGACCGGCAGTACATCCGCGGATATTTTGATTAATTAATCTCCTACCTAAATTTTGTGCTATCATTTACTTATTTAAAATTATTGTTAGGAGCTAAATGTGAAGTTTCGGCGTACTGACCAGCGTCTTCATGAGCTGCGACAGCTCCTTGGTGACGACGGCGAACTTGATGAAGGCGGCGCCGATGTCGGGTTCCTGATCCTTGTCGAGAGCATTGCCGCCCAGCCTCTCCAGCGCGCGCGACAGGTACACCTCGTTGTCCACGTGCGCTGTAACACAAAGCACGCCCGTCACACCGGGTCCAAAACGGCACCGTAAAGTGGCGGCTCGCGACTGTTCGCTTTTGTCGGTAACCTAAAACAAACCAACGCACATCGCTGACGGTGGGAAATTTGTAAACCTGAACTGACGACAGACTAGGATAATATTAATACTGAGCGTATGCCATTGGTGGCCGGTAGACCCGTCGCGGGGCGGTTCGGCCGCCGCACCACAAGTTCTTTAACGCCACTTCGACGACTTTCGGGTGAATGAGGACGAAACGATGATGAAAGATACACAACACCTAGTCATCTCGAAGCAGAGAAAATCCCTGACTCCGCCGGGATCGAACCCGGGACCCCGTGCGCGGGAAGCGAGAACGCTACCGCAAGACCACGAACCGCGGACAGAGACTAGGATGAAGGGATGAAAAAAACTGACTGGTTCAAACTGATACCAGTATTTTTCGGTATGTGTTTGCTCTTGGTTATAACGCATTCTTTTACTTTTTACTAATGACTGAGTAAAAAACCGGGGCATCTATTTGCCATAGCAGCTATGCTAGAATTTTTTTTTAAAAAAACGAGTATTGTTTATTCGAAAATTTCCATTCCTTTCAAATATTGTGTTATTATACAAAATGGGAAGTGATCAGACCTTTTTTTTATAACGACCATCGAAATCTTGTATAGCTCTGCCTGAAATCGTCTTATTTATTGCCATCGAAAACAGAGGGCATAAGTTTAAAATCGTAAACAATAAGTTGAAAATATTACAGAAATAGAAGAACGGCCATACGAAAGACATATAAGGAGAGCTGGAGATTCTGGTGAAAAACAAGGGGACTGGCAAAAACTACTAAATGAAAAAAAAAACTGATTCCAAATCAATTAATTTCTTTATAAGTTTTTCAGGTATATTAATGTAATATCACTAAATATACACAATATTTACTTAGAGCACTTATACATGTAATTTTCAGAAAAATAAGATTTCGAATTAGATTAAGAAATTATATAATGCTGAAACAGAGATTTCTAAAGTAGATTTTGAACTGGAAGACATTTCCAGGGGTTTGTGTGGACTGTGATATAATTTACTGGCAATAAACTGCAGATTAAAACTGAAAAAACTCCAAACAGAAGGAAATTAAGGAGTTAGGACCTGCATAAACTGAAAGACCCAGAGGTTGTTGAGAGTTTCAAAGGGAGCATCAGGTAATCGTAGATTGAAACAGGAGAAAGGAACCCACAGTTACAAAGTTTGTAGCTTCAGAGAAAGACTTTGATAATGCTGTCGAGACTACATTCTTTGAAATTCTGAAGCTAGCAAGGATGAAATGTAGCAGGAGGTTATTAACATCTTGTGCAGAAAGGAGACTACAGATACAAGAGCCGAAGGGGACGAAAGGAGAACAGTGGTTGAGAAGGGCGTGAGACAGGGTTTTATCCTATCCCGGCTGTTATTCAAGGTGTACAATTAGCAAGCAGAAAAGGAAACAAAGGAGAAATTTGAAAGAGGAATTACTGTTTAGAGGGAATATAAAAACTATTGTTTTCCGCTGATGGCACTGTAAGAACTACGGAAGCGTGTCATGATTCCACATGCCAAAAAGATTTTTCTTAATATCATCCACGAACGCCGGAGAAGCTACTTAAATAAACAAATACCACAAGAGCAAGCTCAGTTTGTGCACAATAAAACAAAACGAGAGTGGAGTCCCAGTATCAGACAGCTAATTAAAAAATACAGGGAATTCAATACCCCTTTAGTTCTTTGTGCAGCGGACTAGCAGAAATGGGCGGTCCTGATCATTTTACCATCATTAGAAATCAGACAACATAAAACTACTTCAAATCCTTTTCATCGCCGGTTCTACTTAACATCTATGGAGAATATGTTTTATGGGTGACAATGAGCTATGTCACCCGGCTACAATTGTTCGCGATTGGTCTGAAGGGCATTCTGGACAGTTAGGGCGAATGATTTGGCCACCCAGATTACCCGACATGAATAGTATCGAACATTTATGGGACATAATGGAGAGGTGAGTTCGTGCACACAGCCCTGCACCACTAACGCTCTCTCTGCTACGGCCGGCTGCAGAGGCAGCACGGGGCAGTATTTGCGCAGAAAACTCCCACAACTTGTTGAGTCCACGCCACGCCGAGGTGCTGCACTAGGCCGGGCAGGCAAAGGTCCGACACGATATTATGAGGTGTCCTGTGACTTTTTGTCGTCTCAGTTTGAAACCGAGACATATCCGTGAATGCAGCCTCTGTCAAAGTATTTAACAGGTGCTCAATATGGCCACCACTTGCGGCGCAGCAATCATTAATAGGTGCGCGATGTTCACTGAAATCGCTGACGTGAATTGCCTCGGAAGGCAGTTTGGGAATTTTTTTCACAGTGTTGCCTACCTACAGGTGCGAACTAATTCGACGTGACAGTAGGCAGCGGATGGCTTGTCTGACACGCCTGCTCCCAAGGGCGGCTACGTTGCGGCGAGTATGATGAATCGATACTTGGAGAAATACTGTCCACTCACGTCTGTTCCTTTATGCCCCGTACTTGCGACTTGTCTTCTGAAACCCCTCGAGGTACTTATGAATATGGTTGTCTATACCATCATCTTTGATGTAGCCTAGTATCTTGTGGCCAGCTAATTTCTTCGCGCTGGAAGCGTTGCAAACATTAGTGATGCTGAAATCCGTAGTGCGCTATGGCAGTTGACAGAAGTGTGCCATTCCATTTACAGCTTCTGGACGCTTCATTGGTGTAATTTAATAAAGTGTTTCTCCGCCAATGCAGGCGACACACAACTTTCTTGCTGCATCGTAGTGTACCAAACAGACAAATATCCAAGTCACAAATAAATTCGAAAAGGTAAAAAAATCTTAGTCTATCTTATGTTGATGGCATAAGCTATGGAACCAGCAGTGGTCTGACTGACGCAATAAATCCGTCACTTTTTGTATCGAAATATTAGACTCATCAATTAGTATGGCTCCAGCTATTCCCATCGGGCACTTCGCACCACAGACGGGCACGGCATTCCCGCGCCCGTCGCCGCAATTGGACGCAATTGGTTAATGGCTGGCAGACCTGTCCCCGTGTGTAGCCCACCTCCCCCCACTCCACACCCCAGCGTTCTCGAGGCTGGCCGCCACGACCGGGCTTCGCGCAATCTGCAGCCACCTTCTAGTCCCCGCGTAATCTCCTAGCACTGGCGGAGATTCGCGGCGTCCGAGGAGGATAATGATCGCCTTCTGAATCTCACATTGTCTCATTTCCACCATAAGTCTGCTCCTCACCAGTGCACTCCATAAGACACCTTACAGAGTGTGGCGGAGAGTACTTATGCTACTACTGTCACCCAACTCCCTCCTTTCTCCCGGCCCTTTCGCGAATGGTGTGTGGGAGGAACAACTGCCGGTAATCCTCAGTATTACCTCTAAATTATACTTATAGCGAGAACATACACCATATCTGTGGTGTGCGTACTGTAAGACCTTCAGGACACACACCATCAGATTATTTGACTTGTCGCTCTAACGAAGTAGGCGAGTGTCGGCATTATGTCTCGAGGTCAACTTCATTAATTTTCACACACATTTATTAAAATAATAACAAGCATACAAATTACTTAACTTGGTTCTGGATGCTATTTACAATTGACAATCTGAAGTTCCTATGGTATTGGTAAGTTAATCTTATCCACACATATATCTCTGATACTTGACAAAAGTGTCTATACATTTATCTTCATGGCTATGTACAGGAATATGGTAATCTTATTAGGCGCAGACTGAAACTTGACTATAGACTGGTACAGACAAATGTAGAACTCGTACAGACTGGTACGGACTAATGCAGATGGGTACAGACTGGTGCCAACAAATGCAGACTGACTAATAGCAGGTCTGTTCACTCGTTATCATACCTCGCGCATTCATGTATCATTGCGCAAGTGTGATCCGCGAGGAGAAAAGGTTCTACGTAAGCACCAATCTCATTGGCTGCGTTACATATTAATACGAGGATTGGCGGAATCAGAATTTGCTCCGTCTCTATGACAGCGCCATCTCGTAGTGCAGAGACGGAAGAGCGCTGCGCCTGCGCTGTTGTGCTTAGCGAGGCGCGCTCTAGTGGGAAAGTTGTGTACGCGCTGACCACGCGCAACTATGTACACAACAATATCCCTATAAGTATATAGTTCTGGCATCACCAGCCTGACCTTCCTCGGGTAATAGGCACACATATTACCCGAACTCTTACGGGACTTGGTAAGAATGTCTTCCAAGAGTAATGAGTGTGTTAGGCAGGGACAATACGAATGTGGTGTGTGGACATGTGAGGTGAGAATGTGGGTCTCGCGGGAGGAGTGCGCGGGATATTCCCTGCAGTCGCACTATCCTCTGTGCCCTCGGTGGCTGAGATAGATAGAGCGTCTGCCATGTAATCAGAAGATCCCGGGTTCGGTCCCGGTCGGGGCA
Source organism: Schistocerca gregaria (assembly GCF_023897955.1). Classification (NCBI taxonomy): domain Eukaryota; kingdom Metazoa; phylum Arthropoda; class Insecta; order Orthoptera; family Acrididae; genus Schistocerca; species Schistocerca gregaria. The sequence continues at coordinate 128,644,053 of NC_064920.1, read as the reverse complement.
CACATTTTCACCTGTCCCCGTTGATACATACCAACACCCGTCAGCAGCTGAAGGTATTAATATGTAATTCTAAGACCTCAAATTTCTGCATTTCCCCCGATTTTGTTGAGGATATCTGCGAACTGTTAAGAGGATTTGGGGAGACACGACGAGTAGACTGGATGTGGGGTTTAGGCGGTTTCCCACATCCGACTGGTGAATACCAGGCTGTCCTCAATTACACGACTGGCAAACCTTTCGAACACGTTCTGACACTGTCACATGGTATAACACTAGACGAAGCCAAAGGGCGGTACAGAAATTCTGTTCCGGGAGGAGGAGGGCGGTGTTTTAAGGCAACAGGGAGGGCATCGGGCCACCCACTACCACGAACATCGCCAAATCTACATTAATACGTCGCGTCCGCGAAGACACGGCATGAGACCGGGAAATTGAAGAAGCCACGCAAAATTGTAAAGTGTTCGTAACTGTTGTATGACGACGTACACGGGCAGCTAAGTTTGGACGGTGACTAGCTTTGTCTCAACTGCTGAACTTCTTTCCTTCGATTATGTCACTTATAGGTTCTTTAAATGAAAGTTGGAGCCCTTCAGCGTAGAGCTCCAAGTCTAACAAGAGGGTGAGACGCCCAGAACTGTAACAGTACCGTCAACGCATCACGCTAGGAACGCTGAATGGTCAATGTTGTAACAATTCGTCGACCAGTGGGAGGTCACTGTTCGGAACGGCCTACCTTAGGGAGCGACCTGTAGACATCCAGACCATCAGAAATGGAGCACTTCCTCAATTGGAGAGGAAGTCTGACAGTCTTGTCGGAAAAGCCCCGGCATCGCTTCAATTGCTTCAGGAGAACTTTAATCGCAGTGAATGAATGAACAATTTTCTTTAATTGCTCACGTCTTTCTCACACACACGCTTCTAGTGTCTTAGTCACACTGGCGAAGAGGTAGTGGCAGGCGCAAATGACTTCGGGAGGAGACATTTAGTTCTCTGTGGTGGACAGACATCCACGCTAAGAATCTGAAGAAAAAACAGGCAAGAAAGTGTTCTCCCAGACTTTGCGCCGTCGTGTTGCTCACAAGTTTCTTTCGATCGCACCCCGTCTCAGATTTAATGGTAACGTGGCCCATTGGATAGCGTGCCAAAAACTGAACACAGATCAAGCATGAAAGGAGGAAGAAAGGTTGCTGAATTGTGGGAAAAAAACAAAATAGAAACAGTGAAAGTTGCAAGATCAGCATATGCAACATCGAGCGACACTGAATGACCGTGACGTTGTGGTCACGTGGTCACACGATGTTGGATTGCGAAGGAGGGATCCCGGTTGAAATCTCCCTCGAGCCTCATCCTTTTTTCACTAAATTACGAATTCTCCGTCTGCTCACTAACGTGTAAATTCGCTGTACCCAAATTTTTGTCTGTATCGTGATGTAACGTCCATTTGCAACAGGAACGTGTAACGAAGGGACCTCCAGACATACGTACCTCCTACTTGTTCTACACAAGTACCACATGTTACGCCTCTTGCGTTCCGTTTTGGAAGTTTTGACTCTTGAATTCCTTCTTTGTGACATTGTTCGTACCCCATTATTTGTTGTTTTAATTTCTGTGAGTGGTCTATGAGGCATGCTGCTGTCACTATTTAACATATTTACTTGCGACGATAATATATTCTTACTACACGACTCAATCTGTAACGAATGTATAGTATGACAATTGCCAAGACTACAGAAGGAAAACAGACACGCCAATGACCTGACGGACAGATACATAAATTTGTGAAAAAAAGGAGGGGGGGGGGGCGCATGAGAGAGGTTTGAAAACGGATCTGCCGCTTTGCAGTCCGATACCGTGACGCACAACCATGACGCCGTGTTCCTGCTGGGCGCTCGAACTGCATACCCTGAGCTTGGACCGTTCACTGCCTCCATTGTGCTTCTTTTTTCACAGTTCAGAACGGCTCCTTCCTGCTTTCGTGCTTGATCCGTGTTCGGTTTTTGACGGGCTATCCGCTGAGCTATCTTACCACTACATCTGAGGGGAGCTTCCCTTGTCGGAACGAGCGCATAAGCTCTGCGGCGCTGGTAGCTGGGAGTGCTTTAAACGCGGCGACAGCTTCTGCGCTCGGAGCTTTTCAGCGAACCCATTACGACTAAAAGCGGCAGCCTATTCTTTGTGATCTGCATTCCTGACCAAAGGGCTCGCAGACTGCCGCTGTAACGTGGGCGCACAGGCACAGTGTCTCAGGCCACACTGCCGACACCTCCATGACCCCTTATTTCCTACCGTGTTATAACTGTTCCACTTTTCAGAAGGTCTACGCACGAACCAGAACCTCTGTAGGCGGACTGCGATCGCCGACCGTTGCACGTAAGTGTGGCAGGTGGCGTCTCGGTCACAGCCGAAAAAAAAAAGCTACACCAGTTGGGTCGGTATTACACTATCAAATTTCTTTGAAAGACTTGCTTTGTCAAATATATTTGACTCAGTGCAGTAAGGAAATTTTGTCAAATGTTTCTTTTCATCAAATTCATTTGATCAAATCTAGCGCCACGCCTTAGTTTAGAAGAAAGAAAACGATCGTCTTCTGTTTACTGCAGGTGGTTGACGTGTATATATCCCCGTGGCGCATGGCTTCCACTACAGCGGACAGCGGTTAATGGTCGCTCCTTTGGCGTTTTCAGTCGGTTCTGGCGTTGCGAACGCACTCGGCCCACTGCAGAGGGCACTCCCTACCGCTGTTGTGCCAAGCGTACCTCTGCAGCCCCGTGACTGGCCATTAAAAGCTGTCCACTGCCGTGAAAAACCATGTACCACAGGGATAAAGCAAACTGCGAAACATTAGGTGTTGTATAAATGGGGTGGGGGAAGCACATTCAAAATGAGAGAGTAATATTTCGCAGCTAACTGTGACACTATAAATATGGAAATTATGTTTTATGATCTGAGATACAACAAAATGTTTTTCCCTTTTTATGCAAGGAGATGGAAATCTACTCTTTTTCTTCAAAGTGAATTACAACAGTCTGTACTGACAGATATAAGCAGTCAAAACCAGGGTAGATGCAAGGGTAGTTCATTGTCACCACTGATGTTTATTTGTTCACTCAAAACGGAATTAATGAGAAAATATTAGCTCAATGCGATTCATTGATGATGAAGCAGTGGCTGTTGAAAGTGAATAGGAATTGAACTTTTGCGCTAAAAGCAGTGGAACATGTGTTAACTTTTGTTCGAGATATGCACAAACAAAAGAAAGCGTCACAGCCGGACATGTAGAGGACTAAATGTTGCAGCCGTCAAAGAGAAACTTGTTAGGTACACGCAAGGTATAGAAGCACGGACAAGGCCAAAAAGTCATCCATAAGATAAATAGCAACTTATGTCCAAGAATGTAAAAATCGTGCAAATTTTGAATGTATGAGAATGAACTTGAAACACGTAAAGAAATTCATGATATGAAACTACAATCGGGCTAAAGCATCAGAAAGTATTTGGCGACAACGCGGATATAATCTGTTCCTTTGAAACTGAAACACATCAGGTCACTGTTAATGCATCATGTCGAAGGATTTTAATGATACGGTTACGACTCGACTATTACCAACTGTATACATTACACTGCCCATTTTATTATTGTATGTTGACATTAACAGGAGGAGGGACAGTTTAATTACATTTCGCATTCGCGTTGGGAAATCAATGGCTCGGTTAGTGACTGGGAACTATGAAACTAAGAGCATTAAAAATAGCAATTTCTAAGCTGATATCGTGCAGCTCTTCTGTGCCAGCCCTTCTGAAGGAACTACGACGAAATATTTGATGACAGTATAAAATCGATTTTGTGCTACGTCAAAGATCTTTGTCATAGAAATGAGATGAATATTTTATAAAATTTCTTTATCAAAGAAAAAGCCTTACGTAACGATACTGTCGCTGCAAGTCAGTACTGCAGCTGCCTATTTCAGTCTGTACACGATGGAGAGGTTGAAGCTGCAATGCTCTTCTCCTGTGATCAAGCGTGACTGCACTTAGCGGGGTGCGTGCAATCACAGAGGAGTCGATGATGGGGCTCTGAAAAACATCAATGGCTGCCTCTCTGCACAGTGTGAACATAGGAATGTCATGAGCAATCAGCGCAACACGAATTGCTGGACTGATATTTGTCTACCCAGCCGTAGCTTTTCCTACGCATGAGAATAGCTTGTGCTAAATTTAATTTATTGCAGATGACTACGAAAATCAATTATGTAAAGTTCGAATACTGTATTAATCGTGTGCCGCTGGGCGCGCTCGACGCTATTAAATGTCTAGGCCTAACGATGCAAAGCAACATTAAAAGGAACAAGCACGGAAGCTCAATTGATGGGAAAACGAACGTTCGACCTCACATCTCTATCTACATCTACATCTACGTGATTACTCTGCTATTCACAATAAAGTGCCTGGCAGAGGGTTCAATGAACCACCTTCAACCCGTCTCTCTACCGTTCCACTCTCGAACGGCACGCGGGAGAAACGATCACTTAAGTTTTTCTGTGTGAGCCCTGATTTCTCTTATTTTACCGTGATAATAATTTCTCCCTACGTAGGTGGGTGGCAAGAGAACGTTTTCGCAATCGGAAGAGAAAACTGGTGACTGAAATTTCAAGAGAAGATTCTGTCTCAACGAAAAACGCCTTTGTTTTAACGATTGTCACTCCAATGCACGCATCATGTCTGTGACACTATCTCCCCTATTTCGCGATAATACAAAACGAGCTTCCCTTCTTTGTACTTTTTCGATGTCATCCGTCAGTCCCACCTGATGCGGATCCCACAACGCACAGCAATACTCCAGAATAGGGTGGACAAGCGTCGTGTAAGCAGTCTCTTTAGTAGACCTGTTGCACCTTCTACGTGTTATGCCAATGAATCGCAGTCTTTGGTTTGTTCTACCCAGAATACTATCTGTGTGATAGTTCCAATTTAGGTTATTTGTAATTGTAATCCCTAAGTATTTAGCTGAATTTACTGCCTTCAAATTTGTGTGACTTATCGCCTAATCGAAATTTACCTGATTTCTTTTAGTACTCATGTGAATAACTTCACACTTTTCTTTATTCAGGGTAAACTGCCACTTTCTGCACCATACAGATATCTTGTTGTTGTTGTGGTCTTCAGTACTGAGACTGGTTTGATGCAGCTCTCCATGCTACTCTATCCTGTGCAAGCTTCTTCATCTCCCAGTATTTACTGAAACCTGCTCCCTGCCGCCGTTGGATAAGCAGCTGCAGCAGCAAGTCGTATACTCCTAGCTCACTCATTTGTTACATAGTTTAATTCTTAATTTCTTTGCGTGTTTTTGGTACTTGCATTGCTTAATTCATAAATTTCGGGCGTATTATAGTACTTGAGAATTGTAGCATCGCGTTTTAGTACCTGTATAGTGTAAAATCGCGTAGTCTCCTTCCGCCGCCAAGCAGTGTGTCAGCAGTGCGCAAGTAGCAGCATTACTCCATTTACTAGGCACTCTTGTATTTTAATAACCGTTTAAATTTTGTGTCGAATTTTTGTGCTCTCTGTAGATTAATTCAAACGTTCTTTGCACAACAGTTTTTAGCATGGATAGGGACTGCAACTGCTGTGTTCGGATGCAGGCTGAGTTGGCATCACTTCGTTCCCAGCTTCAGGCAGTGGGAGCTCCAATGTCAGGCGCGTAATGGGGCCCCTTAGGGATATGGCAGCAAGAGAGGGGAAGAAAACCAATGTGCACTCCGTGTGCATAACGGGGGGAGTCATTCCAGATGTGGAAAGGGTCCTTCCGGTTGCCATGAAGGGTACAGGGTGCACCCATCTGCAGGTGGTCGCTCATGTCGGCACCAATGATGTGTGTCGCTATGGATCGGAGGAAATCCTCTCTGGCTTCCGGCGGCTATCTGATTTGGTGAAGACTGCCAGTCTCGCTAGCGGGATGAAAGCAGAGCCCACCATCTGCAGCATCGTCGACAGGACTGACTGCGGACCTTTGGTACAGAGCCGAGTGGAGGGTCTGAATCAGAGGCTGAGACGATTCTGCGACCGTGTGGGCTGCAGATTCCTCGACTTGCGCCATAGGGTGTTGGGGTTTCGGGTTCCGCTGGATAGGTCAGGAGTCCACTACACGCAGCAAGCGGCTACACGGGTAGCAGGGGCTGTGTGGCGTGGACTGGGATGTTTTTTAGGTTAGATGGCCTCGGGCAAGTACAGAAAGGGCAACAGCCTCAAAGGGTGCGGGGCAAAGTCAGGACATGCGGGGACCAAGCAGCAATCGGTATTGTAATTGTAAACTGTCGAAGCTGCATTGGTAAAGTACCGGAACTTCAAGCGCTGATAGAAAGCACCGAAACTGAAATCGTTATAGGTACAGAAAGCTGGCTGAAGCCAGAGATAAATTCAGCCGAAATTTTTACAAAGGCACAGACGGTGTTTAGAAAGGATAGATTGCATGCAACCGGTGGAGGCGTGTTTGTCGCTGTTAGTGGTAGATTATCCTGTAGTGAAGTAGAAGTGGATAGTTCCTGTGAAATATTATGATTGGAGGTAACACTCAACAACCGAGCTAAGTTAATAATTGGCTCCTTTTACCGACCTCCCGACTTAGCAGCATTAGTGGCAGAACAGCTGCGAGAAAATTTGGAATACATTTCACATAAATTTTCTTAGCATATTATATTCTTAGGTGGAGATTTCAATTTACCCGATATAGACTGGGATACTCAGATGTTTAGGACGGGTGGTAGGGACAGAGCATCGAGTGACATTAGGCTGAGTGTACGTCCGAAAATTACCTCGAGCAATTAAACAGAGAACCGACTCGTGGAGATAACATCTTGGACGTACTGATGACAAACAGACCCGAACTTTTCGACTCTGTAAGTGCAGAACAGGGAATCAGTGATCATAAGGCCGCTGCAGCATCCCTGAATATGGAAGTTAATAGGAATATAAAAACAGGGAGGAAGGTTTATCTGTTTAGCAAGAGCAATAGAAGGCAGATTTCAGACTACCTAACAGATCAAAATGAAAATTTCTGTTCCGACACTGACAATTTTGAGTGTTTATGGAAAAAGTTTAAGGCAATTGTAAAATGCGTTTTAGACAGGTACGTGCCGAGTAAAACTGTGAGGGACGGGAAAAACCCACCGTGGTTCAACAACAAAGTTAGGAAACTACTGCGAAAGCGAAGAGAGCTTCACTCCAAGATTAAACGCAGCCAAAACCTCTCAGACAAACAGAAGCTAAATGATGTCAAAGTTAGCGTAAGGAGGGCTATGAGTGAAGCGTTCAGTGAATTCGAAAGTAAAATTATATGTACCGACTTGACAGAAAATCCTAGGAAGTTCTGGTCTTACGTTAAATCAGTAAGTGGTTCGAAACAGCATATCCAGACACTCCGGGATGATGATGGCTTTGAAACAGAGGATGACACGCGTAAAGCTGTAATACTGAACACCTTTTTCCAAAGCTGTTTCACAGAGGAAGACAGCACTGCAGTTCCTTCTCTAAATCCTCGCACAAACGAAAAAATGGCTGACATCGAAATAAGTGTCCAAGGAATAGAAAAGCAACTGAAATCACTCAACAGAGGAAAGTCCACTGGACCTGACGGGATACCAATTCGATTCTACACAGAGTACGCGAAAGAACTTGCCCCCCTTCTAACAGCCGTGTACCCCAAGTCTCTAGAGGAACGGAAGGTTCCAAATGATTGGAAAAGAGCACAGGTAGTCCCAGTCTTCAAAGAGGGTCGTCGGGCAGATGCGCAAAACTATAAACCTATATCTCTGACGTCGATCTGTTGTAGAATTTTAGAACATGTTTTTTGCTCGAGTATCATGTCGTTTTTGGAAACCCAGAATCTACTCTGTAGGAGTCAACATGGATTCCGCAAACAGCGATCGTGTGAGACCCAACTCGCTTTATTTGTTCATGAGACCCAGAATTTATTAGATACAGGCTCCCAGGTAGATGCTATTTTCCTAGACTTCCGGAAGGCGTTCGATACAGTTCCGCACTGTCGCCTGATAAACAAAGTAAGAGCCTACGAAATATCAGACCAGCTGTGTGGCTGGATTGAAGAGTTTTTAGCAAACAGAACACAGAATGTTGTTATCAATGGAGAGACGTCTACAGACGTTAAAGTAACCTCTGGCGTCCCACAGGGGAGTGTTATGGGACCATTGCTTTTCACAATATATATAAATGACCTAGTAGATAGTGTCGGAAGTTCCATGCGGCTTTTCGCAGATGATGCTGTAGTATACAGAGAAGTTGCAGCATTAGAAAATTGTAGCGAAATGCACGAAGATCTGCAGCGGATAGGCACTTGGTGTAGGGAGTGGCAACTGACTCTTAACGTAGACAAATGTAATGTATTGCGAATACATAGAAAGAAGGATCCTTTATTGTATGATTATATGATAGCGGAACAAACACTGGTAGCAGTTAATTCTGTAAAATATCTGGGAGTATGCGTGCGGAACGATTTGAAGTGGAATGATCATATGAAATTAACTGTTGGTAAGGCGGGTACGAGGTTGAGGTTCATTGGGAGAGTCCTTAGAAAATGTAGGACATCAACAAAGGAGGTGGCTTACAAAACACTCGTTCGACCTATACTTGAGTATTGCTGATCAGTGTGGGATCCGTACCAGATCGGGTTGACGGAGGAGATAGAGAAGATCCAAAGGAGAGCGGCGCGTTTCGTCACAGGGTTATTTGGTAACCGTGATAGCGTTACGGAGATGTTTAGCAAACTCAAGTGGCAGACTCTGCAAGAGAGGCGCTCTGCATCGCGGTGTAGCTTGCTCGCCAGGTTTCGAGAGGGTGCGTTTCTGGATGAGGTATCGAATATACTGCTTCCCCCTACTTATACCTCCCGTGGAGATCACGAATGTAAAATTAGAGAGATTCGAGCGCGCACGGAGGCTTTCAGACAGTCGTTCTTCCCGCGAACCATACGCGACTGGAACAGAAAAGGAAGGTAATGACAGTGGCACGTAAAGTGCCCTCCGCCACACACCGTTGGGTGGCTTGCGGAGTATGAATGTAGATGTAGATGTAGAACCTACATCCTTCTGAATCTGCTTAATGTATTCATCTCTTGGTCTCCCTTTCTGATTTTTACCCTTCACGCTGCCCCACAATGCTAAATTTGTGATCCCTTGATGCCTCAGACTTACGTCTTATCTAAATCATTTTGCAAGTCGTTTTGATCATCTGATGACTTTACGGTTCATTAGGGGAATTTTGGGAGAGTGCCGTTCATCTATAAGCGAGACGTCGAACAGCACACTTGTGCGACGTGTCACTGAGTACTGGTCGAGTATTTGGTGTCTTCACCAGGTCGGATTAAAGAAGACATAGAAGCAATTCAGAGAGTGCTGCTACTTTTTCTGCCAGTAGGTTCAAAGAGCAGGCAAGTGTTACGGAGATGCTTCACGAACTAAAACGGGAATCCCTGGAGGGAAGAAGACGTTTATTTCGCGAAACGCCAATGACGAAGTTTACAGAACCGGCATTTGCGACAGTCTGCAGAACGATCCTACTGCCACCATCACACATGTCACGTAAAGCATGAGAAATAAGGGTTCGTATAGAAGCATATACACTACCTCATCAAAAGTATCTGAACACCTGTTACTGGACATTAACATGTGGAGTGTTCACCCTTCGCCTTTATGGTTGTTTGAACTCTACTGGGGACACTTTCAATGAGCTGTCTGAATGTCTGTGGAGGAATGGCAAACCATTTTACCTCAAGTGTCGAAATAATGTTGGACTCTGGGATCTGGAGCGAAGTCGAGGTTCTGACTCATTCCTTGCATTCGTTGCATTAGATTGAGGTCGGGTCTCTGCTCTGACAATTCATTTCAGGAATGTTATTGTCCACAATCCACTGTCTGAGGGACGCTGCCTTATGACAGGCTGCATTCTCATACTGATACAATGAATAGTCATCTCCGAACTTTTCCTTTCTACACAGTACACAATGTTGTAAAATGTGTTGATATCCCTCTGCGTACAGTGTTTTCTTCAGCGTAATTAGCGAACCGCGCCCTAACCGCGCAAAATACCCCCATACAGTAATACCATCGCACTAGACACGATGGCAGGTAACGTTCTCCCGGCAAGACCCTTCCATGGGATTGCCACAGGGTACAGAGTGATCCAGAACTCCAAATCACTCGTTTCCAGTCATCCACTGTCCGTTGGAGTCGCTCTTCATACCACCTCAAGTGTCGCTTATTACTGACTACACAAATGTGTGGTTTATGATGACCTGCTGGACCATTATTTTTAGCTCCCTACGCCCACTCATTCTGATAACTGAACTGCTGTCGGCACTTTGAACTCCTCCTGCTGATTTCATGCCGTCGCTGTTCCTTCTCGTTTCCACATAACAAATCAGATTACCAACAGTCGACACGGGCCTTTACTGACTGATAACTGGCGACACGACTCTCACTGCCAGGGCGGTAAGGATGATTGGGTCGGCAAGCTGGATGTGGTGTGAAGCCACTGCAGTCGCTGGCCGGCCGTCCCGTGTGGCAGTGACCAGCTGTGTTCGCCCTTCAGCTTCCGTCTACCCATTCTGACGTCTAGCGTATCCACTCGATACACCTCCTTCAGCCTTTCATGAATACGGTTGGGCGTTTCACCTTGCGCAATAAGGAATACTAACAAAGGAAGCCGTCGTATATGGCACGTCAAAATCGGCCAGTCTCTAAACCAATACAAAGTTCCCGTCCGTTAATGAAAGACGCTGTAACTGGAATGGGCTGTAGAACGTGGTTTGCGGGAGTGCGCCAAATTCACGACTGTTACATTACTAACCTAATGAAACAGAAAAAAATACGAGTAATTGTTTTCTGACTGGCCCTCGTTATTGTCCAACTCGTGTAGCATATATAACGTCGCTGCTGCAAGAAATCGCCGATGCTTGGAACTAGAAACAGCTACCGGTGTGTAAAACAGTTTCTCTGATAATGATAGTATAACCTTAGAAACGCGTAGTGGGTGGAGCAAAAACTTGGCGACTGATGCAGAATCAGTTTCTTCCCCGATATTCTGTCAGTAATTTGTTTCTTTATCAAGCTACGGAGCGGGAAAGTGTCGAAGGATTTCTGGAAGTCAAAAAACATCACATCATCCTAAGCACGTTACCTGTCTGCGTTCTGCATCCAATCGGCGAACAGAGCTCACCTTCGATACTTGCACAATCGCTATTCATTCCTACATATGATTATTTCAGCCCACAGAATGGTGATCATACACGAGCATAGTGAAGTTTTGTTTCCAATGTTAATTGCATGTTTCCAGGACGCCGAGCCTCGCAATAGGACTCCAAAAATCCGTCATCGAATATCCGATTCGTCAGTTTGCTTTCTGGTGATGCCCTAGGTGTGCGTGGCGTAGCACTGATCCCCTTCGTGTAAGCGGCTCTGTGGCCAGGTCACAGGTCACAGGTCACAGAACACCTGTTGATGGAACGGAATTTAGTGCTGAGCGGACGCTGCACTTGAAAGGTCGCCCTTCCGGCGAAGAGTCTCGCTGCGACACGCTGCCTGCAGTGCGTGTGTGTGTGTGTGTGTGTGTGTGTGTGTGTGTGTGTGTGTGTGATAGAGAGATAGACAGACATAGTATATAAACTGTCTAAAAAAGTGTGTGTACAATTTTTTTAGTGTTTAGAAGAGATAAAAACAAACGCTTTTCATGTTACAAAAACGTCATAGGTGCGCACCGTCTTCCTCCGAGAGGGTCTGTGAAAAATTTGACTCCTAGTCATGTTCAGAGACAGTGTGATGAATTTTCGTTTAGAAATGTTGCTGAAACTGTCGGCCGTTTACATTAATGGACAACTGGTATCTGAGCGCTAACGACTGTCGAACACTCTGAAAACAACCAGGTGTTTCACGACTAATGGCTGCAGCTTCAGCCAAACTGGGAACAAGGTCTTCTGCAGTATCTAGCGGTGTCTCATATATCAAACATTTCATCTCTCCTCCCTTGCCCCCACCCCCTCTCCGCGTGCCACAAAAGCAAATCGACAGGAGGAAAGCAAAATCTCTCAATATTACTTAAGTCAGATCTTCATTGACTCTTGTTAGTGGGAACACGGTGCTGCTGCGACATTTTGTCACCCTATGTGTGTTACGTTTGCTACAATCCTTGCCCGTAACTATTTTGAAGTGAGAAAGTTGCCACCTCTATGTCGACTCATAAAAATACGTGTTTCTTTCTTACTTCTGAATTTTAACATACGCTAAATACAAAAAAACATCTGAGACTATGAAGGTAACTCCTCTGCCTGAAGTGATGAGGATTATGCCTACCTCTCTAGGCGTAGCATTTTCTTTAGTAAATCATATCTAAGTGGCGCTCAAAAAGTTTCCGTTTGAGGGCGCTTCTGCAACGTATATGCAACGTGGCACGACTCCAGTGCGGATATGTAAGGACCGAAGTGCAAGGAAGGGACTAGTGTGGTATTCGTGAGTGCGGTAAACGCGGAAACGCGAACTGTGGCGACCATATTAACGAATGTGACCAAATAGCACCCACGAGCTGTTATTCTTTTATTCTTTCCTTGGCCGCCGAAGGACAAACACCGGTAGATACCGATCGGAGAACGAAGAATGTGTGTGTGTGTGGGGCAGCACGCCTGTGGGAAGCTACAATTGTGGAATAGTGCTCGACAAGAGGTGCTGCCGGTTGATGATAACGCACGTCCCCACATCAACACAGAAGTTACGCCATCCCAAGTGACAGAAACCCGAGCACCCGCCCTATAGTCCTGATCTCTCCCAGTGCTATTATCACGCCTTCGGTTCCTTAGAAAAAGTACCTGAACGGTCCACAATCGTTGTCGGAAGACGTGCGGCAGGCAGTTACGGATTTCTTCACGCAGCATGACATAGTGTTTTACGAAACGGATATCTTCAACCTGGTGGGTCCGTAGGATGATTGCCACAATGTTCAAGCGGATATTGCCTCATTGGCCTACCGATTCTGGACTGTGAATCTTCACGAATATAGCGAAACGCGTCTGGCAGTTAAGAGGGAAAAATACCAAGCAATAATTGTGATTATAGATTGTTTTTATTGTTTTAATAACTGAGGATGAGACTGGCACAATACGAGCTTAGAGGTACACTGCGTCAGCAGAAGCATTCGGGACACCGGCTTCGGAAGAAGCGAAAGTTTTCCTGGCGAACCACCGGACCAGGAGCAGTTTCCGAATAATGTGCACGTGCTAACCAGCTTTGCGTGACATTACAATTGCCGGGAATCAAAAGTCAACCCGGAACGGCGCTGCACTAACCTCTGGACGCTGCCACAAATCACAATTAATTACGGGAGCGACGAGGGGGAGGGGGGCGGTCGAATTCCCGGCGCCAAACTCGTTGAGAGAGGGCGTGAGCGCCCCGCCGCCAGCGAGGGGGAGGCTTCCCCCAAGTTTATTACCGCACGCAGGCAGCGCGAGCAGGCGGCTGCAATATCCGGGAGGGCGCAGGCCGCGCTAACCACAGCTACACTCCCACTGCACGCTCCACGCGGCCCCAGGCACTGCTGCGCAGCTCCGTCAGTGGCGTGGAACGAGCACCGGAGGAGTAACGCGTATCATTACCACTGTTACTTCTTTCACAGAACGGGTGTCCATAACGATGTATAATATACAATAAAAGCTTTCGCCACGCTTTATGTACTATCCTCTTTTAAATTCCGAAATTAAAAAATGGTTCAAATGGCTCTGAGCACTATGGGACTTAACTTCTGAGGTCATCAGTCCCCTAGAACTTAGAACTACTTAAACCCAACTAAACTAAGGACATCACACACATCCATGCCCGACGCAGGATTCGAACCTGCGACCGTAGCGGTCGCGCGGCTCCAGACTGTAGCGCCTAGAACCGCTCGGCCACCCCGGCCGGCTTCTGAAATTATGATAGATGAAATACAGGAAGCGTAAGGTTATTTACTGCTTGTACGGACAGCGGACATACAATGACGAGCAATCAAGCAGTAGCGGAGTGGCACAGAGTCGTAGTCTATCCCGTATGTTATTCAGTCTGCACATACGGCGAGCAGCAGGCGAATAAAAACAGAAATCTGAAACTAGAACGGTGTTGGCTGCTCAGTCTCCTGACTGCCTTCTGTTTTCGTGCGAAACTATCGCAACCCTGCTAGGCAGCATTACTCTCACCGGCTCCCACAGTATCTCTAGGCAATCTCCCGTGAAGGTTCTAGCGAAGCTACAAGTCTTTGTTTTGCGAGAGCCAGTCGGAGGCCAAGCCGGTAAAATTCGTTTCGTGACAACTAAGTCGCACAAGAAGGCACTGTATCTTGGAGACATTTCTGTGTGGTGTGTGCGTTTTGGTCCTAATTTGCGCACGAACAATCGAGATCTGACTTTTAACATATTGTTTCACATACAAGGCCACCGTAAGTGATTCTTTCGTTTTCAAAGCTCTATATTTTCCAATGTACAAGTATTACCGAGATAGTAATAGAACTGTAAACTCACCTACTTTGCATTTTGGACTCTGCAGATGTCCCATCCAGCGATGCGGAGGTTATTTTCTTATACATGTTTCACTGGCAATTCATACAGTAGACGGCTGTTTAAATACAAGTGTTAAAATCAATGACGAGTTCAATAGTCCGCCTCTAGCTTCATTTATTCAAGTTGACTACAGTCCCACACAACTGGTTTCGCAACTTTTAAGTCGCTTCTTATGAATGGCACGGATGCAACAATCATGCGTAGGTTTGCGGAGATACGTGGCACCAGACGCTTACGCACTGGTCAAGCAATTCCCGTAATTGCGGCCCGGTGGGCGCAGATGTTGCGCCCTCTAGCGCCGCAGACATCTTCCACAGAGTTCAGATCAGGCGAATTTGGTGGCCCACACGTCAACGTCAGTTGCTCGGCAAACCACTGTAACAAGATTCTGTCCTTGTGACTTGGACTGTTATCCTGTTGGAAGACGCCATCGTCGCTGTCGGAAAAGATATCAAGCTCGAAGGGATGCAACACCGTTCACCTAGTCCACATCTGCCTCGGTGTCTTCGATCGCCACCACAGGTCCCACGGATGCCTAGGTCGATGTCCCCCACTGCACAGTACTGTTATTTCCACCGACTTGCGTCCTCAGCTCGGTGCGTGTCTCCAGTGGCCGTTCGCCTTTATGACGGGCGTATCTAGTCAAGCCCATCTACCTGTAGTAACAAGGAAAGTGATTCACATAACCGGGTGACACGTTTCCGTTGACCTACGGTCCAATCTCGATGGTCCCCAGCACAATCCTAATTGACGATGTCGTCTGATCAAATTCGCAACTCGTACACTCATGTCCTGCGGACAACCATGTTCAACAACAGTGCTGTACTGTGTGCTCCATAACCGTGGGACTGCATCACCTTGCCACTCTGTCGTCACATCCGCCACAAATCGACAACTATCCGCTGTAAGAGCAGCCAACCCTCCGCGACCTCCACGTCCTGTGATAACGACTCGTGGTTTCTACGTCCATCAACCACTTTCCACAGATGCTCACGACAGTAGCACGCGAGTAGCGACCAATTTCGCGGCTGTCGAGATGTTCGATTCCAAGAGCCGGGCATAACAATCTGTCTTTCGTCCAAGTCGCTTATGTCAGGGAATTTCCTCCACTGCGGACCGTACCGTCCTTAGAAGGACTCCCTTATTCGTCTCCGCTACTTTTCCTTCCTAAGCGCGTCATGTGTCCGCCACACCACCAAGCGGCAGTCAACGTCTCTGTAGGCAAGGAGCCACACGTTGAGGTGGGATACCTACTAATATCATGTCAGACCTCCCTTTGCCCAGCGTGGTCCAGCAACTCAACAAGCCGCTGGAGGCCTCTGCAGAAATACTGAGCTATGCTGCCTCCGTAGCCGACCATAATTGCGAGAGTGTTGTCGGTGCAGGATTTTGTGCACGAACTGACCTCTCGATTATGTCACATAAATTTTGGATGGGATTCATGTCGGTTGATGTGGATGGCCGGATGATTCGCTCGAACTGTCCAGAATGATCTTCAAACTAATGGTGAATAGCTGTGGCCGAATAACATGGCCCATTGTCATCCATAAAAATTCCAACTTTGTTTGGGAAGATGATGTCCATGAATGGCTGCAATTGGTCTGCAAGTAGCCGAACATAACCACTTCTGATATTGTAGTGCCTGTGTTATTCCGAATTACGATGCAAAGTTCCTTTGGAGATGCGTGAATAATTCGGAACAACACAGGCACTGCAAAATCATATTTATCCCCCGACACTGGACAAGCAAGTTTCAAGTAACATATCTCCCCTGTACGGAAATATACGTAATGGATGTACGAGTAGAGGCTGCAGACACGTGGTTGACGACATGTGGAAATTTGCGTCTGGCAGTGAGTCCTGGTTGGTTAGCTTAATAGTCAGGCGACCGCTCGCGGTACACGGGGAAATCCGGTTTCGAGTCCCGTTCCGACACAAATTTTCACTGTTGAAATTCCGTTATGAAGCTGATGATTGTTCATATTCGCAATGGCGAATAAATTTCATGTAGAACCATTTCCTGTCAACTATCGGTTCAGTAAGACCAGAGGACCCATCCATTCCATGTAAACAATGCCCGCATCACTATGGAGCCACCACCAGGCTACACAGTGCCTTGTTGACATCCTGCGTTCACGTCTTCGTCGGGTCTGCGCCACACTCCAACCCTACCATCAGCCATACCAACTGAAACCGGGACTCATCTAACCAGGCTACGGTGTTCCAGTCGTCTGGAGTTCAACCGGTGTGGTCACGAGCCCAGGAGAGGCGCTGCACATGACGTCGTGCTGTTAGCAAAGGCACTCGCGCCGGTCGCGTGCTGCCATAGCCCATTAACGCCAAACTTCACTGCACCGTCCTAGGGGATACGTTCGTCGTACGTCCCACATTGATTTCTGCGGTTATTTCACGCAGCGTAGCTTGTCTGTTAGCACTGACAGCTCTGCGCAAACGCCTGTGCTCTAGGTCGTTAAGTGAAGGGCGTCGGCCACTGCGTTGTCCGTAATGAGTGGTATTGCCTCAGATTTGGTATTTTCGGCACACTCTTAACACTGTGGCTCTCGGAATATTGAATTCTCCAACGATTTCCGAAATTGAATGTCCAATGCATCTAGCTCCAAGTACCAATCCGCGTTCAAAGTATGTTAATTCCCGTAATGCGGCCATGAATCACTTGAGTACAAATGACAGCTCCCCCAATGCACTGCCCTTTTATACCTACTAACGGCGATGCTATCGCCATCTATACATGAGCATATCGCTATCCCACTACTTCTGACACCTCAGTGTTTGTTACCTGTTGTTGTTGTTGTTGTTGTTGTTGTGGTCTTCAGTCCTGGGACTGGTTTGATGCAGCTCTCCATGCTACTCTATCCTGTGCAAACTTCTTCATCTCCCAGTACCTATTACAATCTACATACTTCTGAATATGCTTAGTCTTTTCATCTCTTGGTCTCCCTCTACGATTTTTACCCTCCATGCTGCCCTCCAGTACTAAATTGGTGATCCCTTGATGCCTCAGAATATGCCCCACCAACCGATTCCTTCTAGTTGTGCCAAAAATTTCTCTTCCGCCCAATTCTATTCAATACCTCCTCATTAGTTACATGATCTACCCATCTATTCTTCAGCATTTTTCTGTAGCACCACATTGCGAAAGCTTCTATTCTCTCCTTGTCTAAACTGTTTATCGTCCATGTTTCACTTCCATACATGGCTAAACTCCGTACAAATACCTTCAGAAATGACTTCCTGACACTTAAATCTATACTCGATGTCAATAAATTTCTCTTCTTCATATACGCTTTCCTTGCCATTACCAGTCTACATTTTATATCCTCTCTACTTGAACCATCATCTGTTAGTTGGCTCCCCAAATAACAAAACTCCTTTACCACTTTAAGTGTCTCATTTCCAAATCTAATTCCCTCAGCATCACCCGACTTAATTCGACTACATTCCATCATCCTCGTTTTGCTTTTCTTGATGTTCATCTTATATCCTCCTTTCAAGACACTATCACCTCCGTTCAACTGCTCTTCCAAGTCCTTTGCTGTCTCTGACAGACTTACAGTGTCACTGGAAGCCTCAAAGTTTTTATTTCTTCTCCATGGATTTTAATTCCTACTCTTCCTTCACTGCTTGCTCATTATACAGATTGAATAACATCGGGGAGAGGCTACAACCCTGTCTCACTCCCTTCCCAACCACTGCTTCCCTTTCATGTCCCTCGACTCTAATTAACTGCCATCTGATTTCTGTACAAATTGTAAATAGCCTTTCGCTCCCTATATTTTACCCCTGCCATCTTCAGAATTTGAGAGTATTCCAGTCAACATTATCAAAAGCTTTTTCTAAGTTTGCAAATTCTATAAACGTAGGTTTGCCTTTCCTTAATCTATCTTCTAAGATAAGTCGTAGGGTCAGTATTGCCTGACGTGTTCCAATATTTCTACGGAATCGAAATTGATCTTTCCCGAGGTCGGCTTCTACCAGTTTTTCGATCCGTCTGTAAAGAATTCGCGTTAGTATTTTGCAACCGTGACTTATTAAACTGATAGTTAGGTAATTTTCATATCTGTCAACACCTGCTTTCTTTGGTATTATCTAACTGCCGGAAACTCTAACACATGGCAATCAACCTAGCGGTAGACCGGGGATCTTTATGTATTCGTTCAGCAGCGTGTTTGGTGGAAGTCTTTATCCTTGGAGTCTCCTGCGACTTTCTGGGGACGGAGCAATAGGACGGTGAAATAACATTTACGGGGGTACTCTCAGCCGAATGGCAATCGCTTGGTAAGTAGAATGTGTGATGTTTCAAGTCACTTGACACGCGCTTAGTACCGTTCCAGTAACGGCAGACGGTTGCATCCATAATAAGTGCGCAGCTGTAGGTGATTTATCTGAATTGTAATTCGATAAAATTTCAGACACAAATGTTCGGCAGCTAGCTGTCATTGTTACCCTGGCAGCGCGCGCGGCGTGAACACGCGGAACTCTGAGAGAGCAGGATTTCTCGGAGCTGCATAGCCCCACTCCAACAAGGGCACCCTGTCTATCGTTTTCTCGCTGCAGCTGCCGGGCGCTGTGTCGAATTACAGGCTACGTCGGCTGTGGATTACGGATTATCGCCTGCACTCCGGTCGAATACCAAACTAACGAGAGGAAGATGAAGCGGCCATCGCTTGCGTGTCGCGTACCATCGAACAATGAGGCTTCACCTTTCAAGACTTGTTCTTAAACGAGCAGCGTGCGTGCCTCCAGGCTGTACTGTATACTTAAGGACGCGAAGGGGGCTTTCGGCAGTCAGTAAGTACTCGTTCCGCAGGCGGTGAAATCGTGACTGCAGAACCTTTTTTTTTTTTTATCGAAATTAAGCGGCTTTGCACCGCAACTGAACGTTCGTTCACAAAATTGCTACTGCCAAAACAGCAAGTTCTGTTCTAGAATGTGTAACGAGTCATGCGATAAGAGTTTTAAAATGAATGAGATACTCAATCGGGTTTTATTGCGAGGTAGGGCGGGGTTGCGCACATGTAGGTTCCCCTGCTCTTAACGTTGGCGTATGACGTGAGCAATAGTCTGGAACAGGGATAGAAGACAGTGTCTGGGGTCCTTATCAGGTACGCATGTTTGAGGTCATCCAACGAATTCATGGACGCGCTGCTAGGATCGTGGCAGGGCGGTTGGGCAACTTGAATGGGAATCCTTGGAAGAAGGATGACGTAGTTCTGGTCAAACACTGATGCTTAACGAACTTCCAGCATGCTAGAATAGCTTGGGTCGGCAGATTCTGTTAATCAGTATAACGAAAACCAGTTGACAGTTGCAAATTTTTACTTTTTATTCACTCTATGACTAGTTTCGGGCCGAGACCCATTTTCAAATCACCATAACGTAGTCGAAAATGGTATTTCCGAGGATGTCAAAAACCTGCAAAGAACATTTACAGAGCATACAGAAAACTGTCAAAAACGTGGGCTAACCGGCAGGTGTGGCCGAGCGGTTCTAGGCTCTTCAGTCTGGGACCGCGCGACCGCTACGGTCACAGGTTCGAATCCTGCCTCGGGCATGGATGTGTGTGATGTCCTTATGTAAGTTAGGTTTAAGTACTTCTAAGTTCTAGGGGACTGATGACCTCAGACGTTAATTCCCATAGTGCTTCGAGCCATTTGAACCATTTGTGGACTGAACATTTACAATGCATACAGAAAACAGTATGCACTGTAAATGCTCATTGTACATTTTTGACAGCTTCGGAAATGCCGTATTCGACTGTGTTACGATGATCTGAAAACGGGTCTCGGCCCGAAACTAGTTACCGAGTGAATAAGAAGTAAATTTTGTAACTTTTGACTAGTCGTTCGTTCTACTGATTGTTAAATTTAAAGAACTACACTACCGTTTGTGGAAATTGCAACACCAAGAAGGAAACCCATGAATTCAATTAATTTAATAAAACAGGTTAGGTACATGACAAGTAACAAATGATCACCTTTTCAAATCTGTACATGTCCTTTGAGCTCTACTATTCAGTATGTCGTGTGAGCACCAGCGCTGCAATTAGAGCTGCTATACGCCGTGGCATTGGATCAATAAGGTTCTGAATACGTTCCTGAGGGATTTCCTTCCACGCAGTTTGTATCTGAGCCCACAAATCCGTGACACCAGTTACTGAAGGAACGTGACGCACCAGGTGCCGACCAACCATATCCCACATATGTTGGACGGGCGACATGTCTGGTGAACGTGCAGGCCAGGGAAGCAATGGTACCCGTCGCTCTTCGAAGAAGGCCTTTACATTCCTCGCAATATGTGGCCTGTGGAGATGCCTGAAGCAAGGGGAGTACCTCAGGCTCCACAACCTCCGTTAGGTACCGGTTGCTGTTCAAAGTGCCCGAAGTACGTACGAGGCGAGATTGGTTGTTGTAACCAATGGCGCCCCAAACCATCACACCCGGTGTTTGACCGCTATGCCGCTCCACAATGGAGCCCTCCAGGTTGCGCTCACCACGGTACCGCCGGACACGTATGAGGTCACCACTGTAGGACACGCTGAAGCGGGACTCATCGGAAGAGATTACCTGTTGCCACTCAGCACCCGCGTGACGGTGATCACGTGCCCACTGCAGTCGCAGCAGCTTGTAGTTTCTTGACAATGGAAGCCGACGTAATGGTTGCGTGCAACCAGTACAACCTGCAGCAGACGGCGACGAACAGTCGATGCAGACAAGATCACACCTGGTGCAGGGCTCCAGCGACGAGCCAACCCTGTGGATGACGCTGTACGGTCCGTAATGGCTGTGCGGACAAGATGACGGTCATCCGTGCTGTGGTCATTTTCCGCGGACCCGTTCCCACTCGTCGCTGCGTACGACCTTCCTCTATCCAGTGCTACCACACACGCATCGATGTCGTAGCTGCATGCCCTGTGCGAGCCGAAATGTCACGGTATGACAACCCCGTTTCCCGGAGACCGATCATTCTGCCCCGTTCCAACTCGCTCATATGCCGATATGGCTCCTTTTGACGTCAACGAGGCATACTGGCACTTACTGCATTGTTCCCACCTTGTGTGACAGCTCTGCACCGACTACCCTATGCACAACACCGACCCTGTCGGACAGACACGAGAGGGCTGCGCTCGGCCTCGCTGCAAAACGTATCACGTACTGCTTGCACACCCGTCGTCACTTCCACCAAGTGTGGCGCTATTCGGGTAATTCCTTCTCGGTGTTGCACAGTTCACAAACGGCAGTGTATAGTCGGAGAAGATATTTCCACGGTTTTTCTGTCAGCATCGTGTATCTAGTGTAGAGCTGATGAGGATAAGAGCGCATACACAAGCACAGAATGTACAATATCTGATCAAAAGTCTCAAGATAATCCTGTGTAACGCGAGATTGACCACCAGGTGTCGCGAGAGGCGGACCCGCCAATATAAAACGAAGCGGGGAGTACTGTACTGTCAGTAGAAACGCAGTAACGGCAGAATAGGCGAATGGGTTGGTCAAGAGAGCTCAGTAACTTCGAGCATGGGCCAGTCACTGGATGTCACCTACGTGACAAACACATCAGGGACACTTCAACCCTTCTAACACTACCAAAGTCCACTGTTGGTGATCTGATTGTGAAGTGGAATCGTGAAGGAACCACTACCGCTGCACCAAGAGTATAGATACCTCATGTACTGACGGACAGGTACAGTCGAGATTTGCCGACGTTGGTAGTAAACAATCGCGTGACATCAGCAGACTAAATCACTTGTTAGTTCCGAAGTGTAACCACTGGTCCAGGTAGCACAGTGTCCGTGCTTACGAAGTTAACCGAGCAGCCCTCATAAGCCACACATTTCTATAGTCAATACTAAGCGACGCTTCATGTGGTGTAAAAAGAGACGCCTCTGGATAATGAATGACTGAAAACAGGTGATTTGGAGTGGTGAATCACGCCATACTCTGTGGCAGTCCGATACAAGCGTTTGGATTTGGCGAATACCTGGAGAACGTCACCTGCCATCATTTGCAGCGCCAACAGTGAAGTACGAAGGAGGTGGTGTCACGACATGGGGGATTTTTCGTGGTCAGGTTGTGGTTCCCTTGTTGCTCTTAAGAAAACGCTAAACGCGGAAGGATATGAACATACTTTACAGCGCCGTGTACTGTGTACAGTAGAGTAGATGTACAACTCGCAGACGATGACTGTATCAACATGGCAGTGCACCCTGTCGTAAAGAAGCGTCTGTGAGGCACAGGTTTGTGGACGACAGCATTCCTGAAATGGACTGGCCTGCACAGAGTCCCGACCTGAGCTCAACGCCCAAAGACGTATGCTTATCTCTTGCTGCGTGAAGATCCACCGGGATGCAGTGTTTGTGCTGTCCCACTCAGCGTGTATCATGTTCAACGTCCTGTGTTTTTCATTCTGACCGGAGGGGAAGCCTTTGGTTTATTGAGGGACTTCCCTTGAAACGTCCCCTAAGGAAAATTATACATGACTGTGCTTAAACTGACACACAATATTTTTAGCGCAACGCTATCTGACTTTTAATAATCCCTGCAAAAGAATGGCCCTGACTAACATTAACCTATACCTTTCAAAAATCACTTACCCCACAAAATCTTCGTTACTCGAACTACTGCAATACAGCGAGCGCCACTACTGCCAGCTAAATAAAAGATTCAAACTACTGATAGGCATAGTTAGCAAATGAAAGATTTTTATAGAGAATAAACAATGTATTTACCTTAATAGTGTTCAAAAGTCATAAAATATATAGCAGTTCATGACATCCATTCTTACAAATGTACTGTTTCTGATGGACACACGTCCAGATCATCCGCTCTCAAATATCCGCCATCTCACTTCCCCACATCCACCACTGCTGGCGGCTCACCTCCAACTGCGCAACGCTACGCGCTGTTAACAGCCAACTGCCCAACACTACAATGGCAAATATTGCAACAATGCCGACCAGCCTCAGACTGCACACAGCACGTATACAGAGCTCTACGTGGCGTTACCAATATAAAAACCTAAACAGCCTACTTACACTCTCAATTTTAAGCGATGGCGAAACGACAACAAGTAAACTGTTCACATGTTGTGTGGCTCAGAACTCCTGCCAATTTTAACTGGACGAATATTTTAATTTGTTTTACTGTGACTGACTCATCTTATTAGTTTTGCGATCAACCAACTATCTCAATGGCATCCTCTGTTTTTTAAATTCTGTTGACGTCTGTCAACGGTATGAATAGATATACTGGAGAATGCATGTGATTTTTTTACAGTGGATGTAGCTATATGACCTTTATATGTAAATTGAAGAGGGGTCACTGCTGTTGCCTGCAGCGTGACATTAAGAAAAGTCAACGGCAACGATTGAAGATGTGTACCGGATTGACATTCGAACCCGCAATTTCCCGCTTATCAGGCAGGTGCGGTAACCACTGCGTCATCCGGGAAACAGCGTTATCGCAACTGTACGGACTACCTCGGCCTATCCACATTCCTTTGCTTCTCGTTTTGAGAACAGTAACTACTCATACACCGCTGCCACGACTTTGGGAAAGGGCACTAATGACTGCGATTTTTTTTAGTGCCCAACAATTATGAGTCCATTCATCCATGAAAACAATGACAGTGAGGGATCGTCAATAGCTTAGATATCCAAGGTCAAAAAAACATCAGTGATCACTCACAATTTCCATTTATACTTGTGCCATTCATTGATGTGTGTTTGCTGAACTTCCCCGGATGGGGCCTCCTGGCCAACGACGCCATACGCTCATTACCATTTCATTCCCACGTGTGTTTGCTATTGGGCACCACTAGCCAGCAACACCTACACCCACATCAACATATACGTTGGACGTGATATACGATAGTTCGTTTTCCATTGATGTGGGACGTCTTTCCACGTGCCTCGCTTCGCAGCGTAACGTTTCTACTTTTACTCTCTGGGTCCCTATGCGATTTATGCGGTGGTTTTGGAGTTTAGCGAGGGTGCTGCGGAAAATTAAGATGGGTAGCTTCGCACTACCTGCTATTCTTCCACAGTCCGCCTAATAATTTTCTTCCAGCGCCAGAATTAGAAACGCACGTGACGGAATAGAGCATCACCGCATAAGCGCGCGGAGGCGTCTCATCCATAGAAGCGGCTATTTGTTTCCAGGCTCTCCATGCCAGTGTACAATACACGGCATAGACTACTCCGCACCATCATTAACGATTTCCTGTCCTAAAATAAAGTTCGTACATAAGCTTCGTTACGAGCGCTAAGCTATCTCATTCTTATCAGCTCCAATCTAGGTATTCCATGGAGCAGTAGAAGCGTTGCGCAGTAACACTCGAATACCGGTTTTCTAAATTTATACACCAGTGTTTCCGCGCGGACATCACCCCCTTTCTTCCTAAGATTCGTCAATTCATTTCCTTGGAAATCTTCCTAACGCTTTCGTAGGGAGTGAACTAACCTGGTACTATGCTAGCACGTCGACCCCAAATCCGTCCTATGTCCGCTGGCATGCTTATGTAATAAGGAATCTTAACGTCGGAGCGGTATTACTATAGAGATCGCAAAATTTTGTACATGGTTGCACGTTCAGAGACCGTGAATAGTTACAATCGAAAGAAAACAGCCCTCGGTCACTGTTTTTAACGAATTAACCGGGTTGCAACACTGCTATGGGTGTCTTCCTCAGAATTTAAATCAAAGAATGATCTATAACATGGTCACAGAATTATGACTGATACTGAGTATAAATACGGAATCATCGTGAAAGACTGGCAGTACTTATATGTCATTTATAAAATAATAAATATGCCAAAAGAGCATTAGTCACAAAAATATTTAAGATAAATAAAACTGATGGCGAGCCACTAAGGGCTGCTCGTTACTTGCGTGGTGGCGGTTCCAAAACGAACTGGATGATGATTCCGTACTTCTACTCTGTATCATGCGTTTTTAGTCATAATTCTGTGACCATGTTATAGACCATTCTTTGATTTACATTCTGAGGAAGACACTCCTAGCAGTGTTGAAACCCGGTTAATTCGTTAAAAATTGTGACCGAGGGCTGTTTTCTATTAATTGTACTATAGAGATGGCAGTCATAAGAGTCGAGGGGCATGAAAGGGAAGCAGTGGTTGGGAAAGGAGTGAGACAGGGTTGTAGCCTCTCCCCGATGTTATTCAATCTGTATATTGAGCAAGCAGTAAAGGAAACAAAAGAAAAATTTGGAGTAGGTATTAAAATTCATGGAGACGAAGTAAAAACTTTGAGGTTCGCCGATGACATTGTAATTCTGTCAGAGACGGCAAAGGACTTGGAAGAGCAGTTGAACGGAATGGACAGTGTCTTGAAAGGAGGATATAAGATGAACATCAACAAAAGCAAAACGAGGATAATGGAATGTAGTCAAATTAAATCGGGTGATGCTGAGGGAATTAGATTAGGAAATGAGACACTTAAAGTAGTAAAGGAGTTTTGCTACTGGGAGATGAAGCAGCTTGCACAGGATAGTGTAGCATGGAGAGCTGCATCAAACCAGTCTCAGGACTGAAGACAACAACAACGACAACAACAACAACAACAACAACATAGAGATGGTTGCACTAACGTCTTGTGTGCGGTTTCTGCTAGACTTCCACCGTACGTAAACAAAGCTCCCGAAATTTAATACGGTCCGAAGCATGTCCCGGCTGTCTCCGTAGCTGCTGAAGACCACTGTTCTACAGCAGAAATGTATTATAGACACAGTAAAATTTTCTGGAAGTCCTCTCCAGCCAGGGCGAGCTAGCCCAGTGATCCGTGTCGCAATCAAAACGACAAACAGGCACAAGGCAGACATAGAGGAAAACGGAACAAATGGATAAGAGAGTGCCTCACCTCGCGCGAGCGAGACGCTTGGAGCGTAAACTCAGCGGGACTACCTAAACGAGTAGAAGCCATCACGTCATTGTAAGATATTTCGTAATAGAGTGTAAACGTTTCACAAGAACACCTATCACCCTGCTGATATGACGGAAAAGCAACAAGCTGAAATCCTAAAGACATTCTTGCGAAATAGAGAGATGATGGAGACCGCCGATTAACTCAGGAAGGTAGGGCACAGTCGCTTATCGCCGGCACGACAGAATGTCACTGCCTCAGACCAGTAGTAATAAATACTCAGGCTTCCGAGCCTTAATGTCCAAACTTTACGTTGTAGTACACCAGCTACGAGGACGTACCTGTGAAGCAGTACTATTGTTCGCCAAGATGTCTTCCGCCTCTGCTACCTGTATGACCTACCGGATTCTCATACAGTGAGCTGCTGACCTGGCAGCCACTGTTGCGAAGGTAAGGAGACTTCCGCCGGCTGCTTGCTCAGCTGGAATGTTGGTGCTGGTCGCGCAGTACACCTGTCACAGAATTCGGGAAGTGTGCTAACCTCTGCTGGCCCTTACTGGAACTTGTATCAATTAAGGTTGGGGATGTCAGTGACTACCTACAAGGACTACGCTTGTGGACCTTCTACACACCGCGCAGAGCTGCTGAGAGACTACCTGGAGACAACCCCCTCGACATTAGCGAGAGCGCTGTGGTAATTCGCAGTTTCCGCCCTGTTCAGCCTCGCCCGTCGGACGGGCCGCGCCTCGGCCCACGGGTCCCGCCACCCGCACGACACCGTTATCACCTGAGCGACACACCCACCGAGGGCAACAACCGCAGGCACAGCGTTTGCTGAGACAGCATCAGCAACTTCCGAGGCCGCCATGCAGCACCGTCGCCTGCGTGGGCGCCGACCGCGAAGAGAGACCACTGTAAACCATAACGAATCAATTCTTGTCCGGCTAAAGTTCTGTCATTAGCGCCGACGGGCCTGCTCTGTCGCACTCCAGACTCCGTCATCTTGACAACGTTAGAAATCTCAAGCCGGAGCACTACAGCACTATACAAACTCTCAACTTGTTTTAAGTGTTCTTTCAGTCCGTTGGATGTGATGGAACTAAAATGTTTCACGGGGATACTCATCAGTGAAATTTCAAAATGGCTCAAATGGCCCTGAGCACCATGCGACTAAACTTCTGAGGTCACTAGAACTTAGAACTACTTAAAACTAACTAATCTAAGAACATCACACACATCCATGCTCGAGGCAGAATTAGAACCTGCGACCGTAGCGGTCGCTCGGTTCCAGACTGTAGCGCCTAGAACCGCACGGCCACTCCGGCCGGCAGTGAAATTTCACAATAACACTTGGCTGGGCTTGTTGTTAGTGTTTTTCTGTCAATCCGGTAGCTGGAGCTTCTCGAACTACGAATAGTGAAGGAGTCGGTCTGATAATATTGAATGGTTCTCTGCAATCTGCGCAGATTCGTTTGGAACTACTACTTATCGCATGAACGCGGCTGTGTCTTTCTGCGTGAAGGTCACAACCGACTGATTGCAAAACAGGAGAGAAGCGAACTGAATGGCAGGTCCAAGACCGATATTTATACCAAAGTTAAGGAGCTATCGGAGACGTGTAGTCCCAGCTGCCTGCTTCAGCATCCACTTTCAGTAAGCAGGACGAATGGAGTGAAATTCCTAAATCCATCGACAGCGCTTAATGGGAAATCTTCCTGTTGTGTTGCGGCTGCCATGGAGCCAAAGAGGGCACCTTTTCACATACTGACAGCATAGCAAAATGCAGATATCCCATGTTCCAAGACGTCCAGACTGTAACAGCCACACGCAAGCATTTTCGTCATAGCTGCAAAATCTTTCTTTCTTCATTTTGGCTGTGACCGAACGGTTCTAGGCGCTTCAGTCCGAAACCGCGCTGCTGCTACGGTCGCAGGTTCGAATCCTGCCTCGGGCATAGATGTGTGTGATGTCGTTAGGTTAATTATGTTTAAGTAGTTCTAAGTTCTAGGGGACTGATGACCTCAGATGTTAAGTCCCAAAGTGCTCAGAGCCATTTGAACCCTTGTAGAAAGCTCATCTCCGTTGCTTATATTTTCCTCTTTCTTTGGCCAGGTCCAACAATCTGATACATAGGTCAAAACTGGTAGATAATGTGATTTGTATATCACGATTTTCGCTATGGCAGGGATTTCCCAGTTCCTAATTATGCCTGCTGCACAGTAACAAAATGTTGAGCAATTTTCTGTCCTCTCCTAAATTTCTTCCTTGAAGTTTCCTTTCCTAGTTAACTTGCTTTCTAAATATTTGAGAGTATTTATTTCTTTAATAATTTTTCAGTTACAACTGACATCCTTAGGTCTAACATTTTCCCTGCTGATTTTGATTTCTTCGCCTTTTATTAATCCTATTTCCATGCCTGCTTTTTCAGTCACCTTATGTCAAGTATTTAGTTGTTTTTCCAATTTCTGCTCATTGTCTTCCAATATCATCACGTCGTCTACATATTCTTTGATTTTCGTATTATCTGCCGTCGACCCTTGGCGAACTTTCCTTATCTTGCTCACGAGTATGCTGAAGAACACTGGTAGGATCACACTTCCTTGTTGAACCCCACCATCTGTCCTAAGCTATTCTGATCTTTTGCCACACAATCCAGGCAGTTTTTTTCTCGATTTTCTGATTCTGAAATTGTTCCTTTTGACAGTTACAGTCTATTCAGAACTTACCAGATTCTGCAGTCTCGTGAGTATTTTTTATATCTATGATTGCAACTACGACGTTTCCCAAATTCCCATTTCTTTTCTACCACATGTCTGGCTGTAAATACGGCACCTACAATTGATCTTCCAGGCCAAAATCTTTGTTGCTTATCTCTTAATTGCGGTTCTATTTCGCCTCTGACTTTCTGATAATTGGAGCGCTTTCTGGCTTGGTCGTGATGAAAGTAGCATCTAGCGAACAGGTTTGGGCATGTCCTTTAGAAGTCAGGGAAAGAGCTGAGAGGAACTTGATCGCTCTTCTCGCCGCAAACGACGAGGCTGGGGACCCAAGACTCAAGTTTTGACAGTGACTGAGCGCCAGCGGGGTGGTCGGCGGTCGGTGATCGAGCGGGAGAGGCGTTTGCCGAATCGTGCAAAAGGGACAGCAAAGTGCCAGTCCGGCAACTTCGCTTCCCTAAAACCACTTCGGCTGTACTCGGGAACAATTCTTTCAAGAAGGCGGCAGCCGGTTTATGGCTCTTCCTCCTCCTCCCCAGCTTTTTCAGGTGACTGTATAAACTTGTATAAAGAACAAAAGGGGATCTACGTTTAATACATTTTTAACTCCCGCAAAAAACTAGCGAATTTAGTTCTTCGTTATTATAAATCTTACTTGTGTTGTCACAAACTACACTCCTGGAAATGGAAAAAAAGAACATATTGACACCGGTGTGTCAGACCCACCATACTTGCTCCGGACACTACGAGAGGGCTGTACAAGCAATGATCACACGCACGGCACAGCGGACACACCAGGAACCGCGGTATTGGCCGTCGAATGGCGCTAGCTGCGCAGCATTTGTGCACCGCCGCCGTCAGTGTCAGCCAGTTTGCCGTGGCATACGGAGCTCCATCGCAGTCTTTAACACTGGTAGCATGCCGCGACAGCGTGGACGTGAACCGTATGTGCAGTTGACGGACTTTGAGCGAGGGCGTATAGTGGGAATGCGGGAGGCCGGGTGGGCGTACCGCCGAATTGCCCAACACGTGGGGCGTGAGGTCTCCACAGTACATCGATGTTGTCGCCAGTGGTCGGCGGAAGGTGCACGTGCCCGTCGACCTGGGACCGGACCGCAGCGACGCACGGATGCACGCCAAGACCGTAGGATCCTACGCAATGCCGTAGGGGACCGCACCGCCACTTCCCTGCAAATTAGGGACACTGTTGCTCCTGGGGTATCGGCGAGGACCATTCGCAACCGTCTCCATGAAGCTGGGCTACGGTCCCGCATACCGTTAGGCCGTCTTCCGCTCACGCCCCAACATCGTGCAGCCCGCCTCCAGTGGTGTCGCGACAGGCGTGAATGGAGGGACGAATGGAGACGTGTCGTCTTCAGCCATGAGAGTCGCTTCTGCCTTGGTGCCAATGATGGTCTTATGCGTGTTTGGCGCCGTGCAGGTGAGCGCCACAATCAGGACTGCATACGACCGAGGCACACAGGGCCAACACCCGGCATCATGGTGTGGGGAGCGATCTCCTACACTGGCCGTACACCTCTGGTGATCGTCGAGGGGACACTGAATAGTGTACGGTACATCCAAACCGTCATCGAACCCATCGTTCTACCATTCCTAGACCGGCAAGGGAACTTGCTGTTCCAACAGGACAATGCACGTCCGCATGTATCCCGTGCCACCCAACGTGCTCTAGAAGATGTAAGTCAACTACCCTGGCCAGCAAGATCTCCGGATCTGTCCCCCATTGAGCATGTTTGGGACTGGATCAAGCGTCGTCTCACGCGGTCTGCACGTCCAGCACGAACGCTGGTCCAACTGAGGCGCCAGGTGGAAATGGCATGGCAAGCCGTTCCACAGGACTACATCCAGCATCTCTACGATCGTCTTCATGGGAAAATATCAGCCTGCATTGCTGCGAAAGGTGGATATACACTGTACTAGTGCCGACATTGTGCATGTTCTGTTGCCTGTGTCTATGTGCCTGTGGTTCTGTCAGTGTGATCATGTGATGTATCTGACCCCAGGAATGTGTCAATAAAGTTTCCCCTTCCTGGGACAATGAATTCACGGTGTTCTTATTTCAATTTCCAGGTGTGTATTTTATATGCAGGGCATCCGCAGCTGCTAATGATCACGATGGATAAAAAACACCGATGGCAGCTTGTGAAATTTGGTTTTAATTGATCGTATTATCGATTTCATGGACTAAGCCGCATCTTCAGGGGTATATTACATATTTAAGAACTGAGATATAATTGTAAACTTTATCACAAGTTTGTGATATAATAAGAAGATTATTTAAAGATATGTACTCTCAAAAATTATTATATTAATCCACGACAGATGAAGCCAACGTTCTTAGCCGAGGTACTGCCATTCTGACACGCCGTCAATATAAAAATTTGAAAAAATTTAACGAACGAAGGATAATTGAGGTGACCCATGTAATATCCTGTAATAATGTTGCCGTGTAGATTGAACCGAGATCTATAAGAAAGAGAAACTGTGCATGCAGGCTAAAACCGATTTCGAAAATATAGCTCATAACGCTGAAAACAGTGCAAGACTGTAGGTGCTAAGTAGAATGAACTACGCACGCCGCTTTCTTGCCTGTCTCGAACCAGACACGGGAGGTGCGGCTTGGGAGAGCAGGGCCTGCCTTTGCCAGCCACCAGGAAAGAGTGATCGCCCAGGTAAATAATAGCTCTCACGTGGGCGCTGTGTCGCAGTGCACACGTGACTAAGAGCGCTATGTCGCCCCCTTGCCAAACTTCGATTGCCGGTGCTGTTAACTATATCGGAAGGGAACGACCAAGAGCTCTTAGTCACGTACGCACAACGTCAATGGCAACATGTTGACCAAAAACGTTGGCTTCACGCTTGATCGATTAATATAATAATTTTTGTGAGTAATTCTTCAAACAAGGTCTGTATTATAGCATAAATCTTTAATACAGTTTATAATTACACTGGGGTGACAAAATCATTTTACACTCAACAGGTCCTGAAAGTCCCCTGCAGAAATATTCAATTATGCTGTCCCTGTAGCCATCCCCAATTGCGAAAGTATTGATGCTGCAGAGTTTTGTGCACGAACTAACTTTTCGAATATGTCGAGTAAATGTTGGACGGGGTTCATGTTGTGCGATCTGGATAGCCAAAGCATTCCCTCGAATTGTCTAGAAAGTTCTTCAAACGAATCGTGAACAATTGTGGCCCGGTGACATAGCGCATTGTCATCCTTAAAACTTCCACGTTTGAGAACATGAAGTTCATCAATGGCTGCATATGGTCTCCAAGTAGTTCATCTGGACCAGAGGCCACTGATGGTAAACACAACCCACACGATTACAGAGCCACCACAGGCTTGCACAGTGCCTTGACAACTCAGGTTCATGGCTCCGTTGGGTCTGCGCCGCCCTCGAAGCCAATTACCAGCTCTTACCAACCGAAATTGGGGCTCATCTGACCATGCCGCGGTATTCCTGTCGTCTTGGGTCCAATCGATACGGTCACGTATCGATTTTTTTTTTTTTTTTTTGCCGCTATCGGGGAGCTGACACGTGCACCTGCCCAGCACGCTCGCCTACCCAGGGGAACACACTGAACCGCTTGAATGCGATTTTAGGGCTCTCGAGACGATCGCTGCTCGTGTCCATTCCGTCCTGCGCAAAACGGTATCCAAAGCTGGGTATGATAAGACACTGAACACTGCTCAAGATATTCAGGTGCATGAACGTTTTGTTCAGTATTGCCGCCACGGAAGCCAACAATTAACAGAAATAATTATGACTGTAAGGGTCTACCGACTGCGCGCAGCCGTACGGTGGGTTAAGACGAGCTCGCCAGCCGCCTTGTCTGGAATGCTGACGATTCCCTTGTTCAGTAGACGCGCGTCCGACCGCACTCCGACGGGGAGTACGCGACTGGCCGCCGCCCGCAGCGCGCAGTATTACCTAGCGCGGCCTCGGGCGCGAATAGGTCCCTTTTCTTAGCTCACCATGGAGCCGGTGTCAGGCTGTCAGACACAGGGATGATGGGTGCGCGTAGCGTGCGTGTTTTACAATCCGCCTTTGTTAATAAAACTGTTTAAACTTACTTCTCGTGTTCACGTATTGCCGCACCTCAAGGACCCACCGCTTACAAACCCTGACAAAATATTCGTGTAATCATCCTCCGGGGTAACAACACAAACTTAAATGAATCAAAACACCGCTGACAGCCGTTAAAACTTGGTTTTAATGGACCACACTACCGATTTCAAAGCTTACAGCCGCATCTTCAGGTTCAACCCTACATATTTAACAATTCAGATATACACTGAGATCACAAAAGTCATGGGACACTAATATGCACATACAAGGTATGCAAGCATATTGCGTTGGTGGAGCTGCCATTTATACTCAGGCGATTCGTGTGAAAAGTTTTCCGACGTGATTATGACCACTCGGCAGGAATTAACAGACTTTCAACGTGGCAGGCTGGCTGGAGCTAGAGACGTGGTACATTCCATTTCGGATATATCTATCTATCGCTTGCGCCTTGTCCCGCGGTTACGCAGGGTCGGCCATGGTTAACCGGATTTCGCATTTTAATTGTAAGGGGTGGCCGGATGCCCTTCCTGCCGCCATCCCATACCCCCAGGATGGAATTAGTGCACCCAGCTGTCTGCGTGTAGTGGAAATCGTGAAATAGCGTGAACGTGTTTCAGATGTTTGTGAGTCGTGTAACTGAGACGGGACGTGGGGACCCACTATGCGACTTAACTTCTGAGGTCATCAGTCGCCTAGAACTTAGAACTAATTAAACCTAACTAACCTGACATCACACACATCCATGCCCTAGGCAGGATTCGAACCTGCGACCGTAGCGGTCGCGCGGTTCCAGATTGTAGCGCCTAGAACCACACGGCTACTCCGGCCGGCCGCTGCGCACACCTTACAAGGATTCTGCGACGAAGGGACGCCTTTTTTTTTTTTTTTTTTCTCCAAGACGCTCATTTAATCTTCCGCTGCACCCATTGTTTTCAATACGGAAAATTTTCATCACCTACAAACCAATATTATGCTCTTTCATTTTTTAAAATTGATTCATGCTGACAGCGCTGCATTATGTCTGCCGCCTATAATTTTTTTCCATTCCATTGACAACATAACGCACGCATGTTAGCCCCCGGCGTTCCTACTGGATGGCCGGAACAATGATTACAATTCGTAATACGTCTTGCCGTAACTCTGTTGTTACTGCGTTGTTAAGGAGAACAAATACACTCGTTGCTTGATAAAAGTAAAACGCGAAACCGTGAATTGCGTGCACTGAAACAATGAGGCAGCGCTTGCGCCCGCATTGTCCTCTCCGCCGGAGAACTCCAATCAAGAGCCACGCCGCGGCACGTGCGGCGTCTCTGGCTCAGGCTCGGGACACGCACAGGCGGCGCGCGCGCCTCCACGTGTCGCACGGTTCTGTTCCTTGTGAATGTTTGTACCGGCACGTATTGCTAAGAACACTAATATCGCGTTTTCAACTTTGATGTAATTATGACGAACAGTGTTTGTTCAGAATGCGCAGTGTGACAAAACATCCGTCTTCAGGGAAAAATTGAGGATAGGAATCCATAAAGGGGTACGTCATCCAACGGCGCCACAGAGCGTCCATGTTATAAGGAGGGGAAAATGCCTGCCGCGAGGCAGCAAATGTGAAATGTAACGCTCACAGACCGCACGCCGAACTCCCCGCAATGACATTCCGGGCAGCCAGTGTAATGTGACGTCTTAAGAAAGACTGCATAGTGCTGCACTAACCGAAAGGAATCTGTCTCTGCAGTGCAATAATCGTGATCCCACAGCAGTTTGATTTATGATCAGGTGGTACTGTATTGTATTGTATTGTATTTTACCCGAGGGCTCCGTTCCCCGCCGCAGCCGCAGTGGTCCACAACCACACGACCACTACCGCAGTCCACGTCACCCCTCCGTCGCCCCTGTAATGGTGATATAAGTGTTCGTGGAGAATTTGTTTGCGCAGCAATCGCCGACATAGTAGCTGAGGCGGAATAAGGGGAACTAGCCCGCATTCGCCGAGGCAGATGGAAAACCGCCTAAAAACCATCCACAGACTGGCCGGCTCACCGGACCTCGACACAAGTCCGTCGGGCGGATTCGTGCCGGGGACCAGGCGCTCCTTCCCGCTCCGGAAAGCCGTGCGTAGACCGCTCGGCTAACCGGCCGGGCAGATCAGGTGGTACTTCCATTGCAATTTTCGAAGCCATTTCTGCCTTTTCTTAGGTTGTAACAGAGCACCTGCCAACTTCATTCCTATTTTGAGTTTTCTAAAAAGAAATAGCTTTCCCGCCTCTGTCTCATTACTAAAAGAATTTAAGTGAAGGTAATATGACAGCGCGTTTGGTAGCTCGGTCAAATTTACCAACACCTGTGATAGCCCATTGGTATACTGCGGTCAAGGAATTCCACACTATACACAACACTCCTCACTAACCCAGCCTTGTGCTCCACATCCAATCTCATCGACTGTGAGAAACACACGCTTATACGTATAAACTCGAGAACAATATGTATCACAGTGATGCTGTCGACTTACATGAGGACTGCACCTCATGCCATAACAACAGCGGACTTCCTCAACTCAGACGATGACCCATTTCCCAAAATGGAGAGAAACGTGGTGAACTGGCTAAAGAACGAAGAATAGAGTGAACATGACGTTTGGGCGGCCTCACAACACAGCACCATAAATTTCAATGGACGAGAAAGTGTAAAGAAGAATTTGCCAATTTTTTACTCGTTTTCTTAGCGAAAAGTTGAAGTTAATAATATAGTTAAAGAAAAAATCCTTTATGTTAGATAATACTTCCTAAGAAATACAATAACGGCAGCCTGAATTTGTATTATGGTGTGTTAATGAGATTAAATTTTGCTCCAATGTTTATCTCGCTGTGAATGCAATATACCGATGTTGTAATATTTATTGATGTCCTGCAATGTAATGTATCTGTATATGAAACAAGAACTGTAGATTTTCATAGATTGAAATGGCACGCTCTTAAGTGAGAAAATATTTGCCTACTGAAGGATTGGGTTTCAATTTAACTCAGCTGCTATGATTTTTCGTTTTTCGAAAAATTATCTCTTCTTTTTTCCATGTCTGCAAAGTTTTAATAACACGAAGAATGTTAAGTTGCACTGGGGTACTGAGTCCACACAATAATCCAGTTCTGAGGTTAGTTTAGTATCCCTTGTCAGCCTTATTTGGTATGGATCCGACTCGCTTGAGAAATATTTTCTTTTTTATTTACTGCTCATGCAGCCTTCTTAGTAGTGCAGTGTCAATAACGAGTGTATGAACGTGGGGACGACACGACACCCAGTCCCCGAGCGAAGAAAATCCACTCGTCGGGGAACCGGACCCGCCACGTTGAGCGCACAACTATCGAGGCGGACATTGATATTCAAAGATGAGATGAACGAGTGTTTTGTAAGCAGTCCCGTTTCCAGACGCCCTTTTTCATTGTTTTTGGAACATACCGCTTTAAAAAGTTGGAATGCTTTCGTTTTCAATTTGGGTATTAAATTTTTTCAAAGGTTTCATTGATTTAAAAATCTCCATAGTAATGGCATGTTACAGCCAGTACTAAAGAGCGTTTTTAAAATATAATTTGCATCCACAAACAGGGTACATGGAAATTATTTTATAGGTGTTCTCTTTATGATGGACCGAAAAAATATGAACCTTCAAATAAAAATTCATGACGGAAAGATTTACGACAAACGATCCTAGCGAGAAGTTTGGTGAACTCACTTGAAACGAGAAAAGTTTTTTTACATATTTTATTTTGAACATTACCGCTACTAAGTGACAGAGGACCGTGAGCAAACTGCGCAGAGGCTTATCGGTTGATACTAAAAGACCAAGCTGCTTTTCTTATAAGATAAAAAACGTTAGCCAATCGGAACGCCCGGTGGCTGGCTGCCTCAAACGGCAAGCGTGTTCAGCATGTTAGGTAGCGGGTGACGCGGTCACGCCTCAAAGAAAGCTGCAGAGACGCTTAGCCGCTGTGACTGCAGTGGGTCAGCGCCACTCCCGTTTACTACAAAAGGAGCGGCCTGTCGGCAGCAGTCGATCCTTGTAACACGGGCGGTGTGCAGCGCCTTTGGAT
The DNA here is from genome assembly GCF_023897955.1 of Schistocerca gregaria. Taxonomy (NCBI): domain Eukaryota; kingdom Metazoa; phylum Arthropoda; class Insecta; order Orthoptera; family Acrididae; genus Schistocerca; species Schistocerca gregaria. Next base: position 128,606,683 of record NC_064920.1, on the reverse strand, counting down.
GCTGATGTATCTGTCTGTGGGAAAAGGATAAGTGTAAAACACGCTAACGACAAGCTGCTTTTGACTGAAGACAAACTAACAATGAACAAATTGATAGAAGACGTGATAACAGCGCGCCAAGAACGTGGCATCATAATTAATAGTAAGAAAATCAAGAGCATGGTCGTTGGTACAAAGGGGAAGAACGCAACCTTAAAATTAAGGCAGGACACAAGTGAACAAGTGAGCACGTGCAAACTTTCAAATTCTTAGCCAGCTTAATAAAGGAGGGAACGATAATATCCTAGAAACAAATAGCAGAATTCTAGTGGGTAAACCAGCGTTCAACAGAAAAGAGAAGTTAGTACATGGGGAAACTGTACAGACAACTGGGAAAAGGGCTGGTTAAATCATTTGTGTGAAGTTGTGTATGGCGTGGAAATATGGGCGATAGGGAATGAAGATCAATAAAGACTAAAGGTGTTTTTGAAGTAATTTTGAAAGAGTGTGGAAACGATAAGCTGAATGACTATAGTTAAAAGAAGGGTCGGAGAAAAACGAAATCTATTACAAGAGACGTTAAAGAGAAAAAAGATCTGGTTATCGACAGACGCTTCGTAAGAGATAATGAAACTGAAAACGAAGGAGGAAGAGGAAAAGATACTAGATGATAGATGAGGTGGAAGTTATATAATAGTTAAAATACTAGAAGACAGATAAACTGCGGAGTCACTTATTACGTACCATTCTTTTTTTATATTTTCGCGATACAATCACATGAGCATTACATAATGCCGTAATCCTTTTCGAACAGCTAGTGGTCATCGTCAGACTATCAGCAGATAAAAACAGGAAAGAGAGAAACTTTGTTACTCTTTATAATCTGGCAAGTAACAGCCTTCGTAATGATAAAAGGGAATGAAACCATACCTAAATACACAAGCTGCAAGCTGTTTCCGTAGCATTGTCAACAATACATACGGCAGCAATAGGTCGAGGTTCTGTAGGCGGAGTCAGATCCTGCCTTTGTCTACCGATAAGTGCCTGCAGTCACAAAAGTTGTATGTAGTTGCATTCATTACACTAATGCAATACAATTTCTAAAACAATTTTTAAACCTTTAATTTTTCCTAAATTTCTTGTTATTTCATAGGCACATGACGTGCGTATATTATCGAGGACATTATTGGATACAAGTAACGATTAAGAAATGTAGAAAAATAGGAAGAATAATTTCCATTTATGTTCGCTAGTAATAATGAATACGATGTGCAAGCTGACGTCTAAACGGCGTGCATTTGTCATGATAAGTAGTTGTCAGGATGCCATTTCCTCATAACGGGCCGGGCAGGTTAGGTCAGGTCAGGACGGCACACAGCCAGCAGTCGGTCACCGCATCTGGGCGCCAGCCACAACAGCACTGTATGTGGTGGGGTGTCCGGAAAGTGGAGCACCGCACGTACGAGGGTGCGCCATATAATTCCACACTCTTTTGGCTTCAAAAGCCAGCTTTTTCAACATAATCTCTATTCGATGTTAGCGCCTTACGCCACATTACTGGAGGACCAGTATGCCTGCGTGGTACCATTCTACTGGTGGACGTCGGAGCCAACGTCTTTCTGCGTCAACAACCTCCCCGTCATCCATGTATTGCTTCCCGCGGACTGTATCCTTCATTGGGGCAAACGTAGTCGGAAGGTTCGAGATAGGGCCTGCAAGACGGATGAGGTAGGACACTCCTTTGAGCACCCCAACTGTTGGACGACTGTGTCAGCACTACCAAGAGATTTCTACATCTACATCAACACTCCGTAAGCCACCTGACGATGTGTGGCGGAGGGTACCTTGAGTACCTCTATCGGTTCTCCCTTCTACTCCAGTCTCGTATTGTTTGTGGAAAGAAAGATTGTCGGTATGCCTCTGTGTGGCCTCTAATCTCTCTGATTTTATTCTCATGGTTCTTCGCGAGATATACATAGGAGGAAGCAATATACTGCTTGACTCCTCGGTGAAGGTATGTTCTCGAAACTTCTATCAACACTATCAGGTACGGATGCCACACCGCTGAACAGTATCCAAGCAGTGGGCGTACAAGTGTACTGTAACCTACTTCCTTTGTTTTCGGGCTGCATTTCCTTAGGATTCTTCCAATTAATCTCAGTCTGGCATCTGCTTTACCAACGATTAATTTTATATGGTCATTCCATTTTAAATCACTCATAACGCCTACTCCCAGATAATTAATGAAGTTAACTGCTTCCAGTTGCTGACCTGCTACATTGTAGCTAAATGATAAAGGATCCTAAATGATAATGGATGTCCAGTTGGACAGTGAGCTTCCTGATCGTCACAACTGTGTGTGGCGGGCCGGCACACAGGAGATCGGACAGATTTGCGCGAACTTGTTGCGGTGACGGAGACGTGCGGCTGTGGTTGGCACACTGGACTCGTATTTGGGAGGACGACGGTTGAAACCTGCGTCCGGCCCCCACATTTAGGTTTTCCGTGATCTCCCTAAATCGCTTCAGACAAATGCCTGGATGGTTCTTTTGAAAGGGCACGGCTGACTTCCTTCCCCATCCTTCCTTAATCCGACCGGACCGACGGCTTCACTGTTTGGTACCCTCCCCCAAATAGACCAACCAGCCAACCTTGCTGCTCTAACGACAGACGTCTCACCCAACGGCTCACCGCGCTTTCGTTCATGGCTAGGTCTCCGTAGACATCACCTATGTATATCTGCGATGCTCCGGTTTTTCCGCCAAAAGAAACCCACTGACATATCTCTGCTTAGAACGCACCTCCGTTACAGATGCCATTTTGAAGGGTACGTACAAGGTGCTATCCGAAATTTTCGTGACTAGTGCTGCCATCTGTTGAAAACCTTGCCTTTGGACTAATGGTCACCATCACCCTCGAAGTAGTTCCCATCTGCACGTACAGACTGGTCCCAGCACTTCTGCCACTGGTCAAACGTTTTCTGGGAGTCCTGTTCTTCGAGGGTGCTTCTTGAATCCTCTATTGAGTGTCGAACCGACGGCCTTTCAACTTGAGTTTCAGTTTTGGGAACAGCGGGAAGTCGCAAGGTGCCGAATCTGGCGAGTACGGTGGGTGGGGTACAACCGCCATGTTGTTTTCTTGCCAAAAAGGTCCTGGTGAGCAAGGACGTGTGACAGGGCGCGTTGTCGTGATGTAACAGCCAGGTCCCTTGACGCCGAAGTTCGGGCCGTCGTCGCCGCACGTTTTCACAGAGCCGTCGCAAAAGGTCACAGTAGTACACAGAATTCACTGTGCGGTTGGGTGGGACGAATTCTATGTGCACAATTCCCTTGGTATCAAAGAAAACGATGGTCATACTCTTCACTTTGCTCTTCGCCTGTCTCGCTTTTTTGCGTCTTGGAGAGCCTGGGCTCTTCCACTGGGACGATTGTTGCTTTGTCTCTGGGTCATAACCGCAAATCCAGCTCTCGTCGCTGGTGATTACCCGTGACAAGAAGGTTGGATCATCAGATGCGGTCTGACGAAGGTCCGGGCACACTTCAACACCTTGTGCCTTCTGATCGGCAGTCACGATTCTTGGCACAAATTTTGCAGTGATACGATGCATGCCCAGTTGATCAGGCAACATTCGTTGACATGTTCCATAACCAATGCCGGCCGGGGTGGCCAAGCGGTTCTAGGCGCTACAGTCTGGAACCGCGCGAACGCTACGCTCGCAGGTTCGAATCCTGCCTCGGGCATGGATGTATGTGATGTCCTTAGGTTAGATTTTAGTCGTTCTAAGTTCTAGGGGACTGATGACCTTAGAAGTTAAGTCCCATAGTGCTCAGAGCCATTTAAACTCATAATGGTTCGACGTGGATATGCACGAACCAGTTGTTGAAGTTTGGCGATGCCTGGTGTTGTGCGGCTAACGGGCCTTCCCGCGTGAGCATCATCTTCGACGTCTGGAGGGCCGGCCCTGAACCGAGCATGACACTCAAACACACGCGTATGGCTCATGCTCTGTCCCACAAACACTTGTTCAATCATTGCAATGGTCTCCGTAACAGTTTTCCCGAGATACGCACAGAATTTGATACACACGCGCTGTTCTGTTCGCGGATCCATCGTAAAATCGCGTCACACCAAACACAGAGTATTACGGAAATCACTGTGGACACGCGACACGTCCTCCCAGCTCAATGCCACTCCGCATACCGACTCATCAGATATGCAGCTCTCGCCGCCCTGCAGTGCAAAGATATACTACTAATATTTTCCAGATGGCAGCACCAGTCCCGAAAATTTTGGATTCCAACTCGTATAGTCCCGCCTTCCTTCGGAACTTCATGAAACTATAGAAGCTGATGCGACAATACTCCACAACAAATTCATATTTTTAACCGGAATTGTCCGAGAAAAAAAAGTTGTGTTACTTATTGATCGGCCCTCGTAATAAAGTGAGGAAATATTTTGTGCGTTATAGTAACCACTCGGTCTCCTCCCGGAGCAAAGTAAAGGACCCACCACTGTACCGGCGACTGTATTTTCACCCGGTACAGCAGAAAATCCTTACCTGACCGCTCTCCTACGTCCGGCTTTGCATTACTCTCCGTTAGTCCCCATCGTTAACAGTGGGGTCGTATCGTACTTCGCGCGCCTAAGAGAAGTTTTGTCAGAGTCTTGCCAGAGAGCGACAGGGTGGAAAATCTGTAACGCGGACAAGCACGGCCCGCCCCCTCCCCTGTAATTAGCAAACTGTGTGCTGCCCAGTGCCTGGCCAGCGGCTGTAATTACCGCGGCGCGCCGCACACCACACACCAACACGACCGTGAGCGAAGCGCAGCGCGCGGGCGGCAGTCCGGGCCTTGACGGGCTAGCGCCTGCCCTGCCCTCACCTAACCCCGCGTCGCATCGGCCTTGTACTTTTTGGGGCGTGGCTAAATATCCGGCTAGCTGGAGGCCAAATAAACAGAATACACAAGTTTTGGGGGGCGGGCTCCACAACTGGCCTGCTACAGCGCGTCAAATGAGTGGGCACGGCTCATTCTAACCTGTCCTTACACGCGACGAGGCAGCCGACGTTGACGTGGACGCAGACAGACAATCCAGCCCGAAGATCCACAGCGCCCTTTTCACACCGGACGTCGTGTTTAACGTGATTTGCGACTGTAGCACCCTCCTGCTGCAGCTATCGGCTGTACCTGGTTTTCAAACCATTCAGTTTCTTTATGCGTAAAACGTACATTTGCTCCCTTGTCCACATCCTAGTCACGTTGTTTCGTTTTAACTATACGCAAATAAAAGCTTCACTATCGATGAACATTTAATACGAAAAGTGGAAGTGCTATTTAGAATCACTAAGGACATCAGCTTATAAAACTTCACAAAACCAAACAAACTCACTCCTCACACAGCGCACTCATATTCCGTTGAGAGAAAAAGACGCACCATGAACTAATTATACGAATGGGACGAAAATTGGTAGATGTGATGTACATGTACGGAAAAGCAATAATTACAATTCAGAAAAATTCGATGATTCATGTAAGAGGTGAGCTTTACAAAGTGAGAAAGTTAATAACGCGTTGGACCAGCTCTCCCCTTACGCAAGCAGCTATTAGCCTAGGCATTGATTGATGGAGTTTCTGGATGTCGTCCTCAGGGATATCGTACCAAAATCTGCCGAACTGGCACGTTAGATCGTCGAAATTCCGAGCTCCTTGGCCGCCCTGCACACAATGCTCAGAACGTTCTCAACTGGGGAGCGATCCGGCGACCTTTCTGGCCAACGCAGGGTTTGGCAAGCAGTAGAAACTCTCGACTTGTGCGGTCCTGCAACGTCTTGCTGAAATTGGCAAGCCCAGGATAGCAATAAGGGCCGCTGTGCTGTAAGGGTGCCAGAGGGGTCCTCCTATGGAAAAAAAATGGCACCCCACATGACGACTCCTGGTTGCCTGGCCGTATGGCGGTCGCCAGTGTAGTCAGTACTCCATCACTGTCCGCTGCTCCTCCAGGCACGTCTCCGCTGGTCGTCGGGGCTTAATTCGGCGCGGGACTCATCACTGAAGACAGCTCTACTCCAGTCAATGAGGTTCCTGACCGGAGACGTGTCTGAAGACGCCCCGGACAGCAGCGGAATACCAGTCTGACTGTCGCCCTCCATACTGCCGAACCACCAGCAGTGATGATCTGAGGTGCTATTTCCTTTCATAACAGAAGCATTTCGGTTGTTATTCGTGGCAACCTTGGATTACAGCAGTACGTCGAAGATATTCTAGTCTCTGTTTTGTTGCTCTTCGTGGCAAGCCATCGCGGGCTTGCATTTCAGCAGGATAATGCCCGCACGCACACGGCGAGAGTTTCCACTGCTTGTCTTTGTGGTTGCCAAACCCTACCTCGGCCAGAAAGGTCGCCGGATCCATTCCCCAACCGAGAACGTTTGAAACACAACAGCTCGCTAACGAGCCAATTGGAGATAATTTGGCACAGTACCCTTCCTGAGAACATCCAACAACTCTATCAATCAGTGCAACGCCGAATAGATGCTTCCATAAGATACAGACGTGGACCAATGCGTTAGACTCGTTGAATTTGTGAAGCTCTTTCTCTTCAATAAATCATTCAATTTTTTTTTTTTTTTGAAATTGTAATCATTTGTCTGTCTGTACATGTACATCACACCTATTGATTTTGGTGCCATTTGGATAATTCCTTTGTGATGTGGGAAAAAGCCTGCATACGGCACGGTGTGAAACTGATTCACGTTGTTTTGCAACTCACTGCTCTACCAACAACGGAACAGCGAACTTCAACAAACGACTTCGAATTTTATGTTCCTTTCTTCTAAAGGCCTTGATCCCCGATATGCTATTAACTGATCTTTATAAGGTGTGTCGAACTAGAAAGGACCCCTTTGCTGTAGCAGAAACACATTTTCAGGGAGTGAATGTGTTTCCAAACAGATGGCGCAGTGACTCAAAAAACCTCACTCTGTCCTAAAGTATGGAAAAGTGATTTTCAGGCGGCGAAGAGGGATTTCTCTTTTTAGATTTAGTTAGACGGGGTGCAACAGTCAACGCTGAGGAGTACTGCAACTCGTTGCTGAGGCTCGATCTGCCCATGAAGAGCAAATGCATGGACAAACTCTCGAATGGGATAGTGCTCCTCTGGGACAACGCTAGGCCAGCTGTAGCAAACAAAACACCTTCTTCAAAAATTTCGGTGGGAGGTCCTGAAACGTCCTCCTTATAGCCTCAATATCTCCCACCATCTCTGAAAGGTCAGAGGCTCACCAGTGACTAAGAAGTGCAGGTCACTGTGGAAAACTGGATCCGACAGTAACCCAGGAGCTCCTACACTTAAGTCATACACTCCCTCCCTGCATGCTGGGATCGGAGAATCAATGATGCTGCTGCTGTTGTTGTTGTTGTTGTCTTCAGTCCTGATACTGGTTTGATGCAGCTCTCCATGCTACTCTATCCTGTGCAAGCTGTGCTTCATCTCCCAGTACGTACTGCAGCCTCAATCCTTCTGAATCTGCTTAGTGTATTCATCTCTTGGTCTCCCTCTTCGATTTTTACCCTCCACGCTACCCTTAATACTAAACTGGTGATCCCTTGATGCCTCAGAACATGTCCTACCAACCGATCGCTTCTTCTTGTCAAGTTGTGAATCAATGTAAATTGCAATTATTTGTACTGTTACTAAATTTCCTTACATCTAACTATACTCTCCGTTTCGGCACATCTTATAATTACAACAAATCATACCAAGAACGATGCGATTTTTACGAATCTTCTATGTGCTGCTCCCGGTGTACATTCATAACACGCGATTTGTTAACACGAAAATAACTAAATACGGAAACTGTTTAACCACCAATATCTGCTTCCGTCATTCCATTACAACAAATCGTACCAATGACGCGATTTCGAGAGATCCTGTGTCCTCTGATGCTTAGGAACAGAAAATATACTTTGGATATAACATAAATCTCATGTAATATGGGCTTCAACTAAAAACGACAAATACAGGTTGTTATGCGTGTAGAGAGCGTTGTTGCCTCTTACTGGCTCAATCTTTCGTAGCTCGTTCCCGAGATATTGCAGAAGTTATTTTGTGTTTCAGACAATGCAACAGTCCCTCGGCGTGAAATAACAGGAAGTGACATCACTAAACTCTTGCATCTACGAGTAGAAACAAATTATACCTTTGTGACATCTGTTCAGCACTAGATGACAATGCAGCTGGATCAGATGGACCTTTCGATACCGTTTGTTTTCTGACGCTGTTTCGCTGAAATTTGCATACCTTATGTTCTAAAAAGAAGATTGCGGGACTATTATAGTATTAAGCTACCATCAATCGAAGTTTCAAAAATAAATGGCTCGGAGCACTATGGGACTTAACATCTGAGGTCATCAGTTCCCTAGAACTTAGAGCTACTTAAACCTAACTAACCTAAGGACATCACACACATCCATGCCGGAGGCTGGATTCGAACTTGCGACCGTTGCAGCAGCGCGGTTCCAACTTGAAGCGCCTAGAATCGCTCAGCCACAGCGGCCGGCTGTTCCGTCTCAGATGCACGCTTTTATTAGGTAACATGTTTCGATCAGACTGGATCATCACATCTAACCAGTTGCGGCAGCAATCCGTCTTGTCTACTCAGAACCACATATCAGAGTACAGTACAGATTTTATCTCAAGTTATTGAGTAAATGTATTTGTCGGGCTATGAGAGGATGGTTGACGACCCGAACTTCTCCCTTACCGTAGTATGCGCCATTTTCCTGCGTTAAATTTCAAACTGCTTTGCAGTGTGTTACGAAGTGACGCCTTTTGTGACCTCTAGTGGTTAAATGACTTTTGAATGGGGATGTTAAACTTGTTGGGTACCCTTGTTGCTACTCTACAAGGGACGTTCAATACGTAATGCAACACTTTTCCTGAAAGCAGATTTGTTTTATTCAGAATTCCACCACACCATACCATTCCCCTCTCTTGTGCCTACAAAACACTGTTTTTCAACGGGGTAATCTCCGCTCGGTGCAACAGCCTTACGCCACCTTACTGGGAAAGCCTGTACGCCCGCGCGGTAGTACCTCTCTACTGGAAAATGTCGGGGCCATCTTGCTGCATCAGTAACCTGCCCATCATCCACGTACTGCTTCTTGCGGAGTGCATCTTTCATTGGGCCAGACAGATCTAAGTCGGAAGATGTGAGGTCCGGGCTGTAGGCTGGACGAGGATGAACAGTCCAACAGCTGCTCTAGGGTGCGTAGACTTGTGTGAGGCCTTGGGTTGTCATGTAGAAGGAGAAGTTTGCATTTTTGTGGTTACGATTCGCTGTAGTCGTTTCTTCGCTGACGGTAGAACAATACACTTAGAGTTGTTCGTTGCACCATGAGGGCCGACAGCAAATAGAATGACCCCTTCAGAGTCCTAGAACACAGTCGCCATGACTCTACCGACCGAGGGTGCGGCTTGGACTACAACTTCGGAGGTGAGGTTCTGTAGCAGCTCTCCATGGCTTGGCGTTTCGTTCCCGGAAGTGACGAACCCATGGTTTATCGCCTGTGACGATGTTCGAAAGAAAATGGTCCCGATCGGACTCGTAACGCGCCAGCAATTCCGCACAGATGGTCCTGCGTTGCCCTTTATGGTGGCGAGGAACCCACCGGGCACACAGCAAAGACTATTCCACATGGTGGACGAATGTGTCAGCACTACCAACAGACACGAGCAGCTGTGCAGCGAGGTGTTCGATTGTGATCCGTCGATTACATCGAATGAGAGTGTCCGCACGTTCCAAATTTGGAGGAGTCACAGCTGTGCGTAGCCGGCCTGGCCGCGGGAGATCGGACAGGTTTGCGCGACCTCGTTTCGATGGCAGACGCTTCGCCTAACGAATCGCCGTTCTTTGCTTAGTGCCAGGTCTCCGTAGTCATTCTGCAAGCAACAGCTCTCTGCTTAGAACTCACCTCTGTAACAGACGCCATTTTGATGAAGTTTACGTATAGCGCGGACACATATCGGAATTTCATGACACTACAGGCGACGAAGGTGGGATATGCCACGATGTTGCACAGCATATTACGCAGTTTTAAACCGAAATTGGCTTAGGACGAAAAGTGTTGCATTTACATATTGAATGCCCCTGTTAGATGAGAAATATGCTATTTGCTACCGCTGGATTTCATCGTTTGTAGATATAGAGTTCTCCAGGACGATTCACGCTTACTTTGCAAGGCCATGACAATCATTACGTTCAGGTCTTACAAAGGAATAGCCTTTTATAAATCCAGACCATTAAATTCAGATCACAGATTCTGAAAGCTGATGAAATTACTAATCCAATGACCACAATCATGAGTCGATTACATGTATAGAAAGCAAGTATATAAACTTAATATGTAAATCTTCCCCAGAAAATCAATTAGGGTGAAGAACTGAAACTACCTGTGTATTGTGGGACGATCGGGCTATCAAACAGCAATGTCAGAACCATTATGCGATTACCATAAATCACTTTTATTAAAAACCCCAATATGGCGGTGGCCATTAGGACAGCCGTTTACGTTGAAATTTTGTGTCTGGCCCATGCGGTACCGGGGGACGACGTTTATCTCTGTGTCCTCCTGTTGGTGCCACCTGGAGCTAAAGAAGTCCTCGCCTGCACCATAATGACACACCAGGGATAGGTGAGTGCAGTTTCTCCTCAGGATTAGCGATAAGGGCTGTGCTTTCAGCCGTGATACACTGCAAAGGGATTTGATATGTAGAGCACGTCAATAACGCAAAGTCTGTTAATGGGCAACTTTGCGCTGCCAACCATCTTCCCGCAGTCCACCATATAAATTTATACCATGTCTGCACTAGCAACTGCCTCCAGAGAATGGAAAGGCGCTGTACGGTGCACGGCGAATATTGCTTCGCAACAATATTAGCTACTTTCAGTTCTGTTCTATTTGTGTACAAAACGAGGACTGTCTATAGGATGGCCCTTGTGCGCGCCCGTGTCATCTTATCCTCATGGTCCCTTGTGCTAATCCCTTTGCGTGATATGTGATGGAAGACGTGACTTACAAGTCTACGACCTACCGTATCCCAGGCCACACAAGCAGTGGTGCCCTTTGCTTTTCTTTTCTAGCAAGGTTTTCACATTCCTCGTCAGATGCATCTGTGCACTGTCCTGCTGAAATATGACACATGGAGTTCCTTAGAGAATGCGAAATACATCGGCTTCTAAAGCTCCCCTATGCAAAATGAGCAGAAACAGTCTGAGAGGCCTATGAGGGTGTTGCAGCGCTGGTTGTGCTCAGAAACAATAGTTATGAAAACATGGCTAAGGTCCACCGTTTCCGAGGTAATGAGCATCGAATTAACCCGATCAGGCCGTTCTGCGCGTAAATTCAAGCGGCCCGCCAGATACAATTAGTATCAGTTGTTCTCATAGCGTAGATGATAACGCACGAGACTGCTCAGACTTTGGCTCGGATTCGGTCCTTACTAACTTTCCACGTCCAACTTTTGTATTGATCTCTTGTTCGCTATGAGTAAACCAAACGAAGAACACGTCTAGCGACACAGCCTCTGGCGGGCCGCTTAAATCTGCGCACGCATCGGCCTGGTTGGCTAACTTCAATGCTCATTAAATCGGAAACGGCGCAACGTATCGATTTTTCTCTTAACAATTACTTCCCTCCACAACCTACCCCGCAACAGCATTACAAGCTTTTCAGATTGTTTCTGACTACCCTGTATAAAGTTAAACCCGCAGTTCACACTGAAGAACTTGCCAGAGGGACACACCATTGTCAAACTATGTCCCTACTATCGCATTCTCGAGTAGTGTGCGATAAAAATGTACACCTTATTCTTTCAGTGCAAGTACTGACTTCCACTGTTCTATCGAGATGCTCATTGAGCCGCCACGCGCATTGGCCGCGCTATTTGAGGCGATATGTCACGGATTGCGCGGCCCCTCCCGCCGGAGGTTCGAGTCCTCCCTCGGGCATGGATGCGTGTGTTGTTCTTAGCACAAGTTAGTTCAAGTAGTGTGTAAGTCTAGGAACCGATGACTTCGGCAGTTTGGTCCCTTAGGAATTCACATATATTTGAACATTTTTTGATGCTCATTCCTCCCTGCGTAAGTGACTGACAACAAAATATTTTAACACTAGAAGGTAAAAATGGTTGACTAAAATTTGAAAATATTTCGAAGCAATAAAAAATTTCTTGCTTTTAATGATTGCCATCCTGAACTTGCTTGGCATATACGTGCTTTTAATGATTGCCATCCCCAACTTGCTTAACATATACGTGACACTCTCTACCCTATGTCGTGTTAACACCAAAGGAGCCACCTGTCTCTGAAGTACTTCGATGTTTTCTGTTAACGCGTGCTGTACAACAACATCAGAGGATTCACAAGCGTTGTGTAGCAATTTCTTTAGTGGATTTATTGTACCGTTCGAATTCTTTTTTATGTACTGATTCAAATTTAATTTGTTCCTAAATTCATGCCCTAGATATTAAATTAAAGCGATTCGTCCCACTCGCTATCTAACTGAAATTCAACGGAGATATTCTAATACTCATCTCGAGAAACCCACTATTCAGGATCAATTGCAACTTCTCGTGTCATTAAGCTGTCTTGTCGAAATCATTTTCCAATCAGTTTTGATCTTCTGATGAATTCACTGGATGGTAAACGATGGCAAAAAATTGCGAACAAACTAACATCTTCTCTGAAAAAGTTCATAAAGTAATGACCGCTTTAGAACCCAAACCTCTTATATTTCTTCCATTTCTCTATGTTCTGTGCAATTTTCTAGCCCTTATACAGATGTTCCAAATTTTATGTCCTGTCATTAGGTAAAAGTACGTAGAAACAACCATTACTTCATGAAATTTCATTTCCGCTGCTTTTCTCAGTTTCTCTTTGGAGGCTTCCTGCGATCGTTCCACATACGATTTGCTAGAGGTTTGTTTGACTTGTTTTATCCTTAGCCTCTTCATGGCTTATATCGCAGCCAAGGAACTGTAAGTAACCCACTTGATCCAATGTTTTACTATCGACACAAGTTTTTCCATCTTAGTGACTCCTTTCCTAGGAAATCGGTTTCCTTAATATTAGTTGTTAGTCTTTAAACGAAATCCCGAGCTCAGGAGATGCAGCTTTTATAATGCTTTCATGAGTACCGTAATTTGAATCGCAAAGTAGAATTCTGGTCTCTGCATGAACTTATTCCGGCATCTACATAAATGTTAAATAGGGCCCAATACATATTGCATCCCCGCCTAATTCCCTGGTTTATGGGCATGTTTGGCGATAACTATGATGATTCTGGTATTGGTACAAAGACTCTTGAATCACTTGGATCAGGTGTCTTGGAAAGCCTGTATTCTGTATCATCTCCCGTAACTTCCATCTACCAAAAAAGATGACATGGTTTTCTGAAATCCAAGAAAGCTAAGCGTGTCTCCATGTTGAATTTCTTTTATATCTTTTTCATAGTGGAAACATTGTCATTGTCGCTCCTTTTGAAAAGTTGTATCTTTTTCGATCAAAGCAGCTTTAGAGGCATTTCAGCGTATCTTATTCGGCGCCTATTCTAGCCATTATCTCGGGATCAGGCAATATTCACTACCAGTTACGGTACAAAAAGGTATTAATAGACACACTTATTATTCGGTTGACCAGCATTATATATGTGGGTGAATACAAAATCTGGAATTGCAGTTCTCCGTGACTGGTGGAACGACAAAGACAGTGCATCAGTGTTGTTCATGGTTAGTGTTGTACCAGGCCTGGCATGGTGCACAAGGAGCGTGAACACCATCGGCTGTTGAGTGATCACTGCGAAGGACACAGAGACGCCATGTACTAGTGTGAGACAGAATTATCTGCACCTGACAGCGTTCGAAAGGCGCTTCATTGGGGGTCTCCATTCGGCCAGCTGGTCGAATCGTGCAATATCCAGAGTTATGGGGCATTTGGATGTGACAGTTCCCGATGTTGGACTGCATGAGAACACGAGGACTGTCTTATCTATCCTCAAGCTTCCGGGCGACCACGTCTGAAGACCACAAGGGGAATCGATGTACTGTGCACCAACCACATAGTAACTACTTCACATTGGCACCTTCCATCTGAGGACAGGGGCTCCTCGCAACATTCTGTGCCATCCTGCGCCATTGACCTTTCATGTTATGGTATCTTTATACCATTTTTCAACAAGACACTGATCGTCCACATACGGCACGGGTGTCTGTGAACTGTCTGAGGTACGCTGAGGCCAGCAAGATCCCCAGGTCTGTCCCTGATGTAACACGTGTGGGACCACGTCGGTCGCCAGCTCTGTCCCAGTGGCAGTGTCCAGAATATCGACGACCAGTTACAACAGTTGTGGGCCAGTTTGCCTCAGGAGAGGAAGCAATGGTTTTATGACAGCATTCCCGAATGGCTCTAAGCACTATGGGACTTAACTTCTGAGGTCATCAGTCCCCTAGACTTAGAACTACTTAAACCTAACTGACCTAACGACATCACACACATCTATACCCGAGGCAGGATTCGAACCTGCGACCGTAGCAGCAGCGCGGTTCCGGACTGAACCGCCTAGAACCGCTCGGTCACAGCGGCCTATCCTCTCGCCCCGTGAAGTTTCATTTCGTTTCCTCCTCCCCTTCTGGACGCTTTACTTTTTTTGTCAGGATGTATTTTCTCTCCAGAATCAATAAGGCGTTCTCCCCACACCTGGTCGTTGTATCAACCTCAGGAGAACTGGGTGAAATAATTTTTTTTCGAAATGTGCTTGAAAAACAATATAGTGCACGCACACTCTAATACAAAAAAAACGACGAGGGAGTTACCCGACTGGAACGAAAATCAGTAGACGCGGTTTACATGTACAGACAAACAATGATTAGTATTTCAGAAAAATTGTACGATTTATACAGGAGTGAGACAGCTGCAAAAATTGAGTAAGTCAATAAAGCGTTGGCCCGCCCCTAGCCCTTATGCAAGCAGTTATTTGACTTGGCACTGATTGATAGAGTGCCAAATTCAGTCCAACTGCCACATTAGATTGTCAAAATCTCGAGCCAATAATGCTCCAAACGTTCTCAACTGGGGAGGGATCTACCCAGGTAGGGTTTGGGAAGCGCAGTGATAAGCAGTAGAAACTCTCTTGACATGCGGGCTTGAATTACGTTGCTGACGAAAGCGCAGGATGGCTTGCCATGAAGGGCAACAAAACGGGACGTAGAATATCGTCAATGTACCGCTGTGCTGTAACAGCGCCACGGATGACTATCAAATGGGTCCTGCTATGGAAATAAATGGCACCCAGGCCAGCACTCCTGGTTGTGAGGTCTTATGGCGGGAAACAGTCAGGTTCGTACCCCACTGCTGCCTAAGGCGTGTCGAATCATGTCTTTTGCTGGTCAAATGGTTCAAATGGCTCTGAGGACTATGCGACTTAACTTCTGAGGTCATCAGTCGCCTAGAACTTAGGATTCGAACCTGCGACCGTAGTGGTCGCCCGGCTCTAGACTGTAGCGCCTAGAACCGTACGGCCACTCCGGCCGGCCTTTTGCTGGTCACTTGGGCTCAGTTCGAAGCGTGCCTCATTACTAAAGACAAGTTTGCACCAGCGAATGCAATTACAGGCCGAACACGTGCCTGGGGTCGTCCCGGATATGAACCTGATTGTCGCCCGCATTATTACCTGACAACCTGGAGTGATGATCAGGAATGCCATTATTTTTCACAGCAGGACTTCTTTGGTCGTCATTCGTGGCACCCTTACAGGAGAGCGGAACGTCGACGATATTGAACGATCTGTTTTGCTGTCCTGCAAGACAACCCAGCATGGGCTTACATTTCAGCAAGATAATTCTCGCACGCGCACGCCGAGAGCTTCTACTGTTTGCTTCGTGGTTGCCAGACACTATCTTGGCAAGCAAGGTCGCCGAATCTCTTCCCAAATAACAACGTGTAGAGCACTGTGGGCTGTGACCAGATCGCGTTTTTGAACATCTCATCCACCAGTTGGACACAATTTGGTGCGATATCTCTCAGGCGGACACAAGTTCATCAGTCAATACGAAGCGAAATTACTGCTTTATAAGGGCCAGAGGTGAGCCAATACGTTATTGACTTGCTCCGTTTGTGAATCTCTTTCTCTAGAATAAATCATCCATTTTTTTCTGAAATTTCAATGACTTGTTTGTTTGTGTATGTGTATCACGTCTACGATTTCCATCCTATTCGGATAATTTCTTCTTTAGAGCCGGCCGGGGTGGCCGAGCGGTCCTTGCACAACAGTCTGGAACCGCGCGACCGCTACGACCGCAGGTTCGAATCCTCCCTCGGGCATGGATGTGTGTGATGTCTTTAGGTTAGTTAGGTTTAAGTAGTTCTAAGTTCTAGGGGACTGATGACCTCAGATGTTAAGTCCCATAGTGCTCAGAGCCATTTGAGCCTTCCTTAGAATGTCTAATGAGCCTTCCATTCTGTCCGAGCTTCCAATAGCGCAGAAAGAACAGAGGGGCCGGTCAGTGTAGCAGAGGGTTGGATGTGGAGTGACTGTTGTAGGTGAGGCAGCGCGGCGGCTGTGGGGGCGCTGCTCTGCTGCGAGGGCGTCGGGTCCTCAAGCAGGTGTGGTGTGGGCGACGGACAGCGAGTTTAACTTGCTATCGGGTCGCCGATCCCGCCCAGCGTCAATAGGCGCGGCTAAGTGGCAACCGGCGGCTCTTCTTTGTACAAACAGAGCGAGTCCATGCACACCCAACGTCGTTTCTGCACTTCCAAGTCAGGCACTGCAAGAACTGCGTGTCATCATGGTGTGGCAAGCTCTGAGAAACCTCGCATAGTCCACAGATAAAATTATTTAGAATGTTATGAATTACTACCCTATGCGAAAGTGAGGAAGAATTACGGGAGCTGCTGAATGGGAAGCATGGTCTGATATACACAGAATATGAATTGAAGGCAATCCAAGTGAAGACGAAAGTATCGGGAAGCAGGACAACCGAGACTAGCGACAAACGTGACACGAAAATGTTAGTCCTGGTAGCAGATGGATTCAAGGCCGCCTGCAGACCGAAGCGGATCCTTCTGTTAACACTACACTCACAGCGCATTAACGAGCACCGATAGGTGTTAACTCCAGTCGTTACGTGCCGCCCTGTTATTTCAGATGATGTCACGCCTTGAATAACGCCTAAACACAACACAGCTCATTTAATAAGTACACAATCTACGTCATCGCCCACTATGAACGGAGACTTTAGTTACAAGAAACAAGCGGGAATTCTAAAAACCTTACCGCTGTCTTACACTTTCTGACGCAGGGCTGTTGTGCCCTTACGGGATAGCCGTCTACTCATATGGACTGCGGCCGAACTCAGATCAGCGTTTGAAGTTTACAAAATGTTGTCACAATTGCAAATATTTCTGATACCAGTTGTGTTAGACATGGAAATGCACCTATTGGAGACACACAATAATTTACCAGACCCGGCTATCCGAGGACACTTCGAGGATCCACGCAAGCCTCCATATGCCATAGTGTTTACGGTGCTATTGTTCGCATAATGCATGGCTGAAGGGACAGACATTGCAGTAAACGATATTACAGCCTAGGCGGGCAAAAGGGCGATATGCACTAACGTTGGACACGCTTGTCCCGTTTACCCTGTTGCAGTAATCCAGGTAAGGATGCGCCACGGAGGCACAGACACTGCGGTATACGGAGGTTGGGATCTGTCCAGCAAGCATGCACGGACAGCAGAGGTGATTAAGGCGACCGCTCACCATGAGCGGGGTACCCAGGTTAAAGTCCCGGTCTGGCACCAGCACGTATGTGGTATCCATGCTCAACACAGCTGCTGTCAAGAAGATCAACTGACCTCCTCCTAACCGAGACACCCCCATAACTGGCACCGAGGCAGAATCCGCTTTCATTAGAAAACACAACATATCTCCACCCTGCCCTCCAATGAGCTCTCGCTTGCGCCACTGAAGTAGCAAATAGAGCTGACTTGGAGTCAGCGGAATGCACGCTTCTGGGTCTCTGTCTCGGAGCTTCCCTCTAAGTAACCGGTTTGTAACAGTTCGTTGTGTCACTGTGGTGCCAACTGCTGCTCAAATTGCTGCTGCAGATGCAGTACGATGCACCAGAGCCGAACTCCGAACACGATAGTCTTCCCTCTCAGCAGTGCCACGTGGCCGTCCGAAGCCCGGTCTTCTTGTGACGGTATATTCACGTCATCTCCACTGCCAGCAATCATGTACAGTGACCACATTCCTGCCAAGTCTTTCTGCAGCATCACAGAAGGAACATCCAGTTTTTCGCAGCTCTTCTACACGACCACGATCAAACTCAAGAGAGCTGCTGATACTGGCGTCGTTGTCGCCTTCCGGCATTCTTGACTAACATCAGCTCACCACGACGTATTTAAAAGGGAACTACCGCTTACTACCGTTGCAGCGTCTATATATCGACCAACTCTAGCAGCAATGTCGCGATACGATAAACCGCAATCGCGATAGGCTACAATCCGACCTTTATCAAAGTCGGAAACGTGATGGTACCCATTTCTCCTTCTTACAAGAGGAATCACAACGAAGTTTCACCGGGCAACGCCGATCAACTGCTGTTTGTGTATGAGAAATCGGTTGGAAACTTTCCTCATGTCAGCATGTTGTAGGTGTCGCCACCGGCGCCAACCTTGTGTGAACGCTCTGAAAAGCAAATCATTTGCATATCAGAGCATCTTCTTCATGTAGGTTAAATTTCGCATCTATAGCACCTCATCTTCGTGGTGTTCCAATTTTAATGGCCAGTAGTGTATCTTCAGAACTAAGAAAATAAATGAAAAATTACAGTAGCAAACGCGAAATTACACAAATGAAAAATTAAAACATTTCCGAAAGTTTTGGAATTCCTGGGACCCGTATTTCGCCAATAATGATACCAGTCAAAAGTTGTCGAGATTCTCGATTCCTATGATAGGTGAAGTACTCGTGTACATAACTGAGTTTGTACGGAACACACTATGACCGAGGCCTACTCGCACTCATTCGGATTTTTGTTTTTATTATTATTTTAAGAAACACTAAGTCCAGTTTGGTCGATGAGAGTGTTGTATTCTGAGGTTCATTCTACTTTCCTATGTCACCATGTTACATGTGCATTTGACGATTAGCTTAAGCTCTAAACTGTCCAGGAATGCTAAATTAAGCTCTTATTTTAAGTCGTTAAGTGACAAAACCTTTTCTGGAGCATAACAATGAAACACATATCAGTATGTGTACTCGTAGGCTCGTTTTATTATCCATTTCCAAATCTGACAAGAGTTATTGGATGATATTTACACTAGTGAATCATGTGTAAGAAATTAATTCTTAGTGCTTGCAGAGGTGCATATATTTACCATATTTACCAGCGCCAGTTTTAGGGTTAAGAAAAGAGGCACGTGGAAATAGTGTGTGTGTCTGAAGTTGTCGACGCCGTGGTGCTCACCCAGCGCAAAACAAGATTTTTTCATAGTTTCAGTGTTTTACAGAAGGCTGAAGGTTTTGGGACAAAAATCTGCATTCCAGGGAATGCTCGTCTCAGCGTAAGGAATGCTGTAGAACTAACAATATGGATGACCCAGACATGCTGTGCGGCAGTTAAATTCCGAACTACACTCTTCTTCTTCTTCGTCTGACAAACTTTGCTGGGGTGCATTAGGCATCTCAGGATGTTTGTGTTTGTTAAGTTATTTAAAGTACGATGATTACAGTTGGGAAATCGCTCCATAAAACGAGAAATAACACACATCCCACCGTCTCCCCCTCTACGACACACACACACACACACACACACACACACACACACACACACACACACAGCGCTCACAGTTGGTAGTTTACAAACACCCATGTCATCCCTACCCTTTTGACATGGCGCCATCACCGACATGTATCAGGAACATCTGGCGCCGCAGGTCGATGCACTCAATACGACCACAACTTCTTAACACCGTGGATCACCTCCGTATTAATCGGCTGGTTATCTAATCCTTATGAACAAACATTTCTTCGCCAGATCGGCTGACAAACACAGACTTCAAACTGAGTAATTAACGCGATTTTTACGATATATTTTGAATTACGATGCAAAGTTCTTTTAGGCATTACAATACCGTATCCTCCGATGCCGAGCAAGTGACTTTCAAGTAAAATGTCTCAGCTGTACGGGATATACATAATGGGTGTACGAGTACACGTTGTAGACGCATGGTCGACGCCATATGGCAGTTTGGGTCTGGCCGTGAGTCGCCCACGAAAGACCAGATGGTAAGGCGACCGCTCGAGATAACCGGCAAATCCGGGTTCGAGACCCAGTCCGGCACAAATTTTCATTGTTGTCATTCAATTGTATAGCTGGCGGCTATCCATATTCGCAGTTCCGAATACATTAATGAGTATATTAAAGCCTTTTTCCCTTTTCGTATTTGTTAGTGTCGCATTCATTAAATCGCTTCTTCCGATTTTGCTACACGTCAAAGAAGGGCCAATGAACCTCATCAAAGTAATCGCCGTGGACCATAAACGAAGCGTGTGGGAAGGGAGAAGGAAGGCAGAGGAGGGGTTTGCTGAGGATAATCAGTGAGCGTCTAATGGAAGATGAAACTTTCTCGTTCGTTTATTCGCATTAATTCTGTTGTTCGCGGACAATAACGATTGAAGTCACTGAAAATCCTGATTTATACGCGAAATGTGCGGACTGTAGACGATATCATGCCTCAGATCTGCTGTGGAAAAAAGAAGCCACATAACGCTCTGCGAGGGTGCCCAAATGTAAACAGTTATGCAGAAGACAGTATGCAAGGTATTTTCCAACAAGCTCCAACATCTACATCCATATTACGCGAGCCACTGCCGGTCAATTGGCTTCCCTTATCCATCTACATTAACTTAAAGCATATCTATATTTGAAACAAGTTGGCATACGTGAGGCCAAATAGAAATCCTGCGCAAATCATTCTGAGTGCCCCAAAAGTCAGCGACGACACTTCGCCCTATACAACGACGTCCCCAGTAAACAGTCTCAGCTTGCTGTCCACCGTATACGAGAACACCCTGCTGCACGCGGACAACGGGAGCGCTGCTAACGCACCTCGCAGGCGGCACTCCTGATGTTGCCTCCGACTGTCGAACACTCGCTGTCTTGGACAACATACTACGTTCTGTTACTCAAAAAATCTTGTAGTCAGTGCTAATCTAACTCATGCTCTCTAAATCAATTATTTTCAGACCTGCGCTCGAGCCCGATGACACACAACTTTTCAATCACCATCAATTCTGAATATGCTTCATTCGTAACCTATTCTGAACGGTCGCCTGGATACAAGCTTATGCTCGAAACACGTAGTGGCTGCTGAAATAAAAATTAAATTGTTTCAAATGGCTCTGAGCAGGGACTTAACATCTATGGTCATCAGTCCCCTAGAACTTAGAACTACTTAAACCTAACTAACCTAAGGACAGCACACAACACCCAGTCATCACGAGGCAGAGAAAATCCCTGACCCCGCCGGGAATCGAACCCGGGCGCGGGAAGCGAGAACGCTACCGCACGACCACGAGCTGCGGACTAAATAAAAATTACCACCATCCAAATTCTGCCCGTGTGAAAGAAGACACAACAACCGCATCTCAGATGGAACGACTTACTTCTAATAAAAATGATTTTAAGATACGGAGATGTGTCTGTTCTACTTTCCATCAATGTAACTTATCTGTAAAACTCAGCACTTGTGTACAATTAATGTTTTGTGGTTAAGTAATATAAAGACAGCAGAATCAGACGCCACTAAAGAAGCAATACTGTGTAATAGACCGTTGTGAGTAGCATATTCACAACATTCATAAATGAGGTGGAAGTTGGCAAAAACCTCAACATTTGATTGAAACAGTATATTTTAATACATGCAGTACTTACATAATGACATCACCCAAAGTGTAATTTGCTGTGCTGCCGTAAGTTCTTTCATCATTAGTCACCGAAGCGTAAATGCGGAGTACCACTACGGCATGCGATAGTATGCACTCTCGACTAGGACCACATGTCGACAAACTATACACACCATTTCCAGCGCATCAGAAACAAAAATCCAGAGTGATGGAACTATCCAGTTCTTTGCCACGAGCAGCTGCATTTCGCTCTGTTTTAATCACTTCATTGAAGCTCCACTTTAGCACTCCGGTAACGAATAAAACTAGAACGTGCAGCAAATTCTGTTTTCGGAGATAAGTTTCTGTAAGTAGTGCATATGTTAAAACATATTTTTCATTCAAAAGTTGGGCTTTGCGCCAAGTAATACCCGTTTATGACGCTTGTGAATCTGTTCATCACATCTGTCTGCTACGCGGTTATTACTTCTACAGACACTTGTGTCTTTTTAATCGATATTCGTTACCAACCAAATGGTAACCGTACACAAATGCCAAACTTTGTACACAAATGGGGTTGACTGCTTGTGGAACAGACACAGCTCCGCATTTTAAAATCATTTTCACGCGTTTTCTTCGGTGGAGCGGGGGTTGTTTGTTGCCTTATTTCTAGTTTAACGTATTTTGCAGTAGTACTGGGACGAAAACGCAGGACTGTAGAAGCATGCATGATGCAAGGCTGTACAGCAATTCCATGATTATATAAAGATAATGTCGCCTGTAGGAAATTGTAGATGCCTTTCTAGAACAGACGAGCAACTGCACGAATATTAAGAGCTCATGTGGAAGGCTATACCCAGTAAAAAAGTGAAGGTTGAAAGGCGAAAGGAATATGTTGAGTGTGTGTACTAGGGAAATAAATCCGAAGACGATATTATGGAGACAGAAAACGCAGTAGGTGAAGGTGAGTTGGGACATATGGTACTGCGAGAAACATTACTGGGATCCGTCGGAGAGGCAGCCATTACAAAACTGTTCCACCCCGTTTGCAAGATGTGTGAGACTGGCAAAATACACTCAGACTTCAACAGAAATGAAATAATTCCCATTCCAAACAAGGATGGTGGTGAGAGATATGATTACTTCAGAACCATCAGTCATGATTGTAAAATACTGACACGAAATACTTGCATAATAATGGAAAACTGATAGAAGCTGACCTCGGGGAAGGTCAGTTTGGTTTGCAGCGAATTGTGGGACGGCGCGAGGCAATACTGACCCTACTGCTTATCTTGGAAGGTAGGTTGAAGAAAGTCAGACCAAAGTTTATAGCATTTGTAAATGTAGAGAAAGTTTTTGACAATATTGACTAGAAGAAACTTTTTAAAATTTGGAGAATGGTACGTACGAAACTCAGGGAAGCAGCAGGTAAGAAGGGAGTGAGACAGGCTGATGTTATTCATATTTTAACTAAAGTTCAGTCTTGGTCACAACACTTATTACTCAATAACATAGATGACCGGTTTCCGAAACCGGTCATCTATGTTATTGAGACATAAGTGTTGTGACCAAGACTGAACTTTAGTTAAAATACAATACTTTATTGATCACCGTTCCAAAAATGTTTACAAAAATTGATGTTATTCAGTCTTTACATTTAATAAGCAGTAATGGAAACCAAGGAGAAATTTGGAGATACTAAAAGTATTAGACTAGCTATGCCATTTGGGCAGCAAAATAAGTGACGAAACTCCCTGTGCCAGTCGGAGATTCGAACTTGGCATCTTTGCCCTTCGCTGGCAAGTGCAAGTTTGGAAGGTAGGGAATGAGGTACTAGTGGGAGTAATGTTATGAAGACGGGTCGTGAGTCGCGCTTGTGTCGATCAGTCGGTACAGCGCTTGCCCGAAAACGGCCAAGTTCCGAGTTCGAGTCTCGGTCCTGCGCATAGTTTTACTCTACCAGGAATTTGACACTCCGCTGCAGAGCGAAAAGTTTATTCTGAAAATAACTGATGATCGCCGAAGAAGACTGGATATAAAATGCAGACTAGATACAGCAAGAAAAACAGTTTCTCAAATGAGACATTTACTAAAATCGAATATAAACAGTTCAGACAAGACAGGAGTGTCAATTTTTGAAATCTGGTGCTACAGAGGAATGCTGAAGATTAGACGAGTAGACCGAATAAGTAAAGAGCGGTAGTTATCGAACTGGGAAAAAATGAAACTTATGACAAAGCCTGACTAAAATGAGTTCTCCGTTGTTGCGACACATCCTGATACATTAAAGAATCGTCAGTTTCGTAATAGAAGAAAGTGGGGGGGGGGGGGGGGGGGGGAGGAGGTTAAAATTACAGGGGGAACTCAAGGAATGAGGACAGTAAGCCAATTCACATGCATGTCCTCACATAATACTGGGGCCAAAAGTGTTGTAACAGTAGCTGCTGGAGTCTGTACTATTAACCACATAATGTTGGGCAAGACGGCGAGTGTTCATCAGTTAAAGGCAACGTCAGGAGTGTGCTTCCAGAGAAGTGCGTTAGGAGCACTCCATATACGTGAACGGTCTGTCGTATTGGAGGACAGCTGTTTGAGACTGTACGCCGAAGAAGCTGAGACTTGGTGAGACGTATACTAGCTTGCTTAAAATCTACACTACTGTCTATTAAAATTGCTACACCAAGAAGAAATGCAGACGATAAACGGGTATTCATTGGACAAATATATTATACTAGAACTGACATGTGATTACATTTTCACTCAATTTGGGTGCATAGATCCTGAGAAATCAGTACCCATAACAACCACATCTGGCTGTAATAACGGCCTTGATCCGTCTGGGCATTGAGTCAAACAGAGCTTGGATGGCGTGTACAGGTACAGCTGCCCACGCAGCTTCAACACAATACCACAGTTCTTCAAGAGTAGTGACTGGCGTATTGTGACGAGCCACCATTGACCAGACGTTTTCAATTGGTGAGAGATCTGGAGAACGTGCTGGCCAGGGCAGCAGTCGAACATTTTCTGTATCCAGAAAGGCCCGTACAGGACCTGCAACAACGGTCGTGCATTATCCTGCTGAAATGTAGGGTGTCGCGGGGATCGAATGAAGGGTAGAGCCACGGGTGGTAACATATCTGAAATGTAACGTCCACTGTTCAAAGTGCCGTCAATGCGATCAAGAGGTGACCGAGACGTGTAAACAACGGCACCCCGTACCATCAAGCCGGGTGACACGCCAGTATGGCGATGACGAATACACGCTTCCAATGTGCGTTCACCGCGATGTCGCCGAACACGGATGCGACCTTCATGATGCTATAAACAGAACCTGGATTCATCCTAAAAATGACGTTTTGCCATTCGTGCAGCCAGGTTCGTCGTTGAGGACACCATCGCAAGCGCTCCTGTCTCTGATGCAGCGTCAACGGCAACCGCGGCCATGGTCTCCGAGCTGATACTCCATGTTGCTGCAAACGTTGTCGAACTGTTCGTGCAGATGGTTGTCGTCTCGCAAACGTCCCCATCTGTTGACTCAGGGATCGAGGCGTGGCTGCGCGATCCGTTACGGCCATACGAATAAGATGCCTGTCATGTCGACTTCTAGTGTTACGAAGCCGTTGGGATCCACCACGGCGTTCCGTGTTACCCTACTCAACCCGCCGATTCCATATTCTGCTAACAGTCATTGGACCTCGACCAACGCGTGCAGCAATGTCGCGATACGATAAACCGCAATCGCGATAGGCTGCAATCCGACCTTTATCAATGTCGGAAACGTGATGGTACGCTTTTCGCCTCGTTACACGAGGCATCACTACAACGTTTCATCAGGCAACGCCGGTCAACTTCTCTTTGTGTATGAGAAATCGGTTGGATACTTTCCTCATGTCAGCACGTTGTAGGTGTCGCCACCGGCGCCAACCTTGTGTGAATGCTCTGAAAAGCTAACCATTAGCATATCACAGCACCTTCTTCCTGTCGATTAAATTTCGCATCTGTAGCACGTCATCTCCGTGGTGCAGCAATTTTAATGGCCAGTAGTGTAGATATATTTGAGTTAATTTGCATGGATAACTACTAAGTGACGCCAATTAAGTATCCATGCGCAACGACATGAAATGAAACGTACACATACGGTAGGTTGTAGGGAAAGTGAACGGCTGACTACAGCTTTTAAGTGTTTCGGATCCCCACCAAGTCGGATTGAAAGAAAACATTGAGGCGCGCAAGCAGTCATGTTTTCCCTCTCACCATCTGGGAGTGGAACAAGAAATGTAATGCCTAGCAGTAGCACGAGGTGCACTGAGCAGTGGCTGGCGTAATGTGGACTTAGGTGACCAGTCTTCTTGCACAATGCCTTGCATACTACCTTTCACACAACTGTTTACATTTGGGCAGCTTCACTGTGCGTTATGAGACCTGGTAGTTGTCCTCGGCAGATGTGACTACCGTGCGAGAATCACAGTTTTCAGTAACTTCCATCGTCATCGTCGGACAACAATCGAATTAACGCTGATAAACAAAGGGAAAGATTCATGTTTCATTAGTGTGACCAATGAAGAAACAGAAATGGGAAGAGATGGAACACAAGGTTGTTGTATATCACCGACACTGTTCAATATATATATATATATATATGGAGGAAATTATTAGTGAAAGTTTTGAGGGAAGGAGAGGAGCTGAATGGGGGATCAGAGAGTGGAGTGTAAGATTTACAGACGACATGGTTGTGATGGCACGGAGTGCAAGAGAAAATGGTTCAAATGGCTCTAAGAACTATGGGACTTAACATCTGAAGTCATCAGTCCCCTAGACTTAGAACTACTTAAACCAAACTAATCTAAGGACATCACACACATATATGCCCGAGGCAAGATTCGAACCTGCGACCGCAGCAGCAGCTCGGTTCCGGACTTAAGCGCCTGGAACCACTCGTTCACAGCGGCCAGCGTGTGCAAGAGAGATGGAACAAATGTTAGATGATATAAACACAAAATTAGAAGAATATGGAATGAAGATTAACAAGAAGGAAACGAAGAGGACGGTAATTGGAGGAAAGGGGAGAAAATGCAGTATGAAAATAGGAGGAGAGGAAACAGAGCAAGTGAAGAACTTAAATTACTTGGGAAGTATAATAATGGATGATATGTATTGCTCAACAGAAATTAGGAAAAGAATTGCAATGGCGAAAGAAGGATTCAAGAGGAAACAGAAATTAGTTTGTGGACCACTAAAGAAAGATCTGAGGAAAAGACCTGCGAAATGTTACATCTGGTGCGTTGGACTACATGGTGCGGAGACCTGGTCATTGAGGAAGGAAGATGAAAGAAGACTTGAAGCAACAAAGATGTGGATATGGAGAAGAATGGAAAAGGTGACATGGGAAGACCGAGTAAGGAATGAAGAAGTATTAAGAAGAGTTGGAGAAGAAAGAAACATGCTGAAATAGAAAACGGAAACGAATTGGACATTGAGTAGAGACTGTTTATTGAAGGAAGGAATGGTGGAGGGGAAAAAGGGGAAGAGGAAATAGAAGATATCAAATGCTGGACAATATAAAAGGAGACAAAAGAAATGAAAAGACTGGCTATGGACAGACAAAAAAGGAAGAGACTTAACCCATGACAAGACCTGCCGTAAGGCAGAATACCACACTATTACTATTAGTTACCCTCAGGAATCTCCCCCCCCCCCCCCCCCCCGGCCCCCTTTCCCCCCTCAAACACTGCGGCAACATTCCACGGCAATTACTTTTGTGAGGTTCATCGTTTAAACTCTGAAGTGTAGCAATATCGAAATAAGCAGCTTGATGGATGGGACACTTAGATATACGATAAGAAAAAAAAGGCCTTTCTGTACTCAGCTTGAACTCTGTGATTGCCAGCCTGTTTGACGGGGGAAATGTTAGCCCATCACGATTAGATAACCAGTCGATTAATACGTGTGTGCCGGCCGGGGTGGCCGGGCGGTTCTAGACGCTACAGTCTGGAACCACACGACCGCTACGGTCGCAGGTTCGAATTCTGCCTCGGGAATGGATGTGTGTGACGTCCTTAGGTTAGTTAAGTTTAAGTAGTTCTAAGTTGTAGGGGACTGATGCCCTGAGATGTTAAGTCCCATAGTGCTCAGAGCCATCTGAACCATTTTTGAATACGTGCGTACTCCGCCGAGTTAAGAAACTGTTGTGGGACTGAGTTCCTCGACCTGCGCCGCGATGTGTTGCTGGTGGATGGCGGAGGTAGCGCCATGTCAAAAGGATCTCCGAGAGGAACGCAACGTTGTTTCCAGAGGCTCAACAAGGGGTTGCGTTGGACAGACGAGAGGCCGTACGTCGACGCGGCGCGAGCATCAGGGCAGCCGCGCTGCGGGCAGAACCACAACACGAGCGCACTGTCGCGCTCCCGCCTCCCCTCACCGTCGGTGTGTTTACTTCCGCTCCGGCCGGCCCGTTCACGGCACGGCGCCGCCGCTATTTTTGACGCCCACGCCGCAGCCGCCACATCCGCGGCGGTACAGCTGGCTGTCTCTGAAAGGGCGGCGCGATGTTTGTGAAACTTGGCGCTCCGAAAAAAAAGAGCCACGCGGCTAATTGAACTGTTCCGGCCCGTTACCAGCTGTGAGAGGAAGAGCTGTTTTTATACACACGATGTACGGTACGGAGCCGAATCACGTAGCCGGAAATTGTGTTGAAAAAGGACAACAAAAGTCGTAGTGCAAGCGCTTGACTGCTTCTGTTGGATGCGGAAACTTGTTGGAATGTTTGTTTAGTCCGTACTTTTACAGAGCTCTTTCTGCTGACGTCTCTATCGCCTACGCCAGAGGTCGGAACGCCGCGGCCCGCGAAACCATTGCGTGCTGTCTACAAACGGTCATAGTTTCCGTCATCATAACGCGGAAGAGCTGCAAAAAAATCCCACATGGGATGTAGAAAGAAACAATATAAAACCAGGAAATATAAACAACAGAGGAGCCTATCGGCAAAAAAGTATTGAAAATGAATTCCACGGCAGAGTTGCTAAAAAGACTGGTTCAAAATGGTCTGAAGACAGACAGAAGAAACGTAGTGAACAGATGAAAGCGTACTGGAGGAAAAGAAAAGAACAAAGAACGAAGAACTGAAGTTAGAATGTGGTCCTCAGATGGCCTATTTGCAGTAATCTATATAACACACACACAGCAGCACATTCCTTGAGTCAAACATCTCTTTTCGTCAATCAGCAGAGCTTCACTTGATTCCGACGACCACTATTTCCACACATCACCATGGACATCACCAAATTCGGCGCCTGTAATGAGCAGCAAGCCTGCTAAGGTTGTGGCGTTGCTGAACTTACGAGTATCTCGTGATCCGTATTAAAATTTTCTGGTAGGAAACGCTTCCATCGGCTTTGTTGCCCATGTACTGTTAAGGGATCACGTTCGAACACAACACAAATAGAGCCATTGTTGACAACAAACACACACACACACGCACACACAAATGACGACTCGAACCTCCGACGGGGGGAGGGGTGAGCCGCGCGAACCGTGGCAAGGGGCCAAAGACCGCGCGGGTACCCCGCGAGGCTAAGTTTCTTTCATTAAATTGCTGTACGTGTTTCATTTTAATCCTTTCGTGACTAGAGTGACAAAGGTGTATCACCTTCTCATGCCTACAGGGACCAGAATGTTCCACCCGTGTGTGACGCTGAGACGCGTTGTTGGTTTTACGAACAATCTGAAGCCAACAGTGTGGCGCCTGGGGGCGGGTCCGCTTTTTTGTTACAGTGGCGTACATTTCACTTTGCGTTTGTTGTTTTTTTTTTTTTTTTGTGGACAAGTGAGGACATCAACGAAGTTTCATATGTCTATCAGATTAGTTGTTATATACATACTGTTTGGCAAGGACAAGAGGGATTCAATTTTTCTCTTGAGGAGAGAGTTGTAGCGAGACTTCGAGAAACGTACGTGAAGTCTTATGGGCTTGCAGCCTTCGAGAAACATTTAAATTCTCACCAACTGATGACTACTTCCCCTGAATCAGGTCTTCATGCAGTGAACACGGTTAGGGCAAAAAGCAAACGATTGATCGACATTTTGAACAGGGAAGACCAATTAAAACGGGTGGAGCTTGTGTTAGGTACAAAAACCTTTGTTTCTGGTATGAAGTGGCCAGATGGTATGTCAGAGACAAAATGGAAAATGGTTCAAATGGCTCTGAGACCATGGGACTTAACAATCTGAGGTCATCAGTCCCCTAGAACTTAGAACGACTTAAACGTAACTAACCTAAGGACATTACACACATCCATGCCCGAGGCAGGATTCGAACCTGCGACCATAGTGGTCGCGCAGTTCCTGGCTAGAGCGCCTAGAACCGCTCGGCCACATCGGTCGGCTGTCAGTGACAAATACACTCCTGGAAACTGAAATAAGAACACCGTGAATTCATTGTCCCAGGAAGGGGAAACTTTATTGACACATTCTTGGGGTCAGATACATCACATGATCACACTGACAGAACCACAGGCACATAGACACAGGCAACAGAGCATGCACAATGTCGGCACTAGTACAGTGTATATCCACCTTTCGCAGCAATGCACGCTGCTATTCTCCCATGGAGACGATCGTAGAGATGCTGGATGTAGTCCTGTGGAACGGCTTGCCATGCCGTTTCCACCTGGCGCCTCAGTTGGACCAGCGTTCGTGCTGGACGTGCAGACCGCGTGAGACGACGCTTCATCCAGTCCCAAACATGCTCAATGGGGGACAGATCCGGAGATCTTGCTGGCCAGGGTAGTTGACTTACACCTTCTAGAGCACGTTGGGTGGCACGGGATACATGCGGACGTGCATTGTCCTGTTCGAACAGCAAGTTCCCTTGCCGGTCTAGGAATGGTAGAACGATGGGTTCGATGACGGTTTGGATGTACCGTGCACTATTCAGTGTCCCCTCGACGATCACCAGAGGTATACGGCCAGTGTAGGAGATCGCTCCCCACACCATGATGCCGGGTGTTGGCCCTGTGTGCCTCGGTCGTATGCAGTCCTGACTGTGGCGCTCACCTGCACGGCGCCAAACACGCATACGACCATCATAGGCACCAAGGCAGAAACGACTCTCATCGCTGAAGACGACACGTCTCCATTCGTCCCTCCATTCACGCCTGTCGCGACACCACTGGAGGCGGGCTGCACGATGTTGGGGCGTGAGCGGAACACGGCCTAACGGTGTGCGGGACCGTAGCCCAGCTTCATGGAGAAGGTTGCGAATGGTCCTCGCCGATACCCCAGGAGCAACAGTGTCCCTAATTTGCTGGGAAGTGGCGGTGCGGTCCCCTACGGCACTGCGTAGGATCCTACGGTCTTGGCGTGCATCCGTGCGTCGCTGCGGTCCGGTCCCAGGTCGACGGGCACGTGCACCTTCCGCCGACCACTGGCGACAACATCGATGTACTGTGGAGACCTCACGCCCCACGTGTTGAGCAATTCGGCGGTACGTCCACCCGGCCTCCCGCATGCCCACTATACGCCCTCGCTCAAAGTCCGTCAACTGCACATACGGTTCACGTCCACGCTGTCGCGGCATGCTACCAGTGTTAAAGACTGCGATGGAGCTCCTTATGCCACGGCAAACTGGCTGACAGTGACGGCGGCGGTGCATAAATGCTGCGTAGCTAGCGCCATTCGACGGCCAACACCGCGGTTCCTGGTGTATCCGCTGTGCCGTGCGTGTGATCATTGCTTGTACAGCCCTCTCGCAGTGTCCGGAGCAAGTATGGTGGGTCTGACACACCGGTGTCAATGTGTTCTTTTTTCCATTTCCAGGAGTGTATATCGTCCGCTGACAACCTGGAAGAGGTCAGATTCGACAAATAGAAAAACAGAAACCCTACGTCCTAACGAATAAATAACAAAGCAAGAGTTAGTGACGTTTCTAACGGTGTGCGACTACAAGCGGAAGTAAAGAGCACAAGTTGACGACGCAGACAATGCGACACACGAAAGCAAGAGGTTAGAAGAGATGTCACTGCAAACACGATTATGTATCCATTCTCGGTTTAAAAAATGTCATACATGTCAACTTTTTAATAATTAAATCTTACTGTCAGATTAGTATTGGTTGTAATCTTTTCTTATTGATCACACATCCTTTGCTCATACAACGGCTGGCCGGTGTGGCCGTAAGGTTCTAGGTGCATCAGTCTGGAACCGCGTGACCTCTACGGTCGCAGGTTCGAACCTGCCTCGGGCATGGATGTGTGTGATGTCCTTAGGTTAGTTAGGTTTAAGTAGTTCTGAGTTCTAGGCGACTGATGACCACAGAAGTTAAGTCCCATAGTGCTCAGAGCCATTTGAACCATTTGAACCTCATACAGCGGTTTCCCAAAGTTATTCCATCTCGAGTCCAGTCCATAAAATAATGGTCGAACAATAAATAGCATTGGGAAAATTTCAAACATATCCTTACTAGCTATGCATTCAGGAAATTTTCCAATAAATATTAGAGCAATGTGGGATGTAGAAACCAATTTGGTGTAGAAGGCTAACAGAGGTGCAGCAAGCAGTTTAGAATCACGTGCGTCCGCAGGGTTCGTTTCTTCCTCTCTTGGCCTTGCAATTGTTTTTCCTTTGTATGACGCCCACAGTACGGTCTCAGCAAAGACAGCCTCATTTGGCCTCTAGTTACTTTGTTTTCCCTGTGGATCATTGCTTGGCGCATGCGTACTAGATGCGAAATACTGCGTACAGTGTAACTGAGATGCATGCACGTAGAACGAACAGAGATGAGAGCGGAGGGAGGGAGGGAGAGAGAGAGAGAGAGAGAGAGAGAGAGAGAGAGAGAGAGAGAGAGAGAGAGAGAGAGATGTCATATTGTCATATCAAGTTCCGGCATGCAGCCTACATCTCTTGACTAGCACGGAGACTGTCGGAGAGGGTAACGTCGCCACGTGGCAGGCGCGATCCTCGTAGAGCCAGGAAGGTTACAGTTTAACGTTCCTTCGACAACAGAATCATAAGAATCGGGGCACAACTTCAGATTACGAATGGATGGGGATGGAAATCGGCCGTGCCCTGTCAAAGGACTCATCCCGGCATTTGCCTGAAGCGATTTGAGGAACTCTTAAGAAAATCTAAATCTTGGTAGTCGGACCGGCATTTGAACCGCAGTGTGCTAACCACTGCACCACCTCGCTCGCTGAGCGGGTCGCCGTGCTCTCACTCCACGATACACTTCGGGCATATTCGGTGTTTAATGCAGGACGATGATGCAAAGTCTCGTCATGCAACACCACACATCGCCGCCTATCGTTCTCTAATGTACCACACTCGTTGGTGAAAACGTCTACCGCCACCGCGATTGAAACCCGTAACGTCAGTATTGTACGTCAGAATGGGTGCATCTTGCCTTTTACATATGGAAGGAGAACAAATACCGAACAGCGCTGCGAGGGACCTTCCGTGACTTGAACGACGGCTCCTAGAGGACTGAACGATTACAGATTAGGAATTGTTCTCAACTTGTATCGCAGCACATCAAGATTTACCTTTTCCTTAAGAAAAGAATATTACGCATCATCCTCTTCGACTGATGCCGTCACATTTACACAGACGGAAAAAAATCGCAATACCAAGAAGTAATTGTGCGACATAAACGAAACTTTGTGAGCAAAGCATCGATAGACTTGAGGAAAAGCTGGAGGATTGGAGGAAGGCACTAGAAGAAAGAGGGATGAAAATTACCAGGACAAAGCCAGAATATTTAGCACTGAAGGATGTGCAAATGAGGTCTTGCAAGATCCAAGATGATGAGCTGAAATCGGTCTGCAAATTTAAACACCTGGGGTCGTACATACAGAGGGATGGAGGACTGGAAAGCGAGATAAAACACCGAATAAATTGCGGTTGGAACAACTGGAGAAAAATGGGTAGATTGTTGTGTGACAAGAAGGTGAGCATTGGGTTGAAAGGGAAAGTGTACAACTCGGTGATAAGGCCTGCTATGATATACGGGGCAGAGACATGGTTAATCACAGTAGCCCAGGAAAGGAAGATGGAAGTGGCAGAAATGAGGATGCTGAGGTGAATGTGTGGGGTAACAAGGAAGGACAGGATTAGAAACGAATTTGTGAGAGGGGCTGTGAAAGTGGGACCCATCGGGGAAAAGATACAAGAGAGCAGACTAAGGTGGTACGGACACTTACAGAGATAAGGGGAAGAGTATATCAGAAACAGAGTTGAAGATATAAAGATTGAAGGAGCGAGAAGGAGAGGAAGACCGAAGATGAGGTGGAAGGATAAGATATCCGGGGATCTAAGGGGAAAAGGATGGAAGAAGAAAGAGGCAATGGATAGAGAACTATGGAGGAGAAGGATCCAGGAGAGCAACGCCGACCCTATGTGACGTGGGACAAGAAAGAAACGAAAGTTGGTAGGCGTATTTCAACATCTGAAAGATGATTCTAATTTTGCACCATTCGCATAAGTGTGGCGCTAGTGGAGCCGCCGTGAGGATGCAAATCAGGTTTCCTTTAAATACACGCTGTAACAGTCGCGTACGTTAGTTCCCTTTTAAATATGACACTGCGAGTTGATGTTAGTCAAGAATGCCTTCAAGGCAACAAAGACGCCGTTATCAACACCTCACTGAGTATGAACGAGTTCGTCTAACAAGGCTACAAGGTGGATGTTCCTTCTGTCATATTGCTTCCTGACGAAAGCTGGTTCTGCGTCGGGGCCAGTGATGGTTATGAGGAGGCCAGCTGAAGGCCTGCAACCAACCTTTGTGCCCGCTAGGCACACAGGACCTACACCTTGAGTTACGGACTGGGGTTCGATTTCTATGACACCAGGAGCACCTTGAGGTTTTCCCACGCACCCTGACTGGAAATTTGTAGAATGGTGATTCGACCTACTGTGCTGCCATCCACGAACACCATTCCGCTGAGTGTTTTCCAACGGTAGTGCGTAGGGCCAGTTTTTTTTTTTTGCAATGGCTGATGCTGCGGTCACGTTATCCTGTTACCTACCGATGTTAATCATTCAAATATGTTACGTAAACAAATGTATTCCCGTAATTTTATCGCTCCATATTAAGGGGAGGTTTACTATCTTTTTGTTCAAAAATCTATTTTTTTAAATTGCATTTTTGGATCCATAAAAATGTTTAGAATTCAGCCCTGAAACGGTGTTTCCGAATACGGAACGGAAATGTTTGTTATTCGCAGTAGAGCAAAAAAATGCACCTGCCTGAAATCACGCACCAGTTTTTTCGGGAATTTCTACTTTGTATCCGCGAAAAATTATTCTATGTGCTTGCCCAAGGATCAAGGAGCTTACGACGTACTACGGCTTGGGAATCTAACGGCATTTCAATTCGGTGGAATAGATGAAGAGGGCAATTTGGGCAACGTATTTCCGCAAGTGTTCGACGGATGACCACCTACAACACCAAAATTGTCCGGCTGGAGAAACTAATTGGTGCAAGTCGCGCATTGCAGAGGGTACCGGACATCTGGACGAATATCAACACGACCAGCCACCCTCCAAAGAAGTTCAAAAAGTGACTCATCCGATCTACGAGGCCCTTTCGAAGGACGAGTTATTGTACCGGTATTTACGAGGAAACACACAAAATTCAAATGAAAGTTTTAACGCGTGTGTTTGGAAGCTAGCCCACAAGCATTTGCATTCTGGTGCGAAGAGTGTGGAGATTACGACTTTCCTGGCAGTGAGCAGCTTCAACGAAGGGAACTCAACAATTCTGAAAACCATGACAACGATGGACATCACCCTGGGACTCTATTCGACGCAGTTCGCCAAGCATTCCGACGACCACCGGATTCAAGAGGCCGAAAACCGCTTGTCACCGGCCGTACGAGCGGCTCTGAAGCAGCGCAGGATCACCCAGATCGGGCAGAACGCCCTCTGTGAGGAAGAGGAAGGACT
Organism: Schistocerca gregaria; assembly: GCF_023897955.1. Classification (NCBI taxonomy): domain Eukaryota; kingdom Metazoa; phylum Arthropoda; class Insecta; order Orthoptera; family Acrididae; genus Schistocerca; species Schistocerca gregaria. Next base: position 128,570,826 of record NC_064920.1, on the reverse strand, counting down.
AGTTTATGGACCCGGAATAGCAGATTGAACGTAAGTTGCATAATACTGCATTTATGTGTAGTCAAAACTTCAAATGTGTTTTTCTCGAAATGACCTTTTTTTTATCGCGCGGTATGGTAACTTCAAATCTACTGAACCGATTGGCATGATTCTTCGTTTCCGGCGAAGTTAACTAAATTTTCTAGGAGTTGTATCTCTTTCATTCCGATCCATCAACTATAAATATTTTTACTTGGCCGACGAAGTCGAAAAAACGATGAAAAAACCCTCTTTTGTTTCCTATTCTCCAAATAACTTACTCGAGGTACAACTTCTAAAGGCTGGCCGGAGTGGCCGGGCGGTTCTAGGCACTACAGTCTGGGGCCGAGCGACCTCTACGGTCGCAGGTTCGAATCCTGCCTCGGGCATGGATGTGTGTGATGTCCTTAGGTTACTTAGGTTTAATTAGTTCTAAGTTCTAGGCGACTGATGACCTCAGAAGTTAAGTCGCATAGTGCTCAGAGCCATTTGAACCACAACTCCTAAAGAATCTTATATACTCCATAACGTCAACTCAATTCTGATTTCAGACAAACCGGCTGACCTGTGACATACCGAGCGTGGAGGTCTAAATAGAAATTTTGTTTCGTTCCGACGGCACTACCACCTTTGCTCTTCGACATTTCCCGTCGAAAAAAATTGCAGTTTGTAGAGGAAATATCAATAAACATTTTGACCAAATTTGACATTGATATCTATAGCATATCTCGAGAAAAAAATTCTCAAAGTACATGCTTTATCGGGCCAGACATGGTAAACCTTCCCTTAATTATGTTTTGGTATTGCGGTTTTTTCCGTCGGCGTAAATGGGAAAACTACGAACCTTTAACATCGTTGCTTTGTCTGAGGTACTGAAGAGGAAACCTTTGATGCTGGGGGGAATCCTGGATCCTGAAACATTCAAGCTGTCGCTACTGCTCCACATGTGTTGGAGGGAGCAGAGCTCCTACGGTAATGAGCTCCCTGTGCGCGGAATCACTGAACTGCCTCAGCGATAAACAGAAACAAGTGGTGTTGTAAGCGCACGACTATTGCCTTCATGTGGAAGACATCGCTTCACGACAGACTGCAACAAAACGAACCTCTAGTGAAAGGCGGCGAAGGGGGCAACAGCTTCAGAAAAACTCCGCACCTGCCAGCTAACCTGTTGCAGTCGCCTTGAGTCTTTAACTGCGTGGGGCGTGTCTCTTTTGGCATACTAGCGGACGCAGTTGTTTAACCTCGCGCCCCGTTGTTTTCGAAGTCCACGGGCGTCGCAGAATCCGGCAGTAGTCTAACCGCTATAGAACACAACTACTGCACATCACCATCAGCTGCTGCAGACAGTGGCGTAAGGAGCAGTCACACTTCGATGTTTACGTCGCAGTGTGCGGCAGGTCGCAATGGCGTGCAATCAAAAAGTGCGAGTACCCCTGCAGTAAAGACCCAGAGTGGATTAGACTCATAAACGGAAAAACAAATTTGTTTCCCCCTATGTGCCCATTTAATCGCAGCTGTGATGACGAAAGGACACTCTTTGACACCAAAAACCGGGACCGAGACAGATGGATGCAGTTGAGAGTTTCCGAAATCTTGGAGCAAAAGGCAGTTGGAAGAACTGGAACATAGACCGAACATAAGATCGTATAATTGACTACTCGCCGTGCCGCCGCCTTCGCCACGGCAGCAGCTCCCTCCCTTCTCTCACTGTGCGTGTAGGGTATCCTGGGGTCCCCCGTTTCCTGTCCCCTCACCTTGGCATTTGCAGGGCGCCTTCCTCGTGCCACCCACGGCCGCACTTCAGCTCTGAGACATAGTGCTGGTACGGAAAACTTTCGTCATCAGTCCTCTGGCTTCATGCTTTTAAGAGACCCGACCGCGTAATTAAACGACAGGTGTAGAGGGAGAGAAAGTCCCTCACCAGATACTTAGGCGTCTTCTTGGGCGAGCAGCAAAATTATTTTACACATAGTGAAGAAATTAGCATGAGAGCCAGGAGAACGATGAAGAAAATTATTAATCTCGCCATTTACAATTACAAGCTGCCAATGCAAACAATAAGAACGTCTTGTAAATGGATCTTACTTGCAATCATGGAACACGGTATGTAATGAAACTGGTTACAGTGAGATAAATGTACTATCCGATCTTGGATCATATGAAGTGAACGATACTGCGGTGAAGACGAAAAAACCAAAAATCCACTGCTACAAAACTATGTGAAAATTTTTAAATGTCAACGTTTATAAATATTTACTGTAATTACAACGATGATTATGGACTTCTCAAAAAAGATAGACAATTAACAGTGTTTTATTTATGAAATGTATGTGGCAAAGATTATTTTGCATAAACAGATCGATATACTCGTATGATAGTAATTTCTTTGCGACACGTTTTCAGAGGAAAAACTTCGTTCTTTTTGGACAGCTGCTTGTAGGAGTCGGAAGTGCGTGGCTGGAGAACAAGTTGTGTGTGTTTTATTGATTTGTACTGTGAAATGAAATGCACCAGTTTTCACATCGTTACTGAAGTACTATCCCGATCATCCTCTAGACAATTATAGAAATTTTAGATTGTTTGCAGACGACGCTGTCATTCATCGATTAGTAAAATCATCAGAAGATCAAAACAAATTGCAAAACGATTTATAAAAGATATCTCTATGGTGCGAAAATTGGCAATTGACCCTAAATAACGGCCGGGCGTGGTGGCCGAGCGGTTCTAGGCGCTTCCGTCCGGAACCGCGCAACTGCTACGGTCGCAGGTTCGAATCCTGCCTCGGGCATGGATGTGTGTGATGTCCTTAGGTTGGTTAGGTTTAAGTAGTTGTAAGTTCTAGGGGACTGATGACCTCAGATGTTAAGTCCCATAGTGCTCAGAGCCATTTGAATCTAAATAACGATAAGTGTGAGGTCATCCACATGAGTGCTTCGGTCACACGATACATCAGTCAAACCAAAATGCCGTAAATTCAAAAATGCCTAGGAGTCATAATTACGAACAACTTAAATTGGAAAGAACGCATACAAAATGTTGTGGGGAAAGCAAACCGAAGACTGCGTTTTATTGCCTGGACACTTAGAAAATTAACAGATCTTCTAGAGAGACTCCCTACATTATGCTTGTCCGTCCTCTTCTAGAATACTGCTGCACGGTGTGGTATCCTTAACAGATAGAATTGACGGAATGCATCGCAAAAGCTCAAAGAAACACAGCACGCTTTGTATTATCGCGAAATAGGGGAGAGAGTGTCACTGAAGTAATACAGGATTTGAGGTGGACATCATTAAAACTAAGGTGTTTTTCGTTGCAGCGAAATGTTCTCACGAAATTTCAATCACCACCCTTCTCCTCGGAATGCGAAAATATTTTGCTGATGCGAAAACATTATGCTGACGCCGACCTACGTAGGGAGAAACTATGACCATAATAAATAAGGGAAATCAGAGCTCGCACGCAGAGATATAGGTGTTCGTTTTTTTCCGCGCGCTATACGAGATTGGAATAATAGAGAATGTGGAGGTGGTTCAATGAACCCTCTGCCAGGCCCTTAAATGTAATTTGCAGACTATCCATGTAGATGTAGAATCACAGAAAGGAAGACAACGAGGATCCAACGACATGCAACACACAATAGTAACAAAAAATATGAGTGTTTTTATTATTAACAGGAATGGTTATTAAAATTCGACTGCCCCTGTCACTCGCTGCAGTGTGATTATTTCAGTGTGGCAAGTGCTGTGAAAATGTGACAAGCCGCCCAAATTACAACTTCGATTACATTTCGAATGCAATTAAATTCAATAAACAAGCAAATGGACTGTGTTGAATCAAACCATTTTCATGGCTGCATAACCAGGCGCAATCTGGGAAGATGACGCAGACAGGTTGTCAGCAGAGCGGGGACTGGTGATGAACAGAAACAACGCGTACTCGTAAATGAGGAGAGATGTCCTAGTTTTGAGGAATTGACGCACAACGGATGGTATCTGGTTAGGAGTCACTATGCCAGCAATAGCACGGACACAGAAAAGACTTACAGAAGCATCGTTATTCTCTGGGGAAAGATTCCCGGCCACGAGACACAACGTCCGCAATCGCAGTGAAATAGGAAAAGTTCCAGCAGCCTTATGGTAGCGCAAGGATGATATAAATACCGGCCCCTTATCTAGAATTTAGTCAAGAGCACAGAATCAGAAGTCAGCAGTCATTAAGGACGCCGCTGTCGAGGAGAATAGCAACTGGAGAACAACAAAAGGGGCAATGTGACAGTCACAGTTGTGAAGTCGCAGGAGAGTGACTCCATCGAGAAGTAGCCAATGAGAAGCTAGTAAAACACGCCAAGGGGCTTGCGATCTGAACGAAAACGTATTCCGCAAATTAGTTTTGGGTGATATAATACCAACAACGTTCACTTTTATACGTAATACGAGGGACATCAGTGGTTGTCGTCTCTAAGACGAGTAGCGGAGGACATATGTGAGCTGCCTTTGTCTCTACTGTATAATTAGGTAATAATCCAGCCAACTGAAAGACACCTTCTCTGATAGAAGAAAACGGTTGAAATGGCTCTGAGCACTATGGGACTTAACATCTAAGGTCATCAGTCCCCTAGAACTTAGAACTACTTAAACCTAACGAACCTAAGGACATCACCCACGCCCGAGGCAGGATACGAACCTGCGACCGTAGCAGCACCGCGGTCCCGGACTGGAGCGCCTAGAACTGCTCGGCCATAACGGCCGGCAAAAAGTTTCAAAGAGATATATCTCATTCACTCAGCATTATTAAGTTTCGGACATGCATCCGCGTAAACACTACTTCTTACACTGATATTCGGGCGTGTACCGTTCACTCATCCTCGAAGTCAGTTGCAAGACTGACGACGAGGCGTCAAGCGCGGACTCACAAGCTGAACCGCAATGGTACTGCGCATGCGGATTGCATATGCTGGCAGGCGGCAAGAAAGGTGCATTTTCACACGTGCACCCTATGGTGAGAGAGTTCAGACATTCCATTCCCTTATCGATGTATATGCGGCGGCGATAATGTCCTGACGACTTCTATGCAATTTACGTATACGAAGTGCCGGATTCCATGCCTTATCCATATTAACCCATCATCTCTGTTTATTAAGTTACTGGTTAATCTAATTTCTATGGCTTCCTTGAAAATGAAATCCCAAAAGAAAGAGGTGGTTGGTAAAGTCTTCACGGCACTGTAGCTCATCGAACGACCGTATCTATGCAGTGTTCTGCCACAGCTAATTTGTCTGCCTGTAGTAAGCGTGTGTGTCTTCGGCGTTCAACGCACTTCTCATGAACGGTGCGTGTTATCTGACCAATACTGTATATGACCTTTCACAACCGCCTTGCGAAGAATAAATCATTGTTTTCAGAACCGAGTACGGCTGCAATTTTCGTAGTGGTCTGGAAGGTCACCTTAACACATTGTTTCTCGTGAATATTCCTTTTCTTCGACGAAAGAGCACCCACATAAGGCAAAAATGCTCTTCATCTCAAGGTATTACTTTCTTCTGTCAGATCACATACTTGCATTCTAGAATTCACACTGAACGCTGTGCGAACTTGTTGCCGGCAATATCCATTGCTTTAATAATGCTCTTGAGGAGTGTGAGCTCTTCTTGCAAATTATCACAATCGCACATACAGTGTGCCCTAAAGTCCTAATGACACCTATGGTTTGTGAAGGGTGATGGCAATCACTCGCATGTAAATGTAAATTCGCATGCGTTGGTTTACGATATACAGCAAGGCTTAATGTGCCATCAACTTTACGACGAACGAAAACATCCAGAAAAGGGAGGGCTTAATCATTTTCTATTTCCACAGTAAAATTAATACTGGCGTGAACAGAATTCAGATGCTAAAGAAATCGATGGACTTCATCCTTCCCGTGCGGTCCTATCACACACTTGTCGTCCAGTACGTCCAGAAGATCGTTGGTTTAAAACTTTGCCAAGTTCAGAGACTTGTCCTCCAATTCTTCCATAAATTAATTAGCTACCAATCTGCTCATAAAATTCACCACTAACCTGGAAGTAAGAAGACAGGTGCACGCGCTCAAATAAGGCCGTGAAGTCTTTGTCGAAGTGTTGGCCACTAAGGGATAAAGAATCAATCCTTCAATGGTACCTTAGTGTATAATGACACGACGTCAAACTCAGCAGCCATCCGTACTATTTTGCCTGAGGTTGCTAAGTCCCTGAATATATTCCACAGAATTAGTAATGTGGTGACTACATTTTCCTAGCAACAGTTTTAATAATAAGGCTAAATAATGGGCAGAAAGATACGTCGGTCAACCAGCAGTGTTCGTTATCGACCGCACAGACAAATTCTCCAGACGCTCATTCTTACCCATCTTGTGGAGTTTAGGAAGCCGATAAAATCTCGATGGTACCGCCCTCGCACTTTTAAACCTCTTATACCTTCCTTTGGTAGCGATGAAGCGTTTGGTAAGGCAGCAGTCCTTCTAGTCACTTTGTTCTTAGGGCCCCTGTTAATCTTCCGGTACGCACCAGAACGTAGTAGAACATATATCTTTTCTTTATAAACTTCCTGACTTGCGACTCACTCTGAGAATGTCCGGACGATACGCAGCCAAATATTAGTTGAAGTAATATCTGCGCGGGTCCATGCCTGAAGTGCTTATTCATTACGCCCTGAGAAGTTGAAAAAGTATGTTAAGTTTCTATTATCAAATGACTACACACGAGGAAATTACTGTTATTATAAAAGGTCTGTTGGGCCTACCAACGCACATTGTTCTGTTAACCTGTCCTTAATCAGTCCAAGAATTTGCTCGTTCTACTCTACTGATATTGCAAATTCAACTCCCGCAACTCTTTCAATGCCAAAATGAGATTTTCACTCTGCAGCGGAGTGTGCGCTGATATGAAACTTCCTGGCAGATTAAAATTGTGTGCCCGACCGAGACTCGAACTCGGGACCTTTGCCTTTCGCGGGCAAGTGCTCTACCACCTGAGCTACCGAAGCACGACTCACGCCCGGTACTCACAGCTTTACTTCTGCCAGTACCTCGTCTCCTACCTTCCAAACTTTACAGAAGTTCTCCTGCGAAACTTGCAGAACTAGCACTCCTGAAAGAAAGGATATTGCGGAGACATGGCTTAGCCACAGCCTGGGGGATGTTTCCAGAATGAGATTTTCACTCTGCAGCGGACTATGCGCTGATATGAAACTTCCTGGCAGATTAAAACTGTGTGCCCGAACGAGACTCGAACTCGGAACTACGTCCCGAGTTCAAGTCTCGGTCGGGCACACAGTTTTAATCTGCCAGGAAGTTTCTTTCAATGCCGTTCAAGTCCTATCCGCAACTAACGGGGATGCACAATATCTGCTATATGGAACGTTACCTATCGATGCTGTAACACAATATCTTCATCTAACGTCGTATCCAGGTACTAGGTCTGATATAGGAAATGTTGCCGGGTATGGTTACCACACTGTGCAGATGTAGACGTACTTGCACTCGGGCGGAGCGGGGAGCAGATTCCCCGGAAGCCACATCTATTTTTCGTGTTTCCGAGCGAGCAGCCGTTACTCATGACGTACCTGGGTAAGCAGAGTGCGGACCCAGCTTGTCGACGGGCTTGCAGCATGGCGAGACGCCTAAACTTGTGACTCCTTCACCGCCGCCCCCCCCCCACCCCCCCCTCGCCGCCACGCACTTTACTTTCCTGGCTCGTCAGACAAGGCCCCGCGGAGAGCTGTTCATCTCTGCCTGGTGACGGGTGCACATCGCCGTGGCCGCTCCCGCAGCGTTAATTAAGATAAGTGCTGCGCAGCACTCGTATTAATAAAAGAAAAGATGGCGCGCCCACGCGGTGAGCTAAGGGGATAACGCGGTGAAGCTCTGGCAACTGACAGCCGAGTCCTGGCGCAGGCTGAAGGTAAGTAGAGGAGAAAGGAGAGGGTCGTTACCCAGCAGTTCATCACGCACACACAGCTGGTAATTTAGTAACACCACTTCTCCTTATCACTCGCCTCTTATGCAAGAAACATTTTCTTCATAGCAGTTGTTCGTTGACATCTGAACGCTGCTTAAACGCATGTAAGTGAATGTGAGAATGTGGGAATGTGAAGTCAAGAGTGTCAGGTTCAAGTTAAGAGGAGTATAAGTCCCCTGCTGTCCAGCCACTGGCTGTTGAATTTGTGCGCCAGAGAAAGCTTGAGGGCAGTTGAAGAATATTTCGGAAAAGGAGAAAAAGTGGAAAGGAAAAAGATGGCAAGTTACAGTTCGCAGTCGACACAGCGCTACTTCCTGGATGTGGCGGGGACTCGGAAGGCTTGCTGAAAGTAATGGTCAGCATCGTTAACACAGAATATACGTTACGAGTAAACAAAGCCAGGGTGAATGTGATGATGAGCAGGAAAAAGTAGAATATCGAATTGCTTAATATCAGGTAAGTACAGCAAGGGCGAATGTGATGAAGAACAACAGAAATTGAACTACCGAATTGTTTAAAATCAGATAAACAAAGCAAGGGCGAATGAGACGAAGAGCAAAAGAAAGCAGACTACCGAATTACTTGATATCAAACTCCGAAAGGACAAAGCGGTGCAAAATGTGAAACAAAATTCCGGCTAGGAAGTAAGATCGTACACAATAGTCCGAAGTAGGGAAGATATCAGATGTAGATTACCACACGTGAACAAAGCTTTCTAAAAGTTCTACTGGAACCAGATATCGATATGGTACGTCTGCAGCACAGCACAGCACAGCACAGCACAGCACAACACAGCACAGCACTGTAAAGAAGTGGAAAGTGCAACATCAACAATAAAAAAGGAGAGTCTGGTGCCAACTGAAGTGGGCTGTTATCGAAGCTACTCGAACTTTCTCTGGAGCGGAGGTGTAGATTACGAGGGACAGCTGCTAAAACGTCTATTCGTCGCTCCATTCGTTCCAGGCTTGCTCACTATCGTCTGTCTTATGCTCCAGTATACCTCAATAACAATATTTTGCACGTTAGCTGCATAATCATGCTTGTTGAAAACCATCAGTAGGGACACCTCCGTGCGTACGAGGCATCTGTTCTCTTCGCGTTCCTTCTGCGTACTCTTTCAAAAAACGTTCAGATGTGTGTGAAATCTTATTGGACTTGCTAAGGTCATCGATCCCTAAGCGTACGCACTACTTAATCTAAATTATCCTAAGGACAAACACACACACTCATGCCCGAGGGAGGACTCGAACCTCCGCCGGGACCAGCCGCACAGTCCATGACTGCAGCGCCCTAGACCGCTAGGCTAATCCCGCGTGGCGAGCGTACTCTTTAAAAAACCTGGTGTATACAGGGTGAACATTAATACTTGTAAAACTGACAAACGGCAGAAACGGATTCATAAGTGGGAATGGACAAGAACAGGTCCTATGAACATGTGACCGGAAATGCCTCGTTGCCGCGGTAGATGGTGATGGTGATGGCTCTAACCACGTGCCGTGTCTGTAGTCCACAGATGACGATTAAACAGATAAATGATTCCAGTCTAGGTCAAGGTTGCTTCGTCGGTAAAGAGGACTGATGACATAAATTCCAGAACTGTGGCAGTCTGCTGCAAAAATCATCGCCACAATCCTTCCTGTACAGTGTAATCCACTGCTGATAGTCCTTGCACTCGTTGTAGGTAACAGCGATAGTTGCGGTTATCATCCACGATACACATAATCGTACTCTTGCTTACACTGTGTTGGCGGGCCACGTGCCTGAAGCTTGTATTAGGGTTCGTCTCAGTATCCTGTAGAACTCAATCCTCCAAACCTGGTGTACGCACAGTCCGCCGCCTTCCCTGCACGTTCGTCTGTCTGAGAGGACCCATGATTACACAAACGCCTAAAAAAAGGGCTTCCAATGTTGTGTGGTGTGGTTGGTGTCTGTGAGGGTACTTATTTTTGTATAACAGTGCTGCCGCTCAACCGTTTCCATTTGCTTGGCCGCACTCAAACAGCATCTCGGCTTGTTCCGACGTGAATACCGGACCATTCTGCTGCTTACAGTACTCTGCGTCAATCACACAGCCTGCAACACACACGGAACACACGCCACATGGTCCAAGGTATTTTCATTTGTCAGCCTCATCCACCGTGTCACCAATGCCTTTTCGGAGACATGTTCATAGGACCTTTTTTCCTCCATTTGCAATCAGGAATCCGTCCTTGCAGTTTGTCGGTTTCATTAATGTAGACCCTATATAGTTTCTCCTGGTTTGTGAAAGACAGTCACTTTTTCAAACTAATCCGCACTCGACACGCGTGAACGACACGGTAAAATGAAAGCTACGTTTCTTCTGCAACCCACTTAGATATCGCTGTGGTCCAACACTGTTTCCTCCTTTATGACGTGACGGATTTCCTTCTTTGCCTATGAAATCAGAGATTTCTGCATACGACAGCAAATTGTTTCATGCTCAAAATAGATGAATACTTAGTAATTTCGGAGTAATTGCGAATTTAGAACTAACTGGATTTTGAAGAGTAAAACGCCATTGAATTAGTATATTTTAGAGTTACGATGCATCAGAAATCACTAAATCTGCATTTGAAAAGCACTTTATCACAATTCATTTGCTTGAAAACACAATTACGGTACCTTAAACAGTTCGAAAAAAACTGAGGTGGACATTTTACCCGAATCATCATGCATAGACGGGAAGCCACTGTGCATCATACCAATATCGTCGATTTTCTTTCCTATTCCATTCGCGTATTGAGTGAGGGAAAGAAATCTTTATATGCCCCTATTTGTGTAGCTTGGAGCCAAAGTGCCATACTACAGATCCAAAGGTCTCGGGGTCGATCTCCTGTCAGTCAAGAGGACTGTGCCTGCTAAAGCACTGCAGTGTTCAGATCAACCTTCTGGTTGATCACGCCTTTACGTAAATATCACTTATCTTATTCTCATGGTCCATACATTGCATTACGCTTCAAGACAGTGCGGGAACAAGAGAGTGAAAATTTTTCCAACCCTCTACAGCCCGACAGTGCTCAATCATATGGAAGTATTAACATTTCCACACAATTAGTTAGTCAGTCAGCAGGAGTACGACATCAACACTTTGGTGTGTGAGCGCAAGCGAGATCAGCGGAATAGTATAAGACAAGCTCAGGCCAAATTGCGTCTGCTGTTCTCATAACCTTATGTAAGAAACACTATATAGAACAGAACAACACCTATCACAATTTTTCCAAAGCAGATATGATACTGAAACAAATTAATTGAGCCAGTGCATCAAAACTGAAAATCACTGACGACTCGTAATGAGAGAAACTGATTCAGTCATTACAAGTGATGTCGTGCAGCAAAGCCGACCTCACCAGTCTAGAATCTGTCGATCAGCAGGATCGATAGTGTACATGTTGTTCACATTCACTTCTCTGATTATTACATTGTAACATCTAGTGTGATACTGTTCTAGTGTTGGTCACACTCTTGCTGCCTGGTGTGATGACCGGCAATATGTAGGCACTCGTGACTGCGAACCACAGCCGCTGCTGAAGCTGCCACTGATGGGCAGTCCACAAGTCTACCAACACCGTTTCAGTTCAGGGGACCAACTGCTCAGCAGCGCTTGAGGCAGACGGTCTATTGAACTGGTAGCCCAGGTTCAGTATTCAACGGAAAGTCACGGTATCTGACATCATGGTCCATTTTGTGGAACATGGGCAGTTACCTGAGAGGGACAGAGTACTCCCAGGACAGCGAGTGAGCCGTAGTCACGGCCTCATCCACAGCAGACCGGTCGACATGAAGCGCCTTCAGAACCAATGGGTGGGCAACCTGCCACACTCCGAATTGCCGGCCCTGAGTCTGGGTTGAGCAGATTCCACTCCTGCTGCGGGAGGGGGGGGGGGGGGGCAGCGACATGGAATACGGGGTGTTACAAAAAGGTACGGCCAAACTTTCAGGAAACATTCCTCACACACAAAGAAAGAAAATATGTTATGTGGACATGTGTCCGGAAACGCTTACTTTCCATGTTAGAGCTCATTTTATTACTTCTCTTCAAATCACATTAATCATGGAAAGGAAACACACAGCAACAGAACGTACCAGCGTGACTTCATACACTTTGTTACAGGAAATGTTCAAAATGTCCTCCGTTAGCGACAGGATACATCCATCCACCCTCCGTCGCATGGAATCCCTGATGCGCTGATGCAGCCCTGGAGAATGGCGTATTGTATCACAGCCGTCCACAATACGAGCACGAAGAGTCTCTACATTTGGTACCGGGGTTGCGTAGACAAGAGCTTTCAAATGCCCCCATAAATGAAAGTCAAGAGGGTTGAGGTCAGGAGAGCGTGGAGGCCATGGAATTGGCCCGCCTCTACCAATCCATCAGTCACCAAATCTGTTGTTGAGAAGCGTACGAACACTTCGACTGCAATATGCTGGAGCTCCATCGTGCATGAACCACATGTTGTGTCGTACTTGTAAAGGCACATGTTCTAGCAGCACAGGTAGAGTATCCCGTATGAAATCATGATAACGTGCTCCATTGAGCGTAGGTGACTGTCGAAACTAAAATGAGCTCTAACATGGAAATTAAGGGTTTCCGGACACATGTACACATAACATCTTTTCTTTATTTGTGTGTGTGTTAGGAATGTTTCCTGAAAGTTTGGCCGAACCTTTCCGTAACACCCTGTATATTCCGAGGAATAAAAGAAGTAATACTTAATCTTGTTCTACTACGGCTGGTCACGTCACAAAAATTCTTCAGCCTTCATCTTGACGAAACAGTAGGGGTTTCCAGCCTGGGAGTGTGCGACTCCTACAATCAAATGTGCGTTGGTGGCAATATAGTATCTGTACAGTGTTCTAGCAATAAAGATTCTTTACATTTACCCACAAGCATTTCGCGACTTTTACGTAGTCTTTGTCCCAAGGATCCCCATTTAAGTTACCGGGGACGTCTGTTGCCGTTTCGTATGGGCTATATCGGCCTCCTCCGATCCCAGCAATGAATCTCTAAATTCGTCCCAAGCTTTCTGCCGAGCCTACTTGATGACTACTCCAAACACTTCAGCAGTACTCTGCAATTGGTCAACTAGCGTATCATATGCGACCTACTCTATACATGTACAACCCTTTCCCAGAACACCCCTAACAAATCAAGTTCTTCCACTCGCCTTCCCCATTCCGGTTTACCCATGTTCGCCCCATTCCACATTGCTTCTTAGTGCCATCCCTAAATAATTGCATGATGTGGCGTGCTGCAGCTGTGCCCGCATTAATCTTCTAACCGGATAGTATAAGTTGTTGTAGACATATTTCATTTATCTCCATTTTAAAGGCGCTGCCGTTAATTACACCAAGCGCACGTTTTGTCCAAGTCTTCCTGCATGTCATTTCGATCTTTCAACGACGACACTTTCTTCCAAACTACAGCCTCATCTGCAAACGCTATCACAATGCCGTTGATCCTGATAAATCGTTTAGGTATACTGTAACCATTACATGTCCTATTACGCTTCTTTGGAGCAAACCCGTATTACTTTCGTTTCAGCTGGACACTGTCCAGTACACCGTGTGAGGTTCTGTTAGTCAAATATTCTTCGAACGATTGTATGTTCTGTTAACAGTAGAGTATGCGGTCTAGTCCTGAGCTCCTTTAGGTACTCTAGGATAATGATGACTACCTCTTCACATGCCTCCGCTATTTGCAAGACTCTGCGTATGAACACAGTAACCTGTGTCTCACGCGAGCTGTTTTTGCCTGGCTACGTGCTCATTCTTTCAGAGAAGCTTGTTCTTCTCCAGAATGTCACAATGTCAGAGATTAAATTTTGCTCCAGGATCCTGCACCGCACAGACGTCAGCGATATTGCTCTGTAATTCTTTCCATCAGTTCTTTGACCCTTTTTGCACTCAATGTAAAATCTTAGTGGAATACCGTCATGGCCTGGTACCTCGTTCGCTTTCTGTTTTCACTGGTTTTTAATACACGGGGAGCAGAGCATCTGTTTCAGTGTATTACCATTTTTCAATGCGTCCAGCGGTCAAAAGTTGGTATGATAGCATCCTTATGGGAAAACATTTTTGAATAAGTATTTTTACATTTTTATTCTCTTTACGCTGAACATCAGAAGGATCCACGAAACAATGAATGGTAGGTTTGGATATTCATTGACTTTAGATATGAGCACACTTTTCATGGATGTTTCTCCAGGATGTGATTGACAACTGGTACAGCCATAATCCGCCTTACAGACGCACGAGTTGCTGCAGCTCTCAAGTCTTTTCACTTCCTTGCAGTCTCTGTTGTAGGGATTGTGTGGCAGTGTCTCTTTTCACAACATTCTGCAAACGGTAACAGTAAACCAAGGCGGGCGTTTGCTGTCTTTTATGACTTTCCTTGGTAAGTATTTATCCAGACCGCAATTTATAACGTCTATCATCTTTCCACTTCAAACTCAGTTCTTACGCCTTTTACCGGATCTGAAAGGAAGTATTTTCAGTTTCTCGTTTAAGTTGCTAGTGACTATCAGTTATAACAAAGATAGATACTCTCCTAGATTTCTCCGTCACCTTTTTGCCTTCGATGACCATTGTTTCCCCCTCTCGTTGGTGACGCTGTGAAAAGATCGAGCCTGTTGGTAACTAGCAAGTCTAAAATATTGCATTCACGTGTGAGTTCTCAGAAAAGTTGTTCAAGGCAGCTTTCTGACAATGTTTTCACTATTACTTCCTAAGACTATTTCTCCTTACCGCCGAAAACGTATGTGTGTTTTTCTCACTTGGTACTGGGCAGGTTAAACTCAGCATCTAAAAATGCCGTACGCTTGGAGTATTACCGCACTACTGCAGTGCTTGATTTGTGACGGTACGCGTCGGTACGCCATACCGGTACCTCTGATGAAAAACATGCATTAAAATACCCTAATTTAAAAAAAAAATTCCCCGGCAGGTCACACTATCGTAACTTTTTTTTTTATACAAATCAAGCACTATTTGTAAGTGCGTCCATGTTAGTGTGCAAGTTGTAGCGCACGTTAATTAAGTCAGTAAAAATCCGTGATAATTCCGTCAGTTTTAACACATCCCACCGCACCATTTAACAAAAGCTGAGTAACGACGCGGATTAAAAACCTCCGCCACATTGTGATGGAGTGTGCTCAAGGCGGTACTAAAATTCAGTACATTGTTTCTATTACGGGCATCGTTAACGCTTTAAAACGTAATCAAGCCGGTGGCAATTCAGTTAACGTCTAGCCGTTTACTCTGGAAATTACGTTTATTCAGGCCGCCGCGTGACGGATGACGGGGGCGGAAGGCCGCGCAGTAAATCAGGCTCCCCGGCGCGTGGAGTGCGGCATTTCACGGCTTCCTGCGCCGCAATGGCGCTGCTCGCCGCCAGACAATACGAGCCACTCTCCTCTCGGCTCTCATCTCCCCAAGTCCCCCTTCAATTTTTGTGTATCTATTCTATCAATCTGGCTGCTGGCGCCAGATTAGCCAAATCAATTGCAGGGGGCTGTGATGCGGACCAGTGGGTTATCTAGGCTGCTGCTGGCAGCCGTGTGTGTGTGTGTGTGTGTGTGTGTGTGTGTGTGTGTGTGTGTGTGTGTGTGTGCGCGCGCGCGCGCGCGCGCGCGCGCGTGTACGCGCACTGGAGGCCGACAGGGGGCTTTTAGCGACATTGCATCTGGTAATTAGCGGCAGCTGCCGGCTCGTCAGGAGGTGAAGAGAATTCTCAGAGTTTGTCAGAGTTTCGGGGAGGGGGGGGGGAGGGGGTGCAGAACAAAGCAGAGAAGATGATTGCTGTACTGTACTAACTAGTAGGTACGTTTTCCATTCTGTACCAACTGATACTCAGACGGTATACGGCTATACTCATCGAGCATGTTCCTCCATGATACCTTGCGGTTTAAGCTATCTGTGCGAAGTAGGCTTTCCCCAGGCTGAGCGTCAAGTGCAAATCCAAGAGAGGTGTGTCACCGGGTAGTGTGATCCCTCCCCCAATCGAAAAAAGAAATCAAAGCACTATTTTAAACCACAAGCATCCGTGAAAGAGAAAGGATATGGAGAGGGGAGACGGGGTGTGGGAAAAGAAGGGGCATTTATCACTCATGGATTCTCGAGGAACATACTTCTCAGTTTCTTACAAAATTCTCACGTATTTATAGCGCTGATCGTCTGCGAGTACCTGAAAAGCTAATCCAGAGAGAGCCTTTAGCAGTCGCAGAGCATCTAACAGGACAGTGGCTAAACAGTGTCCCCAGTCAGCTCTCTCTCCATCCTCGATAGCGCTTGCCGGGCTGCAGAAAGGGGGCGGTCCAGCAAGCGGGTGCGCCGATTCCCAGCACGTTATAAACGTGGCAGCAACAGACCTGTAGCAACTCGTCATCTGTCGCCTATCCCCCCAAAAAAAAATGCCTTCTCCCTTTGCTGCATAGTGGACGGTAGTTAACCCCTTGTGGACAAAGACCCATGGTAGCTTGCTGATTATACATTCAGTTTTACACAGCATTGCAATTGTAATAGACTCTGACCACCATGACCATGTTGTACTGCAGGCGTGTATACCCATACTTCGTCCAGTAGCCCAAATGCGCCAGTTGTGGTACTGCCACACAATGATGTGACGAACTGGAAAGACGTACAGTGTCTTGATTCAATCCAAGGGTGTTAAAAGTCAATTGTTTCGCCACATTTTAGGATGGTTTTGGGACATTTCTCAACATCACCTTGTCGTATACTGTCCCTGGGTTATACTTTATGTACGGTAGTTTTTCAGGTAAGCGAAGTGTTGATATTAAAGCTGAGTAACTGCTTTTTTTTTTTAAGTTTACTCCCTCTATCTCCTCTTCAAAGAGTACTAATGTGACGTATTTTGTTGATTGTTTTTGTTGATACCGAACAGTATTTTCTCTGTCGTCTGACTTCTTTTCCTGTTTCATAGTCCTAATTTACTGTTTCAACCTAAAATTATAGGAATATCAATAAATTTCTTTTGAAAACATTTTCTAGCTTCACTAGTACTTCATATTTCGTCATGTACTTCGAATTTAAGCAAATCAGAATCTAATTTGAAATCATTACAATAAAAAGATAGCATCCACATTCATAATAATAAGATATGAGAGCGTCCTAAAAAGTAACGCCTCCGATGTATTTGTGTGAACGCTCTTAAATTTTTTAAAATAAAACAAACGTTATTAACATTCTACGTCTTTATTCTTCATGTCTACATATCTTGAGCCCTATGCCGTGAAACGGCTCAGAATTGTAGCGAGTTTCGAATTCGAACAGTTCGTCCACACAGCCTCTCCTTAAGCATGCATCTGCGACGAACTGAGTTGGCCCAATCCGATTTTCACCCGTTTCCAAAACTTAAAGGACACCTTTGAGAAGGACTTCACTTTTGACAGTGATGGAGCGGCACAAACAGACATGAGGTTGTGGCTCTGTCAGCAACGTCAAACATTGCACAATGAAAACTTTAAGACTTTTCACATAAACAGTACGGAGACATTACTTTTCAGCATGCCCTCGTAAAAAAAAAAAAAAAAAAAAAACTATACTTACGCTATACTACTGAAATCTGCTTAACTTCTGAATACCAAAGTAATATATCTTAAAAATTCGAAAGTGATAGCTATCAAACGTTTGAGGAACAATAATATTTGTGGACTTCCTGTCGAATTTAGTTTTTTGCGCACGACACGTTCTCAAATTCACCGAATCTGCTGTATAAAAAAATAGCAATTTTAGAATATTACCCTGTCCTGGATAAATTTTTGTGTAGACGTACTATTACGATTATGTCCGCCCCGGTAGCTGAACGGTCAGCTTGACGGGCTGCCGTCCTAAGGAGCATGGGGATTTTCTCCGCTCAGGGGCTGGGTGTTGTGTTGTCTCCATCATGATTTCATCCCTATCCGGCGCGCAGGTCGCCCAATGTCTAATGTAATAAAACCTGCGCCAAGGCGGCCCGACCTGCCCCGTAAGGGGCCTCGCGGCCAATGACGCCAAACGCTCATTTCCATTTGCATCATGATTATAAAATACTTTTTTTTTATTTCATTATTACCGTTATTAAAATCCCGGACGTTTATGGCACGTTAGCTGTGGCTGACGGCAAGCTATATTCGGGAGGAGAAGGGGGGGGGGGGGGGAGTGAGAGATACGAAAAATCTGTGACGCCCCAACCTCTTCTTCCCCTCCCCCCTCCAATCCCCGCCCTCACAGATCATAGCCTTTGTTCAGTGCCGGGTAGATATGATTGGACCGGTGTATCCCCTATCATATTGCACGGGTTGTGATTACACTGCTGATAACGCTGCTCTAAACGCCTGCCACTTTGACGGTGGCCGGTGTTTCCCAGTATCCTGCGAAAGCTGTGGCATAGGAAGCAGGAACTTACAGTGCGTGTTATTAACGTTGGACTAAATGGCTAATATAGGCGCCAACATCCTGCTGAGGAGAGGGATTGGCTGAAAGGCGCGAATGCTAGACAATCTCGATAACAGGGACACCCGTAGGGCGGAGATGCTGTTTGCAAGTGTTTCACTGAGGCTAGTAATTCTTCGCGATCAACGAAGCTATTTTTCAATATAGAAGGACCACAAGACTCTGAAGACCGTTCCCGTGCACAGGAGTGGAATTCTGTTTACTCCTTTCCCAGTTTTCTAGGCTACTGTTGCCTTTTACTGAGACAGGATTTTCGGTATGAAGAAGCATCTTATATCAGAGCACCGACCATTAGCTGGCTGCTAATGGTGGTGAATAAAGATTATGGACTTGAAGCCAAAAAACTGCATTGTTTCTGCCGAAATTTGAGTGCGATGCTTCTGCGAGCCATTTTCCCTATAGATTTCTAACTGTATTCTTGTTTTATCATTTGTGAGAAAGTTATCGCTGACAGTTAGTAGGAGTCAGTTGGAGTAGGTGTATAAACTATCAGCGGTGGGATCATCCAGTCTCCAGATCTTTCGAAAGTACTCAGATAGCCTTGGAAACAGGTCTACGTAAACGTAGCCCCATTTAACACATCACATTGCTCACTCTGTGGCATCGTAGAGTTCCTGCCATCAAGAATACCTCATAATATTTACATAGGTGCACTATTGGTTTGTGCTCTTGCATTGGCCTGCATGAAATGAATATAGGTCTTTTCGTTAATAGTTCTCTCAAAGAAATCGGAGCAGCTGTTTTGTTTACGTATCTCAGAAGTAACGATTTGGTGGACAAAGCTCGGTTGCGCTAACTGCACGCCACATTCGTGTTTTACCGCCAACTACATCGATACTCCGCGAGCCACTGTACAGAACGTGGCGGATGGTACCCTGCATCATTACTACTTATCTCCTTTCCTGTTCCACTCGCAAACAGAGCGAGGAAAAAACTACTGTCTGTATGTCTCCGTATGGGTCCTAATTTCTCGAATTCTGTCTTCGTATTCCTTACGTGCAATGTGTGCTGCCGGCAATAGAATCGTTCGGTAGTCAGCTTTAAATGTCAGTTCTCTAAATGTCGCCTTCCTCCAAGGATTCCCATTTGAGTTCCCGAAGCATCTCCGTAACACTGAAGTTTTGTTCGAACCTAGTCTAGCAGTCCGCCTCTGAATTGCTTGGATGTCTTCCTTCAATCCGACCCGGTACGGATCCCAAACAACTCAAGGATAGCTCGCACCAGCATCCTATAAGCGCTCTCCTTTACAGGTGAATCACTCTTTCTTAAAACTCTCCTAACAAACCTAAGTCGACCATTCGCCTCCCCTACCACAGTTCCGACGTGCTCGTTCCACTTCATATCGCTTTCAATGCTACGCCCAGATATGTAAACGACTTGACTCTGTCAAACAGGAGACTAGTGAAACTGTATCCGAACATCATAGGTTTGTTCCTCCTACTCATCCGCATTAACTTACACTTTTCTACATTTAGGGCCATCTGCCATTCATCACATCAATCGGAAATTTTGTCTAAGTCCTTTTGTTTCTTCCTATAGTCACTCAACTTCGACGCCTGACCACAGATTAACATAACAGTCGCGGCACTTCGCCTGGATTTTGTTGCCTGCTCCGCCAGCAGCGCACCAAGTGGCCAGTAAGTTCAACTGTTGAGTTTGGAGCGATCGTGAAAGCGAATAGTATTTGTGTATTTAGGTTTGTACAATGGTTTTTACAAAAGGGAGCGCAGCGTAGCGCAATAAACTGCGGCAACAACAAGAAGAAGATACCACATCTGTCTTTTTTTAGGTTTCCTAAGGATCCTGAGAGATATATACCATCATGTTACTAAACTGCATTGTCAGGATTCGCTGGCCAATTACATGTATATTGATGATAAATGTTTCGTTTTAGGAGTAGAAAATGGCTAGTCAATAGCAGAGGATCTTATGAAAAATGACATTGTTTACTCTTATTTTACTCTTAGTTTTGTCTGCTACGCGTCGAACAAAACCAGTTCATGAATGCAGACAATAATAGTAATAAACCACATTGTTTGACATTCCAAATGCGCCACCTCAACTGACAATGAAGAGGACACTGCCGCAAAGGTTCGACAATCCGTCTAAAGCTGTGAAACACTCCTACGGCACAAAAGCAGACAGTTCAACTCTCCACATATCAGTGCCAGATTTGTCTGAATCGTCAACACAAAAACCTGCTTTGACGGTGAAGTGGTAAAATTATGTGCTATTATTCTGTTTAGAAAAAGCGTGTGGAGCATCAGGATGTGCAGATCGCTAGACTTTGTGCAAAACTTATTGGACAAGGAAAGTGGCTATCATTTTAAGTACAGTCAGCAACGGAAAATGTATCAGAAGGATCAAGTGAAGAAATACAAACAAATTTTGAAGACTGTAGGATCCCAAAATTTAAAAAAAAAGATGTTCTTGGCTTGTTGTTAAACCAGATTAGCATGGCATCTGCAAGATGGAAAGACAAAACTAAGCTGTTTGCTGTAAATTTATTATATTACAGCACTCAGGCATAAAGATTTTGTCCGAATGTTTTAGGTTTCCATCAGTGTGTACATTACAGAGGTATGTGGAAGGCAAACGAATAAAATGTGGGATAAGTGGCAATATGTTCCACCTTTTAAAGCAGAATGTACAGCATTTCTCCGATACTGATAAATTAGGGCATATGTCATTGGATGAAAATGACGACAATGACTAAAACACAGAAGGTCCATGGAACGACAAACATGGCGTCGATCCCTTTTGCATGTTGAGGTACATATCTGTGGTTCTTATGTGTGAATCTGTGTGTTTATATGCCGCTGAGATCAACGTGCTAAGCTGCAGTTCTATCCAACGTCACAAGTGTTTCTTCGCGATTGTATTGTAACTTTCCACTAGATTCACGAGTTTTATCCATATTTGCGCTTATTTTAGAATCATTTTTAGAAACATGTATGTCTTCTGATATTACACAAACTCTTGGAGACACAAAAAAATCCAAATATTTCTTAAATCACGTAGGAAGGGGATGCAAAACAAACACTCTGCTTATGACGCGTTTGAAGTTCTCCTTTCTTGCCGCTTGGAGCGCCAGTGTCGCTTCAGTTGTCAAACAGTAACAACTTTTGCAGCAGTCAGTGTCGCGACTGTTACGTGAGGCCGTGACCTTACCGAACATCACAGCACCATCAGCAAACAGCAGCAGATTGCAGCCGAAGCTGTCTCTACTTACATATGTAGAGAACAACAGCGCTCCTATCATACTTCCCTGGGGCACTTCTAATGTTGTCCTCGTCTCTGATAAACTCTCGCCATCGTGGACACATACTGGGTTGCATTGCTTAAGAGGTCTTCGAGTCACTCACATATCTGTGAACTTATTTCATATGCTTGTACCTTCGTTAACAGCCAGCAACGGGGAACCAAGTTAAATGCTTTCCGGCAATCTACAAATACGGCATCTCCTGTTACCCTACATCCACAGTTCGCAGTATATAACGTGAGAAGAGGGTAAGCTGAGTTTCGCACGAGCGATGCTTTCTAGAACCACGCTGGTTCGTGCACATAAGCTTCTCAGTCCCAAGAAAGTTTATTGTATTCGAACTGAGAATATGTTAAAATATTCTGCAGAAAACCGAAGTCAGGGATATTGGTCTGTAATTCTGCGGGTCCGTTGTTTTACCCTTCTTATGTATTGGAGTCACATGTGCTTGTTTCCAGTCAGAGACTCTTGACGCAACTAATGAGAATTTTCGAAATTTCGTCGTCGGTTGTGCTGCGAGTTCACGTACTCCGACAAAAACAGCCGCGGTTCATCAGAAAACGGGAGCATTTCAAGATCAGCCTCTTCTTCAAGCACAGATTTCAAGAGGCAGCTGCAGTACTGACGCGGAGTAACAGTCTCTGAACGTCAGTCCACGCACTACCTTTACTTTCAGTATGAGTTTACGCATCGACTGTGGGCAGATACTGCCGACACAGTCTGAATGGCGCGACGATTTTGTCGTCCTGTACCTCTTCCACAAGACTGTTCCGCTAAAACCAATACGTCACACTCTCCGAGCAACTGTCGGGCGTCGTGCGACGGGATCTCCTCATGAAATTTCAATCACCAGTTTTCTCCTCCGATTGCGAAAACATTCCGTTGGCACCCACGTACATAGGGAGAAATGATCATCACGATAAAATAAGAAAAATTAGGGCTCGCACGGAAAAAATTAAGTGCTCGTTTTCCCCGCGTGCCGTTCGAGAGTGTAACAGTAGGTGGTTCACTGAACCCTCTGCCAGGCACTTTATTGTGAATAGCACAGTAATCACGTAGATGTAGATGGAAGCATACTGTTCAAGCATAAAAACCACGAGGCGAACTATTTTGAAACGCATTGAGTATTCAGTCAACCCTGATGCGACAGACGCCATTTCATATGTATCTCGCTTGAGCAATCACAAGAGATTTCACTAAGATTTGTGGAAGTTATGTACAATTTAGACCAAAATGATTACTTCTGCAGTCTGCGAGCAGAGTTGCTAAATCCCTTACACCTACAGCTTCGAGTTCAGCTCAGACAATGAGAAGACAATGTAGTTGAATGCCATCTCATTGTTTAACAAATTATATCAATGAAACAACCATAACTCGATCGACCAGGCAACACTGCCTAATACGCTCCTTCAGTATGGTGTGGATAATAAAACAACTAACTTAATCCAACACATTTAGGTAAACACAGCCCGTAAGTAAAATACAAGGTCAAAATTTCCAAACCTTTTGCTGTAAAATCACGCCAAAAGCAACGTGATGCGTTATTTCCAATGTGGTACGAGACAAGATTATGAAAACAGGTCAGAAATAAATACCTGAAATAAATATGGGAACAAAAATTAAACGAGTCGAAATCAAATAAGTAAGGCTTACACTCAAGCCAGATAGGAACGAATGTAGTCACTATCAAAACTGGACTCAAAATCTCTTGCGAGTAACCACATCTTCGCAAATAGAACTGCGATCCCTCTCGATGAGATACGGCAGAAACACACGTGAAAAACTGCACGTCCTTTGGTGAAAATATCAGGAACACTGGCAGCGAGAGACCAACTAATGAAAACCGTTCAGGAAAACTGCGTGAAGCCTCTTCTAGTATACATGCAACAAGAAATTCCTTTCTATCAAACACAATCTGTAACTGCACCAAACAGTCGTTTTTCCAGAAGCACTTAACGCAGGTTACACACTGTCAACGCCATCGAGAAAATAGAACGACAGATACTGAAAAATTATATTTGCCCTACGGGGGACAGGGAAATAATGTGAACATCCATACATACTTGGGAATGGTTTATTAATAAGAGGTTGGAGCCCTTTTGACCGTAATACAGCTGCGTTTCTACTTGGAATACTGACATGTAATGATTGTATAGTCTTCAGAGGAATGTTATGTCACTATTCAATTGCAACCTCTTCTAACTCCTGTAGTGACGAGGGAGGAGGAAATCTGTTCCGGAGTCTGCGCTCCAATACAGCCCACAAGGGTTCGATAATGTTCAAGTACAGGGACTGTGCTGGCCATGGAGGAGGCTGCAGTTCAATTGCATACTCCCCATACCACCATTTTACTGTCCTGGTTGTGTGAATGGGTGCATTATCGTCTGAGGTATGGCATCACTATTGGGGAACGACATTCGAATCATGGGATGCAAGATGCAAATGATCACCTAAAATGTTCAAATAATCGTTGGCTGTAACGCGGCCTTTGAGAGAAATGACGGGACCAGCAGAATACCACGACATGGCTGCCCACACCATCACACTTCCACCTCCATGTTTAACCGTTGGAATCGAGCAGTCAGTACTCTAGACTTCTTTTGGCGTTCTCCGGGCGTAAACCCGGCCCTATGTTGGAAATAACGAAAACACTGACTCGACAGACCATATGACGTGTTTCCACTAATCACCAGTCCAGGATTTATGCTCCTGACACCATGTTTTACGCTTCTTTGCGTTGGTTGTGGTCACTAATTTGTTTAGGTACAGTAGCTCGTCCATGAATATTCGCTTTATGGCGTTCTCGGCGGAGAGTGTCGATAGACACGGGGTCTCGAAGATGGCTATTGAGCTCTGCAGTCATTTTAGCCGCCTTAGTTTTGTCTTGTTTTGGCAGCCCTGTCATTTAGTTTTGATTTGCGCCCACTATTACGTTTGCACAATGTCGTCTTCACATGTTTTGTACACGCTGTCATGAGTGTTCAAACAGTTACTCTTGAAACATTCAGTAAGTTGTCTGTCTTGGTTACTGATGCTTCAGCTAATGGGGCCTCCACAATCTGCCCCCCTTGAAGTTCTGTTAAGTGTTTCATTGCACGTCGACCTCGACCTCTGAATGCAAATGCGGAGTGTGGGCTACAACCTGCACTGGTGCCTAGTCCGTACTGAACACGCACAGTCCAGCACGACACGTGCCTTAACACGCGCTGTTGTCCATCAAACACAACCACACCATTGCTGCCACTGTCCACATTATTTTGCAATCCCATGTAGGTTTAGGACGGCGTGGTCGCTTTAAAATCTTGAAGGATTTTATTCGAACGATTTAGTTCCATTGCAAAAAAGACGTCTGAAATCTTACACCAATGGATGAATCACGATTAACACAGAAAACTGGCTAGAGACGCCCAAACGTGTCTCACGAAGTAACTGTTCACCCGCTGGCAACTACACAGGCCTTGATCCCCCCCCCATGCGTGAAGTTCGCATCGAGACAACTATCAGAAAGGAGCCAACCTTCAGAAATGTAGACACTAGGCGACAGGGTCATACTGAGAGGATGAAAAAGAGTTGGGAGGAGGGAAAAGAACAAGAGGACAAACATAAGACAGAACTTTTGCTGGATTTATTCGTCCAATTTTACACTGAAATTTGGTGGTATGAAGGAAGGCGGTTTAGGGGTTCTCGCCCCGTCGACGAGGAGGTCGTTATAGACGGAGTGCGAACTCGCATTGGAGAAGGGTTGGGAAGAAAATCTATTGAGACATTTCATGGGAACCATCCAAGCAATCACTTTAAGCCATTTAGGGAAGTCACGGGAAACCGGGAGGACGACGGTTCAAATCCCTGTGCGGACATCCTGATTCTGAACACGAGTCCACAGTCTTACCACACGTTTGGCTATCTCGCACAGCTCGAAGCTTAAAATTATTGTCTACTAGTCACTGATCAATAATGAGAGTGTTTCCTAAATATTATTTCATGTTTACTGTTGATGGATGGGACATTTCAATTTCTGGTTAATAAATATGTTTGTGACACGAGTTTATTGACTTGCTCAATTTGTGAATTTCGTTCTCTTGAATAATAAATCTTTTTTTCTTAAAGTATAATCATTTATTTGTCCGCACATGTTAATCACATCTACCAGTTTCCGTCCCATTCGTGTAATTCCGTCGGGGTGCGTTGTTTCTTTGTCTTACAGTTGCTAGTAACCTGATACTTAAGCACTTCCAGGACACAACTTCTAAGGGCAGAATGATTCCGAGTCTGAATTCGTCGAGCTGTTGGATTTCTACACAGTTTCAGGTGATTGTTCGACATTTTGTCTCGTTTCAATAGAGAACCTTAAAAGCGACGAACTGTTTTTCAAAGTCTCGTTGGCACTAGTCCTCTCATTGTCCGGTCACTGAGTCTTTGTATCCCTCAACTCCTTTATTCTCCTTTTATCTGCTCTCCACTTCCCCGAACAAAATACTGAAGAAATGCACTCTTCCCGCTTTTTATTATACTGTCTCTTCGTCTTTCTTTGGATCTGCTTTTTTTCCTTAGTCCCTTTTTGAGAAGGCGCCACTTTTCCCCATTAAAAGTTTTAATTATCACTCTGCTATCCTCTTGCCGTTTCAACGACGATTTCCACTTCCTCGTGCTTATCTGCGAGCAAAAGGCTTCTCCAGCGTTAAGTTTACGCGTCCGTCATTCCGGGCGACTATTCAAAGCCCGTGGGTTCCAAAGGTTTTGATATCTCCTCCATGAGAGCTGCTTGCGGGAAAGAATTTTTTTGTATACACTGCTGCTCCGCAGTGTTTCTCCAGAAATGCTCTTAACGATTACCTATCAGTAATGGAGGTCCACGAAAGCAAGAGTTTTCGCATGAACGTTGCCTTCTGCAGTACAAGGACCAAAATGCTAAACATTATGAATTAAATAATACGAGGGTCGATCGGAAAGTAAAGAACGTTTTGACACGTGACCGCGTTCCCCCACCACTACCGCCGACTCACCGCTGACCTTATATAGTATTCACCCACTTTAGTCTGGCGGCAACTACGATCCAATAAAGTTGCTCACTGCTTAGATGTGCGACTCTAAAATGTGTGACAAAATTGACGATGCTGCCAAGAGTGAGGTGTACAGTGTTATTAGCTTTTTAAACGCGCAAAATGTCCAACCCATCGAACATTTCCACACACACTAGCTTAACAACCGCTCCTTCGTTCGCGTAGTCTGTGGGGTCTGCAGATACTTTTTGTGAAAAGTCTAATTTTTATGTTGTTCTCAAATTGCAAAGCCTATGCTTTCCACACTAATTAAGACAATAAAACATGGTCTTTTCCGAATGTACTTTTGACTGGTTGTTGGAGTCCAAAGTTTTTGTTAATCATGCCTTTTGCGTTCTTGTGGAGATATTTCCATAGCAACTTTCATCCCCAACAACTGTTTCTTTACATCTAACCGAAAAGTTAAATACAATTTTCATAAATTTAGGTTTAAAAATTTTAAAAATAACAAACATTTTCTAAAAATTTTCATCCCCTACGCGTTTTTCTAGTTCTAGCTTCAAACTTCCCTTAATAGCGACATACCTCCTAAAATCCTTCCATCCCCTATTTCACCCCTTTATGAATCTAATGTCTGACAGTCCCTTCTTAAACGATGTCTATAGTATAAGATCCACGGCCGCTCCAAACTTCAAGTTTCAGTCCTTAGCAGTTAGGGCTGGACGACGATTAGCAGTGAATCAGTCTGACCCTGTTCAACCCTATCGGGAGTTTAATTTCCGAAAAGAGTGAAACACGTTTTCTCGTTTATCACCGAGAAGCGAAACAGCAATTTTCAAAGATTTAGCTTTAAAAATACTTCCGCAACAAGATATTTTCATTAAATGTTTCATTCCTTGTTTCACCCCCTTAGGTGTTGCATTTCCAAAAACAGTGACACGTGTACATTTTGTTCCTAACAGGAAACGCAAATACAAATTTTGATAGATTTAGCTTCAGAAATGTAAAATTTCATCTTCCGTTTCACCCCATAGGGAATGAATTTCCATAAGCGGAGTAAAACTTTTTTTTAACTTCTAGCAGAGAATAGAAGCCAAATTTGAAGTTTGGTAGATATAGCTTTAAAAATGCTTTGATAATAAAATATTTTCATAAAAAATCTCATTCTCTATTTCACCCCGTTAAGGGTTCAGTTTCCAAAAACACTGAAACATGTATTTTTTTATTTGTAACCGAGAAATCTAACAACAGTGTTCGTAGATGTAGCTTTAAAAGTACTTAACAATGACATATTTTCAGAAAAAAGCTTGCACCCACTATTTCATCCGCCCCAGGGTTAAATTTTCAAAAATTCTAAAAGAAGTATCTCATTTCTGACCGAGAAACGAAACAATTTTCGTAGGCATAGCTTCAAAACTGCCTTAATAGCACATTTTTTCAAAAAACACCTTCATCCGCCATTTCATCCCTTTAGGGTTGGAATTTCGAAAAATCTCTTCTTAAACGATGCTTTCATTATAAGGTTCACACCGTCAAGTTTCTGTCTTTAGGCTGGGGATATTGAGTCAGTCAGTCAGTCAGTCAGTCAGTCAGTCAGCCAGCCAGCCAGCCAGCCAGCCAGCCAGCCAGCCAGCCAGCCAGCCAGGACATTGCCTTTTATATATGGAAATTTGCAAATGTCATTCTCGACTTTGAAAGCCATGTAAGAGTGATTAAATTCACCGTTAAATGATTGCCGCCCAATGTTTGGTCTTAAGCTTAACAAATATCCAACACTACAACATACAACTTCAATATAAACACCTTACCTAAGGTCAAAATATTCACAACAACCAAATTGGCAACTACATGTGTACCGCTAATAACTTTTTCTAATTGTTTTATGGTGTAGGAGACTCGACATAAGAGACACTACAAAAAGTGGACCGAGGTCTGGCGAGCCCTACGTTCATGAAACACAGACTCCGCACTGGGACCCCATCTCTGGAGATCAGTTTTTTTCGGCTATGGGTCTCCAGATAGTCCACTGTGCTGTGTGGTCACGAGGGGCCAAACCCGCGCCCGGCCATCCTGATTTAGGTTTTCCGAGATTTCCCTAAATCGCTTCAGCCGAATGCCGGGATGGTTCCTTCGAAAGGGCACGGCCGACTTCCTTCCCCATCAACCCCTAATCCCATTAGACCGGTGACCCTGAAGTTTGGTTTGGTCCTCTCCCCTCCCCTTCCCCTCCCCCCCAAATCAACCAACGAACAGTGATACTTTGAAAAACACTACTCCATTAATATTTTTGTTATGTTCACAGGGAATTTTTCAAACACTTGCAAAGACAAATATCGCTAAAAGTAGTCCGTGTGGCCATTATAGACGCAACCTTTTGTCTAAATATGTATATCAGTAATTACACGGAATCCCAGAACACCAACTAATATGGTGTCGTCCGGGGAGCGAGGTGCCAAAGCAAGGTTGGTATCTCGCAACGGGACCACAGGAGAAGACAGTCGCTGAAATTCGCATCGACGAATGAGCGAGCCGCTGGCACACATGCTTCGCTACGGCGCCGCATCGCCTCCTCTGCTACTTACAGCCGAGCACAGTACGGATCAACACAGTCCCCAGTTCTCGACTAAGACGACAGCATCATCTTCTGTCAGGCCCAGTTGTGATCAAAGCATTAGCCAGGGCACAATGTAAACGTTATCGTTAAACGTACTCTGAGTGAGAGATTTGTGTTTTGCCTGTTATCACCTGACACGTTAATGTTCAGAGACAGTTGTGAATGCTCATGACAACGCTGCAAAAATGGATTGTACAATGTTAAGTAATTGTTCTTAACTATGTTGTAATAAAGTGAACTAATTTTTCGTGGCCTTGGCCATCCATTCGCTCTCCTGCCACAGCAAACCAAACACTCTATCGTTGCACTGGAGAGTATATTATTGTCCTGCACAACACTACTATTCCTGGTCTACATATAATGTGAAATGTTATTCATAGAAGTATGAAAAAAGTAGCCTTAATTTTAATTAACGCCTGAAAAATAATATAAATAATTTTTCACATATGAATTTGAATATTAATTGAAAGAAACGATGTAGTAATGATGGTTCAAATGGCTCTGAGCACTATGGGACTCAACATCTTAGGTCATAAGTCCCCTAGAACTTAGAACTACTTAAACGTAACTAACCTAAGGACAACACACAACACGCAGCCATCACGAGGCAGAGAAAATCCCTGACCCCGCCGGGAATCGAACCCGGGTGCGGGAAGCGAGAACGCTTCGCACGCTGACCCCTCTCCAGGACGACAACGCGACAGCAGCAGAACACAAGCGCCGCGCCCGACTGGTCGCGGCCCAGTTGAAGAGCAGCTTCAAGGTTAGCCACTTGTATAGCAGCAACTGCTCTCTTCACTTCTATGTAACACGGATTTGGGAATTGTTATACTGAAGAGATTTCTTATTTTGTCTGTCGCCCTTTGCTTGCGACACATCTGTGAGGCACAAAGTTAAGTATTGTATTTGTTAATTTTGTAATAAAACTCATTAATAGTATTTGTCTGAATGTCGTCTAGCGATCGGAGAAAGCAGCTTTCCTAGACACGACTAGGCAGGACTCAACAGGTTTCATTCATAATTCCAATATACCATACTATTCTCCACTACTCCGACTACAGAACCATGTTTTTAGCATAATCTCCGTTCAATGCGACGGCCTTACGCCGCCTTACTGGGAGAGCTTGTATGCCCACATGGTACCATTCCACTGGTCAGCGTCAGACCCAACGTCTTGCTGCATCAAGAAGCTCCTCATCTTCTATGTACACCTGCGGAGTACATCCATCAGTGAGCCAAACAGATGGAATCTCTTTACGGTCTTCTGTTAGGGGGCGAGGAATCCAGCAGGCACAACTGGTGGATGAGTGAGTCAGCACTACCAACAGAGGCGTCCAGTTCAGCAGCTAGATGTTTTTTTTTTTGTGATTCGTAGAACACCGCGAATGAGAGTGTCCGCACGTTCCCACATTGCAGGAGTCTCACCTGAGTGCCGCCCATCCGGCACGCGGGAGATCGGACAGGTTTGCACGATCTTGCTGTGATGGTGACAAAGCCCTCGCCCAACGACTCACCGTGCTTTTGTTCACTGCCTGGTCTCCGTAGACATTCTGCAAGCGCCAATGAGTATCTATCATGCTCCGATTTTATGCCAAAAGGAACTCAATGACAGCTTTCTGCTTGGAACGCACTTCGTGAATTTCATTACCTGTTGAATCCCCCCTCGTAGAAGACGTAAGACTTTTTTTTTTCAGATCTACAGAATGACCCAGAACGTGATAACTGGCGGCCATGACAGGACGAAGGTAGGTTCGTATCCTTATTCGACTACCCAGATTAATGTTTTCCCTGATTTTCCTAAGTCACTTGAAGCAAACTGAAAGAACACGTGTGATGTTCTTAGGTTAGTTAGGTTTAATTAGTTCTAAACGACTGATGACCTCAGAAGTCAAGTCACACAGTGCTCAGAGCCATTTGAACCATTTTTGGAAGAACACGGCCAATTTTCCTGTAAGTCCTCCGCAAGTCTTAGTTTGTACTCCTTGCCTTCGATTCGACGTTAAACATTGATATTTGTACCATTCTTCTACAAGTAATTATCAAAACGTTTGTTACAGTCGTTTACGAACGGCCGGCCGCTGTTCCAGGCGCGAGTGCTACAGTCGCGGGTTCGAATCCTGCCTCGGGCATGGATGTGTGTGATGTCCTTAGGTTATTGAAGTTTAAGTAGTTCTAAGTTCTAGGCGACTGATGACCTCAGCAGTTAAGTCCCATAGTGCTCAGAGCCATTTGAACCATTTTTTGTTTACGAACGGCAGCTGACATTATGTGCTGCTTGTTAGGTTCACACATCTTACGCAGTCGTGATTAATTTGCCTGCAGCACAGACTGAAAAAGACAAATCAGTTTCCCCGAAGACTGGAAAGCAACCGGATTTTCGTGCAGACAGGGAGAGCTTCTCCTGGGAGATATAGACGCATCCCAGGGACCGCGCACTGGAGTCCCCGTTAACCGAGTTAATATTGCGCCCTCTCCCACGGCGGAAGTTGCCCGAGCGTTCCGAGTAACAGTTGACAAACAGACGCGGGCGATAACTCTGTCAAACAAGCGGCGACGCCCAAGTTTACTTACAGGGCTGGGGACTGCGTTTGTCTCGCGCCAGTGCTGCCCTCCGCACGTGCGGGGCTTGCGCGGGACACTAAACTCGTACGTCAGCACCTGCTGCGCAAAGCACCGCCCCAATCACCGTTGCAGTTCGATCCCCAAGTACACACAGCTCGATTCCGTCCACATGGCGGCCCCCGAAGTCACTGTCAACTCGATCGGCTACAAGATTCGTCTCTGGTATGTCTGACTTACGGCAAGATTGGACTGGGCGTTCAGCGCTATTAAGCGTCCTGCTCCTCTTCTTAGTCATACGGTACCGTCGTCAACTTTAAATGTCATCCAGTATCCAACGCCGCCTCCTTGCTCTACGTCTCTAACCTGAAATCTTTCTGTCGTGTCTTCATTAGAGTTAGTTTCTTCGCAGCACATGTTCCATGCACGACATTCCGTCGATTTCATTAATTCTTCTAGTTTTCTTTTCCTCTCTTCTTTCAGGTTGTCCGCCATTCCCCGTTCATCAGTCGCTTTCACTATAAGAATATTTCTCCA
This sequence comes from Schistocerca gregaria, assembly GCF_023897955.1. NCBI lineage: Eukaryota > Metazoa > Arthropoda > Insecta > Orthoptera > Acrididae > Schistocerca > Schistocerca gregaria. The sequence goes on along the minus strand of NC_064920.1, from coordinate 128,538,370 downwards.
TAGTTTTCTTGTACATACACTTGTTTTCTGGAGCATTATAGCCACCGACCTATTATTGACATAAACCCGTCTAGGCGATAGCACCGTCACCTGGCGAGGGATGACTGTCTGTCAGACATACGCACGGTGCGTGTAAAACCAGTGAGTGTGCTGTCCGTGTGTAGAATGGGGAAGGCGCGCAATCCATCCGAGTTTGGCCTAGGGCAGATTGTGATGGTCCGGAGGCGGCTGGGCGCGAGCATTTCGGGAACTGGACAACTTGTCGGGTGTCCGATGAGTGCTGTGGTGAGTGTCTTTAATACCTGGCGAAACTAACCTGAAACCGTGTCCAGGCGTCGTGGGGTTGGGCGACCACCCCTCATAGTCATGGCAAGGCATTTGTAATGTTAAACATCAAAGTGGGTACAACATGGTTCAAAAAAGGAAAACCTAAACAATTACCGATCTTGCACTGCCATATGATTTAATTTTTCTGGTAGACATGGTAGAGGTAGCAGAAAAACAGAATGAAACACTTCAACCGTTAACAGAAATGGTAGTACTCTAAATCTACTTCGAAGAAGCAAAAGCACTGAAGAAAAACAAGAGTGCACCACCAAAATTGAGAAGAAAGAAATCATCATGCTCCAATCGCGGGGAAAATGGAGCTACAAGAGCAACATGACAAAAAATGGCATTCCACTTCGTGAAAGATCTTTATTGTTGTTGTTGTTCTCTTCACTCCTGAGACTGGTTTGATGCAGCTCTCCATGCTAGTCTATCTTGTGCAAACTTCTTCACCTTCCAGTACTTACTGCAACCTACATCCTTCTGAATCTGCTTAATGTATACATCTCTTGGTCTCCCTATACGTATAGGAAGATGTTTATAAATTAAAAATCAGTATCTATAAATTCAAAAGTTCATTATTACAAGGCAGTGACAGGACCAGAATGAATATGATAAACAATTTTAGGACCAACAAAACATACAGATTTCATAAAATAAGAGAATAAAGACTGCGAAGGCGATATGACGGAACAGAAGGACAGCAGAAAAATTTAAATTGAGAAGCAATGTAGACGCATACAGACTTCTAGAGCAAATTATACATTAAATTATGACATGACTAATTATCTATATCCGGCCGCTGTGGCCGAGAGATTCTAGGAGCTTCAGTCTGGAACCGCATGACCGCTACGGTCGCAGATTCGAATCCTGCCTCGGGCATGGATGTGTGTGATGTCCTTAGGTTAGTTAGATTTAAGTAGTTCTAAGTTCTAGGGGACTGATGACCTCAGAAGTTAAGTCGCATAGTGCTCAGAGCCATTTCAACCATTTATTTATCTATGGCCATGCCCAATAAACTGAGCCCGATCTTTTTTATAAATATATTATACAACATCTTGAAAAATTAAGAAACTTATCAAAGTACATTGAGGTCTAAACAAATTGGTATAAATAAAGCGGAAATTGAAGATGTAATAAAATACAGAAACAAAATTAAGTAAAGAGAGGGTTTCCTCTAAAGCATTAAGAAGAAGGCAGAAACCGAACAGCAGAAGAGAAGAAAGAAAACGAAAGGATGAAGGGAGTACTGGAGACAGCGTGAGGCTAAGTCAGTGGCTCCTCACCTGCGGCCGACGTCTGTACGCAGTCTCTTTGTATTGAGGTTGGGTGCATCGATGAGGTAGCGGGTAAGCTGCGGGCTTTCTTATGTAAGCCGGCTTACCCCTGCAGCTCGACTTGCGCGTCGCAACTCGCGTGGAAGCTGCGGGGAAGCGACTGCCAGCGCTACGAGGCGGCGAGCGGCCCCGGGATGGAAAGGCCTGCCAGGTGAGCCGCTGTCAGATAACGCATTCCTCCACATATTGCGGTCGCTCTCTTCGGAGTTCGCATACTCGGTATACACAGAGCACTTTGCTGGAAGCCGCGGAAGAAGAAGTTGCCGCCATCGCTATGCAATAAGACGCTTTCAGCAAAGGTATTTCCAGAAAATGCTGTGACGGAGATATTTGAGATTCGCTGGAGAGGCTGAAGGCTGGCCTACAATGAAACAAGTGAGGAGAATTCAAGCGAAAATTGCGTGTAAACGCCAACAACTGCGGAGGTAATGATAATGGTGCAGCACTAAAAAGCAACCGATTTGCGTAACTAATGGCATCAGAATATCGTGCAGGAGGAAACGGGAGCTGTATCATAATATTAAGGTCAGTCAGAACTCCGTAAAAGAATCTTACTACAAAAAGAAAATTAGTGCTTCACGCCTCGTCGAGAACGAAGTCATAAGAGATTATTAAATTACGAAAAGATGAAGAAGAGAATCGGCTATGCTCTTTCAGAGGAACTATACCGGCATTTATCTTAAGCGGTTTAGGGAAATTACGGAAAATCTAAATCTGGACAGTACGATGGTGATTTGAACTGCCGCTCTCCCGAATGTGAGCACAGTTTTAGTGCACATAGTACTACAAAGTGCTGCGGAATGTCGTCAGACGCGCTATAACAGTGCATTACATCGAGATAGTAGAAAGCACTCAGAACAAGATTACAACTATACGGTCAATTGTGAAAGACCTACCAAGGCAGAAATTCTAGTGTTCAGCATCTTACAACTCTTTTATGTGAGTATGAAACTGTAAGTCGTCCAGCATTATGGCGAAAAATATTTAATTATCATTTCTTGTCAATAGTCTGCAAGTTAAACCGAAATATGTAGAGCTCTAGAAAGTTGGTGTACCGAGACAACAACATGATCTTGGGCTACGGTGACATTCATCAGTTATTACGTCATCAAAGATTTCCACGGGAATGCTGAATTTCTATGTAACATTATGAAGATGAGTGAACCGTATGTTAGTTTTGTACCCACACGTAACTGTATAGTTGCATCAGTGCTAAGGGCGCCACGCAGTCTTACAGTTCGCCATCTCGAGCCTGGAGGGGAGGGGAACATGCAAGTGGCACCGTATGCAACCTCCGCCACAAAACGTACCGCGACTTGTGCGGTACAAAATAATGTAGATGTATCATGACATCGGAGATCTCATACGGCACTCGTGTAAAACAGTGGCGATTTTTCTGGAACCCTATAGAAACACTCCTATCTGAAAAAGGCCGAATGCCTTTTGATGACCTCGTCATCGCAAATATATTTACGTTGTCCAGCATTTATGTGACTTACCGTCACGAAGTGAACTGGTGACTACTTTCTGTATTTACACAGTTAACCATTTCCTGCTTAAACTGTAAAATACTGTACCCATGGATTTAAAAGTTGGGGAGAATATCAGCAAATCAAGAAAAACACGCTAGTGCACTGCCATAGACGTATTTATTTTAATTCATGTACAAAACACAACGGGACTCTACCGTTCCGTGAGCATATAATCATCGTATCTTTGAGTAAATTACTTACAAGGGAACCTCGCCAACGCACCCCCCCTCAAATTTAGTTATAAGCTGGCAGAGTGGATAGGGCTTGAAAAACTAAACACAGATCCCTCGAGAAAACAGGAAGAAGATGTGTGGAACTACGAAAAAAAAGCAAAATATACAAACTGAGTAGTCCATACGCAAGATATGCAACATCAAGGAGAATGTGAGCTCAGGAGCGCCGTGGACCCGTGGTTAGCGTGAGCAGCTGTGGAACGAGATGTCCTTGGTTCAAATCTTCCCTCGCGTGAAAAGTTTAATTTATTATTTTCAGACAATTATTTTGCGAAGCTGCACAGGTACACAGAACAGTATTGTTTACGTGATCGTGTGTCAATTATCAAAGTTCAGGCACTCACACATAATCAATTTCTCTCTCCAAAATTCCAGGACATGTTCAGATTTGCTTGGACATATGCGGGATTTGACGGTTTACAAACGGAAAAATTAGAAATAATTAAAAACATACGTTTTGTTTTGACAGAGCACAGGGAAAACTGTGCGACTGTGAAACTGTTGCATTCATTTGTTGCAGTTTATGTGACAAACTCTTACGTTTTCATCACTTTTTTGGGAGTGATTACCACATCCACAAGGAAACTTAAATCGGGCAAGGTAGAAGAATCTTTTTACCCATTCGCCAAGTGTACAAGTTAGGTGGGTCAACAAAATATTCCTGTCATGTGACCCACATGCCGTCACCAGTGTCGTATAGGATATATCAGATGTGTTTTCCTTTGGAGGAATCGGTTGACCTATGAACTTGCGATGAAATATTTTCGGTTCCCATTGGAGAGGCACGTCCTTTCGTCTACTAATCGCACGGTTTTGCGGTGCGGTCGCAAAACACAGACACTAAACTTATTACAGTGAACAGAGATGTCAATGAACGAACGGACAGGTCATGCTGTTGTTGTGGTCTTCAGTCCTGAGACTGGTTTGATGCAGCTCTCCATGCTACTCTATCTTGTGCAAGCTTCTTCATCTCGCAGTACCTACTGCAACCTACATCCTTCTGAATCTGCTTAGTGTATTCATCTCTTGGTCTCCCTCTACGATTTTTACCTTCCACGCTGCCCTCCAATACTAAATTGGTGATCCCTTGATGCCTCAGAACATGTCCTACCAACCGATCCCTTCTTCTGGTCAAGTTGTGCCACAAACTTCTCTTCTCCCCAATCCGATTCAGTACTTCCTCATTAGTTATGTGCTCTACCCATCTAATCTTCAGCATTCTTCTGTAGCACCACATTTCGAAAGCCTCTATTCTCTTCTTGTCCAAACTATTTATCGTCCATGTTTCACTTCCATACATGGCTACACTCCATACAAATACTTTCAGAAATGACTTCCTGACACTTAAATGTATACTCGATGTTAACAAATTTCTCTTCTTCAGAAACGCTTTCCTTGCCATTGCCAGTCTACATTTTATATCCTCTCTACTTCGACCATCATCAGTTATTTTACTTCCTAAATAGCAAAACTCCTTTACTACTTTAGGTGTCTCATTTCCTAATCTAATTCCCTCAGCATTACCCGACTTAATTCGACTACATTCCATTATCTTCGTTTTGCTTTTGTTGATGTTCATCTTATGTCCTCCTTTCAAGACACTGTCCATTCCATTCAACTGCTCTTCCAAGTCCTTTGCTGTCTCTGACAGAATTACGATGTCATCGGCGAACCTCAAAGTTTTTATTTCTTCTCCATGGATTTTAATACCTACTCCGATTTTTTCTTTTGTTTCCTTTACTGCTTGCTCAATATACAGATTGTATAACATCGGGGAGAGGCTACAACCCTGTCTTACTCCCTTCACAACCACTGCTTCCCTTTCATGTCCCTCGACTCTTACAACTGCCATCTGGTTTCTGTACAAATTGTAAATAGCCTTTCGCTCCCTGTATTTTACCCCTGCCACCTTTAGAATTTGAAAGAGAGTATTCCAGTCAACATGGTCAAAAGCTTTCTCTAAGTCTACAAATGCTAGAAACGTAGGTTTGCCCTTCCTTAATCTAGCTTCTAAGGTAAGTCGTAGGGACAGTATTGCCTCACGTGTTCCAACATTTCTACGGAATCCAAACTGATCTTCCCCGTGGTCGGCTTCTACTAGTTTTTCCATTCGTCTGTAAAGAATTCGTGTTAGTATTTTGCAGCTGTGGCTTATTAAACTGATAGTTCGGTAATTTTCACATCTGTCAACACCTGCTTTCTTTGGGATTGGAATTATTATGTTCTTCTTGAAGTCTGGGGTATTTCGCCTGTTTCATACATCTTGCTCACCAGATGGTAGAGTTTTGTCAGGACTGGATCTCCAATGGAATGTTGTCTACTCCGGGGGGCTTGTTTCGACTCAGGTCTTTCAGAGCTCTGTCAAACTCTTCATGCAGTATAGTATTTCCCATTTCATCTTCATCTACATCCTCTTCCATTTCCATAATATTGTCCTCAAGTACATCGCCCTTGTATAAACCTTCTATATACTCCTTCCACCTTTCTGCTTTCCCTTCTTTGCTTCTTTGTTTAGAACTGGGTTTCCATCTGAGCTCTTTTCTCCAAAGGTCTCTTTAATTTTACTGTAGGCAGTATCTATCTTACCCCTAGTGAGATAAGCCTTTACATCCTTACATTTGTCCTCTAGCCATCCCTGCTTAGCCATTTTGCACTTACTGTCGATCTCATTTTTGAGACGATTGTATTCCTTTTTGCCTGCTTCATTTACTGCATTTTTATATTTTCTCATTTCATCAATTAAATTCAATATTTCTTCTGTTACCCAAGGATTTCTTCTAGCCCTCGACCTTTTACCTACTTGATACTCTGCTGCCTTCACTATTTCATCTCTCAAAGCTACCCATTCTTCTCCTACTGTATTTCTTTCCCCTATTCCTGTCAATTGTTCCCTTATGCTCTCCATGAAACTCTGTACAACCTCTGGTTCTTTCAGTTTATCCAGGTCCCATCTTCTTAATTACCCACCTCTTTGCAGTTTCTTCAGTTTTAATCTACAGTTCATAACCAATAGATTGTGGTCAGAGTCCACATCTGCCCCTGGAAATGTCTTACAATTTAAAACCTGGTTCCTAAATCTCTGTCTTACCATTATATAATCTATTTGATACCTTTTAGTATCTCCAGGGTTCTTCCACGTATACAACCTTCTTTCATGATTCTTAAACCAAGTGTTAGCTATGATTAAGTTGTGCTCTGTGCAAAATTCTACTAGGCGGCTTCCTCTTTCATTTCTTAGCCCCAATCCATATTCACCCACTATGTTTCCTTCTCTCCCTTTTCCTACACTTGAATTCCAGTCACCCATGACTATTCAATTTTCATCTCTTTTCACTATCTGAATAATTTCTTTTATTTCATCATACATTTCTTCAATTTCTTCGTCATCTGCAGAGCTTGTTGGCATATAAACTTGTACTACTGTAGTAGGTGTGGGCTTCGTATCTATCTTGGCCACAATAATGCGTTCACTATGCTGTTTGTAGTAGCTTACCCGCATTCCTATTTTCCTATTCATTATTAAACCTACTCCTGCATTACCCCTATTTGATTTTGTGTTTATAACCCTGTAATCACCTGACCAGAAGTCTTGTTCCTCCTGCCACCGAACTTCACTGATTCCCACTATATCTAACTTTAACCTATCCATTTCCATTTTTAAATTTTCTAACCTACCTGCCCAATTAAGGGATCTGACATTCCACGCTCCGATCCGTAGAACACGTTTTCTTTCTCCTGATAATGACATCCTCTTGAGTAGTCCCCGCCAGGAGATCCGAATGGAGGACTATCTTACCTCCGGAATATTTTACCCAAGAGGACGCCATCATCAATTAATCATACAGTAAAGCTGCATGCCCTCGGGAAAAATTACGGCCGTAGTTTCCCTTGCATTCAGCCGTTCGCAGTACCAGCACAGCAAGGCCGTTTTGGTTATTGTTACAAGGCCAGATCAGTCAATCATCCAGACTGTTGCCTTTGCAACTACTGAAAAGGCTGCTGCCCCTCTTCAGGAACCACACGTTTGTCTGGCCTCTCAACAGATACCCCTCCGTTGTGGTTGCACCTACGGTACGGCTATCTGTATCGCTGAGGCACGCAAGCCTCCCCACCAACGGCAAGGTCCGTGGTTCATGGGGGGGGGGGGGGGGGTCATAACTTTGCGAAAATAAAGAATGTAAGCTTTTCACTCGAGGGAAGATTTGAACCAAGGACTTCTCGTTCCGCAGCTGCTCACGCTAACCACGGAACCACGGCGCTCCTGGGCCCACATTATCCTTGATATTGCCTATGTTGCACATGGACTACTCAGTTTGTATATTTTGCTTATTTTTTCATAGTTCCACACAACTTCTTCCTGTTTTCTCTATTGATCTGTGTTCAGTTTTTCAAGGCCTATCCGGTGTGCCAACTTATAACTAAATCTAAGGGGGGCGCGATGGGGAGGTTCCCTTGTTAGTAGCACTTAAGGAAACAATTACGAAAAACTTACAGCGAGCTGATTATAGTCATAACAATCTTCACAATAGGGTCCATAAACTCTTTATGATGTAATGAACAACGTAGCGGTACCAACACCTCCATGGGCACAACAGTCTGTCTTTTGCTGCCATCTGACGGCAACGATATTGAACTATGACAGCTAAAGAGCTTCCTGAGCTACAGCAAAGGGACACAGGCGTCCCGACAGGACGCAAATGCATGATTTCAACTCTATGCTATTTCAGGATACTATAAAGAAAACGAGAGGTTAATCTCTAAAGCCTGAGCAGCACAACGTAGCTAAGTAGAAGTGCGGTCCATCCGGTGACTGCGTCAGGTGTTCCAAATAGCTGGTTGCACTTTGGACTGGTTGTCCTGTACCTCGTTCATATGGTCATGCCGCTTTCTATTTTTAGTTCTTTTATGCGAATTTGTCGTCCCATGTATCCAAGAGCTCAGTATGCCATTTCGTGTATAAGCAGTATAATTATACTACGTTTCCTTTGTAGAGACTGAACTGGAACACGAAGAACCCTACTTTATGTCGGTTTTATTTAATGTCTTATTTGCCGAAAACGTTAGGAGAATGAAGCAACTACTGTACACTGTCGAAGGATGTGATAGGAATGAAATTTATTTCACCGATTGCGGACATGACACTGCACAAATGATTTGATTTACAGACCTCTCTACATGCACTATGACTGTCGAAGTCCAGTTCGGAGTAGCGCCACCATGTATATTTAATCAGAGCCGCTAGAAGCCGTGGCATGGTAACATAGAGGGCCTGAACATAATGCTGAAGAGTACTCTGCGACGCGGTTTGTAGGTGCGTCGACAAAGTATCAAACATGCCTGCAGGTGGACATGAACGAACAAGTTGCCGCTTGACCATATCCCCGACATGTTCAATGGGTGACATGTCAGGCGAACGGGCAGGCCAGGGAAGCAGTGGTAGCAGTCGTTCTTCAAAGAAGGCTTGCACGTTCCTCGCAACATGCAGCCGGGTGTTGTCCTACCGAAATGTGGCACGTGGAACGGCCTGCAGGAGTGGCGGTGCCTCGGGCTCTAAAACCTCACTGATGTAGCGGTAGCTGTTCAGATGTAGAGGCGGGATCGCGTGATATTAGCAATGGCGCCCCAAGCTATCACACTTGGCGCCTACCCGCTATGCCGCACAACAATACAGTCTACCGCATAGTGCTCTCCACGCCAACGTCGAACGCGTATGCGGCCATCACGGTAGTACAAATTGAAGCGGGACTCGTTCAAAAACACTACACTATGTCACTCAGCACGCCAGTGTGGTCAAGTGTCCACTGCAGTCTGCGGCGTTGGTGGGATGTAGCCAACGCAAGCCGACCCAGTGGCACGTGTGCCACTAGTCCAGCCGGCAGAAGACGGTGTCGAACGTCCGACGCAGACGTGTCCACACCCGTTGCAGAGCTCCTACATCGCACCAACATTGTGGGCGAAACTGTTCTGTCCGTTGCGGGCAAACAAGCATTAAGATAGCGGTCATCCCGCGCTGTGGTCGTATTGTCGTCCAGTATTTTCCTGTCGGCGCTGTGTACGGCCCTCTTCTCTCCACTGGTCCCACATACGCCTCACTGTTGAAGCAGCGAGCCCTGTGCAAACCGCAGTGCCACGGAACGAAGGACCCGCCTCCCGGAGCCCAATCATTCTGCCCCGTTGGAACGGACACACATGCCAATATTCCGTCCTGTGATATCGGCGAACCATATTGGCACTTGGTTACACGTTTCCACTTCATATGGCGGCTCCGCACAGACTGAGCGTTGTCTGACACTGACCTGTCCGTCACCGAGAAGAGAGCGCTGTTGCACCTATGTGTGCGTCACCTCTCTTCCATTTAAATCACTTATCATGGTATCATTTCCCTACACGTCCTGTTACCATTGCTGCTGAGTGTGCACTTTTTACGTACTGTAGTGTATATTTTCGTCACCTCTTGTGAGTTCTCGGTGCTGAATGGTCTGACAGGGCCAGTATATGGAGCTACATCTGTAAAAGTATTACGAACCCAACTTCCGTGATCTCGTCGTCGATGGGGTATTAAACTATAATCGTCTTCATATCTTTTCCGATTGTTCTTAGATAGCAACGAAATTCATGTACTGTACACGTAACTTCTGTTGTTTGTCTGGTTTGACGTTACCGAAAGCAACAAAAGACGATAGCCGTTGTAGCAAATAGATAAATGTTGAGTAGTACATACTAAACAGAGTCAGTGGAGAAAATGAAGTCGTCAGTCTGCTAATTTTTCTTTAGCTGCTCGAACGCGGGTTTAGAGAAACCTAAGAAGACTGTACTTTTGCCTCATTTCTCACAAAAAAATGCGTGACTGACCTCTTGAGTATAGGGAACGAGGTGTTTCAGTGGTTAAGGCACTGGACTCGCATTTTTGGGGTGCGGCAGTTAAGACTTTCGACCGCACATCAACACATAAACTGTCTATGTTTTTTTTTTAATAGGTTTCGGCAAACATGGGGTCGTTTCCTATTAAAAGGATACTGACGACTCCCATACACGTCCCTCTCCCTCGCAGCTTGTGCGCCACCTCTAATGATATCATCGTCGAAGGGTGTTAAGCCCCCACTCTCCTTCTTCCGATGCTTATCTCTGTACAATATTGACTCTTTACGATCTACACCTACGTACACACTACGCAAACCACCATACGGTGCATGGTGGATGGTATCCTGTACTTGTACAATGCACTCCTAGCTTGTGAATTTCAAAACAGTTGTCTCGTTATGGCCACACAGAGACCACGTCAGTCTCAAGCTTTTTTTCTATATGTATATAGTAAAAAAATAGATTTTCGACCTCTCCCTCCACGCACTTCAGTTGTGCTACGCTAAGTCGCATACCATATAATGTTGGCTTCAGCAACTGGGCACATCTTTAAGAGGGAGGTCTGTTGTACAGTAAATGTCGCTGCTCTGCCCGTTCTTGTCCGGCAGCGAGTCTGTGGCAGCTACGACTAAGGCAGAGAGATGCCAAGGCGGTGCTTCGCCTTCCCTGGAGACGCCCACCCCCTAGCACAGTCTCCACAAGTTGCGGGCTGCGCCGACAGCGAAACAAGTCCTAAAGCTGGCTGTGGTGGTTGGCTGTGTGGTAATATATCGATATTTCTCTCTCTCTCTCTCTCTCTCTCTCTCTCTCTCTCGGGTGATCAAAAAGTAAGTATAAATTTGAAAACTGAATAAATCGCGGAATAATGTAGCTAGAGACGTACAAATTGACACACATGCTTGGAATGACCAAAAATATACAAACGTTCAAAAAATGTCAGACAGATGGCGCTTCATCTGATCAGAATAGCAATAATTAGCATAACAAAGTAAGACAAAACAAAGTAAGACAAAACAAAGTAAGACAAAACAAAGTAAGACAAAACAAAGATGATGATGTTTACAGGAGATGCTCAATATGTCCACCATCATTCCTCAACAATAGCTGTCGTCGAGGAATAATGTTGTGAACAGCACTCTAAAGCAGGTCCGGAGTTATGGTGAGGCACTGGCGTCGGATGTCGTCTTTCAGCATCCCTAGAGATGTCGGTCGATCGCATGGACTGAGGTCTGAGGACCTAGGAGGCCTAACATGACGAAAGTGGCGGCTCAGCACACGATCACCACCAAACGACGCGCGCAAGAGATCTTTCACGCGTCTAGCAATATGAGGTTTTTTTTTGATCTAATAAAACCCCATGTCATTCCAAGCATGTGTGTCAATTGTTACCTCTCTATCTTCATTATTCCGTGGTTTATTAAGTTTTCAAATTTATACTGACTTTTTGATCACCCTGTTTATATATATATATATATGACATCTTCTCCCCGATAAATCGTTATCAATGAGGCAATATCGAATGCCGATATTTTTATACTGTATTACATTTTTTCACAATTCTCGGAAAATATTTGATGTTGTTGTTTTGAAATTGTACTAGCTCATAATTTTACTATCACTGTGTGAAGGAGTCTTACTAGTTTCCAAGCTTTTATCACGTCCAATATTTCTCCTTGATCGTGTGGAGCAACTTTATGTGGCACAAAAGAAGGGTTTCCACGGGAGTGTGGCGGTGTGAATGGAATATCAAGATTTCCGATGTGAAAAAACAGCACACTAGTTGCGTTAAAAACAGTTTAAACGCTTTTTCTTCAGATCGATATTCTTCAAAAACAGTTGCTGAAAACGATGAATAAAAATCTAAATGACAAGACGCGGCTTTGCGGTGGGTGGAGACGTGCGAGGGGAAATGCTGACGCAATCGGCGCTCAGCGCTATCAAGGGAAACCGCGACGTTCAGCTTCACCACGCAATTTTGACACTACAACTACTAGGTCGCTGGCATTGGCAGAAATGAAAAGAAGAGGGAAGTCAACGCGAATTGTTCCGTTCAAATCCGATACGCGACGAAACCGAACGATGGACCCATGACACATCTTTCATTCTGCCACTTACTTGCAGTTACCTTTGTTAGCAAAGTTGTTATTGCCATGCGTAAACATGCATCGTTTTCCTTTCAATTCTTGCGCTAAGGAGGATAGGCAGTTTCATAGCTTGTTGATTTACAGAATATCTAATATTAAATTAATACTTAAATATTCAACTGTAAGACCGGAGCCGGTTGGTGTGGCCGTGCGGTTAAAGGCGCTTCAGTCTGGAACCGCGCGACCGCTACGGTCGCAGGATCGAATCATGCCTCGGGCATAGATGTGTGTGATGTCCTTAGGTTAGTTAGGTTTAAGTAGTTCTAAGTTCCAGGGGACTGATGACCACAGATGGTAAATCCCATAGTGCTCAGAGCAATTTTTTTTTTTTTTTTAAGACCGGAAGTATATTTACAATGTGCAGCCAATATTGTTATTGCCAGGTTCGTCGTCCATTTTCCGTCAATATATCGATATATGGAGAGATTATAATCACATTTTTTTAAAAAAATATCGATATATCGGATTTCAGATATTAAAAAAAAAAATCAACTGTCGTCGCCGTTGGAATAAGCGATGTCCGTCCGCCCTAGTGGTATCCCATCGCACGCTTTCACTTTGTGTGTGTGTGTGTGTGTGTGTGTGTGTGTGTGTGTGTGTGTGTGAGTGGTCATAGCATCTTCACTATTATCATACTCACTGACGCCATTCATACTAGCGAATTCAGATCAACTGATAAAAAACCCTTGTGGCAGAATAAGTCACGGTCTTCCACTAAACCTGTTCGCCCACCACTGCTCTTCGACACATATTCCCCACTGGAGAGCCCTTCAGGCGCTGACCCAGCAACATTTCACTAAAAGGATTTATATTTTTTCTTCTTATACGTATATCCAAATTTCTCAGGCAATTTACGGAGAATAAAGAAGCATCAAAACGTGGAAAGGGTTGTAGGAAATTACAAGCTGTGTTGAACGCTGGCCTGCGTTGATGATCTTGCGGCCTCACCGGCTGCAGAGAACAATCCAGCCAGAGAAAGGCTCGCATTCATTAGCTGCCCACACCTGCCGCCAACAATCAACCCTAACGACTCCTGAGGCTACAGAGCGGAACCACATAATCACGATAAATAGAATGAGGCAACGCAGAAGACAAAAGACCCTTCACAAAGAACGAAACAACAGAAAAACTGTCTCCGCCCAACGTGGGCGCAAACGGCTGGAAGTTTGTACTGTCTCTATGTACTGCCTGTAGACTGTCTCACGAATAGACACAGGATATGTTGGTTCCTACATATGATTTGTTCAGTCTCCAAAAAGTAATCTCACACGTACAATACGTGTCCACTAATCCTACGAGAACTGTGTGCTTAGGTCTATAGTTTGAGCACCTGTGTCGACAGAAAATCCTAAGCTGTTTTGGTCTTGGAACTTGCTGGCAGATTAAACCCGTGTGCCGGAACGAGACTCGAGCTCGGGACCTTTGCCTTTCGCAAGCAAGTGCTATACCAACAGAGCTACCCAAACACGAATCACGACCCGTCCTCGTATCTTTACTTCCGCCAGTATCTCGTTTCCTACCTTGTATCATATCAGAACACACTGCGCTGCAGAGCGAAAATTTCATTCTGGAAAGATCCCCCAGGCTGTGGTTAAGCCAAGTCTCCGCTACGTGTGCTAGTCTTGCAAGGTAGCAGACGAGGTACTGGGGGAAGTAAAGCTGTGAGGACGGGGCGTGAGTTGTGCTTGGGTAGCTCAGTTGGTAGAGCACTTGCCCGCAAAAGATAAAGGTCCCAAGTTCTGGGTCCGGCATACGGTTTTAATCTGACAGGAAGTTTCATATCAGAGCACACTCCGCTGCAGAGTGAAAATTTCATTCTGGAGTTTTGGTCTTAGGGTAAAATCAGAGAACCGATCGAAGCCACCCGTCCAGACACTGTATAACGATAACAGCATCGAAACGGAGGATCACAGAGATAAAGCCGAAATCCTAAACGTCTGTACGCGATATTTTTACACTCCTTAACATCCCTAGGTCCACTGTTTCCGATGTGATGGTGAAGTAGAAACGTAAAGGGACACGTACAGCACAAAAGCGTACAGACCGACATCGTCTGTTGACTGACAGAGACCGCCGAACGTTGAACAGGGTCGTAACGTGTAATAGGCAGATATCTATCCAGACCAGGAATGCCAAACTGCATCAGAATCCATTGCAAGTACTAGGACAGTGAGGCGGGAGGTGAGAAAACTGGGATTTCATGGTCTAGCGGCTGCTCATAAGCCACATATTACACTGAAAATGCCAAAAGACGCGTCGCTTGGTGTAAGGAGCGGAAACACTGGGCGACTGGACAGTGGAACAACGTTGAGTGGAGTGACGAATCACGGTACACAAAGAGGCGGTCCGACGGCAGGGTGTGGGTATAGCGAACGCCCGGTGAACGTCATCTGCCAGCGTGTGTAGTGCCAACAGTAAATATCGGAGGCGGTGGTGTCATGGTGTGGTCGTGTTTTTTTCATGGAGGTTGCTTACACTCCTTGTTGTTTTGCATGGCACTATCACAGCACAGGCCTATATTGATGTTTTAAGAACCTCCTTGCACCCCACTGTTGAAGAGCAATTGGGGGATGGAGATTGCATCTTTCAACCCGATCGAGCACCTGTTCATAATGCACGGCCTGTGGCGGAGTGGTTACAAGACAATAACATGCCTGTAATGGATGCACAGAGTCGTGACATGAATCCTACAGAACATCTTTGGGATGTTTTGGAACGCGGACTTCGAGCCATGCCTCACCGACAGATATCGATACCTCTCCTCAGTGGAGCACTCCGTTAAGAATGGACTGCCATTCCCCAAGAAACGTTCCAACACCTGATTGAACGTATGCCTGCGAGAGTGGAACCTGTCATCAAGGCTAATGTTGGACCAACCCCATACTGAATTCCAGCATTACCGATGGAGGGCGCCATGAATTTTTAAGTCATTAGCAACCAGGTGTCCGGATACTTTTGATCACATAGTGTAGATGCAGTATTCCTTGACTTCCGAAAAACATTCAATACAGTTCCGCGCTCCGTCTAGTGAATAAAATACGAGCATAGAGGATATTAGACCAACTGGCGTGACTGGATTGACAATTTTTTAGGAAACAGAGTACACCATGTCACTCTCAATAAAGGGAAGCCTTCAGACGTAAAACAACCTCGGACGTAGCCCATGACAGCGTCAGAGGTCCATTGCTTTTCGCAATATATATAAACGACAAATTACGTGACATCGGAAGCTCCACGCGCTTTCCGCGGGTGATTCGGTTGTAGAGAGAGAAATCGTGGCGCTACAAAATTTTAGCGAAGGGGGATCGGCGAGTGGTGCAGAGAGTGGAAAGTCTACATCTACATCTACATTTATACTCTGCAAGCCACCCAACTGTGTGTGGCGCCGAGCACTTTACGTGCCACTGTCATTACCTCCGTTTTCTGTTCCAGTCGCGTATGGTTCGCGGGAAGAACGACTGTCGGAAAGCCTCCGTGCGCGCTCGAATCTCTCTAATTTTACATTCGTGATCTCCACGGGAGGTATAAGTAGGGGGAAGCAATATATTCGATACCTCATCCAGAAACGCACCCTCTCGAAACCTGGCGAGCAAGCTACACCGCGATGCAGAGCGCCTCTCTTGCAGAGTCTGCCACTTGAGTTTGCTAAACATCTCCGTAACGCTATCATGGTTACCAAACAACCCTGTGACGAAACGCGCCGCTCTTCTTTGGAACTTCTCTATCTCCTCCGTCAACCCGATCTGGTACGGATCCCACACTGATGAGCAATACTCAAGTATAGGTCGAACGAGTGTTTTGTAAGCCACCTCCTTTGCTGATGGACTACATTTTCTAAGGACTCTCCCAATGAATCTCAACCTGGTACCCGCCTTACCAACAATTAATTTTATATGATCATTCCACTTCAAATCGTTCCGCACGCATACTCCCAGATGTTTTACAGAAGTAACTGCTACCAGTGTTCGTTACGTTATCATATAATCATACAATAAAGGATCCTTCTTTCTATGTACTCCCAATACATTACATTTGTCTATGTTAAGGGTCAGTTGCCACTCCCTGCACCAAGTGCCTATCCGCTGCAGATCTTCCTGCATTTCGCTACAATTTTCTAATGCTGCAACTTGTCTGTATACTACAGCATCACCCGCGAAAAGCCTCATGGAACTTCCGACATTATCTACTAGGTCATTTATATATATTGTGAAAAGCAATAGTCCCATAACACTCCCCTGTGGCACGCCAGAGATTACTCTAACGTCTGTAGCCGTCTCTCCATTGATAACAACATGCTGTGTTCTGTTTGCTAAAAACTCTTCAATCCAGCCACATAGCTGGTCTGATATTACGTAGGCTCTTACTTTATCAGGCGACAGTGCGGAACTGTATCGAACGCATTCCGGAAGTCAAGAAAAATAGCATCTACCTGGGAGCTTGAATCTAATATTTTCTGGGTCTCATGAACAAACAAAGCGAGTTGGGTCTCACACGATCGCTGTTTCCGGAATCCATGTTGATTCCTACAGAGTAGATTCAGGGTTTCCAAAAACGACATGATACTCGAGCAAAAAATATGTTCTAAAATTCTACAACAGATCGACGTCAGAGATATAGGTTTATAGTTTTGCGCATCTGCTCGTCGACCCTTCTTGAAGACTGGGACTACCCTTGCTCTTTTCCAATCATTTGGAACCTTCCGTTCCTCTAGAGACTTGGGGTACACGGCTGTTAGAAGGGGGCAAGTTCTTTCGCGTACTCTGTGTAGAATCGAATTGGTATCTCGTCAGGTCCAGTGGACTTTCCTCTGTTGAGTCCAGTTGCTTTTCTATTCCTTGGACACTTATTTCGATGTCAGCCATTTTTTCGTTTGTGCGAGGATTTAGAGAAAGAACTGCAGTGCGGTCTTCCTCTGTGAAACAGCTTTGGAAAAAGGTGTTTAGTATTTCAGCTTTACGCGTGTCATCCTCTGTTTCAAAGCCATCATCATCCCGGAGTGTCTGGATATGCTGTTTCGAACCACTTACTGATTTAACGTAAGACCAGAACTTCCTAGGATTTTATGTCAAGTCGGTACATAGAATTTTGCTTTCAAATTCACTGAACGCTTCACGCATAGCCCTCCTTACGCTAGCTTTGACATCGTTAAGCTTCTGTTTGTCTGAGAGGTTTTGGCTGCGTTTAAACTTGGAGTGAAGCTCTCTTTGCTTTCGCAGTAGTTTCCTAACTTTGTTGTTGAACCACGGTGGGTTTTTCCCATCCCTCAGAGTTTTACTCGGCACGTACCTGTCTAAAACGAATTTTACGGTTACCTTGAACGTTTTCAGTAAACACTGAACATTGTCAAGTCACCCTCAACATAAACAAATCTACGTCCTGCGCATGTCATAGGCAGAAAGACACATTATCGTATGATTGATTACACGATTGCACAACAATCACAAGAAGGAACTATTTCCGTAAAATGTCTAGAAGTCGGCGTACGGAGTGATTTAAAAATAAAGCTACACCAATTGCAGGTGCAGCAGATGCCAGACGGAGGTTCTGTGGAAGAATCCTCAGGAAAAGCGGCCAATCAACAATGGAAGCAGTTTACAAAAAACTCGTTCGAACAATGCTCGAGTACTGCTCCTCACTATGGGCTCCGTACCAGGCAGGATTGATAAAGGAAGTACCGGGTGATCAAAAAGTCAGTATGAATTTGAAAACTTAAGAAACTACGGAATAATGTAGATAGAGACTTAAAAATTGATACACATGCTTGGAATGACATGGGGTTTTATTAGTGAAGCTGTATTATCAGAATGGGGAATGTGCTAGTTCAGCTTTAGGATCCTATCGCCATAGGAAGGGGATCTGAACGGGTAAAGGTCCGTTGACAAATGCAGCTGTGGCGAGAATGATTTATAAGTTAGAAGCTACGAGTTGTTTAGACGATAGACCCCGTAGTGACCGACCGAGCACAAAGTGTAATGCTGCTGAGACAGTTCAGGAAGAAATGGAGACTGTAGAGGGTTCGTCTATGGACGGGGAAGTCAGCGCTCGTGCAGTCGCACATCGCACCGGCATTCCATACACAACTGTTTGGTTGGCACTGAGGCGTACTCTCCGATGCTATCCGTACAAAATCCATCGGCATCATGAACTGTTACCTGGCGATTTAGTGAAGCGGAGGGCATTTGCGGTGTGGGCGTTTCAAAAGATGCCGGAAGATGACGATTGGTTGAGTAACGTGTTGTGGACCGACGAAGCTATGTTCACGCTCCGAGGGTCTGTCAACGCCCACAACTGCAGAACTTGGACTACCGAAAATCCTAGAACTGTCGCGGAAACTCCATTGCACGACGAGAAAGTCACGGTATGGGTTGGATTTACCACATCTACCGTTATCGGGCTTTTTTTCTTCTAGGAAATGCGTGATTCTGGTTTTGCAACTGCTACCGTGACGGGTGAGAGGTACGCCGGTATGTTACAGAATCGCATCATCCCCAGCCTGGCTGATAAACACCTGCTGGAAAGTACGATGTTTATGCAGGATGGCGCTCCACCCCATATTGCTAGACGCGTGAAAGATCTCTTGCTCGCGTCTTTTGGTGATGATCGTGTGCTCAGCCGCCACTTTCGTCATACTTAGCCTCCCAGGTCCCCAGACCTCAGTCAGTGCGATTATTGGCTTTGGAGTTATCTGGTCGCAAGTGTATCGTGATCGATCGACATCTCTAGGGATGCTGAAAGACAACATCCGACGCCAATGCCTCACCATAACTCCAGACATGCTTTAGAGTGCTGTTCAGAACATTATTTCTCGACTACAGCTATTGTTAAGGAATGATGGTGGACATATTGAGCATTTCCTGTAAACAACATCATCTTTGCTTTGTCTTACTTCGTTATGCTAATTATTGCTATTCTGATCAGAGCGCCATCTGTCGGACCTTTTTGAACTTTTGTATTTTTTTGGTTCTAATAAAACCCCATGTCATTCCAAGCATGTGTGTCAATTTGTACCCCTCTATCTACATTACTCCGTTATTTATTCAGTTTTCAAATTTATACTGACTTTTTGGTCACCCGGTAGAATACATCGAAACAAGAGCAGCACTTTTCGATGCAGGTTCATTAGGTAGTCGCGAAAGAGTCACGAAGATGCACAGCCAACTCCACTGTCAGGAGGAACGTACCCTCCAGCTCCCGACGGTGATGCTGAGTGTAGATGTGGATGTGTTGTTACAGACTGCAGCAGTGACTAGAGCCCTTGGGAGCGAGCAGGATGTCGCTGATTTGTGGCGCGACCTCCGCCGGCCGCTGCTGACCTGCGAGTTCGTGTTGGAGGGCAACGTTGCTCTCGACCGGCTTCCGCTAATCGATGGCAGATAGCCCCTCATGAAAGTTTGATGGCTCGATTCACGAGGTCAGTGGCAATCGACGTGTGTCGGCCCGCCAGGCTGTGTCCCGTAAGCGATCGCGTGACATCAAACAGGCCGATTCTGCCAGTATACCTAAAAGGGAATTTGATTCGTTAAAAGAGAAGCAATTATGGCGTGGTTGCCACATGCATCACCGATTTAATCTGAAAGATCGGCTCTTGAGGACATACAGGGTGATTCGGAGGAAGGTCACATAAGTTGTGAGCTGATACTCAACGAGGAAATACACCGAAAATGTACTACAAACATGTGTGCACCTGTTGTAAGCGGTTCTGCAAGTTGGTTGGAGGACGGCGAAACCCCGAGTAGCCGAGAGTGTGTGTGATGTCCTCGTCTAATCTCACAACGTGGAAGTCGGAGGCAACAGAGTGCAATTGTGGCCTGGGCACAAGTGTTTCGGAGCACTTAGTTTAGCGCATACTGTTGAGCACGGGACTCCGTAATAAATGAACTCTGTGTGTTCCCATGTTGAGCCAATGAGATCGTCAATTTCTACTGGAGTGGGTACATGGTCATCGACATTGGACCGTAGATCAACGGAATTGTGTCGCCTGGTCGGATAAATCATAGTTCTTGTTACACAAGGTCTATGGACGCGTTAGCATACGGCATCATCCATGGGAACGGCTGTTCGAAACACGGGACGCAGGCCGGTAGGCTCAGTATTATGCTATGAGTGACTTTGACTTGGGCTTCCGTGGCACCTTTAGTAGTAACTGGGTACACCACGACACCTGTGGTCTACGTGAACACTAATGAGGATCACCTGCATTACTTCATGCTTGATGTCTTCCCCGACGGCGATGGCATCTTGCAGCAGGGTGACTGTCCGTGTCACAAGGCCAGAATCGTGCTACGCTGGCTTCACAAGTATCTACACTCTTGCTCACAAATGAAGGATAATTGCAGAATGTGGTGCCACACAATGTGGCACTAAACAAAACTGGCGCTAATAGCACAGGTATTGGTGATAAGTTGAGAAAACCGTCTCGAAACACTTGTTTCTGCGCATGTACCCCGACATCAGTATCGGATATGATCACCATGCACATGTACACCGGCCGCACAACGGGTTGACATACTCTGGATCAGGTGCTCGAGCAGCTGCTGGGGTATAGCCTCCCATTCTTGCGCCAGTGTCTGTCGGAGCTCCCGAAGTGTCCTAGGGGTTTGAACGCGTGCAGCGACACGTCGACCAAGAGCATCCCAGACGTGCTCGATGGGGTTTAGGTCTGGAGAACAGGCAAGCCACTCCATTCGCCTGATATCGTCTGTTTCGAGGCACTCCTCCACGATGGCAGCTCGGTGGGGTCGTGCGTTATCATCCATCAGGGGGAAGGTGAACCCACTGCACCCCTGAAAAGGCGGACATACTGGTGCAAAATGACGTCCCGATACACCTGGCCTGTTACAGTTCCTCTGTCAAAGACATGCAGGGGTGTACGTGCACCAATAATAGTCCCACCAAACAACATCAAACCACGACCTCTATACTGGTCCCTTTCAAGGACACTAAGGGTTTGGTATCTGGCTCCTGGTTCACGCCAGATGAAAACCCGGCGAGAATCACTATTCAGACTATACCTGGACTCGTCCGTGAACATAACCTGGGACCACTGTTCCAATTACCATGTACGGTGTTCTTGACACCAGGCTTTACGGGCACTCCTGTGACCAGTACTCAGTGAAATGCACCTTGCACGTCTCCAGGCGATTAAACCATGTTTATTCAGTCGTCTGTAGACTGTGTGTCTGGAGACAACTGTTCCAGTGGCTGCAGTAAGGTCCCGAGCAAGGCTACCTGCATTACTCCGTGGCCGTCTGCAGGCACTGATGGTGACATATCAGTCTTCTTGTGTTGTTGTACACTGTGGACGTCCCGTACTGTAGCGCCTGGACACGCTACCAGTCGAAAAAAGGGCATGGGGAGAATGATTGTCTGTAAGCCTCCGTATTGGCGCTAGTTGCTTGAACTTTCTCCTCACAGTCATTACATAAGGCTATGTGGGGGGAAGTAATGTGTTGTCCGACTCTTCCCGGAAAGTTCTCTCTCGAAATTTCAGTAGTAAATATCTCCGTGATGCACAACGCCTCTCTTGTAACGTCTGCCAATGGAGTTTGTTGAGCATCGCCATGGTTCACTCGTGACAACTAAATGATCCCGTAACGAAACGTGCCGCTCTTCGTTGGATCTTCTCTGTCTCTTCTATCAGTTCTACCTTGTAGCGATCCCAGATACTCGTAGATGAACAGTACTCAAGAATCGGTCGAACAAGCGTCTTACAAGCCACTTCTTTCGTGTAGTGGATGAGTTACATTTCCTTAAGATTCTTCCTATGAGTGAGTCTCGCATCTGCTTTTCCCACTATCTGTTTTGTGTGTTCGGTCTGCATAGTTACTCCTAAGTATTTTACGGCAGATACGGTTTCCTGCGGTTTGTCATCAATAGCGTAGCTATACAGTAGTGGATTTCCTTTACTATGTATGCGCAATGTTACATTTACTTACGTTCAGGGTCAACTGCCAGAGGTTGCACTATTCATCAGTTCTCTGGAGGCCGTTCTACAAATCGTTACTATCTTCTGGCGTTGCTACTTTGTTATAGACAACCGCATCATCTGCGAACAGCCTTATAGAGTATCCCACACTTTCTACTAAATCATTTGTGTGTATTGTAAAGAGTAACAGTCCTATCACAGATCTTTGGGGTACTCGAGAAATAACCTTCACATCTGTCGATTTTGTTCCGTTTAGAGGGATGTGTTGGGTTCTGTCTGCGAGGAAGTCTTCAGTCCAGTCGCAAATCTGGTCCGGTACACGATAAGCTCTTATTTTTTTCACTAAATGGCAGTGCTGAACGGTGTTACGTGCCTTCCTGAAGTCAAGTAACACGGCATCAATTTGAGCGTCGTGGAGGAACAGAGCAAGCTGAGTTTCACAGGATCTCTGTTTGCGGAATAGATTTTTGTAGAAGAGATATTCATTCTTCAAAAACGTCAGAATTCTTGAGCATAAAACATGTTCCATAATTCTACAACAGATATACGTCTGTAACGGTGTGCATACGTCCTACAGTCATCCTTAAAAACGGGGATGACCTGCGCATTGTTCCAGTCGCTAGGCACGCTTCGTTTCTCAAGCGATCTACGATAAATTAGTGCTAGAAGGGAAGCAGGTTCTTTCGCGTAATCTTATAGGTATCTCATCTGGCTTGACGCCTTTCCACTACCAAGCGATTACAGTCGTTTTTTATTCCGCGATGAGTTATCTCAAAATATACCATTTCGAAATTCGTACGATGACTGAAAGGGGGGACCGTGTTACGACCTTCGACAGATCGAATTTCGTATTTCGGCCTTCTATCTGTTATCTTGCGTTTCGGTGCCAGTGTGGTCACTTAGTGAATGAATAGATTATTTTGACCCACTTACTGCTTTTAAATACGACCAAAACCTCGTACGGTTTTTAGTCAGATCGACTGACAAAGTGTTACTTTCAAAGTCACTGAACGCTTCTCTCACTGCTCTCCTTATACGCTCATTTTCGCGTCGTTCAGCTTTTGTTCATCAGGTAGGTTTTTACTTCTCTTGAATTTCAGATGAAGTTCCCTTTGTGTAATTACCAGTTTTCTAACACAGCTATTTAACCGTGGTGGGTCTTTCCCGTCCCTTAAGGCCTCACTCGGAACATAGTTGTCTAGGGCACATTGCACGATTTCTTTGAATTTATTCCATTTGTTTTCTTATTTATTTATTTATTTATTTATGCATTTATTTTACCTGGCAAGATTAGGGCCTTCAGGCCCTCTCTTACACCTAACCAGGCATACTCAGATTGAACGAGTTACAGTTTCTACTTAACATTAAGGACATATAGCCTATTATGCAGTATTGATGTTAAAGAAAAAAAATAGATATCATAACAGTAGTACAATGATAATTATAACAATAAAAAATAATTATAACAATCAATAATAATAGTAATAATAATAATAGTAATAATAATAATAATAATAATGACTATGTATATGAAAGTAAACATACTTTTCTTTTCTGAATGTCAGTCACATTGTTAGTTGGGAATTTTCTCGTTATGTTCTTGCAGCTTGTGAGTTATTCTCATCGAGCAGAGACATAAGGCGATAGAATGGGGTGAAAGAGATATATAAGAGGTAGATAGGTTAGAGGAAGAGAAATAGAACGGTAAAATTCGAAGCTGTGATGGAGAGGAGAAAGAAAGAGATGGGAGGGGCACAAGAATGGTGGCTATACCGTCCCTAATATGTATGTTTTGAGTTCCCTCTTGAATGTTGAGTAGTTCTGGATAAGACGCAGATCACAGGGGAGCGCGTTCCATAGTCGTATGGCTGAGATGGAGAATGACACGGAGAAAGATTTTGTATTATGTAAAGGTACAGCCAAGATGATAGACGTATCCGATCTGGTGTTGCGATTGTGGAATGATGATAGGTGTTTAATGTGAGAAGATAAGTATTGGGGGCACCAGTGGCTAAGAAATCGATGAAGTAAGCACATCGTGTGGAGATCGCGTGCCGTATGTGGGCGTATCCAACCTAGCTGGGAGTATGAAGGACTGATATGATCATACAACCGAATATTGCACACGTATCTAACGCAAGCATTCATCACTAGCTCGAGGCATCTAGAATTTTCACTATTTGTACCGTGTTGAACTACATCGCAGTAGTAAAGATTAGGCAAGACTAGTGTTTGGACTAATTTTTGTTTAACATGGGTTGGAAATATTTTTCTAAATTTTTGAATTGCATGTAGGGAGGAGAGCGATCTCCGGCAAGCTGTGACTGTTTGTTCTTCCCAGTTTAGGTGTTCATCCAAGATTATTCCAAGGTCTTTTACTGTTTTTCGGTATCTTCATCCTCATCAGCGAATACTTTATTCTGACAGCGCAGATACTTTGAAATATGTATCCTATCACTCTTGCTAAGCAAAAATACCTTCTTAACTTTCGTTGTTAGACCCTTTGCCATAGATGCTATCTCAGCCTTATGATCACTGATACCATCCTCTACTGTAACTGATACGATGATATTGAACTCTTGGTCACCAAACTCGCCTAATCTGAACCCTGTAGAGCGCATCTGAGACGCAATCAGAGGCCACCTCCGTGCTGACCAATCACCGGCCAGAATTTAAGGGAATTGTGTGACCTGCACGCAGACATCTGGGGGTGACATGCGTCCACAAATCTACTAACTAATTGCCGAGTCCATCCCACGTAAAGGCCTAATTGCTGCAGAACTGCTTTCCAAACGCGGAGAAACACGGTATCAAGCAGTCAAGTGTTTTTTCTGATAATTCTTCCGGGTTATGAAATACTTCTACTCCTAACATTTCGTCCAATACTACATCCTCGGAGGTATGGCTGGTCCTGCTGAGTCCTGCCGACTGACGAGTCGGGCGTCGGGGAGCGGCCTAAATACCGAGGAAAGTGGGCGTGGTCTAGCTTGGACATAGTAGCAGTGAGAAAACTAGTCAAAGATAAAATGTAACTATCGATAATAGTCCGTCATAGATAAAAATTACTTATCGATTCTGTAACGACACTGTCCATATCTCGCTTTTCTATTAAAATTATCTTCATGTTTATAAATTTCAATAGCCTCCCTATACAGTCGTGGATAATAGTTCGTGGTAGCACTTAAATCTGTAGTTTCAAGAAACTTAACTACATGGTCACCGGACTGAAGCGCATGTTCCGCAACGGCCGATTTATCTATTTTACCCAGTCGGCAAAGACTTTTATGCTCCTTTACTCTCGTATTCACACTTCTTTCCGTAGTACCAATATAGACCGTGCCACGGAATTTTATACACACCGCTAGATCTACATCTACATCCATACTCCGCAAGCCACCTGACGGTGTGTGGCGGAGGGTACCCTGAGTACCTCTATCGGTTCTCCCTTCTATTCCAGTCTCGTATTGTACGTGGAAAGAAGGATTGTCGGTATGCTTCTGTGTGGGCTCTAATCTCTCTGATTTTATCCTCATGGTCTCTTCGCGAGATATACGTATGAGGGAGCAATATACTGCTTGACTCTTCGGTGAAGGTATGTTCTCGAAACTTTAACAAAAGCCCGTACCGAGCTACTGAGCGTCTCTCCTGCAGAGTCTTCCGCTGGAGTTTATCTATCATCTCCGTAACGCTTTCGCGATTACTAAATGATCCTGTAACGAAGCGCGCTGCTCTCCGTTGGATCTTCACTATCTCTTCTATCAACCCTACCTGGTGCGGATCCCACACTGCTGAGCAGTATTCAAGCATTGGGCGAACAAGCGTACTGTAACCTACTTCCTTTGTTGTAGGATTGCATTTCCTTAAGATTCTTCCAATGAATCTCAGTCTGGCATCTGCTTTACCGACGATCAACTTTATATGATCATTCCATTTTAAATCACTCCTAATGAGTACTCCCAGATAATTTATGGAATTAACTACTTCCAGTTGCTGACCTGCTATTTTGTAGCTAAATGATAAGGGACCTATCTTTCTATGTATTCGCATCACATTACACTTGTCTACATTGAGATTCAATTGCCATTCCGTGCACCATGCGTCAATTCGCTGCAGATCCTCCTGCATTTCAGTACAATTTTCCATTGTTGCAACCTCTCGATACACCACAGCATCATCTGCAAAAGCCTCAGTGAACTTCCGATGTCATCCACCAGGTCATTTATGTATATTGTGAATAGCAACGGTCCTATGACACTCCCCTGCGGCACACCTGAAATCACTCTTACTTCGGAAGACTTCTCTCCATTGAGAATGACATGCTGCGTTCTGTTATCTAGGAACTCCTCAATCCAATCACACAATTGATCTGATAGTCCGTATGCTCTTACTTTGTTCATTAAACGACTGTGGGGAACTGTGTCAAACGCCTTGCGGAAGTCAAGAAACACGGCATCTACCTGGGAACCCGTGTCTAAGGCCCTCTGAGTCTCGTGGACGAATAGCGAGAGCTGGGTTTCACACGACCGTCTTTTTCGAAACCCATGCTGATTCCTACAGAGTAGATTTCTAGTCTCCAGAAAAGACATTATACTCGAACATAATATGTGTTCCAAAATTCTACAACTGATCGACGTTAGAGATATAGGTCTATAGTTCTGCACATCTGTTTGACGTCCCTTCTTGAAAACGGGGATGACCTGTGCCCTTTTCCAATCCTTTGGAACGCTTCGCTCTTCTAGAGACCTACGGTACACCGCTGCAAGAAGGGGGGCAAGTTCCTTCGCGTACTCTGTGTAAAATCGAACTGGTATTCCATCAGGACCAGCGGCCTTTCCTCTTTTGAGCGATTTTAATTGTTTCTCTATCCCTCTGTCATCTACTTCGATATCTACCATTTTGTCAACTGTGCGACAATCTAGAGAAGGAACTACAGTGCAGTCTTCCTCTGTGAAACAGCTTTGGAAGAAGACATTTAGTAATTCGGCCTTTAGTCTGTCATCCTCTGTTTCAGTACCATTTTGGTCACAGAGTGTCTGGACATTTTGTTTTGATCCACCTACCGCTTTGACATAGGACCAAAATTTCTTAGGATTTTCTGCCAAGTCAGTACATAGAACTTTACTTTCGAATTCATTGAAAGCCTCTCGCATAGCCCTCCTCACACTGCATTTCGCTTCGCGTAATTTTTGTTTGTCTGCAAGGCTTTGGCTATGTTTATGTTTGCTGTGAAGTTCCCTTTGCTTCCGCAGCAGTTTTCTAACTCGGTTGTTGTACCACGGTGGCTCTTTCCCATCTCTTACGATCCTGCTTGGCACATACTCATCTAACGCATATTGTACCATGGTTTTGAACTTTGTCCACTGATCCTCAACACTGTCTGTACTTGAGACAAAACTTTTGTGTTGAGCCACCAAGTACTCTGAAATCTGCTTTTTGTCACTTTTGCTAAACAGAAAAATCTTCCTACCTTTTTTAATATTTCTATTTACGGCTGAAATCATCGATGCAGTAACCGCTTTATGATCGCTGATTCCCTGTTCTGCATTAACTGATTCAAATAGTTCGGGTCTGTTTGTCACCAGAAGGTCTAATATGTTATCGCCACGAGTCGGTTTTCTGTTTAACTGCTCAAGGTAGTTTTCAGATAAAGCACTTAAAAATATTTCACTAGATTCTTTGTCCCTGCCACCCGTTATGAACGTCTGAGTCTCCCAGTCTATATCCGGCAAATTAAAATCTCCACCCAGAACTATAACATGGTGGGGAAATCTACTCGAAATATTTTCCAAATTATTCTTCAGGTGCTGAGCCACAACAGCTACTGAGCCCGGGGGCCTATAGAGACATCCAATTACCATGTCTGAGCCTGCTTTAACCGTGACCTTCACCCAAATCATTTCACAATTCGAATCTCCGATGATAATGGTGGCCTTCTATCTTTAACAGAATGAAGTACTTGTCCTATTTTTCTGGTAGGTTTGAATAGCGGTTTCACTTTGTGTTTCAGCAAAATTTTGCCGATTCGATCTGTAACCTTACTAATAAAAGGTAAAGACACCGTGTTCTTCCATTGTTGTGTACCATCCTTGTCCTTTGGCCTGCTGTAATTAGGTCTTAAAACTATTAATTTCTTTGTTTGCGTACCCATTCAGAAACACTCTCCTCCACAACTGATACACCGCACCAAACGCCGTTTCCACTTCCGGAAGCACTCTTGGTACGACTTTCGCCGGATCGCGGGATTCGCCGTCTGCGAATTTTCTTTTACTTCGGCTATCGTTGCAAATCTTCGTCCTTTCAGCGGTGTTTTCAACTTTGGAAATAAAAGAAGTCCGCAGGGGCCAGGTCTGGAGAGTACAGAGGATGAGGCAGCACAATGATTTTGTTTTTGTGCGATAGTCACGCACCAACCGGGATGAATGTGCGGGTGCGTTATCGTCATGCAAGGGCCATGAATTGTCTCGACGCATTTTGGTTAGTTTCCTTCTCACATTTTCTCGCAGGTGACGCAACACGTGTCGATTAACAGTTTGTCCCTGTGACACGAATTCATTATGAACTAATCCTTTAAACTCAAAGAAAACTAGCAGCATGGCTTTGACATTTGACCTGACCTGACGAACTTTTTTTTGTATCTTGGAGAAGCTTTCCCGACCCATTGTGAAGATTGAATCTTAGTCTCCACATCATAACCGTAGACCCACGTCTCAACACCAGTTACGATTCTCTTATGGAACATCACGTTCTCAAATGCGCGATCCAAAAGATCTTCACAGATTGCGAGGTTAAGGTCTTTCTGGTCTTGACTCATGAGATGTGGGACGAACTTGATGGCAACACGACGCATTCCAAGATGCTGCGCGAGGATTTCACATGATCCAACTCAAATTTTACTTTCTTCTGCAATCTCTCGGAAAGTCAGCCTTCGTTTGGCACGCACAATTCCGTTGACGTACCTGACATTAGCGCCGACGGTGGCCGTCGAATGGCGTCCTGGACGAGAGTCAAATTTAACTTCCGTCCTGCCTTTTTTAAAACTGTGTGACAATTTGTAACACCAAGTGCGGATTGAACACTCATCACCGTAGACTTCCTGCATAATTTGGTGTGTGTCTGTAAAAGTTTTCTTGAGTTTCACGCAAAATTCAATGGAGACGCGTTGCTCCTGCACTCTGCCATCTTGAAATTCACAAACTGTGCGATACAACGTTCTACTCAATACAGCACTGAAAAATTACTAACAGACATACAACAATGAAACTTCCGTCAGCTACACATTAACCACAGGCGTGTGCAGGGATGCTAACCGTATGTCACTCCGACATACCATTGGAGAGAATAAAGAATGTTCCGGAATTTTTTGAACATATTTTGTACCTCATTTGCACTAGAGCCGTTGTGTAAACAAAAGTTTCGCAGTTGGTCTGATAAAAGCCCTCGAATCCGGTGCAAATCAGAATTTAACTCCTTGTGCAATTTAGAGAGACGACGTTACTTTCACATGCAGGTGTAGCTGTTACGTTAACGCAAACAATAGGTTGGAATGGCTGAGAACTTCTTAACGCCTTAATCCCTTATTATATTTTGTGCGGGTTGTGCTCCAAAGCTAATAAGTACGACGGCGAGTTGAAATGCAATGCCTTCGAATTTTTTATTCTGTTCTCAATACCGCCTGTGCTATTACATGTCATGCGTATTACTCGGTCAAATTTCTCGCTTTGTTGACGCAAGTTGAGACCCTCTGCCGATAGAGGGCTGCAAATTGTAGCGTGTAACATGGCTGTTGTCACGTAACTACGTCGCTGTGTGACAAACAGAGTACGGTAATCGAGTTTCTGAAAACTGAGAGCACGAATTATAAGAGTTGGTCCGCACATGGAGCACCCTCTCTCTCAACATTAGAATGCCAGAACACACACGGCCGCTCCGAAATCTGCAACACTTTGACGCCTTGGGTTCACTGTCATCGATCATTCTCCGCCGCACGGGATTAGCCGAGCGGTCTTAGGCGCTGCAGTCATAGACTGTGCGGCTGGTCCCAGCGGAGGTTCGAGTCCTCCCTCGGGCATGGGTGTGTGTGTTTGTCTTTAGGATAATTTAGGTTAAATAGTGTGTAAGCTTATGGACTGATGATCTCAGCATTTAAGTCCCTTAATATTTCACACACATTTGAACTTTTTTTTTTAATCATCCTCCAAACAGACTCGACTTGGACCCATCCTATCTTCATCTGTTTCCAAAACTTAAAGAACACCTTCGAGGACTCCACTTTGATAGTATGAAGCGGTGCTAGCAGATGTGAAATTCTGGTTACGTTAACGAAGCCAAATATTCAACAGTGACGAAATCAACAAACTGGTTTCTCGATCGGATAAATATGTTCGTTGCGAGGGTGACTACACTGAGAAATAAATGAGCCGACAGAAAGAATTAAGGTGTAGAACATTAGTAAAGTTTCTTTTACTACAAAGGTTTACGGGTTTTCACATAAAAAAAATTCGGAGGCATTTCTTTTCAACACTTCCTGGTATTTACAGGCAGTCATTTACGTACCACCACGAGCTCCTGACAAAACAAATATTTATCTGCTACCAGTTTCCAACGAAACGATAGGCTTCAGCCAAGGCAGAATTATTGTAGCAGCTATTATGACCTCAGATGTCAAGTCCCATAGTGCTCAGAGCCATTTGAAGCCCACTACCAGCCCAGACAGCCATATAAGTTTTTTCATATGGTATCTGACGTGGCGTTTTTTCTCTCTGTCCTAAAACAGCTGTTCTTCAACCGCTTTCTGTCTATTATTCACACGACGGCGCGCGAAAAACCGGCCCCGGCTACTAGACTGCACATTGTCGCCGACCAATTGTCATTTATTGTTTCGAAACAGTTGCGACTACGTTTTCTATTGTCAGTTACTCTTTATTGTCAGAATATTATCTATATCTTGTAGCATCTATTCGTGACGGGTAACAATTCGTGAGCAACCTTTGGATCGGTTTTTCGTGCGCCACCCTGTACTAGATGGCACAATATCGGTGGGTGGTCGCATCATGTGTACCGCCAATACATTTCAGCCTCATGTGACTTCTCGATATAAATACTAACCCTTTCGCAGAAGCGACAGTAAATCTTTACGTGACGGTCACTATGCAAGTGTGGGCGTGGTGGGACTGCACTTGTTTTACAACGACACATCTCTAAACTGAATATCGCTCAGGATTAATTTCCGATCGCTCGGGCGAATGAGCATAGAAAATTCCAAATTAAAGTAAAAAGAGTCTATCAAAAAGAATCATCCCATTTAAAAAAAGGTAACTATTGTATTATTCGAGATATTTGTGGGAAAGAGCAAACTCTCGGGGTTTACACGGCACATCAAAAGGAATCTTCTAATTTCAAAAAATAATAACTATTATGTTATTTGAGATAAGGTGTATGGTCCATTTTTCTTTGCCGGGAACAAGTATCTCGATATGCTTGAGAATTCTCTTTTCCCACAGTTAGAGACAGATTCGAACTACTTCATTTACCAACAGGATGGGGCACCGCCACACTGCCATCTGGAAGCCCGGGAATTTTTAAATCAAAGGATTAATGAACGATGGATCGGTTGCACTGGACCAAATGATTCACCCTTGCATTACTGGCCTCCAAGGTCTCCAGACGTGGATGTATGTGGTTATTTCTTGTGGGGGTTAATAAAAGACTCTGTTTATGTGCCACCGTTAGGAACAAAAATGAATGAACTGAGACATCGCGTAACAGCAGCTGTGGAAGCAGTAACTCATGGGATGCACGCTGCAGTGAGGGAACAATTTCAATACCCCATTGACATAGACCGTGCACCCGCCAGGGTATCCGAGAGCGCTAACGCGCTGCTTCCTGGACTCGGGTAGGTGGTTTTTAGGCGGTTTTCCACATCGTACTAGGTGAATACTGGGCTGGTCCCCAAGTTCCGCCTCAGTTACACGACTCGCAGACATTTGAAACACATTCACACTCTTTCACGAGTTACACTGGTCGCAGATAGCTGGGGTACACCGATTCCGTCCCAGGGGGTTTGGGGTGGCGGCAGGAAGGGCATCCGGACACCCCATGCCAAATCCGTACTTAACCCTGCCGACCCTGTGCACAATGAGTATAAAGGCGGTAGCGAAAGAAATAAAGAATTGACATAGGCCATGCATCTCAAGGGGGAGGATAATGAACATCAATGAAAAGGTAAAAAAAAAAAAAAAAAAAAAAAAAAAAAAAAAAAAAAAACTTTTTGAGTTTCTTGTTCATCAAAAAACAAAATTCATTGCATATGTTTAATAGTTTCCGAAATACAGAC
The DNA here is from genome assembly GCF_023897955.1 of Schistocerca gregaria. Classification (NCBI taxonomy): domain Eukaryota; kingdom Metazoa; phylum Arthropoda; class Insecta; order Orthoptera; family Acrididae; genus Schistocerca; species Schistocerca gregaria. The sequence goes on along the minus strand of NC_064920.1, from coordinate 128,505,678 downwards.
GTGTCAAATCCGATGATTCTTTTTGATACACTCTAAACAGACGCCTTCCACTTACTGTAAGCATCGCATGAAACACGTGAGGGGAAGTAAAGGTCTGAGCTGAACAAATACACATTGCAAACATCAAACTGAAAACATCTATCGGCTGTTTGGAGAGACATTTGGTACGTATATAATTTTCCAAAGCGTTAATAGCCTAGTGTTGTTGTATGTATTTTCATGTCGTGCGCCACAGCCACAAATTTATTAAAAGCCTACACTCTTCTACTTCAAGCACTGTCAATTATTTCCGTTGCAGACGTTTTACACTCAGCGGAAATATCTGTAACCGCTGGGAGGTTATCCACGCAGCATGGTGAACACTATGGAACAAAATGAGATTTTCATTCTGCAGCAGTGAGTGCGCTGTTACGAAACTTCCTGGCAAATTAACACTGTTTGCCGGACCGAGACTCGAACTCGGGACCTCTGCCTTTCGCGGACAAGTGCTCTCGATCCGGCACACAGTTTTAATCTTCCAGGAAGATTCATAACAGTGCACTCACTGCTGCAGAGTGAAAATCTCATTCTCCAAACATCCCCCAGGCTGTGACTAAGCCACGTCTCCGCAACATCCTTTCTTTCAGAAGTGCTAGTTCTGCAGGTGAGCTTCTGTAAAGTTTGGAAGGTAGGGGGCGAGATACTGGCAGAAGTAGAGCTGTGAAGACGGGGCGCGAGTCGTGCTTGGGTAGCTCAGTTAGTAGCGCACTTGCCCGCGAAAGGCAAAGGTCCCGATTTCGAGTCTCGGTCCGGCACACGGTTTTAATCTGCCAGAAAGTTTCATCAGGGATCCATGTTTCTCTTATGACCTGTCTGTACCCAGCTTACGGCACTCCTCTGCGCGCTTGGACAAACTCGGGCGACCGTGGAGCGCGCGGGCAGCGCAGAAGAGAACGGAACAGTCGGCCCCTCCCAGCGGCGGCCGTTAATTTTCCTCTCCGCTGCCGCCGGCGCCGCCCCTATCAGAATTATTGGATGGCGTCGCAGGGACCGTGAAGCGCTGAATAATGCAGCCCGGCTAAAGGCGCCGGCGGCGTGCGCTAACTACACAGGGAATTCTTGATAGTGGCCTACTTAGGACGCCGCCTGGATACCGCTACTGGAACCACGAGCGGACTGGAACACCTTACCATCGTAACCAGTCAACAGAGAGATTACTCATCCATCATCCGTGGTTACGACGCAGGAGTCTGTGTTTGGGGATCACTCTAAAAGGTGTTAGTTACTTTCCTCTCATATGTACACGGAGTGAAGTTTTAACTAGGACCTTAAGCCATGTCTCAAAACCAAGGGCTCTAATCTGTCGCTTTTGAGAGAAGAAAGAGATCACATGTGGTGAGATGTGGCAAATTAGGTGTGTTCGGGAGCATATGCTACTGTTATGGCTGTCGCATAACACGTGCGTTGTCGAGCACCGACGCCCCTCTCACCACCCCCATCACCGTTACAGCACTGTGCGTTTCCAGTTGTGCTAATGTTTCCATTTGTAGTGAGGAAACTTCACGCCATTCCCTTGCCCGCAGTTCCAACATTTTTACTTTAATATCATTTTACTTCAGTCAGTGGTGTGCACAAAAAGTGTTCAGTTCAAAAGTTTGACCGTTAGCTCTCTGGAAGACAGAGCCCGCAGCACAATGCTTAATCTCTTCTCAGCGTGCTTTGAATATCACTGCGTAGCAATTGTAATATGGTGCCAGCCGTTCCCATTCTAGTGAAGAAATCATTTAACAAACTCCGTTTGCCAATAAATCTTTATTTAGAAACACCGAAGTCGCCGCTACGAAACACTTTTCTCAAGTAAAGATGCCTGCAACATACGGGCTGGTTTGTACACCGCCGTGTTTTGTCAGGCCTAATGCTACTGCAGGTAGTACCGACTTCTGATCTCAGTCACCCATTCAGTTACGGGAGGGGGGGGGGGGGGGGGGAAGAGAGAGATGCCGGCTCCGAACCAAGCGGGGGAGGGGGGGGAGGGGGGCAAGGAACATTGCCACTGACGGAAGAAGCAGCAAGTGACAGGAATTCTTTTTGTATTTTAGTTTTTGTATCTCAAAATTTGTAGATCAGCGTAACCTCGATGTTCTCCTAGAGAGGTTTGCAGACAAATGCGCTAAATAATTATTATGCGTATTTCTCCTTGGGCTTAATTCTGGCCTTCACTTTCAACCACGTGTGTAATATTACTGTCTATTCTCGGCTCCTCTTGTTCCATTTACAAATGATAATTTCACATGAAATTTTCCAGTTCTTCACTTAGCAATTGCCTGTTACATGCTATGCCTTCTTTTATCAAATTTCTGTGTGGGAATTACATTTCCTGACAGATTTAATAATTATTCGCAACATGACGCGCAATCTTTGTTCATTTCCACAGCTATCACAATTACTCATTTTTTTCCATTTACGCGGAAGCTCTTACAAAAATTAATAAATAAAGGAAAGAAAAGAAAGTGATGTATTCGCTTCAAAAGAAATGGGACTAGGAGGAATAAAGAGGCGTCTTCCTCCTTTCAACTGCTAATAAAATTCGGTCCATGGTACTTCTAAAGAAAATTGAGGGAAACCTGCACAATCAACAAGTCAAATACTAAATATGTCCAGAAAAGGCCGTTTCTGCGTTGAACAGGACAACTGAAAAAATAGGACGCCGAATGTTGAGAAACAAGAGAATTGACTCTTTCACAGATTTCAAAATAGCATTCGATTTGCAAGCAGGACATACAAGAGCTTGGAATCAAAACTAAGCTGCCCAACAGAATTAAATGATCACTTTTTCGAATCCCCGTATTTGTCTCCGATTGCGCCGTATATGTTTGAAATTTCGCTCAAAAATGCGTACAACGTTCCTCTGTAACGGTGCAAAAGCGTGGCGCCCTGCGGCGTCACCCTCTGGTTCGACGACGCTCCAAACAGCGAGGTCTCGACACGGGAGGAGGAGGAGGAGGAGGAGGCCAAAGTTCAGAAGATCAAGTCAGGTGTGAGGTGGGTTAGTGATGTTACACTGGCACCAGAGTTCACCACAATTCTGCCCAACGCCACAGTGTACGTGTCACACGGTGGGAAGGTCGCCACACCCCCTCGTACCTACATTTCACCCCTTCTTTTGGCGGCTGTGTAATGGGGGTCAGAACCGCGACACCCAGCGTTGAAATCACGCGTCTTTCTTATAGGTAGCAGACGAAAACATATCAGACACACCGCCCTTCAAAACTGAACTGAAAAGACTTAAGCGGATGACATTAATGGCGTCAATGAAATCACGCCTTCCCCTAGGATTCAATTCCCGTACATTTCGCAGCCGAAAAACGACAGTCTGCAGTGCGATGAGCAACATGAAGACACTCCTGACAACTTTCAACACTGCTCTCACCGTCGGACGTTTCAAAGCTTCTCTAAGGACAGTGTGTGTGATGTTGTTTGGTTTGTGGGGCGCTCATCAGCGCCCGTACACAGTCCCAATTTTTACACAATCAAGTTTTTACACAATCAAATTTTTACACAATCAAATTTTTACACAATCAAATTTTTACACAATCAAATTTTGACAAACTCCAATTTAGCCCCTGTCACGAATGATGATGATGAAATGATCCCCCGGGCAGAGAAAATCCCCAACCAGGCCGGGAATCGATCCCGTGATCCAGAGGCAGCAACGCTAGCCACTAGACCACGAGGTGCGGACTGTAAGGACAGTGTAGGTCTACATCAACGTCATGTGACCCTTTGGAGAGCACCACGACCGAAATTTTTGCTATCGTGTATAGATTAGGACCACTACGGACCGTTCGTGATCTGTGGCAAGAAATGGTACTTCAGTATTTTTCGTCCATCCTTTTCAGCGCCGTGCTATAGCGTGATCATATGTGGGGGGGGAGTGTCACTAACATGCGCATGAATGAAATAGCAAAAGATCTCTCTAAGCCATCTCCCCCCCCCCCCCCCCCCCCGCCAACTTTGGCAACAGTCTGGATGCCGCCCACGCATCCTAGTTGAGCACGTTACAAATGTATTTGTCTGCATTTTGGAGACACATACTGTCTTGCAACTATTCCAGCGCATGAAGGTAGGAAACACTGCCTGAGGGATGTCGAAAGGACTGCCTGCCCCTTAGGCTCCACAGCAAGGTGCGTGGGTGCTACACAGGGTCTGGCCGAGCTGGGGGGTGGGGGGGGGGGGGGGTGGAGAGGGTTCGGCAAACACGAATGCAAGCATTAGAAACTTCCGCCATGTACGTGCGGGCGTTATGTTTCTGAAATACAGTATAAGCCCGGGATGGCTTGCCATGAAGAGCAACTAAATGAGACGTAGAATATCGTCGACATACCGCTGCGCCGTAAGGGTGCTGCAGATGACAACCAAAAGGGGTCCTGCTATAAAAAGAAATGGCACCCCCAGACCATCATTCCTGGTTGTCAGGCCGTACCGCGGGCGACAGTCAAGTTGGTACTCCACCGCTGTTCGGGGTGTCTCCAGACGCGACTTCGACCTGAGATCCTATTGACAGGACTGGAAGTATCTTCAGCGATGTGTCCCGCTTCGAACTGAGCGCCAACGACCAGCGAAGACATGTCTCGACACGGCACAGACAGATTTGGGACACCGACGTGCTGTCGCCCGCCATACGGCCGGAAAACCAGGAGTCATGGTCTAGGGTGCCACTTCACTTCATAGCAGGAGCCCTTTGGTAGTCATCCGCGGCACCCTTACAGCGTAGCAGCCCGTCGACGATATTCTGCGCGTGGCCCTTCATCGCAATCCATCCTGGATTTATATTTCAGCAAGAATCCCTGCTTCAGGGCACACATTGATGTGGATCTGAGCGCCACAGAGAGGAACGAGACTCATCGCTTAACACCACAGAGTGTCACTCTCAGTGTCCCAGCTGAGTCGGGCTGTACACCACGCAAGTATCTGTCTTCTGTGGTACACTCTGAGAGGTAACAGACGCCTGGCATGTCGATATGTCAACCTGGCTTCACACGGCGAGAGATACTACTGCTTGTGTTCGTGTTTCCCAAATCTGTCTGGGCCAGCAAGCTGTCTGGATCCCCCCTCCAATTGAGCACGTTTAGAGCCTTATGGGCAGTGTCCTCCATCCAGCTGGGGATTGTGACGATCTGAAGCGGCAATCGGACAGAATTTGGCACGATATCCCTCAAGAAGACATCCAACAACTCTATCGATCAGTGCCGAGCCGAATAATTGCATGCATAAGGGCCAGGGGTGGCCCAACGCGTTACAGACTTGCTTAATTTGTGAAGCTCTTTCTCTTGAATAAATGATCTAATTTTTTCTAAAAATAGTAACCATTTGCTTGTCTGTACATGTACATCGCATCTGCCGATTTCCGTCCCATTCGGGTAATTCCTCCGTGGTGCTCATTCTTTTTTTCTTTTTTTACTTAGAGTGTTTTTCGTTGAGAAACGGTGTGAATACATAATGAGTATTGCGTGCATCTAACAGTACTCAGCCGTTTGAGATGCATGTGCAGCTTATTGCCATGTTTATGACTAAGAGAGGTGGAATGTTCGAATGAGTGACATGGAAGCATCATACAGGCAGATGGCACAGACAGTTGAGGTTAGTGCAATGATCACTGTGTGTCCTTGGGCTGATGAGGTGCGCTCAGGACGACAGTGAAGTAGGGAAACCAGGCCCAGGTCCTTGTAGAAGGACTACACCAACGGAAGATAGTAGCCTGTTCGACTTCCTCTGACAAATAGATGAATGGCAACAGCTAAACATCCGGAAAAACATTACTGGAAGCCGGGACGACATCTCGACGTGCCAAGAGTCGCTCAACACAAGATAGATACTTGCATGATGTAGAGCCCGACTCAACAGGGACACTGAGTGGTGTTTTTGTGGTGGTCTGCGATGAGTCCCGTTTCTGTCTGTGGCGCTCAGATAGACATCAATATGTTTCCATAGGCGACCTGCTGAAAGGAAACAGGAAGCACCGATTCTCGAGGTCCTTATCACTTCCTGCGATGATGTGTAGCCATTGCATTCAGCCACAGGGGTGACTTAGTAACTGTTGAATGTTCGCCAGTATGTAGCAAAAGCAGTACCAGCTGTTGTCATATCCTTCATGGCCAGGGTAGCAAACAGTATATTCCAGCACGATAACGCAAGATCCGATAGTGCAGCTGACACCGCAGACACCTTGAGGAATGCACAGATTCTTGACTGGCTAAGTCTCCTTATTTATCCCCCCCCCCCCCCCCCAGTGGATGTCCGAGATACGATGGGATGACGTATATTTTGATAGCAGCTTCCAGACAGCAGGCTCCAAACAGTGACGTAATTCCTCAAGGTGACATTCGGAGGTTGCTTGCTTCCATGCCACGAGAAATACAAGAGTGTATTCGTGCCCGTGGGTGCCACGCCTCACACTGATGACTGGTGATGTCGGGAACCGGCACGCTGATATTTTCCTGGACGTTCTGAGTCGTTCGCCCACGGCCAGGTGCTACAGTGGGCAGGTGGGGCGCGGCGCGGCCATGGTGCTGACCTGTCCCAGTGCCGGGGCAGCCCAGGCCTGACCTCTCCACACACACAGGCACAGCCACCGCCCACACCTGCCGACTGCGGCAGACCGCTCCACACCGCTGCCACGCGGCCAGCCTACAGGCAGGCGATCCCCCACTGCGGCTTCTGCTGTCAGGCACGAGCGCGCAGGTGTGTGTGTGTGTGTGTGTGTGTGTGTGTGTGTGTGTGTGTGTGTGTGTAAGATACCCTGATCTGCGCACAAAAAAAGGAGGCGGCCTCGAATTGAAGAGGCTAGTCTTTTCAGTAGTCCAATATCTCTAATTAATACTGTGTAGCATCGCCGTTTTACACAGTTACCGCAATCCGTCAGTATGCGTAACGCCGCAAGAGACACACTACGCGCTCTAACTGGTGTTCCTCTGCGCAACCGAGACCACTGACGGCGCCAGACATGTCGGTGATGCCGCTTTGACAGTGACGTGCACTAACGCGTTCATAACCATTAGAATATGACCGCCAGACCGAATTCTATTAACAGCGAACTAAATTATCATCTCTCTCACAATCGCGTTGGAAAGATGTAGCCTTTCCATGAAAACAACGCGACTGTGGCACAGCTCAAAGTGTTAATATTTCTTATTATACGTTAGTGTCCATAACTAGTAATGCATTGTCTCCGTGCCGGCCGGAGTGGCCGAGCGGTTCTAGGCGTTTCAGTCTGGAACCGCGCTACCACTACGGTCGCAGGTTCGAATTCTGCCTCGGGCATGGATGTCTGTGATGTCCTTAGGTTAATTAGGTTTAAGTAGTTCTAAGTTCTAGGGGACTGACGACCTCAGATGCTAAGTCCCATAGTGCTCAGAACCATTTGAACCATTGTCTCCGTCTATAGGTAAACAGATTAAATTCTTCTTAGCTACATTCACTAAGAATTTTGCATACGACAAGAAACAGAATTCGTAATATAGTACATTGATGTGCTCAATTTCGAAGTTCACTACAGTAAATAGAGTACGCCATTCACCAAAATTTGTTATAGACTGAGGTGATAAACCTCATGGGATACCTATGTGCACATATTCAGATGGTTCAAATCGCTCTGAGCACTATGGGACTTAACTGCTGTCATCATTCCCCTAGAACTGAAAGTTATGAGCACTTGTTCATTAGAAGAGTTGTGTTCCAAAGCACAGAAGATGAACAGGTGCTCATAGCTGTTAAGGTGTGCATTTTAGAGCACACGTTTACTGGAAAATATGGAAAGCAAAGAGCTTGCAGTAGAAGAGATTTGCTTCACAGTATTGAAGATCAGGAACTGCTCATAGCTCTTAAGGTATACGTTTTAGAGCCCACGTTTACTTGACTTTTTTGTTTCGAATGATCATTCCTGTCATATCCCTGAATACTGACCACCACTTCTGAAACACCCTGTATAGATGAGGGTAGCACCGCGTGCACAAGGCCATTGGCGGAGCTGTTATTTGCACTCAAGAGATTCGTGTGAAATTGTGTCCTGTGTGATTATGGCCACACTACGGGAATTAACAGATATTGAACGGGGAGTGGTAGTTGGACGCAAGAGACAGTCCATTTCGGAAATCGTTAGGGAATTCAATATTCCGAGATCCACAGTGTCCAGAGTGTTCTGATAATACCAGATTTCAGGCATTCCCTCTCACTACGGACAACGCAGTGGCTAACGGCATTCGCTTAACGACCGACAACAGAGGCGTTTGCTTCCCTTTTCTCTCCTGTGTTTCTTTGTGCCACTTTTATTTTCCCCACTATGTACTTGCAAGATGTTCAAATGGCTCTGAGCACTATGGGACTTAACATCAGTCCCCTAGAAGTTAGAACTACTTAAACCTAACAATCCTAAGGACATCACACACATACATGCCAGAGGCAGGAATTCGAACTTGCGCCGTGGCAGTCGCGTGGTTCCGGACTGAAGCGCCTAGAACCGCTCGGCCACGTCGGCCGGCTATGTACTTGCAAGAAAACAGATCCAACCGGGCTGGATTTGGTGACTGCCTATTGCACTGTTGTAAAGGGATTTTCACAAAAAAACAGGTAATTGACGTGAAACAAGCCAAATGAATGATAAAGAGAGCCACAAGAGATCACGAGTCCCTTATACGAGGGCTGTCCAGAAAGTAAGTTACGATCGATCGCGATATGCAAACGACTATGAAAATCCGATAAAGCTTTGCAAAGATGTGTTGGACAGTGTCTCTAGTATGACTCAAGGTAGAATTATATCGCTCTTTTCATTCCTGAGCTATTAGTGAGAGCGCAAAGATGTTATAGAAAATAGTGTGTCCCGCCAAGTACGAGGGCCTGGTGAGAATTTTCCCCCGCAGCTATGCAACCAACATTACATAAGTGTCGCGCGGTTTGTTCTTCAAGACAATTTTCAGCCTCATTCTGCAGGGGAAATGAAGATGTTCCTGCATCGTTTCGATTGGAAATGTTTGGTTACCCACAATACAGCCCGTAATTGTCTCCCACTGAGTTTCATCTCTGCTCAAACGAACCGCTGGCTACGAAGACAACATATTGGCACAGACAAAGAGCTTTAGGCCAGCGTAGAGAATTGGCGGAAAGCACTGGCGGCTGCCTTCTATGATGAGGGTATTGGAAAGATGGTACAACGCTACGACGAATGTCTAAGTCAGAACGGCGACTACGTAGAGAAGTAGCTGAAAGGTGTAGCTAACTGTTACAAATGAAACATTTCTGATTTTCACTGTGGTTTTCATTTCGCGATCAATCCTAACTTACTTTCTGGACAGCACTCGTACTAAGATGCTCATAAAATATTCCTCAACAACCAGCGAAATTTTGTCGTAGGAGTTAAAGCTGACCACGTACAGAAAGGAGAGTGGTTGAACGGCAATGACGGGCGACAGCTAGGCGAGGCGATACGAGTGACAGAAAGCAGGAATGCGGTTGACACAGACGCTGTTGTGGCGGGGGGCGGGGGTGTGGTCGCCGCCTGCTGTCTGGTGCCTGCCGCTGCTGCTGGCACCTCGCCAGCTGAGGCGCCGCCCCCAGAGAAACGCGGCGAGCAGTCTGCTGGGCGGCTAGGCTATTTCAGACGGCAGTATCGCGGCAGGCCGGCCTTTATCACGGCCTGGGGTCCCCGCCGGCCAGCAACAAGCGCCGCATTGTGCGGACCGCACAAAGGCTCGCCCAGGGAGGAACCGACAGCTTAAGCGGCCGAACCACGCATCCACACCAATTCACTCTACGCCCCTATTTAGAGGTTCCCTCCACCGCACAGCAATAGCCTGTGCACTTGCGTCGAATACCTAAACTCCCTTCTTTTCGTTTGGAACAGCTCGGCCCGAAAAGTATTACCAATAGCATTTCACAACAGTCGGGTCGAGTTGCTCGGTTTTTAGAACTCATATTACAATGAGGCGACGAAAGTAATGAGATAGCTATATTTGCATATACAGATAGCGGCAGTATCGCGACAGATAGAGGCAGCATCGCGAACACAAGGTATAAAAGGGTAGTGCATTGGCCTAGCTATCATTTGTACTCAGGTGATTCGTGCGAAAAACTTTCCTGCGTGATTAGGACCGCCCGATGGGAATTAACGGACTTTGAATGCGGCATGGTAATTCTAGACGCATGGGACATTCCATTTCGGAAATCGTTAGGGAATTAAATATTCCGAGATCCACAGCCTCAGGGGTACGCTGACAATACCACATATATCTGGCATTGCGTTTCACCACGGACAACAGAGTGGGCGACGGCCTTCGCTTAACGACCGACAGCAGCGGCGTTTGCGTAGATTTGTTAGTGCTGACAGTCAAGCAACACTAGGTAAAATAACAGGAGAAATCAATGTGGGACGTATGACGAACGTATCCGTTGGGAGAGTGCGACGAAATTGGGTGTCAATGGGCTACAGCAGCAGAAGACCCATGCCAGTGCCTTCGCTAACAGCACGACATCGCCTTTCCTGAGCTCGTGACCATATGGACGAGACCCCAGACGACTAGAAAACCGTGACCTGGTCAGACGAGTGCCGATTTCAGTTGGTAAGAGTTGATGAGGTTCGATGTTTGCTTTGTGGGGCGCTCAACTGCGCGGTCAACATTGCCCGTACAAATTCCCAATCTTTACACAGTCCAATTTCGCCACTTTCACGAATGATGATGAAATATTGAGGACAACACAAACACACAGTCCCCGAGCGGAGAAAATCCCCAACTCGGCCGGGAATGGAACCCGCCACTCCGTGATACAGAGGCAGGTACGCTAGTCACTAGACCACGAGCTGCAAACGTAGGAGTTGGTGGTAGTGTTAAAGTTTAACGCAGACCCTGCGAAGCGGTGGGCACAAGGTGACAACAAGCCACTGTACAAGCCGGTGGTGGCTCCGTAATGGCGAGGGCTATGTTTACGTTGAATGGACTGGGTTGTCTGGTCCAGCTGAACGGATCACTGGCTGGAAATGGTTATGTTCGGCTACTCTGAGACCATTTGAAGCCAATCATAGATGGAATTTTTACGGATGGCAATGCGCCATGTCATCGAGCACAATTGTTCGCGATTTCTCTGAAGAACATTCTGGGACATTCGAGCGAATGGTTTGGCCACACAGATCGCCCGACATGAATCCGATCAAACATTTACGGGACATTCGAGCGAATGGTTGGGCCACACAGATCGCCCGACATGAATCCGATCAAACATTTATGGGACATTCGAGCGAATGGTTTGGCCACACAGATCGCCCGACATGAATCCGATCAAACATTTATGGGACTTAATCCAGGCGTCAGTTCGTGCAACAAATCCTGCACCAGTAACACTTTTGCAATTATGGACGGCTACAGAGAGCACTTCCAACGACTTCTTGAGTACACGCCACGTCGAGTTGCTGTACTACCGTAGGAACAAGGAGATCCGACACGATACTAGGAGGTGCCCGATGACTTTGTCACCCCAGTGTCAACAATACGAATCCTCGAAGCTGTACGTGAACGGCGTGGTCCTGTCGTTAGCGACGTAGGGACGTGGTATCGGTGGAAGTAAGTTCGTGTCCTGCTATATGGTTTTTTTTGTTGTATTTTCGCATTTGGAACAGATTCTTGTTCTTTGTCATTCATATAATACAAGTATGTTCTGCAGTACTGAATAGTATTTACGTTCAAGAGCGTACTCTCTCACGAATAAATTTCTTCTACTTCATGACTTCAGTCTCATTAAAAAACGAAAGATGGAAGTCCCGCAAGTGAATTCACCACCAGTGATATCTGTATTCTAGCTTCTTATGAATACTTTCCTGTTTATTAGCAGTGTGTCGTGATTTCTGACGGTGAATGGTTCGATAACCCATTCTAATCACCTTGATTGGGCATTTTGTTCACCTATTACTCTTGCAGCCTTTCTTCAGTTCCAACTTCACGGGAGCGATGTACAAGAAAGGAAAACCAATTTTTGGAATTATTTGCTCTTTAAGTTTTCGCAGTACACAAGAGACAGATTTTGAGTGTCCTGCAGTTTCTAGGACACGCAAATTGTATCTCTTTCTGTTGACAATGTCCTTCTTAGAACCTCATGGGCGTACGCTTCTTGTCTTCAATTCCCTAGTTTGCAGCTTCAGCATATCATAGTGAACTGCCATCGTAACAACAATCTGATGTTAGACCCTACTTCCTGCTTACGTTTATCTAGCCCGATTAGTGCTACGTAATCTGTGTAGTTTGTCAGTTATTTTCAAGAAAATACTTCTCGCTACGGCATTCGCCGAGACAACTATTCAGTACACTGACTGCTACAAACTACAAAAAGTTTTCAATGAATCTTAACAATACCTGAATATTGCAGAAGCAGAAGCCAGGAACACTAAAGTACTGAAAAAAATGGACCAAATGAATGATTTGCTGGCAAATTGTTCCCGCAATGTTCCTCATGTAAACACTCTGCTTCCATCACGTCTGTCACAGCACACGAAGAACACAGCTGGACTGCACACAGCCTCATCTGAAACGAAGCGATCCCACTGAACTCGCTACCCTGAAGTGGGATTGGTTTTTCTTGTTTCGGACCCAGATATTCCTAGTGAACACGCTAGCCTCTCCTCGCTGCCGCAGCTTGCAAGGAACCGAAGACAGTCTACATAGTGCGCGAAATTGCCTACCATGCTACACAAATGCCGCCGATGGAAGCCGAAGAATTCAATCAGTGACACATGGGCTGCCAAGCTGTGCACTTCACAGCTCACACAGTGCGCTGACAAAACGATTTCGAGAAGAAAGGATGCAGTATATGGAAACGTGGTGCGAAAAATATGGAAGATTTTTATTGAAAATTATCAAATAAAGCCACGTTTTTGACTTCAGAAGCAAAAATTATTATATCAGGAATAAACACAGGAAGAATCTTAAGGAAATGTAACTCATCCACGAAAGAAGTGACTTATAAGCCGGTTGTTCGACCGATTTTTGAGTACTCTCCAACTATCTGGGGTCCGTAACAGGAAGGACTGACAGGAGAGGTAGATAATATCCATCGAATAGCGGCGCGTTTCGTTACAGGATCTTTCAGCCGGCGGGAGAGCGTTAAGGAGATGCTCAAAAAAGTCCGTTGGCAGACGTTACAACTGAGGCGTTGTGGATCATGGAGAAGTTTACTACTGAAACCTCGAGAGAACACTTCCCGGAAAGAATCGGACAACATATTACTTCACTCCATACACGCGTCGCGTAATAACCACGAAGGGAAAATTCGGGATATTAGAGCCAACACAGAGGCTTGCCGACGATCATTCTTCCCACCCGCTAATCGCGAGTGGAACAGGGTTGGAGGGCTAAGTACCCTCCGTCACACACCATTAGGTGGCTTGCGGAGCACGGTGTAGATGTAGATTGACAAAATCCTCCAAATAGCTTTAGTGTGTTATACAGCACTTACATATGTAGAACTCCTAATATTTACTGCTGCTGCATAAAACACAACCTGTTGTCTCACAACAACAAATACAACAGGAACTGTTTATGATTGTTTCTAGCGCTCACTCCTTCACATGACTCCAAAATTGCTCACTAGACTGAAACACCAACCAGGAAGCATCGTTTATTCCTAAGTTCACAATGCTTCAGGTACAATACCTTCCGGTGCAGGTTTTTGACAGACTTTGATCCACGTTTGACATGGAATCTTACAGTCGCGGAAAACTTCTAGGAAAAAGAAATTACTTTTCCTTCCAAATTACACTCGTTCATCCTTATTTAACCTCGAAGCGAATATTCGCCTTCTAAAAAGACATTCCTTCTCTCAGGACGTCTGCTCATCATTTTTTTACTCCCGCAATGACTGGTCTCTTCTCTTCGTGTTGCCCACTGTAACGGCGCATAATGAAGCGGCCGCAGAGAAAATAAGATGTGCTCTTTTCCTTTTACCGCTTTACGCCAGGACAGCACGTTCTCTGTGAGTGCAGGGCTGATGTGTGCTTTGTGGCGATCTAACCAAGCGTGACTTCTCCCGTTCGCATTAGCGCACGCTTTGTCGCACTTTAAGGAACGTTTAAACGTGCGTTAAAGTCAGTGGCGGTGAAGATAGCTACTAAGGCGAGCCGAGCCTACGCTGTACCCCTGATGTGTCGCCTCTTTGCATGCATCCGCCTTCTAGGTTTCTACGTTTTTTTCCTCTGGTAAAGCGTGTGGTGTGCTCAGTACAACTAGTGACGTTTTATCACAACAGAGTGAAAACCATTAAGGCGAAGCATCACAGTCTGGGTCTGTTGATCAGTCCATACGACTCTAATCATCTGCCCTACTATCCATTTCATAATTTACCTTTCCGTATCAATGCTGCGTCACTGACCAGATAAGACTCCACATTCTGCGCCCGTATTACGTTAAACAATAATAATAAACGATATATACATTTTGTGATCAAAAGTATCCGGACACCTGGCTGCTGCCCGCCGGAGGTTCGAGTCCTCCCTCGGGCGTGTGTGTGTGTGTGTGTGTGTGTGTGTGTGTGTGTGTGTGTGTGTGTTGTTCTTAGCATAAGTTAGTTTAAGTTACTTCAAGCAGTGTGTAAGCCTAGGAACCGATGACCTAAGCAGTTTGGTCCCTTAGGAATTCACACACATTTGAACACCAGGCTGAAAATGACTTGCAAGTTCGTGGCGCCCTCCATCGGTAATGCTGGAATACCAACCCTTAGCCTTGATGACAGCTTCCACTCTCGCAGGCATACGTTGAATCAGGTGCTGGAAAGATTCTTGAAGAATGGCCGCCTATTCTTCACGGAGTGCTGCACTGAAGAGAGGCGTCGATGGCTGTCGGTGAGGCCTGGCAAGAAGTCGGCGTTCCAAATCATCCCAAAGGTGTTCTATAGGATTCAGTTCAGGACTCTGTGCAGGCCAGTCCATTACAGGGATCTTATTGCCGCGTAACCACTTTGTCACATGCCGTGCTTTAAGAACAGGTGTTCGGTCGTGTTGAAAGATGCAATCGCCATCCCCGAATTTCTCTTCAACAGTGGGAAGCAAGAACGTGCTTAAAACATCAATGTAGGCCTGTGCTGTGACAGTGCCCGGCAAAACAACAAGGGGTGCAAGCCCCTCCTTGAAAAACACGACCACACCATAACACCACCGCCTGCGAACTTTACTGTTGGCACTACACACACTGGTAATGACGTTCACCGAACATTCGCCATACCCACACCCTGCCATCGGATCGCCACATTGTGTACGCTGATTCCTCACTCCACACAACGTTTTTCCACTGTTCAATCGTCCAACGTTTACGCTCCTTAAACCAAGCGAGGCGTCGTTTGGCATTTACCGCGTGATGTGTGGCTCATGAGCAGTCGCTCGGCCATGTAATCCAAGTTTTCTCACCTCCCACCTAACTGTCATATTACTTGGGGTGGAGACGCAATTTGGAAGTCCTGTGTTATTATCTGGATAGATGTCTGCCTATTACACATTACGATCCTCTTCATCTGTCGGCGGTCTCTGTCAGTCAATAGACGAGGTCGGCCTGTACGCTTTTGTGCTGTACGTGTCCCTTCACGTTTCGCCTTCACTATCACATGGGAAACAGTGGACCTAGGGATGTTTAGGAGTGTGGAAATGTCGCGTACAGATGTAGGAGGCAAGTGGCACGCAATCACCTGACCACAATCGAAGTCAGTGAGTTCCGCGGAGCGGCCCATTCTGCTCCCTCACGATGCCTAATGACTACTGAGGTCGCTGATATGAAGTGCCTGGCAGTAGGTGGCAGCATAATGCACACAATATGAAAAACGTATGTTTTTGGGAGTATCCGGATACTTTTGACCACATAGTGTGTGTGTATATATATATAATGTTTTTTAAAAACATATGAGTGAGAGAGAGAGAGAGAGAGAGAGAGAGAGAGAGAGAGAGAGAGAGAGAGAGATCTGAAACTCCTGGAGTAATTTTAACCAAACATATATAGTTTAGTGCCGGAATAGAACGTAGGGTAACACACGGTTAACTCACCTACCTGTACGGGTGAGCGTGGAAATGCCTTCACACGTAAGCCCAACTCTAGAATGCAAGTAACAACTTGTAGGAGCCCTCTCCCACACACGTGTTAATTACGCAATTAAAGTACATTCTCATTTACTGTTGTTTACTTATTCAGTTTATTGTACATCGTCACATCCAGGTGAGATGTATCTGTAGTAACGCGCAGCAGTGTGGTGGCTGCAGATAACACTGTCCAGGCTTCGCACGCGCACAGATGCCGACTGGCTTTCGCGCCTCTGCGCTCGTCGCATGTATCAAGTGCGTTAACATGAAATGGCAGAGGCCACAGTACTAATTCTTAGGGTGTTAGATCAATATGATGGTATACGGCGTAATTTTGCTTTAAAGAATGTTTGTGTTACAAATTGCTACGTGAAAATAAACAAAGAAATTTATTAGTTACAGTACTGATCGCTATCACTGGTACCCTAACACACTGTGACTGGTGCCCATCCTCTCAACTGACGTCATGGCTTCCTGTAAACCTTGGACTACAGTACATCGATTAAATGACTTTACCCACTGCTACCGCGAGGAAGGAACAACAAAAGAGTAGTGGCAGCTTAACGACCTCTCTCAGACTTGGTGTGTGTGTTATATGTAGCGTATGAAAACTACGTAAACATATTTTTAGAGTGTCTGGAATAAAGAAAACAAGCGCTTTCCCCCATGGTGACATGGCGGTTTTTATGCTAGTGACGTTCGGAAACGACGTTCACACTGCCGTGTGATGAGTATTGTGTTAGAAGCGTTACTGGTCTTGTATAAGCTGCAGCCATTATTAGGGAAACGAAGCATCTGCCGTACGTGACAGCAATGGACACTGCGGGAGAGCTGACTGACCCTTTAGCTGAAGCTCCAGCCATTATTTGTGTAACACATGAGCTTTAGTGCGCGTTGGGCAATCATTAGCACGCAAATGCCAGCTATGCATTAACGTGAACGGACGACATATTCAGCAATATCTCTAAAACAACATTCATCACACGGCAGTATGAACACCGTATCGGAACACCACTAGCGTCGGAATCTTCATGGATTCTGAGGTGGAATGGTCCATCTGTGACATTTTTTCCCGCAAAAACTGCATCTCTTCATCTCTTATAAAACCTCTAAATGTCTGTATACTACGTATTTCAAAATTCAACACACAGAAAACAAAATTTGCTAAAAGTCACGCGTATATATTCACTTCACCAAACCAAGAAACCAAACATTTGTGTAACGACAAAAACGTCTGTATGCCATGGAAAATTTGTCACACCACTCCGGAGAAACGTGGTGAAGCGTACCCTTGCTAGGATTCGGGCTTGAATCCGTCGTGGCACACCATCGATGAGATCATTAAATATTCTCTGGTCCAAATTGTCCCATTCTTCAACAGCGATTCTGTGTAAGTCGCGCACAGCATGTGGTCCTTGTTGAGGTGAAGAAACAGGCAGATCAAGCCGTTTTGGTGCCCACAGCATGCTGAACGAACGTGTTCACGAGAACAGGACGATTAGTATGCAAGTTACCATCCATCACAAAGTGATCCGGCCCCACTACAGAATCCCGTCCCTGTACCGTGGAGCAGTGAGACTGCTTTCAACAACCACCACCTTGCTGCACATGTGGAACAAACAAATTGTTCAAATGGTTCTGAGCACTATGGGACTTAACATCTGAGGTCATGAGTCCCCCAGACTTAGAACTACTTAAACCTAACTAACCTCAGGATATCACACACATCTATGTTCGAGGGAGGATTCGAACCTGCGACCGTAGCAGTCGCGCGGTTCCGGACTGAAGCGTTTAGAACCGCTCGGCACCGCGGCAGGCGACTCCATGTTCACTGTTGAATACTTCACTGGTTTTTTCTTCATTACAGAGGGACCGAACATTTTCAGAGCCACCACTGGGAAAAGCTGTTTGGTGTCTTGGTCAGTCGACAGCTTGGAATGTCTCATTGTCTGTATTGTCAGTCATATTCCGAATGTTGTGGTGGCTGAATGGTTAGTTCGACTTGAATAAGGCAGCTGACCACGTATTGGCTGAAAAGGGCAGAAACAGATAGTTTCTTTATTTCTCGAAGAAAGAGATTCTGACTGCTTTCTTCGGTAGTAACAGCACGTTCCAGCAGGTTTAGAGCGGCTCCATAGCAGCAGTCCATTGTTGATGTAGCTTTGAAGTAATGCGTAGTAGCCTGTTAATCGATACCGTTCTGTTACAATGTTTTGTAGTTCCCTGGTAAGGTAGAGGAATCGTGACAGCGCGACGCACACATGCACAACGTGCTGTTTCCACGTTTATGACATGTCGATAAAAATTCCCAGAGGCTTCTCTCAGCATTGTAATGAAACAGGTCTGGCTACATCATTTCCGATACAAGATGTTTTATCATGCAATTTGCGATTTTTTTAATTGTCATAAAATTGTAAATATTTCTTACAAAAAATTGTCTTGATTTTTTTGATGAATGTAAATGTCAGAAGGGAATGTAAGCGTGGAGAAATTTAATAATCTTTGACCAATTTGTATTAAACAATCTGTGGACTATCAGTGGATAAACTATGTGAATTGCTGTGGAGTAGTTTGCCGAGAGAAGTTGTCTATGGCCGTGTATGGTCGAAGCTGGGCGAATTTTGCCCAATATGTCTAATTAACAATGCTCAGAAGTATCTTGTATAGTTGTGAACGACAAAGAAAAAGTGTTCTTTAAAATTTGAGAAATGATGTCGAGAATATATCAACAAAGTGGAAACTGAAACGTTTTTATTTTTTTATTAGAATTGATACAAGAAATTCAAACCCGTGAACTCCCGAAAATCCAAATTTATTGACGACATTCTGCAGGAAAACGAGAATGAAGACGCTTAGACATGCACCACGAGAAATGTCGAAGAAGAATTTTACCAGCTAAGTAACAATAAATTTGATCAATTACCAATTCTGAACTTTCCACCCTGTTTGCCGAGTGTGCTGTTACGAAGGACCAGGTATACTTCCTGAATATCAACATAGACAGAAGTTAAACAATTAATTTGAATCAGTAATTATAGTGTGGGGTGTCAGAGCATACATACATCGCTGCCATGTGTAATGTACTGTATTTTAATGCCGCTTCCTCCCCAAAAGGCTCTGAAATTTGAATGAAATACTCAATCCTTAATAAAGTTTATAAAATTTATCTTCGCTAAGTTGGCAAGTTTGCTTCACTGTGTAATAGCGAGACTAATACCACGGCAGTACTAATGTGGTTAAGAAGAGATGTGGCAGCTGCCTATGAGTGCATTCTGCACGAGTTACGATCTGTCAGGATTTGGCAGAGAGGTTACTACTTCCAGACAGTCTCACCGTTCTGGGAAAGAATGTGGGAGCAACCGGCCGTGGGTTTGTGGAAGAAGGCGACCCCTTGAAACAAAGAGCGTTCCCAGCGGATTCGCTGCGTCATGCAGCTGGGTCACGCGAGCTCGGAAATGTACGCGGACGTCCCAGTACGTCTACAGTACGCAAGTGAAGTGGTTAAATTAAAGCCCTGCGCCAGCTGCTGCTGAGAGCACTTGGAGCAACGGCCGCTCCCAGTCGCCTCGTTAGCGATGTACACTGCGTTACAATCACAGCGTTCTGGAACCCACCGGAGGGAGAAACCTACTTCTCCGACTGCTGTCAGCTGCAAAGCTCGAAGAGTTAGTGGCTCGTAGAGCGCATCAAAACTACTTGTCACACTTTGTGTGCGTAAATACAAACAGCAAAATGGGCAAATTTAAATGCATTAACTTTACGACTGCGTGTTCGGCCGTTGTACTTACAGTTGCCGGAGTTGTGTATCGCCTTGATCGCTTTCTTCATCTTCGTCAGGCCATCGCGGTCAAAGTCCAGCGTCTGAAACAGAAAATTCGAGATCAGTACAACTGTGGTCGCAACTACACTATTAGGTACTTTGCTTGAGCCCCCTGTCTTTTTCCTTCACTGGGTGAAGTGCAGCAGTATTAACACAAACATTTTTAATAGCCGAAACAATACGGAAAATTAGCATAATACAGTAAGGCACTTATAAAGCGCTAGCTGTACCTGGCCATGCGATGCTCTGGCTCACTGTGGTTAAATGGAAAAGAAAAGAAAGAGAAAGAACGTTTCGAATATGTATTGGATATATGTTCTAACCTGCTTCTGCTCGCTTTTTCTGTCCACTTCCTCCTCCTTCTTTCTTATTGTCCATCTCCTACTCCTGACCCCTTCTCTATGCCCATCTCTTCCTTCCTTTTTATCTACGTCCATTTTCTCTCACCCTTCTATCCATCTACTCTTCCCCCTCCCTCACCTTGAACCTTGTTTAGGTTATTTCTAGTGCAAATTCAGATTTTGTAGGGGCATTCTGATCATAACCCGCTAAGTCATAGCCGGCCGCGGTGGTCTAGCGGTTCTAGGCGCGCAGTCCGGAACCGTGCGACTGCTGCGGTCGCAGGTTCGAATCCTGCCTCGGGCATGGATGTGTGTGATGTCCTTAGGTTAGTTAGGTTTAAGTAGTTCTAAGTTCTAGGGGACTGATGACCACAGCAGTTGAGTCCCATAGTGCTCAGAGCCATTTTTTCGATAAGTCATAAATTCAGCTTCCCTGTTTTCTAACAATAAAGCAATTCGGTCAAGCCATGTTTGAGATCTTTGGTAACCTCGTAGACAGAGGTTACAGCACCGCAATCTATGTTGGCAGCGTCGAGTCTTAATTACGTTAGTATTACGGTTTTGGACACCCACAACCAACCACATCCACCCACCGCTACCAAAACACTATTGTGCACAATACGAGACTGACGGCTACTCTCATGCATAAACGCGATTGGTCTCCAGTAAATAGATTTGGCTACAAAGTGAAATATACGGACACACGTCCCACTTCCCATATAAAGGGTCAGTCAGGAGGTACGGTACGTGGTTTGATGGGTGATAGCATTACTGATTCTGAACAAAAACCTTGACATGGACATATGCCTATTCCGAATGGTTTTCGATATGGAACACTTTTAATGTGCATTTATTTTGACACAAACATTTTGCTACAGGACGCTTGTGGTCTCTCAAGTTCGAAAACTATCTCGAACTGGCTTACAAAAAGTATCTAAGCTGCAGTGACCGCGCGTCGCGCCAGATTTTCAATATTCCCGCGATCTCTCCGCGCAAACTGTTGGTTCTATACAAAAAATAAATAGGACGTTTTTCGTAGCAAATTTAATTTAGTTAAATCGTGTACTGAGACACATTTTCGTTGGAGTGTGCGATTTTCAAGTTACTAAAGAAAAACGTACAAAAGTTGTATTAAACGTGTTCTATCTCGGAAACCATTCGCAATAGGGCATATGTCCATACGAGAGCTTTTTGTTCAGAATCACTAATACTATCGCGTATTTCCTCCCACCAAAGAGCACTACAATAAAGTAGACGTTCCCTTCATATAACAATGTGGCAGAGTGACTGCTTTTTATGTTTCGTCAGAGTCCACTATCAAATCAAATCAGGGTCCCAGAGTAGTGCGATGAGGTGAGGCTGCTCTTCTTCTCCACACACACACACACACACACACACACAAACACACACACACACACACACACACACACACACACACGGTCTGACACGTACGCTGACCAGCGATCTGCTACTGTTTGCTGATGCTCTAGTGTACTACGGGACAGCGTCGTCCTTCAGTGACTTGGGTAGCATTTCTGTTTTGTGGGATGAATGGCAGCTTTCTCTAACTGCGGGGCAAACGTAAGCTAATGTGGACGAATAGGAAACACAATGTTGTAATGTTAGAACAGAGTATAAATGGCGTGCTGTTTGCCACGGTCACATCGATTGAACATCTAGGCCTAATATTTGACAACCGTATGAAATGGAACGAGCACGTAAGATCAGTTGCGGGATAGGTGAACAGTAGACTTCGAATTATTGGAAAAATTGTAGGTTCAAAAAGCTCTGAGCACTATGGGACTTAACATCGGAGGTCATCAGTCCCCTAGAACTACTTAAACCTAACTAACCTAACGACATCACACATATCCATGTCCGAAACAGGATTCGAACGTGCGGCGTAGCGGTCGCGCGGTTCCAGACTGAAGCGCCTAGAACCGCTCGGCCACTCTGGCCGGCGAGAAATTCTAGGAAAATTTAGTTCATCCATAACGGAGACCGCGTACAGAACACTTGGGTGGCCCATTTTTCAGTACTGCTCGAATGTTTGGAATCCCCATCCTGTCGAATTAAAGGAAGACATTGAAGCAGTTCAGAGGCAGGCTGCTTGGTTTTTCACCGGCAGATTCGATGAATGCTGAGGTATTACCAAGACGCTTCGTGAACTCAAACGGGAATCCCTGGACGGAAGAAGACATTCTTCTCGTGGAACACTGGTGACAAAGTTCAGAGTACCGACATTTGTGGCTGTCTGCACAACGATTCCACTACCAAAACTGTGCCGTCCCCACCCTCCCTCCCTAAAAAAATCTTTTTAGTTTTTTTCCACGCATATTTAGCAACCTTTAACTTTGTTCGTACATATAACAAAAATTAAGTACAGCCATATCGACTGACAAGTGATATTTCATGGAAAAATTACTTTGGTTAAACGTTTAGCAAAATGATTAGCAAAGAACATTATGACTTTCGATCCTTTATCATGTGTCAGTTTCTCATTAATTAATTCATTCATTCACTCCAGAACAACAACAAATACCTAACTCGTGCCTCGTGTCTTTTACAAGAGGTTTTACGACACCAGATGCTTCAGCAGTGCAGCCGATGGCTAGTGGAGAACATACGAGATATCAGTGTAGATGAACAGAGTACAGCTGTGTATAAGCACAATAACTCCTGTAACACTATTTATCGGCCAAAGAATGCTTATTCGCGAGTTCTTATTTATTTACGCAGCGGATGGAATCAACCGAAACTTGGGAGCAGCAAAAGTACAGACTGGATGGACAAGTCAATTACATATCCCCCTCCGCCTATATTTGTTCGCTTTCTCCACGTCTCGTCTCGGTGCAGTCCTCAATGGATAGAAATCGGGAAAATTTGAAGCCTTACTTCAGACAGCATACTTTTATTTGCTTCAGCACCCGCACGCCGACCTTTAAGATTACACAATTCCCTAAAGAAGTGGTTGCAAAAACACTGTTGAACATGTGGCAACTGTGCAGGCGCATCTGGGTGAGCTAAGTGCACAGCTGCTGCACAAAAGACGTTAGCGACTGACTGCCCTTCGGTAGGAGTCGCTTCTTTAGGATGTTGCTTGGGCGAAATGACGCAGCAGAAATTAGACTGCGACAACAGCGTGGTTTACTGTCGCGGCGCGAGCGAAAAGCTGCATCTCGTAGGCGGAAGATAGGAACGCGAAGGCTATGAGAACTCATGTGCCTCTCGCAGTTAATTCTTAAACCATTTTTCTTTTTTTGGCTTTTTTCCGGCCAGTTTTTGTCACTCAGTCTGTGCCTGCGGTACGGCTCTAATTGCTACCAAAGTACGTCAAGCTAAGACCTACGAGAACAAGATAAGAAAATGACACTTCCTGGCAGATTAAAACTGTGTGTCGGACCGAGACTCGAACTCGGGACCTTTGCCTATGCCGGGCATGTGCTCTACCAACATAACTCCCCAAGCACGACTCCCTATCCCTCCTCAGAACTTTAATTCCGCCAGTGCTGCGTCTCCTACCTACTTCGCAGAAGCTCTCCTGCTGACCCTGCAATAATTGCACTCCTGGAAGAAAAGATATTGCGGAGACATGGCTTAGCCACAAACTGGGGGATGTTCCAGAATGCACTAGCCCGCGAAAGGAAAGGTCCCGTGTTCGAGTCTCGGTCCGGCACACAGTTTTGATCTGCGAGCAAGTTTCATATCAGCGCACACTCCGCTGCAGAGTGAAAATTTCATTCTGGAAGATAAGAAATGTTAGGACTTGTACGTAGACGTACACACAGCTGCGTTGCTCCATATCCGAGAGGAACAGGATGGAGAATGACTAACAGTGGTAGAAGATACACTTCGCCATGCACCATATGGTGACTTACGAGTATGTGTGTAGATGTAGATGCATTATTTACAGTATTTAAAAAAACTTAGTCAACACAACAGTGTCAACAGATCAAAAACATATTAACTAATACTATAAAACGTTAGCGGTATGATAAATCTCTTTAAAAAAGCAAGAAAAAATGTTTAATTCGTCAACTCATTGTATTTTTCTCGACAATCTCCTTTGAGTGACACTGACTACGTCCAGAGATCCTACGCCTTTTTCATCACATCGGGAAACAGATTCTGTCAAATTCTAAAATAATACTCATTGACTGCAACTATCAGTTCCTCGTTTGATGAAAAATTCTTACCACCAAGCCAAAATTTCAAGTTGGAGAGCTGGAAGAAGTCACTATGGCTAAGACCAGTGAATAGGGTGGATGAGAAAGCAATTCAAAGCCCAAGTAATGCACTTTCGCCATTGTTATCGCTGATATGAGGGAAGATGCTTTATCCAAGCGACGAGAATTTTTTTCTATACCAACCTTAATTTCAGACGACCCAAAAATGAAGCATATTTGGCTCCAGTTACGGTTCTGCCTTTTTCCAATTAATCCATGAGGATTATTCCTTGGAAAATCCAAAAAACAGTGGCCATCAATTTACCATTTGACAAAACGGTCTTTGCTTTCCCTGGTGCAATCTCACCAGACTTTGTCCAGTGTTCTGTTTGCCGTTTGACTCTGGCGTGTAATAGTGGGTGCAGGTTTCATCTAAAGTCATAAATCGGCGCAAATAGTCTTGCGGATTGCTATTAAATATCGCCAAACACTGTGTTCAAATGTTGTGCTGGATGAGATTTTGATTGATTATGTGCAATCGCGGCACCCAGCTCGCACACAGCTTCTTCACCGTCAACTATGCACTCGCACAGTTGAGGTGCCTACTGTCTCAGCAATGTTACAAATTTTTATTCAGCGGTCTGGATTCTGTCAGTGATTTCCTTTGTACTGATCTCAAGTGGACGGCCAGAGCGCGCTTCGTCTTTGATGCTTGACTGACCACGCTCAAATTCATTAATCCAATCGTAAATGGTCTTCAATTTTCGTGCAGAGTCCGCATGAACTTCATCCAGTTCTACTTTGATCTGTGTGGCAGTCCAAACATTCAAAGTAAAATTTATAACAACAGAACGAAACTCAGTTTTCTCCATTTTCAATCGCAGTCGACAATGAACAATTTAGAGGGCTGTCAATAATTAAGTGTACGCTGTACATTGTTTAAAGTCTTTAGAGGATCCTTGGGATAATCAAGCTTACCAACTATGAAGCCGCAACAAAAATGTTCCATTCCTTCGTTGAAATTTAGCGGGCTTATCAAACCACATTCGTATTTCGTAACAGGTTTGTTGCAATGTCGCCTCCCTGTACAGTATTCCATCATCTTTAAACAACCTCGGAGCACTGCAGATGCTATCCATCAGGTAAAAGGTTGGTGTGCAGCTCTCTTCAGGGCAGTGGGTGTCGTAGTAAGTGGCGCTGTGACGACGGCGTAGCCCAGAGGTGTGTAACAACCAATATTTTTGCTTCTCATCCATGCTACAAAACGGTGTATGTACTGTATAACCATGGCTCTTCAAATATGTAGCAGAACTGGACCTTTGGTATTCACGGGCTAATTAGCGGGTGAAACACACGCTTACTTTCGGCGTTGCTAACCAAACACGTGGCTACCGTAGCTCTCTCTCTCTTCGAGCGTCAGCGTCTAATGTCGCTAACAATTCTGCGAGCAACTACCAAAAAAAGACAAGCTTCGTTTGAATCGATTTGTTTGACTTACGCATCATTTCGCTTTTGCTAGAGAAGAAAAGTAGTTCATTGTGTAGTGTCTTTATAAGGGATCTTAACGCTTTTGCGGCGTTATCGGATCGAATTTGCTGATATGACAAATGGTCGGCAAAATATACTTCACTGGGCTTTTTAACTTGCGCAACGATCTAAATTAATTCATACATTTCGAGTTCCTTCTATGATCTGAAAAAAACAATAGTTCTGTTAAGAAAACGAGGTGAAATCTATGATAGATGCATGATTCATCACACGCGTTCCATTACCTATCAAGAAGTATTTATGCAAAAGTTAAAAATATGAAAAATGGATTGACACATCCCAAAAATGTATGTGATTTCATTAAGTCTCCGGATTTATATCAGTGACAGTTCGCTTTCTCGAAGGGATATTCTCGTCCGACCTACTGCAGTAAGTATGCTGGTTATTATTCGCCGAGACCCTTGAACAAGACGTGACCGACACGGTTATATAACGAAACTCTTCACAATTTAAAACTGCGAGAAAAATATCAGATCGCCTCGCAACGTGTTACCAAATAAAGGCAGACGAACTTAAAACACTTCATTGGGAGGAACAGAGCAAGAACGTATTTTCGACGCACTTTCCGACATGGACAAACTAAATTTCTCTCGGAGTTAAAAAGTTTTTTTAGCGCATATTGACGAGAAAACGACAAATGCCATAACCCGATTTCCCAGAAATGTCGCTCAGTGGAAGTGAACACTTGTCCCGACTTATCTGTAGAGACGTGATCGTTACTTAGAAAACGACTGTCAAAATTTTCGAAGGTACTCTATGTGCATTTTAGAAGCTACATAGTTCAACCGTGGCTAGCGTCGCAGCTTCTCAATTTTGGCCCCGCGTTGGAAACCCGATTATTATTTTGTTTGTAGTTTTTCCATTTATTTACCCACGTTCGTAGAAGATTACCATACGAATGTATATTGAAATAACGTTCTCCTTATTTGTCCTCTGATCGTACGTCTGGTGAATAAACAGAAATGAAACAATAAATGAATGAAAAATTTATTTGAATTTTTTTCGGTATAATTCCTGTAGCGTATCTTGATTCATAACCACTGCACGCTCCAGTTTTCGGCAAAGTGATCCGTTATGGGTTGTTTTGCGCGAAGTTATTTCCAATGTGTGAAATCTGCAGCAATGTTAAAGACGTTTCTTTCCCAAGCGAGATTCATAGGACGAAATATCACTGTGGTAAACCTGTCTTCGTATGATGCCCGTGGTCTTCGGAACTTGTACGATCGGTATACTCCAAGTGAATGCACCACCTCTTCCTGAAGAATGAACATATAAGAATAAAATACAAGAATGAAGTATACGAGGCGTGTTGAATAAGTAATACAACAAACTTTTTTGTGAAAGCAGGTTTTTTTCAGGACTCTCCCACTCTTTTGGCTACAAAATCCTGTTCTCTAACATGATGTCCGCTCATTACGGCGGACTCACGCCGCCTCACTGGGACGTATGCCAGGACAGTACCACTCCACTGATCGACGTCGGAGCTCATGTCTTGCTGCATCAATAACTTCGTCATTCACGTATTGCTTCCCGCGGATTACATCGTTCTCTGGGACGCACGGACGGGAGTCAGGAGGTGCGAGATCCACGCTTTAGGGTGGATGAGGAACAACAGTCCAGTGAAGTTTTGTGATTTGCTCACCGGTGCGCAGGCTTCTGCGTGGCCTTGCGTTGTCATGGAGATGTTCGTTTGCGTTTTTGTGGCGACGAACAGGCTGATGTTTCTTTAATTTTCTGAGGGTAGCACAGTACACTTTAGAATTGATCGTTGCACCACGAGGGGATACATCAAACTGAATAAGCCCTTCGAAGTCCGAGTAGACAGTCGACATGACTTTACCAGCTGAGGGTGCGGCTTTCAAGGTTTTCTTCGGAGGAGCAGTGCTGAGGCATCACTCCACGGACTCCCGTTTAGTTTTCGTTTCGAAGTGATGAATCCACGTTTCTTCGCTTGTAACAATGTTCTACAAAAAATTGTCACGATCAGCCTCGTAACGCCCAAGCAATTCTGCGCAGATGGTCTTCAGTTAGGCGGAGAAGTACGCAGTGGCCACACTCCATCTGGTGGACGAGTGTGTCAGCACTATCGACAGAGACGTCCAGTTGTGCAGCGAGGTGTTAGATTTTGATCCGTAAATCACTTCGAATGAGAGTGTCCGCACGTTCCGTCTTTGCAGGCGCCACAGCCTTGTGAGGCCGGCTAGCACGCGGGCGAGCGGTCTGTTTGCGCGCGACCTTGCTGCAATGAAGACAGACGCCTCGTCCAACGGTTCACCGTGCTTTTGTTCACTGTCAGGTCTCCGAAGACATTCTGCCAGTGTCTATGAATATCTGAGATGATATGGTTTTCCGCCAGAAGGAACACTCTGGTTGGAACGCACCTCCGTTGGGGACGCCACTTTGTAAGCTTGGTATAGCGCCGCGACCTACTGGAACTTCATGAAACTATAGCGGCTGTAGCGGGAATATTCCAAGATGTCCCACATTTTCCGCATTTTATGAATAGCAATTCGCCGCGAAAAAACAAGGGTAGCATCATTTATTGAACGCCCCTGATAAGGATACGAGAAAACCGTACATACACGTACTATGTAATTAATGGATAACATATCGCGAAACCCAGTTGCAATTTTACAATTAATGTGACGGCCTTGTACCTCCTAACTTCACAAGAAACGTTCTTGTACGAACCTGCTACGGCCTTTTGTGGATAAATGAGACAAAAGAATTTAAATAAAATGAATAAAAACAATAACTGGGTTTCAAACATTAGGCGGAAAAATAAGAACCCTGACGCTAGCCACTGCTCCGCCATTCCGGTTGACGTTATCGCACCTTTAATGGCATCTAAATTAGTCTAATACTTTGACTGTCGTTCTCTCAGAAACGTTCGAGTATATACGGCTTATTTTGAGAAACAGGGTTATGGCACTTGCCGGGTTCTTCCCGTCAACGTAAATTCAGTAGCGCTAAGGAGGCGCACGAGCTGCTGCGGCAGCAGAAAGTGTAGAAGCGGGGCACGTGGGACGCGGCCGGCGCTGGAGAGCAGCCGCCGAGTATCGATAGTGGCGCATGCAGGTCGATAGCGGCCGTCTCCTCAGGCACGCGGCGCCTCGAGTAGCGGGCAAGGGCGGCTTGGCTACACGGGCCGGCAAGCGTGCAGGCAAGTGCTCGCGGACGCGAGCTCAAACACGCACGAATGTTTGTCGACAACTGATGCATTTTTCGCAACCGAATAGAAAAACCTCACTTCCATGGCCCCGATCCGCTTCCTAGCATCGCTGGACACACTGGAGTAACAAGCGGACAAAGCAAACACAAAACGTACCCTGGTATGTTTGTCACTGTCTGTGGCTCCTCTGCTTGCCGCTGGGTGCATTAAGGACCCTCAGCTGGCGAGAGGTGGATGCACGTGATGCATACAGGAACCTTGACGAGGTGATCCGGGTGTTATTGTGTTGGAATGCATAATGATAACGCTCTCCCACATACCACTGTTGTAACCCAACATGCTCCACAGAGTGCAGACAAGTCGCCTTTACCCGCTCGATCACCATATCTGTCTCCAATCGAGCAGATATGGGACATCATCGGGCGGCAACTCCAGCGTCATCCACAACCAACGGTAACCCTCTCTGTATTGAGCGACATGTGCAACAGGCATGGAACTCCATCTCACAAACTCCAGCACTTGTACAACACACTGCACGCACGTTTGTATGCTTGCATTCAGCAGTCTGGCGGTTACACCGGTTATTAACGTACCCGCATTTTACATTTGCAGTGGCTTATCTCGCTCTTATAACAACCTGTGATCTTGCAATGTTAATCCTTTATACAAATTAGCTAGACAAATGTATTCCCAAAATTTCATTACTCTACATTTATTATTTTTTGGTGTTGGATTTTTTATGGTCAGTGTATTCAGGCGCCAGTCGCAGTGTTATTAGATGAGTGCGGCGTTCGCAGTAACTTACCGTCAGAGTGACATGACAGTGAATCGTGCCCGTGTCGACGTGTGACACTCGACACAAATTAGAAGGGCTACGCACTCCTGCCCTGGAAGAGAACAGATAACTTCCAAATACGCAATGATTTCTCAATTCTGAGAGCAGAGTCAGTCACTTCTTATGTAAAGCCTCTGGTATACATAGTAGAATAAGGTTCTTTTTGCCATTACCACCAATATTCTGCATTGTTGGAAAGACCCCGATTGTCTAAATCCCACTGTACTGGGGGGTCTACTAGGGTCTCATGTCTTGAAAAGGACAAATTTCTCTTATCTGGGTGACTGTGCAGAAATAACATAAATCGATGAGCAGCTTAACTATAAAGACGGTCGCATGTTTATCTCCAAAATATATACAGGGTGGTCTATTAATCGTGACCGGGCCAAATATCTCACGAAATAAGCGTCAAAAGAAAAAAAAACTACAAAGAACGAAACTTGTCAAGTTTGATGGGGGAACACAGATGGCGCTATGGTTGGCCCGCTAGATGACGCTGCCATAGGTCTAACGGATATCAACTTCCTTTTTTAAATAGGATCCCCCATTTTTTATTACATATTCGTGTAGTACATACAGAAATATGAATGTTTTAGTTGCACCACTTTTTTCGCTTTGTGATAGATGGCGCTGTAATAGTCACAAACATATGGCTCACAATTTTAGACGAACAGCTGGTAACAGGTACGTTTTTTTAAAATTAAAATACAGAGCGTAGGTACGTTTGTACATTTAATTTCGGTTGTTCCAATGTGATACATGCACCTTTGTGAACTTATCATTTCTCAGAACGCATGCTGTTACAGCGTGATTACCTCTAAATGCAATAAATGCTCAAAATGATGTCAGTCAACCTCAATGCATTTGGCAATACGTGTAACGACACTCCTCTCAACTGAGAGTAGTTCGCCTTCCGTAATGTTCGCACATGTATTGACAATGAGCTGACGCATGTTGTCAGGCGTTGCCGCTGGATCACAATAGCAAATATCCTGCAACTTTCCCGACAGAAAGAAATCCAGGGACATCAGATCCGGTGAACGTGCGCGCCATGATGTGGTGCTTTGACGACCAATCGACTTCCCATGAAATATGCTATTCAGTATCGCTTCAGCCGTACGCGAGTTATGTGCCGGACATCCACCATGTTGGATGTACACCGCCATTCTGTCATGCAGTGAACCATGTTGTAGTAACATCGGTAGAACATTACGTAGGAAATCAGCATACATAGCACCATTTATATTGCCTTCGATAAAATGGGGGCCAGTTATCCCTCCTTCCATAATGTCGCACCATACATTAACCCGCCAAGGTCACTGATGTTCCACTTGTCGCAGCCATCGTGGATTTTCCGTTGCCCTATAGTGCTTATTACGCCAGTTTACGTTACCGCTGTTGGTGAATGACGCTTCGTCGCTAAATAGAAGGCGTGCAAAAAATCTGTCATCGTCCCAAAATTTCTCTTGTGCCCAGTGGCAGAACTGTACACGACGTTCAACGTCGTCGCCATGCAATTCCTGGTGCATAGAAATATGGTACTGGTGCAATCGATGTTGATGTAGCATTCTCAACACCGACGATTTTGAGATTCCCGATTCTCGTGCAAAATGTCTGCTAGTGATATGCGGATTTGCCGCGACAGCAGCTAAAACACCTACTTGGGCATCAACATCTGTTGCATACAGGTCATGGTTGACGTTTCACATGTGGCTGAACACTTCCTGTTTCCTTAAATAACGTAACTATCCGGCGAACGGTCCGGACTCTTGGATGATATCGTCCAGGATACCGAGCAGCGTACATAGCACACACCCGTTGGGCATTTTGATCACAATATCCATACATCAACACGATATCGACCTATTCCGCAATTAGTAAACGGTCCATTTTAAGACGGGTAATGTATCGCGAAGCAAATAGCGCCGTACTGGCGGAATGTTACGTGATACCACGTACTCATACGTTTGTGACTATTACAGTGCCGTCTATCACAAAGCGAAAAAAGTGGTCCAACTAAAACATTCATATTTCTTTACGTACTATACGAAACTGTAATAAAAAGGGGGACCTTATTTTTTAAAAAAACGCAGTAGATATCCGTTAGACCTATGGGAGCGCCATCTAGCGGGCCGACCATAGCGCCATCTGGTTTCCCCTTCAAACTAGATTAGTTTCGTTCTTTGTAGTTATTTAGTTTGACGCTAATTTAGTGAGATATTTGGCCCGGTCACTATCAATGCCACCCTGTATATATCCAGATACATAACTACTCATTTTTTCTAATAGTGCTTAAAATTAGTGCTAGGAAACTAGTACCACCAGAATGAGATTTTCTCTTTGCACCGAGTTCGAGTCTCGGTCCGGCACACAGTTTTAATCTGCCAGGAAGTTTCATATCAACGCACGCTCCACTGCAGAGTGAAAATCTTATTCTGGAAACATCCCCCTGGCTGTGGCTAAGCCGTGTCTACGCAGTATCCTTTCTTACAGCAGTGCTAGTTCTGCAAGGTTCGCAGAAGAGCTTCTGTGAGGTTTGGAAGGTAGAAGACGAGGTACTGCGGAACTAACGCTGCGACGGCGAACCGTGAGTCGTGCTTGGGTAGCTCACATGGTAGATCACTTGTCCGCGATAAGCAAAGGTCCCGAGTTCGAGTCTCGGTCCGGCGAACAGTGGTAATGTGCCAGGAAATTTCAACTAGTACCACATACACTTCAGAACAAGGACTGAGTGAAACTAATTATCCTGGATATGGCATTACATCGAAACAGTATATGGTGATAGGTACATAGCACGTCTGCAAATGGATGACGAGAATTTCAAGCGAGTCGCGGAATTCAAAAATATGTGGGAACCACTTTCATAGGAACTAAATCAAGTGAAACGCCAATCCAATTAATCACGCATGTGATTGGCTCTATCGCAATGGTGTTTAAGAACGCCAGGTTGCCAATGCCACTTCAGAACATGCGAGTGCACAATATACCAAGGAACACTCTCAACCGAGTACTTTACATATACGAGGGGCATTCAATAAGTAATGAAACATTTTTTTTCTGAATGTAGGTTGGTTTTATTCAGGATCCCAATACATTATATTACTCCCCACTGTTTTTGCCACAAAACCCTATTTTACAACATAATCTCCGTTCAATGTGACGGCCTTACGCCAACGTAGTCTGGTACCAAGTCCATGCGGACATACGGGCCCTCACTCTAATGGCCGACGTCGGGGCCAACGTCTTGCTGCATCAGTAACCTTCCCATCATCCACGAACTGATCTCTCGGGGAGCATCCTTCATTGGGGCAAACAGGTGGAAGATGGAAGGTGCGAGATCCGGGCTGTGAGGTGGATGAGGAAGACGTACTTAATTGGACAAATATGTCAGATGTACCAACAGAGACGTCCAGCTGTGTAGCGAAGTGTTTGATTATGATCCGTCGCTCACCTGGAATGAGAGTGTCCGCACGTTCCAGCATTTCAGGAGTCACAGTTTTGTGTGGTCGACCGGCACGCGGGACATCGGACAGGTTTTCGTGGCCTTGTTGCGATGGTCACGGTCGCCTTGCCAACGCCTCACCATGCTTTTGTTCACTGTCTTATCTCCGTAGATGTTCTGCAAGGACCTATGAATATCTGCCATACTCCGGTTTTCTTCAAAAGACACTTAAATGACAGCTTCTGCTTGGAACGCACCTCCTTTGGAGACGCCAATTTGTAAGTTACGTATAGCGCCGCGATCTATTGCAACTTTATGAAACTATAGGGTCTGTAGCGGGAATATTCCAAGATGTCCCACATTTTCCGCATTTTTTCAACCGAAATTTTCCGACAGCAGAAAATGTGTTGCATTACTTATCGAACGCCCCTCGTATAAGAGTACAATTTTCACAGAACGTACAGTAAGTGAGACGTTGAAATTAATCACACTTATATCACTCACATTTGGCAGGAATAGCCTTTATCGTAGTAGTTTTTAAGAAGAGGTTGGTAATGCATGTGAGAGCGGCAGGCTGCCAACGTCATCTCAAAACATGCGCGCGCACAATGTATCAAGCAACATTATCAACGGAGTGCTCCACATATACATGGATAAGGCAAAACACTGACAGTTACGCAGATTCGAGCAGACCAAATGGAGTTTTCCAGCGACTGTATGGAGACTTGGTCCTGCAGCACTATCGATATTACAGTCAACAGCAGCACAAGACGGCCACGGGAAGAAAACCAGAGAGAGGAGAGGAGAGGAGAGGAGAGGAGAGGAGAGGAGAGGAGAGGAGAGGAGAGGAGAGGAGAGGAGAGGAGAGGAGAGGAGAGGAGAGGAGAGGAGAGGAGAGGAGAGGAGAGGAGAGAAGCTGTACGGTAGAGTCGCGTCGCGTGCTGAGGTGGGGCCTGCTCAGCCCGGAACAGCTCACCTCCATGCTGGCGGTCCCTGGCGGCCAAAACACCTGCCCAGATGCTCTGCTGTCCGGGCGCGCACGTCTTGTCTGGTGGGAGAAGGAGAGAGAGGAGAGTAGGGGAGGGGATGAGGGGGGAGGGGAGGGGAGAGGAGGAGAGGGGAGGGCACGGCCGGCACAAACAATTCAATTAGCGCCGTTCCGGACGCAATTATTTGGTGCCGCTTCCGCCAAGGACGGCATTCGGTAAATATCTGCCTCGGGCCGCAGCCAGCTGCACCGCCAGCCAGGAGGCCCCTCGGGACGATGGCGCCTAATTACTGACCACGGCCGAGCAACCGTGCTACTGAGCCTGCGTCAACACACGCTGACGTCTATAATGTGATGCAGCAACACAGGTGAACGAGAAGCCACTTGTTTTTTTATATAGCTGAGACTTCAGTCTCGTGTTGTTTGGGCACTGAATTCATGCCCATGCCTCACCTTTTTTATTTTATTTATTTTTTTTTCCTGTGAGCCACATAAACGTACATTCTCTGCAAGCCACTATGAGGTGCATCGCAGAGGATTCTTACCACGGCAACATCCGGGTCTCTTCTCGACCCAGTCTTGTATAGAGCATGTGAAGAATGATTTCTTAATTGCCTCTGCCATGAGTTTAATTTCGTTTTCACAGCCCCTACGGGAGTGATAGGTATGGGTCTGAAGAGTAACTATCTTTTGTAACAACGATGCACGATTTTTAATATTTCTGAAATTTCATCCTTCATATTCAGGGACAGTAGGCCTCGGTATGTGACATGAATTTCGACTTGCTACGTCCACCCATTCCTGAGAAAAACGGTTTTTAACAGTCAGAGGGACAGACGAACAAGAAAGCGATACTAGGACGGTTCTGTTTTTACCAATTGAGGCACGGAACCCTGAAAGACATTTCTTGGAAAAGAAGAAGAAGAGACAAAATAGTAAATGATTTGTTCCCAACGATCCGTAGTAGTCATATCCATGATTCCTCGGCCAGAGTGTTTCTACAACTTATCGCACAACTCTTTATAGACTGCAACCCCATACTTTTCAAC
Source organism: Schistocerca gregaria (assembly GCF_023897955.1). Lineage (NCBI taxonomy): Eukaryota > Metazoa > Arthropoda > Insecta > Orthoptera > Acrididae > Schistocerca > Schistocerca gregaria. The sequence continues at coordinate 128,470,245 of NC_064920.1, read as the reverse complement.
CCTATAAATTTATAATGTAAATTGCTTAGCTAGTCTATTTCTTGCGCATTTGCTTCCTAGCAATATTTCGCAACCTCTCTGAACACCTGTAGCAGTCGTTGCTATTATCGCTGATCAACCGAGCGAGGTGGCGCAGTGGATAGCGCAATAGACTCGCATTCGGGAGGACGACGCTTCAAACCCTCGTCCGGCCATCGTGATTTAGGCTTTCTGTGGATTCCCTATATTGCTTCAGGCGAATGCCGGGATGGTTTCTTTGAAAGTGCACGGCCGATTTCCTTCGCCATCCTTCCCTAAACCGATAGGATCGATGACGTCGCTGTTTCGTGCCGTGCCCCAAACCAACCAAGCAACCGCTGATCATTACTGATTTACTCTTCTACGTTAACGAATAGGGAAGCTTGGCTCTGTTCAGCACGAAAAGACCGACGTTTCGCCACGACGTCGTTCCCTAACAAACAGGTGAAGGTATTTTCGAATCTACATCTACATGGATACTCTGCAAATCACATTTAAGTGCCTGGCAGAGGGTTCATCTAACGACCTTCACAAGTCTCTATTATTTCAATCTCGTATAGCTCGCGGAAAGAATGAACACCTATATCTTTCCGTACTAGCTCTGATTTCCCTTATGTTATCTTGGTGATCGTTCCTCTCTATGTAGGTCGGTGTCAACAAAATATTTTCGAATTAGGAGGAGAAAGTTGGTGGTTGGAATTTCGTGAAAAGATTCCGTCGCAACGAAAAACGCCTTTCTTTTAATGATGTCCAGCCCAATCCTGTATCATCTCAGTGACACACTCTCCCATATTTTTCGATGTACTCCGTCACTCCTACCTGGTAAAGATTGCACACCGCGGAGTAGTACTCTAAAAAGAGGACGGACAAGCGCAGTGTAGGCAGTCTCCTTAGAAGACCTGTTATATTTTTAAGTGTCCTGCTAATAAAACGCAATCTTTGGTTAGCCTTCACCACAACATTTTTGATGTGTTCCTTCCAATTTAAGTTGTTCGTAATTGTAATACCTAGGTATTTAGTTGAATTTACGGCTTTTAGATTGGACTGATTTATCGTGCAACCTAAGTTTAACGAGTTCCTTTTAGCACTCATGTGGATGACCTCACACTTTTCGTTATTTAAAGTAAACTGCAACTTTTCGCACGATTCAGATATCTTTTCTAAATCGTTTTGCAGTTTGTTTTGGTCTTCTGATGTCTTTATTAGTCGATAAACCACAGCGGCATCCGCAAACAATCGAAGACGGCTGCTCAGATTGTCTCCAAAATCGTTAATATAGATAAAGAACAGCAAAGGGCCTATAACACTACCTTGAGGAACGTCAGAAATCACTTCTGTTTTACTCGATGACTTTCCGTCAGTTACTACGAACTGTGACCTCTCTGACAAGAAATCACAAATCCAGTCACGTAACTAATAAAACGTTTACGACGATGTCGCACGGATCTCTATCAATTCCACATTGTCTCAAGTGATGTGAATTTCTCATATTACAGCTGATACGTTGAAATAATTTCGAGAAAGTGTCCGCGCCAGTTTTCCCTGCAAAGCCGTGTGAGGTAGTGCCAAGTAACGAGTTTGAGGCCATCTTAACTTGATGATGATGATGAAGATCATGATGATGATGTTTGGTTTGTGGGGCGCTCAACTGCGCGGTCATAAACGCCCGCATAAATACCCAATCTGTACACAGTCCAGTCTAGGCACTTTCACGAATGATGGAATGATGAGGGCAACACAAATACCCAATCTCCGGGCAGAGTAGGTAAGTGGAGGAACTGTCTCGGTAGCCTCACTTGGGAAACAATTAATACGCACAGGTGTGTTGAGACACATTCCAGAGTTCCCCGGTGCCGCTTACGGTGAGAGAGTGCGGGGCAGGACGAGCAGGGGGGGGGGGGGGGGAGGGGGGAGGAAGGAGAGAAGCTTTAGCCTCCAGTCGCCTATTGTTGTCTCGTAAAGCGCTTTCGGCGCCGCGCGGCAGCGGAGGAGCGCTCCGGCGGCTGGGCGCTCGCCAGCAATCAATAGCAGCGGCCCAGCAGCGGCGGCTGGGCTCGCGTGCCGAGCCGAACCGTGTCGTGGTCGCACACCACTGCGAAGAAGTCAGCACTGGATGACTCTTCTCCCTACACGCCCGGGGAACGTTCCCAACCGCTCTCTGTGGACCAGCTGCACATTTCTACGTCACCATGCGCTGTCTGGTCGAAAATGGCCGGGGTGGGTGGGGGAGGACACTTTCAATGAGGTGTCTGTGGTGGAACGGCAGTCCAATATTTTCCGAGGGACAAAACCAGAGTAGGCAGCGGTCTGGAATGAAACCGACTTTCCCACTCATCCCAAAAGTGATCCACTGGGTTCAGGTGATCCGCTTGGTTCAGGTCGTGACTCTGGGCAGGCCGGCTCATTTCACGAACGTCGTTGTCCTCAAGCCATTGACTCACAGATGCTGCTTTGTGACAGGGTGCATTGTTATGTTGATATAGACCTTTATCGTCTCTGAACTGTTCCTCTTCCTTCGCATTTAGCGTTTGCTGCAGCGCAACACGGTGACCATACACTAAACGCGAAGAACACCGCCACACCATAACACCACCTTTCTGCACTTAACTGCTCGCACTGTCAAGATAGTACAATTTTTCAACTTCGACTTCTTCGTGGTCATCATTTCTCTTGTATCCGCGGCTCATGTTCTTGCTGTAGCGTTCTCGGTTCCCGCGCACGGGGTCCCGGGTTCGATTCCCAGCGGCGTCAGGGACTTTCTCTGCCTCGAGATGATCGAGTGTTGTGTGTCTTTCATCATCATTTCATCCCCATTCAGTCGCAAGTCGCCGTAGTGGCGTTAAAGAACTTGTGGAGCGGCCGAACCGCTCCGCGAGGGGTCTCCCGGCCACCAATGCCATACGCTCATGCATACTTCTCATGTTAAATTTGTTGCACGTCTCATTTCTGCTACTCTTGTTACTTTGCGTCTTTCTTCAGTTCACCCTCAATCCATATTCTGTTCTCATTTAGACTCTTCATTCCATTCAACAAGTTCTGTAGTGAATTTTTCACTCTGCGGCAGTATGTGTGCCGATATGAAAGTTCTTGGCGGATTAAAACTGTGTGCTGTGCCGCACAGAGCCTCGAACTCGGGAGCTTTGCCTTTAGCTCCAAGTGCTCTCCGACTGAGTTACTCGTCCACAAAGCTTTATTTCCGCCAGCACCTCGTCTCCTACCTTCCACACTTCACAATTCTCCTGCGGAACTTGCAGGACAAGCACTCCTGGAAGGCATGGCTTAGCGACACCCTAGGGCTTTTTAACAAATTCTATAATTGTTCTTCACTTCACTGAGGACAGAAATGTCATCAATGAATCTAAGGACTGATATTCATTAACCTTCAGTTTTAACCCCGCAGTTGGATCTTTTATTGCCATCATTGCTTTTTCGATGTACGTATTGAACAGTAGGAGCGAAAGATGACATCCCTCCCTTACACCCTTTTTAATCTGAGAACTTCCTTCTTGGTCTTCTATTCTTCCTGTTCCCTCTTGGTTCTTGTACATACTGTATATTATCACTCTTCCCCTTATAGCTTACCCCCACTTTTCTCAAAATTTCGAGTATCTTGCACCAGTTTACATTGCCGAAAGCTTTTTCTAGATAGAGAGATTCTATTAGCGTATGTCACTTGTAGTCGTATGTTACTGACAACAAAGTGTTGAGCCACATTATCTTTTTCTATTGGGAACACATTTCAGTGCAGAGAGCATCCGACAGGTGTAAACTTTCCTGTTTATCATCACCTTATTAGGGATTCATGGCGATATAGATAGCAAATTAAACGAGATACAGAGATACAAAGAGAGGGCTAGCGAGCGACACACACACACACACACACACACACACACACACACACAGAGAGAGAGAGAGAGAGAGAGAGAGAGAGAGAGAGAGAGAGAGAGAGAGAGAGAGAGAGAGAGAGAGAGGGAGGGAGGGAGGGAGGGAGGGAGGGAGGGAGGGAGGGAGGGAGGGAGGGAGGGAGGGAGGGAGGGAGGGAGGGAGGGAGGGAGGGGGGGCAGAGGGGGGGGCGAGAGGGGGGGGTAGCCGAGGTAAAGTTGTTTGACGAAGTCGCCAGTGAGTCATGTGGCGTGTCTTTTGGAACCACAGCAGACGAAAATCGCGTCTGAACATTAAAGAATCGAGACTTCATCGTTCAGGTTACAACTGCATTTGATGTTGTGGAGGACAACTGCACAGACGTAGCTTCAATTGACTCAAAGATTATAACACGTGAACAGCTTACATGTTCAGGGGACAGACAACTGCATTAAACTTTCCCAACTCTGCAATATTATCAATAACAAAAATTTACTACACGAAGAAGTGTCCAACGATACCTAACGTTTACTGCTGCTGAGTTGCTCCTTTCTTCTTCCTAAGAGCATCCCATACGAGCAAACCAGTTGCTTCTTTACCTGTCGTTACTCGTACTTTATGTACTTCGCCTGTGTAGGCTCTGTTTAAGAAGAATAGCTCGATGTAGCCGTAGGATCGAGCCGTGCACTTCTGCTTTCATGCCCTGCAGCCACAGTTGTGATCCTGCAGTCAAATGGTCTATGCATTAGCTTGATTTACGAATTAATAAATTACGCAGAAATATAAAAGGAAAGATAAATGATTAATTTAATAACAAGGGTTCCATCCCAATGTCTGTAATTAATTTCGACGCCAGAGAATCACGCTGAATAATGTTTATTCAAGAAAGGGCATCTCAGGTAAACGGGAAATGGTCCTACAATATCCATTAAAAAGACACACGGATAATACTCTCGCGCAGTAAAGTTACGGCGAGAGAGTTGCGAGAATCACAACGAATTCCCTAGACTAAATATTTATCAAAGATACGTGAAGACTAAGATCATTTCGCTATCACAATACACGAAATATTCACCAGCTTAAAACAGTTCAGAGTTCAACATGATGACTTGCAAATTAACATGCGATACAAAGCATAGTCATACTATGCCTATCCTCACTTCCTTAACGCAAGTGAATAAAGTTAGGGTCCTATACTGGAGCACATTCAGCAGTCTCTAAATATGAAGTCCCTTCAAAAGTACTGTAGCGGCCGCTCACCACTCGCAATCACCTATACGACTGAATCATGCACATAACGACAGGGAAGTCTGCGTTCTTCCAGCTTTGACACAAAATGTCGAGAATAGCTGCCTTCACCTCTTCACTTGTGAAATCGCCGCCTCCTCTTGACTCGCGTAGTGTTCCACCACTGTCAGCTTTTCCAATGGCTGAAGACCATCCTCGACAAACATACATGGTTCTTACGCTCTACAGACATGATCTGGATCAACATAAACACTTCCCAGACGAAACATACATTAAATCAATATTTAAATAAAGAAATGTCATGTGCATTTGGTTAAATTCAGAACATTTACAATAATTATAAATAAAGGATTGTTCATAAATAAATGAGCTAGTATTCTTGTGCTGGTGCGTTCATCTTAAACGAGAATAAGTTGACGTTACATATTGCTTAAATATTGGTGCCTTCTTCACAGAAGCACCTTTTAGTTTCCTTTTCAATCGTGGCATCGACTAACAAATGAGACTGACCACTTTTAAATTAGTACAGTTTTTTAACAACTCTTGCAATCAACATCTGAATAAAGTTACTAGCAAAATAATAAACTGATCATTAAATAAACACACAAGTGTGGCAAAATATGGAGCATTTATGTTGTGTCCATTTTCTGTGTAGATGTGAAGAATACATTTCTGTGTCTCGTGATGACTGGGTGTTGTGTGACGTCCTTAGGTTAGTTAGGTTTAAGTAGTTCTAAGTTCTAGGGGCTGATGACCATAGATGTTAAGTCCCATAATGCTCAGAGCCATTTGTAAAGAATACAATGTACTGACAAACATTTGCGTAACAAAAAGTTATAAAAGACTTCGTATGAAATAGATACAGATGAGTAGCTTCTGGGGACGATAGCCATCGTGCAATGCTACCACCTGAGACATCGCATGCTGAATCTGCATGAAGCATTTAAAAGTTGTTAATTCAGACACTGACTGTGAACATGTTCATTCGCTGTGAAATATGAACTTCTGTAGTTTTAAAGATACTGAAATAACTGAAATATTGTGTCGCTGGATACGCACGATTTATCTAACATCGGCGATGTCGTCAGATTTGATTTAGTACTTGATGTGGATTATTATGGACTCTCAAAGCGCTGTAGGGCGCTACCTTTGAGCTAGTCTGAAACTGCGCGATGCCTTGGAGCACTGTCTACCGCACGAAGGCTATGCCAACGACAGCCGTCGGAATTCCCCGTACTGGGATTTTCCCCATTTCCGGCGACACTGCCGACTTTGTGCCTGTACTCGCGCGTACCCGGCCACCTATCCGGAACAGCCCTGAGACCTGGGCCCGCTAGACTTCATCCGTACAACAAATTTATCTTACCTCGTACCAATACTGGGCGTTAGATTAGCTCGCCTAAATACGCGTAACGTTACAGCTGGAAGGAGAGGACCCAGTGTAAATACGGCTGGAAATTATGAAGACCGACATGAACGTGGAGGAAATTAACGCCAAAAACACGGGTACAACAAAGTCAGAATGACAGGTGGTCGCTTGTGGGGCAGTTATGAGTAACCGGAGCTAGAGAAAGATGATCATAATGATCATGGCCGATATGGCGATGTGCACTTCATTTTTTTAAAGTCACCAGTCATTGAACTGGTTTAAAGCTGTCGGTATTTTCTTAACCGTTGCTAATTTTTCCGAGCCTTTGTGACATTCCCTCTACTCTTTGGTTGCCACTACTGTTTTCCTCCTCTACTGCTCATTCCAGAAATATTCCAGTAGCTGGATGCCTTAAGGTGAGGTTTACTATTTTTTGATTAAAAAAATCGATTTTTTTAAAAATTGCATCTTTGGATCCATAAAAGTGTTTAGAATCCACCCCTGAAACGGTTTTTCGAATACGGAACGGAAATTTTTGTTATTCGCGCTTGCACAAAAAAAAATGCACCTGCCTGAAATCGCTGTTATTCGGGAATTTCGGATCAAGGGTCAAGTGATCAAGGAGCTTACGACGTACTACGGCTTGGCAATCCGACGGCATTCCAATTCGGTGGAACACATGAAGAAGGCAATTTGGGCAACATATTTCCACAAGTGTTCGACGGGTGACCACCCACAACACCAAAATTGTCCGGCTGGGGAAACTAGTTGGTACAAATGGCGCATCGCAGAGGCTACCGGGCATCTGGACGAGTATCAGCACGACCAGCCACTCTCCAAGTAAGATCAAAAAGTGACTCATCCGACCTCCGAGGCCCTTTCGCAGGACGAATTATTGAACGGTGCTTGGAAGGAAACACAAAATTCAAATGAAAGTTTTAACGCGTGTGTTTGGAAGTTAGCCCCCAAGCATTTGCATTCTGGTGCGAAGACTGTGGAGATTGCGACTTTCCTGGCAGTGAGCAGCTTCAACGAAGGATATTCAGCAATTCTGAAGACCATGACAACGATGGACGTCACCCTGGGACTCTATTCGACGCAGTTCGCCAAGCATTCGGACGACCACCGGATTATGGAACCGAAATCGTAGATAGAATGTAAGTTGCATAATACTGCATTTATATGTAGTCAAAACTTCAGACGCGTTTTTTATCGAAATTACTTTTTTTATCGCGCGGTATGGTAATTTCAAATCTACTGAAGCGATTGGCATGATTCTTTGTTTCTGTCGAAGTTAACTAAATCGTCTAGGAGTTTTACCACTTATATTTCGATCCATCAACTATAAATAGTTTTACTTGGCCGACGAATTCGAAAAATCTATGAAAAGACCCTATTTTTTTCAAATGGTCGCTATTTTGTTTCCTATGGTCCAAATAACTTAAGAAAGGTACTTCTCCTAAAGAAGTTCAGAAGAACGCGAAATCCCGAAGATGGGCTAAAATTTACAGACGCGCGAAATTTGGCACGTACTTCGATGCGAGATGCCTTTAATAGGTTCCACAACGAAACATTGTCTCGAAATTTGGTAGAAAATACGAAGAAATTCTGGTCGTATGTAAAGTACACAAGCGGCAAGACGCAGTCAATACCTTCCCTGCGCAGTGCCGATGGTACTGTTATCGACGACTGTGCCGCTAAAGCGGAGTTATTGAACGCAGTTTTCCGAAATTCCTTCACCAGGGAAGACGAATGGGATATTCCAGAATTTGAAACACGAACATCTGCTAGCATGAGTTTCTTAGAAGTAGATACCTTAGGGGTTGCGAAGCAACTCAAATCGCTTGATACGGGCAAGTCTTCAGGTCCAGATTGTATACCGATTAGGTTCCTTTCAGATTACGCTGATACTATAGCTCCCTACTTAGCACTCATATACAACCGCTCGCTCACCGATAGATCTGTACCTACAGATTGGAAAATTGCGCAGGTCGCACCAGTGTTCAAGAAGGGTAGTAGGAGTAATCCATTTAACTACAGACCTATATCATTGACGTCGGTTTGCAGTAGGGTTTTGGAGCATATACTGTATTCAAACATTATGAATCACCTCGAAGGGAACGATCTATTGACACGTAATCAGCATGGCTTCAGAAAACATCGCTCTTGTGCAACGCAGCTAGCTCTTTATTCGCACGAAGTAATGGCCGCTATCGACAGGGGATCTCAAGTTGATTCCGTATTTCTAGATTTCCGGAAAGCTTTTGACACCGTTTCTCACAAGCGACTTCTAATCAAGCTGCGGAGCTATGGGGTATCGTCTCAGTTGTGCGACTGGATTCGTGATTTCCTGTCAGGAAGGTCGCAGTTCGTAGTAATAGACGGCAAATCATCGAGTAAAACTGAAGTGATATCAGGTGTTCCCCAGGGAAGCGTCCTGGGACCTCTACTGTTCCTGATCTATATAAATGACCTGGGTGACAATCTGAGCAGTTCTCTTAGATTGTTCGCAGATGATGCAGTAATTTACCGTCTAGTAAGGTCATCCGAAGACCAGTATCAGTTGCAAAGCGATTTAGAAAAGATTGCTGTATGGTGTGTCAGGTGGCAGTTGACGCTAAATAACGAAAAGTGTGAGATGATCCACATGAGTTCCAAAAGAAATCCGTTGGAATTCGATTACTCGATAAATAGTACAATTCTCAAGGCTGTCAATTCAACTAAGTACCTGGGTGTTAAAATTACGAACAACTTCAGTTGGAAGGACCACATAGATAATATTCTCGGGAAGGCGAGCCAAAGGTTGCGTTTCATTGGCAGGACACTTAGAAGATGCAACAAGTCCACTAAAGAGACAGCTTACACTACACTCGTTCGTCCTCTGTTAGAATATTGCTGCGCGATGTGGGATCCTTACCAGGTGGGATTGACGGAGGACATCGAGAGGGTGCAAAGAAGGGCAGCTCGTTTTGTATTATCGCGTTATAGGGGAGAGAGTGTGGCAGATATGATACACGAGTTGGGATGGAAGTCATTACAGCATAGACGTTTTTCGTCGCGGCGAGACCTTTTTACGAAATTTCAGTCACCAACTTTCTCTTCCGAATGCGAAAATATTTTGTTGAGCCCAACCTACATAGGTAGGAATGATCATCAAAATAAAATAAGAGAAATCAGAGCTCGAACAGAAAGGTTTAGGTATTCGTTTTTCCCGCTCGCTGTTCGGGAGTGGAATTGTAGAGAGATAGTATGATTGTGGTTCGATGAACCCTCTGCCAAGCACTTAAATGTGAATTGCAGAGTAGTCATGTAGATGTAGAATCTTTTATACTTCGCTAACGTAAACTCAGTTTTGATTTCAGACGAGGCGGTTGACCTGTGACAAACCGCGCGAGGAGGTCTATATCGAAATTTTGTTTCGTTCCAACGGCACTTCCGCCTTTGCTCTTCAACATTTCCGGTCGAAAAAATTCCCGTTTGTAGAGGAAAAATCAATAAACATTTTGACCAAATTTGACATTGATATTTATAACACATCCCGAGAAAAAAATTCTCAAAAAATATGCTTTTTTCGGTAAACGCCTTAACGGATCTCACATCTACCAGTCGCTTTCCCTGGTAAAGAGTGTTCGAGAGACTTCTATCCCCTCCTATTCTTTATAGCACTACTGCATTTCGTATTTTATCTTTCCATCTAACTTCTGACATTTTTGGATAGCACCAAACGCTTCCAGTATCTTCCTCCGCCGATTTCCGGCGACCGACATTTCTTTTCCGTACAGTGACGCTCTCCAGACGTAAATGTTCCGGAATTTCTTTCTCTCTTCGCCTGTAGCAATAACCCCCTTCCTTGCTATCTGCTGTCCTCAGTAAACTATCTTCATGTGTAAGGGACTTCTTCCACTTCTCGCGCTACTGTGCCGTTTCCACTCTTGATGTTAAGACACCCGTTATTCTCCTTTACAACCTCTCTTATTACATGAAGAAAGAAATTAAAAATTAAAAACGAGTGTAACTAACAAACTGTTTCGGCTGCCGTAACGGCATTTCTCATTTAACACTCTTCTAGTCTGAAAAGAGGTGCAGTGGTGACGAGTGAGCTGTCGTAAGACGTTGAGTGCTTCATCAGACGCTGATGGTTTTGGGAAACGAAGTGAGGCGACGGCGCAGCTGAATTTGTCGCATTACGTGTACGCGCCTCCAGGTAATAGGCGAAGCGCGGGCAGGCGGAAGTGGAGGGGAAGGGACAGGAGGGAGAGGCGCTTCGTTTCCTGAGACCGGGGCAGCCGAGCGGCTATGGGGGCAAGGTGCGCGCCGTAACTCATCTCCCAGGGAAATCGCGTTAGGCGGCGGCGGGCGAGCGAGCGGAAAATCTGACCACGCGTAATCGCATTTCCCAGGCGTCGCGCCGCGTCGCGACGTCAGAACGGGAGGCCCGGCAGCCGCGGGGGAGAGCCGCCACCTGCGCCTCCCCCAAACAAGTAGCGCGCCGCCGCCCCCAGAAGCCGCCACCCCCGCACGATATCTGACGGCAGCCAATACACCGGCCAGTCAAAACATTTAACACTCCACACTTACTACCTACTGCAGCTTGAAAATAAGCGATTGAAAGCAAGTGAAAGTCATCTAAGAGGATTCTCCATAAAGTAACAAAAGTTTTGATACAAAAAATAATAATAATATAGAAAAACCAAATTTTACTGTAGATATTTTAAAGGTACATTATTAAGGTATTTGTCTACATAGTCGCCATTTAAACTGAGGCACAGAGCACACTGTGAGAAGTTTTTCAGTTCAGCGTCCGCAGAAATCAGTTCAGCGTCAGTATCAAAGCGTTGTGTAGCCAGCCATGTCCTCATTGCTAGGAAGAGGTGATAGACGTTCGGCGCCAAATCCAGACTGTATGGTGGATGATCAAACACGTCCCATTCAAAAGTTCGTTCGAGCCCTCGAGTACGTTTACCGCGTGTGAACGTGCGTGATCGTAAAAAAAAAAAAAAAAACTGTTACGCTTGATATGTATCGTCCGCCTTAACTTCGTCAGTGTCTGAAAATACCTCTCTGAGTTAATTGTTGTGCTACGTTCAAAGCAAAATGGTTCAAATGGCTCTGAGCACTATGCGACTTAACTTGTGAGGTCATCTGTCCTCTAGAACTTAGAACTACTTAAATCTACCTAACCTAAGGACATCACACACATCCATTCCCGAGACAGGATTCGAACCTGCGACCGTAGCGGTCGCGCGGTTCCAGACTGTAGCGCCTAGAACTGCTCGGTCACTGCGGCCGGCCACGTTCAAGCAAATAAACAGGAATCACACACTTAAGAGTCCCGAAAACTTTCTTGGTTTCTTGGGACAACTTGTGTGTCACCATTGCATCGACCGAATTTTTGTTTCACAACTGAAATGTTTTACCCTATCTCGTCCCAAGTGACGAAACGAGCGATAACTTTATTACCATATTTCTCGTAATCTTCGAGGAAGTGCTGCAGAGTGTGTGTGTTTTTTGTGGTCTTCCGTTAGGACTTTGGGAACCTACTTAGCACAAAATTTGTGGTAACCAAGCTACTCCGTCACATGCACCGAACTCCGCGAAATTTGGGAAAATGTTGCGAAAGTTGCGTAACCACGAAACGACGATTTTCAAGTATTTTTTCGTTGGTTTTCATCACCACAGGCTAGGCCTAACACTGCGGTCCTCACCGTGAACGATGATATGACCACTTTTGAAATCAGTCTATGACAAATGTGTAATGGTACATGGCTGTAACAATATATGTACAGTACGTGAATTAACTTCAAACTACTGTTCATGTTTATACAGAAACAACTTCACGTCCTGTTCACAGGAACCTCCTTAAGTTCTATTATTGGAAAGAGTCAAGAAATGAAAGCTTTGAGAATGAGATTTTCACTCTGCAGCAGAGTGTGCGCTCTTATGAAACTTTGCTGACAGATTAAAACTGCGTGCTGGAGCGAGACTCAAACTCGAGACGTCTGCCTTTCGCGGGCAATCTTTGAGGTTTGCCGATGACAGTGTAATTCTGCCAGAGACGGCAATGGACACCAAAGGGCAGTTGAATTGATTGGTTAGTGTAAATTCTTCGTTTGTGTGGCCATAGTGCCATGTGTGGAACGAAAGGTTGAAACCGATAATGCGATTCAATATAAATACTGACTCAGACAGTGTTTGCATTTCTTTCTTTCATATTCGACCTCAGCCAACGTAAGTCTAACTCACGCTACTAGTTTATACAGTTCCTGACTTTTGTTTCCATTGCTATGTTTGCGGAAAATCTACTTCAACATATAGAAGTTGTGCCAAATGTAACCGACTATTTTTCCTGTAATGATGGATGCTCTCTAACATCCTTTCACCATGGTTAACAAACAACAGTTGGTTTGCAGTTCTCCTTGGAGCTCTGGGTACGGGCCAAAAACAGGCGACTAAAAGAAGAAAATGCGCTTACAGGACTACTCTCCTCTTAATATTGTAATGTCGTCAGCAATTTTGCGCGAAATGCTTGTTTACGAACGGGTGAATATTTTTCTAAAGGCAAACAACTGGACGAGGAATGTTCTGAATACTCTTTCTCGCTCAGTAAATTTATACGGAAAAGTAGAGAGAATTCCGTTTGCATGAAATATTAGAGGAAAGGCGATCGCCTATCTGCCGTCGCGCTTTGCAGACAGTATAATTCAATTGCGACAGCAATTCAATTAAAACCGAAGTAGCGTTCAGAGGAGCAAAAGGAAAGTGAAAAAGATTTCAATTCAATTCAACCGAAACAGGCAAGGTATTAAGGTTTGAAGAGAATTGGGAGCCGGTAAAACGGAAAAAAAGTACTGTGCCAAAAGGAAAAACAAAAGGTGAAGCACAACACGATTTCTGTCGGACATCAAATAAATTAAATATCGGAGTGATGCGACGCAGTGGTTGGCGCTAGCTTCCTCTCCGGCAATTACGGTTCCTCAAAATCGCTTCAGGCGAAAACAGGAGTGTTGTAGCTGTATACGACTCAGCAGACGGGGAGGGAGGGGGAGGGATAGATAGGTAGAGAGAGAGATAGAGAGAGAGACTGTGTGTGTTCTTCGGACACTTTTTGCTGCTAATACTTAGATATTTTTATTTTCCTTCTTTATTAAAAATGTACGGATTAGGACCTTCGTGCATGTGTCTCTTACACTAGACCACATTTACAAGTGTTTTGGCGTGGTTGTGGTTGTGGTGGTGGTGCATTAGAAAATGTGAATTTAATGAAGGGTACATCCGCTTCTATACTCCGCAAGCCACTGTACAGTGGATGGTGGAGGGTACATCGTGATACTGGCGATTTTCTGGACTATTCAATTCGCATATTAAGCGACTGCCTATGTGTTTCTTTACAAACATATCTCTCTTGTCTTATTCTCGTGGTTTCTTGGAGAGGCATATGGTGACGAACAGGAGAATATTGCCCCACAGGATAGAAGGTTGAGAGAAGACGAAGCGCGGAGGGAGAAATTCACGAGTCTGCCCCAGGCAGGGACTTTGGAAAACGAGAAACATCTGATAGGAAGTGAGGGCGCATACTTGTCGTGGGGTACAGGGTGAGTACAAAACCAATGTTTTAATAGATAGAGGTGAGGAACTGTCATCTAAATATAAGAGAAGTCGCTAAGATCTCTGGCAGGTGGACTCCGTTACTGCTGCGCAGTTCAGTTGAGCGTTGAGGTCGAGTAGTAGTACTGGAGGATCTGTGTAAGATGACGAGACAAAGCACAGAAAGTGTATGGAAATTTCGCACGTATCTCGGACAAAAAGCCGAAAATACACTTCCGAGTTGTTCCTTGCACCGTGAGGGAGGACATCCAACAGAATAACTCCTTCAGAGTTCCAGAAGACCGTCGCCAAGTCTTTGCTGACTGAGGGCGCGACTTTGAACTTTTCCTCCGCAGCTGAGCCACAGCTCTGTGCGGTCGACCGGCACTAGGGAAACCGGACAGGACTGCGCGTCCGTGTGGCGAAGATGACAGGCTCCTCGCCCAACGATTCAACGTGCTTTTGATCACTGCCAAGTTTCCATGGACATTCTGCATGCACCTGTAAATATCTACGATGCTGTGGTTTTCCGCCAAAAGAAAACCAACGGAAGCTCTCTGCTTGGAATGCACCTCCGTTACAGACAGACTGGGTGTTTTGTGATGTCCTTAGGTTAGTTAGGTTTAAGTAGTTCTAAATTCTAGGTGACTGATTACCTCAGATGTTAACTCCCATAGTGCCCAGAGCCATTTGAACCATTTGAACCAATCCGTTACAGACAACATTTTAAAGCCTGTGTATAGCTCCACCCCACCTATCGGAAGTTCATGAAACTTTAGCGCCTGAAGCGTGAATGTTCCATGATGTCCTGCAACAAATTTCCTATTTTTTCAACTGACATTAACCGAGAAAAAAAGTGTAGCATTACATATTGAGCGCCACTCGTGTATTATCGCAATAAAGAAACCTGACAGATACTTGAGCTGGAATAAAAAAAAAAATCGGAGTAGCGAGTTAGAAAAGGAGATAACGAATCTAATTTTAATATTTGTACAGTTTTCGCAGTAGAATGTATATGAAATCTAGGAAGAACAAAATACCAATGACGTACACTCCACATAGGGGTCAAACCAGGGGCCGACATGACTACTATAACTCTTTATTTATTGTTTGGGTCCTTCCGACTAGTTCTTGCGCGATGTGGCTCCCTCTAACACAATGGAAGTTGCTCTTTCATGTCTTCAGTACATGTTCTAACAACCTGTCCGTTCTTCTAGTTAGCACAAGAGCCTATTGTGCTTTTTCGGATCCGTCCCACAGTCTAAATGGCAAAAACAGGACTTTTCTCCATCCTGTTTGAGAGCACCAAATAAGCCGACACTTAAAATGCTCGTATAGTGACACACACAAGCTACTACACAGTTCACAGATAACGCAACTTTGCTTCGCAGTGCAGGAGAATTTATAGCTTCCGTGTGGGCCCATCCACGATGAGTCGCGAGACTCGGACCAGGAAAAAAATCTTTCTCTCGTAACGAACGTCGTTTTATCAGCAGACTGCACGCTGAACGTGATAGTAGGTTTTGATTTTGTAGGTTTAGAAATTGCCAGAAAACGACCGACGCAGCCACTTTCCATTAGTACCGATATTTCTGTAGCTATGGTTTCCTAGAAGATATAGCATCCAGTCATTGGGACCTCGTTTGGATATTGATTGCTCTTGTCAGAGGCTTTCCGTATTGAACCTGCCCAAAAAGCTTCCAGAATTGGGCTATAACAGCTGAGCGACAGACAGCTGATACTTACCAAAAGGATGTGAGCCAACTGTGCAAGCGTACATCATACAGTCCTCCTACGAGGAAGACAACGATACAGAGTTGAGTATTGGCGTATACTGACAAACTGGCCGATTAAAAGTGTTGTCTTATCATCCAATTAAGCTGTTCTGCAGCTTCTGTGGTTCTTTGAACAACACTATGGCTGATCCCCGACTTCTTCCCTGAGTAACTACACCACTGCCCAGTCACCTGTGATCTTTATCTCCACGGCTCAGTGCTCTTCATCGTCCTCTCCGTAGTTTCCACATGCCAAGGAACCCAGCAACTAGCATCATGCCTCCTTTGGATTCTTCTTCTCAGGGAATTTCGAGGTGCTCTGAACGGGTATTGAACGCCTACGAAAGATATGTTTGCGACTGACCTCCGGAAATTGAAGAAACGACTATAACGTGTTCGTCGCCAGAAAAAGCAAATGAACTTCTCCTTCTCCATGACAACGCAAGGCCTCACAGGAGTTCGCGCACTCGAGAGCGCCTCGCTAAGCTTCACTGGACTGTCCCTCCTCGTCCACCATACAGCCAGGATCTGGCTCCTTCCGACTTCCATCTGTCTGGACCAATTAAGGACGGACTCGACGGGAATCAGTACGTGAATGATGGGCAGGTTACTGATGCAACAAGACGCTAACTCTGATGTAGATCAGTAGAGTGGTACCGTACGGGCATACATACCCTCCCATTAAGGTGGTTAAAGCTATCGCGTTGAAAGCCATCGCACTGGACGAAGATTATGTTGAAAAATAGGATTTTATAGCCAAATGAGTGGTGATTAATATGGTATACTGGAAACCTGAATAAAACGAACCAGCTCTCAGGAAAAAAAGTGTTGCGTTACCTATTGAAAGCCCCTCGTATTTTAAACGAACATAACTGTTCTTCCTCCTGAGCACCACAGTCATAAATATTTTGATTGTAGGGCAAGTTTTTTCACTTATGCTTTTCCTTTTAAGACCTCTTCTCAGTTCAACAATTAATTTCGCCTTAAAAAGTAAATTGCGAGTGTTTATCTGTACAAAAAACGTGCTACATTACCGCCAAGGAACAGGAACACAATAAATGTAAATGTCGTGTGACTGGGGCCTCCCGTTGGGTAGACCGTTCGCCGGGTGCAAGTCTTTCGATTTGACGCCACTGCAGCGACTTGCGCGTCGATGGGGATGAAATGATGATGATTAGGACAACATAACACCCAGTCGCTGAGCGGAGAAAACCTCCGACCCAGCCGGGAATCGAACGCAGGCAATTAGAACTGTCGATCTGTCGCGCTGACCACTTTCTACCAGGGGCAGACAGGAACACAATAGCTATTGTGTCAACGTGCAGTTACTACTTCAGAATAAAACAGATTACCGGACACGACCAAGATCCATGAACGAAGCAACCAAGAGACGCACAGGATCAGAACTTCGCGGCCTGTGCTCCATACTGGTATCCAGCTTCGGGATCGCAGCCACTGAAATCTTGAGGCAGCGAAACGAGTTGTATCTTTCCAGTGAAGTGAAGAGCGATGGATAGGCCTCGCCCCCAACAAAGCAAGCTGGTTCTGAGATTGCGCTCCCAGCGTGTCCACCCTGCTGGCGCCACACTCAATCAGCAGCCACACACTGCCCCGTGAAGCGTGACGACGCGGCCCGGGCGCCCAGGGTCACGGCCAATAAGAGCAAGCCGTCCGCGGTGAGACCCGAAGCTGCATCCGCCGTACACAACACTGGCAGCCGAACAACGCAGCTCACAAGTGTCGCTGCGAAAAAAGCAGCGTCTCACGTAAACAGGACAATGTGTAACATCAGTTCGCAGCGTACACAAATACTAACAAAGTATTCGCCAAATTGCGTTATCACAATATGAACGTCGTCCGCTATGGACGAGCGGTTCTAGGCGCTTCCGTCTGGAACCGCGCTACCGCTACCGTCGCAGATTCGAATCCTGCCTCGGACATGGTTGTGTGTGCTGTCCTTAAGTTTGTTAGATTTAAGTAGTTCTACGTTCTAGGGGACTGATGACTTCAGATGCTAAGTCCCATAGTGATCAGAGCCATTTGAACAATATGATCTAATAATCGCTATAGTCGAAACACCATACTTTTACGTCAGAATACAAATGAAGAGCTTTCTTGGAAGTACCGCACCCGGTATTTTGTTTGGAGCCTAAATACTGCTGTCTTCTCTAAAAGACGAGAGTAACCTCCACTGCCAATGATACAGCATCTCTGGAACTTTTTTACTTTTGTAATTCCCTTGGTTAGCTCCTACGGTATCATGCTTCGAGTCAACTTGTGGCGGTTTATCTAACCCGTCAAGCATATGCAACTCAGACAAAGGCAATCATTTCAGCGTAGTCACGGGAGCACTGTAGTCGATTCTACCAACAAGTGTGAGTACAGCAGTCCGTCGGCTCACGGGTTAAGCAAGTGTTTATCCCTTGGATACGAGTGGACTTGAAGGGCCCTGCCACAGGCAACGCCGAGTGCATTCGATAACTAGAATGTACTGCGGACCGAAGACTTACAGTGATGCAAACCACTATTTTGCACGGAAACCTAAGGAAGATAATGCATTAATACTGGTCATTAGGTAATACTCGTTAGCAAAGAAAAGTCAGTTTAAAAGAGTTGGAAAATTTGTACCTTCTGATACTTAGAAAGGCACTGCAGGATGGAGAAGAGCGCACTTGGGCGTCCGTGCCTGTGTGTGTGTGTGTGTGTGTGTGTGTGTGTGTGTGTGTGTGTGAGAGAGAGAGAGAGAGAGAGAGAGAGAGAGAGAGAGAGAGAGAGAGAGAGAGAGAGAGAAATGGCTCTGAGTACTATGCTACTTAACTTCTAAAGCCATCAGTCGCCTAGAAGTTAGAAGTAATTTAACCTAACTAACCTAAGGACATCACACACATCCACGCCTGAGGCAGGATTCGAACCTGCGACCGTAGCGGTCGCTCGGCTCCAGACTGTAGCGCCTAGAACGCACGGCCACTCCGGCCGGCAGAGAGAGAGAGAGAGAGAGAGAGAGAGAGAGAGAGAGAGAGATGTGTATGTGGACAATGAGAAGCAACAGTGGTACGTGACGATAAGCTGTATCTATCCAACGGGGGCGGGGGGGTGTCTTTTTCCGATCTCGGAAACCTCGGTGGTAATTCAAACTTCGCAAAGGGCAATGTCACGATCTACATTGCCGGAAAAAAGAATAGTGCACCTGCGAAGACGATGTCGATTTTGATCCGATGAGGGCACATTCCGCCTAGGATACATTAGATGAGCTGATGACGCTTTCAGCGTCGTCCGCCAACAGACAGCGTAGCGGCATAGCTACCAGAGCGCCGTCTGTTTCTGCCCTGTAATAAGGAATGCTGACAGCGAGAATGTCCAGTGTGGTGCAGAGGTGTCGGACGTGCTGGAAACCATGCTTAGTGTACAGAAATGTCAGCCTATGTCTGCAGGTTCTGGTTTGAACAGGCTTCTAACGCAGCTGAATAATGTGAAGGGTTCACGCCATGTTTTCATTTCTAAGTTGAATGCCTGCTCGTGACACACTCCTTTTCTTCTGTACACGAGTTTCTTACAACCTTTAGGTATTGTGTGCGTAGTTATGTATACTACGTCATGTGTCTTGTATTCGTGTGATCTATTTTAATTTTTAAATCATTATTGTGGTAATTATGTATAGAGTGACATACACGACAACAGGCTGCCTAGCATTTTCCGGTGGTATGCCACTGCTACAAGACAACAAAGACGATGCAAAACGGCACTGAAAAACCTTGATGAACTTGCAATGAAAGCTGGCGTGTAGATAGCATACAATAAGAGTAAGGCACTGACAGCAGAGACCAACACTGGAAGATTGGAATGAAGGTCCAATGATGGAGAATGTACGCGGCTTGCGGTAGCTCGAAGAAAACTTAAACAGACAAGCTACGGACGAAAAAGAGCATAATAAACCGGGCCCAGATAATGCACAATCTACGCTATTTCGTAGAAACAATCGATGAAAAGACGAACAAATCGAGCAAAGCAAAATTCGACATTATAATATGCCGACTCCCAGAAGTACGGCGTTATAGACTGGTAAGAGGACTAACTTGGCCAAGCGGGCCTGTAGCACAATGGAGAGGTCACAACGAAATATTTTGGGACCCGTACGAAGGCACAAAAACGAAAAGTTCGAGTGGGAAACGTATGATAACATAGAACCAATCTCTAGCAGAAAACGGAAGGGAAAGCTGAGGTTTGCCGGCTGCCTCGTGAGGATGGACTGTAACACGCTTATCACAAAGCTGTACAGTGCAACATGCTCCACAGGCAACATCTGGATAACAGAAGCAGAGCAGGTTTGGAAAGCAAGTGGAATAAGAGAAAACCTAAATAAGCGATGGAGGAGAAAAAGTGGACGCTCATAGTGGACTGTTGTGATCACACAACGTTTTGAAGATTGTTTTCATGTAGCTGTCTGCGCTGCTGTGTCCCGTACAACCTTCTTCATCTCTGAATAATTATTGTAACCATTAGAACCATATGGTTCCCCACCACACTTCTTCCCCTCCATTACCAAATTAACTCGTACCTCAGCATGTGTCCTATCAGTGTGTATCTAATTTCAGTCAAGGTGCACTGCAAAGTTTTTTTTTTTTTTTTTTTTTTTTTTTTTTAATCTCTTGTTCTTCTCAATAACTCTTTATAAGTTACCGGGTCTTCAGCATCCTTCTTAGCTCCACATTTCAAAAACCTGTATCATCTTACTGCGTGTACTGTCTATCGCTCATGTTTCACTTCCACATAATGCTGCTGTCCAGCAAAATCCTTTTAGAAAATATAACCTGTTATTTAAGTTATAGTTAGGGGGTGTATCCCCATTTTTCAGAGAAGCCCTTCCTGCAAATGCCAATCTACATCTTCTGCGGTCGCCTCTTATTTTGCTCCCCAAATAGCAAATATCGCCTACTATTTTTACAGCTTCATTTCCCTCATCATCAGCACAATGCAATTCGGTTACACTCCGAAATCCTTCTTTTACTTTTTTTGATGTTCATCCCATAACCACTTCACAAAACTCTATTCATTCCGTTAGCTAATCATTCAAGCCCTTTGCCGCCTCTGACAGAACTGTCACGGTATCGTCAAATCCTGATTACTACTTCTTCTCTGTGAACTTCAAATCCTTTTCCAAATTTCTCACAGGTTACTCTTTATTGTTTTCTCTGTGCACTGTCTGAATAAAGAGGTGGTGCTTACGGGAACTAGGATCAGAACTACGATACAAAAACAGACAGGAAGAACGAGACAAAGAAGAAGTTTTGGGAGTAAAGAAAGTATAGTGAAGAAGGCTTGTGGTCCCAAAGATTCGAAACGCATAAATGAACAAAAATTTATGAACCGACTTGGTTGATGATAAAATAGATTTGACAAGACGATTTCCATGGAAACTGGAGAGACTGAAAGTGAAATAAAATCAACTTGGGAATCAGAGTACACTTCTCCGCAGTTACTCACCAGATACAATGTTGGGATGGTTATTATCGCTGAAACAACCGGTTTTCGGTTATATCGGTTTGACCGCATTGATAAAGCCGTTCAAAATAATCGGCTTCTGAAATAACCGACTTTTAGTTTATTACTTCCATTTCCTATAATAAGCGAAGAAATTGAACAAAGATTCAAAAATTTAATTTTGATTCTCTATCTTTCAAGATACACAGAATCAAAATACTAAAGTAAATAGGCAAATAAAAGAAAACAGTCTGTGCTCGTTCGTTGCTTTTCTCAAAAGTTGTTAGTGATAAATACTACAAAAAATAACCTGAATTCTCCTATTGATTTTAATGTTTTTGAAACTCTGCTCAAAAATCATGTTGTAATCGATGGTCACACCAATATTTGGACAGTACGAATAGTTATTGTTAAAGGGCGAAATATGAGATTGACGGACTCTTATTTTTCGGTTTAATTTGTTCGTTTGCAAGGTATACAAGCAGATAAAGACATCCAGAATAAGATTTTCCCTCTGCAGCGGAGTGTGCGCTGATATGAAACTTCTTGGCAGATTAAAACTGTGTGCCGGACCGAGACTCGAACGCGGGACCTTTGGCTTTCGCGGGCAAGTGCTCTAGCATCTGAGCTACCCAAGTACAACTCACGCCCCGTCCTCACAGCTTTAATTCCGCGAGTATCGCGTCTCCTACCTTCCAAACTTTACACAAGCTCTCCTGCGAACCTTGCAGAACTAGCGCTACTGAAAAAGACATTATGTAGACATAGCCACTTTGTGTTTTTATTGTAACTAGGAATGAAAAGTTAAGTTCTCTCTCTATAGTATGTCACGAGTTAGTCGTGGCTCCTCCAGTTTTTAATCTTTTAAACCAAATGGAGCATTGTGCTTCATTGATATTGATCTTGGTAAAATCCTTATAGACTAGAGATGGTGCCGTTCTGTAATACAGCCGGTGTCGGACGACGACAGTGAGAAACTACCATGTTGAACAGATAGGGCAAGTGTTGCAGGCTGCATGTACATGCGTTCCATTCAGTAGACCACGCCACATGGTAACAGGCACATTACTGTCTCAGCAATACTTACGTCATGTGTTTGTTGCTCGTTTCTGTCGGCACTGTTATTAAAATGGCAGTGATCACTTTTCCCATTTTCTATAATAACGCAATATTTAAAAGCAATGCAAATTTTACGAAAAAAAGTCACTCGTTCTTTGAGAAAGGTTTATTTAAGAACGAAAAGTTTTAGCAATGCTGCTATGGCTATCTGATATTTTCGTTGTTTTATCCGTTTATTAGTAAAAAATAAAAACACTCAAACTAATACCTAAAAATACCGGTTACTCAGAACAGTTTTGCTTTCCCCGTCGCTAGCACAGTGCAGTGTACAGTGGATGGCGAGCAGCGTCGGGTCCCCACGGCCACGGCGCGGCGCGGCGCTGCATTCCGAAGCGGCGCGGCGCTGCCAGCCACCGGCGGCCGCACGCCCGTCGCATAGCAACGAGGGCCAGGCCGCCGCGTCTACACGCGTACGTCTGCTCAGGCTGCGGGGTCTCTGTTCCTACCCTATACTCGCCACAGTGGTCGGGGACCTACTGCACGAGAAATGTTTCACGATCCAACTCACTCGCACAAGAAATAGCAAGGATTGCCATCTCAGCGAATGGCAGAAAAATCAAGGATGACATTTAAATCACTTCAGGTTTCCTTTTTGCGAAGAACTGTTTGAAAGAGTATTAAATGAAGATGTTCCATTGGAATGTAAAATATTTTACATATGACCGGTGCATAAGAAGGGATCACGTAATAACCCAAATAATTACAAGGGTCTGGCAGTGGTCCCTTTCGTTGAAGACTGTACTCGTTGAATACTGTACTCGTTGAATACTGTACCGAGAGATCTGGTATAGAAAGAAATGTCTCAGAAGCAGCAACTAGGGCAAGCAGGATTCCGAGCAGGAAGATCGGTAATTCACAACATCTTCACAATAAAACTAAGGTTGGATTGGAGATATAAGTTGCACTGATTAATCTAGGGAAAGCACTCCGTCGTCAGGCCACAAGTGGCCTACCGGGACCATCCGACCGCCGTGTCATCCTCAGTGGAGGATGCGGATAGGAGGGGCGTGGGGTCAGCACACGGCAACACCGGTCGTTATGGAGATATTCTTGACCGAAGCCGCTGCTATTCGGTCGAGTAGCTCCTCAGTTGGCATCACGAGGCTGAGTGCACCCCGAAAAATGACAACAGCGCATGGCGGCCTGGATGGTCATCCATCCAAGTGCCGACCACGCCCGACAGCGCTAAACTTCGGTGATCTCACGGGAACCGGTGTATCCACTGCGGCAAGGCCGTTGCCTAATCTAGAGAAAGCATATGATAATATACCCACCAACAGACTGTGGAAACGGTTGAAAGAAACGACGAAAGACTGCTAAAGGCTGTTATAAGATTACATGAAAGTAATACAGCAAGAGTGAGGAGAATTCGAGGTGAACAAGGATTTGCAGCTGGGATGTGGCTTGTCAGTGACCCTCTTTAAGCTGTGTCTAGGAGCAATGCTGAAGACGTGACACACAAAGTGCCAGGTTATGGGACTGACAGAAGAGGACAGCGAAATACCGGATGACATTTATTGAACTGTTGTTGTTGTCTTCAGTCCTGAGACTGGTTTGATGCAGCTCTCCCTCTACGATTTTTACCTTCGACGCTGCCCTCCAATGCTAAATTTGTGATCCCTTGATGCCTCAGGACATGTCCTACCAACCGATCCCTTCTTCTGGTCAAGTTGTGCCACAAACTTCTCTTCTCCCCAATCCTATTCAATACCTCCTCATTAGTTACGTGATCTATCCACCTTATCTTCAGCATTCTTCTGTAGCACTACATTTCGAAAGCTTCTATTCTCTTCTTGTCATACAAATACTTTCAGAAATGACTTCCTGACACTTTAAATTTCTACTCGATGTTAACATATTTCTCTTCTTCAGAAACGCTCTCCTTGCCATTGCCAGTCTACATTGTATATCCTCTCTACTTCGACCATCATCAGTTATTTTGTTCCCCAAATAGCAAAACTCCTTTACTACTTTAAGTGTCTCATTTCCTAATCTAATTCCCTCAGCATCACCCGATTTAATTAGACTACATTCCATTATCCTCGTTTTGCTTTTGTTGATGTTCATCTTATACCCTCCTTTCAAGACACTATCCATTCCGTTCAACTGCTCTTCCAAGTCCTTTGCTGTCTCTGACAGAATTACAATGTCATCGGCGAACCTTAAAGTTTTTATTTCTTCTCCGTGGATTTTAATACCTACTCAAAATTTTTCTTCAGTTTCCTTCACTGCTTGCTCAATATACAGATTGAATACCATCGGGGAGAGGCTACAACCCTGTGTTACTCCCTTCCTAACAACTGCTTCCCTTTCATGTCCCCCGACTCTTATAACTGCCATGTGGTTTCTGTACAAATTGTAAATAGCCTTTCGCTCCCTGTATTTTACCCCTGCCACCTTCATAATTTGAAAGAGAGTATTCCAGTCAACATTGTCAAAAGCTTTCTCTAAGTCTACAAATGCTAGAAACGTAGGTTTGCCTTTTCTTAATCTTTCTTCTAAGATTGCCTCACGGGTTCCAACATTTCTACGGAATCCAAACTGATCCTCCCCGAGGTCCGCATCTACCAGTTTTTCCATTCGTCGAACTATATGCAATAAAATCGTGATAACGTCTGAACGGTTTGCGTTAGGGACAGCACTGCACGGTTGGCCGCGGGGCATGATGGTAATTAGTACGCGCATGCGCTGTCCCTTTGTCGTCGCCCATTGTCACGTGAAAGTGTCACGGTGCAGCGTGCCGGAGCGTATGACGCTGCAAAGGCCTACTATGCGAGCAAAACCAGCCCAACTGCGCCTCAAAGGAACTTTGCGACTGAGTTCACGTTGAAGATAACCGATCCAAGTGTGCTAGCAATCAAGAATTTGATTCTCAAGTTTGAAAGAATGAGTACTGCTCGTTATGACAGTGTCGACAATGCCGGTCCTCCAAAAAAGGGTTAAAACGCCTGAAAACATCGAGAATAACCTGCTGTGTTTCAAACCAGCCCCACGAAATCGATCAGATGAGTTGTACAACAGGTGAGAATCAACCGGGAGTGGCGCAGTGGTTAGCGCACTGGACTCGCATTCGCGAGGACGACGGTTCAATCCCGTGTCAGGTCATTCTGATTTAGGTTTTCCATGATTTCCCAAAATCGCTTCAGGCAAATACCAGGATGATTCTTTGACATGGCACGGCTGACTTCCTTCCACAACCTTCCCTAATGTGATATTGAGACAGATGGCCGCGCTGTTTGGTCTCTTTTTCCAGATCAACCAAAGCCAACTCAACCGGGAGCCACTGCGACAATTTTTTGTTGAGGACATGTATCTCTTCCCTTGCAAAAGTTAAACCCATCAGACATTAAGCCCCAGAGCCACGGAACAGCGCTTGTGTTTCGCCAACACTGTTTTCCATAGAATTGACGCACAGGATTTTGATGTGAACGTGATTTGGTTTAGTGGTGGTGGTGGTGGTCAGTGTTTAACGTCCCGTCGACAACGAGGTCATTAGAGACGGAGCGCAAGCTCGAGTTAGGGAAGGATTGGGAAGAAAATCGGCCGTGCCCTTTCGAAGGAGCCATCCCGGCATTTGCCTGAAACGATTTAGGGAAATCACGGAAAACCTAAATTAGGATGGCCGGAGACGGGATTGAACCGTCGGCCTCCCGAATGCGAGTCCAGTGTGCTAACCACTGCGCCACCTCGCTCGGTTTTGGTTTAGTGACGAAGCCCACTTTCATTTTGATGGGTTGGTCAATAAGCTAAATTGGCGCATTTGGGGGTCTGAGAATCCGCATTTTTGCGGTAGAGAAGTCTCTTCACCCTAACAGGTGACTGTGTGGTGTGTAGTCTCCAGTCAGGGAATAATCGGTGCGATATTCCTTGACGGCACGGTGACTACCGAACGGTACGTGAACGTTTTGATTTCATCACTATTATCAAAAGTGACCCTAATTTCAACGAGATGTGGTTCATGCAAGATGGAGCACGACAGCATCGAAGTAGGAGAGTGTTTGACGTCCTAGAGGAACACTTTGGGGACCGCATTCTGGCTCTGGGGTACCCAGAGGCCACTGGCATGGACCTCGGTGTGCACTCAATATGAAAATTGTAATACGTAAATTAAATACAAGCATTTCTGAAAAAGAGTATTTCTTTTAATCGAATATAATATTGTTAGGAAGTGTTTTCTGAAGGTATTTGTCTGGAGCGTAGCCTTGACGGAAAGTTCAAATGGTTCAAATGGCTCTGAGTGCTATGGGACTCAACTGCTGTGGTCATTAGTCCCCTAGAACTTAGAACTACTTAAACCTAACTAACCTAAGGACATCACACACATCCATGCCCGAGGCAGGATTCGAACCTTCGACCGTAGCAGTCGCACGGTTCCGGACTGCGCGCCTAGAGCCGCGAGACCACCGCGGCCGGCTTGACGGAAAGTGAAACTTGGACGATAAACGGTTTAGACAATAAGAGAAGAGAAGAGAAGAGAAGTTTTCGAAACGTGTTGTTACAGAATAATGGTGAAAATAAGATGGACAGATCCAATAACTAATGATGAGGTACTGAATGGAACTGGATAAAAGGAAATCATTAAAGGACTTCTGGAATCCAGTTGCAGCAGTGCTGTACATAAATAAATACAGCAAACAAGTTTACAAATGGTTCAAATGGCTCTGAGCACTATGGGACTCAACTGCTGTGGTCATCAGTCCCCTAGAACTTAGAACTACTTAAACCTAACTAACCTAAGGACATCACACACATCCATGCCCGAGGCAGGATTCGAACCTTCGACCGTAGCAGTCGCACGGTTCCGGACTGCGCGCCTAGAACCGCGAGACCACCGCGGCCGGCAAACAAGTTTACAATAAAGCAGAAAACCTTACATAAACGAATCGCAAAAGAATGGTAGAATTTAATGGTCATGTCAAACAAACCGGCGGTAACACGCCGGCTGAGGTGGCATGGTAGACAGAGTCATGGAGAACCTGCAGAAAATGAAAGGAAGGGAAAGGTCGACCGTTGGACCGCGGCAACTGGTGGAGAACTGTTGACGAAGCCAAGGTTCACAATGAAAAGTAGACAGACAGATGAAGAATAAGAACTTTTTCAAGATAAAATCCAAAAGCACCGTGTGCTTGTTTCCAAGCACTAAACATTAGAAATCAAGCTCGAAGAAGGTTCCGAGAGAGATGTCATCCTAGTGGCAAACGGCATAACTCGAAACGAAAGATCGAAAACAGGACGCGGTTCCCAATCGGTAGGGGAGTGCAAACAGACTCACTCAAAATGCATAAAGGAATTTTGGGCGCAGAGGAAAGCGAAACTCTCTGCCAAATGGAACAATGTGCTTGTCGGAAGGTGAACATACTAGAAGGAAGGCGTACCGTATTCACTTTTCTCTAGCAATGCAGAATGTAAATAATCACAAAACCGATGTAGCAATACAAAATGTAAAGAATCACAAAATCGATTAATAATGTTGGGATGCACGCACCACTACAAAGCGATGTGGTGGCACACCCTCTGCAAGTGTGCAAGTAAAGCAGAACCTTGAGCACACTGACAAACAAATGACGTAAAGATGGCTGACATGCCCCCAACACAATCATACCCTCGCATCGACGTACGCAACATTTGCCCTCGGTAGCCTACGTCCGGGCTTGCACTTGCCATCTGAACTGCTCGGATTAGTTTCGCATTTCTTTTACTGACTTGTTTATTGCTCGATCTTATGTGTCTTTCTCGTAAGTCTTGTGACCACAAGAAATCGCCACCTATATACTGGGGATAACATTCAATTACGCATTCACAATGCAGCCCAGAGGAGAACGCAGTGTGTCCACTCGTAAGCGGGACAACGCGGTTTGTGAACACAGTTCAGACTGTCAACGTTTCGTAGCATCGTTTCAGGGTTACACTGCGCGCGCGCAGTCACTATACAGCGTGTACGGCTGATACACCGACAAGCTGCCCGCAGAACTGGCGTACAACAGAGCGTCGTCATTCGAACATTCAGCCACTATCGTGAGACACAAAACATTGCAGATCTGCTCTGTTGTCATCTCTTGCTATCAACAACATCACTTGCGACAGTTACCTTGATTTGCAGGCATCACTAGTGAATGCTACAGAACTGCGCGCCGCCTTTTTGGAGACAACTGGCAGGGGTATATAAAATCTTACAATACGCTTCTGTCTCCACTCTGGCCGTCCATTACGAACAGCAGTACCCCTCCGCACCGCTGTGCGGGAATAACATAAGCAGAGAAACTCCAGGAGTGGAACCTGGACCTCCGCGAGTGCAGGATTCGCCTTACCTCTGATGATCGTTTTAGACTACTTCCTCGAAAATGCGTTACGGTTGAAGCTGCAGTTCAGATTCACGAGAATCGTGCAATAAATAATGCCACAACTTCTTTTACAGCCGTTAATATGTACAGAAAAACGTCCTTTTAAGTGCTTCAAATTTCAAGTTTCTTCTGCACGTATGCGAAGTTTTGCACGATGCCTGCGAATGGCAGAGGCGTAGTGAACCGTCAGTATAGCGTCTCCACAAGAAACGTGTTATAAGCAACGTGGCGTCACTGAGTTGCCGTGGTGAAGATCCATGTACGCCTGTACGCAGCGAATGGTAATGATGCAGTTGACAGGGGCCCTGTTGATAAGTTCAGAACTGAGGTCCACGGTAAGACACGTTCGGGACGCCTATCGCAGTCATTCCTTCCCACACGGTGAACGGCGCGGATGCCATCATTCTTGCAGACCGGCGCACCACAACTCGACAAATGTCTCTGCAGCTACCGGTGAGCAATAGAATGATTCAGACTCTTGGATCTTAAAAGGTGTACTCGAGACGTCCCCTCCATTGCCTACAACAGACTGCAAGAATCAAAGGAAAGACTCTGAATTTGAACTTTGGAGCAGTTTGAGGCCAATAGAGAGGCGTTTTTGTCACGGACCGTTACAGATGACCAAACCTGGGTGCAGCACTTTGAACCAGAAACAAGACGGAAGTCACTGGTGTGGCACCCCTCCAACAGTCACGAAGAAAGAAGAAATTCGAGCCAACTCCTTCTGCTAGGAATGGCGGTTATCGCTGAAGCAACCGGATTACCGTTGTGTCTGTTTCCTTCCACGTCAGTTTAACCTGACTGTTAAAACTGCGCAAGATAACCGGTTTCTAAAATAACTGATTTATGGCTTTTACTCCTTTTATTTCCTGTAATAAACGTAGAAATAGAACACAGACTGAAAAATTTTGACTCTCTCAGTTTGAAGATAAACAGAATCAAAATAGTAAATTAAATAGGTAAATAAAAGCAAACTGTTTTCGTCCACCATCAGCTGCTTTTCTAGAGAAGTTGTTAAGTGGTTGAATACTACAAAAACACCACTATTCTCCCGTTAATTCTAATTTTATGAAACTCTGCTCAAAATCGTGTTGTAATCGGGCATCATACCAAAATTTGGGCATTACGAATAGTCAGCGCTAAAGGGTGAAAACTGAGGTTACAGAACTCTAATTGTCGTGCTAAGATGTCCATTTTAAGGGCTACCACATCACACAACATTACAGGCCCTTTTGGGAGTCTGTGTGCTCACGGGCGCTTTCAGACAGACGAACGTGCGGGGAGCCGGCGGACTGTGAGCACGCCAGACTTGGAGGAGCGGGTCCTACAGGGTACTGAGACGAACCCTGGTACAGGCTCCAGGCAGCTGCCCCGCGGATTTTCCCCTACGGGAAGGATTTTGTCGACGCTTTTTGCACCGGAACGTGCGAAAGAGTGCAGCAGTCAACGATGCGATGGTGGAACTGTGGCATTCCATCCTATTGTAGCCACTCTGAACATCTGTTGTGACGTGGATGTGATGCCGCTCTGTACTGTGTTGCGGGGCGATCTGATGTCGTTGCACGCACACCGACTATTTCCGCACACGTGTTCACAGGACATTTTTTCCTCAATTTCCAGTCAGTAATCCGTCCCTGCAATTTTTCGGTTTTATTAATGTTCATCTTGTATGTGCCGAACAAACTCAATATCCATTCCGATACGTTCGGTCTGAAAACAATGAAGAAGTGATCCAACACGACAATGTGCGCTGGCAAACCAACTCTCCGAAAGCGGGACCACATCGCCAAATTGGGTTGGACATTCCACGCGAGAGCCGAGACCTGCCACCCTCAGACCTCCATCTGTTTCGGCCATTCCATTCACACATTCTCTAAGTGGAACACACTTTCAAGATGATGACAGTGTAATTAATGCACTGAAAACACGGCTACTAGCACGGGGCGAGATCCATTACAATAGGGTATACAACGCTGGCGTGGAGACTAGCAAGACACTACATGTGAAAGAAATCTTTATCGACACTGCCATCATATTCTAATTCCTGAATCGCTGAGTTCCGAGAAAAACCAGATGGAGCATTGTTTACTGGACGACACTGGTGTCTAAAATCTGATAGCCATAGCCGATAATTCACATGTGTTACAGTTATACCGTTATTACGGAGTAGAGCTTGTCAGCGGGTCCGTTTACCAAGCGAGCGAATCTGAGTTTGCGAGCAGTGTGCTGTCTATCAGTTATATTTGTTACTGTCGTGGCAGATGGCGAGCAAACGAAGGATGTATTGGCAGTAGCAGTGTGGTCGCCTGACACAGGAGCACCGCCCAACAGTGGCTGCGACATAACGACCTGTGCGCTTCGAATAAGTGTCAATAAGTGGAAGCAAAAATGACAGCACTCTCGAAAATGAGACAGCAACACTGTACGATGTGGGCTACTTTACCTTTTACAGAGGAGATAGAGAACATCCAAACAAGAGCGGCGCGTTTCGTCACAGGATTACTTGTTAGGTGTAATAGCGTTACGGAGATGTTTAGCAAACTCAAATGGCAGACTCTGTGAGAGAGGCGCTCTGCATCGCGGTGTAGCTTGCTCGCCAGGTTTCGAGAGGGTGCGTTTCTGGATGAGGTATCGAATATATTGCTTCCCCCAACTTATACGAATGTAAAATTAGAGAGATTAGAGCGCGCACGGAGGCTTTTCGGCAGTCGTTCTTCACGCGAAGCATACGCAACTGGAACAGGAAAGGGAAGTAATGACAGTGGCACGTAAAGTGCGCTCCGCCACACACCGTTGGGTGGCTTGCGCAGTATAAATGTAGATGTAGATGTACCTGCCACAAAAGCAGCATTTCTCTAATAAAACCATTCTAAATCATTAAATACACAGGGCCTGACAAGAAAACCATCAGAAGGCATCGACGGAAGCCAATGTACCTTCGTACACATACACATCATCCGTCGATATGTAAATGATTATAGAGTTGCAAGTCACTGTGACAAATAGGACATCCACCAGAGTGCGGCAGCCTTTTCCGTGTTTAGTATTGTAACAAAGCCTGATACTGTACATATGTGGCGTGAACAGTGTCAGTTATTAAGCTATCACACTGGAGGACACACAAATGCAGCATATGAGTGTGAGACAGCGTTATTAACACCTGACAGAGTTTCAACGGGACGTCACTGTGGGCCTACATTTGGCCAGCTGGTCGAATCGTGCATTTCCAGATTTGTGTGGCGTTCGGATGTGGTATGGTCCAATGGACGGCATGGGAACGTGTCAGGCATACTCTTGTCAAGGTTTTGGCCGACCAAGTGTGACCAGCACGAGGGAGAATCAGTGTATTGTGCATCAAGCACATCGTAGCCTCTTCACATCTGCTCCTGACATCCCATAACCAGTACTGGACACCCTGGAATATGCTGCGCCATCCTGCGCCATTCGCTGGAGACTAGCAGCAGCTGGACTAGGGAATCACTGTCCCATGTGTAGGCTGTCGTTCCACAAGCTGTCTTTGGAGCAATGCCCTGACCAGGATGCGTGGTTTGGTGATGAATGGCGTTGCACTGTGTTGTGTGGCATTGCGTATCAGTACCACCCCACGGGCGTCACAGTTGACAGTGGAATTGCAAGTTTCCATCTAACGCCCACAGATCGCGCGGGGTCCGGCGGGCCAATGGTGCGCACCCGCTGAGCCACGCCCCCAAAGGCCCTGGACTACGAGCGCCGGCGGCAGCGACGCAGCCCACTTGCACTTAGGCCTCATCGCTATGACACCGTCGTTCGTGCTTAGTACAGTCAGTCTCATCCTAGTTACTATTCTATGTGCTTGACTCTAATTCTTGCTGCATTATTTGTAATGAGTCTTCAGTTACACTATGTTTGTTGTGATAACTTGTTCACAAATCATTTCTGATCTTGTATAGCTCAGCTGCTACATCCATCTGTAGCTCACCTCTCTTTACATTTGTGTAGTTTGGACAAGAAGAGAATAGAAGCTTTCGAAATGTGGTGCTACAGAAAATGCTGAAGATTAGATGGGTAGATCACATAACTAATGAGGAAGTATTCAAAAAATGGCTCTGAGCACTATGGGACTCAACTGCTGTGGTCATTAGTCCCCTAGAACTTAGAGCTACTTAAACCTAACTAACCTAAGGACATCCATGCCCGAGGCAGGATTCGAACCTGCGACCGTAGCAGTCCCACGGTTCCGGACTGCGCGGCCGGCTGAGGAAGTATTGAATAGGATTGGAGAGAGGAGAAGTTTGTGGCACAACTTGACCAGAAGAAGGGATCGGTTGGTAGGACATGTTCTGAGGCATCAAGGGATCACCAATTTAGTATTGGAGGGTAGCGTGGAGGGTAAAAATCATAGAGGGAGACCAAGAGATGAATACACTAAGCAAATTCAGGAGGATGTAGGTTACAGTAGGTACAGGGAGACGAAGAAGCTTGCACAGGATAGATTAGCATGGAGAGCTGCATCAAACCAGTCTCAGGACTGAAGACCACAACAACAACAACAACAATGAAGTCCTACACAAAATGTTGAGCGAGGAATCGAGGTTCAGTACTACCCTATATGACCACCGTCGGGGAGTGTAGCGGCGACCCAGGAAGATGCCTCACTTTTCCCATCTTTTGAAGAGGTACTGCGACGTTACTCGTGGCGTAACGGTGTTGGAAGCTGTCGTGTAAGACTTGATGTCACGGCAGGTAGTGAGTGAGTGAGGAAAGTCTGACTACACAATGGAACGCCACGGACACCCCGCGCCCTCCTGCGCTCGTACATTCACGCGACAGTATCGTGGTACCAGCAGCACTGCCAGTAGGGTGAGCGTATCGCAGCCTATCGCGGCGGCTCGGCGCAGCTCACGTCACGCACACAGACTGGAGAGGCCGGCAAGGCCGCGCCAAGGCCGCGGCGCGACCTCTTCGCTCACCAGCAGCCACCACTCTCGCCTACAGCCACGCAACAACTACCAGCGCTCTCTACAAAGGCACACGCACAGTGGCTTCTTGTCAACACTCTGCTCACTGATCTGAAGCAGACCACTGCCATTTCCTGTCATGTGTCAACCTCTGAGTCTGAGAACTGCACCTGTACCCCGCATACTCGATTATTTAAACAGGGTGTTCGGAAATTCCCGTTACAAACTTGTACCGGAGAGTGAGTACATAATATTTTGAATACGAACCTATGTTCCCCGTCATAGATCCGGGTCGTCCTCCCCCCTCCCCCCCATCTGCCACTGTGTCACCTGTATAGTGCTCTTATAAGTGGGTGTTCATTCTTGTGCGTCCCCTGTCAGTGTTGCGAACAGCTGCTAGTTATGTTTTTTATCTCGAGCGAGCAGAAACCAGACTGTCGCCGTGTTTTTTAATTGTGCCTTCTTCTTCCGCATCGTCACCGCAGTGTTTTTATATTTTAAATTCCGCACCTTACTGCCATTTTACAGTTTTTTTACAATGTCACCGTTTTATCGCCTGTTTTTCTTGTTTGTTTCTACTCTCACTATGTTTTTTGACTTTTCTGTAGGCTGTAGAACAGCTGCCAGCCCGGCCCCCCTCTGGGAGGTGGGAAATTGAAATCGAATTAAGAAGAAAAAAAAACCTAAGTTCGGAAACTTCTTGTTTCCGTGCTAAAGCCCATCGAAAACGTGTTTTTGCTAGGTAGGTATGCAACAGGTTAGTCATGGTGGGCGATGGTCACGTTCCATCAGCTGATGTCATTTGACGTCTATCCTACCGCTCTGATCTGGTTCGAGCCTCATTCACGTGTCTGTGAGTGTTAGAGCAACATGGTTGGGTACACGTTTTCAGAATTCACCGACATGATCCTCCTGAATGGCGAAACACACTGTAACAGAACAGCTGCTCGTCGCCTTTATCGAAATCGTTGTCCGCAACGTCCGACTCCATCGCACAGCCTTTTCGCAGCTACTATACACCAGCTTCGAGAAAAGGTACCTTCATCATCAGCAGGCGTGACTGTGGTGCTCGGAGACACCGCACAGTCGAATTGGAAGAGGCCGTACTGCATCCGGTTAATGAGAACCAGTTAACTACATGAGCAATGTCTTTGGGTGTTAATGAGTCGAGCCGCAAAATAAATCATGTACTGCATCATGCCTCATCAAGTGCTTGTAAAAGCGGTCGCATTGCCAACGTGTTTTCAAACGGTAAACAGTTTCAAAAAACTGTAGAAACAGAACCATTGGTCAGACTGTCGAAAAATTGGAACAGCATATTATTGGCGCTGGGGGAAACGTCATCGAGAAAAAAATTAAGGAAAATGTGACCAACACATGGCGCTGCATGCGTCACAGTATGCGCCCCAACGGACGTGCTCCACATAGCTGTTCCTCAGTTTGCGTCCGATACGCCCAACATGACTGTATCCAAGAAGGATCGCGCACCGCTGGTAAGGCTCTTTTACAGGAACTGTGATTGCGCGCCAGTAGACAGGCAGAAGCTACGGACACTCAAGGGTATGAAAAAAGACATTGGACCGATGTCTGCTAAGAGTCTGCATAAAATGATTATAAAATTCGAAGAGACAGGTTTTTTTGAAGTGCAACGTGACACAGGGAGGAAAGCAACTGATCCGACGTCTGCTGAAGATGTCGCCACAGCATGGAAGGTGGCGTCGAGTGGCGGTGTACAAACATGTAATGCACGGGGAAATGCCCGAACGTTGCAAATTCCTACAACCACGGTGTATAAAATCCTGCGAAACATCGTGCACTGCTATCCATAGAAAATCAAACATGTTCAAGTCATGCTCTCTGCTGACCTCCCAGCAAGACGAACGCTAGCTCGAATTTCTTGCTCGCATGGAAGTGGGAAACCAATGTCCGTGGAATATTCTGTGGACACGAAGTCCCTTTCAGTCTCAAAGCACATGTCAATACGCACATCAAGTGGTACCACTCCAATCTGCTAATGTGACTACGTGGTGCGGGTTGACGGCATCTTTTATAACGCGGCCGTATTCTTTCGAGGAAATGAGTCCTGCGGGTCCTGTTACCTGAACGTCACTCCAGCCCTTCAACAGTGTGGATGTGTGAGTAGGATCATTTTTATTCAAGATGGCGCTCCTCCACACACTGCACAACCAGTGAAACGGCTGCTGGAGAGGTGTATGGGAAATGACAGAATTACCAGCCGTTATTGCCCTACAGCCTGGCCGTCTGGATCACCTGATCATAATCCAGGTGACTTCTGGCTCTCGGGTTATCTGAAAGACGTTGCGTTCAGTGCTCCATTTACGAGTGTAAAGTAGCTAAATTGAAGACACGCATTGCGCAACGGATTCTGGACGTGACCACCCCCAGACATTCCGATCTGTTGTGGAACATGCTGTTTCTCGATTTCAACTTCTGGCAGAAAACGGTGGACAGCATATTGAACGTATCATGCACAAGTCTCACTACAGTTCCTTTTTATGCGTTTTTTGCCCCAGGACAATTAAAAACCCATTTTTCCCATCCGATATCCTTTGCGTGATGGCTGGGGTTACCTAGCTAACAGTGTCACCGCTATTGACTGCCAAACTTTGTCCAGTCATCCTCATTAAAGAGTGCAACTCAAACCATAGCATTACATTGAAATGAACACCCTTAGCTGCAAACAGGCGTTGACATACGTCAACGGGGACAGATGAAAATGTGTGCCCCGACCGGGACTCGAACCCGGGATCTCCTGTTTACATGGCAGATGCTCTATCCATCTAAGCCACCGAGGACACAGAGGATAGCGTGACTGCAGGGATTTATCTCTGGCACGCCTCCCGCGAAACCCACATTCTCAACGTATTCTCCCGCTCTACATTCGTAGTGTCCCTGCCCATTATACTCATTACTCGCGGTGCGTTGCCGATTCCCGTAAACCATAGCGTCGTATTGCGATTCATCCGTTATTTATAGCCGACCCCATTTACGTTAAGATGCAAACAGCGCCATTTACTGGTAATTTTTTTGTGAAATTTTGTCTTGTTCCATTACGTTTCCTCCTCCGTCAACAATATGCTGTTCAAATTTGACGTCATTCGGAGCTGTAGTTCTCTTTCTAGCCCGTTTTCAAACTGGAACTTTAATTACGGACATCCTGTAAAGCTTCCATATTCCATAACATATGGTTGAGCCGGGAGTGGAACACGGTTGTAGCCTATCCCTGATGTTACTCAGTCTGTAGAAAAGCAAGCAGTAAAGGGAAGCAAGTGGAAATTTGGAAAGGGAATTAAAGCTCTCGAAGAACAAATGAAAACTTTAAGGTTTGCCGATGGGACTGAAATTCTTTAATGGACGCTAAAGGACCTACGAGGGTAGCTAAACGGAACGAATACGTTGCTGAAAACATGTTATAAGATGAATGTCAACAAAATAAAAACAAGGATAAATGAATGCAGTAGAATTAAATCAGACGATGCCGACTGAATAGGTTCGGAAACGAGACACTTAGAGTAGTAGACGCGTTCTGTTATTTGGGCAGAAAAATAAGTGATGATTGCCGAAGTAAAGAGGTATAAAATGCAGAATCGCTGTAGTGAGAAAACCTGTTCTTTTCTTTGTGATCGGCCCGCAGTGTGTATGAAGTCGAAGAACGACATATTACATAAATTCTTCCACGTTTCTGCTGCTTGTTTATTGGGACTTTATTAACTCATTATATGTCTATCATGACTAGCTCGTTCGGCGTGTTTGCCATTTTCAAGTGGTCGCATACAATGATCAGCCAGAACATTCTGACCACCTACCAACCAGCCAGTATGTCCACTTTTGGCACAGGTAACGGAGCCGCGTCTTGGCATGGAAGCAGAGCCCTTAGTAGGTCGCTGGAGGGAGCTGACATCATATCTGCACACACAAATCAAATCACCTAATTCTCGTAAATTCCGGGAGGAGGAGGGGGGGGGGGGGGGTCGATAAGCTCTGACACCACATTCAACACCATGCCACAAGTGTTCGAGTGGGTTCAGATCTGGCAAGCGAGAGGTCCAGCGCTTCAATTTGAGGTAGCCACTGTGTTGATCGAACCATTCCTTCACACTCCTGACCCTGTGACACGGCGCATTACCTTGCTGAAAAATGCCACTGTCGTCGGGAAAAATGATCTTCATGAAGCAGTGTACGTGATCTGCAACCAGTGTACGATACTCCTTGGCCGTCAAGGTGCCTTGCACGAGCTACACTGGACCCATGGATGTCCACGTGAATTTTTCCCCAGAGCATAATTGGGCTGTCGCCAAACTGTCTGCATCCCGCAGTACAGGCGTCAAGGATCTGTTCTCCTGGAAGACGACAGATTTGCATCTTCCTATCGGCATGATGAAGATGGTATCGGGATTCATGAGACCTTGCAACTGTCTGCCACAACGCCAACGGTCAGTGCCGATGGTTACGTGCCATTTCAGTCGTAGCTGCCGGTGTCATGAAGTTAACATTTGCACGTGCATGGGTCGTCGGCTGCGGAGATCCATCTTTAGGAATAATCGATACACTGTGAGTTCAAACACACTTGTACTCTGTCCACCATATGAGTCTGATGTTAGTTCCGCCACAGTCCGCTGCGTGCCTTGTTTTACCAGTCCGTCCAGCTTACGACGTCCGATGTCTGTAATGAGAGGTGACCGTCCAGTCCCACGACGCCTGGATGCGGTTTCACCTTGGTTTCGCCACGTGTTGAAGGCACTCACCACAGCACTCGTCGAACAGCTGACAAGTCGTGCAGTTTCCGAAATGATCGCGCCGAGAGTCCGGGCCGTCAGAATCTGTCTTCTGTCAAACTCTGATAGATCGCGCGTCTTTTCCATTCTACACACGGACAGCACGCTTACTGGTTCGTTAAGCACCGTGCGTGTGTCTGACTAGCGGTTATTCCTCGCCAGGTGACGCTGCTATCACCTCGACGGGCTTATATCGATACTACATCGGTGGTCATAATGTTCTGACTGATGACTAAATATTAGTAGTCACTTAGTTTACGTCTCAGACGTTATGACGTATAATATAAATTGTATTCTGGAGTGACCTGCTGATGATCTCACCTTTGTCATTGATCACGTTTATAATAATATTTATACAATGTATCAGTTATGTATGTATCATTACCGTCGGTGTAGCGGTGGGCTAATGCTTGCAGGCAGCGATCGTCAGCAGGCGTTGTTGTCCGCCGTGGATCCCTACGAGGCACATTGTCGCTCACTTGTCTCCCACAGCAGCGGCCGAATCCTCAAATGACCTCATTCTGCTTTACGCCTATTCACTGGACAACATTCCATGCTGCTAATTCTTGTCGCAAGTGACATCGCGCGCGCAGTTTAAGCTCGAAACGACTCTTCGAGGCATTAGTGACAGAATTAACAGCGTAGACAAAGTGCTTGACTCAAGACTGTAGTGAAATGCACTGATGACGTTAGTTTACTTTCACCTCCCTCTTATTATCGTCATTACACATGTCGCACGTCATATACACATATATAAAATTATTGGAATAAATTTTGGAAAATACTGAAATTGAAACAAGGGTGAGACTAGGTGTTCCATTCCCTGCATTACTTTCCAACTGTGAATTCGGAAACATAATCCAGAAGCAGCGAAAACTGAAACTGACATTAAAACTGATTAATCAATCAAAACAGGAGAACCAATTACTAAGGCTACGCTTTTGGAGACGACCAGGTGCTTACATCTCAGGCTAGTGAAATATCACAAAAAAAGAAATTTATAGAGAAAAGCAGAAAGAGTAGTGCTGTAAATATGATTTCAAAGGGAAAAAATACGTGCCCAGCAGCTACATGGCACTCAAAATTCTAAAAACTAAATAGGGCAAAATCGAGAAAGCTTCCGAACTCAAATATTTAGGCGAAACCATTCAGGAAACTGTCATGGAAAACATTGGTTACGAAATTCGTTGTCACAAAATGAAATGAGCCCCGAAGCTTAAAAAAGAGATCTGAAATACATCTCAAAGTATATCAAATTGAGACACTGGTACACAGTCATCAAACATAGTGTCTTCATGGAACTGAAATACTTATTTTAATCAGAAAGAGGGATACTGAAGAAAGCCAAAAGAGAGAACGAAAAGCAATTGGGAAAATTTTGGTTCCAAATTATGTTGAATAAAGAACAAACTGGCTGACAGCAAGCAAACAAATTGGAAAGTATACCAACAGTTATTCGGATATGAAAAAAAAAACACGCTACAATTTTATTAGTAAATTAAAAGACTGTAACCAACTCGATTAAACAGAGTGTTTGTGGTACTGTACGAATCCCGCAGTAAATAATATGCATCGCTCTGGTCAAGGAAGACGTGAAGAGCGCGGGAGAAATGTAGTTGAAATCGTGGGCTGCTCATTGCTTTCCACGCCGCCTCCGCCGCGTGCGTGACGTACCGCGACACCGGTTGAGCTACAGCGGATCGAAAGTTCGCTAGCACAGGTGTTGCTTGAGCGGCATGTCGGTATGCCTGGGATACAGACCACAAGAGCGCCGGAACATGCTGGCGGTGCACTGAAGCGCACTGCGTATTCACTGTACAGACCGCGGCTTCGGCAACGCTGGCGACTCCGACATACTGCCGAGGCGTCGGCGGCGGTCCGGACCATCTGGGCGCGAACAAAAGCTCACGGGCGATCCCCGAGCCATGCGACGAGAATTAATGTGGCGTAGGCTGGCCGAGACTCTCGATACGGCATCGCGCGTGTCTGCGAATATCGCGCTCCCGTTTAGCGGAGAGACGCAGTGGGCGGCGACGCGCTAACTGCTGCACTCCACTCCACTCACTGGCAGCCCGCTCTGGTTCCGCGGCGCGACGAAACCGACTGGCAAGCACGGCGCGGCGCACTGATTTAATTACCCTCCAGCGCCGGTCCGGCGCGCTCGCGAATGAATGCGCAACCGTCATAATTCGGTTTTCCCTGCGAGGGAAACGGGGTTTTTAGACTTTCACATTCAGTTAGTCTGGTCTGCCTCTAAGTAGCGAAATCTCGATGTAATACACGTTTGATATGGTCCCAGATATAACAGTTCAATTTTCAAACAGATGTCGTGAAAATAGATAAATTTAAAATTGAGCACTTCACGAAATTTAAATGCGGAGTGTCCTCTGAGAAGCGCGGTATGAATGGAACAAGCATTTGACGCAAAAAAAACTTCATGTTGACATGTGAAGGAGTTTATGGCATAATGGTGTAAGTCCGATTTCGAAGAAAATGATTTAGGTACTATTTTATGTAGTAGAAACTGCACTATTTTGGATGGCATAGTCATGTATATGCCTTTGTATGCACAATAGCATCACAGGGGGCACCACACGTTATACTGTGAAACGGTTTGTATGATGCATGTTGTACAAAAGTGAAATGATCTGACTTGCACTACAATTCAGTGAAACAAAATTAGACTTTCTGTTCCACCAGCGCAAAGTTTTCCTTTCTTTCTTTATTATTATTATTAATAATAATAATTATTATTATTATTATTATCACGCAGAAAAGTTTGTTTTATTTTAATACTATCAAAACTGTTTTCAGATAAGTTCAATATTATTATATTGTTGTTGAAACCATTAGCTTGATTATTTGGCAGTTGTTACTAGCATTTCTATGGGCTTATGTTTACGGTAATATGAATAATTCAGGAAGGATTAGAGAAGTTATGGACGAAGAGGAAGAAATTTCGGACTGTGTTTCAGGATGTCACCTTCCAAAAAGTAAGTCTAATGAACAACATGGGCAAAGACAATCAAGTGGAAGAAAATGACACAGAGAAAATAGAAGACGAGAGACGAAACTGTAAAGAAATCGAGGGGAAGAATACAATACCAGCAAAAGTAAAACAGTACCCTCTAAAATATTTTGTTATGATGACTGCCACTACAGACTATAAAGTGATTCGAAAATATCCGAAATAAAAAAGAAATGAATTTCCGCTAAAATATTTTGTTACGATGACTGTCACTGTAGACTACAATGTGCTTCAAAAAATACCCGATTAAAAAAAAGGAATTTGATAGTTTTTGCAAAAATGGGATGTTTTAACTCTCAGAACGCCTTTGAGTGCGGTCTAATCAAATTAGAATCTCTTCGAGCAAGAAGACCACGAACAGTATCTCGACCTCCAAAGGCTTGTATTAAAAAATATTATTTACATATTCAGAGTTATTCAGTTAAAGTCTGTAAAAGGTATTTTCTGAGAACTTTTCAAATTTCCGATATCAGGATGACTCGATGTACACAAGAAGTAAAGAATAGTGATTTTAAGTGGGCTTCAGAAAGCTTCCAACAATGCTCCAGACTGTACAGTTAATCACATTCATTCCCACATTCAAATTTTTTCATCTCCTCAGTCACATCATTTTCGATCAGACCACTCCAACACACGTTACTCGAGTTCGGAATTGAGCATCAGAGTTACATATAATTTATATAAATGTGTTGAAGATGACAGTAAATTAGTGTCAGAGGCTCTCTAGAGAAAGATTTTCAATCGTGATTTCACTTTCAATTTTCATAAACAGATAAGAGAGATACGCACATGTGGTGTTTACCACATCTGGGTATCAGCTGCTGAAGGTGACAACAAAAACAAATTACAAGAGCTACAGGAATTACATTTAAGGAGACCTTAATCTGCATAAAATTCGATGAAAGTGCAGAAGGAATTATCAAAATATAACTCCTAAGATGTTTACGCTTTCACAGCTTATGTGGAAATAGCCCTGTCATTTCATAAGTTCACATTTAACTAGTTTATTATAAAGGCAGTTTGTACGGTTATAATCTCGTCTGCCACAACCTCACAACTGACTCTGTTCTCATGTATGTAAGGGACGAAACTATAGCTTCGAGATGATCGCAGAAAATGTCACCACGCGTAGTGAAACACAAAGGAAGTGGGTAGTACAAGAAAACAAATAGTAATGTACAGTGATGCCTGTACTGGGCAAAATACAAATTTTAAAACGGCGCTTTGCTGTT
Source organism: Schistocerca gregaria (assembly GCF_023897955.1). NCBI lineage: Eukaryota > Metazoa > Arthropoda > Insecta > Orthoptera > Acrididae > Schistocerca > Schistocerca gregaria. The sequence goes on along the minus strand of NC_064920.1, from coordinate 128,427,459 downwards.
TGAAACTCAGGACAAATCCACTGCTTCAAGTGGATGTTCTTGACCATGTTTTTATGAGAATGAGCAGTAGCATCTACCGAACGACGCTGATTTTGGCTCTTCAGAACTTCAGGAAAAAGAAGAAGAAAAAAAGTATCTACACACCGCCAGACTGGTATAAAACCATTGCTCAATCACGAAGAAAGAAGGCATTAACAGTAGCAAAGATAAAGCAAAAAGAATCTGTATTGATTGCAACTTTGGAGAAGCATTAGTTAATCAAAAAACTAAGTAATTACAGTGTCTGGTATACTGACTAAAAATTCAGAGGTTGTACGATAGAAGATCTGAACCTACGAAGACACATTACAGGACAACTTTGAGTGCTAATATGGAGTTTTTCACCTAGGACATACAAAAAGGAATGAAGGGACGTCCAGCCCAACACAACAGTATAAAACAGGAACCACTATAAGGTGAAATATGACCAGCCAGTTATTTGAAGAAAAATGACATATTAGCCTAATTACCATATGTCCCTCCTGTTCATCGGGTGTTTTATTGTTCTCTGAAAGAAGCTTTTGTGGACAAAGATGACTGAGATATATTAATTCAAACTGAAATTCAAGCAATTTATACACAATTCTGATGAGAATATTATTACTACAATTGACTGTGCTCAAGTATTGTCAATTCAAAGTGAAATTGTGATTACAAAGTGACATTAATGGAATTTATAATAATTATGGTGATAATACTAACATTACTACACTTCATTTAGCCGGCCGCGGTGGTCTCGCGGTTCTAGGCGCGCAGTCCGGAACCGCGCGACTGCTACGGTCGCAGGTTCGAATCCTGCCTCGGGCATGGATGTGTGTGATTGTCCTTAGGTTAGTTAGGTTTAAGTAGTTCTAAGTTCTAGGGGACTGATGACCACAGCAGTTGAGTCCCATAGTGCTCAGAGCCATTTGAACCATTTTGAACACTTCATTTATACTGGAGTATTAATTCAATGATTAGCCACAACATTATGACCACCTACCTAATAGCCGGTACGTTCACATTTGGCACGGATAATAGCGGCGACGCGTCGTGACATGGAGGCAATGAGGCCTTGGAAGGTCGTGTGAGGGAGTTGGCACCACATCTGCACACACAAGTCACCTAACTCCCGTAAATCCCAGGTAGGAGGGCGATGAGCTATGACGCCACGTTCCAATCACATCCCAGATGTGTTCGATCGGCTTCAGGTCTGTCGAGCTTGGGGCCAGCACATCAATTGGGACTCACCACTTCGTTCCTCGAACCACTCCATCACACTCCTGACCTTGCAACGTAACGCTATATCTAGTTGAAAAAAGCCACTGCCGTCGGGAAACATGATCGGCACCAAGGGGTGTAAGTTGTCTGTAACCAGTGTACGATATTCCTTGGCCATCATGGTGCTTTACATGAGCTCCTCTGGACCCATAAAAGTCCTCGTGAATGTTTCCCGTCCCGCAGCAAGGTGTCAAGGAGCTGTTGCACTGGAACACAAAGGATTCGCGCCCTCGCACCGGCATGATAAAGAATGTGTCACAATTCATCAAACCATGCAAGCATCTGCTACTGAGCCGACGTCCAGTGCCGATGGTCACGTGACCATTTCAGTCGTAGTCGCTGATGTCGTAGCGTCGGTCGTCGGTTGCGGAGACCCATCGTTAGAAGTGTTCGGCACACTGTGTGTGCAGATACATTTGTACTCTGCGAAGCACCAAAGTCTGATGTCAGTTCCGCCACAGTTCGCCACCTGTCCTGTTTTACCAGTCTGCCCAGCCTATGACGTCCGACATCTGTAATGAGGGGTGGTCGCCAAACCACACTACATCTAGACTTGGTTCCACTTTGGTTTCGCCACGTGTTGAAGACACTCACCAAAGCTCTCCTAGAACACCCGACAAGTCGCTCAGTTTCCGAAATGTTCGTGCCGGGCCTCCGGGCCATCACAATCTGCCCAAGGTAAAACTCAGATAGATCGCGCGCCGTCTGCATTCTACACTCCTGGAAATTGAAGTAAGAACACCGTGAATTCATTGTCCCAGGAAGGGGAAACTTTATTGACACATTCCTGGGGTCAGATACATCACATGATCACACTGACAGAACCACAGGCACATAGACACAGGCAACAGAGCATGCACAATGTCGGCACTAGTACAGTGTATATCCACCTTTCGCAGCAATGCAGGCTGCTATTCTCCCATGGAGACGATCGTAGAGATGCTGGATGTAGTCCTGTGGAACGGCTTGCCATGCCATTTCCACCTGGCGCCTCAGTTGGACCAGCTTTCGTGCTGGACGTGTAGACCGCGTGAGACGACGCTTCATCCAGTCCCAAACATGCTCAATGGGGGACAGATGCGGAGATCTTGCTGGCCAGGGTAGTTGACTTGCACCTTCTAGAGCACGTTGGGTGGCACGGGATACATGCGGAATTGCATTGTCCTGTTGGAACAGCAAGTTCCCTTGCCGGTCTAGGAATGGTAGAACGATGGGTTCGATGATGGTTTGGATGTACCGTACACTATTCAGTGTCCCCCTCGACGATCACCAGAGGTGTACGGCCAGTGTAGGAGATCGCTCCCCACACCATGATGCCGGGTGTTGGCTCTGTGTGCCTTGGTCGTATGCAGTCCTGATTGTAGCGCTCACCTGCACGGCGCCAAACACGCATACGACCATCATTGGCACCAAGGCAGAAGCGACTCTCATCGCTGAAGACGACACGTCTCCATTCGTCCCTCCATTCACGCCTGTCGCGACACCACTGGAGGCGGGCTGCACGATGTTGGGGCGTGAGCGGAAGACGGCCTAACGGTGTGCGGGACCGTAGCCCAGCTTCATGGAGACGGTTGCGAATGGTCCTCGCCGATACCCCAGGAGCAACAGTGTCCCTAATTTGCTGGGAAGTGGCGGTGCGGTCCCCTACGGCACTGCGTAGGATCCTACGGTCTTGGCGTGATCCCGTGCATCGCTGCGGTCCGGTCCCAGGTCGAAGGGCACGTGCACCTTCCGCCGACCACTGGCGACAACATCGATGTACTGTGGAGACCTCACGCCCCACGTGTTGAGCAATTCGGCGGTACGTCCACCCGGCCTCCCGCATGCCCACTATACGCCCTCGCTCAAAGTCCGTCAACTGCACATACAGTTCACGTCCACGCTGTCGCGGCATGCTACCAGTGTTAAAGACTGCGATGGAGCTCCGTATGCCACGGCAAACTGGCTGACACTGACGGCGGCGGTGCACAAATGCTGCGCAGCTAGCGCCATTCGACGGCCAACACCGCGGTTCCTGGTGTGTCCGCTGTGCCGTGCGTGTGATCATTGCTTGTACAGCCCTCTCACAGTGTCCGGAGCAAGTATGGTGGGTCTGACACACCGGTGTCAATGTGTTCTTTTTTCCATTTCCAGGAGTGTATACACGGACAGCACGCTCACTGTTCCTATTTGCGTCGTGAGTGTGTGTGACTAGCAGTCATTCGTCGCCAGGTTTTCATACGCACTTCTATTACCCTATCCTGATTTTTCTAGACAACGTTTCACAAAACGTTCCATTTCTCACAACGAGCGAAACTGAGTTACACCATTATGCGATAAACCTTTTATATGCCCTATTCCGAATGTCTTCAGAGACAGAACACATTTAAAATACACTGTTATTCATTTGCTGTCTTATTCAGTAGATTGTTAGGTTTACACGTGTACAACAGTTGAAAAGCAGCAATTGAAATATACGTATTTTTAACACATTTACTTCTGCGAATACCGTACACGTTACATTACAGCTGTCGTAAAATTCACAAAAAATGTCCGGATGTGCCACCGTCAACTTCATTGCATTTGTGCGCTCTTGGAATTCATCTAGCGTTGCTTGTCTGAGTGCTCTGCACGTTCCCTGATGAGGGTAGCAGCATCCAGGAAATTCATCTCGCTTGCTCACCTTTCGTTTGTACACTCCACGCTTCATCAAACTACCACGACCAATCTAGTGATTGGGATAAGTGCGGTTGAGATGTTCCTTCACACGTCTGGTAAAACGTGGAGGTGCTCCGTCATGTTGGAGGCACTATACACTGCCGTCCGCGCGCTCGAAGGAACGTCCTCAGGGTGTTCAACAAACGAATTTTCCAAAAATATCGAACTAATTCTGTCCCGTCATTCTCTCTTCTAAAATGACTGGACCTCTTAACAGGTTACCGATCATACCGCATCGACACTGAGCGAAAAAATTAACTTGGAAATTGGTTTTCACTTTAGTGTGTGGATTTTCCAGCAACCTTCGATGATTCTTACGTATTTTGTTGATTTCATTTCGTTTGAGCGAATATTAACGGAAGTAAATGGCGACAGCCACTTAACCAGTGACAAATTTCAAGGTGTGTGGTATTGTCGCCAATGTGAAATTGGTACAAGTTTTCCGCATCTAATGTTCGCCATAAATGTGTTCGTGGGACATAAATACGTGCAGCAAGTTGCCGTGACCTGGTAGTAGGATTACGCTGCACCACTTCAACACTGTTTTCTGTTACCGAACAGGTTACTGACGTACACGTTAAGAAGAAAAACCGGGACTTGGAGGAACACCTGTTTCACGCAAAAATCTGAGAACTCCGGTAAGCATTCTACGATCAGGAATTCGATGCGTTAGGAAGGGCTAACGGTATTCTTCGACCACTGCAGAATCCATAGACATGCACAGTATCTGCATGTTCTTCATTGGTGTACGTGTGTGGCACTTCAGTCAGCGCGTGTACGAACACAGTTAACGGATGATCGTCTTTGGTACATTCTCAATCCCTAGCAGCACTCCAGTCTCAACACACCACGGACAACTACGCGTTCAACGAGCTAGTTTAGTGCCAGAAAGACATCCCGAGCGACGAGGTTCAAAGCAACGAGGTAGGCTGGGCTAGAATAAACCGTCAATGAGGTTGATTGGCTAAGACACACACGTGTGCACCAAAAACAAAAGTGTAATGAGTATGTTCTATCTCGGAAACCATTCAGAACAGGACATATCTCCATATGAACATTTTTGCTTCACACCAGCGTTCCTGTCATATAAGAATTTTTAGCATATTGCAGCCCCGTCAGCAACTGTGATAGAACAATGTTTTGAAGAATCAGCCTAAGTTGCGGAAATTTTCCGGTCTTTATTACCAGGTTTCGGCTAAATTAATCTAGCCTTCTTCAGAAGCATAAAATTACTACAACATGCCAAAGTAAGGCACAGTCAACATTAAAATTAAAACCTATAGTACCGTGGTACCATTTCAGTGGTTTCAATTCGACATGGTACCACGGTACTATAGGTTTTAATTTTAATGTTGACTGTGCCTTACTCTGGCATGTTGTAATAATTTTGTGCTTCTGAAGAAGGCTAGATTAATTTAGCCGAAACGTGGTAAAGACCGGAAAATTTGCGCAACTGAGGCAGATTCTTAAAAATATTCCTGTCATATCCTTGAATATTTACCATTCCTTCTGGGACACCCTGTACGTTTACCAGCAACAAAGAAAAGAATTTCATTATCACACATGTTGCCAAGGTTGTTTCGAGTACGCTACAGAAGTTGCGCTGGGTAGCCCTTACAAGTGCTCCATCAGTGCCGATCTCTCCCCTTGCGATTTCCATATGTTTAGACCTCTGAAGAAAGACATTCGTGGTCGTTGATTTGGTACGGACGAGGGGGTGCACGCCTGGATACATTCACGGTTCCGTAGGCAACCGCAAACATTTTTCCCGTGAAGGCATTGACCGTCTTCTGTCGTACTGGCATAAATGCATTAACAATTATGTCGACCACTTGCGAAATAGCAAACGGTTTACTTACTTTTGTCCATCTGCCTCGTTTTCAGTTGACTGTCTCTTATACCTCCAGAAAAGATTTTCTAACAGTTTCCTATTGAATGTTAACAAATTCCTCTTCTTCAGAGACACTTTTCTTCCTATTTGACAGCTTGAATTTTATATCATCCCTACTTCGGCCATCGTCAGCTATTCTGTTGCCCAAATAACAAAATTCATCTACTTCTTTCACTGTCTCGCTTCCTAATTTAATTCCCTCAACATCGCCTGTTTTACTTTGACTACATGCAATTACACTTGTTTCACTGTTATTCATATTCCTCTTGTAAAATCTTCTCAAGAACCTATCCACCCCATTCAACTGCTCTTACAACTCCTTAGCCCTCTTGGCACAATTACAGCGTCATCGGCAAACCGTAAAGCTTTTATTTCTTCTCCTTTAATTGTAATTCCTTTCCCAAGTTTCTCCTTTGTTTCTTTTACAATTTGCTGAAAGTACGGATTGAATGACTTCAGGGATAGACTGTAACTCTAACTCCCTATCCAGCTACTGCTTCCCTTTCATGTCCTTTGCCTTTGCTGTGTGGTTTCTCTGTCAGTTGTAAACAATCTTTCGGTCCCTGCTATTTTCAAAATTTCGAAGAGTGTGGTCAAGTGCACCCTATCGAAAGGTTTTCCAAATCGGCAAATTCTATGAACGTAGGTTTGTCCTCCTCCAACCAGTCTTCTACATCAGCTGGCAAGGTCAGTCTAACTTACAAAGGCTTGTTTAATTTTCTTATAGGTAGCATATATCTTTCCCTAGTTATCCATTATTCTACAACCTTGAATTTGTCGTCCAGCCATCCCTGCTTAGCTATGTTCCACTTTCTGTCGATTTCATTTTTTAGACGTCTACATTGCCATTCGGCTGCTTCATTTGCTGTATTTTTATACTTTCTTCTTTCCCTCCGTTAAATTCAATGTCTGTTGTATTGTCCAAGGGATTTGTGTATGATGCTGCAAATATCTTTCGTGTATTAAAAAATCTGAAGGTTATAATCGCATCGATAATTTGTGCTAACAAAGTCAGAGGAGGTGGACGAGGCAGGGGGGGAGGATACTGATTTCAGAGCTTTTTCGCCTGATAAAAGCTCACAGCCTATATTTATGATGTTAATCTGTCGAGTTATGCATACAGTAATACAAGCTCCAATAGTGAGTAATTAAAGCCACTCTGTCGCTATCACCGTTTTAAACGCGACGCGTGGCAGTTTTCGATACGGGACTGCGTGTGCGGTAATTCAATGCAAATCCTGTGTACGGAGGGGGAGCACGACGGTAATCCAGGATACTGGGGGGGGAGTCAGTGCAGTCCTCCGTATTGTGGATTTGTGGATTGGGAGGGGCGGGGGTGGGGGTGGGGATTGGGGGTTGTCTGTATGTTGGACGCTGGATGTACGCTGCTGGCAGCGGCACATGGCCGGCGCGGCTTTCACTGCCTCTCACGTCCAGACAGCAAATGAAAAAGCTGGGTACAACGAACTGCTCCAGAACGTCCGCAACTGCTGACGACCATGGCAAAATCTAGCTACACTGGAAACCACCGACAGCCATAATAGGAGCAGCTAACGGCTTCATTTCCAACACAGTAAGTCGCGTTTGTGACTGAATTTGTTTGCTCCACTACCTGTTTCGGGGTTGTGCTGAGCGAAGTCGATATATCGATAGCAGTAGTATTTTGAAGTAGCATATCACTAAAAATAAATACGTTTGGGATGTAAATTTTTGTTGTTGTTGATGACTAAGTCTTCAGTCCCAAGAATGATTAATAATGAAGCCCTCCACGCTAGTCTGTCTCTCAATAACTACCACAAACTACGAGGATGGTTTGAAAAGTTCTCGGAATCACCAAGAGAGCAAGAGTTGTTCACGTGATATTCATTGGACTGTTGCCTGCCGGCCGCTGTGGCCGAGCGGTTCTAGGCGGTTCAGTCCGGAACCGCGCTGCTGATACGTTCACAGGTTCGAATCCTGCCTCGGCCATGTATGTGTGTGATGTCCTTAGGTTAGTTAGGTTTAAGTAGTTCTAAGTCTAGGGGACTGATGACCTCAGATGTTAAGTCCCATAGTGCTTCGAACCATTTGACTGTTGCCTCTAAACACGTGCCGCGTTAGTGCTCTTTGAAGAGAGCTGTGGCGGTGATATGACTCTTTTGTTGTTCCGGCGTAGAGAGTTGCGAATATGAAAAAAAAATGGAGATTCGAGCAGTGATTAAGTACTTCGTAAAGAAAGGTATGGAAGCAAAGGACATTCTTGCCGATTTCCAGAATATACTGGGGAACTCTGCTTCCTCGTATTCAACTGAAATGAACTTAAATTTGGTTGGGAGAACTTACATTTTGGCCGACAATTGCGCGAATCCTAATCTGTCACTAATCCAGAAATCATTACAAAAGTACACAACATTGGTCATGGAGATCGCCGATTGAAAGTGCGTTAAATTGCTCACCCTTGCCAGATGTCATCTGAAAGGGTATATCACAATCTAACTGAAGAATCATAAATGAAAAAAATTATATGCAAGATGGTGCCGCGACTCTTGACGCTGGATCAAAAACGCATGAGAATGGACATATCAACCCGTTTTAGGAGACGCGAACAAGATTTTTTGCACCGGTTTGTGATCACAGATCAAACTTGGGTGCAACACTACATCCCTGAGAGAAAACAAGAGTCAAAGCCGCGGAAACATGCTGATTCTCCGCTACCAAAGAAAGCAAAGAGAATGCCTTTGGCGGGAAAGGTCATGGTATCAGTGTTCTGGGATGCGAAGGGGATTCTGTTTGTACATTATCTCTCCACTGTCCAAAAAAATTACTGGAGGATACTATGCTAACGGCCTGTACAAATTGCAACAAAAGGTACGCGAAAAAAGGCCAGGTTTAGCAAGGAAGAAATTCATCTTCCATCAAGACATTGCAAGCCCGCACACATGTGCCGTCGCCATGGCAGTATTACACGAGCTAAGCTACGAATTGTTGCCACACCCACCTTATTCACCTGATATAACTCCGCCAGAATTCCACCTGTTCCCAAAGCTGAAAATTTATCTGGGTGCATGAAGATTCACTTCAAACAAAGAACTGATAGCCGAAGTTGACAACTATTTTGGAGGGCTGGAGGAAAGTCATTTTAGAGATGGTATCAAGGCGCTGGAACAAGTGCATTATCTACAAGGAGACACAATTGAAAAATAAGATTAGTTTCAGTGATGTAAGTACTTTGTTTTCTATTCCGTGCCGAGAACTTTTCAAACACTCGTACATCCGTTTGCACCTAGTTAGTGTAGTCAAACCTTGGTTTCCTTCCACGTATTTAACCCCGACGTTTCCCTCCATACTAAACTGATGATTCTTTGGTGTCTCTGAACTTGTCCTGTGAATTGATGACGTCTGTTAGTCAATTTTTAACAAAATTTCTTGTCTCTCCAATTCTGCTCAGTACTTTCTCATTAGTTACACGATTACTCATCTAATCTTCAGTGTTGTTCCGTAGTATCAAATTTCAAATGCGTCTATTCTCTTCTTGTCTAAAATATTTCACTTCCATACAAGCCTACACTCCAGGCAAATATCTTCAGAAAATACGAGGGCCGATTTCGGTTGAAAAAATGCGAAATTGTTTATGGGACACCGTGGAATATTCCCGCTTCAGAAGCTCTGATACCTCGCGGACCTGTACATAGCCTTTAAAATGGGGTCTGAACGGAGGTGCGTTCCAAGCAAAGAGATGTCATTGAGTATCTTTTGACGGGAAAGCAGAGCATCACAGATATTCGTACGCGATTGCAGTAGATTTACGGAGAGCTGGTGGCGAACAAAAGCACGGTGAGTCGTTCGGCGCGCTGTCTGTCATCATTGCAACAAGCTAGCGCAAACCTGTCTGATCTTCCATGTGCCGGCTGGCCACGCACAGCTGTCGTTCCTGCAATGCCGTAACGTGCAGACACATTCATTCGAGATGATCGACGGATCACAATCACAAACTGGGCGTCTCTGTTGGTAGTGCTGACACAGTCGTCCAGTAATTAGGTCACTTAAAGGTGTGTGTCCGCTGGGTTCCTCCTGTCTAACAGATGACCATAAAGAGCAACGAAGGACCATCTGTGCGGTATTGCTTGCGCGTTACGAGACCGATTGTAACAATTTCTTTTTCGAACATCACTACAGTCGATGAAACGTGGGTTCACCACTTCGAACTGGGAGCATAACGGCAGTCTCCCCCGAAGAAAAAGTTCAGAGCCGCACCAGCAGCCGATGAAGTCATGGTGATGCTCTTCTCGAACTCTGTAGGGGTTATTCTGTTTGTATTCCTGCCTCATAATGCACCGTTCTACTCGGAAGTCTATTGTGTTACCCTCAGGAAATTGAAGAAACGACTTTAGTGTGTTCGTCGCCATAAAAATGCAAACGAACTTCACCTCCTCCATGACAAAGCAAGGCCTGGGAGGAGCTCACAAAACTTCATCGGTCTATTCTTCCTCGTACACCATAGAGCCCGGATCTTGCACCTTCCGACTTGCATCTGCTTGGCCTAATGAAGGACGCACCCCACAAGAGGCAGTACATCGATGACGCGGAGGTTACAGATGCAGCAACGCGTCGGCCTCGACGTTCACCAACACACTGGGCATACAGACCCTGCCAGTAAGGTGGCGTGAGGTCGTCGCAGTCGAAGAGATAAATGGGGAGTAATACGGCGTATTGGTATTCTGAATGAAACCAACCTGCTTTCATAATAAAATGCGCTGCATTAGATACTAAGCGCCACTCGTATTATGTTACCAAGACTGGTAGCAATCGATCCAGGGGTTTACGAGGAGCTCTTACCCGGGACTCACATGTGTACGCACATTTCAGATACATTTAGTGCATTTCCCACATATCTGTATACATATTTCACGTGTATCTCTACTCAATTTCGCCCTGCAGTTTCGTTTTCGCGGAACGTCATATGTCCTGAACTACGTGCCATTTGGCGATACAGTTTTGCAAGTACATTCAGTGGTGAAAACTATCTGCAAAATGTGGCGCGAATAGAATTAACAATAAAGAAATAATAAAGTAATGCGTCATGTCTGATGCAGCGAAAATGTACTTTTTCCATTCATCTTTTGTAGGGAATAGCAGCAAGAAAAAGTTTTGTAAATGTTTGAAATTAGGCGTTAAGTTTATTGCAAGTCGCTATGCTCTCATTCTCGAATACTGGACGAATAACGTCCGGGTATTTGCTCGTCGACAGCTACGATTCTTTCCCACGCTCACTCCCACCCCTTTGAGAGGTGGGTGCTTCCACTGGGGTTCGCTGGAATACCCTGCAGAACGTAGTCCTCCAAATTTAGTGTACGCACAGTTGTTGAGAATTAATGGTTGTCAATAAGAGTGTCCAGTTAATAAAAAGGAAGAAGGATTTTTTTTAATAAAATGTAAACTGAATAGATGAAACGAAGCTATTGTGTAGAAGCATATTGTGCTACATATTTTACGTTAAGAGGCTAGCAACACCAAAAAATATAGACAAATCCGGACACCACTCGAAAAATAAACCGTGTGATAAAAGGAAACCTAACATCTAAATGTTGATATTTAACTGGAACCCAGCTTTTGAATTCATAATCCGGTCATGAAATATCACGTCACTTGAGTTTAACTACGTAGCCAATTGAAACAAGATAAAAGATAAGTATAATACGAGAAACACTTTCGAGCTATCTGTTATGAAGACTTACAAGAATCAATTTTACCTTATGGTCACAGTAACTGATGTGCCACAGGACGTAAATTTCAGTACATGCTGCACTACGAGGGAACAAAATCTACTATTTCATTTTTAAACATGGAATTACAAGCAAGGGAGCGCGGGCGTTACATGCTTCTCCCAATCAATGGCGGCGTGGCAATAGGTGGTGGCGCTGGTGGCAGGACTTTTTCCAAATGATCACGAGGTAGCGCTAGCTGTACAGTTTAAGAGATGTTATTTGCTATTGTTAAATGCCGAGTTTTGTTTACGAAGATCGTTTTAAGAAACAGTGTAGTGAAGAGAATGGAAAGTACACATGAACTTTTTCACTGAACGATCTCGTAATATTTTCGTTACGCCAATAACTCAGCAACAGCGCATCATATCGCTTCGCTCAACTTTTGGAAACCCGTCACCTCCAGCAAAAAGATTATTTACTATTGTTTGCAGAGTTCCTCCGTGGTCGTCGTTCCTTCATCGACGAAGTTCGTTAACATCGACCAAAATCGGTTGTTGTTGCAAAAAAGCTTCGTTGTTGCGTGAAGTAGAATATGAAGAGGTTGCACAAGTGACTTACTGCTGCGCGGCAGAGACATCGTTAAGTGTATCCAGGGCTGCAGTACACTCGACTTAGCACGAAAATTTAGCTGTGAAAAAGATCTGTTCTCAATAGATTTTGCACAATTTGATTCCAAATAAAAAAAACGTTGGTGTCAACTGATGTAAAGAAACGTTGAATAAATTCGACCGAGGAAGCACAAAAACCATTTACAACACCGTAACACGGGACGAAACTTGGATACGTTTGTACGAGCCAGAAATTAAGCGGTAGTCAACTGTCATGGCTGTGGGTAAGCCATGTCACCGCAATATCCTTTCTCTCAGGAGTACTAGTCCTGCAAGGTTCACAGGAGTGCTTCTGTAAAGTTTGGAAGGTAGGAGACGAGGTACTGGCAGAAGTAAAGCTGTGAGGACGGGGCGTGAGTCGTGCTTGGGTAGCTCAGATGGTAGAGCACTTGCCCGCGAAAGGCAAAGGTCCCGAGTTCCAGTCTCGGTCCGGCACACAGTTTTAATCTGTTAACAACAGATCATGCCGGCCGGTGTGGCCAAGCGGTTCTAGGCGCTTCAGTCTGTAACCGCGTGACCGCTGCGGTCACAGGTTCGAATCCTGCCTCGGGCATGGATATGTGTGATGTCCTTAGGTTAGTTAGGTTTAAGCAGTTCTAAGTTCTAGGGGACTGATGACCTCAGCTGTTAAGTCCCATAGTGCTCAGAGCGATTTCAGCCATTTGTTAACAGCTGTTGTTTAATAGTATTAACTGCCTGCAGTGGTAATGGTCTAACTGGTAGAACAGTGCAGTTCATTTAGGGTGCAAATTGAAGGGGGATGATTGCTATCAGCTGCAGTGGGGCATTAAGCGGAATCAGTGGCAACGAGCGAAAACGTGTACACGACGGAGGTCGGGGACTCATGCCTAGGAGGCATGTGCGGAATCCACTGCGCCATCCGGCACACAGCGTTATCGCACCTGCACGGGCTACCTGGGCACGCATCGAGGCCGATCCGCACTCCCATCCAGCGACACCTGTCCATTACACTCCTATTCGCTACTTAGAGAAGGAACAGACACCATGCATTCAAAACAATTCATAAGCCTCTGTGGGGCAATGAATCCAATTTCTTCAGTGCGAATGCACAAATACGTCCGACCCCCTGTGGAAATTCCGGTCCGGCACACACTTTCGCTCGTTTCCGCTTAATGTCCCGCTGAAGCTGAGAGCAATCATCCCCCTTGAATTTACATGTAGTGTTTCACAGCTGCGGGATCTGCGTGGTGTCTGATCTTTCGAAGGAACAGACACCATGCGTTAAAAATAAATCGTTTAAGGTGAGCTGAAAGATTGGGGTAATCGAAAGCACACATTGCCAGTCCTCTGGGACGTATTTAAGGTAAGTGACTGAATGCATGAACGCAATTTTTGTTTAACAAATATACTGAACCGAAGACATCTTTAGGTTGTAAAGGAGTACGATGAATGAGAAGATAAATGTCAGTTTGTTGGTTTTCATTAAATGTGTTGCTTCTTCTATCTTCCATTTGGTAGTACTTACAGGAAGGGGTAGCCAAGAAGGACATAGACTGGATCAGTAGCCTCCAGCTATCCATCCCTATCTAGTCCCCTCTCCACCCCAACACGTTTCCTTACGTTTATTGACGAGTGTTCCACATCTAAAAATGGCTCTAAGCACTATGGGACTCAACATCTGAGGTCATCAGTCCTTTAGACTTAGAACTAATTAAACCTAAGGACATCACACACATCCATACCCGAGGGGCAGGATTCGAATCTCCGACCGTAGCAGCAGCGCGGTACCCGACTGAAGCGCCTAGAACCGCTCGGCCACAACGGCCGGCTCATCTACATTTACATCATACTCCGCAAACCACGTAAAGCTGTGTAGCGGAGGGCATTTTCGGAACCACTATCTGATCCCTCCCACCCTGTTCCAATCGGGAATAGTTCGTGGGAAGAATGATTGTCAGTAAGCCTCTATATTGGCTCTAATTTCTCGAATTTCCTCCTCGTGGTCAATACGCGAGATGTATGTGGGGGGAAGTAATATGTTGGCCCACTCCTTAAAAGTGCTGTCCCGAAATTTCAATAGCAAATTTCTCCGTGATACACAACGTCTGTCTTATACCATCTGCCAGTGGAGTTTGTTTAGCATCTCCGTAATGCTCTCTCGCTAGTTAAACGATTCCCTGACGAAAGGCGCCGCTCTTCGTTGGATCTTCTCTATCTCCTCTATCAGTCCTACCTGATAGGGATCCCAGACCGACGAACAAAAGAATCGGGCGAACAAGCGCCTTGCAAGCCACTTCTTTCGTGGATAATCTACATTTATTTAAGATTCTTCCGATGAATCTGAGTCTGGTGTCTGCTTGTCCTACTATCTGCTTTATATGGTCATTCCATATAAGGTCGCTCCGGATAATTACAACTAGATATTTTACGGAAGACGCTGTCTCCAGGTGTTTGTCATCAATAGCGTAGCTGTGCAGTAGTGGATTTCTTTTCCCATGTATGCGTAAATGTTACATTTATTTACGTTCAGGGTTAACTGCCAGAGTCTGCACCATTCATCAATTTCCTGCAGGTCGTTAGGCAAATTCTTACTATCTTTTGGCGTTGTTACTCTGGTATAAACAACTGCATCATCTGCGAATAGCCTTAAAGAGCATCCGACGTTTTCTACTAGATCATTTATATATATTGTAAACAGCAACGGTCCTATAAATTACCCTGTGGTATTCCGGATATTACCCTTACATCTGTCGATTTAGTTCCGTTAAGAGCAACGCGTGTTGAGTTCTACCTGCAAGAAAGTCTTGAATTGAATCTCAAGTCTGCTCCGATACTCCGTAAGCTCGTATTTTTCTTTAATTAAATGGCAATGCGGGACGGTGTCAAATGCCTTACTGAAATCAGGGATCGGTTCTTCAAGGAAGCCGCCAATTCTCTGCAGCTGAGCTAGCAGTTCTGCTCTAATGACGCAACACAACAGTCTGATTTTCCAACGTGCTTATGAGTATTTCGGCTTTATTGAATAGCTGTCCATTCGATGCAGACTTTCACGGCCAGTGATTTCTTGTTTACGGGCTTTAGGCCGTGATGTAAAGCATGTTTCTGTGCGTCTTTATGTGACCGTTTATCCTACAAACTGTTGTAGGAAAGTGTGTGGGGCACCCCCACAGGGTTGTGCAGCCAGTAGCACTACAATAGGTCAGAATGGGATGCCGCCTTAGTCTACGGCCTAATGTCCATTAAACGGAAATTACCATTTTACTATAAGTTAATGTGTGACAAAGCTGCATCATAACGCAGCACTTTTATCATGCGCACGTTACACGGCTCTGACTAGGATGGTATCAACATTTTGACCATAATGCTTGACTGGCGGCTGTCACATGACAATGGTATAAGCGTATTTACGTTAAAGCTAGTCCTTGGTTATATCCCCACACTCCCCCGTTCCGCGTGCACACACAGACGTTCTAATTAGTCAAAATTTTTCTTTCGGAACGTTGGGGGCTGTAAGGTTGATTTGTTTTTAAAATTACTCTCGGTGATTTCATTTAATTCGCTGAGGAGGCACACAAAATTCCACGACTACATACTTTTCTCGTTCAGACGACCGAGTAGTGTTTCGTCAGCATAGTGTTACAGTTTGAATTTCGGATTAAAGACAAACTTCATAAAGAAATGGATCCACTAGATTGAAATCTTTTCGTGCATCAAAAAACTGCGACACTGCAGAACTGTATTTTTTTTCCTTTTGTTCGAAAGAAACGGCCTCACAAGCGAAGGTTGCAAAAGGGCATTGAAACCTTTATAGTCCAGAAAAGTGAAGCAAATAGCAAAGTGCTATTACGGTCTATTTCTCGGTTAAAGTAGGACAGACAGTACAAGGAGAGCAGTTCTAAAGAAAGAGAGCCATGCTAAGGCAGTAATCCCGCGGCCATCCCAGCGGAAAATTCCCCATTCTAGCCGCAGCTGCGGGCTTTGAAGTCGCGCTAGCGCCCAAGACCGAACAAACAACGGACGGCAATATATTCTCATTGCCTCGTCGCGTGCGAGAGCGATTCTGCACAGTTCCTTTATAAGAGTTAGACCGGGCGGTAATCATCGGAAAACACAAACGGTGCTCACAAGAGAAACTTTGTATTCCGGGTCATGAATACCCCAACGTCAATTTTCAAATACCACGTTTTCACAGTGAGACGCAGATAATCATTACCACCGCCTGAAAAAAAGAACAATACTTGTGGAAAAGGATGACTTACGAAGGAACATCATAATACGAAAAATTGACAAAAAAGCTAATGATTGAGGAAGAGGTAAATTTACACATGAAAGCAGGGCCGTTGCTGTGTGTTTTGCCGCCCTAGGCGGGAACTGAAAAATGACACCCCCTCCTTTTCTTTACTACCATCGGTCTCTCCAACATCCGCCCCCCCCCCTCACCCGCCCCCATCCACCACCAACGTACAACGACACAAAAATGCAAATCTCCTATTACACGTTTTATCATAAATCGAAGGTAACCAGATGTCTTCATTTTCTGTGGACAGTCCTCAGTTCAACTGATGCATGACAAATGATCTGCAGAACAAAAACTAAGAGAGGGACCGAAGGAGGTATGGTATCAAATCGCAACACCATCACAAGCCAGCGCTCGACACATTTTTATAGGATTCGCCTTAAAATTGCTCCTGTACAGTGGGGATAATGTTAAAAACTGTCCGTCTGCCTCTCGTCTCGGGGATACAAAAAGTTGGGATTTAATTTATATCCTAATTTGCTAATAAAATAGATGTAGTCTGACAATTCGCTAACCTCATCACATGCCTGTACTACTTAAAGCTACGTTTTCTACGTCTTCGCTGATGAACGTCGGAGTTTTCCTTCACATCCTGAGTTCTTTATGTGGGATTTTCTCTCGCCTTGAAACTACAACTTCTTATCAAACGATACATTTACACGGCTTCTGCTGTTCTTCTATCTTTTTTTCATTTCCCAGGATTTTGCTCCACATCGAAAAAATTTATACAACTCTTTTTTGTCTTCTTTGTAATCCTACCTCACCAAAGGATGGAATTCAGCTTATTGATTGCTTGATTACCTTGTGTTGTTCTCTGCCTCATATCTTCTTTACTGTAATCGTGATCTACATCTGCATCTACATGGATACTCTGCAGATCACATGTAAGTGGCTGGCAGAGGGTTCATGGAACCACCTTC
This sequence comes from Schistocerca gregaria, assembly GCF_023897955.1. Classification (NCBI taxonomy): domain Eukaryota; kingdom Metazoa; phylum Arthropoda; class Insecta; order Orthoptera; family Acrididae; genus Schistocerca; species Schistocerca gregaria. The sequence continues at coordinate 128,410,042 of NC_064920.1, read as the reverse complement.
ACAGTAATTCTCTATCATTCCACTCTTAAACAACGCGAGGAAAAAATGATCATCTATATCTTTTCATGAGAGCTTTGATTTCCCTTATTTTTATTATGACGATTGTTTCCCACCATGTAGGTCGGTGTCAACAAAATATTTTCGCACTCCGGCGAGAAGGTTGGCGATTGAAATTCCGCGAGATCCCACCGCAAAGAGAAACGTCTCTGTTATAATCATGTCCACCCCAAATCATGTATCATATCCGTGACACTCTCTCCCTTGTTTCGCGATAATACAAAACACGCTGTCCTTCAAAATATCCACGGGTGTACTGCCGGTCTATAGTGTCCTACGGGCACAATATTTCGGCGATCAAACATGTCGCCATCATCAGGTGAACTGACGGACTGAGCTCCTGTGAACGCGCCGGCACGGAGATCCGTACGCTATGGCTGCTCAGGGGGAACTGGGTTCGGTTGCGGCGGCCGTCCGCGCCCCGGTAGCGCGGTGGAACAGATTGCGACGGCGTCTGAGGTGACGTCAGTGTGATGGCTCTGTCCGCCGTGGTCCTCACAACTATGCGTTTGTTCGATTTACTCTTGATTAACCCAATCGCTGGTTCCCAAGCCTTGCTAAGATTATAGCCACAGTCACGGTTTATGAGGTCGTCATTGGTGCGAATTTCGATGGCCTCTCTAACAACGCTGTCCCAGCATCTCGACGTCTGTACCAGAATCCTAGTGCGGTCATACTCCATAGCGTGATTTTCCGACAAACAATGTTCAGCGACCGCTGACTTGCTCGGATACATCAGTCGAGTGTGCCTCTGGTGTTCACGGCATCGATCCTCGACGGTACGCATCGTCTGACCGATATACGACTTGCCACATTGACACGGAATCTGGTACACGCCAGCCTTCCTCAAACCGAGGTCATCTTTGGCGCTCCCCACCAGCGCACGAGTTTTATTCGGAGGACAAAACACAGTTCCGACCGGGTGTTTCTTCAGAATGCGGGCGATTTTCCCCGAGAGTGCGCCTGTGTATGGAATAAATGCAGTGCCTACCTCCTCCCTCGTGACTTCATCCATCTCAACAGGTTGTGATGCAGTGGTTGGGCGGAGAGCACGTTGGATCTGCCACTCTGAGTACCCATTTTTTCGAAACACAGTTCTCAGATGTTCCAATTCCTGGGGTAGACTCTCTGTGTCAGAGATAGTGCGCGCCCTATGTACTAGTGTTTTAAGTACCCCATTCCTCTGCGAAGGGTGGTGGCAGCTGTCTGCGTGCAAATACAGATCAGTGTGTGTTGTCTTTCGATACACCCCATGACCTAGGGTGCCGTCAGCCCTTCTCCTGACCAAGACGTCAAGGAAAGGTAATTTACCCTCCGTTTCAGTCTCCATAGTGAATTTGATGTTGGGGTGTATGGAGTTTAGATGTGTAAGGAAGTCAAGGTGTTTATCCATACCATGTGGCCAGATGATGAACGTGTCGTCCACGTAACGGAAAAAGCAAGCAGGTTTCCATTCGGATGACGACAGGGCTTCCTCCTCGAAGTTCTCCATGTACAAATTCGCTACCACCGGTGAGAGTGGGCTACCCATGGCGACTCCTTCCGTTTGTTCGTAGTATTCTCCATTAAAAAGAAAATACGTGGAAGTCAAGACATGCCTAAAAAGTTCAGTGGTATTCTCGTCAAATCTCTGACCAATCAACTCTAGCGACTCTCGCAGGGGTACCCTCGTAAACAAGGAAATGACGTCAAAACTCACCATGATATCTGACTCATCCAACCTGAAGCTATCAAAGCGTTTAACAAAATCCAGGCAATTACGGATGTGATGAGGGCATTTACCCACATAAGGACTTAATATTCCCGTCAGGTATTTGGCCAACAAATATGTAGGTGCCCTGATGTTGCTGGCAATGGGGCGTAATGGTACCCCCTCTTTGTGAATCTTCGAGAGTCCATATAGTCTAGGCGGTACCGGACCTTGGGGTAACCATTTCTTAGCGTCACCCTCCGGTAAATCTGCGTCCTTGAGAAGAACCCTCGTCTTGTTCTCCACCTTCTTTGTAGGGTCAACGCTGATCTTCCGGTAGGAATCGTCATTTAGCAGGCTCTGCATCTTATCAGTGTAGTCCTTATGAGAGACAACCACTGTAGCATTGCCTTTGTCAGCCGGTAAGACAACAATTTCAGAGCGTTCCCTCAGATCACGAATGGCCGCCCTCTCTTTACTGCTGATATTTGACTTCATCGGCTTGGATTTCGTCAACGCACGACAAGTTTCACGACGTATTTCCTCGGCTGATTCTGGCGGAAGTCGAGCTGCAACCTATTCAACAGCACTAACAATTTCTGCGACTGGAGTGAACTTGGGGGTGGGAGCGAAGTTGAGACCTTTCTGCAAAACCGAGACTGCATCATCACTCAACACCATGCCACTCCGTCAGTTCACCTGATGATGGCGACATGTTTGATCGCCAAAATATTGTGCCCGTTGGACACTATAGACCGGCAGTACACCCGTGGATATTTTGATTATCAATACGCCGGGAGAAACTCAAGAATCACACGCTGTCCTTCTTTGAACTTCCTCGGTGTACTCCGTTAATCCTATCTGGTAAGGATCCCAGACCGCGCAACAGGACTCCAAGAGAGGACGTACAAGCGTAGTGTAGACAGTCTTTTAATAGCTCTGTTGCATCTTCTAAGTTTTCTGCAAATAAATCGCTGTTTTTGGTTCGCCTTCACCACAACATTTTCTGTGTAGTGCTCTTTCCAATTTAAGTTGTTCGTAATTGTAATTAGTAGGTATTTAGTGACATTTAAGGCCTTTAGATTTGATTGACTTATCGCGTAACCGAAGTTTAATGGATTACTTTCAGCACCCTTGTGGATGACCTCACACTTTTCATTACTTAGGATCAATTACCCATTTTCGCATAGTACAGATATCTTTTCTAAATCGTTTTGTAATGTGTTTTATCTTCTGGTAACTTTACTAGACAGTAAACGACAGCATCATCTGCTAAAAACCTAAAATGTGAGATAATAACGCCCAGTTATTTATACTTCAGATGTGCCTCCATAGCATTTCCAACTATGATATTTCATGTTGCTTGCTTCCTATAGGAAATATTTATTTTTTTTAGAAAAAATATTTTTAGTTTGGCCTTACAGTATTTTTTTCTATGATTTTCTTTACGATGTGCTCTGTACCATCGTCACCTGCAGCTAATGTTATCAGACGATCGGCGAACAGTGAAGTCGTTAGTTAATCCTCAGTTATCTCTAGGCCCAATTCCTCCACCCTTTTTCATACCTCACTTAAGAATTTCGTTCAGATAAAATTTAAACAGCGTAGGTGCTACACACCAACCTTGTCTAAGGTCTTTGTTGTATTACTCTGGAGATTTCTTTTCCTATTTCAATTCTTGTCAGTAATAATTATAATAATAATAATGATAATGATAATGATGATAATTCACCTTTGATGTAAAGTCGCACGAACAAGTTGGGCAGTCAGTCGCTCTTGTGGTGGAACGGGCATTAAGTGGATGTGGCAATGAGACCAGGAACAGAACCACGATCATTCAACTGGTAACTCGTATACTTAGTAGCTTTAGACAACACAGTACCGGTACGTCGTATCCACATCCATACTCAGCATACCTTTGAGAAGAGGACAGAGGAAGGTAGCTCCCCTTGAATCACGTCTTAGGTTTTTATTGACGTATGGAGCGCGTGAAGAAAAGCCTGCTTAAGAGCCTCTGCACAAGGTGTTATCAGCTTAAATTGATCTTTGCGGTGCCTAAGGGAGCACGTAGCGGCGTTGTAGTATACTGCTGCAGTACCCGCTTAATACTGGTTCCTGCAACTTCAGGCTACACAGCGAAAGCTGATGTCCGTCTCCAAGTGAGCGTCAGCCACGCCAAGTTTTCCGCCTCCGAGCAGTCAGACAAACCTGTGATCCTTAATGGTGCTTTCTTTGTTTAAGTTCGATACTATCTAGTCCTATTTGGTACGGTTCCCTCACACTTAAACATTATTCTAGGACTGCAATCTCCTTTCTATAGTGAAACTGTTATCTCACAATATGATCCGGCATCAACAGGGATACCAAGTCAAATCAGTGCAACTATGCGTGTCTTCCGCATGACCAACAGGCAGTGAGCCACGTGTAAAGCGTAGCGGCTTCCGCAGTGGACTCGGCCACGTGTTGCTGGCACGTGTCGGCGGTCGCGTGTAGCGAGCCGGCAGAAGGGAGGGTTGCGTGACAAGAGTGCTGGCGCGCAGGCCCAGGCGGCAGCGGCGAACAGGGCAATAAGCCGAGAAGTTCACGCAACGGCCACAGACTGCAGCTGCTCATGCTCAGAGCGTTATCAGAAATTCGCTATGCCAATTTGTGACTTGAAAATGTGACACTGTACGTCTGCGATTAAACAATAGTATTTGTCATGAATAGAAGATGGCGGAATGGTTGTACAGGGTGAGGCAAATTATAGTGGCCCGGAGAACAGAGTTCCAGGGTACGAGGAAGTACAGAACAGGAATGTTAAAAGCGACTACCATTCATCTATAGGCAATTTTGAGCCCTGGTCATCATAAAGCTGGATCGAAGCTGAACTGCTGGAATTGCTGCAGTCTCATGTTCTGCTGCAGTTCTGCAATACACATTAGACTTGAGGACTCCCTACACAAAGTAATCGCACACTGACAGATGAGGTAACCTGGATGGCCAGCTAGGGTCACGACCACATTGTTCTCTGCTGACAACTCTGTCAGGCGTGAACACTGTGTAGATGTGCTCCAAGATTCGGCCGGCTGTAAGGGCAGTCACTCCATACTGTTAGAAGTAACTGTAGGTCTTTTCCCTCTTTTGCTAATGCTACCAGAAATGGTTTGAAAATGTTGGTAATGTAACGCGCCGAATTCAGCATCTGATGAAAGAAGGTGAGAATAATAATGCGACGTGCAAACACTACACACCAAACCCCCAACCATCTGATCATTCAATGGTGTTTCGTGCAAGTTATGCGGATTCTCCGCTGCCCAGAACCTGTGATTCTACGAGCTGACACAACCAATCAGATGAACCCAGGCTCCATCAGACATAAAGAACAGAGCCATGTCCAAGCCATTCACTGTTATCTCAGTGAACAGCCACTCACAAAACTAGAGGCTCTGAAGAGCATCTGCTGGTTTTGATGCATGGACTGCAGACACTGGGTAGCGATGACTGTGCACGTCCAATACGAATATTCGCCGTAATGGTCGACGTGATATGCCCGTCTCCTGCGACAGGCGCCGAGTTGATTTGGTAGGACTGAAGAATTTTCCGGTGAACTGCACCCACATTTTCCGGGTGCGGGCACGTTCCCGTATATTTTTTGGCTTGTTCAAAACAGATCCAGTCTGACGCCATTTTCGGGCCAAGCGTTGCATGGCACAAGTCTTTGCCGGCACTTTGACATCATAAAATTTCTCAGGAGACGACTGACCACACCGTTCCCACGACTTCGTTGTCACGTAAATTTCCACAACAAACACTCGCTGCTCCACTGTGAGTACCATCGTCCTCTTTGCAGAGCTCCACTCACACACAACCCGCACCACCCTCTGAATCGGCGTGGATCACGTGGCGTGTGTACACGTTGTGTACGCGTCACGACATAGGGTTATTTGCATACATTCACGTATCCACTCGTTCGGCCCACTTTTGTTTGCCCCACTCTGAAGAAGTCAAACCGAATAAAATATTTTAAAACCAAGATATATGAAGCTGAGACCACGAGGGAGGCAAGGCATGCAGTAATGACAACGCAGTATGGGCTACCACACAATCTGCAGTAATCCAAACGTTACGTCATACAAGAAGTCTCTCATATTGGTTTACAATGTACTTGCTGGAACATTGCTGTGCTGCTTCTTGTATCTCTATTATTATTTCCTTCATAAATTTTCTCTCAACCATTAACGAAAAAACTCTCATGTGCCAAACAATTCATTTACACCCACACCTAACATCTGCAGTTATTTGTTTGGACGTATTCCAATCTCTGTCTTCTCCTATCGTTTGACCCTCTATAGCTCCCTCTAGTCTTAACATGTGTATTATCATCCTGTCTCTTCTTCTTCTTCTTCAAGTTTTGCATATGTTCCTTTCCTCGCCCATTCGGCGAAGAACAACCTCATTCCTCATCGGTCTACCTAACTTTCAACTTTGTTCTGTAGCACCCCATCTCAAACATATCTATTCTGTTCTGCACTGTTTTCTCAGTGTCCACGATTCACTACCATACAATGCTCAGCATTCTCAGAAATTTCTCCCCCACATTAAGGCCGACATTTGATACAAGCAAACTTCCCTCGCACAGGAATACCCTCCTTGCCTGTGAGAGTCTGCTTTTTATTTGCTCCTTGCTTCTTCCGTCATGTACTACTTTTTTTTCCAAGGTAGCAGAATTTGTTAGCTTCACCTGCTTCGTGATCCGCAATGTCGATGCTAAGTTTCTCACTTATCTCATGTCTGCTACTGCTCATTACTTTTATCTTTTTTCGGTTTGCTCTCAGTCCGTAATCTGTACTCAGTACAGCGTTTATTCTATTCAATAGCTCCTGTAATAATTCTGTACTTTTACCGAGGACAGCAATGTCATCAGCAAATCTTGTGATTGATATACTTCAACGTGAATTTTAACGCTAGTCTTGAACTTTTCTGTAACTCCGGAATTCCTTCCTGCATGCATAGGGTAACGACTGAATCCCTCTCAGATACCACTTTTAATGCGAGCACTTCGTTCTTGTATTCCATTCTAATTGTTCCCTCTTGGCGTGGTATCGTAGCCGGTCGATATCACACGAGCGGCAATGGTTTCATCATATACAGTACAGAGGTTGTCACTGGAAGTTTCGCGGTTATCCGACAGCAACAGCTACCTGCTGCACCCAACCACAAGCCATGCCCCCTGCGCTGAGGCGCCACCGCCGCCACAGGTCGCGAGGATGAAGCGAACGCCCGGCTGCACTCGTGCCCAGTTCTTGCGGAGTGCTAGACGAGTTCTCGCTGAGTTGTTTTTTGTATCTCTAGTCAAGTGCCGACATAGTGTAGTAGCAAGTTTGTTTATACTTGAAGATTGGCCTCAGGATTTACGTTTATGGCCTCTCTGTGAAGAGCTGCAAGTGTTTGACTTATCTCGGCTATGTAAAGGACTTGTAGCTGGCATTCATGAAGGACTCATTGTACTGAAGCTAAGGTCCGTGAATGAGCGTGGTTTTAGAATGTATCGCTCGTGTGAAACTCAGCGAGCCCGTTTTTCACATGATATACTTCGAACTATGGATAGAGGGCAACAGGTGGATTCCATATTTCTAGATTTCCAGAAAGCACTTGACGCAGTGCTCCACTGCTGGCTGTTAACGAAGGGACGACCATATGGAGTACGTTCACATGTTTGTGAATGGCTCGAAGATCGCTTCCCGCGCCCGGGTTCCCGGTTTCGATTCCCGGCGGGGTCATGAATTTTCTCTGCCTCGTGATGACTGGGTGTTGTGTGATGTCCTTAGGTCAATTAGGTTTAAGTAGTTCTAAGTTCTAGGGGACTGATGACCATAGATGTTAAGTCCCATAGTGCTCAGAGCCATTTTTTGAATGGCTCGAAGACTTCTTAAATAATGGTACCCAGTATGTATGTTGCCATCGACGACGAGTGTTCATCAGAGACAAGCGTGTCGCCAGGAATGCCTCGCGAAGTATTCTAGGACGTTGTTGTTCTCTGTATATATAAATGATTTGGCTGGCAGGGTGGGCAGCAATCTGCGGTTGTTTGCTGATGATGCTGTGGTGTACGGTAAGGTGTTGAAGTTGAGTGCTTGTAGGAAGATACATTGGTGTGATGAATAACAGCTAGCCTTAAATGCGGAAAAATGTAAGTTAATGCGGATGAGTAGGAATAACAAACCTGTAATGTTCGGTTACAGTATTACTAGTGTCGTAATGGACAGTCAAGTCGTTTAAATATCTTGGTGTAACGTTGCAAAGCGACGTGAAATGGAACGAGCATGTGAACTGTGGTGGGGAAGGTGCATAGTCGACTTCCGTTTATTGGTTCGCTTGTAAAGGAGAGGTCTTGTACGACGCTTGTGCGACCTATTCTTCACGTCGGACTGTAAGAGGACGTCAAAGTAACAGAGGGGGACTGCTAGATTTACTACCGGTTGGTTTGAATAACGTGTCAGTGTTACCAGATGCTTAGGGAAATCAAGTGGAAATCCCAGGAGGGAAGGCGATGTTCTTTTCGATAAACACTATTGAGAAAATTTAGAGAACTGACATTAGAGCGGACTGCGGAACGATTCTACTGCCGCCAACATATATTGCGTGTAAGGATAAGATATGAGAAATCTGGGTTCATACGGAGGCATATAGACAGTCGTTTTTCCCTCGCGACATTTGCCAGTGGAACAGGAAAAGAAATAAATAGGTAGTGGTGCAGGGTACCCTCCGCCACGCACCGTATGATGGCTTGCTGAGTATGTATGTAGATGTAGAAGTGTAATATAGTAACTTCTCAAATTACGGTATATCGATAATTTTTCCACATTTCACAGCACTGGTAACTGAACACTTGTTTTGAAGAAAATAAGTGTTCAATTCCTAGTGCTGTGAAATGTGGAAAAAACCCCAAGTGGCAATTATAAGAAGAGGAACGGCATCGAAAACGGAACAGAAACATAATATGTAGAAAATCGTCCACGCAACCTGCCACTGGAGATGCCTTCTGTTGCATTCGGTTGTAGTCAGACGGCCCAAAAAGTAAAAATTATCAATGTATCTTAATATAACACGCAACCTAGGAAGATTACAAAAGTTGAAGATGTTAATTTCTCTCATTCCTGTTATTCTGCCTCAGAATCTAAGCACCATCCCGACAGGACACGAGTACTTACGGCAACGACATCACCCGATAACTTCACTTGGTTATTGTACATGTTGTATATTATCTGTGTTTTCCTATAGCTTAGTCCTATTTACCTAAGAATTTTGAAGATCTTGTACCATTCTACATTGTCGAACGCTTTTTCCAGGTCGACAAATCCAATGAAAGTCTCTTGGTCTGAATCTTGCTTCGAATGCCAATCACATATCACAGTTTATCACATAAAAAATACGTATGCTGTCAGGATATGACGTAACCCCACGTCGATCATAAATTTGCGACTTCTTTCCCGCAGTGGAAGCCGTCCAAGCGCCCGCTTATCTGTGGCGCGAGTACAGGTCTGCGAGAGAAATGTCATTCCAATGCGATGAAAGTACTTCTTTTTTTCTTTTCTGTTTCCTAAGACTCTGATCGAACAGTACATCTAAAAGCGAAATTCGGTGACGTCATCAAGAGACTGCACGAGTTTGAGCGAATTGTGGTCGGATCGGCATCTTTGATGCGGTCTTCTGGGCAAGTTCCAAACCTGTAGGAATTCTTTGGAGGGAGCAAGCAGTCGCACGGCCTGGGAGCCCCTCTCGGTGGTGTCTACGCTGCAGTATCGGGCTCGAGCCACTTTGCCTCTCAATAACATTGACAGGCGCTAAATCACTGTATTCGCTTTTACAAGGACTTCAGAATTCCGTTGAAAGACCATCATAAAAGAGATTATTTTGAAAAAATATGCTCTTTCTACAGTATCTTTCTTAATAGCTTTGGCGTATAGTAAAATTAGGTGCCCTCTGTGTCGTACCATTTCCTCTCGAGAGTCTCAACCGGCCATCACACGGAAAGTGAAGCTCTCTCTCTTTCTCACTTTGAAGCCGCACTGTGCTAGAAGCCCACTACTCCCGCTATAACGGTGGCTGCTTTGAAAGCCCCACTGATGTACGTTTCTCGCCCGCTGCTGCCGGGTAATGAAAGCAGCGCAACACGGTGGGAGTGTCGCGCTGGCTGCGAGCGGGAAGTCTCGCCGGCAGAGCGGAAGGCGAGTGGGGAACTCCGGCCGTGTGTGCGCGCGTGACGCGGGCAGGGGCGGGGGCGGTGGCGTGGGCGGGGGAGGGGGAGGAGCAGGGGTGGGGGACGAGACGGAAATAGCGCCGGCGACGTGCTGTGGCGTCGCGTGGCGGCCAGCAGCCGGTGACTTCCGGCAGACGCAGCCCGAGGCCTCGTCTCCACCTGCACCTCCTCTGCAATGCCAGTGCCTCGCAAAGAACGACAGTCGCGGTGCAAACGTCGCTCATTGACAAAATTCGTTTGTCCAGCATAATGACACTACTGGCAATTAAAATTGCTACACCGAGAACAAATGCGGATGTCAACGGGTATTCATTGGACACATATATTATACTAGAACTGACATGTGATTACATTGCCACGTAATTTGGGTGCATAGATCCTGATAAATCAGTACCCACAACAACCACCTCTGGCTGTAATAACGGCCTCGATACGCCTGGGCATTGAGTCAAACAGAGCTTGGAAGGCGTGTACAGGTACAGCTGCCCATGCAGCTTCAACACGATTCCACAGTTCATCAAGAGTAGTGAATGGCGTATTGTGACGAGCCAGTTGCTCGGCCACCGTTGACCAGACGTTTTCAATTGGTCAGAGATCTGGAGAGTGTGTTGGCCAGGGCAGCACTCTAACATTTTCTATATCCAGAAAGGCTCGTACAGGACCTGCAACATGCGGTGGTGCATTATCCTGATGAAATGTAGGGTTTCGCAGGGATCGAATGAAGGGTAGAGCCACGGGTGGTAACGTATCTGAAATGTAACGTCCACTGTTCAAAGTGCCGTCAATGACAACAAGAGCTAACCGAGACGTGTAGCCAATGGCACCCCATACTATCACGCCGAGTGATACGCCAGTATGACGATGACGAATACACGCTTCCAATGTGCGTTCACCGCAATGTCGCCAAACACGGATGCAACCATCATGATGTAAACAGAACCTGGATTCATCCGAAAAATGACGTTTTGCCATTCGTGCACCCAGGTTCGTCGTTGAGTACACCATCACAGGCGCTCCTGTCTGTGATGCAGCGTCAAGGGTAACCGCAGCCATCGTCTCCGAGCTGATAGTCCATGCTGCTGCAAACGTCGTCAAACTGTTCGTGCAGATGGTTGTTGTCTTGCAAACGTCCCCATCTGTTGACTCAGGGATAGAGACGTGGCTGCACCATCCGTTACAGCCATGCGGATAAGATGCCTCTCATCTCGACCACTAGTGATGCGACGCCGTTGGGATCCAGCACGGCGTTCCGTATTACCCTCCTGAACCCACCGATTCCATATTCTGCTAGCAGTCATTGGATCTCGACCAACGCGAGCAGCGATGTCGCGATACGATAAACCGCAATCGCTATAGGCTACAATCCGACATTTATCAAAGTCGGAAACGTGATGGTATGTATTTCTCCTCCTTACACGAAGCATCACAACAACGTTTCACCAGGCAACGCCGTCAACTGCTGTTTGTGTACGAGAAATCGGTCGGAAACTTTCCTCATGTCAGCACGTTGTAGGTATCGCCACCAGCTCCAGCCCCATGCTCTGAAAAGCTACTCATTTGCATATCACAATATGTTCTTCCTGTCGCTTAAATTTCGCGTCTGTAGCACGTTATCTTCATGGTGTAGAAATTTTAATGGCCAGTAGTGTACATCAAATCTCAAATTGAAACTAGCAGTTTGTTTGTTACTGGTCACCTTCACACCAATTTTTTCCCTTGCTCTCATTTTGTTCGTTATTGGTCGTTGTATTTGTTCGGGTGGACGTCCAATGACGCTTGTTCAAGTTCATCGTTGATCCATAAACTCAGTAACCCGCTGACCGAACACGGTGAGCTACCGTGCCGGCTACCATAAGAGCAGGCAGCAGTTCACTCATGAGGACATTCTCCAGTAATATACCTTCAAATCCTGCGGCAGCATGTCTCTTAAGAACTGCAGATATTTCTGGCCATTCAGAGAGCTATCAATAAAACAGCGACCAATGCCGGTCCAATAAATACTGCGAAGACAAATTCACTCGTGATTTGTAAACCGTACCTCATCTGCAAACAAAAACTGCATAGAAACTCCGCATAACACTGAACTTGTCAGAGAAATCTTAAGTCATTGGTACGTGGCCACACCATAACAGCATCATGCCGACATTCTGCCCCACCTAGCCTCTCCAGCTTCCCTGATTCCCCAATGAACCTTCTAGCAAAGTCAAGTTCAGTTTATAAGAAATGACATACAGTGTGAAAAGCAGAATTGTCACACGAAGTTGATTGAAAACTGACATTGTGTCAGACGAGACGCAATAGATACCAAAGTATAAGAAACAAGGAACAAAGTACTTATATGTAAACAAGTATCTCTCTCTAAGTAAGCCTTAAGGATGCCTCAGTATAGAGATATTGTCCAAAATTTTCCATGGTCGCAATTGCAATTAAGTCTGAGATTAGTCATTTTCATTTACCGTTGAAGGGAGTCCTCTCTCCCAAGTTTTACCGGTACTTAACGCATTAAAACACCAGAGACGCGGCACAGAAGCTGTTCCGTCCGTTAGGAGACCTAACGCAACTGAGCAGCCCGCCCGTAACTCCGCAATACGCGCTGTTAGGTTGGCCATGAAAAGCAGAGCACTCTGAGCAGTCCGAGGTGTTAAACAGCTTGCACAGTACGAGCTCTGCGTCACTAGCAAGCAGTTGTCCTCCCGCCACGGTGCGTTCCCGTGGATGCTACACTCAGTATACCGGCCCTCATAGAGATACCGTTCAGCCTTCAGGTACCAGAGGGGTCGATAAAATACTTCCGTTCAGGCGCAGAAAAAGGTAATGATCTTGTTGTCCACTACTCGAAACAATCGGACCATCGATAACCAGTAATTATAATCACGCCCCAACCATTGACGCCTACCCGCTAAGGTGATCATCTGCCATGCTCTACTGTCACGTGCCACCATTAGATAGAGCCCTCCATCATATGTGTCATTACTTTATTTCGTGTCTTCTGATTACTTGCATTATGTGATCAGAAGTATCCGGACACCCCAAAGACGTATTTTTTTCATATTAGTTGCATAGTGCTGCCACCTACAGCCAGGTACTCCATATCAGCCACCTCAGTAGACATTAGACATCGTGAGAGAGCAGAAAGGGGCGCTCCGCGGAACTCACGGACTTCGATTGTGGTCAGGTGACTGCGTGCCACTTTCCTCATACGTCTGTACGCGTCATTTCTACACTTCTGAACATCCCTACGTCCACAGTTTCTCATGTGATAGTTAAGTGGAAACGTGAAACGACACGTACAGCAGAAAAGTGTACAGGGCGATGTTGTCTGTTGACTGACAGAGATCGCCGACTGTTGAAAATAGTCGTAACGTGTAGTAGACCGACATCTATCCGGACCATCACACAGGAATTCCAAACTTCATCAGAATCCACTGCTAGTACTATGACAGTTAGGCGGGAGGTGAGAAAAGTTGGATTGCATGGTCAAGCGGCTGCTCATAAGCCACACATCACGGCGGTAAATGCCAAACGACGCCTCGCTCGGTGTAAGGAGCGTAAAAATTTGACGATTGAACTGTGCAAAAACGTTGTGTGGGGTCACGCACCACTGTACAGAATGTGGCGATCCGATGGCAGGATTTGGGTTTGGCGAATGCCCGGTGAACTTCATCTGCCAGCGTGTGTAGTGCCAACAGCAAAATTAGGAGGTGGTGTGGTAGTGTTTTTTAATGGAGAGGGCTTGCACCCTCTTGTTTTGCGTGACACTATCACAGCACAGGCCCACATTGATGTTTGAAGCACCTTCTCGCTTCCCACTGTTGAAGAGCATTTTTGGAGATGGCAATTGCATCTTTGAACAAGATGAAGCACCTGTGCATAATGCACGGCCTGTGGCAGAGTTGCTACATTACAATAACATCCCTGTAATGGACTGGCCTGCACAGAGTCCTGACCTGAATCCTATAGAACACCTTTGGGATGTTTTGGAACGCAGATTTCGTGCCAGGCCTCACCGACCGACATCGATACCTCTCCTCAGTGCAGCACTCCGTGAAGAATGGGCTGCCATTACCCAAGAAACCTTCCAGCACCTGACTGAATGTATGGCTGCGAGAGTGGAAGCTGCCATCAAGGCTAAGCGTGAGCCAACACCATACTAAATTTCGGAATAACCGAGGGAGTGCGCCACGAACTTGCAAGTCATTTTCAGTCAGGTGTCCGGGTACTTTTAATCACATAGCGTATGTTTGTGATTTTTCTTGATTTGTGGAGTTTTGTGTATTTGTTCAGTAAAAACTTTCTGGAACCCAGGCACTTGCGCAACCCATCTCAGTGCCTTTTGTACTGTTTCGAACTGTCAGATTCATTTTTAATATATTTGCGTACCTTTATATAAGTATACATATTTGAATACACTGTCAGAAAAAAGTACACCTGGAAAGACCACGATTATGATCAGATGACGGGTTATTCCACCTGGGAGGTAGCAGATGTACTGATATTAATTTTAGCTTCGTCCGCGAGCAGACAATGCAGTGGCATAGCTAACAGAGATGCATCTGAGTCTACCCTTTGACAGGGAATGCTCACAGCCAGCTCAGTGAGGTGTAAACGCTTGAAGCGAGCAGGCAACCATGCCACGGAGACGCTCTCGTGCACTCGTGCTTCCTACAGCCAACTGAGCGAGTAAGAAAGGGGGTAAAATTGTGGGCTCCCGAGTGTCGCGATAGCCCTTTCGAAGAAGTGGCACACAATTTGGATGTGCTCAATGAGTTGTGGAACGACGCTCGTATCAGTGGTCATGTGAACACTCTCACACTCGTAGACGAGGTTCTGAACTTCGACGCAGCACAGCCGCCCGCCAGGACAGTGGTACGGTAAGTGCGGCAGTGACAGGCCGTACAATAAACACCACAGCAGAGGTAAGATGGCTTGTGAGCGCAGACGTGTCAACACAAACTGTTCCGTACTGGTTACTGGCAGTGGGACTACGGGCACGCTCACTTCCTGCCCGTCTTGCACTCGCGCCACAGCAACGACGCGCACGGCTCGACTGGTGCCGTCAGAGGATCACTCGGAATTCGGAATGGCGCGCTTCGGTCTTCAGCGATGAAAGCAGATTCTGGCTGCACGCAAATGATGGACGAATGCACTCTACGAGGCAGCGCTCACCAGGGCTACGTCGAATGCGCAAACGGCCAACACACACTGGCCCCATCCCACGCCTCAGAGCAGCTTCACATGTCAAGCGCTCAACGAGCGGCTACGACTACATACATTTCATTCAGGCCGTACACACGCTAACGGGCGTTTCAATAAAGCGCGCGCTGAACGCTGCACTAGCGCTCGACTGTTGACAGTACGCGCTTTGAGACAATTGTTTTCCTATGTTACCGTTCAGTAGAGCGCGATTTTGACCCGGATAGACGTATTTTAGGGTTCGCTCAGTTCATCTACAAATTGTCCGAAATGGAAACGGAAGCTTTTGATACCAAATTATTTATAGATGAAATAGAGAAATGTCCTGCCATATGGAACATGACAAATAGCATTTATTCAGATACGAACTTGTGGAGAAGGGCTTGCGAAGAAATCGTTATTATATTCTTTGAAGGAGATAACAATGCAGAAAAGATGAAATTATTATTTGAGTACATATATATATTTTCAATAAGTCTGTGTCACAAATTAAGTATTGCGATCTGGCCAATCAACTTTTCCTTCATCTGTGAAGTAATTTGTAAAATGTACTCGAACATTGTTCGCCTGTCGAAGAGCATGCCCGGTATAATGTGAGACTAGCTTTTCCTGTGGTGAAGTATTAAGAGTTTCTTCATAATTGTAGCCATCCCTCATTCTGACATAATTGTCTAGTGTAGCGATTTTACGATCTTTTTTGCAAAACTGGTGTTAGCATCTAATGGCCTATATAAAATACGCCACTTATCGCACGTATGGCAAAGGTACATTCGACATACCGACGTGCTAATGTCAAACGCTTATTAAATATTTTTTTAGCGTAAGTTACTGACCTTCCCCCATAAATCCTCAATTTAATTGCGTTTTTTTGTTCTGGTGAAATACAATATACTACGAGTTTATCGTTTATCAGATCTAGTAAATCATCAAATGATTTTATGTACATTCTGAAATAGTTAAAAAATTTGAATCCGTATTGCCTTAGCTTAGGATACAAAGTTATGTACTGGCTTTCAGTCAGCCTGTATGAAAACATGTTTCAGTGGTTTTAATTAGAGTGAAAAGTTTAGAAGGTGTTCCACTTTGTGTACAACGTAAGAATTTGATTAAAGAAAGGCAAAGGAATCTCTGCAGACCATACAGTCTAGGCGAGCGAAGCAGCGAGCGTTAAGCAACTATAGAGAACTTTTGATTTTCATGCAAATTTCTGAGTCGAATATTGGTTCGCCCGTAATTATTTTCGGCACTAATTCCCTTTTAATGACCCGTTGATTGAGTGTATTCCTTTTTATATAATTACATGTATGGTACGTGTACAGCTAAGTTCTCCTTGTACTCTGGTAAAGTAGTGGGTTAGCTAGAGTTGCTTTACTAATTTGTAAGCAGCAAGTCACCTTTAAGAAGCCGAACTAAAGTGGTTTGTTAAATGAGCGGGCTTACTACTACAGAGAAGCGTATTATAATTCTATATATCTGAAATTTTTATTCTGTGTTATCTCACAAATTGTAAAATAAGTTGGTCGACGTCTTTTCTTTGAATTAAGATTGATTTTTATTAAAATCATGTTAAGTTTTCTGAAGACTTCTTTCGAAACTGTTTTAAGTTTAGCTGAAGATTGTTTTCCTTAACTGTGGCAAACTCTCCGTCATGATTGCCTTTCTCGGTTGTTTGAAGATTGTTTTTCTTCACATGTGTATAAATTAATTTAGATTCTTTTTTCAAACGTGCCGAACTTCCTTTGTTGTTACCTCTGCAAATTAAAGAAATTTGTGGTAGAATCTTGGATTTTGTGACCTGGTCCTACTACCCCTCGCTGCATTGCATGCGTTGCAAGTTTGTCAGGTCGTTAATGCAGGAAACAAGACTAAAATAAACTTTGAATATCAACACGACTCTACAGGCTGTGAAAGAAATAAAAAATAAAACAGAAAGTAAAAACATCCACAGTAAGAATTACAACATACGAATGGAGACTATAAACCGCTGACGCAGACATTTTAGCTGTGGGACGAGGGAAAAATGAAAAATGTACATTTCGAAAAGCGAAGCATGTTTCGGTAGATAAGTAGCATTCTTATTCCAGTCTACCAAAATTGAACCTCAACTGTAGTAAATACAGCTTCACTGGAAACTGCGATAAAATTTTTGTGCTTTCTCCTAGCTGAACGACATTTGTTGATAATTTCAGGAGGTTTGTGACATCGGACGGAAGAGCTGAATTCGCGACTCCGTGAGAAATCACATAATTACGCGAGTGATGAAAGTTACCGCGGCAGCCGCAGGCGGCTGTTCAGAGCTGTCGATGCGTTCTCCGCAAAGAGGGCGAGCCAGAGGGAAAGGCGACGCGGTTTCTCCGCGGCTGTCGGCTGGCTTTCTCGGCGACCTCGCGGGCACGGCAGATGTGCCGCCTCAGCAGAGCAGCGAAGCCACCTGCCGGCCTGATTGGCAGCCTGGCCAACTGCAGTGCGGTCGGTGCTTTCGCTTCCCACCCGGCTCTGGAGCAAGGTCTGGCCGACCCTGGCCGCTCCTTCTCAGGGCCACGCCCACCTTCCCGCGTCACAACACAACAGCGGGGCAGAGCGGGGTTAGGCGCCAAAGGTTACGGCAACAGGTGCGCGGCGCGAAAGCGCCTCGTTCTGTAATAAGCACCGAACTCCCTTACCGGAACACTTCACAGCTAGATCATCCATTCTGGATAGGAGCTGAAATTCTGGAGCGTGCACTCATCACATCAGTGTAGAAGCAGACTGGTCCTCATGCCTGCTGTATACCAACGTGTGATGAATGACTTGATGCAGCAATCACTACATGCGACATCATGCGAATGAGATGATGCAGATGAGATGTTCGGTTAACATGAAGTCCTCGGGAGGAATAGCTCCAGCTCCAGCTCCCTCTCTCTCTCTCTCTCTCTCTCTCTCTCTCTCTCTCTCTCTCTCTTACACTACACAATACATATCCACACAGGATTATCTGTTCCAAGTCTGTTCCTTAATAACGTTTAACTAACAAAAAAAAACAAAAAAAGTCGCCGCATACAGTAAAATGTGAAATTATGTCCTATCGTAATTGTACGGCTCGCTACTTTGATTTTATAACTAGCTGATGAGCAATTCTGAATTCGTCATAATGTGCTTTGTTTGTGACCCGTCTGTGCTAGTCTTAATTCGACTACTACTGTGCCTCAAGTTACATTTACTTTCATCTACATCACAAGTTAGATAGATATTGAACATATCTTTGCTTCATGCGCAATTTAACAGATGAAGCACTTTAAGAAGAGGGCAGCAATGTTCCCAGTTTTGTGTTGCGGAGGATACAAATAATCTACGTAGTTGTGTAGTCAGGGGACATTAAGAACACAGAAATCTACAGAATTCTAGAGATCGAGTTATTCTCTCTGGGGAAAGACATGGACATAAATAAAAAACTCCTTAGGCATACAGCGTCTCAAACGCTTCGGAGATGCGCCACAGGCCTTCCAGGCAGACACTTGACCTGGTTGATCTATACAATGCAACAGCTGCAGTAGGTAAAAGCAGGAAGTTACCAGTAAACTTCTCTGAGGTATTTGTACATTTCCATTCAAGTGCAAGTGCTAATGGGCGCCAGGCATAGTCTCAAAAAAAAAAAGTGATAACATTTTCATTACCTTTTTCTGCCAATGCTACCCAAACGGTATCATTGCTGCTTTCAACTTTTTACGGAGTTGTAATATCCTCTGTTTCACAAGCTAAGTGAAATTGCAAAATGCTAGGAAACCTAAGTAAGGCTTAACAATAAATCAGAATAAAAGCAGCCACCAGTTACGGAACGTAGTAGGTTTCAACCCGTATAAATGGGCCTTCTTCAGAACTCTTTTTACCTGGAATTAAGTGTATACACAAAAATGCAACGTTAAAAAATTTGGGTTTATATTAAAAACACAACATACATACAGTGGTCGTTATTACAACAGTCATTTATGGTAACAAGTGGACGTATTTTTATTGAAAGCTGAATGGCCATGTGCAAAACACAGCAGAGAGACCGATTGGCCAAGTGCCCAACATGGGCAGCGATACATCTCAAAAAGGTCAGAAGTTATTAACTATTACAATAAGCCACAACTTACGTTCTACACACTGAACATATTTTGCCACCAAGGCGCTTAGTCACAATCAAAATTGACAATCTTCTGGCTGTGTCATACATAAAACAATACACACATCATATGTGGCGTGTGTGACCAGTAACGGATAAACATGCATCTGACGGAGCAACATTCATGTGTGAACAGAAACTGAGGAAAGTGCGACTAGATGGCGCTGATACACACTGCGGTCTATAGCCGCAGCAAACAGCTGGTATAACTGGACGACATGCTGAAATCCGAACATTACACGAATTATGAAGGCAGTGTGCCCATGTTAGGCACTTGGAAAGTCGGCCGCTCTGCTGTATTTTGGACGTGGTTATTCAGCTTCCACTTATAGTAACAAGTGGGCGTATTTTTATTGCATATGCAAATAACCTCCACTGTATATATGTTGTGTTTTCGGGTCAACAGCTTTTTTACTACTACCTTCCGCAACCTCTGGCTGTTTCTATTCCATAGGCCTACATTACATTTGCACAGTTGCTGCTACAGTCATGTTTAAGATTTTAATCCTTACAGTTTTGTAAACTTAAGTGCCTGAAAAACTTAATGAAGTACCCAGAAGGGGTGGAGGAAACAATGACAGGTTGATAAGGTATTGACACTATGACCCGATTTATCAGTCTGACGTTGCCCCTCCCCCATCCCCTACCCCTGCCCCCGCTATAGCCTAGATACAGGCACAAGACGTTGTATCCCCTCCCGAGGCAAGCAAACTGTGCGACCTGTTGTAACTGGTCCTTGATATGGTGGAAACTGACACCTGGACGCAGCTGATATCCGAGCTGGTCCCAAATTCCATACATGCTCTATCAGGGACAGATCTCCAGCTCTTGCAGGCCAGTGGAATATCTCCACGTCACGCTCACAGTTCATAGAGATAAGCGCCCCCGAACACGAGCATTGTCCTGCTGAAAAATGGCACCACGATACCGTCGCATAAGAGATAACATATCATCAGCCACAAGACCGGGCAGATATCTGGTCACGAGAATTACGGCCATCTGCTGGTATGCGCAGCAAGTGAACCGCCCTCGCCCACCGCCCTATAAGACTGCTCGGCCCTTGGCCCTCGGCTATGCGGCACTGATAGCACTCACGCCGACGCCGACGCCGCCGACTCGTAAACGGCAGGTCCGGCCGCCCACACACAACACACAATCGGCCGGACAGGGGAGCTTCAGGGCAAGATGTTAGCGGCCGAGAGAAACTGTGGACAGCGAGCGAAAACGAGGCTGAACGCAGCGCTCCGCGCCGCCGCTGATCCGGTTCTCTCAACGGGACAAGCTTGTTGTGCACTGCCTTGCCTCCGCAGTGACATTGCGCGGATTCAGAGTCGGTCTTCTAGGATCCTAACAGGTAGGCACGACCCATTGCAAAGCCCTGGGGAATTAAAATGGGTATCTTCGGAAGAAAGACGACGTTATTTGTAGTAGTAGCCCTCTGCTGGTCTGTGCCTGAGATCAACTAATTACGAATTAAACACACACTTCACAGGTGTAACATTCTACAATATTTAGACAAGCGAGGTTATTTCATTCTAAATGGATTGGAAGATTATTTAACTGAACTAAAATATGTGACACATTAAGTAATGAAGTGTAGACAAATTACAACAGTTGTAAAGAGAAGAACATAACTGAACAATAGGCTTTGGTGAACAATATAATATCGTCTTTAATAGATCCCTAAACTACAAACAGATGAGATATAATAGTGATAAGAAGGTGGCTGATGCAGCTGTGACTATACAAAGCAAATATTTTTAGCACAAGAGAAATTATAGTAACTGGATAAAGCAAATGGAGCATTAATTTTGAGAGGGGCAATGTGTTACATATTTTATCTTAGTTAAATAATCTTACATCGCATTTAGACTGAAATAACCTCCTATTCCAACATTTCCATTTTCATCTCTGGAAATGGAGATATTCTGTACATACACTAGTTTACAATCTTTGATCCAACAAAGTTTCACTGCACCACATACTTATCTTTGTACTTGGTGATGGCGTAACATCTGAAAACCGGTTCTTATAGCAAATAATAAATGTTGCAGAATATTGCACCAGTGTTGTGTTTCCGCCAGGTTAGCCCAGGGCACTAATACGCTGCTTCCTGGACTCGGGTAGGGGCGCCGGCCCTGGATCGAATCCGCCCAACGGATTAACGGCGAGAGACTGTTTGCCGCCCAGCCTGGATATGGTTTTTAGGCAGTTTTCCACATTCCTCTGGGTGAATACTGGGCTGGTCCTCACGTCCCACCTCAGTTACACGACACACACCCATTTGAAAACGTTCGCACTTGCCAAATTCCATAGCACCAAGACAAATGCCCAAAGATAATAATGAAAATGATTACACAGGTGTTGTGTGTGTTTCATTCATAACGTACAAAACATTCTACCAAGAACCGACGGAACAGTCAATCAGTGCAATCAACTAATTACTCATAACATCGAGTGTGCCTGTCTGGTGAAGTGAAATAATTGCACGTAATACGGACACCTGTTTACTGTTAACTCTGTGGTCTTCTGATAGTGCAACCGTGAACGGTAATCGAAACATCAGTGTTATAACCGGTAATCCAGAGCTGCAAACTGAGCGGAGGAAGTAACACACAATGTATAATTTGAGCTTGTCATTTAAAAAGCATTTATACACACATGAATTCTCATGAAAACTAAATGTATTATTAATGCATTTCAATGCATAGACTACCATGATAAAAACGCACAAAAATGCTATAAGCGTGAGAAAAATAGAGAAAGAATTTCGTCAACGTTTCCCTACGCACGGAAAGTTTGCTGCAGCGGCAGAGACCTCAATCACGCACCGACCTTTCATTGACGGAAATGCTCGCACGATACTTCTCCCAACACTGTCCGTATACAAATCAGGTGTTGTTTCACTCCCAAAACCGTTGATCTTCCTTTGGCGGTCATCTTGAGATAATCTGTTGCACTGGCTCCTCCGAGGCTGCCAACCCAATTGGTGGCGTAGGCACGCTCCTCTCACAGAAGTGACAGAAAAATTTGTTTCTCTCCAGATTCTTAGGAAGGTCGATTCTGCATGACTCCTGATACAATATCTCTCTATTGTCATCCGAGTGTCAACTTCACATACTGGATTTTACTGATTGTCGCAAGAAGCAGTCACAGTACAACCTTCCCCCATCACGCCTCCATGAGTCTTGTGCCGCTGATGCACTATGCTGTTCCTCTGACATCTCCTTCGATAACGTCACTGACAGCATAAAAAATATACTTATGAATACCAAACACTCTGTTTAATGGTACCAAATCAAAATATTCGTATCACTACATGTACTTGCGACACCGTGTTGAGTAAATTTAGACAATAGACATCTGCACAGTGGAATATTTAACATTCCAGCAGCATATGACAACGTGAATCTGACATTAAAGATCAAGAGTAGACAAGAGAATGTTACGACCAAGACCACCTGCAATAAATGTATTGTAGGTGGTCTTGGTTACGACGTGCTAGACACACTTTGGTATTCCTGGCAATGAAACATTAGAAAAGATATCCAAAACAGCCCTCTATGAGGAGAGAGGGAGCACGTGGGACTACTGGCAGAGCGCTCTTGGCAAGCACGGTGCACACAGTCCTTGTGAGGCAAACTGAGGAGCTACTTGATCGAGAAGTAGCGGCTTCGGTCTCGGAAACTCACGTATGGCCCGAGAGCAGTGTTCTGACCACATGCCCCTACGTATCCACATCCAGTGACGCCTGTGGGCTGAGCACGACACAGAGGCCGGTCGGTAGCGTTTGGCCCTCATGGCCTGTTCGGGCAGAGTTTTTAGTTTTAGACTTTTTCAGAGTTATCAAATTAATAATCGGGAAACGGCCTTGCCGCAGTGGATACACCGGTTCCCGTGAGATCACCGAAGTTAAGTGCTGGCGGGCGTGGCAGGCACTTGAATGGGTGACCATCTAGCCGCCATTCGCTGTTGCCATTTTTCGGGGTGCACTCAGCCACGTGATGCCAATTGAGGAATTACTCGACCGAATGGTACCGGCTCCGGTCAAAGAAAACCATCATAACGACCGGGAGAACGGTGTGCTGACCAAACGCCCCTCCTATCCGCATCCTCAATTATGACGACACGGCGGTCGGATGGTCCCTACGGACCACTTGTGGCCTGAAGACGGAGTGAAGTTAATAATCAGAAGTTGAAAAAGTATCGGTAAGAGCTCTCCAAATACAAAGGCAAAGACCGTACCAGAATGAATCCGATGTTAACTACTAACTTCTGGCACGAGGAACCTCGGTGCTCCGGAGGACTCAGAAAGGCTAAATCTTTCAGCCACGGCTGTTACAGGAAGTATCTCAATGGCACTGGACCGGTCGCACGTCTACTGAACAAATGCAGTGAAGAAGAGGGTGTCAACCACAATGTTTGGATGCCCGAACAGATCAACGCTACACCTCAACTAGTTCAAAGCCTGGTCACCAAGGATTGCTGTTTGCCAACATGTTTAGCTGTACTGGAATACCTGAAAGCCTCGAGAATAAATCTCCTTTTATATGCCTTTTTGTTTGAAGATTGGGTCAACTTTTAATATGATCGCACTATAATTTTCATCTCGATGTTGTGTACAGTGTGTAACATTTTGTGTACCATGCTCTACAATATGTTAGTCCCTATACGCTTGATGAGTCCTACACAGATACCAGATAAATAAAAACACTGGATATTCGAGAAAAACTGCTGAACACGTTTGCAGCCACCGTTGCATATCTCGCGTAGAGGCCATCAAAATAGGTTAACAGGTATCAGAGACGCATGGACAGACAAATTTCCCTCCGACAATACGCGAATGGAACAAAACAGAGAAGGGGTATTACTGATACGAAGTCGTGCGCCGAACACAGTATCGTGGTGTACGTTTTGTAGACGCCTGCAGACCGGACATTACGTTGTGTGACGGTATTGGATCGTCAGAGTCAGGATCAGGACGGACCACCACTCCTGGGGCACCAGTGAGCAGTGGCTGGGTGGGAGTTGGTATGCTCAGCGCCCGAAGACTCTAACGGAACACCATTAAACAAGCATTGCTGCCAGCAGCAGCGGCGGCCAGAAGGGCGCTAGCCACGCCGGAATGCGCTGACACCCCTTCACACGGCGCTCTGTGTCGGCCGCTGCAGCTGTGAAGGAGCCTTCTCGACGCCCTGCGACGTTACGCCACGTTGGCCCGAGGCCCACGAGATAGACCGGCCGCGGCGCGTACGTCACACAGCACGTGCCGCTGCAGGTCGCACGAGTGCCAGCAGCCGTCTCCGGGGGGGAGCGAAAACTATTTCAGACGAGTTTAATAATTCTTAACTGCGCATTTAAACACGTGCAAGCTCTCGATAGTACGCGACAAAGATAAGACCTTTGTTGGTACTTTTTGAATTACATATTGGGCACTGAACGGAACCTAGCGTTCGCGAAGTACGGTGGGCACGGCGACTAGTGTGACGTCACAAGTTCGTTGCAAGGCCCGTACATCACGTGGGCCCGACGTTCCCGGCGCCGCCTCTGTTCAATGAGTCACTACAGTGCTCCTGTTGACACCACAGCAAGCACCCACTGGCTCTCCACGGTATGCCCACGTCACGCTGGCTCACACTGAGGCCTCCAATGGGTGTAAGGCGCGCAGCGTCGGAGTACGTCCACAGGAACGAAAGAACGGTAGCAGTGCATTCAATGATGTCCCTCTACTGTATTGGAGCTTTGGACACCCTCTCGCGGTGTGTACTGTTTTTGTTCTCAGAACGTCTTTCTTGTCACGCTGCCTAGTGACGACATAGCCAGCGAGATGTGTTTGTAACCATTAGGTAAGCGTAATTGCATACTGGTGATAGAAACTTTACGCTCTGCAAAGAGACCAAGAAGCAGCAGCCCATTTGCACCTCAGTTTCCAATAGTTTGATTACCTGTTATGTTCCTGCAAAAGCAATTGCCTCTTCTCACTGTTTCTCCGAAAGCGATTGCCTCTTCTTATTCCGTCATTTAAGTTGCCAAGCAGCAACAGTTTATTTTCAGTAGGTATCTTGACGAAAACATTGCCCAGTTGACGGTGGAAATGATTGTTATTATCTTTTTATTGCTGTCTAAAGTGGGCGCATAGGCAGAGACGAGAGTGACAAAACTATATCCAGTGAGTTGTAATTCACTGATTTGACCTACGTCTGCTAATATGGTTTCACTTAAGGCAGCATATCTAATCTAACTTGCTCGTGGCTGAAGAGAGCTGTTATTCTTTCTGGTCTGTTGCAAGAGCTTCAGACCTTATATTCCATAGTTATTAGACGTTAATTAAAATGACAGTAGAAAATGGTATTCGCGAGGTTTTGTTTAAGATAGATCTTTAAGGCAGATCTCAACTTGCTACAACGTAACTCTTTCACTATGATTCGTAACCATTCATCAAGGCACATGAACACGCCCAGTACGATTTCGAAAATGCGGCATACTAGTAAAGAGACACGTCAAAGTGTTCACGAAACGATCAGTAACGTAATCCTTTTCCAGTATTTACGCGTGACTCTAAGCCTAATTTAAAGTAGGCACGCTGAACATTTCAGACGCCACTGCACAAGGACGGAAGAATTGTTTCATTACACTGTGGAAAGACACGCTGCGCAAGACAAGCAAGCGGAGGAGCCAGCTGTAGTCGCACTACTTTACTGCGCCTTACAACAGCAAAAATCATCGCAAGGTTCTACGAGACGATTGTCACCAAACATGTTCTCTTTCTAGTGCAGCTGATCATCCAGATATTCGTAGTAACATTCATCAACAAAATTTAAATCCGAGAAACTATGCAATACGGTATTTTCCGCATACAAAGCATTGCAACCGGTGTAGGTAACATCAAGTACGACGAAAAAGCACAAGACTCATCCTGTATTGGACCACCAACAACGCGATTCTTAACAAATAAACCGCTGGCGATATTATCTCGTGTACGTGCGTAACAGAATCACATCGAGCTTGTTTTGTTTTGTTTTTTCGAATGAATAGAGATGATTGTGAAGAGAGTAAAGCACATATACTTGATCTGATTGAAGGGATGCAAGTTGGGATCTGCACAAATATCAACTCATGCTTCGGTTTCTTGCAAAGGACCGTATGTTTTTAAAAGCTGTAACGTAGAGTCAAAGTGAGTAACGAGTTAAGACTTTCTCAGTGACGCAACCGAAATACCAAAAATCAGTCGTTCCTCAAGGAACTATGATCGACAGTTTGCCAGAATCCTGTCAGTGCTTTAGTTTCCTTCCTACACTTTCCTTCAAACCAAGAGTACAAAACTGCTGTAGGCTGTGAACTCAAATCCGGTTTGATAACAGCGTACGTGGGACGTATGCAAACCAGAACAGCAGACTATATGATCCTGCGTGTTTGCCGGAAGCTGGCAGAACATAAAAAAAGCACTTCTAACTTCTTATGAAAACATATGTTTTGAAATGATGAATCTTTGCGGTTCCCTACAGGCCGTTTGCCTAGAGTGTGCGAAGAGAATATTTACCACCAGTTGTACCGACTTGAATATATGAAAATATTCCCACGTTCCATCCGTGGGAATGAAATAATTCGTAACACACGATACGGTGTCAAAGCATATCGTGCTCTTTACAAATAGTCTTTGGAGGCGTTTACTCTGCAAACACAGGTAACGGAAGTGTGTGGACGTTGGCTGGAAGAATTCAACATTAGGCACGTCGAGCCTGCGGTTTGCAAGTATCATCCGCCGTGAAGCGCCTCGTAGCCTTTTCCGTTACCCTGGGCCCAATGAAATCTGCACATCGCGAAGGACAGTTTCTGGTTTTCGTCCAGATGTCAGACGTATTCTCTTACAAACTGTACCTCTAGCTTTGGACGCTGACAGAAGACTGTTGCAGGCCAGTTCGTATTAAATGACAGCGTCCCTTTAATTCTATTCATTACTAGGATACAGAACAGAGACGAACTTGAAATGGTGAGTTATCAAATACTTCAAATGGGTCTGAGAACTATGGGACTCAACATCTGAGGTCATCAGTCCCCTAGAAATTAGAACTACTTAAACCTAACTAACCTAAGGACATCACACACATCCATGCCCGAGGCAGGATTCGAACCTGCGACCGTAGCGGTCACGCGGTTCCAAACTGAAGCGCCTAGAACCGCAAGGCCACTCCGGCCGGCTGGTGAGTTATCAGTATGTTAATTTTTTCAAGTATGACCTCCAGCTAGGACCGTGAAAAGAAACCAATGCAACAATTTTTGAGAAGGATCGAAAATATATATGTATGTATTGCAGCCGCGATGTCTCAGAAGAGACCGTGCTCAGATTAGTCAAGTCGTTCAGTGCCCAGTAAGTGCAATGCGAAACAGGAAAACAGCAGCAAGTTAAACACTGTATCCCGTACTTTCGATTTACAGAGATGTAGAGAGAGGCGACTGGAGGTAAGCAGTTAAACTTACGCAACAGTAGCCAGTCTATCAGCCGCACGGCAGTCGTGACGTGTAAGTGAACTAGAAAGCCCCTAGAGCTAGGCTAACCGGTAACTCACTCCGGGAAGGATGGGCTGTGTCGGACTACCTAGTCACTCATTCCGTCCAGAGTTGCTTCCAGTCCTTTGCCCAGTAGTCCCACCGCGCAAAAAGAGATTAATGTTTAATTACTCAGCGACGTGACACCCCTCGTCAGGGAAAGTCGACAGGCAATTACAGCGGAGGCAAAGGGAAGATGCGACATTGACAAATAATCTGTCCGTTACGTGGAACGTTGCTAGTGCCCCTCTGCGCCCCAACTCGTTCTATACAGAAACAAAGGGAAAAAAGCACTGTGGTACACGGCGTTCCTCATCGCAACGCCAAAGCTGTACGCCCTCCTGTTACATCTGCCGACCGGACAAGGTAAACGCCCATATTCAGCTTCCAGAAAGCGAGAAGTTTTATCGTGGACTTTCTGTTTCCGCTTTATTGCGTTCCTGCCTGTTCTCGCAGCCGACATATTGTACTCTAGTGCTGTAAGCCATATGCTCCCTCAGACTGTTTGGCCGGCCGTTGTGACCGAGCGGTTCTAGGCGCTTCAGTCTGGAACCGCGCGACCGTTACGGTCGCAGGTTCGAATCCTGCTTGGGCATGCATGTGTGTGATGCTCTTAGGTTAGTTAGGTTTAAGTAGTTCTACGTTCTAGGGGACTGATGACCTCAGATGTTAAGTCCCATAGTGCTCAGAGCCATTTGAACCATCACACTATTTATTTCGAGTGCTGTTCGTTCGTCATCTTCCAAATGTCCTCTTGTCTCCATCAAATTCAGGTACCTCAGCCCCTCACTTTACCATAGTCTCGTGTGGGTACCATTATACTTCTCAGAAAGTACTTTTGCTTGAAAAACTGACGATTAAATGTGCGTGGCCTGCTTAATGTTTCTACCGAGGAATGAGTGAATGTTGACGTTCAACAAGAGGTCACGT
The DNA here is from genome assembly GCF_023897955.1 of Schistocerca gregaria. Lineage (NCBI taxonomy): Eukaryota > Metazoa > Arthropoda > Insecta > Orthoptera > Acrididae > Schistocerca > Schistocerca gregaria. The sequence continues at coordinate 128,381,239 of NC_064920.1, read as the reverse complement.
GAAATAGAGAAGCTGTTCATAAAACTTTTACATCATTCTTATAGGTTGTCGCAGTCCCTGTCAGCGATGGTGTCCCTTGTATATCTTCAATACCAGTTAAATTCCAGTTGCAAGCTGCAAGTGGCCACAATTAGTGTCCATACAGTAATGAGTTCAGATGGTGGCGGTGGCAATACCTTCGACACTGTCGCTCCCCCGAGTGGCCAAAGTTCCTTTAAAATGTCATCACCAGCTATGATACAGCTTCACGTCGTATTTTCACATCAGTGTCATCATGTAGAAAGAAGAGAAAGAAAACTATCATATGGACTAAACCATCATATGGACTACTGTGGTGCACGAACCGAAGAAAACCTGCCCAGTTGCATGACTGAACAGGTGAGTTGCAGACATATAGGTAGTGTAGTGTAAGACTACTTATAACTCTTGATGTGGATTTCGTGAGAAACCTAGAGCGTAGGACAGCACCAATCCGGATTCATGGCTGGCCAACCGTTGATCAGCTCCGACGCAGATAGCTCGGGGCTGGACGCAAACGTCCTTCTACATGGCATTGCTGATGTCCTCAACGAGATTGCGGTCAGCTGACATGGGAGGTCCAAATAACCCCCTCCCCCCTCGCTCTCATATCTCATATCCGTGGAGTGTTCCGCAAACCAATGGGATACAACTTGGGATCAAAGGAAGGACTAGTGTGCTGTCTTTGCCCAAAGTTCGGGCCATCTTCGGAGCATTGGACATGGACACGGACGTGGTCTTGCAGCAGGCTCACACACCATTCGCATCAGAGGCCCCATTTCAGCAGTTGGAAAAATCCTCCTCACAAGAATACCACTTGCTTCACATGTTGGCCAGCAGAATGCTACTACAACCCGCAAAGCACCTTACGGTGTGTGGCTCAGGGTACTTCACAAGTCACCATAACTTCCCTTTTCTCTTCTCCGTTCGAGAATGGTGCGTGGAAAAGAGCCTCTGTCGGTAATGCTCCATGTGAGCTCTTGAACTGCTGTGACTTTCTCGTCGTAGTCAGTTACGAGTGGTAAGTAGGATGGACGTAATCCCTCGGAATTTCATCTAACCCAAATAAAGCTACTCGATCCAACGTTTTACTGCAATGTACCACCAATAATAATGAAATTGCTAATACAGGTGCAGATATACCATGGTTTACACAGGCGGAGAAAAACAGTAATAATAGCAGTACGACACTACACAAGCTTAACGGGTAGCAACTACTGTAGCAGTGAATAGCCGGGACAGACAGCCCTGGAAGCAGGCAGGCGAAGCTGATGTGAAACAACCGCTCAGAGACCTAGCACGGGAGTCGAGTGGGTCCGGTCCAGAAGTCCGCGCTGTCTCAAGAGTAGGTCTGCGAGCCCGCCACGGCAGAAGTGTCCACTTCTAGGCGAATGAAGACAAGAAGCGAGTGTAAAAGGGGAAGTGGCGGTAATGCTCCACCTCCCCCCTCCCCCCGCGCGAAAAAAAAAAATTAGTAAAATCATGTATGTTTCTACATACATAAATAACCAAATTTCTGAGCTTATACTTGGAGAATGAAGTAGCCTAAAAGTAAGAGTCCCGATAATCGGAAGTTCTAGAAAATTACAAGTTATGTTCCAGTTTCTTGCCCATGCGGATGGGCTTGTGTGGTAGCCGCTAGCAGAGAACATCTAAGAAGTTTATGGCGCCCAGTCCACACGCTAATCGTAGCTGTTGTTGACGCCGACAACGAATTCGACGTGTGTATGGCAGTTGAGTAAGTAGAGATGGAAAGGAAAAGTACCACCGCGCAACTAAGAAAACACAAATTACAGAAAGACCGACTCCCACAACGGAGGCAGAAATTATTGAAAGAAACAGTGATCCCCTACTTTACACGCTCGGATTGTCGTATTTTGCAGACCTGTATACATAATCGTCGGGCTAGGTGAAATATCGATCATGGTGAATGAACACAACGATTTTATATTGTGGTAAGCCTGTTGTTGTCAAAACTGTGAGTGTTTGTTACTAATGTATTTCTTAAATCAAATGAGCGACACGGTATACTGTTCAGACCTTTGGACGAATGCTTTTTCGAAACATGTAGTTGTCTGAAATGGAATTTCTTGCTAGATGTGCTAAAGCGATGTACTTACTGATGTAAACAAAGTTATACTACATTAAAATATTTTATTGTTGTTACGAGGGCTATCCACAAAGTACATTACGTTTTGGAATGAAAAATAAATAAAGTATTGGATTTTTTAATTACATACAGATGAAAGCCACACTTAAATACTACTTTTCTACATAGTTGCTATTTAAATTAAGGCACCTATCGTAGCGATGGATGAGCTTGGAAATTCCTTCGTCGTAAAATTCGGCCGCCTGCGCCTTCAACCACGTGGCGACTGTCTTTTGGGACAGAAAAGGTGTGATTTTTGTGGATTTCCTAGAAAGAGGCACTACAATAAACTCTTAAAGGTATTGCCACACTCTGCAAACCTCAGAAGAGAAATACAAAACAAGCGCAGGGCAAAGTTGGGCTCAAAGTCTTGCTGATTCACGACAACGCCCGGGCCCACACGGCAAATGCCACTCGTGAAGTTCTCGAATCTTTTACGTGGGAGTTGTTTCCTCATCCGCCGTGCAGTCCCGACCTGGCACCGAGCGACTTCCACTTATTCCCAGCAATGAAGAAGTGGTTGGCTATGCAGCGTTTTGATGACGACGCACAGCTCCAAGATGAGGTAACCACGTGGTTGAAGGTTCAGGCGGCCGAATTTTACGACGAAGGAATTTCCAAGCTCGTCCATCGCTACGATAAATGCTTTAATTTAAATGGAAACTATGTAGAAAAGTATTATTTAAGTGTGGCTTTCATCTGTATATAATAAAAAAATTTCAATATTTTATTTTTAATTCCAAACCGTAATGTACTTTGTGGATAGCCCTCGTATTATTATAATCATAGCCATATTTAGCGTGTTAAGATGAGCTAGATCTGGGGATGGAGGGCGACAGTAACAGACTCTGACAGCACCCCTCGCCCTCTCCCTCCTGACCATAATCCTGGATCCGCACCTGCCACGCGCACAGCCAGACGTGGCTGGCGCTCCCCTCTGCCCGGACGCGCCCTCTCGTCCTCACGGACCGGGTGCATGCCCAGTACCGGCTACGAGCGCACAGCGGCTGGCGGGCTGCAAGTGCGCTGGCCGCACCAGTGTGTGACACGTACACAGCCTGAGCTCCGCCTACGGGTTTTATTTTCGGCGGCAGCTCAACGAGTTCCGGCTGGCCCCCTGCTGACACACCTACACAAGTTTCCACGTCTCTGAAATCCACCAGCTCTTCCTCAGTCACCGTTTCCCTGCGACGGTTTCCCCCTAAAGCGATGCAATATTTATTATATTACCTCCCGCAGAAACCATTGTAAGGATCTTGCAGTTCTTCAGCTCGCTTCCCAATACGTTTACTACTTCATGGTTCTTGTGGCCTAACATTAAAAATCAGTGTCAGGAGAACTGTCAAGCACAAAATCTCAATACGCGACTTGAAAAGAATTTTTATCAAGACTTCCCCTCTTTGTCCGGATTTCAGAGAGGAGTTATAATATTTTGTTCCCTAAGTGTTCAATAATCTCTCATCTAACAAGAAGCACGAAACAGTCGGTTAAAAGGAATATTAAAGACGTAGCTCTTTATCCACTCTTTCTATAAAGTATCTGAATATCTAGAGTCAAGTTCTGAAAGGTTCTGTTAGCTACATGCCAACCAGCATGGTCCGTTGTATAGCCCAAGCAGCACGGTTCGTTGTAAACTTCACAATTAGTCACGTATCATTAACACAACTCAGCATTTTCTGATATATGTAACAACAGTATCCTCTTTGAAAACAGTCATTGCAGATAAATAAGTATTAACCTATCAGCACGGGATGAACGGTAGCTATTAAAACAGCTGAGGAAGCAGCATCTTTTTCCACAGCAGCAGATATATTTCCTACCTACTCGCTTAAAATTTATAGTTTAGTAACTTCGATTTACTTTGCTACCCGCCAGCCCTGTAGACAGTAAAGAAGTGACAACGCTGGCAGCCAGATGTAGATACAGCCAGTGTCAACAAACACACGAATTTCGTCTGCAGCCTCTGATATTTCAGTGTCGTTTTGATTCAGGTTTAGCAAGCTGGCATAAAAACAGGCATACTGAAAATCTCCACCCCCTCCCCCTTTCTCCCCCAAACTATGTAATGTTTCCAAAAAGGTTTGTCGTAAGTAAAGTAATCGCGACAGTATTTTTTACATTGCATATAAACTAGTTGTTCATCCATAATCTCTCCGTCATTCCATCTTCCCTGGCATAGAGGCATACATTTCTTGCTATATTAGTCCAAGCTACAAATCGTTGTCCAGGAAATGCGTAGCAGTATATAACGCTGTCTATAGAAATTGCGCAGTGTTTAAAACAGTATCCATATACGTTTCCTGGAGAACGATTTGTATCTTGCACGAGCTTCTGTTTGTGTCCAAAACAAAGCAACTGTAGATAAGTTTCTCTGGCGTTGAAACTTTAAGCGAAAGGGTCTCCCTAGCGACCATCTCACAGCCTTCGTCGTTTCTTAAGCTATTTGTGGCAAATCTATTTACACATGCTTGACGACTTTGTGGCTGATGGGTTCCTCGTCTCGCAATATCAAGCTGTGTTATGGTAAAACTGAATGTAGAAATGAATATTTAAACAAGAAATCTAAGTCGCATTACAATGCTTTCAATGAGGGCATAAAAGCTAGCTTACCTAAAGATCATCTGTCTCCTGGACCATCGTAGCATCGCAGACTGAATTTACAAAAGGTCTTTCAGCCAAATAATAACAGAAAATAAGGGACAGGGGGAAGCCACAAACATACAATTGTTAGGTGGATAGACTATTTTTATTTTTATATTTTTTTACAGAAGAAAATATGAGGCAGCCCTTACATAAGGAGTCGACACCAATCCGTACTGCCAGTCCTACACACGAGCTGGAATTTACAAGAAAAAATTCATCAAACATCAAATAAATGTTCGTCCAGTTACTGATAAGTTCCAACCGGTAACAAAGTACGAAAACAGCTTGAGAGGAATGTGGGAGATATTACCGACCATTGCGGCATCGCTTACCCAAGGAACACCCATTTGTGTGGTTAGTAGTCGGCTCGGAAAGCAAACTGCTTGCCCATTGCTTTCAGTGACCGTGGTAAACGCTTGCTTTCTCTCACCGGATTCTTACTTAAGGAATCCAAGCGTGACTGGGGGCAAAGTAATGGAGGCCAGTATATGGTTAGCAAAGTTGATGGCAACTTCAACACAACTACTTACGAGTGAGCTCAATATCAAACTACACCGACGAGTACCTGCATCAGACTCAGGACACCGAGTTTGCCTCCTTGGTTTTCATTCCTCTGTGGGGAGGCAGTGGAGTGCCTACACCCCAGTAAAAAGTGGTTCCTGTTGCCTGCTTTACCAGGGAGTTTACGCCAATCCCCCCCCCCCCCCCCTATGGCTTTGTAGATTGTCTGGAGGGCGAGACCCTGGCCCTTAGGTTGGCCATTCTGTAGTGGGACCAGCTAGACCACCGCTTCCCAACCCGGGGTAATTACCCCCTGAGGGCTCAAAACGAAAGGGTTCGGTTGTATTTTGGCCATCAAACTAAATTAGTTTTAAAAGCCATTACTATTGTTATTAATTCGAAAAACTGTAATACTGATTACATACGTTATCAGTAATTACATATCTTTTTTAAATGCCATCAATAAAGTGTGACACAATATGGTGGAGCTTACTGCTAGTGAAACGAATGTATAAACGTCATCTTCCTCACAAGATGCAATCACTACACACGTACTTTGTACAATGAGCCTAAGACAATAAAACTGAGATGTATCTATACACCACATATGCTTAAGTAACTCATTAAAGTGTCACGTCCGAGTTGTAGGGAGTCCCAGCATTAGACCATAAACTGCTTTATTCTTCACTACACAATCATAAACTAACTAATTGACAGTACAACACAACAGCAACTATGTAATGACTACTACTACACTGCTCTTGAGCCTAAACTGTATTATTACTATTATGCTGGGAGTGCTGAGACACAAATCACTGGCAACCCAAAGTCTTCCAATTTCTGCTGATCTAGAAGCACCGAGTCCAGCAATCAGGTGAAGTACAAAGAGTGGACCTCAGCGTTGTGCACACATTTACGTTAGTTTATTGTTGAGTCTGGTGATCAACTGGTAAAGCTCACGCATGCAAACGGACAGGTTGCGGGATCGAATTCCGATCAGACCACGATTTTTTCAGTGTGGGTTTTAACCTAGGCTTTAACGATGTAATGAATCGCCAGAGATGACACGTGCTTCGGATTCCACGAAAAAGTATAGGTGTCATTGCACCAATTGGATAACAGGGCTAGGTTAGGGACACGCAAGTCGCCGAAGGGGCGTCTCTTCAGCCATTGAGCCGCATCAAATTATTAATATATTAAACGGGGTGCAGTGTGTGGATGAATCAAGTGTCGCTAGGAAGACGAGTGGTGGAAAAGAAGCATGTTTCAAAACAAGAGTCTACCCTCAATATGGATAGTTACCCTTCTTTTCTAAGGAGGAGTTGTAGCAGCACTAGCGATGAACTGAGAATTGCTTTCTCATTCCTTAGAAAAAATATAGTTAGAAATAAGCAGTACAACTCTCCCACTGAAGCATTAGCTCGTAGTTTAATAAAAACACCCACAAGAACTAAATCACTTATCTTTCGTCATTTTAAAAATGAAAGGATCCAAATAAAATTCTTTTTCATTCTAAAGTATCATTAGGTGCCATTTTTGACAATGGTGGATGGAGCGGAAGGAGGGAAGGAAGTGGGGGTTGTGAAAGATGGGAACTAACTAACATCTGACTGCACTCGAGGGCAAGAATCTCAGAAAAGTTGGCAACCATTGAGCTAGACGCATCCGAGAAGGTAAGGGCTTCCCCCATGACAACGTACTCGTGAAGCCAACAGGAATCAATAGACCCTTTTCTACAACGATTTTTCTCACTTTCTTAAACAATATGCTTGGCGGGTATTAAAATCACTTTTGACCTCACCCTCTCATGGTCCTGCTAGGTCGTGAATATCGCGCAAAATTGATATTAGTACAAAAAGTTCATGTTAAGTTTTCCGACTTATGAAATATTTACGAAATCGACTCGTGATTGCAGTCATCCGATTTGTAACTTCCTCTCCAGTATGAGTCCGTCATTGGATTTATTATTTATCGAATAATAAGGTACGGGCTACATCATGCGGTCTCTAAGGCCTCTCCTCATATGCGTAAAACATCGAGGAAAAGTCTCGAGTTTAAAACATCCTACTCTAACGTCCATATTTTCAATCAAATTTTGAATTTCTGTAACTTCTTACAACGTTATTACAATATTAGGACTACTGTTCATTTTAATTAATATCGTCATGAAGTAAACCAGTATAGTGGACAAAGTCGAGTGTGTTCATGTGTGTATTAACTGACAAACTTTCACAGTGCAGTGTGGCAGTTCAGGCAGAGTGAATAAAAGCCAGGATGGCCATCTGAAGCCGAATTTCGTATCCTGCGGCCTTTTCTGCAACCTCCAGACGGAGAAAAGCATAGCTTTCAGCCACGACACCCGCTGGGACAGTATTTATTGATCAAGTACTGTAATTGAAACGACAAATGAGGAAATTGTAACTGAAGATATAATTATTTGTATCACATAATTTAGTGTTCATGTAGGATATCAAGAGTCTTCTCTGTAGAACCTGCCGCTACCATCATCTGCGATAGCCTGGCTGACAGGAAGAGCATGCTTAAGTGGCGTCGAAATGCAGCAGACAGAGCTAACACTGCATGTCGCCCCATCTTTGCAACATCTGTTTTACAAGCACCCAATGCTTACCAGACGTAAGTTACTCGCTTGTTCCTAGAGAAACGCTCACCCAGCTCTTTTCTGGTCGCTGGATACAATGTGAAGCGTTATCAGTTGGTCTGCAGGTTCGCCTAATTTCATGGCACTGAACTTTCCTTCTTTGGGTATACTCAGAGGTGATGCCTACGCGCAAGTTTCGGCATCCCAAGAGCATTTTACACTTATTATTATTGTAGCATGTACAAGATGTTGAAGAAACTCTTCATTCCGTTCAGAACTCCTTGTACCAGAGACTGCATCTTGTATTGCAGTAGACGAAGGCACTGCGAACACTTGATGATATAACTGCAACATTGAGGATTTGTTTAAGAGCGCGTTTTTTGTGATTCCTTTATGTTGTTATTGCTGATATAGTTTTACAAATAAATTACGCACATTAAACTAATATCTCGAGGTTATTATTTAAAACGTCTATACCCTAATTCCTTGCTTTACAAATCCATTCAATCTTTGACGTGCCCATTCCTTTCACAACTGTGACAGAAAGAGTAGCAACACTGTTACCGCGGTTAAATTGTGAATCAGATGTCACGTCCTCTGCTTTCGTCTTGGTGTATCGGTCCAACACCACGTAGCCAAGTGTGATTAGCACCAGATTTAAATTAAGCTTTTCTTCACAATTCTGCTTTTGTAAGCAGCCTTTCCTCGCTGTGTCAAGATGGAACATCCCATCAGTCTCACCCTATAGAGCTGTATAACAACACGACCTTCCTCGTAAGACAGCAGTTGGTTTCGCGTTAAACACAGATAAATCTGTAGTTCTAAATTGTGTGTGTGTGTGTGTGTGTGTGTGTGTGTGTGTGTGTGTGTACGTTCCACATCGCTTCCTAAGCCATTGGATATATTTTGTTTAAACCAAACCTGGTACATGTGCTGCTCATTGCATCCACCAAGCTCCCACTGGGGTGGGGATGGTAACACCTCACATCTAGTCTCCCCTGCACAACAAGCTTGTTGTGTGGGTAGTATCGGAATGCACTGCAGAATACATCTGAGCACAGTGATGGGGAGAAGATGGACAGAGATAGGGGGGAAGGAGGAGATGGACAGAGAGAGGTGGGAGGAGGAAATGGAAAGAGTATATATATATATATATATATATATATATATATATATATATATATAGAGAGAGAGAGAGAGAGAGAGAGAGAGAGAGAGAGATGTAGAAAGCAGGTAGAAGATGGAGAGATGTAGTGGTTAGGTGGAAAAGGAAGAGGGTGTGAGGAGGAATGTGGATGACGGTGAGGGAGGGGGAGAGTGTGAGGAGGCAGGTGGGAGGTGGAAATGGCGGAGGGGGAAGGGGTGTCGAGGCAGATGGAAGAGGGATAGGTTGTGAGGAGGCAGGTGAAGAGGTACAGAATGTGCTGAAGCAGGTGCAAAAAGGGGAGAGAGAAATAGAATCGGGACAGTAGGGCGGGGGGGGGGGGGGGGGGGGAGGAGATTTACGTTTCTCCTGATTATTTTGATGAAAACATTTCAACGAAGTTTGATTTCTCAATAGGTTTCGGTAAAAAAGGTGATGCTACTCGACTGAATAGGACAGCTAAGTATAAGGTCCTTTCTGAAGCCGTATGGCGTGGAAACAGTTGAGATTCAGACACATATATGTGTGAAATAATTGTGACATAAACGTACGAGAGCGAATCTACCAGGAGAGAGATATCTTGAACGGTTCAGGAAATGTGTGACGTAAACAACTTACCTAAATCATCATGAAGAACCATTCAACTTTACACCCTAAACTTCTGGTGTACGAATAGGAGGATCTTAGTGTTTATCGTCCCGTCGACAACGAGGTCATTAGAGACGGAGCGCGAGCTCGGGTGAGGGAAGGATGGGGAAGGAAGTCGGCCGTGCCCTTTCAAAGGAACCATCCCGGCATTTGCCTGAAGCGATTTAGGGAAATCACGGAAAACCTAAATCAGGATGGCCGGAGACGGGATTGAACCGTCGTCCTCCCGAATGCGAGTCGGTGTACGAATAAGGTAAATTGGATGTGGACGGTGGAACGGACAGCGTACCACAAAGAGAGAGAGAGAGAGAGAGAGAGAGAGAGAGAGAGAGACCAAGGTTTCAACGCTGTCTGTGACAAACCGCTGCAGGCAGGCCCTTTGTACTGCACCGTGAGCGTGCTGACAGGTGGTCCGGCAGAATTTTCAGCAATAATGGGGCGTCACTCAGTGCCGGCAGAACCACGCCGCTAAAAAAATAAAACCGTCTCCAGAGAGGCGAGCTTTTGCAGCGCAAAATTCAGTCAGAGAGAGAGAGAGAGAGAGAGAGAGAGAGAGAGAGAGAGAGAGAGAGAGAGAGCACACATCGGCAGTTGCAAAGCATCTGAAACGTGTGACGGCGAGGTCACAGCTGCCACCTCACAGAGGCGTCGCAGCTATCCACGCTTGTCACCGGTTTCGACAAGTATATCTATTGCTAGGATTTCAGACCTGTCGTCATATTAACCAGTCTCTTTGACGGAAGGATGCGCGTATACTGAACGGCGTCCATTTTAGACTCTCCGCTTTCATCATGAGCCTCATCGTATCTTCACGCACGAACTGAAGCTCGATGAATTTGTACCTATCTAAGGACGTGAAAACTAGACCAGCGGCGCACCAAGTTCTTCGCTCGTGGCTGTGGAGTGATCTTTGCGCTTCTGGCAGCTAGCGAGTTGATGGCGCGATGTGTGAACAGACTGGCAAGTATCGGGCACAGAGCTGATCCACTTTGTTCATTTTGCTGAACTGGCCATACTGAAATGAGAATTTAATTTTAATTTTAATAATCAACAGCCTCAGTTGCACCGTTTACCTAGAATTTACGGAGATTTCAGTCGGGATAACCCAACCTTTTTCAGAATAACAGTAAATACCGTTTGTCTGACGACAATTTATGGATTTGTAGTTTTAGCTTGACGATGTCCACTATGGACAAACGGTAGTTATTGTTATTCTGAAGAAGGTTGGGTTATCCCGACTGAAACCTACGTAAATTCTAGGTAAACGGTGCAACTGAGGCTGTTGATTAGTAAAATTAATATTTATACAGTTGCTCACAGGGCCGCGAAATGTTGAAGATATTTGAATGGGAATTTGTTAAATTACGCAATCATGCAATACCTATAATTGATTTGAGAAGGATCAGCGGCACATGGTGTAAGAGAGAGAGAGAGAGAGAAATCAATGGGCATCGAAATCTCTTGAGCTTAATGGATCTCCTATTCCTCTATGCTGATAAATGCTGAATCAATATAGCCTAGGCACGGTATTATATTTTTGTTTCCAGAATGATTTTTCAGTCTGCGGCGAAGTGTACGATGATCTGAAACTAGGCTGCGGATTAAAACTGTGTGCCGGATCGGGGATCGAACCTGTGATCCCATTGCTGCATCCCTCCCCCAGGTTTACTTCCGCCAGTATCTCTGTACTGCGTTCCCAACTTCACAGGACTTCTCCTGCATACCCCGCGGGACTAGAACTCCAGGAACTAAGAATATCGCGCAGGAAAGCCTTAGCCAGAATCAGTTTTCACACTGCTGCGGACTTCTCTCGTCTGTACTTCGCGGCCGTGGTTTTTGTGCTGAGCTCAAACCACCAGCTGCTAGTAAGATTTATAAATTGTGCTGGTGCACTCTGAACACTGCGATGCAACAATCTGCTACGTGCAGTTTTTATTGAGTTGGTGTGTTCCGTGTTGTGGCCACATGGGTCTCGCGTTTAAATGGGAGATACTGCAATAAATGTACTTCTAGTCTTATTGCAGCCACTTACCACACTTGCCGTATACTCCGACTGTCCAGCGTCCATGTCCTCGTATCTTCATCCAAACTCCCGCCTCGTCTAAATAAGTTGGGGCCAGGACAACACTGCAAGTACAAATCTGAGGCCGAAAATGGAACTAATTTTTTTTCCTGAGAAAATTGGTTCCGCACTAACGCATTAGAATATCTACCAAATTTCGCTGTCTTACAATAATTACATCCCACACTGGACGTTTGTGAGTAACTGTACTTTAATTATGACCAGCTCGTATACGCTTCGAAAGTCTAGAGCGAGTTGCTGGTGGAATTTTCAGAGTTCTTTTTCACTCGTGGTACCCGTGACTAATGACGTGATAGCGAAACCACTCTTTGGTTACAGTGCTGCTAAATGTAGTGCTGATTTTTCGAAAGCTCCCATGCAGAGGTCCGCTCCTAATGAAAAAGGTTGCAGTATCTTTTTCGATCCTTTTAATGTAGTTTCTTGAAATTTTATTGCAAAATTGTATCTGTATAATTAACAACGCGAGTTGTGACGACACAGGAATTACAACGCTAGTGTCAATTCATGTCCCAGCCCTCGTATTAAGTTCATTATTCATCACCCTACATCCGGCACTGTTGCAGGCCACTGTGGTTTCCTCCACGAGATGTCCACTGTGTGAGGTGGGAGGGCCACGGTAGGAGAGCAAGTGCCTTGTACACATGCGGAACAGGAGAAGCCAAGTCCTGACGGCAAACGTCACCACTTTCAAGTGTTAGCCTCGGCGCGAAGTACGAGGGTCGTTTGATAAAACATTGCCACCCTCTTTTTTTCAGAACATATTTATTCTTAAGAGATGAAATTTGCTGACAACAGCGAACAACATTTCTTTTACGTGTCCCATTTCTATGCATAGCCCCCATCATATTTTATAGCCTTACACTTGCGTTGTATTCCCTGTTGGTAAAACCTCTTGTCCTGTGCTCATAACTACGTTTTACTACATTAATTGCATGTCAGAGTGTGCCTGACGCTTAGAGAATTCTTAAAAGACCTAAACAGATCGAGATCTGAGGGCGCCACGTATCGTGTATAGGGTGAATGAGGCGATGATGTCCAACCTAACCTGGCGATGCTTTTCCTGGCTCTGAGACTGTGTGTGGGCGTGTAGGGTTGAAGCATGATTTCTTATGGTTTGTGAAATCGAACATGTCGGATGTTTCTTGAGTTTGTTTAGAGCCTTCACATAAGCCTTCAAATTAATGGTTGATCCTTTTGGCAACGCATTAACGAGAACGATATTACCACTACCTCATAAGTCTGTCATCATAACTTGGCCAGCAGAGAAGCTGCCTTGAATTTCTTCTTTTTTGGTGACTGGGGTGTTGCCACTCCACTGCCTGCCTTCTTGGTTCTGATTCAAAGTGCTGCACTCAGGTTTCGTCATCTCTAACGATCAGTGAAGAAAGACCCCTCTATTGGCCTCAAACTGCTCCAAGGGTTCGATGGCATTGCTTTACTTTGGATCCTGCGGTCTGCTGCGAGCGTTTATGGAGTCTATCTAGAGGACATCTTTGAATAATCGAGAGTTTTAATCATTGTACAGACTCTTCCGATGTTTTCAGATAGCTGTACGGTTGATTATCGAGTTTTCGTTCGCCGGTCTGCACCAATAATGGCATACGCGCGATTTTCAATTCAGGAACACTGACGGTGTCATGGAGCTCAGTTTCTGCACTTCCTGACCCTTTGACTCTCTTGATGTATCGCCTAAGCAGCAGTCCTATCAACTGCATCATTACCGTACATTCTTCACTGTGGTTTGCCTTTCCATAACCAAGAATTCAATTAAAGGATACTGCTTGTAACGAGTGCCTTATGTAGGTCCAATTCTGAGCGTTTACAAAGGTTCTGCCAATTTGAAGGAATTCTTCGAAACTTCTGACATGTTCAGCATAAACAACAAATCTGGATCACTTAAAGTGACGTTTTCCTATACAAAGGGTGTTTCAAAGTCTTTGCGACAAAAGTCTAGGGGTTATATAGATCACGTCGTGGAGAAAACTTTTTGTTAGAGACAAAATGTTAGCTGACGCTTTCCGGCGACCGGTTGTGCACTTGAGAGGTGGCAAATTGTAGGCACCCTGCGGTGATTGTCTGCAATGCGGGTGGCCTGTAACCCAGTTACTTGCTGCGAGTTAAAAGCCAGTAGAAGGAACAAAAGTATTTATTCGCTTCTAAAGCATCTTTCCCCACTTAGAGGGACTCATGCTTATGGCTCTCTTGTTCAGAATAACTCTAGTAACTTAGTGGAGTAGGTAATATGTTGCACGCCTGATTAGAAGTCCCTGCTTGTTCTGTGAAATCTCGTCGTCCTAAGGCCAGTGAATAGGGAAGGGCGCGAAGAGTCGCTTGGAAGCGCCAGGGAACATTTTGTCTCTAACCGAGGCTGCTCCCCACGACGTGATCGATCACACCTAGACGTCTGTCGCAAAGACTTTGAAACACTCCGCATGTTAACGGCTGTAAACAAACTGAAGCTTTACGTATCGAACGACCGCTTGCTGCAGGTCGCACATCCGCCTGGCACAGTGGCACAGGCCGGTAACCGCAGCCCGCCAAGGACGCTCCCTCACGACGTGCCTTACTCGCCAAGTGGTGTTTCCGTGAACGCGCGCAGGTTACGTCACCAGCTGGACTGGCGCCTGCTAACCTGGACTGGCAATAGCCCGCTAGCGGCCTCGGCGCAACCCTTGCGGTGGATTACACGCGCGCGCGCCTGACGTCATCAAGGTGATGGCGGAGGAGACCGCAATAAACGCCTTTTCATATGGCCGATAGAGGTGCTGCAGTGGTTAACATGTACGGGATTTGAATATAAGTGTTTTGGCCAAATCGCTTAACCCAAATCCCGGGATGGCCCTTTTGGAAACGACATAGCAGATTTCATTCACTTCCCCCAAACGTTCGCAAAACTGAGCTCCTTAAGGGGAGGTTTACTAACTTTTTGTTCAAAAAATCGATTTTTTTAAATTGCATTTTTATATCCATAAAAGTGTTTGGAATCCACCCCTGAAACGGTTTTCCCGAATACCGAACGGAAATGTTTGTTACTCACGGTTGAACAAAAAAATGCACCTGCCTGAAATCGGCCTTTATCACGCACCAATTTTTTTCGGAATTTCGACTTTGTAGCCGCGAAAAATTATTCTATGTGCTTGTCTATAGCTAAAACTGATAAAGTGATTAAGGAGCATACGACGTACTACGGCTTGGCAATCCAACGGCATTCCAATTCGGTGGAACAGATGAAGAAGGCAATTTGGGCAACATATTTCCACAAGTGTTCGACGGGTGACCACCCACAACACCAAAATTGTCCGGCTGGGGAAACTAGTTGGTGCAAGTGGCGCATCGCAGAGGCTACCGGGCATCTGGACGAGTATCAGCACGACCAGCCACTCTCCAAGTAAGATCAAAAAGTGACTCATCCGATAGACGAGGTCCTTTCGGAGGACGAGTTATTGTACAGTGCTTGGGAGGAAACATAAAATTCAAATTAAAGTTTGAACGCGTGTTTTTGGAAGTTTCCCCCCAAGCATTTGCATTCTGGTGCGAAGACTGTGGAGCTTGCGACTTTCCTGGCAGTGAGCAGCTTCAACGAAGGGTATTCAGTAATTCTGAAGACCATGACAACGATGGACGCCACCCTTGGACTCTATTCGACGCAGTTCGCCAATCATTCGGACGACCACCGGATTCAGCGGGCGAAAACCACTTGTCACCGGCCGTACGAGCTGCTCTGGAGCAGCGCAAGGTGGTCTACATCGATCAGAGCGCCCTCTATGACAAAGAGGAAGGACTAGTTTATGGACCCGGAATAGCAGATTGAACGTAAGTTGCATAATATTGCATTTATATGTAGTCAAAACTTCAAACGCGTTTTTCTCGAAATGACCTTTTTTTATCGCGCGGTATGGTAACTTCAAATCTACTGAATCCATTGGCATGATTCTTTGTTTCCGTAGAAGTTAACTAAATTTTCTAGGAGTTCAACCACTTTTATTCCTATCCATCAACTATAAATATTTTTACTTGGCCGACGAAGTCGAAAAATCGATGAAAAAACCCAATTTTTTTCAAATGGTCGCCATTTGTTTCCTATGGTCCAAATAACTTAAGCGAGGTACAACTCCTAAAGAATCTTATATACTTCGCTAACGTCAAATCAATTTTGATTTCAGACGAGCCGGCTGACGTGTGACATATCGCGCGTGGAGGTCTACAACGAAATTTTGTTTCTTCTTTGCAGTTTGTAGAGGTAGTATCAATAAACATTTTGACCAAATTGGACATTGATGTCTATAACATATACCGAGAAAAAAATTCTCAAAGAACATGCTTTTTTCGGGCCAAATATAGTAAAGCTCCCCTTAACTATCATCATCAGTGGTACGTTCAACAGTAAGTTTCCTTTCTTCCTAATGTATTCGCTCTCTTAATCCTCGAAACCCAAAATGCAGTTGGCGCCGTGTCCAATACTACAATGTCTCTGAAAGTCTCTTTTTACCATGTAGCGGCGTGTTGCATTTTTTCCCAGGTATTTTACACAATTTTCATGTTGTTCAGTATGCATCTACTACAGTTCATAGAATATGACGAAATTTTGTATTAATTATCACAGCTGAAGACGACAATAATATTTTGAAACTGGTAAAATTGAATGCTTGTCGGAATTAGACATCCTTGACATAATAAATGAACATTTGCAAGGTTACATGCTTCAATTTGACAATACACAACCATCGTCAAAGTTGATGCCACTGCCCATGACTTTCACAACACACGGCAGAGCTGCGACGTCACATTGTGTAGAGCGCCTTTTACGACCGGCCTTGAAATACGCGGCGAGCAGCGGCCGCCGTAAACGTCCGCCTCCACCTGCCAGATTTATGTCCTCCCCCGTGGCCGCCCACACCTCACCTCGCGACGCCTTACTGCGACCGACATGGCACTGAGGTCACCCCGTGCGAACTGTGTCACTGGATTCTTCTCTCTCCCATTGCGGAACATGTCATCGAAAACGTTACCGGCAAATTGTTGTTGCCGCTGTTGTGGTCTTCAGTCCAAAGAGTGGTTTCATGCAGCTCTCCATGCTAGTCTAGCATCTGCGAGTCCCTTCGTCTCTGCGTAGTTACAACAACCTACATCCATCTGAACCTGGTTACTACAGCTGCGCCTTGATCTTCCTACTTACACCGCTCCCCCCTCCCCCCCCCCCCCACCCTTCCATATCACCATACTAACCATTCCTTGATGCCTGCGGATGTGACCTACCAATCGATCCCTTCTTCCAAGCAAGTTGTGCCACAAATTAAACCCCGAATCGACCCAATACCTGCTCATTACGTAAGAGATCTACCTACCTAACCTTCAGTATTCTTCTGTGCCACTATCTTTCCTTTCTTTATTTTTTCTTGTTTGAACTGCTTGTCGTCAACGTTTCACTTCAGTACAAGTTTACGCTCCTAACAAATACCTTCAGAAAGACTTCTTAACACTTAAATATATATTCGATTTTAACAAATTTCTCTTCTTCAGATACGCATATCTTGCTATTGCCTGTCTTTACTTCGGCTATCGTCAGTTATTTTACTGCTCAAATAGCAAGACTCATCTACTACTTTCAGTGTTAGATTTCCAAATCTAGTTGCCTCACCATGACCTTATTTAATTCGATTGCATTCCGTTACCCTTATTTTGCTTTTGTTGATGTTAATCTTATATTCTCGTTTGAAGACCCTGTCCATTCCTTTCAGCTGCTCTTCCAAGTATTTTGCTGTCTTTGACGCAATTACAATGTCATCGGACACCTCGACGTTTCATTTCTTCTCCCTGAACTTCAATTCCTACTCATAATTTTTCTTTGGTTTCCTTTACTACTTGCTCAGTGCACAGACTGTATAACGTCGGAGATAACCTAAAACTTTGTCTCACTCCTTTCTAACCACTCGATTGTTATAACTGCCGTCTGGTTTCTCTCCGAACTGTAGGTAACATTTCGCTCTCTGTATTTTATACCTATTGATTTCAAAATTTCGAAGTAAACATTATCAAACGCTTTCTCTAAATCTATAAACTCTACGAACGCAGGTTTTCCTTGCTTCGACATATTTTTAAGGTAAGTCGTCCGTCTTTCGTGTTTCTAAATTTCTCCGGAAAAAACTGATCCTTCTTGACGTCTCCTCCTACCAGCTTTCACATTCTTCTGCAAATAATTCTTGTCAGTATTTTGCAACCAGGTTTTTGATGTCATTATGTGCATGGTTTCAAAAAGACCAAAGAACAGAGGAGAAGCAGAAATGATATTAACGATAACCTATAATCGAAACAGGGAACCAACGTAGGTATTCTACTATCTTAGAGGTGAAATAATGCTTGATAGAGGAATCAGTGGATACATAAGAGGCCGACTACCGCAGGCGTACAGCATGTTCCTTGTGAAAATAATACTACTGGAATCAAATTTAGCCCTTAATATCATGAAGAAATCTGTGAGAATGAGTGAATGGAGTATTACACTGTATGGGGCTGAATCATGGACAGTGGTACAACCGGAGAAGAGAAGAATGCAAGCATTTGAAACGCGAAGTTACGGATACTGAAAATGAATGGACTGTTAAGATAAGAAAACGGTGAGGAAACTAATATGCGGCGAACGCTACCTGAAGAAGGGACAGGCTGATAAGACCTATGTTAAGTCATCAAAGAATATCTTACGTTGTACCAGAGGGCGCCAAAGAGATCGAAAACTGAAGGCAACCCGGAGATTCGAATGTATCGAACAAATAATTGATGACGTTTCATGCAAAGATTATTTTAGGATGAAGTGATCGATACATCGGAGTAAATCGTACCGAACTGCACCACATAAGCAATGGGTTGAAAGGAGAGGGAATGAGTGGGATTTAATGGATGTGAGAGACCCTGGCACGGAGTTGGCGTTAACAACTCGACAATCTTTTGGTCTGCAACTGCCTCATTTCATTCACTATTCTGTCACAATAAAATTGTGATGTAACATTTGTACGTTGCCTTACAGGAATTTCGACTCGTGATTTACTATGGAGAATTTTTTTATAAATTCTGAAAGGGTAGATGTTGAACTTAATTCCACTGCATTGGACACATTGCTTTGGTGCATTACATGATCACGAAGCATGAAGACTGATTAAGTGAGGCAGTTTTGTTTCTACTTGAATGACGCTCATGACAAGACCAGACAGATAATGAATCATGGAAAAGAAGTGTGGATGGCAGTAAAACAAGAATATGTGGCTTTAAATACTTGTAGCTGACATGGAGCGAGTCCAAACTCTACAAACAAACTTTGAGAGGATGATCAGGTTTGTTTGCTGAGTGCTGTGGCATAAGAAATCCTTAGCTGGTCATTGGTTGAATTCTTCTTAGAACAACGGAAAGGGTGAATTTTCACGTAAATGTATTACAAGCTATGTCGTAACTAGAGTACCTAGTGCCCAAGAGGAAACTTCCGTTACCCGCCTAACCATGCCGTTCCCCCCTCCCTCCTCCTCCCCCCCCCTTTCAACGTCGCCACACTTTCTAAACCTCATTTAATTGAAATCGAGAACCATTTACCCAAGGAATCAGGGGCGAAAACTTCAAAACGAGGAAAAACACACATTACGAAGCAGCATTTTTTGCAGCTATAAAGGGATTCCCCTTTAACAGCTTCACTGGTGATCAAAACAAAACCGTAACAAACAAAACTACTAACGCAGGATACGCTCCTTACACTCTGCAAGCGTTGACTCTTTTGGCATAAGGATAGTGGCTCCATCTAGTATATCCAAACATGAGAAGTGTGTGTCTGTACAATGGGAGAGGTAGGTTTGATGCAACTGTTGCTCATAACAGTTCATTTCGCATCTTCCCGTGGTTTCCTTTCCTTACATTTCCACCTCCCTCCCATTTTCGTTCCATTCGGTGCTTTGTCTTCTTCTTGCCACTCCTACTGCGCCCTCCCTCTCCACTATTATGTCAGCCTGCCTCATCCTTCTCGTCTGACAGAAAATTGCACCGCCCAGGGCGCGAGCCCCGGTAGCTGTACCCTAACTGTGCCAGTGATTACAGGCATATGAGGATGGTTCAAAAATGAAACAAGCGGAACGTGTATTGCCAACAGAAGTCCTTCTCTTTAGTCGCAGAGATAGATCTTGCATATGGAAGTCTCCTGTAAACTAAGCCCAATTACATTTGCGTCCAGAAAAGGTTGACGAACGGTCCATTAATCCACCCTTGCGTATTTCGAAATCTGTTTACGACAATGGAAAATATAATAACCAAGTTACAAACACAGAATTTAAATATCGTTTCGTTCCTATGTGACAAAGCATACTTTATGTAATGATATGGTCTATACCCGTAGAGAAGCGTATAGTACATGTAATGTACATAACATGCATTGTCGTACTAACTAAACCGCTCAGCGTTTCCACATATATGACTTAAGCTTTATATAGCTTCTCCCAGTCTAGAGTCACGTGCACTTTCTGTTCTTGCATTTGAGTTTAAAAAAAAATTAAAAAAGTCGAAACCTCGACTGCGCAGCTCGTCTAGCTCTTAGGAGCATATTTTAGAAATCTACGTCTCTTCCTCTCACGCCCCCTTCTTTATGCACTTTTGACCGAGATTCAGACGGAGCTGCACACTGATGCTCGTTTGAACTGAGCACCTTACAATCTATGGTCTTAAGCATTTCTCCGCAATACGCTGAACTCTGTTTCGAAAAGCGCCAAATCACTGTTCCAACTGCTTCGGTTCTACTTACGTTATGCAAGTAACCGTCCTAATCGTCAGATAGCTTACCGGGAATGGTCGTTTACACTTTCATATCGAACCCGCAAACACACACGGCAGACGGACTGAACACTATGAAACTACAGTCGCACTATAGCTGATTTTTCGAGCGGCTATCCACTGGGAAGGACGAGCACTTTGGGTGGAGAAATACAGAGTCACTCTTATAGTGACCAGAATAGATTCTCTGCGGGGCATCCTCAACTGTTGCTAAAATTTTTTCATGGTGATTAAATCCACTTCAATTGTACTTGACAAATGCCTTATTTGGATAAAATTGCGTACGCACTCGAGCGTCTGAAAACAGAATTTACGTGCTGAAAGCCGGGAAATGTGTACGATTTTATGCAACTACTGTATTGTTCAAGTACAACTGGAGCGGATTTATCCGTCACTAAAAGCTTACAGTGAGCGTTTCTGGCAGACCTTCGAGTTCTGGGTAGCCCGTGAATTAGTGAGGAGGAATACCGGGTGCGAATTTCTCATTTTTTTATGGACACAAGTTTAACTAGGTTCACCTAAGGACAGGATACTATAATAACTTCTTACGGAGTGAGATTCTGATTACTGGGAGGGGCAGAGGGAAGTCGCGTGGCGGTGGCGAGAGCAGCGCAGCGCACAGTGGCTGGATTATCCCCCGCGTCGATGCCAGCGGCCATGTCCCATTGTTTCCGGCAGTCTGGAGGGGGTGGGGGTAGGGGAGGGGTGGAGAGAAGAGGGCACACAGAACACCCTGTACTGTGCTGCCAGACCCACAACCTGTGGGCGGCTGTCCTGGTGACTCACGACGAGCCGCACATTCATAAATCAGCAGATGCCAAGTTGACATCGTGCCATATCGATTACCATTTTTTTTTTGTCATCAGTCTACTGACTGATTTGATGCGGCCCGCCACGAATTCCTTTCCTGTGCTAACCTCTTCATCTCAGAGTAGCACTTGCAACCTACGTCCTCAATTATTTGATTGACGTATTCCAATCTCTGTTTTCCTCTACAGTTTTTGCCCTCTACAGCTCCCTCTAGTACCATGGAAGTCATTCCCTCATGTCTTAGCAGATGTCCTATCATCCTGTCCCTTCTCTTCAACAGTGTTTTCCACATATTCCTTTCCTCTCCGATTCTGCGTAGAACCTCCTCATTCCTTACCTTATCAGTCCACCTAATTTTCAACATTCGTCTATAGCACCACATCTCAAATGCTTCGATTCTCTTCTGTTCCGGTTTTCCCACAGTCCATGTTTCGCTACCATACAATGCTGTACTCCAGACGTGCATCCTCAGAAATTTCTTCCTCAAATTAAGGCCGGTATTTGATATTAGTAGACTTCTCTTGGCCTGAAATGCCTTTTTTGCCATAGCGTGTCTGCTTTTGATGTCCTCCTTGCTCCGTCCGTCATTGGTTATTTTACTGCCTAGGTAGCAGAATTCCTTAACTTCATTGACTTCGTCACCATCAATCCTGATGTTAAGTTTCTCGCTGTTCTCATTACCTTCGTCTTTCTCCGATTTACTCTCAAACCATACTGTGTACTCATTAGACTGTTCATTCCGTTCAGCAGATCATTTAATTCTTCTTCACTTTCACTCAGGATAGCAATGTCATCAGCGAATCGTATCATTGATATCCTTTCACCTTGTATTTTAATTCCACTCCTGAACCTTTCTTTTATTTCCATCATTGCTTCCTCGATGTACAGATTGAAGAGTAGGGGCGAAAGGCTACAGCCTTGTCTTACTCCCTTCTTAATACGAGCACTTCGTTCTTGATCGTCCACTCTTATTATTCCCTCTTGGTTGTTGTACATATTGTATATGACCCGTCTCTCCCTGTAGCTTACACCTACTTTTTTCAGAATCTCGAACAGCTTGCACCAATTTATATTGTCGAAGGTTTTTTTCAGGTCGACAAACCCTATGAACGTGTCTTGATTCTTCTTGAGCCTTGCTTCCATTATTAGCCGTAACGTCAGAATTGCCTCTCTCGTGCCTTTGCTTTTTCTAAAGACAAACTGATCGTCACCTAGCGCATTCTCAATTTTCTTTTCCATTCTTCTGTACATTATTCTTGTAAGCAGCTTCGATGCATGAGCTGTTAAGCTAATTGTGCGATAATTTTCGCACTTGTCAGCTCTTGCCGTCTTCGGAATTGTGTGGATGATGCTTTTCCGAAAGTCAGATGGTATGTCGCCAGACTCATATATTCTACACACCAACGTGAATAGTCGTTTTGTTGCCACCTCCCCAATGATTTTAGAAATTCTGATGGAATGTTATCTATCCCTTCTGGCTTATTTGACCGTAAGTCCTCCAAAGCTCTTTTAAATTCCTATTCTAATACTGGACCCCCTATCTCTTCTAAATCGACTCCTGTTTCTTCTTCTATCACATCAGACAAATCTTCACCCTCATAGAGGCTTTCAATGTATTCTTTCAACCTATCTGCTCTCTCCTCTGCATTTAACAGTGGAATTCCCGTTGCGCTCTTAATGTTACCACCGTTGCTTTTAATGCCACCAAAGGTTGTTTTGACTTTCCTGTATGCTCAGTCTGTCCTTCCGACAATCATATCTTTTTCGATGTCTTCGCATTTTTCCTGCAGCCATTTCGTTTTAGCTTCCGTGCGCTTCCTATTTATTTCATTCCTCAGCAGCGATTTGTATTTCTGTATTCCTGATTTTCCCGGAACATGTTTGTACTTCCTCCTTTCATCAATCAACTGCAGTATTTCTTCTGTTACCCATGGTTTCTTCGCAGCTACCTTCTTTGTACTTATGTTTTCCTTCCCAACTTCTGTGATGGCCCTTTTTAGAGATGTCCATTCATCTTCAACTGTGCTGCCTACTGCGCTATTCCTTATTGCTGTATCTATAGCGTTAGAGAACTTCAAACGTATCTCGTCATTCCTTAGAACTTCCGTATCCCACTTCTTTGCGTATTGATTCTTCCTGAGTAATGTCTTGAACTTCAGCCTACTCTTCATCACTACTATATTGTGATCTGAGTCTATATCTGCTCCTGGGTACGCCTTACAATCCAGTATCTGATTTCGGAATCTCTGTCTGACCATGATGTAATCTAATTGAAATCTTCCCGTATCTCCCGGCCTTTTCCAAGTATACCTCCTCCTCTTGTTATTCTTGAACAGAGTATTCGCTATTACTAGCTGAAACTTGTTACAGAATTCAATTAGTCTTTCTCCTCTTTCATTCCTTGTCTCAAGCCCATATTCCCCTGTAACCTTTTCTTCTACTCCTTCCCCTACAACTGCATTCCAGTCGCCCATGACTATTAGATTTTCGTCCCCCTTTACATACTGCATTACCCTTTCAATATCCTCATACACTTTCTCTATCTGTTCATCTTCAGCTTGCGACGTCGGCATGTATACCTGAACTATCGTTGTCGGTGTTGGTCTGCTGTCGATTCTGATTAGAACAACCCGGTCACTGAAATGTTCACAGTAACACACCCTCTGCCCTACCTTCCTATTCATAACGAATCCTACACCTGTTATACCATTTTCTGCTGCTGTTGATATTACCCGATACTCATCTGACCAGAAATCCTTGTCTTCCTTCCACTTCACTTCACTGACCCCTACTATATCTAGATTGAGCCTTTGCATTTCCTTTTTCAGATTTTCTAGTTTTCCTACCACGTTCAAGCTTCTGACATTCCACGCCCCGACTCGTAGAACATTATCCTTTCGTTGATTATTCAATCTTTTTCTCATGGTAACCTCCCCCTTGGCAGTCCCCTCCTGGAGATCCGAATGGGGGACTATTCCGGAATCTTTTGCCAATGGAGAGATCATCATGACACTTCTTCAACTACAGGCCACATGTCCTGTGGATACACGTTAGGTGTCTTTAATGCAGTGGTTTCTATTGCCTTCTGCATCCTCATGTCGTTGATCATTGCTGATTCTTCCGCCTTTAGGGGCAATTTCCCACCCCTAGGACAAGAGAGTGCCCTGAACCTCTATCCGCTCCTCCGCCCTCTTTGACAAGGCCGTTGGCAGAATGAGGCTGACTTCTTATGCCGGAAGTCTTCGGCCGCCAATGCTGATTATTTATCAAAATTTACGCAGTGGCGGGGATCGAACCCGGGACCGAAGTCGTTTTTGATTATGAATCAAAGACGCTACCCCTTTTTTATCTCATTTTTGTTCGCATGTGTTCGTTGCATCTGCTTGGGGCGGACGTCGTAAGACATCCATTTATGTTCGTTGTTGATCGATTGACTCAGTTTTTTTTTTATTACAGAGGGCGCGTAACACTCTGACCGAACACGCCTGCAACCCCTAGACCACGGGACGCCTTGAGGTAGATTACCATAAAGGAAAATTTTGGGCGAATAGCCCCAGCTAAATTGTTGCCTGTTCTTTCACTGCCTCCGCCACATGTCACCTAACTACGTACAAAAAGGAAAACTTGCCAACAACACTGGCACAAAAAACATACAGTGAGCACATTTGTGAAAACAAAGTAGAGATAGTGGAATGTGCACTGAACTGTTTAGAGTGGGACATCCTTGACTCTACAGGATAACTGAATAGAGTCTCATCGCGGCACAAATGTGAAGATACTACTACACAAAATTGTTAGTGGGACCAAAAAGCGTTAAAACTTCAGCAATGTGTGAACCAGAAAGATGTTTTCAACCTGTAAGTGGGCAATTAACGCCAAAAACTGTAATACGGTAATGCGTTTAGAACCGTTTTACCGAGTATCAACTACACTAGGGGGAAAGTGCTTCTGCCGGAGGACAAATAAGGCGAATATGCTCTTGTTTACAAGGCAGACTGAAAAGAGGGGCCTTATTCTACGTTCCTCGCTATTTTAAAATCTATCCCAAAAAAGATGGCATGCGAACACAGTCGTCCTCTTTTTAACATATAACCCACTAGCCCAGCGGGATAAGTCGCTCGTACCGATCCATTTCCACTTGGCCATTTTCACTCACTCATTCATTCAGCCCAGCTCATTACCACGATCTAACTGTCAGTGTCTCCTGTCTGTCAGCCACAGTCTCCTTCGTTTTGCCCAACTACTATTGTCTCGTCTAGCCGCCACTGTCTCCCTGTTGCTCTCTTTTACTGCTATTATCTCATTCCATCCTTCCCATTGTTGCTGTTTGTTCTCTTTCTTCCTCCTTGTTTTTGTCATAGACTGTCTCTCATTCTCATTGCCTTCACCCACTTCCACTTTCTCCTCCTCTTTAATCCTCTCCCATTTGCACTGTCTCCAGCACTCTTTTCTTAGCATTATTCTATCTCTATCAACTACGATTCACTACCACTCTGTCCCTCTCTCTCTCCCACACACTACCACTGTCTCCTTTGCTCTTTCTGCAACACAACCACCGTCTACTGTCTTCCAATATTTATTATTAACTCTTAGGCACTGCCATTGTCTTCTCTTTCAACATAAAAAAGTGAAAATATTTACGCATGCCAAAATTTTTGGGAAAACTTTTCAGTCAGAGCCGTTTAATAAATATATTTGCCCTTTTTGTGCTCTCATAGGAGCATTTTTCCACTGGCTCCATAATTTTTCCTGGCACATATGAAAAGAACTTTATGGGTCAGTAAAATTCTGATGATTTACTTATGGGCAGCAACTGAAGTAAGGCAAAATTAATTTTACACCTCAGACTAGATTTTACGTCTACAAAAATTTTGCACAGCGACATGACGTTCCCACAGCCCTTCTGATAATAACGGAGACATTTTACAGAACATTTTTCCGTGCTACGTGGCTTAACGAACTACGTTTTCTCCTCAACCAGAATATAGATACTACTTTATGTGTACAAATAGGTAACTCTGAACTTACGTACCGATCGGGGGGGGGGGGGGGGGGGAGGAGGATGACGGTTCAAACCTCCGTCCGAAGATCCAGGTTCAGGTTTTCCGTGATTTCCCTAAATCGTTTAAGGCAAATGCCGCGGTGGTTCCTTTGAAAAAGCACGACCAATTTCCTCCCCCATCCTCACCTATTCCGAGCTTGTGCTCCGTCTCTAATGACCTCGATGTCGACGGAACGTTAAACTCTTAATCTTCCATGCTTTTGAAACGCCGTATCTCGGAAACTGATAGATATCAAGAAAATTTTCACGGCTCTTCAAATCGAAATCTTAGGAATACATCTTAAAAGCTTCACTCATTTGCTAAACATAACAGTCTTTGGATCAGCTGCTAAGTTTTAGTGCCCAAAAACAATGTTTTTGGGGTGCTTTCCATAAGAGATAAAGATTTTTTTAAACTAGAAGATGTCACTTCTAGATTAATTCCTGGAGAATATAACGCTAAAATTTGGGCAATTTGCTGCGTTACCTATTAGTTAGATTTCGCGTCGTACCAGATTTTACCTGCATATTTTACGTGTGCAGGTAAGTTAATTTTGAACCTCTGTTTCTCGGAAACGGATACAGATATTTAGTAAAATTTTACTAAGTTATTCTACATCCGGATGTTAGGAATATATTGTAAAAATTTCGGTCATTTGCTGTGCATAGTCGTATTTGAATCTGTGAGTCGATTTGGGTTCCAAAAAAGTGGCAAGAAACTCTTTTGTGGTACTTTCTAAGGAACTTCCATAAACCCCTCACGGACCACCGCAAACGCCATCAAATGCAGAAAGAACCAACCGATTTGTTCCACTTGCCTTAGCTTCTCGTAGCGCCTGTACATCGTTAATGTCCTGCACAGAACCAAGTGACAGCAGAGAAGTAGACCGAAAAAGATCGAGCAGAAACAACTGCACGAAGACTGAAAATACACAGTAGTAGCCGATCTGATAAACGGCAAAAAATTTAATAAATCTTGGCTCGAAGGCACGAGGGTGAGTTTGCAAGGAAAGCTATCTGCTATAAAAACGCGCAGTTTAATCAGAACGGTAAAAAAATGTGTGTCCTAGGCTACTGCAAACCCACCTAGGTGAGCTAGGTACTTACCCATCTGAGAGTAAATTTTTTTGTCAGACTGTAGCTCCACAGGTTTGTTCTCCTTCGAATTCGTTAGTCATGTTCATCTTGATAAGGTTCGACTTGGATTTTACGTGACATCCGAGGGCTTTTTGCAAATGTGAGATTCCACTTACAGCACGTTGAGCCCAGTATAGTCAACCTCCGACACTTAAGAAAATACTTGGACGGCACTTTCCATTAATGACGTCTAAGTTAAAGGTGTGCTGCTCAACAGCTGCTCTCGTCTACCAGGCAAGTATCAGTCGTCCTCCGCCAATGTGGGTTACAGAAGGATCGAGCATCGATACTGTTCAGTCGCTGGCGGTCACTACGAGCTGCAACGGAGACGGCTGGCCAATCACGCGAAGACTCCTTACAACGTGTTACGCTGTTCCGAACAAACTGAGTGTCAGTCAGCGAGTAGATCTTTGTCTCCGCCCTTCGTCGGCAACTGCCAGTATTCGTAATACTTGGCACGTCTGCCTGACTGCCCCGCAGCACGCTACTTCTCCAGTGTCTACTAGTCGTAGTGAATCCGGTCGGTAACTGCAAGGGCAGTGTTATCTAGTTCCTGCAATAAATGCTCGTCGGATTACAACAATCCGTAACGGTTCTCGTAGTTTTCTACAGCGGGCCTCAGTTCAGTTCTGCAAACTGCTTGTCCCTCGCAACGAGGAACTTCCTCCTGTGTCGGTCGCTTCTTTGATAAACGCGTACTTTAAATGCGAACATTTCAGGTTAGGCTTTACTCTGACTGTTGTTGACATTAAATGAAACAACAAGCTTACTCTTACCAACCACTGTTTTACTTGACAAAATCGGATTTATGACCACCTGAAATATTTATTTCTATGCATGCATTCAACAACTCAAAACAAAGAATTCCAAAATCGTTTAAAATTTGTTCAATAATAATGTTGTTACGATGTATATTCTTTGTACTTTGTAATAATCGTTCCCTTCTGCTATATGATCCTTGCACCTAATAGTTTCCAGACGCCATATTGGTTTACAAAATATGCCAGTTCACATGTGATGCGTTACAAAAGTGAAAGGAACATGTGACCACTGGAGGTACTCTATTTTACTTATTTTATTTTTAGTGTTAGATATACGTAGTTTTTTGTCCAAAGAAACCCAAAACCTGAAATAGTATTTTGTTTCTCCACTAGACAGTGCCACAAGTTCCTCCAAATAAACGTAACACAACACACACACACAAACGTCATACTAACAAATGTAAATCCACCTGATAATGGAAGTTTAAATCTTTGAAACGCGTCGTGGAGATAAATGAAACAGTGACTGGTAACAGCAAGCTTGTTGTTTCATTTAAAAAACGTACTACTGTCTGTGATGTGAGCGGAGTCTTCCACTGCATACATACTGTTGATGACTGGATGTCGCAACACCAAGATGCAGACATGCAGCTACTGTACGGTGCAAGAGGACATAGCGGCCGGAAATTTTTAAAAAAAGGAACAAATGAGTGTACACTACTCCCGTGTTGCGACAAACTACTGTACGGTGCAAGAGGACATAGTGGCCGCAAAAAAAATCAAATGAGCGTACAGCTACGTACTAATTAGAATAAACGCATAGCCGTGGACAATGACATATAAGAAACTGGGGCGTTCATGGGACAGAGAGGTGATTGGGATTGTACACAAGGAATCAGTCGCACAGTAGAAATCCAGGGGATGTTGTTGAACGTTTTAAGGAACTCTGTATCACAGCGTGTAGAACGAGAACTATAGGAAATATCAAAAATACAGGATTACGGTTCAATGGTAACAATTTACTCCGGTTACAGATTTTGAAGATATGTCTACGTTTTCTTGGCGGCCGGCAGGCAGAACGGGTTGAGGTAGGGTGGAGCGGCGCACAAAATACTGGGTCGCTGGGCACCCCCTGGATGTAAGCGGGAGGGGGCGGATGGCGCGTTGCCCGGCAACGCAGGGGATGAATCAGCGGCAGAGCCGCACAAAGGGCCCGCCCTGCCTAGGAGGCAACAAAAGGCAGCGGCCGCCCCAGCCGTGCCCGGGTCACTGGAGCGCTGGAGCGCTGGCGCATCTCCCGGCAGGCAGCCACCGCAAAACTACACTACAACCAGCTACAGCCACGCGCATTCCTTTATGTGCCGAACAGTACCAAAGACTATTTCAGTGCATTCGACTCCACAAAAGCACTACTCCCGTGTTGCGATTAAAATACTTACAACACTGCGCTGTTATTCTTGGTGTGGGCCTCCGGTGGAATCCTGATTTGATGCAGTTTTATCCTGTGCAACCATCCTCAGCTCTGCATAACTACTGCAACCCAAATCCAATTGAAACTGCTCACATATGTCAAGTTCAACAGTTTGTACTCCCCTTATTCCCACCATTACAAAATTCGGCCTCAGGCTGTGTCGTTATGAATCGCCCCCTTAATTTAGTCAAGTTGCGCTATGAACTTCTTTTTACCATAATTTCATTCAGTACCTAATGATTGCCATTCGATCTATCCATTTAATCTTCAACATTCTTCTGTAGGACCACATTTCAAAAGCTTGTATTCTCTTCTAGTCTGAAATGCTTACCATCCACGTTTCACTAACGTTTAAGGCTACACTCCAGACAAATATCTTCAGAAAAAAACTTCCTAACACTTAAATAGATATTACATTTTAACAAATCCTTTTTTGTTTGAAAAATGATTTTCTTGCTATTGCCATTTTGCATGTTACATCCTCGCTACTTCTGCCATAATTAGTTATTCTGCTTCCCGAATACCAAAACTCGTCTACTATTTTAGTGTCTTCATTTCCTAATCTAATCCCCTCATCATCGTCTGATTTAATTCAGCTACGCTCTATTACCCTTGGTCCGTTTTTATTTATTTATTTTTTGACGCATTGCACAATATTTTTTAGCTCAAGTTATTATTTTATTTTCATGACCTTCCTGAAGTTCAACGCATCATTGTAAGATAGCTGACCACCTAATTACTGAATACGGGGCCAGTGTCTAGCATAGGCAAAGGTCGACAGCATCACTGTTCGGAGAACAATGATCGAATCATTTGTAACATTTCTTGCATGGAATGGTTACAAGACACATTAAAACACCTGACCGATGATCAGCGTGTCGCTGATTGCTTAGGAGCATGTACAAATTAATGACAGAACGCAATTCGCGCTCGGTCATTGCGTCTCTCCAGAATGATCTGCCAACTCCGCTGGATCCTATGGTTAAAAAATCGTGCAAATTATCCAATTTTAAGGAAGTAAATTTAAAATTATTACAAAAGTTCCTAGCAGATGACATATTTAATTACTCTAAAACCAGCAAACAAAACCATAGCTTCCAATAAAAAATTTATACAGCACGTTTCATTGTGTAAACAGGCTGCGAGAGAGAGAGAGAGAGAGAGAGAGAGAGAGAGAGAGAGAGAGAGAGAGAGAGAGACTTACTCGCAGCCCTTTTTACAAACAAGACAACATTTTCCCCTATACTCTCGTCTTTCAGCAACAGCCTATTATTTCAATATTGATTATCATCGATAACTCTCCACTACGATGTCACAGAGTACAGTTATTATTATATACAGAGACTATTACAGGAAAAACTTGTGTACAATGGAGTGGCTCTTTACATGCACTAACCAAAATATTTAACTCCTCCGATATGTAACACTTTAACCTTATAATCTCTTTCCAAGATGTTCCATTCAACTGTTTTGACCACTGCCATCTCAGACTTACTATATCACCGGCAGGCATTAATGTTTTTATTTCTTCTCCCTGAAATTTAACTTTCTTCCCAGACTCCTCCTTGGTTTCATTCGCACATTATTCAGTCCAAAAAGTTACGAGACTGCATTACTAAAAAAAATGAGAAGGTTCATACAACCAGGTGCAACTGTCAGAAAATTCTCTCTTCCGGATGTTGTTCAATTTGCGGGGCACATTCGCACCTTCGGTCTTGGCGAAACATCAGAGACCTATTCTTCACTTTGTCATTTGTGGCAGGCTCGTATTGATAACACGAAGTCTCGTCATCCGTGGCGATTTTTTTTTTCTGAAAAGAACTGTCCGCATTTTCTGCATCTCAATCAAGTCCTGATAGGCATCCACAAGTCGTCTGTCTTTGGCCAGGAGTCAAGGTACGCGGGACAAACTTCGCACGCACATCTCTCTTCTTCAAAACATTCTGAACAACGTCTAGAATACTTAATTACTGATTATCAGCTCGTTGTTCCATTGCGATTTGTGACAAAACAATGCTGACAGCCTACGTTCGTACGTCCACTACTTAACACTGTCTGCTCATAACTGACTAGTGGAACGAACTTCTGTTGTTTACTGTTGTTAGTTCAAGCTGCTACCGTAGTTACTTACCTGAAGTCACTTATACATCAGGAATAAAATCATTCTCGGAACTTTGTGACTGACGGTATACTGATTAAATAACACCGCGTATAGGGTACAACCCTGTCTCACCGCAAGCTGAACTATGGCTTTCCTTTCATGTCCTTCGACTTTTCTAGCTGTAGTGTGACTTCTGTAAAAATTGTATACAACCTCTATGTCCCTCGCTAACTTCGGAATTTCAAAGAGCTTAATCAAATTAACACTGTCAAAAGGTTTCTCTAAAGCTAAAAATGCTATAAACGTAGGTTTATCTTTCTTCAGCTTATTAGATGAGGGGTCTTATTGCCTCATATGTTACTATATTTCTCCGGAACCCAAACTGATAACCGTGACAATATTTTGCAATCATTTATTAGACTGACGATGTGGTAGTATTCACCCCTGACGGCACTTGCCTTCTTTGTAAATGGAATTATTACATTCTTCTTAAAGTCGGAAGGTATTTCACATGTCCGGACACATCTTGTAGACAGGCCAGAGTAATTGTTTCCGAGAGAATGTCTTCTACTCCAGTGGAGTCGATACGTTTCAGATCTGTCAGTGCATTGTCAAATTATTCTGGCAGTATCATATCTCCCATTTCACCTTTGAACACTGTGTAATAGGAAGGGCAGAGGAAGTAGATAATTTCCTTCTAGAATATCGCTTTGTATTTCTTCCACATTAATACTGACTTGCATTCCGAGCCTTTCTCCAAAGGTCTTTTTAATCTGCCTATAGCGGCATCTATTTTTTCCTTAGGTATACATCCTTCTGCAATCTCGCACTTGTCCTCTAGCCATTCCCGCTTAGCGATTTTTGGACGTCTGTATTCCCTTTCGCCCGCTTTATTTGCTGCATTTCTATATTTCCTCCTTTCATCAATTAAATACAATATCTCCTGTGTTAACGAGGAGTTTCTACAGGCCTTGTTGTATTATCTACGTGATCATACAGTGGCTTCTCTATTTCATCTCGCAAAGCAACCGATTGTTCTTCTGTTGTGTTCTTTTCCCCAGTTTTAGTTCATTGTTGCTGCCTCTGAAACTCTCAACAACCTCTTGTTCTTTCAGTTTATCCACTGCCTCAATTTCCTACATTTTTGTCGCTTCTTTAGGTTTAATCATCAGTTCATAACCAATAAATTATGTTCAATGTTCCCAATTGCCCCTCAAAATGTCTTACAGTTTAAAATTTTGTTTAGAAATCACAAGTCTCACCTTTATATAATCAGTCAATGTGAAACCTTCTGGCGTCCCCAGGTCTGTTCCACGTACGCAACATTCTTCCATGATCCTCAAACAGTTAGTTACTGCCACTATCCGGGATATCAGAGACCAGTTACAACAGTACTGAGCCAGCTTGGCTGATGAGAGAAGATACAATGGCTTTATGACAAGCCAGTGCAGGCATCCAAGCCAGGGCGTGCAACGTCAAGCAGGCTCATACCGCCACGTTCTTTGTAAATTTAACTCCATTTTGCTTCATTAGAATGATTTCTTCACCGGTTGGGAGGAGGGCCGTATTTGATGTTAAATAACTGCCATCACAGGATACGTCGTACGAAAAGTACTTTCGCTGTCGACTACGGTAAGCGGAAGCTACCTTGTAAGTATTTCCAGCTACTAACAATAGGACCGTACGAACTTCCCCATACCGATTTGAGTCATACTGACAGGCTGTGCAAGACACGATTAGAACTTCAACATATGCAAACAGGAATACCCAATTCTCAGTCGTTTTCGAGAAAATGGAATTTGAAATTTTTAAGCCTGCTTATATACTTTGTATCGTACCTATTAATGAACGAGTCCGCAGGCGAGAGAGTATGCGCTTACGTTCATAAGGTCGAGACGTCTGGATCGAACCTCACTGCCGTTACATTTTTTTTTAAATTCTCTATAATTCTAAGAACAGATTTATCGTGGCTATGTAAATTATCAATATTTAATGAATCGTTCTCGTAATCTTTACCTTTTCTCATAAGGAGATTGTATATATAAATCGGATACACAAGAACATTCAGTCGAATCTGTATAACAATTTTATTTATACTATTGTATCTACATTTACGGGATATATAATGTGTAGCCTATGGATCACTGCACGAGTCGGGATACTGATCATACAAACACTGAAAACAACAATTACTGCGACAGCACCGACTACAATGAATGCCGTATTTTTGCATGTGCATTGGTTTTTTCACGGGTCTATCGAAAATTACACAATTCTGTTGTGTGTCATGCAGAATTAGGGGGAATTAAAAAAGTTCCACCAGAGAAATTCGATCCAGAGACCTGGCGACTGTGAGACTAAGCACTTACTCCCCAGACTGCGGAATCCTTGAACACTGGTGACCATCATACGATGTGTATAAGCACGCCTAAAAGTTTCAAACTCGATTTTCTCGGAAATGGTTGAGAGCTGCGTCTCCTTGTTTACATATTTTGAAGTCCTAGTCGTGCTCTCCACTCCCTATCAATGTGAATCAAATCGGTGAGAGCAAGTTCTTACGGTCCCCCTCTAATAACGCAGAAAGAGCACCGAACTAGCAGTGCACTTACTGACTCGATGATCTCCAAAGAACGGCGTCCCGGCTTTCCGCAATGGTAGCAGCTCAGCTCCCCTCAGTGGCCTACACGATGGGCAGCTGCGGCGGCAGAGTCTCGCCTGCCACAAAAAGTTATCAGCGGACGTGCTCGCCTGGGGCCGAGCCGCGAGTAAACAGCCGGCGGAGCGCGGCCTCCACTCTTCCCTGGGGCTGGACAGGACGGAACAGTCCCGGCCGCCACAGAGCCTTTTGCTCGGAAACGCTTGTCTTGCTACGAGCTCAGAATTTATAACAAGTTTCTGCTCTACTGCACTATCGAAAATTGGTGGTCACTTATTTGTCTGTGCTCGTCTAGCAGTAAATCCAACAGTTTCTTCACCAAGTGGAAACCAAAGTAGAAAATATCATTCCGCATAGGTTCGAAAGGAGTTTACAAGGCCCTACTTGCAGGGTGAACCGAAATTCCCGCACTCGGAAAGCGACAGGGCGCTTCGTTGTATTCTTACAGCAGGATAAAGCTGCACCCCTTGCACAAACTGACGGTAAAAAATCCCTACACCAACAGGGAGTTGTGAGCCATGCACGAAAGTTGGTAGGAGTCTCTCTGCCTCTGAAGCAGGATGTCTGTTCAAATTTAGCGCCAGTTGCATAAGAGCAACGCTAGTAGCGATACCGCGAGGATGCAAATCACGTTTGCTTTAAATACACGGAGTAACGGTTTTGAGCGTTTATCTACCTTCGAGACTGGGCGTGGTGAGTTGATGTTAGTCAAGAACGCCTTTAAGACGAGAAAGACGCCATTATCAACACCTCAATGAGTGTGAACAAGATGGTGTAACAGGCCTCCGAGAAGCTGGATATTCCTCCTGCGATGTTGAAGAAAGGTTTGGGAGGTATGTAACCACTGCACATGATGGTTGACGGTGGCGATCACTAGAACGTACGGTCGCAAGTAGACCGGGCTCCGGACGGCCACGTACCACTACCCAGACAGAAGACCATCGCGTTCAGCTTATGGCTCTGCCGCAACGTGCTGCATCTGCAGCAGCAACCAGAGCAGCAGCTGGGAGCACAGTGATACAACAAACGGTTACAAATGGGTTACTACCAGGACAGCTCCCAGCCAGAAGCCCTGACCCCAAATCACCGCCATCTGCGAATTCAGTGGTGTCAACCGAGAGCTCAGTGGTGGGCAGGGTGGAGGCCTATTGTGCTTGCCTGATGAGAGCTAGTTCTGTCTCGGCGCCGGTGATGGCCGAGTGTTGGTTAGGAAGAGGCCAGTTGAAGGCCTGCAACCAACCTGCCCGCGTGCTAGAACACTACCTACACCCGGAGTTATGGTCTGCGGTGCGATTTGGTGTGGTTATCCCGCGTACTCTGACTGCAAAATTGTACTTCAATTGGTGATTTGACGCGTTGTGCTGCGATTCACTAACAGCAATCTAGGGAGTGTTTTCCAACAGGGCAGTGCTGGCCCACATACAGCTGTTGTAACTCAACATGGTCAACAGAGCGTCGACGTGTTGCCTCTGCATGCTCGATCACCAGATCTGTCTCCAGTCGAGCACATATGGGACGTCACCGGACGTCTTGTCCAATGTCATCCATCCGTTTACGTTCGTTGTATCTGCTCTGGGCGGACGTCCAAACACACCCGTTTCAGTTCGTTGTTGATCCATTAACTCAGTTTTTTTTTTTATTACAGAGAACAGCTAGCACTATGTCCGAACACGCTGAGCTACCGTGCCGGCTATCCACTCAGCTACCGAGGGCGGACAGATGTGTAAATGCCAAAGTGGGAATGGTCAGAGGAAAAAGGAAAGATTTAGAAGCATGCGTGACTTCAGAAAAGGTAGATGCTGAGTAAAGAACACCTAAACAAACCTTTGGAGAACTGAAAAGCAACTGTGTGAACATAAAAAAGGTGACTAGTACAGGCAGCACTAAGCAAAGAAGCGTAGGTTGAAAGAAGATGGAAGGAAAATATTGAAGTGTTGTACAAAAGAAACTTCAAGAGAATGTCAAGAAAAAGCATGCGGCAGTGGACGAAAATAAGATACTGTGAGAAGAACTTGGCAGGGCACTGAAAGACGTAAGTCGAAACAAGGCTGCTGGAGAAGACGACATACCCTCCGAATTATTGAGATCCTTGGAGCCAACCATTCTAAGAGTGTTTTTCCTCCTACGCAGAATACATTAGGCTTCAAGAAGAATGTAATGATCCCAGTACCAAAGAAGCCACAATTTTACGGTTTACCGATGACATAATTCTGTGACAGGCGGTGAAGGGCTTGAAAAATTTGAAAGGCATATAAAATGTCTTGCCAAGCGACTATAAGACGAAAAGCAACCAAAACTAAAAGAAAAGTGATGGAGCTGAGTCGAATTAAGTTAGTTGCTGATGACGAAATTCATTTAAGATATGAAGCACTGAAGGTAGCAGATGAATTTTCCTATTTGGGGAGCAAAATTACTGATGATAGCAGAAGTGAAGAAGATAAAAATGTCCACTGCCGATAGCAATGAAAGCTTATCTGAGGGAAATACGTTACTACAGTACAAATTAGGTTACAACGAATATAAATAAAGCAGTTCGGGCAAGAAGAGAAAACAAGATTTCAGTATTTGGTGTTACAGAAGACTACTGAAGATACAAAGGGTGGATAGTATAAGTAATGGAGAATTACCGAGCAGAGTGGGAAAGAAAAGAAATTTATGGCACTACTTAACTAAAAGAAGGGGTCATTTGATAGGACACATCCTGAGGCATCAAGAAATAGTTAATTTGGTAATCGATGTGAGTGCGGCCTGGGGGTAGGGGGAGGACGGGTAGGAGGAGGAGGGAGTGGTAGAGGGGGGGGGGGGGGGGGACTGCAGAGGGAGACGAAGACGTAACTACAGTGTGCAGGCCAAGTGGATGTAGGTCGCAGCAGAAATGCAGAGTTTTGCATACAGCAGACTGGCATGGAGAACAGTATCATCAAACCAGTTTTCTGACTGAAGATTACCGTAACAACAGAAAATATCTGGTGTGGCGTTGCAATACTACGGCATTACTTTAGAAATAACCTGTAAAACTGCCGTGTAATGGTAGGGTCGTCTGAGGAAACAAACACGGCCTCGCCTACTCTGAAGTAAAACTACGGCTGCACACAGAGACTCACAGGTTACCAAAATGGCACCAGTCGTTTCGAGATGGCAGTAGCGAGTCACATAAATGTTTTATGCTACGCTGAATGTGGGGTTACCGTTTTGCGGCAAGACCTATTGTTACGGGACAAGCAACAACATCCTACGAAAAGATCACCGAAAGGTAAGTAACGCATCGAACGCCTGAGGATTGGTATCTATGTCCTGTTTAGGATTACTTAATAAACAAATGTTTATTATTGAATACGGTAAATTTCATTATATGGTTAAATTAAAGGTTCCCTTCAGTAACAAAACGGCGAACGACAAGGCTTTAAACTTAAATAGATCCGTTATGTAATTAAAAGCGAAGCTGTGGACGTCGTAACATCACGTCATTAAATTTGTTGGGTTTGGAAAGTCAGCAAATTTTGCTATAGTGTACGCTGTCTCAAAGACATTCGTTTTATTTTTTTTCATTTATACGCGTATTTATTTCATCTGGGCCCCCAGGTTGTCTCTTATGTGCTGCGATCCGTCACCTCTACGCCCTTCTGTATAACTAAAAGCTACTGCAGTTCATCCCGATGATGTTGCGGCTCGCAGTATGTCGAGGTGGTAAACAGAGGGAGTGGCAGGGGTAGAGGGCCACGCTGCACGCGAGGTCACGTGACCGGGTCCGGCCCATCGCTTTCTAACTAATTAAACTTTAGCTCGCGGTCTCGTGACAAGCGCTGCGGCGCTAAACCCATCTCACGAACCACACCAGCACCGATCACCCTGCCTTCTAATAACACTGTTTTACAAACTTTGAAAAGCTGAAATGTTATGGTCGGTAGAATATGATTTCTTTACGTTGTTTCGCCCGCAGATCTCGAAAATGAAGCTTGAGAATACTGAGTGATACTCATTTTTGAGAGAATGGTACGAGTATTGCGTGCATGTGTATTACAAGGAATAGACACGCTAGACGTACACCGGGAGTTATGGTCACGGGTATGGCACCAGGAGC
This sequence comes from Schistocerca gregaria, assembly GCF_023897955.1. Taxonomy (NCBI): domain Eukaryota; kingdom Metazoa; phylum Arthropoda; class Insecta; order Orthoptera; family Acrididae; genus Schistocerca; species Schistocerca gregaria. The sequence goes on along the minus strand of NC_064920.1, from coordinate 128,342,597 downwards.
ACTGACAGTAAACCTGTACTTCAATCTACTGATTCTACCTGAAACTTCCTGGCAGATTAAAACTGTGTGCCGGACCGAGACTCGAACTCGGGACCTTTGCCTTTCGCTGAAAGCGCTCTACCAACTGAGCTACCCAAGCACGACTCACGCCCCGTCCTCACAGCCTTACTTCTGCCAGTTCTACCTGTTCATGAACAGCATTCCAGTGGTTCTTTTCCAACAGGATAACGCTCGTCCACATACCGCTGTTGTAACCCAACATGCCCTACAGAGCATCGAAATGTTACCTTGACCTGCTCGACATCAGAGCTGAGGGTCACATAGGACATCATCCAACGACAACGCCAGCATCATCCACAAACAGCATTAATCGACCCGGTACTGACCGACAAAACGCAGCAGGCATAGAACATAACTGCACAAACTGACATCCTGCACCTGCACAGTACAATGCAAGTACATTCGCAAGGTCCCATTCAACATTTGGCGGTCGCACCGGTTATTACAGTACCAGCATTTCATAAGTGCAGTTGCATACCTTATGCTTACATCAACCTGTGATCTTGCGATGTTAACCACTTTCATATGTTACCTACACAAATCTATTCCCGAAATTTCATTACTGTACATTAATTACTTTTTGGCGCTGCGTTTTTTCTGTCAGTGTATTTTACATATCTCAACAACATATATTACAAACAAAAGAAATTTTCAGTATTATTTAATTATTTTAGCATCCTGAAGACGTAATACTCGTATAATTCTTATCTGGTACAAACTGTCAGTATAAGCACAATTTCACAGATTTTTCACGCTCATGTTGCCACGTAATTGCGAATTATTTAGTTCCATAACCGTAAAAAGATCTTCGAAATATTATCGAAATATTATAAAACTTTTGCAACCTCATCATGGAGACGTGGAAACTCTACCCGAAGAAAGCAATGTATACGTCTTGGACAGTTTTACCGTGAGACAATTCGTCATTAAAAGGGGAATTACCTCGCAGGTCACTCACACAGGAGTGCTTTCAACTGAAACCGCGAATGGTCTCGAAAACAACTTGGAAACTGATCTAAAAGTGACAGCGTCCTCAAAAGTTTGGGAAACTCTCCTTGAAATTCTTTCAAGGCCATAATGAATTCATCAAACCTCCGGTTTTCTTTAACGGCAGTGAGCTCGGGGAACAGGACTGTGTTTCTTAGAATGCGTCCCTTCTACAATGCGAGTTTCAACAATGTTCAAATGTGTGTGAATTCCTAAGGGACCAAAATGCTTAGGTCATCGGTCCCTAGACTTACACACTGCTTAAACTATAACTTATACTAAGAACAACACACACACTCATGCCCGATGGAGGACTCGAACTTCGGCGGGAGCGGCCGCGCAGTCCGTGACATGGCGCCTCGAACCGCGCGGCCACTTCAAACGGCCAACACTATTTTCTTTTTAAATGCATCCCCATGAAATCAGAAAGAACTCGTTTTTCGCTTTTCAGTGTGCAGTGGGCAGTCAAGTCCACTTAAAATGCGAGGTCTGCATTCCGTTCCGGATGTTACAATTTTTCCATCTTCATGAGTTAAGAACAGTAGCGATTTTTTAATCAAAAAACCGTGCCTGTCATGCCCCTTGACCTAACCAACGTGCTTTATAGTAATACATAAAGTCTGCATACTCTTCGTTCGTTTCCATAGAAAAATGTTGCAACTGACACTGGAATAATGGGTACGAATTCAGAAATTTTACTATTCATACCACCAATTTTATCACGTGCTCTGTGCCTGCAAATTTAGTACACGGTGCTTCTTAGTATACAGAACAATGAATCCCGCCTGTCGATAGTTGTAGTTTTTTTGCTGTTTCACTGTCGACGAAACTGTTAAATTCTTTTGCATGGTACTGAAAAATTTGGAGTACCCGTCGCTTAAGCGACTGAGTAATAGATGTTGAGTACTGTGATTCCTGTCTTCCGTCATACTCATTCATTTTCAAATGGCTTGTTACGCTAGAAAGTAAGACTGTTCTTGTGCAAACACCCACTGAGCCTGTGAATAGCCTTCAAACCACGAACAAATAGCGAAGGGCAAACAGCGATGAGACCAGGATTCTGCCGATCTGAAGAGAGCTGCGCTGACCGAGAAATACCGCACCGCATCACTCAATGAATCGTCGCCCTGTACGGAGTACTTCTGAGGAGGACCGAGCAAAGCCGAAACGAGTGAGACCTTTACCCGTACGCCACACGCACACTCGGTCCGTGCGAATTTTGGCACGTCGTCGCCGGCCCTGTTCTACACGTCCTCTGAATTTTTTTTCTTTTTGTTTTCCCAGAAAAGTATTCGCAAATTCTTACAGGATTACTATGTTGTTTTCCCTTCGCCCTTCAGCACTAATTCCCTCATCTGTGGACTGACACTTTTCAGTTTTTTAAACTAAGCCTGTGGTACTGTCGCGTAAGTATGTTGATGATGAAACTTTCTTGGCAGATTAAAACTGTGTGCCGGACCGAGACTTGAACTCGGGTCCTTTGCCTTCCGTAGTTCGAGTCTCTGTCCGGCACACAGTTTTAATCTGCCAGGAAAGTTTCATAACAGCGCACACTCCGCTGCAGAGTGAAAATCTCATTCTATGTTGATGATGTAAGAATACTGATGCAGAGCCATTTATACTTGAAAGCTGTTAGGTAAGTAGTCATAACATCCAATTTTATCACAATACAAGATGAACACGAGCCCAAATACCCACGTGAATATGAATGCGTTCGGACGCTGAAACCCACAAGCGGATATTGAATATTTAACAACACGTGGGAACGCCTCTCCCAGAATCATGGGTGTACATTTATGACACTACCTCAAGCCGAATGCGGTGTCACATACCATCCCACAGTGCTTTCATGATGAACACTATCTGATCAAAAGCATTCGGACAGCTCTTAGTAGACATTAATAGGAAGTGTGTCCACCCTTCGCCTTTAATGACGGCTTGAAATCTGTTAGAGAAAGTTTCAATGAGGTATCTGAATGTCTATGGAGAAATGGAAGTCCATTCTTTCTCAAGAGTTGAGATCAGACAAGGAAGTGGTGTATAGGATACGCAGTGAAGTCGACTTTCTAACTCAGTCCAAATGTGTTCCGTTGGGTTCAGGTCAGGACCCAGGGCTGGCCAGTCAATATCCGAAATGTTGGTGTCCACAAACCATTGTGCGCCACGTCACGGCTCAGCATTTTTTATTTACCCGCGAGATTATTTCACTTGTTTTCGCCGCAGCGATAGGGGGCGTGGTCGCTGTGCACTGTTGGCGCTGGTGCGCGAAGCAACCGTTTTGGGAGGACGGCTCGGTGGGTATATGGCGACAGGACGGAAGCGGCGGCGAGTCAACTGGTGCCTGCCGATTAAGGACTGCGATGAGTGTGGCTGTTTGCGATCACGTGGGGAGGACGGAATGCTCGCTTGCTTGGCGTGGTTCTCTATGACCAGCTGTCGTTTGTTGGGCCTAGGACTCGAGTGTAACAGAAAACTGCATTGGTGTGGTTCTCGTCACCTGGCTAAGGCCGAAATTTTCATATACACTCCTGGAAATGGAAAAAAGAACACATTGACACCGGTGTGTCAGACCCACCATACTTGCTCTGGACACTGCGAGAGGGCTGTACAAGCAATGATCACACGCAAGGCACAGCGGACACACCAGGAACCGCGGTGTTGGCCGTCGAATGGTGCTAGCTGCGCAGCATTTGTGCACCGCCGCCGTCAGTGTCAACCAGTTTGCCGTGGCATACGGAGCTCCGTCGCAGTCTTTAACACTGGTAGCATGCCGCGACAGCGTGGACGTGAACCGTATGTGCAGTTGACGGACTTTGAACGAGGGCGTATAGTGGGCAACCGGGAGGCCGGGTGGACGTACCACCGAATTGCTCAACACGTGGGGCGTGAGGTCTCCACAGTACATCGATGTTGTCGCCAGTGGTCGGCGGAAGTGCACGTGCCCGTCGACCTGGGACCGGACCGCAGCGACGCACGGATGCACGCCAAGACCGTAGGATCCTACGCAGTGCCGTAGGGGACCGCACCGCCACTTCCCAGAAAATTAGGGACACTGTTGCTCCTGGGGTATCGGCGAGGACCATTTGCAACCGTCTCCATGAAGCTGGGCTACGGTCCCGCACACCGTTAGGCCGTCTTCCGCTCACGCCCCAACATCGTGCAGCCCGCCTCAAGTGGTGTCGCGACAGGCTTGAATGGAGGGACGAATGGAGACGTGTCGTCTTCAGCGATGAGAGTCGCTTCTGCCTTGGTGCCAATGATGGTCGTATGCGTGTTTGGCGCCGTGCAGGTGAGCGCCACAATCAGGACTGCATACGACCGAGGCACACAGGGCCAACACCCGGCATCATGGTGTGGGGAGCGATCTCCTACACTGGCCGTACACCTCTGATGATCGTCGAGGGGACACTGAATAGTGCACGGTACATCCAAACCGTCATCGAACCCATCGTTCTACCATTTCTAGACCGGCAAGGGAACTTGCTGTTCCAACAGGACAATGCACGTCCGCATGTATCCCGTGCCACCCAACGTGCTCTAGAAGGTGTAAGTCAACTACCCTGGCCAGCAAGATCTCCGGATCTGTCCCCCATTGAGCATGTTTGGGACTGGATGAAGCGTCGTCTCACGCGGTCTGCACGTCCAGCACGAACGCTGGTCCAACTGAGGCGCCAGGTGGAAATGGCATGGCAAGCCGTTCCACAACACTACATCCAGCATCTCTACGATCGTCTCCATGGGAGAATAGCAGCCTGCATTGCTGCGAAAGGTGGATGCACACTGTACTAGTGCCGACATTGTGCATGCTCTGTTGCCTGTGTCTATGCGCCTGTGGTTCTGTCAGTATGATCATGTGATGAATGTGACCCCAGGAATGTGTCAATAAAGTTTCCCCTTCCTGGGACAATGAATTCACGGTGTTCTTATTTCAATTTCCAGGAGTGTACTTTTATTATATTTCATGATCATTACTTTATTATGGTGTTGGTATTTGAAGCGAACATTGTGTAATTTGAAATACTTCAGAGATCATCATCATGTGCCAAGTGTCTACTGTGAATAATTCGTAATTTGTTTCATAGTGTATGGTACATATCCACTATCATCGATCATTTTATGAAAGTTCTGTCCAAATTATTATTACATTAGACTTTGTTAAAATTGCACGCGATTTTTTACAACAACCCTGCTCAATGGTCGTCGGTCCTTATCGATGAGTACATTAGGTACGCCTGGTCTTGGTTTGGACGTGGTTGTTCCTTCGCAAATCCGCTTCACAGTCACACCATTAACAGTCGACCTGCGCAGCTTTAGCGAGCTTCCAACCTACCATATGTATTTGTTACTCAGGTTGCATCCAGCGAGTAATCCACATTCGAGGCCAGTTTTCTCTCCTGACCGCCCATTCTGCTCCTACCGCTTCCTCATAGAGAACATCATCCCCCATCCTCACTTTACATTGGCGCGTCCGTCCCTCGTGGCAACTAGTGGTCACCTCTCGTTATACAGGAGTGTGTCCAGATTCTGATCAGGCAGTGTATAAATTGGTGAACATGTACGTGAGGTCTGAGAAAACCGTAATGACGATACTGTCTTCGGAAGCGAACGAATCACAGAACGTAAGACAGGATAAATGAGCTTACAAAAGATCTACATGTACGTGATGTACAACATGGTGATTTAGTACACTGCGCTCGAATGATGTGTCGTAAGCGCAAGGCAACCCTGAAGGAGATGTAAACGCCGAGATTTCTTCGTATGAGTAATTATACCATCTGGCATTAGTGTCGACTTTAAGGGTAGTGGTATCGGAACTAAATAACATTTTGTCGACTTGTGACATTTCAGTTGCAAGAAATCGATTTTCTACAAGGAGAACGCCGATTCGAACATCCCGCGTTTTCGAGTTCTATGGGAAAGCAAATCGTAAATACTAGTAAATTTATGCTGCACAGCATGCATTCATAATGTCAGCATTATAGCGCTGGTACGTTCGCGACCTTTAAGGTCAGAATCACTCCGAGTAGGTTTGCGATTCCAGTCGTAAACATTCATCACAAAATGAGATTTTCACTCTGCAGCGGAGTGTGCGCTGATATGAAACTTCCTGGCAGATTAAAACTGTGTGCCCGACCGAGACTCCAACTCGGGACCTTTGCCTTTCGCGGGCAAGTGCTCTACCATCTGAGCTACCGAAGCACGACTCACGCCCGGTACTCACAGCTCTACTTCTGCCAATATCCGTCTCTTACCTTCCAAACTTTACAGAAGCTCTCCTGCGAACATTGCAGAACTAGCACTCCTGAAAGAAAGGATATTGCTGATATAGCTGATATGAAACTTCGTGGCAGGCAAGGGTCCCGAGTTCGAGTCTCGGTCGGGCACACAGTTTTAATCTGCCAGGAAGTTTCATTCATCACAAATTTCAACAACTGATCTACCGCATTTTCGCTAGTGTTACTTATGTACACTGGAAGACACAGCACCAGTACAACACAGTCTGCCCGCTATTTATGGAGAAATGCTCCTACAGTCTAGTTCTGTCAAATGAACGTTCCGAAACTCAGAAGCCATTACGTGAATATACACTTTTTAGACTTGAATTACGCCTTACTCAAATCGGATACAACAAATTTCTCTACGTAAAAAGAAAACTGAAGTTCATTCAATATATTTAAGCCTGCCGGTGTGGCCGTGCAGTTCTAGGCGCTTCAGTCTGGATCCGCGTGACCGCTACGGTCGAAGGTTCGAATCCTGCCTCGGGCATGGATGTGTGTGATGTCCTTAGGATAATTAGGTTTACGTAGTTCGAAGTTCTAGGGGACTGATGACCTCAGATGTTAAGACTCGTAGTGCTCAGAGTCATTTGAACCAATATATTTAATTACTCCGGATGAAGTCAGTGATTTTGAGTATGAAAGGTCGGTTGCTGGTGCTCTGCAGATGATATAAGACGCTATGAACATCTGCCTAGCTTTTTGAGGTGATAAGCGTCATCAAATGCAAGAGCCCTACTCTGATACGAGAGGCGTCATGTTAGTTTTAGTGAAGTATCATAACCAAGCAACCACTTCTGCGGGTGGCCAACTGAATCACAATAGCGACGCAAATGTTGGTTCATAAGATGGCAACACTCAGCGTACAGTAATTGAAGTGTTCAGTTGTCAAGGGATTGAACAATGAAAGTTGATTAAAAAAGTAATTAAAAACTTGAGAAACAGACTAACATTCGGTGTGCACGTTTGGTTTCAAACAATGACTTCCTGCATCGCTGTGTTTAGCAGTTCAACTCCACATGCAATCGGTGTCTGATCCTTTGGACAACACACGACCTGCAGTCTAAGAGCACTAGAGTAAACTATTCACTTTTATGTCAGTGAGTAAGAGAGACTGGAAATGAAGTGTAGCACAATAGGTGCTGGGAGTCGAGCTAATTTTCAGCTACCGTATGATGAAGGTAGAGATTATTAACAGTGTCAAGGTTAAGGCGACACGAACAGTCCAGAGCAGCCTCCTTGGAGTTGGCAGCTAAAATCTCGCCCTAGCGGTCGGCAGGATTACGCGCTAGTCCGTGTAAGGGGAGGATTACACGTCACACGCTAATTAGTGTCCGCGGGCGACGCTAACGAAGAGAACAGGGCACAGTAGAAGGGGGTATGAGGGGGGGGGGGGGGGAGGGCAGACGATGATGGCAGGTCCGCCGGCCACTAATGCCGAGTAACAGGGCCAGTGAATCACGGCGCCTTTTAGCTGATTAATCCCGTGTGTGTGTGTGTGTGTGTGTGTGTGTGTACACCGCCTCGCCAGCCTAATTGGCACGTTGCATACTACTGCCCGTCCAGGGACAGCGGAATTTTATGGCGCCGCGCCCCTGGGGGAAAAATAGCTTATACGCACTCCCAAGAGGTAATGATTCGTGTTACCGGAACTTACGAGCGCCTCAGACACCAACGGCTCAAAATCGTACGTGCTGGTTCTCTGAATAAAACTAAAATTCACACAAACACTGTGCGCATACAAACATCTCGATCAAGTGTTCAAAATGTAGAATTGAAACGACAGTTTTAGTCTGTTGTTTGTTTCGAAGATTAACAATAAAGGCGATGGCATCGTTCCATAATCCCTTCAAAAAATGTATCTTATATATAGGGATCCCCAGCCAATATTATTGTGAAATAGCCGTGCACCCGGCGTTGCCTGGGTATGTATTTATTCCCTTCTTCTACTAGTTCACCTCCTCCTCCTTCCCATTCTATTTGTCCACCTACACCACGCCCTCTGTCTGTCCATTCCCTCCATACTGCTCTCCCTGTTCATCTATTCACCTTTCCTGTGTTGTTCTTCCCCTCCTCCCCCCCTCTCTGTGTCCACCTCCTTTACTTCCATTTCGCTGTCCATTACCTCCTCTCCCTCTGTCTGCTCATTTCCTCCCCCCCCCCCCCCCCCCACCAACTTTCTACCTATCCCTACCTTTCCCTGCCCCTGACCCCCTCTTTCCACTCCTCCTCCCCCCCCTCTGCCTATTTTCCCCTCCCTCTGTTCACCTCCTCCTCCTGCTCCTCACCCCATCTGTGCCTATCTCCTCCTCTTCCCTCGCTGTCTGTCTATCTCCATTTGTATTTGATAATTTATTTCAATTATAATTGAAGAAAATTATCAAATATAAAAAGCCATAGTTGAAGGAAAGCAACTAATAAATGAACACACAGCTCTCTGCAATGGAACTCTGTCCTCTGCCTTCAAACAATTAGTAGATAAATCCAACCTATCGAACTCCCCCCCCCCCCCCCACGTGCACACAAAGGCACATACATACATACGACACATAAAACTAAACATAAATAAATATACATAATTATAATAGTATTGATAAATCCTCAGACCTACTCTCTCCCTCCCTCTACCTCTTTCTTTACACACACACTCTCTCTCTCTCTCTCTCTCTCTCTCTCTCTCTCTGAGAAATTCACAACAACCGCCAATGACATCTTCAACTGTTCCACTGTCTGCCATCTTGTTATCACGGCTGACGGACAGTGGCAATGACAACTCGAAACACTGAACTTGGCAATGAAGAAGAAGAAGAAGACGAAAAAAGAAACCGTAAGTGAAACATAAACCTTTCACATGAATTATTAATCTAAGGCATCGTTATTTTTGCGTAAAATGTTTTGCCTATCTTAAGTTGTATACAGTTGCAGGTGACAAACTGTAGCCGGTCGGGGTGGCCGAGCGGTTCTAGGCGCTACAGTCTGGAACCGCGCGACGTCTGCGGTCGCAGGTTCGAATCCTACCTCGGGCATGGATGTGTGTCATGTCCTTAGGTTAGTTATGTTTAAGTACTTCTAAGTTCTAGGGGACTGATGACCTCAGAAGTTAAGTCCCATAGTGCTCAGTGTCATTTTTTTGACAAAGTATAAAGAAAAACAGGCATGATAAAAACGTAATACATCAGGAAAACCACACCATGTGGTAAGAAGGTATGAATACACACAATTTTATGTGCTCCTCAAAAAACGTTATTACGATTTAGGAACTAATATTTGTATGTATTTAAACAGTAAAGAAAAATTCTTATATTTAATAGCGATAACACTAAAAAAAAACCACTGATGACGCTGCAACTGCAGTGAAACATGTCTGGGACAAAAACAAAGTAATGTTTGCTAAAGGCGGATCTCACTCAAAAACATATGTTATCAGCTGACTCTTATTCGAGAGGTAGGGAGACGAAAAAGCGCTTCTGGCCATCCCAGAATACAAAAGATTGTCGTACGTCTGGTCGGCCGCGTCTCAGTACATATGACGTCAGCGTCGTGGATACAGCGCCTGGTGGTCAAGCAGTAAAGCGCTTCATTGGAAACCAAGTGGTCGCTGCTTCGAATACCGTCGGACTTTGGATTTTTCAGTCTGCGTTATAACCTAGCCTTCACTTCTCAACGACGTGACTCGACGTTAGACTGTAGCTCCCCTTTCCCCCGTTGGATAGCTTGAGTGGCGAAAGAGATATGCGAAATTATTATTATTATCATTATTATTATTATTATTATTATTATTATTATCATTATTATTATTAGAGTGATAACGTTTCTAGGGGGGGGCTTTTTTTCCTTAAATTGTCAACCTCCTTCCTCGACGGGACGCGTTAAAACCCTAACAGTCCTCCCAGGAAACAGCAAACGTTTTTAATCATATATGCAATAAGCGAGGATTCCACGTATTCGTTGGTGTAGGTTTGTGAACAACACATTTCCCTACTCTGATTAACGCTAATGTTTCTTCACCAGAGCGAGACGACATGTTAAGTTATTGTGATGACGCCGTCTACCGAACAAGTGACTCAGATGTCACAAGCCAATCTCACGCCCTAAAAATATTTTAATCCACCACCGCTGAAATCAGTAGCAGTGCTTAAAACGAAACTGAAATTGACTGAAGAAGTAAACTAATGATACTTTGTGTAGCAGAAAATACTGGGTGATCAAAAAGTCAGTATAAATTTGAAAACTGAATAAATCACGGAATAATGTAGATAGAGAGGTACAAATTGACACACATGCTTGGAATGACATGGGTTTTTATTAGAACCAAAAAAATACAAACGTTCAAAAAATGTCCGACAGATGGCGCTTCATTGATCAGAATAGCAATAATTAGCATAACAAAGTAAGACAAAGCAAAGATGATGTTCTTTACAGGAAATGTTCAATATGTCCACCAACATTCCTCAACAACAGCTGTAGTCGAGGAATAATGTTGTGAACAGGACTGTAAAGCATGTCCGGAGTTATGGTGAGGCATTGGCGTCGGATGCTGTCTTTCACCATCCCTAGAGATGTCGGTCGATTACGATACACTTGCGACTTAAGGTAACCCCAATGCCAATAATCGCACGACGAAAGTGGCGGCTGAGCACACGATCATCACCAAACGACGAGCGCAAGAGATCTTTCACGCATCTAGCAATGTGGGGTGGAGCGCCATCCTGCATAAACATCGTACGTTTCAGCAGGTGTTTATCAGCCAGGCTGGGGATGACGCAATTATGTAACATATCGGCGTACTCTCACCCATCACGGCAGCAGTTTTTCTGTCCAGCGCCATCTGTCGGACATTTTGTGAACTTTGTTATTTTTGTTCTAATAAAACCCTATGTCATTCCAAGCATGTCTGTCAATTTTTACCTCTCTATCTACATTATTCCGTGGTTTATTAAGTTTTCAAATTTATACTGACTCTTTGATCACCCTGTAGTTTTCTTCCTGTGTTGAAGTCCACTACTTACATAGAGATATTCAGCTTTCTAGCTTTTAATCGCCCACCTGCCCAGAACCTGGCTCGTTGTCTGGCTGTGATGAAGCTGTGAGCGGCCTGTGTTTAACGCAGGGGGGAAGCTGAACGACGCGGCCGGGCAGTTCAGCTACCTGTGTTTACGCAGCCGGCCGAAGCTGATGAGGCGACGCCAGCAGAACACGGCGGGACGGAACGGCGGTGACAGCACAAACACGGCTCCCAGGGGCGCGGTCGCCCCCCTGCCCTACACGCTGAATTAACGGCCCCCACTGCTTGAATATCCTCCACTCTGCTCCATCAGGCGGCGATTACATCGTTCACTTCACCACCACCGACCTCACCGGCCTCGCTCCGCGTACTTAAAGAGATGCATCTCGTAGATGTCTCCGTCGTGATTCGTTTTACTAAGGTGCACTGAGTAGCAGTAGGCCGAGACATCAGCCAGAGACACGCAACATGACGAAAAATGTAGATACAGAAACGCACATAACCTCTACCACCGAAACAATTCCTCACAAATACACAATTTTTTCATGGCCACTTTGCAGATGACATGCTGTCATAAAAACAACGAAAAAGGCACAAAAACCGATGTATAATAATGCAGTTCATCTACCGATGTAATTTTAAGGTGAAGTGAGTAGTCTATCAAAACAAAGCTAAATGCACATATTCTAGGTTGTGGCCGGGCGGTTCTCCGCGCTTCAGTCCGGAACCGCGCGACCGCAGGTTCGAATCCTACCTCGGCCCTGGATGTGTGTGATATCAAAAAAAGTGTGAAATCTTACGGGACTTAACTTTTAAGGATATCAGTCCCTAAGCTTACACACTATGTAACCTAAATTACCCTAACGACACACACACACACACACACACACACACACACACACACACACACACACACACACACACACATACATACCCCCTGCCCGAGGGCGGGCTCGAACCTCCGCCGGGACCAGCCACACAGTCCATGACTGCAGCGCTTTCGTCAGCTTTTTTTTAGTTTTTTCTTTTTATATTTTTGTGTTTTATTTTTCTTTTTTTCCTTATTTTTTCTTTGGTTTATTTCTTTTTCTTTTTTTCTTTTATAATTACAAGACTTGTTTCAAACTGAACGAAAAAAAAAGAAACAGGACGCTAGTGGGATCTGATCCAACGCACGAATAACGGCATTTAGTTTACACACCATTACGCTACGATTTTTTTATTCTTTGTTTTTTCTTTTTCTTTTGTGTTTTTTATGTTTATTTTTTAGCTTTTTTCTATTTGAAAACACTTTAATAAAATGGAACTAAAAAACAAAAAACCAAGTGCCACCGCCACTTTTCATCCTATAACAAAAAAAATCTGGTCCACTTCAGGCGTTGGCTCCTGACTAAACCAACCCCAGAGAGTTGCCTGTACACCAAGGGTAATATGGGAAATCATCGTTAGTGCTATCCTTACAAACAAAACAAAATCTTCCTTTTTCTTAATTTTATTTTCATTGTTGATTTTTTTTGTTTAGTTTTGTGGTGTAATTGATCAGAGGCATTTTGCGCCCCGCTGGTAATATGTTGAGTCACGTCTTCTCGAAATTGATGTGTTCTGTTCAATTGTTCAGACATGTTCATTGATTCAAACAGGAAACCTTCTTCTCTCTTGGCTTAACACATTCCAGCTGCGAGGCGGGTCATGGAAAGCACTCCCAAGGAAGTTCGAGAAAAATTGTCTGTATTTTGGGTGACGGACAACGACATAAAGACGGTCATCGAGGTATGTCTAAAAATCGAGTACAGAGTCTGCAGTTTGTCCAAATAGGTAGCGAATGGCATGTCCGCGAATCCAATTCACAGCATTGACCTTTGTCCGAGTGAAATATTCACGTTCCGGAAATCATAATGAAAGGGGAGTAATCCCATCCGGAATGTCCCAAGTTAGAAAAGCGACAATACGACGAATCAAGTGCCAAACCTCCGCCGCCGGTCCGCAAACAGACGGATGTTCATCATTGTCTGGCACTCCACACGTGGAACAGAGAGGTGATTGGGCGAGGTGGATACGATGAAGGCGAAATTGGTTGATTTGCTTACCACTGACAGTTAGGTACCAGACACATTGAACATTCGTGTCAAGGTAACGGGCGAAAGCCGCGCGCCATACATGACGCCAGTCAACCTGGAGGAACTTTTGTTCAATCGGGTTAGGTGGACGACCTAATTGGAGGACATTGTATACTGCCTTTGGGGACGCTGAATCAGGCGGCGTCGCATGCAAGCGGATCTGACTTGGCGTTCTTGTCCACAACCCGCACATGTTCGAGGTTGGCCGTCGTACATGACAATTGCTCGCAACCCGCCAATTGTCAGGCATGATGGTATATGTTTTTTTAGTTCAATTTTGACCTGACGCACACCATTAAGGACATGGTAGGTCAAGAAGGTTTGCCATTTTTCCTCTACGTAACCGATGACGTTACCTTATTGTTGTAACGCCTTCGGCACTTCAAAAGGTAGTTCAAACACCCTAATCGTTCGTTGACCGTACTCTGCGAGTTGAAGTGTTACTGCTCCGACGTGACCATCAGAGTATTTGAACTTAAGTCCATTGGCATGGCGGCGAATAACATCTTCACACATTCGGTGTTTGTCATTTTAATATGAACGACACTACTCGTGATCGAAAAATGGATTCCGAGAACGTGGTTAGGATCTAAACGAACTTCTTCACGTAGGAACGTTTCAACTTCATGTGCACGAGGTCGCGCATGTTCAGCTGGGAAGGAAACTTTAAGGGTCGCACGGCGGTAAGCGCTCGACATGTTGCTCGCGGTGGACGGACACAAGCCTTAAAGCTACGACGCGGAAGTAAACAAACCTGCAGCGGAGCACGGGGCCGGCGCGCGGGGCCGTCCGCACGCTGCCACGGCTGAGAGCCGACTGAAATCTTACGGGACTTGACTGTTAAGGCTATCAGTCCCTAAGCTTACACACTACGTAACCTAAATTACCCTAATGACAAACAAACACACACACACACACACACACACACACACACACACACACACACACACAAACTGAGTTCTTCATCCTCAGTTTTCACCCTTTAGCACCCACTATTCGTAACGTCAAAATAAGTCAGACCCCTGATTAATTTTTTGAAACACTCCTCAAAACTAATGTAAAGTCGGCAGGTGAACACGTATTCAAACACTTACCACTTTTCGGGAAAAGTAGCGAATGGTACAGGGCTAAGTTTTATTTTACTTGCCTATTTAATTTAATATTTAACTTAAATATGTATCTTGAAATTGGTGAAACGTCCCGTTTGCAAATTATGAATGCCTGTTCTGGTAAACTTCTACGTTACTAGATTTTCAAACAGCTGAGCAAAACTCGAAGTACTCTGACAGTTTTGTCTTTACTTACGCTGATCATAACTAAATTGACGCACAATATTTGTAGCGCAACGCAATCTGACTTTCAATAATCCTTACAAAAGAATGACCCTGACTAACAATAACCTATACCTTTCATGAATAACTTACAAAAATCTTCGTTACTCGAACTACTGCAATACAGCGAGTGTCAATACTGCCAGCTGAATAAAAGATTCCAACTACTGAAGGCACTAAGTACTGATAGGCATAGTTAGCAAACGAAAGATTTTGATAGAGAACAAACAATGTATTTCACTTAATAGTGTTCAAAAGCCAACACACACACACACATACTATATATACCAATTCATGACATCCATCTTTACAAATTTCCTTTTCCTGGCGGACATACGTCCAGATCGCCCGTTTTAAAAATTCTGGCGTCTCCCTCTCCACATCCGCCACTGCTGTCGGCTCAGCTCGAACTGCTTAACGTTACGCGCTGTTCGCATACAACTGCCAACACTACACAAGCAAATATTCCAACAATGAGTCCAACCAGCCACAGACTGCACACAGCGCTGTCAGCGATTTTCATACAGAGCGCTACATGGCATTACCAACATAAAAACCTAAGCAGCCTACTTACACTGGGAGAGACATTTTTTTTCTATATTTGTTCGATTTCTGTGTGTATTAAGGGAATAATAGGCATAAAAAAGGCCGAAAATCAGTGACTTGAGAAACCGGTTATTTTGAGCGGTTTTAACAGACAGGTTGAAGTGGCGTGGTACAAGTGAAAACCGTCTGTTTCAGAGGTAGCCGCCATCACTTCGGGCACCGTAGCGTCACCAGGCCGACCCGCTGTCTGTGACTAACCACTCCCACACCTCTGCTGACGCCGCCTACAGCGGCCTGACGCGTGTGCTGGCAGGCAGCCGCCCAGCCACCAGCCAGCGGGCCGGTTGCTGCTATTCCTGTCGCCTGCAGCCAGCCGCCTTCTCCCTGCTGCCACACGGCTCACGTGCGCTGGGGTCAACTAGCGCCAACTGTGACAGGCGCCGCGCTGCGGCCACTGCACACCCTGCTGGCCACCGCTTTCAGGACTGAGCCAAACTAGGGATGGAGGTTAGGCCGGTATCACGCTATCATACTTCTTTGTCATAGCTGGTGTGTCAAATATTTACGTCAAAGAAATAGAGAACTTCGCCAAATGTAGAGCCTCGTCGTAGGTTTCATCATGGAAGTCGTTCGTCTTCTGTTCACTGCAATGTGAACTGTAACCACTTGGAGCGACGGCATCGCCACATCTATATGACGTCTCTGTAACGTGTTTGCAAACACGGCTTGAAAGTTTAATTGCTGTGTTCCTTCGATTCTTTTTAATAATCTTGCTTCGAATGGAGTGGGGAATGAGCCAGGGGCACAATGCACGCTATTAATCGTGTGCTGATGGGCATGTGGGATATGCTGCAGGTGACTTCATGCCCACAATCACAGCTCGACCCACCCACTCTACGCCTGGAAATACCCAGGCAGCTTTTCATCAAGCTGCAGTAGAGCAGGTGGTCGTACTCTAAGCTTAGCTTTCGATTCTACTTTATTTTTGAACCCTGGATGACACGAGTTAAAAAGTGCTTCACCTGTTTCGTACTTTGTATTAATTCTGCAGTTGTTGAACACCAATCCTATTAACTAAATTATTCAAAAAGAAAAATAGTTCTTATTGCGATATAGTGTACTGAACATTTATTTACCTACAGATATTCCGGCTTCAAAATAGTTCAAATGGCTCTGAGCACTATCGGACAACATCTACGTCTACATCTACATGACTACTCTGCAATTCACATTTAAGTCCTTGGCAGAGGGTTCAGCGAACCACAATCATACTCTCTCTCTCTCTACCATTCCACTCCCGAACAGCGAGCGGGAAAAACGAACACCTAAACCTTTCTGTTCGAGCTCTGATTTCTCTTATTTTATTTTGATGATCATTTCGTAAAAAGGTCTCGCCGCGACGAAAAAGTCTATGCTGTAATGACTTCCATCCCAACTCGTGTATCATATCTGCCACACTCTCTTCCCTATAACGTGATAATACAAAACGAGCTGCCCTTTTTTGCACCCTTTCGATGTCCTCCGTCAATCCCACCTGGTAAGGATCCCACACCGCGCAGCAATATTCTAACAGAGGACGAACGAGTGTAGTGTAAGCTGTCTCTTTAGTGGACTTGTTGCATCTTCTAAGTGTCCTGCCAATGAAACGCAACATTTGGCTCGCCTTCCCGACAATATTATCTATGTGGTCCTTCCAACTGAAGTTGTTCGTAATTTTAACACCCAGGTACTTCGTTGAATTAACAGCCTTGAGAATTGTACTATTTATCGGGTAATCGAATTCCAACCGATTTCTTTTGGAACTCATGTGGATCATCTCACACTTTTCGTTATTTAGCGTCAACTGCCACCTGACACACCATACAGCAATCTTTTCTAAATCGCTTTGCAACTGATACTGGTCTTCGGATGACCTTACTAGACGGTAAATTACAGCATCATCTGCGAACAATCTAAGAGAACTGCTCAGATTGTCACCCAGGTCATTTATATAGATCAGGAACAGCAGAGGACCCAGGACGCTTCCCTGGGGAACACCTGATATCATTTCAGTTTTACTCGATGATTTGCCGTCTATTACTACGAACTGCGACCATCCTGACAGGAAATCACGAATCCAGTCGCACATCTGAGGTCATCCGTCCCCTATACTTAGAACTACTTAAACCTAATTAACATAAGGACATCACACACAACCATGGCCAAGGCAGGATTCGAACCTGCGACCGTAGCGATCGCGCGGTTCCACACTGTAGCGCCTAGAACCGCTCGTTCACATCGGTCGGCAACTCCTTCAGTGCTTTATAAATCGCTTCACACGTTTCTGGGATTATATTGGAGAATGTGCGCTGTAGCATTCGACTGCTGTATCATAAACTAAAGTAGGTCTCAAATCTCAGTCTTATGGTGAGCCTGTCTTCTGCAAATATAGCACTCCTTAAGTAAGTTCTCTGTTTTGTAATGTAAGAAACCACGTTATTGACCAAATACTGAAATGCACTCTCATCTCTTCGTAGTCTGCTCCCGGTAGCTGAGTGGTCAGCGCGACATAATGTCAATCCTAAGTGCCCGGGTTCGATTCCCAGCTGGGTCGGAAATTTTCTCCGCTCAGGGACTGGGTGTTGTGTTGTCCCAAACATCATCATTTCATCCCCATCGATGCGCAAGTCACTCAAGTAGCGTCGACTCGAAAGACTTGCACCCGGCTGTCTACCTACTCACACATACCTCTTGTTACGAGAGTTGCAAGTGGAGGATGTCGTCTTATATAATTTACTTACGAAATTTTGCTGTATGTCTTTATTATCCCGACATAAAAACCACGGCTCCACCGAGGTATGTTTCTTTTTTCCGCCATTTCTCTTCCAAATGCATACACAATGCAGTTGTGGTACTAGCAACTCTAGCGCATAATAAGAAGTTATTGTTGTCCGCCATCTTGAACTTTGACGAAAAATATGATGACAGTGTAATGCCCCTTTTGAATGCCACTTTAAGGATCCTTGTCAAAGAAATTTGAGGAATATTTGATCATATTTCTTTGTCAACGAAATATGGTAGAGTAACATCGGCCTAATCGCTAAAACCAGCGGTTTTCGGTTACATCTTTTTTTCCCTGCCAGTTTAACTTCTCTGTTAAAACAGCTCAAAATAACCGATTTTCTGTTTTTTTTATTATTGTTATTTCCTGTAATAAAGTAGAAATCGAAAAAATATTGAAAAGTCGAGGTTGATGGATAGTTGCTCTTTGCAGGCACTATTCCCGTGTCGAACTCCCCGCAACACATCGAAAACTGTATTGCGAAGCGTGCATGCAGGTGTACGTATGCTGCGCCCTGCGCGCTACACTGTGACTGGCTGCTGGTATTACGCCTCGTTATTACGCCATTCCTTCTGTCTTCAGTTCCTCGAAGAGATAAAACAGTACTGCACTCATCGATATGTGGCTTGTGCTCCATTTCCTCGTCTTTTACGCAAAAAAAAAAAAAAAAAAAACAGAAAGAAACAGACACTATGCTATTATTACAATTTTAGTGGCGACCGTCTCGACCGAGTGATATCACGTAACTACTTAGCGCCGGCCGGAGTGGCCGTGCGGTTCTAGGCGCTACAGTCTGGAGCCGAGCGACCTCTACGGATGCAGGTTCGAATCATCCCTCGGGCGTGGATGCGTGTGATGTCCTTAGGTCAGTTAGGTTCAATTAGTTCTAAGTTCTAGGCGACTGATGATCTCGGAAGTTAAGTCACATAGTGCTCAGAGCCATTTAATTACTTGACGATAGTGCTATGAACCTGTATGAACTGGGACGGACACGTAAAATCTTTAATTGCCGTGAAGGACCGGTGAGTTCGAATTTATGGAAGCGTTCTGCGGAAGAGGAATGCATCCGTAAAGGATACTGCGGGCAAGACGCCCTTGCACCCAACTCTACAGTATTACTGCAACATTTGCAGCCACTATCAAGTAGATATGACATGAGATATCGAACGAATACTGGGGCGCGCGGTCATATTCGTAACAGGTCGGTTAACCCCTACCAAAATGTAACAGTGGTTCGTGGGGAAATTAAGTTGGAGTATTTGGTAGAAAGACGACATTATTTTGCTTACTTCGGTCGCTAACATAACGCCGCCGGGGGAAGGAACTAGTTTTCACAGCCAAGAGTAAATTGAGCTCTAGAAAAGTAATAAAATAGTCTCACTCACATTGTCTCTCCGTGGTCCCGCTAAGCGCAGTTAGCTTTCCTGACCGCTGTATACCTCCGTGGGCAAGGAATGAAAGGAAGAAGATTGGGTTTAATGTGACATCGACGTACAAGTCATCAGAGACGGAGCACGAGCTCGGATTGTGCCGAGTACAATAAAGGAAAACAGCCGTGCCCTTTCAAAGGAACCATCCCGGCACTTGCCTGGAGTGATTTAGGTAAATCACAGAAAACCTAAATCTGGATGGCCTGGCGCAAGTTCGAACCGCGAGTCCTGCATGGGCAGGGGAGGCAGCTCACAAAAAGCAATTATTTATCCTGTTAGCCCGCGATAATAATGAAACGATTAGTTTACGAATCTGAAATGATATCTCAAATGCTACTGCGTCGAAAAATAGCGGAGCGCTCTGGAGATCAGGTTACCGTGAGATAAACCGAGCCTAAAGGCATGTTAAACAAATCTGAAATTTACAAGTGGTGTGTACCCCCCTGTGTTAGCTCTGAGCGGTAAGTGCAGCAGTACAGGCGCGGCTTATTGAGTTTCCTTTGTGCAGGTGGAGTGCCTGGTAGGGCAGTAACAGGTAGGGAGGGGGCGGACAACAGAGGCGGCCACTGCTGCCCTCATTCAATTACTGGCTGCAGGGGGCTGTGCGCTCCTATGGTATGGTAAGAGGTGGAGAGGAGGGGGGAGGCGGGGACAGAACAGCCAGCCAGTTGCCAATGCGACGAGGGTGCGACAAGTCTACTAAACAGGCTGCCGAAGCTAATCACGTCTGTCCTCTTCGAGAGTACTGCCCCGAAGCATGGGGGTTCTTACCAGGCAGGACTGACGGAGGACATCGGAAAACTTCAAAGAAACGGTGGCGCTATTTGTATTACTGCGAAAAAGGGGGAGTGTATCCAAGTTATGCGCAATACACTGTGGAGTGGCGTTCTTCGTTGGGGCGAGATCTTTTTGAGAAATCACTATCTACTTCTACATACATACTTCGAAGTCCACCATACGGTGCGTAGCGGAGGGTACCTCGTAGCACAACTAGCGTCTTCTCTCCCTGTTCCTCTCCCAAACAGAACGAGGGAAAAATGCCTCTGTATGAGACCTAATCTCTCTTATCTTTGTGGTCTTTCCGCGAAATGTAAGTTGGCGGCAGTAAAATTGTACTGCAGTCAGCCTCAAATGCTGATTCTCTAAATTTATTCAGTAGCCATTCACGAAAAGAACGACTCCTTTCCTCCAGAGACTCCCACCCGAGTTCCTGAAGCATTTCCGTAACACTCGCGTGATGATCAAGCCTACTAATAACAAATCTAGCAGCCCGCCTCTGAATTGCTTCTATGTCTCCCTCAATCCGACCTGATAGGGACCCCATACGCTCGAGCAGTACTCAAGAAACAGTCGTATTAGTGTTTTATAAGCGGTCTCCTTTACAGATGAACCACATCTCCCCAAAATTCTACCAATGAACCGAAGACGACTATCCGCCTTCCCCACAACTGCCATTACATGCTTGTCCCACTTCATACCGCTCTGCAATGTTACGCCCAAATATTTAATCGACGTGACTGTGTCAAGCGCTACACTACTAATGGAGTATTTAAACATTACGGGATTATTTTTCCTATTCATCTGCATTAATTTATATTTATCTATATTTAGAGTTAGCTGCCATTCTTTACACCAATCAGAAATCCTGTCCAAGTCATCTTGTATCCTCCTACAGTCACTCAACGTCGACACCTTCCCGTACACCACGGCATCATCAGCAAACAGCCGCACATTGCTATCTACCCTATCCAAAAGATCATTACCTTTCATCTATGGTTCGCAAGATATGTGAAGAAAGGGCGAGTTGCGTTTCGCAGGAGCGGTGCTTTCTGAAGCTGTGTTGATGCATGGATGGCAACTTCTCTGTCTCAAGGAAATTCATTATATTCTAACTGAGAATATGTTCGAGAATCCTGCAACAAACCGATGTTAAGGATATTGATCTGTAATTTTGAGGAACCGTCCTTCTACCTTTCTTATATACATCGACTGTCTCCGAATGCCAATTTTTGGCTTTATCTAAACAGGGAGAAATGCCAATCGTGAGAAAGTAATTGAAATCAGTGCTCGCTTGGAAGAGTTAACTGTTCATTTTTCCCACATCATATTCGACTGTATAACTGTCGAGAAATGGTCTGAAAGCGGTTCTACGCACCCTCTGCAAAATACTTAAGTGTTGTGATACTGCAGTGCCTGACTTGTTCAGAAGTACGGCGCAACATGCATGTCGGAAGGAGCGGGCACTGCCACGGCTACAGCCGGCGTGAAACACATGAAATGTATTCGCAGGTGCGAATGTGGAAGACCGTCAGCACTACAACGAAAATTTGCGACGGACTGGGACACGATCCCGAATTGTGCGCTTGCATATCGCGAGCGGTCGCCTCAGTACGTATTAGGCTATCCCAGTATGACACTGGCAGGACGAGGTCACTGCCTCGAGTGTTTTAATTCTTGGTCGAGATCGCCATTACAAACAAAGTGTAAGTCGACTATCATGATGCGTAGATCACATCCTTATTGACAGTCGCTGTGACATTCCCTAGCAGTCCCTCAAGGAACTCGAGCGACAAACACGCCAATCTCGTGATAGCAAAGAAACACAGCATCAGGTTACGCAAGTCATAGTAAAGTTACAACAGGGTAGCAGCCGTCACGATTGCCGCCGGTTCCTTCAGAATAGACCTAAAAATAGAAAGAGTATCCAGTTCTGATCGCTGCGTATCGTGTTCGCCGCTACTTTTATTAGGAGAACATTAAGGAAGATTGATAGAATAAGGATAAGAGACCACTTTCGGCGTGAATTAGTTTCATTGTACCGCCCGTGAGTCGGGAAGCCTTGGCACGTTGGCTGGATTGACGAGACAGAAAAAGATTCAAATAACAGCTGCATGATTCGTCGCGAGGATCTGTTCAAATAATATAAATGTGACACAGAAATCATCAGTGAATTACAGCGGGGAAGGCGACAAAGATAGCGTTGTGGATCGCACAGACCTTTTATCGTAAAACTGTGAGAGTTCACATCCCGGAATGACTAAAGAAACGTGTTGCTTCCTCCTACGCATATCTCACGTAGCGGTCCCCTCCCCGCTAACACTAAAGAATTTAGACTCCATGGACTGGGTAAGAAGAGTCTGTAGCCCCGTTGAACCATCTGCTACACTAGGTACGCTGTGGCTCACGAAGAACCGATGTAGATGGAATAACTATATGCCCAGCACCCTGTTAGTGAATCTGTTATAGCAGTCACAACCACACGAGACAGCACGGCAGTCGTAAATAACGAAGTAATGTCAGAAGGTACTCTAGCTCCAGGCCTTATACCGTCCGCTCTTCACGGAATCGACATGTTTCTCAGGATTCGGAAATGTTCCCAGAACGAAATTTTCACTCTGTAGCGGAGTGTGCGCTCATATGAAGCTTCCTGCCAGATTAAAACTGTTTACCTGACCGAGACTCGAACACGGAACCTTCGCCTTCCGCGGGCAAGCACTCCATCATTGAGCTACACAATCACGACTGAAGACTCGTCCTCGCGCCTTTACTTCCGCCAGTACCTCGTCTCCTACCTTCCAAACTACACAGAAGTTCTGCTGCAATGTTAGCGGCAGAAAGTGGACGGATGCCTTTACTGTCACTAACCCGCCCACCCTCTTACGGAATCTAAGTACTTCATCTGCCTCCGTGTACAAACTGTTATCCCATGTTATGGTGTGAGCACATTTTCTAAATGTGAATTGTGCAGCTGAGGCGCGAAGTAGGTGCCAGACCACCTGCTCGGATGTGGGAAACCGCCACAAAACCACATCCACGCTGGCCGCCACACCGGCCCTCGCCGGCACTTCGATGCGGGAAGGACCATCTCTGCGAATTCCTGTTAGCGACGTGGCAACGCACGCGGCTGTCGGAGTCTGTTAATGTCTGAAGAGAAGCGTCGGCCGGAGTGGCTGTGCGGTTCTAGGTGCTACAGTCTGCAACCGAGCGACCGCTACGGTCGCAGGTTCGAATTCTGCCACGGGCATGGATGTGTGTGCTATCCTTAGGTTAGTTAGCTTTAATCAGTTCTAAGTTCTAAGCGACTGATGACCTCATAAGTTAAGTCGCATAGTGCTCAGAGCCATTTGAACCATTTATTTGAAGAGAAATGCTTTATAGATTCATTAAACAAGTTAAACTAACACAGCTACTTCGGAAACAAAATAACGCACGATAAACAAAGCACGGACGACACACTATGTGACTAAAAGTATCCGCACACCTGGCTGAGAATGACTTACAAGTTCGTGGTGCCCTCCATCGGCAATGCTGGAATTCAGTATGGCGTTGGCCCATTCTTACCCTTTATGACAGCTTCCACTCTCGCAGGCATGTGTTGAATTAGGTGCTGGAAGGTTTGTTGGGTAATGGCAGCCCGTTCTTCACGGAGTGCTGCACTGAGGAGAGCTATCGATGTCGGTCGGTCAGGCCTGGTACGAAGTCGGCGTTCGAAAACATCCCAAAGGTGATTTTTAAAGCTTTCCCGGCGTACTGATTGTTCCATAAAAACACGGGAGAACTGACGAATATCAGTAACGTCTTGCCACGATATTTCGGCGCACTGTCTTCTGGCCATCTTCAGGTGAGTGTCACCGTAGTATGGAACATACCTAAGGTGTTCTATAGGATTCAGTTCAGGACTCCGTGCAGGCCAGTCAATTACATGGATGTTATTGTCGTGTAACCACTCCGTCACATGCCGTGCATTGTGAAGAGGTGCTCGATCGTGTTGAAAGATGCAATCGCCATCCCCGAATTGCTCTTCCACAGTTGCAGGCAAGAAGATGCTTGAAACATCAATGTAGGCCTGTGCTCTGATAGTGCCACGCGGAACAACAGGAGTGCAAGCTCCCGTCATGAAAAACACGACCACACCATAACATCACTGCCTCCGAATTTTACTGTTGGCACTACATATGCTGGCAGATGACGTTCACCTGGCATCCGCCATAACCACACCCTGCCATCGGATCGCCACATTGTGTACCGTGATTCGTCACTCCACACAACGTTTTTCCACTGTTCAATCGTCCAACGTTTACGCTTCTTACACCAAGCGAGGCGTCGTTTGGCATTTACCGGCGTTATGTGTGGCTTATGATCAGTCGCTCGGCCGTGAAATCCGAGTTTTCTCACCTCCCGCCTAACTGTCATAGTACTTGCAGTGGATTCTGATGCAGTTTGGAATTTCTGTGTGGTGGTCTGGATAGATGTCTGCTGTTACACATTACGACCCTCTTGAACTATCGGCGATCTCTCTCAGTCAGCACACAAGGGCGGCGTGTACGCGTTTGTGCTGTACATGTCCCTTCACGTCGCCACTTCACTATCACATCGGAAACAGTGGACCTAGGGATGTTTAGGAGTGTGTAAATCTCGAGTGCAGACGTATGACACAAGTGACACCCAATCACTTGACCAAGTTCGAAGTCGGTGAGTTCCGCTGAGCTCTTTCGCCATGTCTAATGATTACTGAGGTCGCTGATATGGCATACTTGGCACTAGGCGGCATCACAATGTAGCTAATATGAAAAACATATGTTTTTGGGGGTGTACGCATACTTTGGATCATATAGTGTACTAGCACACAAAAATAGTGGATTTCTTTTAACGAGGAATGCCTAATATGAAACATATGCCTTAAACCGGGGAAAAAAGTTCTGAGTGATGTGCCTTTGCACCACAAAATGAATGAAGATATGTTGGGAACTGCAGAGGAAGAGAATGGAAGGGTTTGCGACACGGTGTTATAGAATGATGCTGAAAATTCGGTGGACTACTACAACATGAAATGAGGGGTCCACCGAGGAATCGGTTTCAATGGATACGATGATTTCCGATGTGAAAAAATAGCACCCAGTTGCGTTACAAACAATTTTTAACACAACTAGTGTGCTATTGCTTCTCAGCGGCTTTCTTCAGAAACAGTTCCTCTAAATCTGAATGGCAAGAGTGGCCTTTGCAGTGGGCGGAGACGAGTCAAGTGAAGTGCTGACCCAATCGGGGTTCGGCGATGTTTAACTTCACCACGCAGTTTTGACACTGAGACTTCATGTCGACTTCCCTGTTTTTTTTTCCATTTCTGCAAACGCCAGCGACCTAGCAATGTTCCGGACAAATCCGATATGTGACGGAGCCGAACGACGGATCCATCGGACACCTTTTATTGTGCCACTTACATTCAGTTAAAATTGTTAGCAAAGTGGTTATCGCCAAGCGTGAACGTGCATCGTTATCCTTTCAATTTGTGCTTTAAGGGGCATAAGCAAGCTCCTAATTTGTTTACGAATAGAATATCCAAAAACCAATCAATACTTAAATATAGAGTTCTAGAGGCGGCTGTATATTTTCAATGCGCAGCCGATACTTTTATTGTCCGATAATCCAATTTACTTCTGTTTATATATCGATACATCGACCCCTGGTCGTAATATTTTTTCAAATATCGATACCTCGGATACCCTATATTTAAAAAAAATATCAACAGTCCTAACTTTCCAGGAGCTTATTCCCAAGCGCAAGGTCATAACCATCTTCCCACTGTCGAAGTCGCCTATGTTAACGGATTTCCCCATTTACACGCTGTCGAGCACCAAAGGTACAAGGCATGCATCGGACCAGCCTTAGAGTTAATGCCAGAAACAACATGAACTTTAATTCCCGCATACATTCTGCAACAATTCGCAACTCTCAAATACTGAGTAGAGAGCAGGGCTGAACCAATACAAGCCCGATAACGCCAGCACGGGCCTCTTTCCTTTGTGTTAATGCTAGCTTGTTATCGCTGGACCGCTCCACGCGGACGACTGCAAATTCTTTTAAGCACCCTCCTAATTAATGACACGAAACTGTCATTATATCCATGAAAATTCTCCCAAATGTATTCCTCAATTAGCACCGACGTAAAGAGTAATAGCGCTTATTTAAGTGCGAGTTCGGAAGTATTGTTACCTTTTCTTAAACATTTGTTAATTTCCAGATATTCATTGCGATTTTCTAGTGTTCCAGACTTGTAAAGCGCTTGTGAGTGGTTCTCTATGGTAAGTTCTGTGTGGCTCAGGCGAAACCGATCTCTAACAGTGTAATTATTTCAAGTAATTAGTCTCTACTTGCATATCACTTACGACAAAATTTATCGGCAGATCTTTTTTCATTCGGTTCTCTCCAAAATTTCTCGAACTATTTCTTAATGATAGCGACTTAAGTATTTCAGCATTTTGCTACACAGTATTAGCGAGATGTGAGGCGCTTTCTTCCACAATCTGGCACTGGATTTTTTCAACATTTGTGTTGCGCTCTGCCGTCTGGGACTTGGATACACACTTCGCATAAGTAGGCACTGAACCTCTCACTCATGAGAAACCTTATATTCTCGATATAATACGTGCAAGGAGGCAGAACTCAAGGTAACATTGTGGCCAAGCATGAGCAAAAACAACACAAAACAAAACAAAACAAAAATCATCGCATCATGTGAACAGCTCATAACTCCGAATGTAAATGAGTGCAATCCGTGTTTACTGAGACTACAGGACCTACCTGCTTTAACGCTACACAAATTTTAACCGAAAGCTAAGCCATAATATTTAGTTACGGTAAAACGAGGTTATGTTTCATTTTACGCGGCTCATTTTAAAGCTTAAGAAAACAGTGCATGATAAACGACAAAATGTATAAACACGGTTCTCAAAAACCTATTACATATCTCAAACGATAAAATTAAACTATGAATTGTAATTATCCGTGTCCCTTAAATTCATGGGGAAAGTGAGGGGAAGTGTCGCGAAGAAAAGTGTTGGTTGTACAATGTAGCACAAAGTGTGAAGTGCGAAAATAAAAAGAGAAAAACAGCTCCAGCTCTCTTACCATTTGTTCAGACTGTGTCGCTGACAAGAATACGTGTATATTTACAGAAAAACTGTAACATCATATGCTACCCATATGCTAAACAGAACGAAATCGTTTAAATATAATCTGATAAGCTACACATAAAAATTCATTAAATTAACATAAGGAAATAGCCAACCAACCTTTGCTGTGCCACCTTCCTGCAGACGGAGAATATTAAAGAGCTTGCTTTTAATATCGCTACGCAGAATTACCAAATTACTATCGACGTAATTTAGTCTCCCGTAGTTTCCAAGTATCTTGCTACGTACATCAATGTTCTATTGTCTCTGTACATCTGTAGTGTACAAAGTGTCGTTTCAAATCTTAAATATGATATTTTCGTTGGATTTGTCCCACGTACCGTGTATTGAAGTTCAAACACGTTTCACTTCAACAATGGCGTAACGCTAAGTACTCTACATCCCTCCACGAGGTTCTGCACCATGGAAGCCAACACATAAAAAAACTGCAACTAAATCGTTCACGTAACACGTCTGGCTGCCGTCTCGACAACTATTGATGTTATTCACTTCCTACAAGACAAATTTGTCTTGCATACAAAGCAATTTGTACGATATACAACGTCTACTCATTGGCAACGCGCAAACCGTAAATTTCTGAAAGACAAAATACCAAAAATTATGCCTGTAGGATTATAAATGGTTTATTAAAGGTGTTGAGAAATTGGAAATAATCTGATCTTTGTAGCAGTTTACCTTTCGAGGTCGTACAGATTCCTGTGGAGATTCTACATTTTACAGAGTTTGGAAAACTTAAACATGGGAAGTGACCTTATATGCATGGAGCGGTGCTACGGAACAGACAGCGAGCGACGCTGTTTCCCACGTCTCCAGCGACCCATTAAGTCGAGCCCCTGAATCCCTTCCGACACTGTCACAGACGACTGCCGAGAGGTGCTCCAGTTCCAGCGCCAGCCTCGCTGGAGTGCCAACTCTTAAGCCGCTGGAGGGGTTGAATCCTTCATCCCTGCGGCGCCGGCCGCCTTCGAGTGTTCGCATTGCTGCGAACTCGGTCAGAGGATCCTCTCTCTACTTTCTCCTGAGCGCCACTCCCTCTTTCAATACCAATTTCATTCGATCGTGTTACTAATGAAGGGCCATTGTGTAAACTGACACTCTCTCTCTCTCTCTCTCTCTCTCTCTCTCTCTCTCTCTCTCTGGTGAAATGAGAAGCTGCAGGTACACCCGACGGGAGCAAAATAGCTACATGATCTCAATTCTTCCGCGTAAACAGTGATCACACATTTCCGAGACGCACCGCACTCGATACGCGAGCCTCGCCTCGTAGTTCGCTGGTTTGACCGCTAGATGGCGGGCCCATAGCTGCGATCGTATGGAGCGCCAGATGATCAGGACGCGTTCATCGCCGAAGCACCATCCCATTGTTACGAGAATGAAAAGGGGCGGAAACTGCGGACAAAAACTGAGCCCTTCCAGTCAAAATGGTGAACCTATCTCGAGAATACTTTTAGTAGCACCTTGCATCTTCTAATATCTTCAACATAGACTGTCATGTTGAACAAGTTTAAAAATCTTTACGGCAGTAAACGCAGAAGATTAAGTTAAAATTACAATTCAATGCAAATAAAACTTTTTTTACGTCCTGTCAAAGATGTTATTACGAAAAAAAATCTGTAAGAAAATCCGTCATGTAGGCGTCAGTTTATACAACCAGCACAACACACACTTGGAGTATCAGGATTCAGATAATGAGATAAGGATATTCGTAAGCAAAATACTGTGTAAAATTTTTAGAATACAGAAGGACACTATCAGAAGATAAAGTCGAATCCGAAAAAAACATAGAAATCTTATCCTCTTTCAACCTGGCACTGCAAAAAAAATAAAAGCTAATGCTTTTAGGTGGGTTTGCATGTAATGAGATCACGGAAGACTAGCCACGATTGTGGTCAGAAAATCTCCAGGAAGACTTAGAGTATCAGGTTTTCAGATAATGTGGAAAAGAACTTAAACTTTACTAAAATTTCTGATTACAAAGCATTGTAAAAAAAGGCAATTTGGCGATATATTATGTCAGCAACAAAAATTTTAGATAGTTTGAAATTACTTCGTAATAATAACAATAATAATAATAGCCAAAATGAAAATGCTTCTATCATAGCACAAGAAAGGCGAATATACTATGTGATCAAAAGTACACTCCTGGAAATGAAAAAAAGAACACATTGACACCGGTGTGTCAGACCCACCATACTTGCTCCGGGCACTGCCAGAGGGCTGTACAAACAATGATCACACGCACGGCACAGCGGACACACCAGGAACCGCGGTGTTGGCCGTCGAATGGCGCTAGCTGCGCAGCATTTGTGCACCGCCGCCGTCAGTGTCAGCCAGTTTGCCGTGGCATACGGAGCTCCATGCACGTCCGCATGTATCCCGTGCCACCCAACGTGCTCTAGAAGGTGTAAGTCAACTACCCTGGCCAGCAACATCTCCGGATCTGTCCCCCATTCAGCATGTTTGGGACTGGATGAAGCGTCGTCTCACGCGGTCTGGACGTCCAGCACGAACGCTGGTCCAACTGAGGCGCCAGGTGGAAATGGCATGGCAAGCCGTTCCACAGGACTACATCCAGCATCTCTACGATCGTCTCCATGGGAGAATAGCAGCCTGCATTGCTGCGAAAGGTGGATATACACTGTACTAGTGCCGACATTGTGCATGCTCTGTTGCCTGTGTCTATGTGCCTGTGGTTCTATCAGTATGATCATGTGATGTATCTGACCCCAGGAATGTGCCAATAAAGTTTCCCCTTCCTGGGACAATGAATTCACAGTGTTCTTATTTCAGTTTCCAGGAGTGCATACTGGACACCCCCATAAACATACGTTTTTCATATTAGGTGCATTGTGATGCCACCAACTGCGAGGTACTCCATAGCAGGGACCTCAGTAGTCATTAGACATCGCGAGACAGCAGAATAGGGCGTTCCGCGGAACTCACCGACTTCGAACTTGGTCAAGTGATTGGGTGTCACTTGTGTCATACGTCTGTACGTGAGACTTCCACACTCCTAAACATCCCTAGGTCCACTGTTTCCAATGTGATAGTGAACTGGATACGCGAAGGGACACGTACAGCACAAAACCGTACAGGCCGACCTCGTCTGTTGACTGACAGACACCGCCGAAAGTTGAACAGGGTCGTAATGTGTAATAGGGAGACATTCATCCAAACCATCACACAGGAATGCCAAACTGCATCAGAATCCACTGCAAGTACTATGACAGATAGGCGGGAGGTCGAACGCCTGCTCATAAGCCACATATCACGAGTCCTCCCTTGGGCATGGGTGTGTTTGTGTTAGCCTTAGTGTAAGTTGTTTAAGTTATATTAAGTAGGGTGTAAGCCTAGGGGTCGTTGACCTCAGCAGTTTGGTCCCACTGTACTTACCACCATCTGCCAGTGTGTGTATACGGTCGCAGGTTCGAATCCTGCCTCGGGCATTCATGAGTGTGATGCCCTTAGGTCAGTTAAGTTTAATTAGTTCTACGTTTAGGAGACTGATGACCTTAGAAGTTAAGTCCCATAATGCACAGAGCCACTTGAACCAGCGTGTGTAGCGTCAAGAGTAAAATTCGGAGGCGGTGGTGTTATGGTGTGGTCGTGTTTTTCAAAGGAGGGGGCTTGTACCCCTTGTTGTTTTGCGTGGCACTCTCAAAGCACAGGGCTACATTGATGTTTCAAGCACCTTCTTGCTTCCCACTGTTGAAGAGCAATTCGGGGATGACGATTGCATCTTTCAACAGAATCGAGCACTGTTCATAACCCACGGCCTGTGGCGGAGTGGTTACACGACAATAGCATCCCTGTAATGGACTGGCCTGCACAGAGTCCTGATCTAAATCCTATGGAACACTTTTGGTATGTTTTGGAACGCCGACTTTGTGCCAGGTCTCACCGACCGACATCGATACCTCTCCTCAGTGCAGCACTCGGTGAAGAATGTGCTACCATTGATCAAGAAACCTTCCAGCACCTGATTGAACGTATGCCTGCGAGAGTGGAAGCTGTTATCAAGGCTAAGGGTGGGCCAGCACCATACTGAATTGCAGCATTACCGGTGGACAGCGTCACGAACTTTTAAGTCATTTTCAGCTAGATGTCCGAATACTTTCGATCACATACTTTATGTCCCGGGCAGTTTTAGAGGCGTAAAAAAAAGGGAACATCTGCTGCGGGCTGAAGCAAAGCCTTTTTACCCCATGTTCCTAGCTCAAATAGGAACCGAACACCGAGACACCTCCAAACCACAATTCTGTGCACGGCCTTCTGTAACGTATTTCTTCTCGCTGTAATGATAACAGTAATAACCAGGAAGTTACGTATAAAACGGAAGTGCCACACGCTGGGAGATATACGTATCTACGAATCTGTATCATCCAGTATATATTTCTATTTTACGAGTCTTCCTCATTATTACCTCTACTGTACAGTGACAGCTCAAAAATGGAATACCTGAGAAAACTCGATTTGAAGAATTCATTCTAGAAAACTTATGGCGAACCAATATAAAATTCTTTTAAATTTTAAAAATAAATATTGTTGGCAGTAAATTCCATTATATTTTCCGTACACATTGGGGCACTTGACACGAATTTTTAAGTGAGATAAACTAAGATGCTGTTTTTCGACCTGTGTCCCTTTCTTGCCGCGATGCGATATGACATTATTTGCGTTACCCGAAGTAGGTACGCATTTGGGAAAAAGAAGAAGGTAGTGAAGTAAAACATGTACCTGCGGTATTAATACTGTCAGCCGGTGATTGTTAATATGAACTGGGGCAGTGTGACAAGATTTCGTTGCCCCATCTACGATACGATCAATAGAGAATGTGCAGAAGTTGGAGTACGAAAAGGTGAGAGAAGAAAAACGACGGTGCGCGTTTCAAGAAAGCGCCGCGGTATCTGCGTTTCTGTGGGGAAAGCACACAAAACCTACACTTGCGTCTCAGGTAGGTTTGAATGGTGCTCCAGAGTCTTAGTTACTATGTCTGCCTGCAACCTCGCTCGTGTCAGTCTTCCAGAACGTTAGATACAGAAATAAATTCCTTGAAGGAAGGTGCTTTCATTGTGAACTTTTGCGAATAATACCATCCACGTGGTCTGCTGTATTTTTTTATTTATTAGCCATAGAAGCCATGTCCAACTCGAGCTTCGCCTAGCCTCGCATCATTTTATTGATAAAAGAAATAAATCCTAAAATGTAATAAATATAAAATACAACAACTGGCATAGACAGTATTATTTGCGTTATTCTTGCAGGATGGCTACATCGTCACTAGGAGGAAGCTGGCAACGAACCAATAGCTAACGATTACCGAGAAAGCTTACTCATCGCAAGCTTCTTACTACAATCGCGCACCATTTTCCTCATCAGCTAAAATGAACAGTCTAACAAGTACAAAATACGAATTGAGAGTAAACTGGAGAAAAGTAATGAGGAGCTGCAGAAATGAGATGATCGTTAAAATATCAAAAGTGAGACGCTGCATTTGATATAAGCAAGGAAGTCATAAAAAGGAGATTAGCACAGAGAAACAGAGCATTCATGGCGAAGAGAAACCTGCTATTGTCGAACATCGGCCTTATGCTGAGAAAGTTTCTGAGAATGTATAGTGAACAGATTGTGGGAAAAACGGAACAGATCAGAATCGAAGCATTTGAGAGGTGGTTCTGTAGATCGGTGTTGAAAATTAGGCGAGACTGATATGGTGTGAATCGGTGAGGAAATGAACATGAAAACGACAACAAGAAGGGACAGGATGATAGATGTGTTAAGTCATCACGGAAAAACTTCCCTGGTAATGGACGGACCTATAGAGGGTAAACAACCGTAAGTGAAGACAGAGACTGGAGTGCATCGAATGAATAATTGACGTAGGCTGCTGAACTGAGATGAACAGCACAGAATAGGAATTCGCGTCGAGCGCGTACGAACCAGTCAGAAAACATGCTTTTTCTCATCTCTGCCTCCCCCTCCATGCACGGGTGAGTACATGTATTGTCTCTATCTCATCAGCGAATCACTTGGGTGTTTTTGATAAACTTAATCTCCAGTCCAGACATGAAGATCACGTTCTGCGAGCAGTACTCATATGTGTCACATATCACAGGTTTGTACCAGGAGTAGCGGCGTAGCGCTTTCATGGTACGGCTTTCGTCATCACGAAAATGAAAAGTCGCCGCGCGTGCAGAACGTGAGACTGGCAGTGGACACTTGCGCAACAGCCCTTCCCGTGAACCACGTGCCGTCTACATATGGAGGGTCGACAGCTGCGGATGTGGGAGGCGCGCGCGTGGCTTGGGTTTAAAGCGCTCGTCTGGCCGGCCACCGTGAGCCACCGCTTACACTGTGGAGAGCCAATGAAACTAGTACACCTGCCTAATATCGTGTAGGGCTCCCTGCGAGCACGCACAGGAGCCGCAACAAGACGTGGCGTGGACTCGACTAATGTCTGAAGGAGTGCTGGAGGGAACTGACACAATGAATCCCGCGGCGCTGTCCATACATCAGTAAGAGGTGGTGGAGATCCCTTCTGAACAGGACGTTGCAAGGCACCCCAGATATGCTCAATAATGTTCTTTGGTAGCCAGAGGAAGTGTTTAAAGTCAGATGAGTGTTTCTGGAGCTACTCTGTATCAATTTTGGACGTGTGAGGTGTCGTATTGTCCTATCGGAATTGCCCAAGTCCAACGGAATGGACAATGGACATGAATGGATGCAGGTAATCAGGCAGGATGCTTACAGACATGTCACCTGTCAAAATCGTATCTAGACGTGTCAAGGGTCCCATTCACTGCAAATGCACACGCCCCACACCATTAAAGAGCCTTCACCAGCTTGAATAGTCCCCTACTGGGATGCAGGGTCCATGGATTCACGAGTTTGTCTCCATGCCCGTACACGTCCATCAGTTCGATACAATTTGAAACGAGACTCGTCCGACCACGCAACATGTTTCCAGTCACCAAGAACTCGGTGTTGCGGGGCCCAGGCGAGTCTTTGTGTCGTGCAGCCATCAAGGGTACACGAGCAGGCCTTAGGCTCCGAAAGGCCATATCGACGATGTTTCGTTGAATGGTTCGCACGCTGACACTTCTTGATGGCCTAGCACTGAAATCTGCAGCAATTTCCGGAAGGGTTGCACTTCTGTCAAGTTGAACGATTCTCTTCAGTAGTCATTCGTCTCGTTCTTACACGATCATTTTCCGGCCGCAGCGACGTCGGAGATTTGATGTTTTACCGTATTCCTGATATTCACGGTACACTAGTGAAATGGTCGTACGGGAAAATCCCCACTTCATCGCTACCTCGGATATGCTGTGTCCCATCGCTCGCACAACACCACGTTCAAATTCACTTAAATCTTGATGACGTTCCATTGAAGCGGCAGTGACCGGTCTAACAACTGCGCCGGACACTTGTTGTCTTATATAGGCGTTGCCAACCGTAGCGCCGTATTCTGCATGTTTACACACCTCCGTATTTGAGTACGCATGTCCGTAGCAGTTTCTTTGGCGCTTCAGTGTTTGTTTGTCAGGTAAATTAAACGCGTTGACGAGAAATGAGTGGAGCGAGGGAGATTAAACCAAAGAAGATACAATGACAAACGATATCACACCCAAACACACAGGAACGCCGGACGTGTAACCCTAATGAGTGTGTAGTGGCTACACCGGTACTCGAAAACGGGTTTCGTGCTTATCGCAAGCAGTCGATTTAATCTTAAGGCTATGCGAGTGTAGCATATTATCGATTTTCACCCCACGTATCCATTCCCTATCTTTTAGCAGGAAAGATATACTACGGCCCTTCTGGAGATAATATTCTCACAAATCGTATGGGACAGTCTCTGGTACTAGTGTTCGGAAAATAGGCGGGAACATAAGAGAAAATGGTTTTTTGAGGCAGCGCTGGCGACGTGGTGAGCTCGCACAGCCTAATGGTAAGGTAGCTGGTTGCGTTAACCACGAGCCCCAGTGTGGCACATATTTTCATTTGTTGTCGCGTATCCATGTGAAAGTTGTCCAAAAGTCAATAATGATAATGAAGCTCACATGAAACTGGGGGTCTTCAACGCAACGCACACACATCTGAGTAGTTCGTTAAGGGCTCAAGGAATTTATGGTAACTGTGTGATGCAATAACTGTATCGAAGGCACATTTGGAGAGTGCGATTAAGAGAAGAGTACGTGCGGCGGCACAGTGTCGTTTGAAGACCCTTCACCCAACTAATCGGAAACCTCGCTATCTGAACAGAGTCCGTCGATGCTTTCCAAAAAGACGCTGGTGAGCGTTACACTGCAGGTATCTGCGTACGGAAATGGTCGTCGCCGCCCAGCAGAGGCTTTCCAGGAAACCTGTGCATAGATGTCAGAATGCTGAGACACGTGCATCCAGCACTAGACATACGACGCCTTATTCAGTGCGTGCACACCGTTCCGTACGTGACAGTCCGTCTGTCAAGCGATGTTTTGAGACGCTCCGCCTGCAGCTGCCCTCCGGCGCTCGAGACGTGGCGATCCGGTCCGCTGTCTCACAACACACACAACATTTTTGTTTATCTTCTTAATATTTGTATTTTCAATTCCTTCATTGTCACAGAACACAGAAAAAAGCTTGCTATAGTATTGTCGAGATCAACGTTGCACAGTAGGTACTACAGAGTGCACACACCTAACATCAGCGAGACAACTTGTATGATACATCAGGCAAAAACAACGACTCATTTGGTGATGCAAATACCCCCAAACGACATGAAAGAAGTCGCAAAAAGATACATTGGGCGCTACTGAAAACGGAAAAGAAGTGAAAGTGTATGCCAGTGTAAAAAGTGTAATGTTTCTCTACATTTACAAGAATGTTTTGAGGTCTGTAATACCAAAAGATCGTACTAGCTAATATGTAAAACAACCGTACTAGCTGACATGTATTAAATATAATTTCACAGCAACCAGCAAGGCAACAGGTTATCGCTATTTATGATTATGCCAATTTAAATTAAACCGAACAGGTAAGAAAGATCGCTCCCGGTACCTCACTTAAGGTACACGTCTACTGTTGCTGTTCTATAGCTACCTTGATATTTACTTTATTATATTGGTATTTTACAAAGAAACATTTATGTACATTTGAAGCAAGAGAGGCATGTTTACAATCCACTACCACTCGCCATGCAGCCTTACTACAAACGCTGCAACTTGCCATTTAGCTTAAAGAAATTTTCAGTACCTAACCCAAAAACTCTTTTGAACGTAAAAAGAGTGGCTAACGCAGTGTGTTTGTAATTTTTTTGAACTTGTTGGGATTCCCCACTCTTTGCTCCGTGCAGGATGGGACCTCGGTAAATACTTGTGCACCCTAGACTACGAGCAAAAGTTTATATGAAAACGATTTTTTTGCCTTTTATGGTGATGATGCATATATGATGGTTATTTCTACTACCAGCAACACAAACTATTAAGGAGTAAATGTACCGTGGGCCGAGTGAAATAGTTCCAAAATACTTGAAGAGATTTGTGCAAGATGCGCTGTACCGTATTTTGAGCAATATAGGAGTAGCTACTACTCAATTTTGCTGTAGAAATATTTAATTTATTGTAGGAGCACTGTTTCAAAAGATAGCTACCTGAGACAACAGAGAACGACAACATGAAAATTGACAACTGTCTAGTATTTACGACAAGAGAATGACAGAAACTTCCAACAACGACAAATATACTTCTTAGTTAGTTCATTTCCGTCTCCAGTACTTACGTAACTGCAACTGACGTAATCAAGACGCAGCTGCCAATCAATGATTATTTTAAAAGGGACCAGCCACGTGGAAGTGGAGAAATAGATGTATGACAATAATACATGTGACAGGCGACATATACTAACTCTACGGGCAGAAACTCTGAATGAACAGAATTAAATCCCGAGCCAAATGTGAAGATTTCTATCAAGGGCCATGATTACTTTTGCAAAGGATTTTCCATTACTGATAATAACGATGATACTTTTAGTATTTAATGCAGAAGATTCAGGTTTTTAATGCTCATACTAACGTTGTTAGGAGACAGGTGTGGTTAAAATTACTAAAAGCGTTAAAAACATTATATAGAAAACACATACAACTATATTCTCATCTTATATCAGTTCTTAAAAATTTGGAACAGAAGGAACGACAGAGATCAATGAGAGAAGTATTAAGACGCTAAAACAGGTACTTGTGGTTGGCTGACCGCTAAATCAAAACTGGACTAGCCACTCACTCTGAAAACGAACTATCAGATAGCGTGTGTGGAAGCGTTCAGTGTCACGCTGGCTTTGGGGTGACTGTCCGCGATCGCCCGAGTGGAGCGAGTATCACCGTAGCCAGCCAGCCAGCCAGCGCAAAGCGAGCGGGGTACTTTGTAGCGGTGACTCAGCGCTCGCAGCTGGCTGGCCTGCTGCCGTAACCATGCTGGCAGGAGGGCTTAAAACGTCCACCCACAACAAACAGGCCGCCGCAGAATGGTCGTCCGATGGCAGCAGTCAAAGTTAACACGCGGGACGGGCAGTCGTAAAAGGAGATCTCCGACACTTCACTGAAGGGTAAAAGTTACATAGCTTCACTCCGGGGATAGCTTATAGGGCTACAGGAATCTTAGGGCCACGCATCCCCTCTAGTGATCTGTCAGTGACGAGACAGAAGCGAGACATCTCCAAGAGCTGCCGGTGTCAGCGATAGCCTGGTGGACTAGGAGGGCTGCTAACAGAGCCGGCTGTGATATCTGGTTTGTGAGGCTCCCAACTGCACCATCAGCGCCCATATAAAGTCCCAATTTTTTACACAGTCCAATCTAGCCACTGTCACGAATGATGGTGCTGATGTAATGATGAAAACAACACAAACACCCAGTCCCCGGGCAGAGAAAATCCCCAACCCGGCCGGAAATCGAACCCTGGGCCCCGTGGTCCAGAGGCAGCAACGCTAGCCACTAGACCACGAGCTGCGGAAATGGTAAATGATGCATAGCTTCACCCCGAAGAAGGGTTGGATAACTTCGCACAAAACTCGGCATTACGCGCACTAGCTTCTTACGGTTTCTTAAAAATAACGACAGAAAAACAATGTTGGCACACATCGTACTGTTATTTCTCTAAATATTAAGGTTTTTAGAAGTAACGAAGAAAAACATTTTTGATAGAAATCAGTTTTTATTATTTCTCAAAATATTCGCCTTCAAAATTTCTAATCTTTTGCCCGAGTTCTCACCAATTCTGCAAGCTTTGTTTTCCATTATGAAGCTGGTACGTCAAAAAACATGGGTACTTTGAGGTGACAAAAATCTGCGCCCACGCAGGTGTTTTGCTTGCGTGAGTGAACAAAAAGAACACACCAGACGCCAATACGCGAATGTACACAGTGAGAGATCAATTCCAGGTTTTTGTGTTCCAAATGACAAACTTTTTCACGTGCTCTCTGGGAGCTCGCAGAGTCAGGTTGAATGATGAGACCTGTTCTATTGTTCTCCCCGATTTCATCGGTGGCTCGTGGGAAAAAGAACCTGTGAACACCATTCAGTATTAACTGCTATTCGGTCAAGTCCAGTTTTTTTCGGCAGTGCTTTGCAAACAAATCACTTCTGTTTATATGTCTCAAGTGTTCCGTACGTGTCTGATCAATGTTGTCTAGTCTCCGGCACGTACGAATATACAAATTATTCTCTTAAAAACAGACTACATTGTCGAGACTCTGATGATTGTTAAATGGATACAAGTAAGTTTCACACCAAGTAACTAGTGCTCCGCATCAGAATGCAAGGAACGCTCATTGTAGCCACTAGATGAAAGTAATCGCCTTCCGGAACTGACTACCAACTTCCGAAACGCATTGAAAATTCAATACAAGGGAAATGTTAAATATTCGCTTCTACAGGCATGCATTAAAATATCCCTGCCATATGGGATTTTCCTCATAAAAGTTCCCGGGTTCTGAAACACTGCTTCGGCAACATGCTGACACGGATTTCGTCACTTTGGTCACATTTCATACACGCATCCGTGATCAGGCAGCTGAATATCTATACAGCACTGAGTAAATGCGAATACAGTCCGTCTTTCCACTACTGTAGTGAGACGGACATGGGGACGCGGCT
The DNA here is from genome assembly GCF_023897955.1 of Schistocerca gregaria. Lineage (NCBI taxonomy): Eukaryota > Metazoa > Arthropoda > Insecta > Orthoptera > Acrididae > Schistocerca > Schistocerca gregaria. The sequence goes on along the minus strand of NC_064920.1, from coordinate 128,302,926 downwards.
CAAGTCGTCACAGCTAAAGCTGGGAGTAATGTCATCATAGAAGCCAAACATCAGTTCACAATATCAAACTAAAATATTCGAATGTGTGTGAATTCCTAAGGGATCAAACTGCTAAGGTCATCTGTCACTAGGCTTACACACTACTTAGCGTAAGTTAGTTTAATTTAGTTTAAGGACAACAAACAACACACACACACACACACACACACACACACACACACACACACACACACACACACACACACACGAAGGAGGAGGGACCGCGCAGTCCGTTACACAGGCGCCTCAAACCGCGCAGCCACTCCGCGCGGCGATATCAAACTCACTCCCAAAGCGTTTTGACACCTTTCCCTCGTCAATGACATTTCAAATCACAACTTACTACAGTACTTAGAAGGGGAGGACACGACGATGGAATCACAGATTTACTTCAAAGTTTGTTAGTATTTTAGTGGGCCATTAAAATAACTTAATGTGCAGATAGTAAGATGCACACACTTGCTATTCCGAGAAAATGGCGTACATTATGTGGCTTATGTATCTGTCCGCGGGTGCCGCACGTTAGAGTTCATGATGGTCATGTGATTAGAGTTCGAGCTTCGTAAGACCAACGTGTAAGACGCGACGGTTCGATTCCCTCTCAAACTTAATTATTAATGTAATTCTTCATGCTTTCCCGGCGATCTGTTGACATCTTGGATATTCGGGAATCCAGCCGGATGTTCGCGTCGTTCTCGCACGATATTTCAACAGCGTGCCTCGCTGTCTTCTTCAGGTGCTACCTGAGACTGGTCCTTGGGTCGATCGAGTCCAGTATTTATGCCTGGGAGGAGCTGGGCGTTCCCTAATCGGTCCGCGCCCAGTCGAGTGTTCCATCTGTGGTCCGCGCCCGCCAGACTCGGCTTCAACGGACCCCTCCAGTCGCGGATGTTCCGACTGCCGTCGGCGCCGGTTTTGGCCGTCCTCAACGGTTGTGGTTGTCATTTGAGGTGTGTCAGGCCCGATCTGAGATGTTAGGTACTCTATCTCATGACTGTTACTACGGTTTCCACTTCTGTTGCGTGCTGGGCGCTCCCTAATCGGTCCGCGCCGCGTCGTGTGTTCCATCTGAGGTCCGCGCCCGCCAGACGCGGCTACATTGTCCCTCTCTGGTGGCTGGTGTTCCCTCCGCCGTCCGCGCCCGGCCTGGCCGTCTTCTGAAGTCGAGTTCATGACCTGGGGTGTGTCAGATCTGGTCTCTAATGTCCAACACCTTGTCTCACAGCTGTTCCCTCGGTCTCCACTTATATTTCCTTCTGAATCCTGGAGTATCCTGCGTTGAGTTTTCACAAGCTCAAGCGCAGGATTCCAGGCAGTGCTGATTTGGTATCCCGAGTCACGGTTGATTAGATTGTCTGTGACCTTAATCTCAATTGCTTCTTTAATGACACTGTCCCAATATCTTGAGGTCTGTGTCACAATCTTGGTGTCATTGTAATCCATGGAATGACCAAGTTCCAGACAATGCTCTGCTATGGCTGATTTAGTTGCCTGTCTGAGTCTGGTATGTCTCTGGTGTTCTTTACACCTGATGTCCACAGTTCTGGTGGTCTGGCCAATGTATGACATCCCACACTGGCATGGTATGTTGTAAATACCTGGCTTGCGTAGCCCCAGGTCATCTTTTACAGTCCCCAGCATAGCCCCAATTTTTGTGGGTGGGCAAAATATGCTCCTGATGTCATATTTCTGGAGAATCCTGCTGATCTTGGTAGAGATAGGTCCGGCATATGGCAAGTATGCCATCTTCTTTGCCTCTTCTGGTTCTTCTTCTGGATCCTTTGGCCGGTTGGCAGGTTGAAGTGCCTTCTGGATATCTCTAGAGGAGTACCCATTCCTGCTGAACACTGATTGTAAGTGTTCTATTTCTGTGGCCAGACTATCAGGATCTGACAGAGTTTGTGCTCTGTGGACCAGTGTTTTGAGCACTCCATTCTTCTGTGCCGGATGGTGGCAACTGCTGGCTTGAAGGTATAAGTCAGTGTGCGTAGGTTTGCGGTACACACTGTGTCCAAATGTGCCATCTCCCTTTCTCTTCACCAGAACATCCAAGAATGGAAGTATTCCATCCTTCTCCATTTCCATTGTGAACTTAATGTTCGGATGGCAAGAGTTCAGATGTAGCAGGAACTCATCTAACTTCCTTCTACCATGGGGCCAGATGACAAAGGTATCATCCACATACCTAAAAAAGCACTTGGGTTGATATCTGGCTGAAGAGAGTGCTTCCTCTTCAAACCTTTCCATAAATAGGTTGGCCACCACTGGTGATAGAGGGCTACCCATCGCCACCCCTTCTGTTTGTTCATAAAATTGACCCCCATATAGGAAGTACGTCGATGTCAGTACATGCCTGAACAGGTCAAGGAGAGCCCCTCCCAGGCATAAATACTGGACTCGATCGACCCAAGGACCAGTCTCAGGTAGCACCTGAAGAAGACAGCGAGGCACGCTGTTGAAATATCGTGCGAGAACGACGCGAACATCCGGCTGGATTCCCGAATATCCAAGATGTCAACAGATCGCCGGGAAAGCATGAAGAATTACATCAGAAGACTCTACGGGGAGGAGATGTACCGTAACATCAAGAAGCTGGACAAGCTTCGACAAAGGAAAGGGAGGATGCTGTGTTCTCTCAGTTTCCTGCTGAGATGCCGAGAGGGTGAAGTAGTTCCAGTTTTCGCCAGGATCAAGCATCACATTAACTCGAGAGCGGCAAACAGGATCAAACACCGAGCTAGTCTCGCTCTGGTTAGAGAGAGAGTGCGCGACCTGCGCCACCGATTGGATTTGACATCCAGGGAACTGCTGTATCTTCACCTAACTATAGCAGCTTCCTTAACCACTCAAGACTGGGACCAGGTTGATGGTGCCTCCTGGTCTCTAGCAGAATGCACCAGCAAGAAGTCAATGGCACGCCAGCTAGCCAAGTTTGAGCGCCTCAACAACAAGGTGCAACAGACTGTGGACACACGCACAGTTGTCAATCTAACTGACAAGAAGCTCGATGAGACCACCTTAAAAGTACTTAGCAAGGGCCTCAATTTCGCAGTGACCCCTAGAAACGTTCCTGTCACAGCCTTTGTCAGTGCAGTTGAGCAAGTGGCCATCACGCTTCCTTCTAGTGTGGCCGAAGAGATCCGAAGAGAAACCTGCAGGGCGCTCACCAAGACCAAGCCACCCAAATCCAACATCTCAGGTGATGAAAGGGTGGCACTGAGGCGACTCCGGGAGGATGACAGCATTGTGGTGTTGCCTGCAGACAAGGGGAACTCCACAGTCATCCTACAAAAAACAGAATATGACAGAAAGGTGCAACAACTTCTGGAGGATCCTGCATACAGGTCAATAGCCGGCGACCCTACAGAGAAAGTGGACAAAAAGACCAGGGCTCTGTTGAAGGAGACAGGCCTGCCTGAACAAGTCATCAAGAAGCTGCGTCCCAAAGCGCCAACACCCCCTAGACTTTATGGACTCCCCAAGATTCACAAGGATGGGGTTCCACTGCGACCTATTGTCAGCAATATTGGTGCAGCAACTTACCCTACTGCGAAATACCTGAAGAAGATGTTGACACCACATGTGGGTAAATGTGCACATCACATCCGGAACTCAGAGGATTTCCTACATCGACTGGGCCAGCAACACATCACAGACACAGACATCATGGTTAGTTTCGATGTGGTGTCTCTCTTTACACGTGTACCACTGAAGGAGTCACTTGAGCTTATTGGAGAGAAGTTCGATGGGGCTCTCCTTGACCTGTTCAGGCATGTACTGACATCGACGTACTTCCTATATGGGGGTCAATTTTATGAACAAACAGAAGGGGTGGCGATGGGTAGCCCTCTATCACCAGTGGTGGCCAACCTATTTATGGAAAGGTTTGAAGAGGAAGCACTCTCTTCAGCCAGATATCAACCCAAGTGCTTTTTTAGGTATGTGGATGATACCTTTGTCATCTGGCCCCATGGTAGAAGGAAGTTAGATGAGTTCCTGCTACATCTGAACTCTTGCCATCCGAACATTAAGTTCACAATGGAAATGGAGAAGGATGGAATACTTCCATTCTTGGATGTTCTGGTGAAGAGAAAGGGAGATGGCACATTTGGACACAGTGTGTACCGCAAACCTACGCACACTGACTTATACCTTCAAGCCAGCAGTTGCCACCATCCGGCACAGAAGAATGGAGTGCTCAAAACACTGGTCCACAGAGCACAAACTCTGTCAGATCCTGATAGTCTGGCCACAGAAATAGAACACTTACAATCAGTGTTCAGCAGGAATGGGTACTCCTCTAGAGATATCCAGAAGGCACCTCAACCTGCCAACCGGCCAAAGGATCCAGAAGAAGAACCAGAAGAGGCAAAGAAGATGGCATACTTGCCATATGCCGGACCTATCTCTACCAAGATCAGCAGGATTCTCCAGAAATATGACATCAGGAGCATATTTTGCCCACCCACAAAAATTGGGGCTATGCTGGGGACTGTAAAAGATGACCTGGGGCTACGCAAGCCAGGTATTTACAACATACCATGCCAGTGTGGGATGTCATACATTGGCCAGACCACCAGAACTGTGGACATCAGGTGTAAAGAACACCAGAGACATACCAGACTCAGACAGGCAACTAAATCAGCCATAGCAGAGCATTGTCTGGAACTTGGTCATTCCATGGATTACAATGACACCAAGATTGTGACACAGACCTCAAGATATTGGGACAGTGTCATTAAAGAAGCAATTGAGATTAAGGTCACAGACAATCTAATCAACCGTGACTCGGGATACCAAATCAGCACTGCCTGGAATCCTGCGCTTGAGCTTGTGAAAACTCAACGCAGGATACTCCAGGATTCAGAAGGAAATATAAGTGGAGACCGAGGGAACAGCTGTGAGACAAGGTGTTGGACATTAGAGACCAGATCTGACACACCCCAGGTCATGAACTCGACTTCAGAAGACGGCCAGGCCGGGCGCGGACGGCGGAGGGAACACCAGCCACCAGAGAGGGACAATGTAGCCGCGTCTGGCGGGCGCGGACCTCAGATGGAACACACGACGCGGCGCGGACCGATTAGGGAGCGCCCAGCACGCAACAGAAGTGGAAACCGTAGTAACAGTCATGAGATAGAGTACCTAACATCTCAGATCGGGCCTGACACACCTCAAATGACAACCACAACCGTTGAGGACGGCCAAAACCGGCGCCGACGGCAGTCGGAACATCCGCGACTGGAGGGGTCCGTTGAAGCCGAGTCTGGCGGGCGCGGACCACAGATGGAACACTCGACTGGGCGCGGACCGATTAGGGAACGCCCAGCTCCTCCCAGGCATAAATACTGGACTCGATCGACCCAAGGACCAGTCTCAGGTAGCACCTGAAGAAGACAGCGAGGCACGCTGTTGAAATATCGTGCGAGAACGACGCGAACATCCGGCTGGATTCCCGAATATCCAAGATGTTAATTATTAATGTTTTTTTCCCATAACTGGTCATATTATTTAATTTAGATGACATTTGAGAGATAATATAATAAAAAACCACGTGTATTTGCATGAAGTTTCAGTTTATGTTTTCCGTGTCTGTATGACAAATACCATCCTGCATCGTGTGATGTCGAGAGCGTGTCCGACGAGTAATTGTACATTACTTTTGTGATGTGGCACATTGTGACTTACTAAATTACTGATTGTAAATAACGTCAACCGCATCATTATTTATCGAGGTTTGACTTCGGCCTTGCAAATCTGTCCCTCGTCCTTGAAAATTTAATTACAAATAGTAAATTGTCAAACAACAAATGAAAATGCACCAAACGTGCAAATGCACGTGGGTTGTTTTTTGTTATATTACCTGTCAAATGTCATATAAATTAAATAATGGTTCAAATGGCTCTAAGCACTATGGGACTTAAAATCTGAGGTCATCAGTCCCCTAGACTTAGAACTACTTAAACCTAACTAACCTAAGGACATCACACACATCCATGCCCTAAGCTGGATTCGTACCTGCTACCGTAGCAGAAGTAGACAACATATAAAATGTAGACTGGCATTGGCAAGGAAGGCGTTTCAGAAGCAGAGAAATTTGTTATCATCGAGTATGGATTCAAGTGTCAGGACGTCGTTTCTGAAAGTATTTGTATGGAGTGTAGCCACGTATGGAAGTGAAACATAGACGATAACAGTTTAGACAAGAAGAGAATAGAAGCTTTCGAAATGTGGTGCTACAGGAGAATGCTGAAGATTAGATGGGTAGATCACGTAACTAATGAGGTGGTATTGAATAGAACTAGGGAGAAGGGGAGTTTGTGGCACAACTTGACTAGAAGAAGGGACCGGTTGGTAAGGCATCTTCTGAGGCATAAAGGGATCACCAATTTAGTATTGGAAGGCAGCGTGGAGGGTAAAAATCGTAGACGGAGACCAAGAGATGACTACACTAAGCAGATTCAGAAGGATGTAGGTTGCAGTAAGTACTGGGAGATGAAGAAGCTTGCACAGGATAGAGTAGCATGGAGAGCTGCATGAAACCAGTCTCAGGACTGAAGACGACAACAACAACAACAACAACAACAACAACAACAGTAGCAGCAGCGCTGTTCTGGACTGAAGCGCTCAGAACCGCTCGCCCACAGCGGCCGGCTTTAAATAATGTGACCAGTGATGAAAAAGATAGAGATTAAAAAGGAAATGGATTCGAACCGCCGCCTTGTTCACGGACCGCTTACAACGCGCGATTGCTAACCGCTTACTTTATTATTTTTTGTTTAATCTCTGTTTGTTCGTTATGGTTTGTTGGATTTGTTCGGGGCAGGCGTCCCACGACACCTGTTAAAAGTTCAGCATTGATCCTTTCACTCAGTTTTTGTCAATACACAGCGGAGCCAACCCTCCGACCGAACACGCTAAGCTACCGTGCCGGCTACCGCCCGACCACATGGACACCTGCCGGGCGGCACCCACGCACAGATAGATAATAGTTCGCTATTTTCTCGGAATTGCCAGAATAGTGCACCTTACTACTTGCACATTATGCTGTTTTAATGCGTATAAACTCTGAAGTAAATCCATAATCCCAGCACTGCGGCCTCCCCTTCTAAGATCCGACTGGCTCCGGCGTTATTACACGCTCTCGATCTAACCACGTGACGGTATGAACTGAACGTCAATTTTATACCGAACGCAATTCACTTTGTCAATCTTATGTGAAGCAGCCTCAACAGTTTTGCTAGTAGAAAAATATGGCGAATGCTTATTCCAAGTAGAAACAATCCTCAACAAAAATTTTTATTACGTCTGCTTACCTTCCAAATAGCATAATTCTTGACGCATTACTTGTAGATCTTGCACTTCAAGGAAATGTTCGCGTCAACCTGTGTCTGACCAATGCGTTTCCCTACTCTTAAACTTCGCCTTACTTCTTTTTAAATCCGAAATATATGCACAGTACCTTAACAACCGCAAATAATTTTTGTTTCAGAAGCAAAACTAAAGTATAAAATATAATGTTGTTTAGCCATCAGGGGAGCATTAACCAGCGTGACTGCACTTCCTGTGCACTTGTTTGTTACGGAGATATAAACAGAAACATTACCTTATGTGGAACCCTACATTTTTTTATTCGATGATCCCCTTCCTCTCCTAAATACCTGTTCAAAAACGTATCACAGCTGACGATTCAAGTAAACATGACATCATTAAAAACGCAACACAAAATTCACCGATTCTCCGGTACTAGCAGACAGGATAAGTATCAGGGTAGCGTAACTCGTCCACTTGCTGGAGCTGACGGTAAACAGATGGTTTACAAGGAAAACATTATTGAAATTACTGTTCTACTATCTATGTTCTCCATAGATTGGTAGCATTTCACCCTCTTTGTACTCACACAGACCTTCATAAGGAAGACGGTTGACTGAATTACCTATGTGCATTTTCCTTGTGCTTCCATTTGTTTACTGTTACCTCCAGCAAGTGGACGAGTTACATCACTCCGGCTACCTGCACTGCGTGTTAGTACAGCCTACGTCAGTTTTGTGCTACGTTTTTAATGAAGTCATGTTTACTTCATACTTGGTTCGAATGGCTCTGAGCCCTATGGGACTTCACTTATGAGGTCATCAGTCCCCTAGAACTTAGAACTAATTAAACCTAACTAACCTAAAGATATCACACACATTCATGCCCGAGGCGGGATTCGAACCTGCGATCGCAGCGATCGCGCGGTTCCAGACTGTAACCACTCAGCAACCCCGGCCGGCTTACTTCATACTATGATACGTTTTTGAACAGATCATGAGGAGCTGAAGCGGTTTACAGGAACTATTTAGGAAATGCGTACAGTTGATAACATCGTCGTAACGAACTAAGTTCAAGGAAGACAAATATGCCGGTTGATATAGCCCTGGAAGCTACACAGCTTTTGCTTGACACATTGTTTATTTTACTTATGCACAAAAAGTTATTTGATGTCGTCAGGAGAAATGGGACACCATTACGCGAACCGTCTAGAAGGTTCGAGAGGACACGATGACACGTTTCTCGGCGCCGTCCGCTATCACTTCAGCTCGCCAAGCTGTTCTTCCTTGCGATCCTTTGGAGCACTAGAAAATATGGGTCCCGTGGCCGTTAATGAATTTTGCTGATTCACTGCAGACACTACTGATTTTCATGGGGATTGCCGTAATAAACTAAGAATTTTCGGCTGCGTATTATCAAACACAAGAATAAATAATTTTATATTTAAATACTCTGGAGTTATAATGAAAATTTAGACTTGGAGATGAGCTTGGGCAGGGAAATAAAATAGTACTGCCATGTCTCACTATGTCGCAAGCCTGTCAATGCTGGTGGCTAACCTCGGTAGTTACACGTTAGTTTTTTTCGTAGTTCTGGCAACATGGAGCAAAACGATCGAAGAAAGGGCGGACCACATGTCGGAGGAAACCGGGGTCTTCCACCAACAGTCGACATGATCTACCGCAGATGACGAGGGGCGACCCCGTCCACAGATTGCAACTTTTCTGTGACACCATCCGACGATAAAGCTGATGCCCTGGGTGCCCTATAAAAGTCACTCGGACCTTTGGAGGAGACTTGTGACTTCGATATCAAAATAAACTAAAGAATTCATAATCTTGTTCGCATTCTCATTTGTTTCAACACTTCAGACGTTCAGCTTTACAGCCGTCATCACATCCGTCAAAGAGAATAAAAACAATATGCCAAAATTTTTGTTACATGTTTGTCGTCGTGTTTCACAAACGGAAGAAAGTAAGCTAATTACTTTGAAAAGTACAGCGAGTATAGAAAGAATAATTGTAAACTGTACTGATTACCAAATGCAATAATTAAATGACAAGTAAAAGTTACAAAGCTTCGCGCCTGTAGTACTGATAGTGGGAATTGTGACAGGCATTTAATTTATTACTGCGAGTGAACTAAATTACCGAAAGTGCAGTGAAAGAAGGTAAGATTAATACACTTGCCAATTTCATATAATAATCATTTTAGTAAAAAAAACATCAAATATGAAATAATTTTGTGCAGCAGCACAAGTTCTGAGCGTAACAAAACAGAATGATTTAATCATGCGCGAAAACAAACAGACACGTTCAAAGTAGGAGCAATAACGTAAAATAATCCTTCTCGGCCTATTTTATATTACCGCTACTACTCTCAATTTGTCAATTTGTTTCTCTATATAATCAAACCACGGTCCGATGTTACTATCAGAAGTTCACCGTTACATCATATTCTTTTATATTCATTTACATGTTACTAAAATGAAGTGCACATGAAGACGCAAAGGAATTACACACATTGATTGCGAGTGGGCACTGATTCAAATCAATGGGGAGATTTGAAAATTTGTGCCAGGCTGTGTTTCGAACCAGTGTCTCCTGGTTACGAGCCTGACCACTGAGCCATCCAGAGACAGTGGTCACTGCAACTGCACGGATGGGCAGTCTGTGCACAAAATCGCTTTCCTTGTATTTCAACGACCTGATAAACCATGTGTTTCAGGTACGCCAAGAAATTCCTGAAGATGACATTCGGAGGTTGCTTGCTTTCACGTCACTTCAAAAATAAGAGTGTATTCTCGCCTGTGGGTGTCACACCTCATACCGATATTGATGACGGACACCAGCCCAGAATAGAATGAATGGTTAATAATTTAATACCCTTTATCCGAAGAAGACTTTCACAAAGTTTGGTAAATACTGGACAGATATTTCACGGTGTAAGACCTTTCGTTTTCATCAGTTCGTTTACATTGCTCTCTTGTGCTAATGCTTGTAGTTTTTTATTTGCAAATGGAGACCGTTGAATGCTACCTAGGTAAGATTCAGATACGTCATTGGCGTTCTTTGTGGTAAGGACATGGCTGTCCACCAAAAATCAAATATATACAAACAATGGTGCGGGCAGTTGCATCATATGGTGCCGAGTGTTGATCCGCACCTAGAAGTGCTGGGCACACACTATGTATAGGTGTATCATAAATAATGGCGCAAACGCATACAGTTGAAAGTACATCATATTAGACGCAAAAATTCTCATCAAACATGTGTTCTATAATGCATATCTCAACAGCTGTGAGAGGTTCTCCATGTTCAATAATGTGAAATATATCTCTTCTACTGCAATCTCTTTGCATTCCGTATTTTTAGAGCAGGCAGTATCTACCAAATAAGAGAAAGTGAACAGTAATCATGAGCCATAATGGGCATACCTTAAGAGCTGTAAGTACATGTTCATTATAACAAATGTTTTTCACAGTTAGCGAAGGTTAAGAAGGGCTCATAGCACTTGAAGTAAGCACTTTAGAGGCCATGTTTACTGCACATTTATTTTTGCACACGGCAGTTAGGTCTTTAGCTGGACCGTGTATACATCACGGAAGGATCGAAAACACATCACATTGGATGGCGTGTGCCTGCGGATCTAATAAATATATGTGAAATTTATACCAGTCACGTAACTGGCAGAATTGTTAAATCTTTTATTAATAATCAACCCATTTTCCTGCAACTGAAGTTCTGTGTATGATTACATTATTGTTGATAAAAATAACAGACTGCCCAAGACGCCACAGCGGTCGAAGCACCGTTTGGAAAACCTAAATAAGATACTTTTCCTAAAATACTTCCCGTCGTCCCAGTGTGTCACACACAATAACAGACGATAGATCGTTCAACATTTAAATACTTCTATTTTTAACAGAAAGCGTCGTTACCCTGATGTTAATCACTGGAATTTTACTGTTTATGTAATATATTTTAATTGTGTGCACGTAACGAAATTACGGGAATGCTTTTGTCAAGATAAAATATTTAAGTGATTAACACCGCTAGGTCACAGGTTAATTTAAGCGTGAGATAAGCCAGTGCAAATGTGTGATGCTGGTTCATTAATAACCGGTGTTAACAGCCAAAACGTTGAATATACGCAAGAAAACGTGTAGGCACTGTGTTGTACTGTTGCCTGATATCAGTTTGTGGGTTGGAGGTCTATGCATCTAGCATTTGGTCGGTCAGTATAGAGACGGTTAATGATGGTTGTGGATGACGCTCGAGTCGTCGTCCGATGATGTCCCATATGCACTCGACTGCAAACAGATCTGATGATCCAGCACCCCAAGACAAAATTATGATACTCCGTAGAGCATGTGCCGTTACAAGAGCCGTATGTGGGCGAGCGTTACCCTGTTGGCACAGATACATTGTCCCGGGTAGTTAAGAACCATTCCCCGCCGTGTGGGTCGGGCATAAAACATCTCTGAATCACGTTGTGAATCTAGTCATGTAAACTAGCAGTTGAAAATTGATGACTAATTTGATTTAGTTACTATAGCAGTCTCTATACATACAGACAGTGAAAAAAATAATTTGACATTTCTCAGCTCGATCATATCAACGACACAACAAATCGACAACTAGCTGGAGTGGCTCCTATCAATTAGTAAATGCAAGAATGGGGACACCGTTGTTTCAGGTTCAAACCATTGGGTTATAGGTCTTGGATGTGAATGCACAAGAGTGTTGAAATTAGAGAATGCCCAGTCATAAACAGTGCCTTAACGCTTGACGAGTTTTGTGAAGGCATAATGTTCTGTATATTATATATCCTTTTCCACTATAAATTAGTGTCCCTGTTTCCACGTGCCTTCAATTTATAGCTGCGTTTCGTACAGAAGCACGGAAAAGCAACTACACTTGACGCTCAAAGTACAGAGCATAAAGGACGTTAGTGCGACCTCTTCTCGAGTACTGGCCGAGAGTTTGGATTAAAGGAAACCATAAAAGCACGTCACAAGCGGGCTGCTAGACTTTTTGCCGGTAGGTTCTAACAACACGCAAATGTTACGGGGATGCTACGGGAACTCAAATGAGAATCCCTGGAGGGAATGCGACGTCCTTTTCTACGAATACTACTGACAAAATTCAGAGAACCTTCATTTGAAGGTGACTGCAGAACGATTCTGCTGCCCCCAACATGCAACTCGCGTCAGGACCACGAAGATACGAGAAACGAGGCCTTATACGGTGGCATACAGACAGTCGTTTTCCTTTCGCTCTATTTGCGAGTGAAACAGGAGAGAAAACAACTAATAGTGGTACAGAGAGGCCTCCGCGTCCGTCGTCGCTTGCGAAGCATGTATGTAGATGCAATGTTCCCCACATACCAAGCGTTGAATATCTTCGACTCCATCTGCTGGGAATCTAGATTGTTGCTTTTCTTGCCTGGAATACTGTCTGGCAGGTGCAATTACTTACCTGTAACAGAAAGAAAAATAGTGTTAGTTATGTTCAGTGCATAAGAAACTTTGGTTGGATAAAAATTAATTAGCACACACAGTTTGTAATTATGTATATGACTGCAAGCACAGACAATATCATGTCCGACGCATGTTTATATCAATATAAAATCAGTAAAAAAAACAATCTGCATCGCGATGGTACTTTATTAAAATGACTTGTTTCGTCCTATGCTTACGTGATCTTCAGACAGCACCATCAGCTGATGTTGACGTAGCGTAGAACACTCAATTAACCTCAGTTGCTGAAACCTCGCAATCTAGCCTTTTTTTTTCCACTGATTATGTACAGCTTACAAGATCGCTGCTTCCAGAAAATATTACCAAAATTTTTGAATGACTGTATCTTATTTTCCTGTAGTATTTTTGACGACACAAGATTAATATTCATAGCAAAGGTCGTGACGAATGTTCTATTGTTTCCCCATAACGCATACCCCACTGCACAGTGGTGCTCTCATTCCAAAACACACACTTTGCATGGTCAGTCTATATACACTCCTGGAAATTGAAATAAGAACACCGTGAATTCATTGTCGCAGGAAGGGGAAACTTTATTGACACATTCCTACGGTCAGATACATCACATGATCACACTGACAGAACCACAGGCACAGACACAGGCAACAGAGCATGCACAATGTCGGCACTAGTACAGTGTATATCCACCTTTCGCAGCAATGCAGGCTGCTATTCTCCCATGGAGACGATCGTAGAGATGCTGGATGTAGTCCTGTGGAACGGCTTGCCATGCCATTTCCACCTGGCGCCTCAGTTGGACCAGCGTTCGTGTTGGACGTGCAGACCGCGTGAGACGACGCTTCATCCAGTCCCAAACATGCTCAATGGGGGACAGATCCGGAGATCTTGCTGGCCAGGGTAGTGCCTCGGTCGTATGCAGTCCTGATTGTGGCGCTCACCTGCACGGCGCCAAACACGCATACGACCATCATTGGCACCAAGGCACAAGCGACTCTCATCGCTGAAGACGACACGTCTCCATTCGTCCCTCCATTCACGCCTGTCGCGACACCACTGGAGGCGGGCTGCACGATATTGGGGCGTGAGCGGAAGACGGCCTAACGGTGTGTGGGACCGTAGCCCAGCTTCATGGAGACGGTTGCGAATGGTCCTCGCCGATACCCCAGGAGCAACAGTGTCCCTAATTTGCTGGGAAGTGGCGGTGCGGTCCCCTACGGCACTGCGTAGGATCCTACGGTCTTGGCGTGCATCCGTGGGTCGCTGCGGTCCGGTCCCAGGTCGACGGGCACGTGCACCTTCCGCCGACCACTGGCGACAACATCGATGTACTGTGGAGACCTCACGCCCCACGTGTTGAGCAATTCGGCGGTACGTCCACCCGGCCTCCCGCATGCCCACTATACGCCCTCGCTCAAAGTCAGTCAACTGCACATACGGTTCACGTCCACGCTGTCGCGGCATGCTACCAGTGTTAAAGAGTGCGATGCAGCTCCGTATGCCACGGCAAACTGGTTGACACTGACGGCGGCGGTGCACAAATGCTGCGCAGCTAGCGCCATTCGACGGCCAACACCGCGGTTCCTGGTGTGTCCGCTGTGCCGTGCGTGTGATCATTGCTTGTACAGCCCTTCGCAGTGTCCGGAGCAAGTATGGTGGGTCTGACACACCGGTGTCAATGTGTTCTTTTTTCCATTTCCAAGAGTGTATATTTGATTATTTACTCCACACGTTTCGCACTGGTTTTTGTCCCGAGGCTTGCAACTATGGCCAGTACGCGTGACTTATCGCTACGTTGTGCTGCCGGTACTCATAGGGACGGGGTTTCACGATATGCCATGAGCGACAACGTTAAATCTTTCTTTTTTGTGCAATATTGTAGCACAAGTCTATAACAATACATGACTTATAGAAAAGTTAAGAGGTGTTTGCATGATCTTTCACGAGGGCTCCCTGTGCCACAACAACTGGATTCGAACATTCCAGCAGGGCAGAATTTTAACCTATCAAACATGAAAATACCGATTTTTTTATCCTCTGTTAAGTGGTAAGCGTCTCCCTGATTTTCGTATTCAGCGCTCTAAACGTGCGACTACAATGAAGAAACGAGGGCGACTGTATCCGCGTCTTGAAAAATGCAAGCACAGCTTCAGTGATGTTACGGAATGTTTCCATTTCTCCATTCCAAATATGCGCCGTGCATCCGATGTTGAGTAACGATTTGAATACGGACAGCTGTTTCAGCTACACCACAGCGAAGTTTCGGCGCGAACACCGTACTGCAGCCGCCAGACCATAGTCACATGTCTGCAAAATATTGTAGATCCTTAAAAGGCATCACCGAGCGAGGTGGCGCAGTGGTTAGCACACTGGACTCGCATTCGGGAGGACGACGGTTCAATCCCGTCTCCGGCCATCCTGATTTAGGTTTTCCGTGATTACCCTAAATCGTTTCAGGCAATTGCCGGGATGGTTCCTTTGAAAGGGCACGGCCGATTTCCTTCCCAATCCTTCCCTACACCGAGCTTGCGCTCCGCCTCTAATGACCTCGTTGTCGACGGGACGTTAAACACTAACCACCACCACCACCACCTTAAAAGTCATCAAGTATCGGAAGTCCATCTTGTGCTTCCTTCGCTCTCCTAGTAAGCACACTCTAAAGAAAAACCACGACGCACCGCGAAGGAATTATCCGAATGGGTTGGACGTCGACAGATGTGATGCACATGTGCATACAAACAAATGATTAAAATTTCGGGAAATTTGGATGATTTATTCAAGAAAAAAGTGCTTCTAAAGCTGAACAAGTCAATAACGCGTTGTTCCACCTCTGGCCCTTATGCAAGCAGTTACTGGGTTTGGAACTGATGAACAGAGTTGCTGCATGTCCTCCTGAGGGATATGGTGCGAAATTCTGTCCAATTAACGCGTTAGATCGTCAGAATCCAGAGCTGGTTAGAGGGCCCTGGTCATGAGGCTCCAAGCGTTCTCAAATGGGGAGATAGCTTGCTGGCCGAGGTAGCGTTTTACAAACAGGAAGACAGCCTGTGTCGCCTGGCCACCAAGAGATGTTGCATAACGATTTGATTCACGGATGCAATTATACGTCTCCTTCCGTGTATAGCGATTTTACGACTATGACGAGTGGGGCCTGAAGATGGCATCAATGTAATGCCAAAACTGGTAGCACATAGGTTTCGTTTATGCAATAATTTACCAACAGCCGTACGTATTGTAGAAATTTATTTTATTTTATGAAATTCTACCTTAGTCAGCACGGGCGCTGGATATGTGCCCAAATGAGAACGTTTGGAGCGTTTTAGGCAGGGTAGTCGCAACATTTCGGGATTTTGACGTTCTAACTCACCAATTGGACAGAACTTTGCGTGATATACCTCAGGAGGACATGGAACAACTTTGTCAATCTATGCGTCGTCCAATAACTGATTGCATAAAGGGCTAGAGATTGACGAACTCGTTATAGACTTGATCAATTTGTGAAGGACTTTCTCTTGAATAAATCATCCAACATTTCTGAAACTGTAGTCATTTGCTTGTCTTTGTATGTACATCACATCTACCGATTTGCGTCCCATCCGGGTAATTGCTTCGTGGTGCGCCTATTTTTGTCAGTAATTGTTCTCCTATTGGAATAAACATTTTGTGTTTCAGACCAGTGTACCACCCCTGTCTTCGCTTATCCGAGTTTCGTTCTCCAAAGAGTTTTTCTAACATCAAAACCACTCTGCTAGGAGGCGTTTCTCTGCCAGCCACTAGGGGGTTCGAAGTCCCAGGATACTGTCGCTGTACGCCTAGCGAGCCAGCTGAATTTCACAGCTAGCGTGTTTGACAGTTTTCCATCACCTGCACTGACGGGCCCACGCGGACTCAACCACTCTGCAGTTCTCCACACTTATTGCTGGTGACTCATTTTTGAGCGGCGGTGCGCATGCGCAGTGCAGAGCTGGGCTCCGGCCGGCCTAGTTCCCAAAAACTGGCCGTGCGGGTCAACCGGACTTGCGGCGACCACCGCCTCACTCTCCAGACCCGCGGCGCTGTATCAGATGTCGCAAACGAGAGCAGCGGGCAGCGGGCGGCGGCAGGATTAAGAGTCTCTCGCCAGTCTGGTGACCGCGCCAGCCGGGGTTACGGCCCGCGTGTGTAACCGTCCGGAAACACAGCGCTCAAGCAGGTGAAGCGGTTGCCGAACCACACGAAATAAAGCCAGGCTGACCCCGCATTCGAGGATGCTGACAACTCTGTCTGATGCGACCTCACTGGATTCTGTTTTCATTTTTTTCAACGTATTACCATCGCCTGAACTCTTTGGTTCAAATGGCTCTGAGCACTATGGGACTTAACATCTGTGGTCATCAGTCCCCTAAAACTTAGAACTACTTAAACCTTACTAACCTAAGGACATCACACACATCCATGCCCGAGGCAGGATTCGAACCTGCGACCGTAGCAGTCGCGCGGTTCCAGACTTAGCGCCTGAACCGCTAGACCACCGCGGCCGGCTGAACTCTTTACCTAAGCGATTACACTCCAACGTGCGCTCACCGTACACCAAGACAACGTCCCACTCGGATTCTCTACCGGACAACCCGTAACTCTTATATGAAATCGAGGAGGCGCTGGCTCTGTGAGAAGTAGTCTCTATGCGCGCCTATCTTGATGTACCTTTTCAGTCAGACACATGCCTTCTCAGGTGAAAAGATAATGCCGCAGCTAAACTCTACCGCCCAGGAATAGCAAACTACTAGTTTAATTAAAAAAAGAATAGAACAAATTAACCTTCTGAATGGCTCCCAGGAATACATATCCAGCAAAAGT
Source organism: Schistocerca gregaria (assembly GCF_023897955.1). Lineage (NCBI taxonomy): Eukaryota > Metazoa > Arthropoda > Insecta > Orthoptera > Acrididae > Schistocerca > Schistocerca gregaria. Next base: position 128,285,240 of record NC_064920.1, on the reverse strand, counting down.
TCTCCCGGTGAAATTACCGCGCGCGATTGCTAACGCACAGGTGATACACTGCACTCACGGCGATTCAAATTCCCGTCCGGCCATATTTCCGCTGGTTTCCCTAAATTAACTCTACGAGAAAAACAACAGCCATGTATTCCAATCGTTCTTATGACCACTAAAAGAGTTAGGCACTGTTTCTTTTTGATATTCACTTGCAGAATACTTAAGGAATTGTAATGTTCACAGTGCACCGTGAGCGATTACAAAAAATGAATTACCCGCGACACGCTCTCTGAGTTCTGCTCGTATATACGACAGGTAATCGCTAGCTAGCAAACCAGGTTTGTCGTCTCAACATCCGAATCCAATACGCTTGCCGCATTCGCAGCACTTGCAGTGCTGGAGTACAGTTTTTGGATGTTTCGTATAAGCAAAACAGAGGACATTTTAAATAATAATTTCTAGACTGATGATATAAACGAGTTTCCATTGCACTTTCGGGCGCGTCACGGTATGAAAATCCAGAGAGGAGAGAGAGAGAGAGAGAGAGAGAGAGAGAGAGAGAGAGAGAGAGAGAGTCACGTATCACGTGTAAGGAACAAGTAGGCAGCGCATGCCGCCGCAATAACACACAGCGAGAGGACAAGATTAGTCTGTGTTTGAGCTATGCCACATGTCTCCAGTTAGGGCGAGCTAGTATCTGCCCCATACATACACTTGACCAGAAGTAAGGTATGGGTCGTATAACCATTTTGTGTGTAATATATTTTCTAGTGAGACTGTAGTTTCCGGGCATACGAGTGAATGGCAGCCTGGTATTTTCCTTAGCGACTTCCGTTTCGCTTTATACACTGTCGAGTCCCAATAACGTGGTCACCAGTCAAAAGCCTCAATAACCACCTTTTGTAGTGCGGATCGCTGCGACACACGCAAGAAGAGAGTCGGCGATGTCGTGAGAGGTACAGACAGGTATGTGGAGCCATGTCGGCTCAGTGCCGTGGCCAGCTGCGATGGGTGTCTCGGTTGAGGATCCATGGCGCGAATAGCCCGGTAACAGGCGGTGCCGCGGATTCTCGGGTGGTGATCTTGGTGACCAGGGGAGTACGACCGTAAATTCCTCCTGGTGCTCTTCGCACCACGTACGTACACTGCAAGCTGCGTTAACATGGTCCCCAACGACAGGTGCACACGTGTGTTGATCTATCTTCCAGAATGACGAGATCACCCACGGAACGCCACGAAAACATTCCCCAGACCACAATGCTCCCTCCTGCGGCCTGGACGCTTCCGACGATTGTTGCAGGGTGTTTTCTGTCACACGTTTCACACCGTATACGCCAACGGCCACCTGTCACCACTCGGTGGATGTCCAGTTGCGCTATTGGCGTGGAAATGCCAGCCTCCGTCGCCAGCGAACAGCAGTCAGCGTGGGTGCGTGAATCAGGCGCCTATTGCGGAGACCCACACGCAGCAACGTCCGCTAAACGGTCGATGATGACACGCTGTTGGTAGCCCCTTGGTTCATCCGGACGATCAGTTTGTCCATAGCTGCACGTCTGCTCGTCCGTACGCAACTCCGCGTCCCTTCGACACGCTTCCTACACCTTACACTGCCAGTGCTGCCACCTGGCGTCTGTGACTGGTTATTGCACGCTGACATCGAAATAAGCGGTGTGTCACATTAACGTGACTGAACTGTACACCTCTACACACTGACAAACAAAAACATTTGTATGAAATGACTGGCTCCACTTGTGACTCATTAGTGTGACAGTTAAGTGTACCACGTTTTTTTAAATTTCGTTAACAGCTTACCTTTCTGTTTGCTCTACATTAACAGCAACTAGACGAGTGCTGACGAAATATACTTAGCGCGGTCAAATTGTAGCCTTCGGTCTGAAGCTGTCTGCCGTCGTTTTAAGTTAGCAGTAGTCTGTCGCAGCTGTAGGTCGTAGATGACTGGCAGCGGTATATTTCGCTTTTAATTCATTCACTGTTGTGTATATTGTAGTGTTATAGTTGCCCCCGACATTGCTTAAAGTCACACAGAAGGATTTAATATGAGGAATGAGCGTGATTGATACTTAACGTGATAAAGTACTCGGAGCAGTCAATAGACCTCGCATTCTCGACTTCAGTAAATTAATCGGTAATATGTTGAAGAGTGATACAAGTTTTCTCATTACACCAATTTTTAGGATAGTCTTCAATTTTATGGTAGGTTTTGTGATGCGGGCAACAGCCTTGCTTCAGTGGATACACTAGTTCCCGTCTGATCACCGAAGTTAAGCGCTGTCCGGCGCGGCCGGCACTTTGGTGGATGACCATCCGGACCGCCATGCGCTGTTGCCATTTTTCGGGGTGCACTCAGCCTCCTGATGCCAACTGAGGAGCTACTCGACCGAGTAGTAGCGGCTCCGGTCAAAGAAAACCATCGTCACGGTCGGAAGAGCGGTGTGCTGACCGCACGCCCCTCCTATCCACATCCTCAGCTTGGGATGACACGGCGGTCGGATGGTCCCGATGGAGTGCTTGTGCTGTATGGCACTTTTATCTCCTTTCTTTCTTTGAGCTTTCGTCACCCCCACGGTGTGATGTACGTGCGTCTCAGTTGTTTTAGGTCAGGCACTCTGCTCGTCTTCCGTAACTTTCCTCTTGATGTCAATATACGTAGTTCCTTTTTGTACCATCTTGGTCCTATAATGGTACCCATGTACCTTGTATACTTTTCTTGATTCTTATACACCCTTCCTTCCCCACATCCCCATTCTGTCAAATGCGACTTGTCATTTTCGCGCTGTTTCTGCAAAACATGTCATTTGTATCGTACTTTCTATTTCCCGTCCTCAGGTTATTGCAGATTACTCGAGGTCAAAGGTACGCTTAGCACAGAACTATTGATCTGGCATGAATGTTTATGCCGTTGTGATTCATGAGCTCCTCCACGCTAGTTAGTTATACACCGTCTTTCGCATAACAATACGAGGGCTAATGGGTTTACAACTAAGTACGTCTTCTTTGATAGTGTGACTGCTACTTCAGTTATTTTCATGAGTGGCGCGTAGTACATGGGTGATAGCTAACTAGCAGTAGGATATAATTCATCCTTACGTTTTACATGAAGAAAATTCGTTTTCTTCTTAGAATTGTGGATATATCCCCTATTCCGGATGGTTTCCGAGAAAGAACACATTTAATGTACATTTTTATTTATTTCCTGTATTATTCATTGTCGTTGTTTACAACGTACCACAGTAATACAGAGGAACATTTTGATGCAGGACGCCTGTGGTCTATCATGTCAGAAAACTACCTGAAACTGGGCTACAAAAACTACCTAAGCAACGGCGCACGCGCGTAGCGCGATATTTTCAATATTCTCGCGATCTCTCCGTGCAGACTGTTAGTCCTAGACAAAAAATAATTTAATTTAGTTTAATTGTGTACTAAGACACGTTTTCGTTGGAGTGTGCAGTTTTGGTGTTATTAAAGAAAAAGGTACAAAGGTGACATTACATTGAACATGTTCTATCTCGGAAAGCATTCGCAACGGGACGTATGTCCATATGAAGTTTTTTGTTCAGAATCACTAATACTATCGCGTCTCAAAGCATGTACCTTTCCTCCCGACTCAGCCTGTATATCAAGTTTGTGTTCTGATTTGTGACCATTTAGAGAATTTGATTATGTCACATCTCATTCTTTTTTTTTTTTTTTTTTTTTTTTTTTTTTTTTTTTTTTTTTTTTTTGCAGTTTCTATTACATGTCTTGTGTGTAATGTGTTATTGATGCCGACCAGTACGTGAACATGTTCTGTTATATTGAAAGTGTAGTGTAGCGATCGATATTCGCCTGTCTTGCTTTGTATGTGTATTATTGTCTTGTGTTATATACCAGACAACACTACATTGTAGTACTCTTGTTGTTGTTCTCAAGTACAGAGGCTTGACGATGGCACCAGTAAAGCGTCGAAACTGGTAGCTTAAAGAAAAATAAATAAGGACTGAAATACCGCTGTTGTTTGATTTTTACTCTTCATATTGTTTGAGCAGCCACTGTCGTGAGTCCAGGATACATTCAAGACAGAAATATCTATCCTTACTATTGTCCCAGAATTCAACGTTTTTATGTCAGCTAAAGATCTGCGATGGAATATTCGGACATCTAGAGAATCAGCTTGTAGTTGTTTCTGTGTAGCCCTCCACATGCAGTTTTACATAGGGAACAACGTATAATAGTTATCTTATTTACGTAGTAAAGTGTCTCAGCAGGAAATTCTCTTGAAGTGCAAAATCACTTATTCTAGCTGGATATTAGTGCAGTTTCCACGGTATAGAGCTTCCTCATACACGACTAAACCATCTGCGGAAAAGCTAACATAGCAATTTACAGTACCCAGTAAGTCATTAACGCATAAACAAGAGCAGCAGCAGACCTGTTATATTGCACTGTGGCACGCCAGCCAGATACTCTTGTAGACCTGGAAAGACAATGCAACCTCGGAGATAGTAGATGTACTGATAATGATTTCAACGTCGTCCGCCAACAGACATCATGGTGGCATAGCTACCAGAGCGAGGTCCGTGTCAACCCTTTGGTTCAAATGGCTCTGAGCACTATGGGACGCAACTGCTGTGGTCATCAGTCCCCTAGAACTTAGAACTACGTAAACCTAACTAACCTAAGGACATCACACACATCCATTCCTGAGGCAGGATTCGAACCAGCGACTGTAGCAGTCGCGCGGTTCCGGACTCAGCGCTTAGAACCGCGAGACCACCGCGGCCGGCGTCAACCCTTTGATAGGGAATGCTGCACACAGTCAGAGGGCTCTCTGTGGTGGAAACACGTGAAGCAAGGGGGCAACCACGCTACGGAGACGCACTCGTGATTCCTACAGCCAACTGAGCGAGTTTGAAAGGGGTCGAACTGTAGTCTTCCGAGTGGCGGGATGGTCCTTTCGGAGAGTTGCGCACAAGTGTACATGTTACGCCAGTTGTGCAGCCATCCTGGTATCGCTGGTCACGTGAACATTTTCACAGCGAAAGACGAGGTTCTGGACGTCCCCGCAGTACAGACGCCTGCCAGGTTCGTCGTATTGTCAGGGTAGAGGGGCAGGCCGTTCAGCTACCACAGCTTAGATAAGAGAGGAGGTGAGAGCAGACGCGTCAACACAAACTGTTGCGAAACGGTTAGTAGCAGTGGGCTACAGGCACGCTCACTTCTTGCCGCTCTTGCACTCGCGGAACAGCATCGACGCGCGCGTCTCGACTGGTGCCGTCAGAGGATTAGTTGGAAGATGGAATGGTGTAGACTTCAGCGATGAAAGCAGATCATGCCTGCACGTAAGTTTGTGCGTACAACATACATCTGGTGAGCGCTGCCCCATACAGGGCATTTGTCCGAGACACACTGCGCGGTATGTTACAACTGTCGTCCGGCCTCGGTTTTTCTGGAGAGGACGCTAGCCAGACCTCGGTACGTTGCAGAAAGTTGCTAGACCCGTTCTTTTGTCGTTCTTGAAACAGGAGTTAGACGTGTGTTGCAACAGTTGCCATTCACTTCCCGCGGAACTCAACGTGCTCTGCACGACGTGCAGCAACATCCGCGAACTTGTCCCCAATCGAGCAAATATGAGATACGACGAGACGAGAAGTGACTCATGTGACTCATCAACAGCTCGAGCCGGCCAGTATTCGCCACATGTAGGTCCTACTGAATGTCAGACTCAGCGCCCGCATCGCCGCCCGTGGAGGCCACACCAGTTACTAACATGGCTGTGTCAGCACAGGTCGTAAGCTGGTGAACCGTTTGTGCTATTGATCTGCAAATATTATCATTTCATGTATTCGATATGCACTATTGGAATAACAAATCTTAAGCGAGTTGGAAACCTCTTAACGGGTGTACTCATTTTGTTCCGACACTGTATTGCAGCGTCCGCTGGAGCCTTGTCCTGCTCATCATGAAACTTTCGATCTACTTGCAAACCTACTTAGATAACCCATAGCAACTTATTTTCTCTAGTATGCATCCATGTATTACATAAGCAGAGCTTTTCCAAAATGCATGAAAACCGAATAAACTCGAGGTATGAATTAAAAAACACCTTCAGTCACAATTTTTCGTGTTTTATTCAGTACACGATGCAATTCGAACCCTGTGAGTCCATCGTAGGTGTAATTCGTCTTAATGCATGATTTATTTGTTTTCTTGAATGAGATGAAATGCATATTCCAAATAATCCACGAAAAGCGTTTTTAACGTTTCAGTTTCAGTATAACTATTTTCCTCCTTCGTTTTCAAGAATACCACTTCATTCAAACATCTGTGAAGTGTTTACAAACATGTGCTTGCGAATGTGCCTCTTGGAAACGATGGAGAAAAATACTTATACTGTTACTCAAACGTTAAAGACGCTTTTCTTGGATCATTTGGAATAAGCATTTCATTTCATTCAAGAGAACAAATAAATCATCTAGTAAGACGAATTACACCTCAAGATGGACCCACAGGGTCCGAAATGAATCCTGTACTGAATAAAACACGAAAAATTGTGACTGAAGGCGTTTTTTAATTCATACCTCGAGTGTATTGAGTACAGTCACGTTTTAAAACAGAATGGGCTAGTTGCGACCTACTCGTGATACCCATGATCTCGTGCGACAATAGTGCGAGTTTTCGCCAGCCGTTGTGATTTCCGCGACGGAGGTCTGTTGAGTCGTGGGGTGGCATGGCGCGCGCGCACTGGCCCGCCATCTGCTGCGCTCATTTGTCAGGCCGGGGTCCTCTCTCGCAAAGGAGGACGGGCAGCGCTGTGGACGGGAAGTGAACAGCGGGGGTGCTCTCCCTCAACAGGGAAGCCCTGCCGAGCACAGCCCTGTCCTGTCCTGCCCCATCCTCCAGTACTTTTCCGCTGCAAAGAAAAGGCTCGGTGCCGTTGTCTTAGCTTTGTCTTAGGATTTGTGCTCTCGCTCATTGTACAACGCTGCCAGTTTTCGTCTTCGGCTAGATAAATGTTACAACAATTCGCTACCTGACAAGTGACCGCCCCCTCAGCTCTGATGCAAATCGATGCTTAACCACAAGGTTGATAATGTAACGTCACCCTGAACGAGTCGTACCGTAGTTTGCTGTAGTTGCGAGTTTCAATGGATATTTTTACATTGGATTGTATTTACTGTGAACTTGAAATTTTAACAATAGAGCCATATCACAGACTTTTAATACCTATAAAGTCTGAGGAATATGAACCAAACACTTAAAATGTAATGTCATTCAAGTTAAAATTTTGTTAAATTGCCAAATATCCAGATGAACCTCCAGAAGTTGAAGTTAAAGAAACCAGTATCCATGAAGATCCAGATACAGAACTGGGGCGTGGAAATAGTTTAAAAGAAGAGAATCGAAGAGTGAAAGGATGCTGATGAAAATTAGGTGGACACATGACATAGGAAATGGAGCCCTCTGCAGAATCGACGAGAAAGTAAATACGTGGGTCACACTGACACGAAAAAACGGACAGGATGTCAGGACCTGTGCTTAAAACGTCAAGATACTGGAGAGAATTGTAGAGGGCAAAAAGTGTAGGATAACATATTGCCGGCCGCGGTGGTCTCGCGGTTAAGGCGCTCAGTCCGGAACCGCGTGGCTGCTACGGTCGCAGGTTCGAATCCTGCCTCGGGCATGGATGTATGTGATGTCCTAAGATCTGTGGTCATCAGTCCCCTAGAACTTAGAACTACTTAAACCTAACTAACCTAAGTCCCATAGTGCTCAGAACCATTTGAACCATTTCTTTTGCTAACATATTGATCAGAACATAATGTGCAACAAATAACTGACAGCTATGAGTGTAGTTGGTTCTCTAAGTTGAAGGAGTTGACAAAGGTGGGACTGCGTGAAGGGGACAGAGTGGTGTAAGGGAGGAGGACAGAGGGCGAGTCTCATACGTGTACGAGTGTTGTGTTCCAACACTGCATTCGCCATTGAAAAATTGCTTGTTCCTTGCGAATCTACTCTAAACAAATTTGTGTACTGGCGTGTCGTGGCAGGTACGAAAATTGAGAGAAATTTTACTTTCAGAAGGACTAATTTCCATCACAAAAGTGCTGTTCCAGGATTTATCGTGAAGTTTTCCAGTCCACACAGTACACAAGACTACGAAAACACTACCTACCTCGTACAATTACTTTTTATCTCTCTGACGCTTTTGACTGAGCGAGGTGGCGCAGTGCTTAGCACACTGGACTCGCATTCGGGAGGACGACGGTTCAATCCCGTCTCCAGCCAGCCATCCTGATTTAGGTTTTCCGTGATTTCCCTAAATCTTTTCAGGCAAATGCCGGGATGGTTCCTTTGAAGGGGCACGTCCGATTTCCTTCCCTATCCTTCCCCAACCCGAGCTTGCGCTCCGTCTCTAATGACCTCGTTGTCGACGGGACGTTAAACAACACTAACCTAACCTAACGCCTGACGCTTTTAGGGGAGCTTATCAGAACAAGGTCTCGTCTCCATCGCGCAACTAACTTGGGGAAGCGGAACGACGAGGTGCGGTAAGTAATTTAGGAAAATGCTTCCTTTTGCGAGCTCCCGATGCTCGTAAACGTTGCGCTACCCAGGGCAGCTGACAGCAAGCGCCGTTAAGCGTCTCAATATCGCAAATTCCGACCATTCGGATGCAGTTTACGACTGCTTCCTCATCACACGCTCTGAGTCAGGCAATTCTCACTGCGTGAAGCGTCGCCGTAAATGGTATCGAGAGTGGTGGTGGTGGTAGTTAGTGTTTAACGTCCCGTCGACAACGAGGTCATTAGAGACGGAGCGCAAGCTCGGGTTAGGGAAGGATTGGGAATGAAATCGGCCGTGCCCTTTCAAAGGAACCATCCCGGCATTTGCCTGAAACGATTTAGGGAAATCACAGAAAACCTAAATCAGGATGGCTGGAGACGGGATTGAACCGTCGTCCTCCCGAATGCGAGTCCAGTGAGTATCGAGAGAATACAAAGACTGCATAAACCTTATTTACACATCTCTTTACAATTTAGCTTACAAAGAGTGGAGCATCACTTTCCAGGCTACTGCATAGCAATGACACTGTATCTTTAATTCTAAAATAGAAATGTACGCAAAGAGTCGCCTCTCTCTCTCTTTCTCTCTAGAAAGACCAGGTTATTTAGTTGGTTTTCTTCATTATTTCCAGACATTCCCGGTGTAGTCGACAGAATCTGAAGTATCATCTGCTATTGATTTTTATCTGCAGTTAACCCGCCGATCTTCGATGTACAGACATGATCTATCCGCTGAGGGTTCAACCATTGTTTACGCATTATTAGTCTCGTACTCATTTGAGCTTCAAATGACGGTATTATGTCACACAATATAGTTAGACCGACAAGCAAATAGACGTCTTAGTATGAAAAATAAAAGCAGTCGTCTGATAGCGTGGCGTTTGTAACAAATAGCTTGTGTATGCGTGGTTGCCTAATGTTGTCTTCGCAATGGAATTATCACGCCTACAAAGGATTAGATCAGCCCTGCCACTGACAGCCTACACCTAGGGATTTCCATTACGACGTAAAGTCAAGCGCCGGCACGCCATTCGGGAACTAGAGAGCAGAGAGGGCTGTGAAGAAGACGTCAGCCATTAGCAAGCAGACCGACCCCTCTCCAGGACGACAACGCGACGGCAGCGGCCCCTAGGTGAAGAGGACGTAAGCGCCGAGCGCGACTGGCGGCGGCCCAGTTCTACAGCAGCTTAAGATTAGGGACTTTGATAGCGGCAACGTACAAATTGTATATATTGAAGAGATTTCTGATTTTGTCTGTCGGTCTTTGCTTACGACACATCTGTGTAATATCCAGAGTATAGTTAAGTACTGTAATCATTTCCTTTTGTAATAAAATTCATAAATACGATTTGTTTGAACGTTATCTAGCGATCCGAGAAAGCAGGTTTCCGAGACTAGGCAGGAATTAAAAATGTCCATAAAACGAAATATCGTTTTGTGCTTTTACTTCAGTTTAGCATCCTATTGGGATGCTGCTAAAATGGTTCAAATGGCTCTGAGGAATATGCGGCTTAACTTCTGACGTCATCAGTCGCCTAGAACTTAGAACTAATTAAACCTAACTAACCTAAGGACATCACACACATCCGTGCCCGAGGCAGGATTCGAACCTGCGACCGTAGCGGTCGCTCGGTTCCAGACTGTAGAGCCTAGAACCGCACGGCCACTCCGGCCGGCGGGATGCTGCTAAAATGAATTACAACATGGTTACCATAAAATGATTTATTCTCAAAAAACATGTACAGTGTTATGCAAATGAATCGCAGTCTTTGTTTCGCCTTCCCCACAATATTACCTATGTGCTCTTTCCAATTTAAGTTGCTCGTATTGTAATCCCTACGTATTTAGTGGAATTGACAGCCCTTAGATTTGTGCGATTTATCGTATACCAAAAATTTATCGGATTTCTTTTAGTACCCCTGTGGTACTTTTTGCACCATACAGAAATTCTCTCTAGATCATTTTCTAATTGGAATTGATCGTCTGATGATTTTACCTCCGGTAAATTACAATGATGAAAGTGTCACCGCATCGCGTGGCTTCACGGTTACGTTTATTATTGGCCCATACCTTTTTAACAGGTTGGCGCTGAAGGACCACAGACGTGCGGTGTGACTGACCAGCGTTATTGCGATATTCTTCGCTAACATGTCATACCCGCCCTACAGCACAGAGACGCACTGAACTCGACGGTTTCCATTCAAGACGGGGCACTGCCGCACATCGCTCGTGACGTTCACCTGCTTCTCCGAAAAACATTTCCAAACGATGTAATTGTCAGCCGATCGCTTCCAAATGCTTGGCCGGCACCACACCTGATCTCACTCTCTGTGATTTCTGGTTGTGAGGCTACCTGAAGGACAGGGTTTACCAGGGAAACATCACATATGTGCTGATCTGAAGGCAGCATATCGAGAGAGGTAGCCAGCACACCTGCGGACATGTTTCTTTCTGCTGTGCAGGATGCACTTTCGAACTCCTCGGGCCACTGACGGGCGCCATACTGAGCCCCTTTTGTAGCAGTAGTGGTACATATATGCAATGGTGTGATATACCGCAGCAGCTCTTTAAAAGTGTTTCTGCATTATTTCTCTTCCCCCTGTCCTTGACATTAAGGCTAACAAGGATGGGCCACGTCCCGTCATTAGGTAAGGTGTTATAATGTGTTCAATAGGGAATATTTTACAAAATATTAAATGTCTGGTGGAAAAATCATGATCCGTTAAAGGATTATCGTCGACTTTCTCTCAAGACTGATTTTTAGTCGCACTAACGGTTTTCTCGAACTTCTTTTTCCAAGGACGCTCCTAACTCGCCTAGCTTGCTTACACCACCTGCCACACTTTCCCGGTAGCGAGATGGGCGTTGTGTGTCTATCGAAGCCTGCCTCCCACGCATTGGTTCCCGCTCAACGCCAGACACAGCGCTTGTGTCGTACGTGAAGCGCCCTGGCGTCCCGTTACCACGGATAAGAACATAAAACTGCAACATGAGGCAAACGGTACTGAAAATGAACACCTGATGAGGAAACACCTGCATAGCCGGCGACCCGGAGCGACTGATGGCGGGTTTTCCTCCCATTCTGTCGCAACACTCTCCGCCGCTGGAAAACCAAACCGCTACCAAGCGCCACATCTCCGGTTGACCGCGTTTCCTGCTCCGACACGAACCTGGACGCTGGCAGAGCCTGAATCGACGACGATGACATCATCCGTGTACTGAATGCGTTATTATAAGTAGTCGTTTTGCCGGAGAAAAAAAGAAAAAAGGAAACGTATTATCGAGCGAGGAAGAGGGCCGCTCGCACTAGGAACGATGCGCTTCTGGCAAAATGAGCCGTACCGTACATTCAATTTCGGAGCGGGCTCCGAAATCGCGCGGTTCGTCCCCCAACTGGTGTGCTCTCGTCTCTTACCGTTTCCTTTCTTTCGCCCCGTTGCCTTCGGCTGCCAGGAAGAGAACATTCAAATTTCGCCGCGTGCCGGCAGAATGGGAGAGAGGGGAGGGGAGGGGAGGGATTCATAACCGGCGGCGCGGCTGCTCTCCATATTTACCCGGCAGCGACCCGCTACTGCCTGTAAAACTCCTTACGACCGGCTGCGCGCCGGATATTTAGAAAACAGCCCTTCCGCCGACGTGCGACTGCGCGACAGGCCGTGGGCAAATTTCGGCGCCGCTACCGGGAACGGACGCGACGGCGCGTCAGTAGGGAATACACCAGTCGTCACTAACCTTACTTAGATCATTACCAATGAGTGCAATTACACATTAGCTCCTAGCTCCCATCTCACCCCCTTCCGTTGTCTGTTGCCCCTCCCCCACATTACCACCACATTTAAAACCTAACTAAACTGTAGAATGAAAGACTGTTCTTAGCACACTTTTATTTTTAAAATGATGAAAAATGAATGATTTTTACTATGCGATGTGTGTGTGTGTGTGTGTGTGTGTGTGTGTGTGTGTGTGTGTGTGTGTGAGAGAGAGAGAGAGAGAGAGAGAATGACTGACAAGTAATGCAAGATGCGTCTCAAGTGCTACTCACAACCCCTTCTCAGATAAGAAAGCTGACTATACACAGCGACTATAGACACTTGTCAAAAAACATGCTTCCCCTGCGTTACTGCTCTCCATTGCAGCACTTGCTTGACCTGCACATTGCAACCCCATTTAAAATCAACCAAGTTAGAATGTGTGCAGTATACTTACTGTTCGTAAATCACGTGATTGCTGCACACCTTACTTCTCAACTGACAGAAACTGGAAGACTTCAGGCTGATGACACTCTGTGTCTCACCACAGCCAATAATAATAATAATAATAATAATAATAATAATAGTAATAATATTGTGTACAGCACTATAGTAGGCCTTCTGTACTTACTGCTGTGTCTTGCTGTCAATTCATTTATCTGTTTCGAAGCGAGTAATGAAGCAATTTCTGACTACTGCAGGTACTATCTACAACTTAAGACATTTTCTTGACATATTTAGTATTTATTACGTGTATGTCTCCCTTCTGTCATCAGTGATGCACAAGACAAAGTGGAAAATAAGCGTGTAGTCATTGTAATGGGTGGACTATTTGAGTAACCTGTAACCTGCATTGCATTACTGCTACTAATTGAGAAAGAGTAATTACTGCTAACTTATATAACCAATATCACAGGCTTACAAAAATGTGTTAATGCACTACTGGCCATTAAAATTGCTACACCACGAAGATGAAGTGCTACAGATGCGAAATTTAACCGACAGGAAGAAGATGCTGTGATATGCAAATAATTAGCTTTTCAGGGAATTCACACAAGGTTGTCGCCGGTGGCGACACCTACTACGTCCTGACATGAGGAAAGTTTCCAACCGATTTCTCATACACAAACAGCAGTTGACCGGCGTTGCCTAGTGAAACGTTGTTGTGATGCCTCGTGTAAGGAGGAGACATGCGTACCATCACGTTTCCGACTTTGTTAAAGGTCGGATTGTAGCTTATCGCAATTGCGGTTTATCGTATCGCGACATTGCTGCTCGCGCTGGTCGAGATCCAGTGACTGTTAGCAGAATATGGAATCGCTGGGTTCAGGAGAGTAATACGGAACGCTGTGCTGGAACCCAACGGCCTCGTATCACTAGCAGTCGAGATGACAGGCATATTATTCGCATGGCTGTAATGAATCGTGAGGCCATGTCTCGATCCCTGAGTCAACAGATGGGGACGTTTGCAAGACAACAACCATCAGCACGAACGGTTCGACGAAGTTTGCAGCAGCTGGATTATCAGCTCGGAGACCATAGCTCCGGTTACCCTTGACGCTGCATCACAGACAGGAGCGCCTGCGATGGTGTACTCAACGACGAACCTGGGTGCACTAATGGCAAAACGTCATTTTTCGGATGAATCCAGGTTCTGTTTGCAGCATCATGATGGTCGCATCCGTGTTTGGCGACATCGCGGTGAACGCACATTGGAAGCGTGTATTCGTCATCGCCATACGGGCGTAATCACTCGGCGTGATGGTATGGGGTGCCATTGGTTACACGTCTGGGTCACCTCTTGTTCGCATTGACGTTACATTTCAGATGTGTTACGACACGTGGCTCTACCCTTCCATTCGATCCCTGCGAAACCCTACATTTCAGCAGGATAATGCACGACCGCATGTTGCAGGTCCTGGCTCGTCACAATACGCTAGTCACTACTCTTGATGAAATGTGGTATTGTGTTAAAGTAGCAAGGGCAGCTGTACCTGTACACGCCTTCCAAGCTCTGTTTGACTCATTGCCCAGGCGTATCAAAGCCATTATTACGGCCAGAAGTGTTTGTTCTGGGCACTGATTTCTCAGGATCTATGCACCCAAATTGCGTGAAAATATAATCACATGTCAGTTCCAGTATTATATATCTGTCCAATGAATATCCGCTTATCGTCTGCATTTCCTGTTGGTGTAGCAATTTTAATGGCCAGTAGTGTAGTAATGGTCTTTTTAAAACAATTTAGTCTCATGACTGAAACAGAATCTAATCGTTTAGTTTTTATCTCTCAGAAAATTTCATTTCTCCCCTCGGGGGTAACTTCCTCCTCAGGATGCCAACCACTGTGATATACACGCTAGATCTGATTGCAGCTCCAGCGGCCAGCGAATTAAAATTTCACAGAGTGGCTAAGACACCAGTCACAGCGCTCCTTGCGTAACCAACGCTAACTCGGACGCTATGTTTTGTATACTCACAACATTACGAGAAGCCCGTGTGCTTTTTCTGTTTGAAGCATCAGCTATTCTCTTACTAGTGAAATACTTAATTGTTCTGGAAGATTCGTGTAACAAAAAATAAATTCAACGTGGCTGCAATGTCTCCAGCATTTAACTGCACAAATCGAAACGGTAAAACAACAAATATATCATTTACAAGTAACTATGACTAAAAACCGAAATACATTTTTAACCTTTATTACAGAGTCAATGAGTGTACTGGAAGTGTAAACCAGACAGCCGGCCGGGGTGGCTGAGCGCTTCTAGGCGCTACAGTCTGGAACTGCACGACCACTGCTGTCGCAGGTTTGAATCCTGCCTCGGACATGGATGTGTGTGATGTCCTTAGGTTAGTTAGGTTTAAGTAGTTCTAAGTTCTATGGGACTGATGGCCTTACAAGTTAAGTCCCATAGTGCTCAGAGCCATTTGAACCATTTTTGAAACCAGACAACTGATTTCACACTACAGCCAGTTACCTCAGCTCAATTCATTTGGAAGAGAAATATGCGTATCAAGCAAGGGGCGCCTTTTGTCCAGGCCAATATCAACTACCTCTACTTTTCCAAATATTAAAAAACAAAAGATAAAATCTTTCGACTACTACCCAGAAAGTAAGCTTGCGACAGTTTGCAAGACAATTCTATTAATCACGCATCGGTAGCACGTAGTTTATAATTTACTTTTACTCCATGCTCTTATCATACTGACGTCGGTAATTTATATTTTGATGTAGTAAAATTATTATTTTAATCTTATGGCGCAATATTATTTTCTCAGTCCTAGCACAATATGAAAAAATACAAGCAGAGAATGTGCTTATCAAGAACTATATAAAGTAAGTTAATGTCAGACACAAAAAAACAATAATGCTCTCACAAACTTCAGTTGCTATTTTGGAAAAAGAGTATCTAATTCACTTTCTTGTATGTTACACAGTGGAAATGTAACGGACCTCTTGAAGGAGATTTTGGAACCTCAAGCTAGTGACAAAATATCACAATATTGTCAGCGAGCCGGCCGACGTGGCTGAGCGGTTCTAGGCGCTACAGTCTGGAACCGCGTAGCCGCTAAGGTCGCAGGTTCGAATCCTGCCTCGGTCATGGATGTGTGTGATGTCCTTAGGTTCGTTAGGTTTAAGTAGTTCTAAATTATAGGGGACTGATGACCTCAGATGTTAAGTCCCATAGTGCTCAGAGCCATTTGAACCAATTTTGCTAAGGGGCGAAATTACTGGAGAAAGTAAAACATGGAATCAGAGATAGCCACGTCTTCTCACAAATTACCGCACATTGAAGTCACAGGATTCGGTGAAGCTGTTTAATCGAATTCACAGGGATGTAACCTAATGTTAACAAAATGTCCAATAGCTCTACCACCGTTTTGCATCCGCACTATCCGACTCCTGTGCCATCCACGCAGAAAGCGGCCACGCAGGAGACGGAGGGGAGTACTGATGTAGCAGCAGCAGCAGCAGCAGCAGCAGCAGCAGGCGACTGGTGTGGCGGCCGGTGATTCACTTACCGTCCCGACACCTGACCTCACGTCGTCACCACACGTCTGCCAAGAAACTGAGCGCGCCCACACGCCGTCGGCACCGCGCAACACCGGATTTCCCGAAAGCAGTTCAGCACTACAGCTAACACGTATCTGCGATGTTCCTCTTCAAAAGATCTGTCACGCGCCTCCGTGTCTAAACTATTTCATCCAACATTTGACCGCCACAATCGACAGCGAAGACTGTGGGAGCTGCAACAGCTGTCTCGTTCGAAGTACGCAGCAGCTAGTTTTGTCCGTATTTTGTACTTTTAAGTTCTTTACTTGGTCCACTTCACCCCTAGTTGACTTTCTACTGTATTTCAATGGAGTGATAAGCGCTACTGCAACCAGATTCAGTCTGAACCAACGACCCTTAAATGACAGCCAGTACTGCTCAATTGTCCTGAGGCATCAGCATTAGCTACCAGCAACCAGTGCTTAAACTTGGTGCACTACCTTTTCGTTTTGGTCGTATGTGATACGTACCTATTGTCTCTCCTCCCCTTCGTGTTATTTTGGGAGTTACGTCCAAGTCAACGAGTAGACACGGCTAGGGATTACGGTCGTTGCCCATTCGGCTGCTGCTCCCCACTTGTGAAGAAGAGTGCAGGACGGTCGCCCGTTGCAAACGCACCGCAGAGCTTGGTTCGACTGCTGTTGCCCGGCATGCTCAGCACAGAACCAACCCCGCGTGTGGCAGCACCGGTAATTTCATAGTGCTTAGAGTGGCGTGCCCACGAGCGGAAGGTTAGTGGGACACCGAAAGCCTTACACTGATCGTAGAGTCATTCAAATATTCTACTCTTGAAAGCATGGAAATACTCTACGCATGCGGCAGTAATAGGTGATGACTTAGTTTTCCCAGTTTCGACTGGCAAACTGCGCATACGTTATCGGTGGTAAGGTCAGTTTTTCAAAGTAATACCCATACCACTGGAAATAAGTCTGTATTGTTGAAATGCAACGCGAAATGCAACGCGAAATTACTGGTTTCGACCGTCACCGTCATCTTCAGATCTACAAGACAAATTCAAAAGTTGAAAAAGGCGTTATGCAAAAAAGGTTCAGATGGCTCTAAGTACTATGGGATTTAACATCTGAGGTCGTGAGTCCACTAGATTTAGAACTACTTAAACCTAACTAACCTAAGAACATCACACACATCCATGCCCGCGGCAAGATTCGAACCTGCGACCGTAGCAGCAGCGCGGTTCCGGACTGAAGCACCTAAAACCTCTCGGCCACAACGGCCGGCGGCGTTATACAGATTACGTCAAAGTTTAATTATACAATGGTGTCATACTATAAGAAAAGTGCTGTGGTTCATTCCACCCACTGAGGAAACCACATACTCGTTGAATATATTAGAGGAGGTTCCTGTACGTACAAGCTAATACCCATATGGGGTACGAAATGGCTACCCATACATTTCAACAAAATGAAAAAATAATTTTGTCAATAAAACAAATAAAATTGCAAAATAGGTCTGTAATTTGCGTGCTTTATGACAGAGACGTGTTGCATTTGTGGAAATCAGGTACATTACTAAAACGGTACGAGAGATTGGCAATTAGTTCACAACATTTGAATTTTAAATCGTTGCGTATACCGAACCTGCCTTGTAATTCACGCTAATGCACAAACACATCATGCAGTATCGACGTCAGTGTCGATATTTACCTTGCTTTTTTGACTCAATGTACGAGTAATCCAATACTTTTTTCTGAAAGCAGGCTGGCTTTATTCAGGATTCCAATACCCAATACTATTCCTCTCTCTTTTGGTTACAATAGCCTATTTTTCAACGCAATTTCCGTTCAGTAAGACGATTTTACGCCGCCTTACTGGGAGCGCCTGTATGCCGACATAACATCACTCTGCTTATCGACGCATAAATAACCTCCCCATCATCCACGCCGGCTGGAGTGGCCGAGCGGTTCTAGGCGCTTCAGTTTGGAACCGCGCGACTGCTACGGTCGCAGGTTCGAATCCTGCCTCGGGCATGGATGTGTGTGATTTTCTAAGGTTAGTTAGGTTTACGTAGTTCTAAGTTCTAGGGGACTGATGACCTCAGAAGTCAAGTCCCGTAGTGCTCAGAGCCATTTGAACCATTTTGAACCATCATCCACGTACTGCTTACCGCGGAGTGCATCCTTCATTGGGCCCAATAGGTTGAAGTCGGAAGGTGCGAGATCCGGGCTGTAGAGTGGATGAGCAACAATGAAGTTTGTGAATAGTACAAACAGAGGGGTCCAGTTGTGCACCGAGGTTTTTCATTTGATCCGTCGATCATTTCGAATGAGACTATCCGCACGTCCCAATATAACAGGAGTCAACCTTGTAGCAATGATGACAGAAGCCTCTGCAACGAGAACCGTGCTTTTGTTCACTGCGAGTCTCCGTAGCCATTTTGCTAGCGCTCATAAATATCTGCGACGCTCTGGTTTTCCGCCAACAGAAACTTTGTGACAGCTCTGCTTGGAACGCACCTCCGTCACAGATGCCAGTTTCAAGCGAACGTACAGCGTCGCCGCCCATCGGTACTTCATGAAGCTATACTGGAATATTACTCGATGTCCCACAACTTATTCCGCGTTTTTTAAATCAAAACTGAACAAGAAAAAATGGTATTGCATTATTTATTGAACGCCTTTCATATGTGACTTGGATGTACGAATTAGCACCGCTGTCCTCTAAGGCGCTAGACTTGCGAGGCCGCAGAAATCCCATCATGGCACTGCGTTTGGCCATCATGAACCCACGGATTCCATATTCGCATGGCAGCTTTGGCTCATGGGATCCCGACCAACGCGGTCAGTAACAATCGTGAACCTACAGGACGCAGCCTCGATAGCGCACGATCTAGCCGCTGTAGAAGTCCAACAGATGCTGGTAGACGACGCTTACACGAGATACAGCACGATCTTTTATAAAACAAACAACATTTAAATGCGAGTTATGAACGAGAAACCTAATGTGTAATCTTTTCTTATACACACTCTAGAAGGTGTTATTCCTATTTCGACTGGATTCTCTAAAATGTGAGGCAGGGGTGCTTCTCGTATCACTTCCTTCCCCTCCCGTCCTCCCACGCCTGTCTTGTTACATTCACTATTAGCTTGTATGAAGGATGACTGTCGACAAAGCTCCACATGATTTCTGACTTCTCCGATTTTCTGCTCCTGATCATTTCGTGAGGCCTACGTGGGAGAAGAAAAGACGGTGCCTGACTCTTTGCCAGAACGTACTCGCTCGTAAATTTATACCTCTTCGAGATTAACTGAGATGGCTCAGAGCACTATGGGACTTAACATCTTAGGTTTAAGTAGTTCTAAGTCTAGGGGACTGATGACCTAACTAACCTAAGGATTCTGTGCACACAATCCTGCATGACGACCTGAAAATGCGAAAAGTGTCATCCAGGTGGGTTCCACGAATGCTGACGGACCACCACATGGCTGCCCGTGTGGCATGTTGCCAACCAATGTTGACGCGCAACGACAGCATGAATGGGACTTTCTTTTCGTCGGTTGTGACAATGGACGAGACATGGATGCCATTTTTCAATCCAGAAACAAAGCGCCAGTCAGCTCAATGGAAGCACACAGATTCATCGCCACCAAAAAAATTTCGGGTAACCGCCAGTGCTGAAAAAATGGTGGTGTCCATGTTCTGGGACAGCGAGGGCGTAATCCTTACCCATTGCGTTCCAAAGGGCACTACGGTAACAGGTGCATCCTACGAAAATGTTTTGAAGAACAAATTCCTTCCTGCATTGCAACAAAAACGTCCGGGAAGGGCTGCGCGTGTGCTGTGTCACCAAGACAACGCACCCGCACATCGAGCAACAGTTTCTTCGTGATAACAACTTTGAAGTGATTCCTCATGCTCCCTACTCACCTGACCTGGCTCCTACGGATTTTTGGCTTTATCCAACAATGAAAGACACTCTCCGTGGCCGCACATTCACCAGCCGTGCTGCTATTGCCTCAGAGATTTTCCAGTGGTCAAAACAGACTCCTAAAGAAGCCTTCGCCGCTGCCATGGAATCATGGAATCAGGGCGATTACGTCGAGAAGTAACGCCAGTTTAATCGATTTCGGGTGAGTAGTTAATTAGAAAAAAATCGGAGGCCTTAGAACTTGAATGCCCCTAGTATTTTTCATCTTTGAGTCATCCGCCCCCGGTAGCTGGGTGGTCCCGGCGCGCTACCTCAATGTTTTCGGTCAGGGAGCTGGCTGGCCTCTTCAATAAAAAAAAAACTGTGTGGAAGGATGAACAAACGGACTTTAACGGATATCATGTGACGTCCGCTACGACGAAGTACAACGAACCATGTCGAACAAAATGAAGGAAAAAAAAAAGTGGTCAGAGCGACAGAATGTCAATCCTATGGGCCCGGGTTCAGTTCTCGGGTGGGTCGGAGATTTTCTCCGCTTAGGGACTGGGTGTTGTTTTGTTATAATCATCATCACTTCATCCCCATCGAAGCGCAAGTCACCGAAGTGGCGTCAGATCGAAAGACTTGCAGCCGGCGAACGGTCTACCCGACGGGAGGCCCTAGTCATACGACATGGATGGATGGAAATTATAGCACCCAATTTTTGCGTGTTTCCGATATGTTTCTAGTCTCTCCGTGGTGATACTTGCTCCACAAACAATGCGATTGGCTAGGTAGTATAGCAGACAGATTACAATCTTAGTAGCTTCGTCGGGAGGGAGGAGGAGGGGGAGGAAGAAGAAGAAGCCGAAACGGGGGAAAACCAAGGCAGCCAGGCAGGGCGTCGCAGATTCTTCTCCTGACACGAAAGACCGCATGGCGATGTTGTGGGCCGACCCAGTAGAAGAGCGTGCCGGGGACGCAGCGATGTAAACGCCGACCGCGCCACCGGTGCTACGGCAGAGCTCGGTCTGCCCTGGCGGACGTCCGGTGTTGCACACCCGCTACCACCTGCCACCTGCCGCCACTGGGCGCAGCAAGTCGAGCCTCAAGTCGCAGCACAGGCAGACACCACTCCACTACTCAGTACACTTTTACACGTACGCACAACAAGCACTCATAGCTACAGGGCACCGTTCACCTCCTGCCTGCTGCAAAACACCCTCGCCGGTTCACCTACAGTACATGCCAGTTCCTCAAACAAGGGGAACCCAGAAAAAGGGACTCATTTCCACGTGACCTCGAGAACACCGCATTCGATCCGGTTTACAGCATCCAGTTGGCACACTGATGACTCACTCAGGGTTTGACATAGGGATATAGGTTAAGAGGAAGTGAAGTGTCGAACCACAGTCGTAACGATGGGAAGAGACCAAATCTGAGTAGATAATGAAAATACGTTGCGCACCAAAGATTTATATAAAGTAGAGGAATATTTTACACTGAAATTGGCGGAAAAATACATTCTACTGTTGATAATCACACTGTATCGGTTAAAAAATATCAATTTTATAAAGGTAACAAATGCACATCTGAAAAATTCTCAAAAACAATATGGAGTTCTCTACATGCATGTGACTACTGTGAAATCCATACTCAGAACTCTGGCAGAAACTTTGGAAAACCACTACCAAACTGTTCCTTGACGGTTTCAATCTCGAACAGCACATGAGAACAAGCAACTCTTAAATCTTTCTGTGTAAGCTTTAATTTCTCTCGTTTTACAACGATGGTCATTTCTCCATATGTAGCCTGGAGTCAATGAAATATTTCGGCATTCCGAGGAGAAAGCTAGTCACTGAAATTCCGTGAAAAGATCCATCAACAACGAAAAATGTCATTCTTTTGTTGCCGCATCAGCTGGATTACCATATCCATGACACTCCTTCCCTTTTATTATCACTGCCTTTGAATTTACCGATTATACAAAACGAGCTGCCCTTCTTTGACCTTTTTCGATGTTGAAATTACAATGAAATCCAGACATTTGGCTGCCTACAGGCGTTGATAAATATGAAGGGAGACAGTTGAAAATGTGTGCCCCGATCGCGACTCGAACCCGGGATCTCCTGCTTACATGGCAGCCGCTCTCTCTCTCTCTCTCTCTCTTTTTAATCTCATTTTGTTCGTTTTTGTTCGTTCTATCTGATCGGGGCGGATGTCGCAAGACACCCGTTTCAGTTCGTCGTGGATTCATTGACTCAGTTTTTTTATTACAGAGGGCAGCTAACCCTCTGACCGAACACGCCGAGTCTCTATCCGCCTGAGCCACCGAGAACACAGAGGATATTGCGACAGCAGGGACTTATCTCTGGCACGCTCCCCGTGAGACCCACACTTCCAACTTTCTGTCCACACACTGCATTTGTAGCGCCCCTGCCCACTATACTCATTACTCGCGGCAGTCAATCTACTGATTCCCTTAAGAGTTCGGGAAATGTGAGTGCATCCGCACTGAAGATCATTGGCCGGTTAGGCTTATCTATATGAAGATGGTATCCGTTCTTTCGGACATATATTTTTCGATGTTCACCGCCAATCACTTGCGCCAAGGCTCCCACGCCGCGCAGCAATCCTCCAGAAGATGGACATGTGTAATATAGCCAGCCTCTTTAGTCTAGTCGTTGCACCTTCTGACTTGTCTGCGGATTAAAAAGGTTGTAAGACAGCAATAAGGTCTTTCGTCACTATTGTCCAGTTTTCACACCCGACAAACAATGACAAAAATAAAACAAATGTTCTCGAGTGGCATTAAAATTCAGGTTAAAGGATGTTAATAGCGATACACAGAACACCAAAATTTCGATCCGATACATAGATCAAGTGAGGCAGCTCTGCTGCCTTAGAAGTACAATAACAGACGAAGCAAGGACGACAATAAATAAATAAATAAATAAATAAATAGATTAGCATAGGCGACGAGGGCTTTCTGGTGTAAGCAAGTCTATTAATATCAAAAATCGGTCTTGATATGGGGAACAAAGTATTAGGAATGTACATTAGTAGGACAGCATTCCACGGTAGTGAATCACGGAATGTGAGAAAAGCGGAACAGAAAAAAAATCGAAGCGTTTGAGATGTGGTGCTGTAGAAGAATGTTGAAAATTAGGTGAACTGATAAGGTAAAGGGTAAGGACTTTCTCTAAGAATCGGCGAAGAAAGGAACGTATGGAAACCACTGACAAGAAGGAGAGTCAGGATGACAGGACACGTGTAAAGACATCAGGGCACTACAAGGAGCCGTAGAGGATAAAAACTGCAGAGGAAGACAGAGATTAGAGTACATCCAGTAAATAATTGACTTGGTCGCAACAGAAAACAGGATACTACTTTCCATTTCCACAGTACTGGCACAATACTACATTTAAAAAAACCAGCTCACTTTTGTAAGCGAGGTTTGAGGAAACACCGTTTGTCTCTTAAGTCTGATCCTGCCCCTCAACTACCATCCAGTAGACAAAACCTTGCGCTCGGGACGCCGTCCTTCATACAAAGAATAAGAATCTCAGCCATGTTCATTAAACGCTTCGTTGGGCGTGCCTGCGGCAGATAGCCGCAAGATTTAATTTTCTGTTAGTATCAAAATTAACGTTACAGTTGCGTCCACGTCCAGATACGTATTTTTTATTCGCAACATGTCACGACTTACTACATTTGCGCGATTCATGGTTTCAGCAGTTTGGTCGCGAATGTGATTTGAAACGTGAGAGTTGCGTTTGAGGTGTGTTTGCCGCTATACGTATTCTGATGTAAGTATTTTTTATACTTGTGTTTTTCTATGGCCTCAAGGCAATTTTTCTTTTATATTAGTATATGATGAGTATTCGAATCGAATCAAAGTTCCCATATGCATTTTCATTACTTTTTACAATCTTGAAAATTGATTTGCTGCAATATATTACTTTTATAAAAACATGTGTTTCATTAGGTCTCATAAAAGCGTGGAAATGGAAAAAAAGAAGATGTTTGACAGGCACCGTCTGTTTGTACGACCTAAAGACTATGAGAAAGTATTGCGAGAATTGTCAAAAGAAGAATTAAAAGGTCATATTCATGTAAATCTGAGTCGGAAGAGAAAGTTATTGAAGAAGAAAATCACAGCAGTGACTCCGAACAATCAACAGAGGAAACAGATGACACCTGGTTGAAGAAAGGAGACAACAAACAGAGGACTACCGATTTTACGTAGGAAAAGATAAAGAAACTATTTGGATATGTAAACCGCTTCTTTCTTCTCCTAAAACCAAGGCCAAGAACATCCTAAACGTTTTGCTAGGTCCAGAAGCAAGTGCTGAAATTACAGGAAAGGAAACTGCTGCATTTTACCTATTTATTACCGATGGGATGATTATTATTCCTTAGGTTAAAAATGTAACACTAACTGATGGAAGTATGAAAGAAGCGCCCACAGAAGGATTAAGTTGATAAATTTAAATTGGGAAGAGTTACAGGAAAATTAAGACAGTCCGGAAACACTTTCTTACCTGATGAATAACACTGGTGATTTTCGTCCCTTTCCCATTTCGGTAATACGAATTGTTATGCAAATTTTTCAATACATTAAATATTAACTTACTTGTAAAACAAAATATCACAACTGAATTTAATTATCTTAATCTTTGGCCCATGTAAGTGAATTAAACAATCCAGTCCACTGAATGACACGCTATAAGCCAATCCTTTTCCATCGTTCAGGCATACACAGGGTTTGCAGAGCACAGATAAATTATCATTTATAGGAAAACACTTTCACTCAAATGTTCCTACAGGAGACCTCTGCATCAATCACCAGAGTCCCCATTCATGGAAGAATCGATTGCATGGTATTTCATTACCACATCTGTTCACACGCCTATGCAAAAACTGACGCATCTCCGAGATCCATGAAATTCACCGCATCACGTCAACTTTGCGCGGACAAACGTGTAGGTACGCGCGGATCCAAGGATAACGAGTGGTAGGGAGGGATGGTCGGTCTTTGAAGTCATGACCCCCCCCCCCCCCCAATCCCCCCACCAAAGATTATAGTGGAAGTACACTCATGTTCAGAAAAGAAACGGAACACCTTGAGCCACTAGTGATAGGACGTTCATACTCACAGGACATTTGCATTGGTACGTTATGAACAAATGATAAGCATGTCACTCACCTCAGTTCGGCATGTGTCTTCTTGTCTTCCGGCCGGCGTGGCCGAGCGGTTCTAGGTCTGGAACCGCGCGACCGCTACGGTCGCAGATTCGAATCCTGCCTCGGGTATGGATGTGTGTGATGTCCTTAGGTTAGTTAGGTTTAAGTAGTTCTGTTCTAGGGGACTGATGTCCTCAGATGTTAAGTCCCATAGTGATGAGAGCCATTTTTTTTGTCCTGTTGTCTAGTAGGCACGGGGTCCGTCATGGGCCCTGGTAACTTGTTCCATGCGTGATGGCATCGACGCGTATAAGCACCAATGGTGTCCTGTTGTATAGCCATCGATACTGCATTCACCTGGTTCCAAATTTCATCTGTGGTGGTTGGAATTGGGTCACAGCGCTGCGCCAGTCGTTGCACCATATCCAATACATTTTCAATTGGCGGCAAGTCTAGTGATCTGGAGGGGCAGGGCAAAAGGCTAACATCCTGTGTTCATGCAGCAACATGCTGAAAAATATCGTCTGCGGCGTACGGCTACGAGTCGCAGGATGTCACACACGTACGCCGCACGGATCTCAGTGCCCCGGACACACACCAACTGTGACTGTAGTTGTGCCCAGCACCCCACACCCTAAGCCCTTGAGATGACGCTGCTCGTCCAGTCCGTGGCGAACCAAAATGCGGGCATCATTTTCTGTCAAACAGAACCTGGCCATTCCTTTCCCGTGACGTCGTTCCATACATCATTGCCCTCTACCATGTTTCTACACATTCATCAAAGGTAGGTGGAGAAGTGGGCGACGTGCACATAACCCATGCCGTAATAAACTGCGACGGACTGTCTACCCTGATAGTGTGTGATGTGTTCCACTGTTGCGCCAGAGCCGAGGAGAACGCGGATCTGTCCTGCGTTGCCATTGGGATGAGATGTCGATCTTCTCGGAGGATCGTCTTGGTGATGGGACCTGTCCCACCTCGTCGTGTTGCACCGCACTTCGTGTACCATTCTGCACACACCCATTGCACTGCCGAAACACTTCGTTCAACACGAGCGGCAGTTTCCCGGACGGATGCATCACCTTCTCTCATGCCAATAGTGCGCCCTCTTTCACACTCACTTATTTGACCGTACTGTTCGCGCATACATCTGCGAGGCATGTCTGCTGAAGCCACACTGAGCCATTACCCTATGTTCATAGCGACAACGAGAGCCGCACGCACGTTTTACCGGTAGGTGGTGTAGGGCCGCGATATCGATGTTGACCCTGAACACGCGGGCCGACATGCTTCAAATGCTAATAATTTATACAGAACATATAACGAACATGTCCTGTGAATATGAACGTCGTATCTCTATTCGTTCAAGGTGTTCTGTTTTTTGTGAACGTGAGTGTATTTACATCTTTTTGCATGCATCAATTTCAAAATTTCTAAATTAAATTTCAGAGAATAAAGTAACGTGGAAATGGAGAGCCTCGAATGGCAAGGAATCTTTAACACAGGGTAGTTTTGAGTGTTCAGGGGGTCGTCCGCTGCGGAACCCCTTGTTCAACAATGTGCGCTGCACTGTCTTCTCCGAAACACCTATGTGCCCAGTGGCATTGCACTCTTTCGCCTGAGCTGCCATATCTGTACTACTTTGCAGAGCAGACAAGCCTCCAAACCCCACGTTGATTGATTGGTTGGTTGGTTGGTTGGTTGGTTGGGGTTGAAGGGACCAAACAGCAAGGTCATCAGTCCCTTGTTTCAAATGTGGTCTATTCCGATAGTGTGACATCTCAGAAAAGTCAGAACGATAAAAGGGAAAAGGCTAAAAAATATGAAAGGGCAGTCATGTTGTCAATGGTAAAAACAAAATGAGGTAAGTTAGCAAGAGAGCGAACCAAATGCTATGCTAGAGACAGGAAATATCCCACCTCTGAAGCAGCAGAGGCAAGACCACCTGCGACTTAAACAGTGCAGCCGATAGAATGTAGAAGTGCGTATGGGAAAAGGAGACTCACCAGTCCGAACCCCACGTTCTCTGAAGAGTGGAGGACGTCCAGTCATATAGGGCCTAGTGTCAGTCTCACTGTCCTACTTCCTTTAGTGGATGCTCACGAGAGTGGCAAGTGAATATTCGACCAGTTTCGCAGTTTTCGTTCACAGGCTCCGCGTAGTAATAATCTGTCCTTTGTCAAAGTCGTTTATCTCAATTGATATTAAGAGCATCCACTTGTTCTTATATACTGAAAGTTGAGCAGTTGCCCTTTAGATATTCGATGTATACTCATGTTAACTGCAGTCCACTAGTTTTGGTCACTTACGGTAGTTTGTAGATCGCAGTCTTTCTCTAACTGAAAACGACGTGACTGGCAGAACCTTCCTCTCCACTCTCGCCAAATGTACTAACGCATTACTCCATCCCACTCGATGCAAATGTATGTTAATACTAACACGAATTCTTTACAGACGAATGGAAGATCTGGTAGAAGCCGACCTCGGGGAAGATCAGTTTGGATTCCGTAGAAATGTTGGAACATGTGAGGCAATACTGACCCCACGACTTATCTTAGAAAATAGATTAAGGAAAGGCAAACCGACGTTTCTAGCATTTGTAGACTTACAGAAACCTTTTGACAATGTTGACTGGAATACTCTCTTTCAAATTCTGAAAGTGGCAGGGGTAAAATACAGGGAGCGAATGGCTATTTACAATTTGTACAGAAACCAGATGGCAGTTATAAGAGTCGGGGGGACATGAAAGGGAAGCAGTGGTTGGGAAGGGAGTGAGACAGGGTTGCAGGCTCTCCCCGATGTTATTCAATCTGTATATTGGGGAAGCAGTAAAGGAAACAAAAGAAAAATTTGGAGTAGGAATTAAAATCCATGGAGAAGAAATACAAACTTTGACAGAATTACAATGTCATCGACGAACGACAGAGACAGCAAAGGATTTGGAGGAGCAGTTGAACGGAATGGGTAATGTCTTGAAAGAAGGATACAGGATGAACATCAACAAAAGCCAAACGAGGATAATCGAATGTAGTCGAATTAAATCAGGTGATACTGAAGGAATTAGATTAGGAAATGGGACACTGAAAGTGGTAAAGGAGTCTTGCTATTTGGGGAGCAAAATAACTGATGATGGTCGAAGTAGAGAGGATATGAAATGTAGACTGGCAATGGGAAGGAAAGCGTTTCTGAAGAAGAGAAATTAGTTAACGTCGAGTATGGATTTAAGTGTCAGGAAGTCGTTTCTAAATGTATTTGTATGGAGTGTAGCCATGTACGAAGGTGAAACATGGACGATGAATAGTTTCGACAGGAAGAGAATAGAAGCTTTCGCAATGTCGTGCTACAGAAGAATGCTGAAGATTAGATGGTTAGATTACATAACTAATGAGGAGGTACTGAATAGAATTTGGGAGAAGAGAAATTTGTGGCACAAATTGACTAGAAGAAGGGATCGCTTGGTAGGACATATTCTGAGGCATCAAGGGATTACAAATTTAGTATTGGAGGGAAGCACAGAGGGTAAAAATCGTAGAGGGAGACCAAGATATGAATACATTAAACAGATTAAGAAGGATGTAGGTTGCAGTAGGCAATGGGAGATGAAGGAACTTGAACAGGGTAGAGTAGCATGGAGAGCTGCTTCGAACCAGTCTCTGGGCTGAAGACCACAACAACAACAACATGTGACCTGTTAATAGGTGCGCCGTATTTCGAGTAGGGGCATCGTCGCGGAGTTTGAGCCCGCTTGCAGTGCTTCCAGTGTCCCAATTAGACTGCCACTCATGTAACTTCCAAGATGGTACACGTCTTTTATCAGTAATATGAGTTTCTGCGACGCTGTACACACAATAGTATTGTTCATGCCCCAACCAACACAGCGTTGCCTCGTAAATTACCACGATATTCATCGGACAGATCCCGACGATCACCAGTAAACCCTCGACAGGCATACTGCGAGAGGCACCAGTGAGCCACAGAAGGGCGTTCCGCTGAATTCGTTGGAGTGTTGTTTTGTTGCTGCCTAGTAGAAGGCGATGCGCCGAAACGCTGGCAGCGTTGAAGATAGCTTCATGGTACGACCGCACTGTATGCAACGTTAATTTATAGTCAGCAGTGCCAGCACAGGCAATCTCATGGATAATTTTGGGCGCTTTCTGAGTAACAGACTATACATGTTCCTGAAAGTACCGCTTTTTACCGCTGGGCGGGCTTCCCAGTGACATGAAACTGCCCGATGAAATGTAAGACGGGCGGCAGTTGTAAAATCTGTGGCCAAACCGTGCGTTCCTGGTGGGCAGCTGTGGAGAGCAGACGTCGTTTGCATCCAGTGGTCTGCCGCAGGAAAAGGAACACTGGAGGGAAGTCCGAGGCGGGCGGGAGGGCGTGCGCTCCGGACTCCTGGGACTATCTGGCGCCCGGGCTTCGGCTTGTGCTCGCCGTTCCGTGAAGCGTCTGCTGCTTGTGCTGTTCACGGTGCTGCTGCTGGTGTTGTTGTTGTTGTTGTTGTTGTTTCCGGATGTCTCTGGCGGCGATCCAGCCTCTGTGCGAGAACAATTACTTGCGGCGAGGACAAGGCGGCCGTACCGACGTGTTAAAGTGTTCCTCTCGTCCGTGCCTCGGAGTTTCCCTGGCGTCTTCCTCGAGCGGCAGCGGTCACAAGCCACGCACTCCTGGCTACGTACGGCGCGCTAGACAAATTGTCCAACGAACTACTCCACGGATTTGATTTAAAACGTTTATTGGCCGACCCGGGTTCATTCTCTTTTCTGATACACTGTCGGTCATTCTAAACAATGCTTGTCATCCTCGCTTTCACCTGCGAGACTGGTTACACTTTTCAATGCTACAGAATCAATAATTGAAAGGCCCTGTAGCTATCCAACTACCTTCAGTAAAATTCAGAGGTCCGACCACTGGAGTGGGCCAACGGCTTTGCCCCAGTCAGATCACCGAATTTAAGCGCTGTCAGGATGGGCTAGCACTTGGATGGGTGACCATTCAGTCTAGCGAGCGCTGTTGGCAAGCGGGATGCACTCACTCAGCCTCGTTGAGGCAAACTGATGAGTTACTTGATTGAGGAGTAGCGACTCCGGTCTCGTGAACTGACATACGGCCAGGAGAGCGTTGTACTCAACTTATGCCCCTCCATGTGTGCTGAGGATTACACGGTGGCCGATCGGTACCGTTGGGCCTTCATGGCCTGTTCGGACGGAGTTTAGTTTTTAGACCACCGGAGTGGAACATGCTCGCGGTTAACAGGTCAGTACACCACCTCCAATTTGCAACCGACAACTTCCATCGATAATCACCCCAACAAAAAATGAATAAAAATGAAACTAAACAGAAACACAGTTCAATAAAGGAAAAATTGGCCAGCTGCGAGGGTTTAGTACAAACATAATTATGTATACAGACAGTTTAGCCCTTCTGGGAATCGAGAATCTCGACCATTTTTGCCTGTTATCGGCATTGATACTGGCTAGATATCGGTCCCAGAGATTCCAAGATTTTTGAGAATGTCACATTTATATTATTGAAATTAAAACGAATCACGCAGCAGTCAGGAACCAATGCTATAATAGTTGGTAGCTTCCCCTTTAAGACTGAATGGGTCGCAATGGTAAAAGTCAGACACGGGCAACGAATGACTATTGCTCATAGGACGCATATCGGAATTTATTCATCATCAGGTATCCAAGTGCGATTACTGCAAGTATCTGTAAATCTGGCGTTACAGGTTTTATGCGAAACGTCATACCTACCTACAGTAATCGCTCCTGGATATCTGACGATGGATGAATTCCGAAACGCGCCATATCAACAATACGTCATTCCTTCACTGGTGTTTGACCTTAACCATTGTTACCCCGTTAGCCTGAATGCAGTAGTACTGGTTGTTGTCATTTCAAGTTCGATGTCAGCGAACAAACGAAAAAAGAAATATTTTTTTTCTTATGATTTGATTACAAATTTACAATTTTCGAATATTTTCCTTTGGTTGCATTGTCAAACTTTGTTTCTTGCCAAATTTCATGGTTCTAAGCCTAGGAGAAGAACAATCCAATATAGGATTTTATCGGTGAATTTGTATTAAAATATGTGACATAAATGGCGGTATCTTTCGACTCCATTCACTTAGATGTGCAAAGGGACAGTAGACCTTAGTGTGTCACATAAATTTAAATGTAATAGGCCTACGTCTGCCCATCCCTGAAAAAAAAAAAGGGTCTTAACAGATGTACAGACAGACAGTCCGATAACAATCGACTTTTTTTCGTGTGATATAGTTACAAATTTATGTTTTTTCCGATTTTTTTCCTTTAACTGTACTTTGAAGCCTTCCTTTTAGCCAAATTTCATGATTCTAGGCCAACGGGAAGTATCTTATACATTTTCGAAAATATTCAAATGTGTGTGAATTCCTAGGGGACCAAACTGCTGAGGTCATCGGTCCCTAGATTTACACACTACTTAAACTAAGTTATGCTAAGAACACACACACACACACACACACATACACACACACACACACACACACACACACACACACACACACACACACACACACACACCAAGGAAGGACTCGAACCTACGGCGGGAGGGGCCGCGCAGTCCGTGACATGACGCCTCAAATTGCGAAGCCACTCCGTGCGGCCTATAGATTCTGATAAGTGTGTTTGCGAATGTTAAAATATACTGTACGACATATATGGCCTTATCTTTTTAGTGGACTGACTTAGAAGGTTCAATGTTTGTACCGCCAAGAGGCCGCAGATTTCAGTATGTGACATAAATTTCAATTTCCTGAGAAAAAGGGTCTCTAATAGTCGGACAGCCGGACAGCGAGCCAGCTAGAAGGACGGACGGACAACAAGGTGGTCATATAAGGGTTCTGTTTTCACAGGCTGCTGTACGGACCCCTAAAAAGGGATGTAGGAAAAACACGTTCAAATTTCCGCGGAAGCCATGTAATTTATTCGTTTCGGTAATAAAGCCTCGCCAAGTCTGCCTCCATTACCAAAAAACCACTGCCTAGTTAGGTAGCTGTGTCCGCAACCTGTTGTAAGTTGCTGCTTCTCACTAAAAGCCAAAAGTCACCTAGAAAAAAACGAAAATGATGATTCAACCTGAAACCCTTGTCCGCTCACAGCGTACGCAATTTCGCACACTTTCAGCTGTCCCTGTTGCAGTAAATAGCTCTGTTCCCGAAGACGAATCACTGTCTCCTGAAACAGGCGACGAAAATACCGCCTGCCTCTCAGAGGGCACACAATTTCTACACGCCTTCAGAGCTGCCAGTTGACTCCTCAATTTCCCGATCACCAAACCGCTCCACTAAGCCATTTAACATTTGGGCCTCCTAGCCAGTCAGAATCCGGACCAGAATGTAGGAATTTGCAATGGCATTTCCTGCTTCCGCTCTTTAAGGTACTCATGCCTGGCAGGATTTTTACATGTTGCCACGTATGTTCAGGAGCACAGGAGCAAACTAATCGTTCTTAAAATCAGTCTAATCGGTTCCGGCCACCACCCCTTTACACGGATTAGGGAAAGACCGGACCATCATCTTCACGCCGAACAAGAACCCCCTTCCAACTGAGGGGAAACTGACCGAGGTTAAGACAACAGCAAACAAGACCAGCACACGTGGGAGGCCAGGAAATGATATGTTAGACCCTTTGCCACGTCCAGCCCGGTTACGCTCCAATCAGTTTCAAGACTAAAATCCAAATGAAGTTAATATCCATTACTTAGTAACTTCCGGCTAATATTGTCTTCCAAACGTCGCACAGGCGGCCCTAAATGAACCGGGGCCGAAAACGGTTTTCAGCACTTCGTGACAATGCAATCTAATGACTACAAACACAAATCGTTGTTGAACATTGTTACGAAAAATGTGGAAGAATTCTTGGCCGAATTCCTTCAAATTTTTACAAGATTCATTAATAAACCTTCAGACTAACATAGGTTATATTGTTTTCAAGGACAATGTAAAGATGTTTTGTTAAAAACGAATATGAGAAACAAAGTACTGTGTTGTGCTGTGACAACATGTGCTTTAGCTGTCTTCCTGATAGTTTGAACTACGGTAACAGTGCATGTAAACCATTAGACAAATTGTTTCTCGTATATATATTCTTCATAGCAACGGACTTGCCGCAGTGGTTCCACCGGTTCCCGTGAGATCAGCGAAGTTAAGCGCTGTCGGGCGTGGTCGGCACTTGGATGGGTGACCATCCACCCGCCATGCGCTGTTGCCATTTTTCGGGGTGCACTCAGCCTTGTGATGCCAATGGAGGAGCTACTAGACCGAATAATAGCGGCTTCGGTCAAGAATACCATCATAACGACCGGGAGAGCGGTGTGCTGACCCCACACCCCTCCTATCCACATCCTCCATGAGGATGACACGGCGGTTGGATGGTCCCGGTAGGCCATTCGTGGCCGGAAGACAGAGTGCTTTTTTATATCTGTTCTTTCGCTTTGTATACAACTTCAAATAAAAATTGTATACACAGTTACGTACCGTTTCGTTTTGTTCCTCGACATCAATTTTAACAAAAAACAGGAAATTGGTACATACGGCTTATCGGCGTACGATTAGACTACTAACTACTACGGAATCTGAATCGTCCGAAACTTCGCTACCCAACCCATGGGCATACTAAAACTGTCATTGAAATTACTGTCCTCATCGATCCAGCAGCTGGAAGGTCTCTCTCATACCCTGTATAACAACGGTCCCAACCGACTCACCCATTCATTTTAAACGACTTTAATTCGCAATGCAGGTTTCCTTTGCAACAATAGTAAGCAAGGCTCGAAGTCTGAGAGAGAGGAAGGTATGACGACGGAGGGGAGAGGGGGAGGAAACGAATACAAAGGAGGGGTAGGAAGAAATAGACAGCGAGAGGAGGGATGAGGTGATACACAGTGAGACGGAAGGGAGGAGGAAGAGGAGATGGGCAGACAGAAGGGGAAAGGAGGTGAGGATATATATCCAATACCTATACACATTTAGCAATTGCGAAGCACTGCCGGGTACGCTCATTCTTCAACTGGTATTAAGTTCATGTAGTTCCTTATCGTCTATCCCAATAATGCCCAATAATGCTATGCCACAACTGCCCGCGATACTGTGTCTTATGCAAGTCTTGTCATATCTGCGCATCCAATTCAAGCCTTGAACTCCCTCTATATGATTTCCCTCCCCTCATACGCACTTTTCTCCGCTAGAAAATAAGCTATTTATTAAAGCCGCAAGCTGGGTCCTATCAGACAATTACTTCTTTTGTCAAGTTGTGCCACAAATTTCTATTTTCCAACGTCAGTTCTACATCTCTTCGTTAGTTATCTCAAGTACACGTGAAACATTCAGCATTCTGCTGAAACAGCACATTACCACAGTTCTGAAGCTTCAGTTCTACTCTTGCTCATCGTCTGCGTTTCACTTTTACCCAAGGTGGTTCACCGAGCACACACCTTTAAAAAATTTTATTCGATGTTAAAAAATCTCTCTTTTTCGGAAATACTGCTTTGGCTATTGCAGTTGTATTTTGTATCCTTTTTACTTCGGCCACGGTCACTTACTCTGCTGCGCAAATGGGTGAAGTCATCTACAACTTTTATTACCTCATTTGCTTATCTAACACCCTCAGAATTGTATGATGTACTTCGTCTACCTTCCAATGAACACTTCTATTCTGCTCAAATATCTTTCCAATCTCTCTCTCTCTCTCTCTCTCTCAAAGAAATAAAATATTAATTCTTTTCCCTGAACTTCAAATACTTTTCAACATTTCTGGTTAGTTTCCTTTACTGCCTGTTCAATATACAGGCTGACAAACGCTACAAAAGAGTTTTGTAGACGTTTCCGGGGCCAGTTTTGTTTTGGTCCCTCTGCGTTATCAGAATTGAAACTGCGACCGTGTAACTTTATCGCCTTCAGCGGAAGCTTACGGCAACAGACCGCAAGGCGAACGATATCATTCAACCAACAACCGCAAAACCAAACATTTCCTGTCCTGACATCTGCCGCAGCACAATTCTGAAAGCGAAGCGCACTCGCAAACTATGCTTACCGCAGCTACGCTTTGAGAACCTGCCGACCGCACATTTCCACCCCACTGAAGCAACGCTTGCAGCTGCAGACAAGCACACACGGGTTACACCACTACAGCTAACGAACACCTTCCTCTGACATTCCGCCCACAGTTCACACAGCCGCTTAGAGGTGGGAGCAGTTGGACCGGTGAAGTATCAGTGAACAACAAATTGGAAGGGAAAGTGTGTAAATTGCATATATTTCAGTACAAAATTATACAAAACCATCATCTTCTTAAATATTTAGCTCTAGTTTTTTCTTAAAAAATTAATCTACATTTTTGTATAAATAATTCACTAACTAAATATGCATTCATGTTCCAAGATTCACCGAGCGAGGTGGCACAGTGGTTAGCACACTGGACTCGCATTCGGGAGGACGACGGTTCAATTCCGTCTCCAACCATCCTGATTTAGGTTTTCCGTGATTTTCCTAAATCGTTTCAGGCAAATGCCGGGATGTTTCCTTTAAAAGGGCACGGCCGATTTCCTTCCCAATCCTCCCCTAATCCGAGCTTGCGCCCCGTCTCTAATGACCTTGTT
The DNA here is from genome assembly GCF_023897955.1 of Schistocerca gregaria. Classification (NCBI taxonomy): domain Eukaryota; kingdom Metazoa; phylum Arthropoda; class Insecta; order Orthoptera; family Acrididae; genus Schistocerca; species Schistocerca gregaria. The sequence goes on along the minus strand of NC_064920.1, from coordinate 128,249,189 downwards.
GTCGACGGGACTTTAAACACTAACCACCTACCTCCAAGATTCAGCATAATAAATTTTAAGTGAATAATTACTTGAATTATGTTATGTGTTATGCTTTGATAAATTTCAGTGCCATACTGGAAACACAAAAGTAAATATTATGAAAAAAAATGAAGATAATATTTCATGAATGAAAATACGATTAATTTGTAAGTCTACTTTGTACCAGAACTATGTAAAGCACAAAAGAGAATTTGTACATGTGGAAATTTAACATTTGTAATCTATTATAGATGTTTGTGACCAGTTAATTTGTAGTTTACACAATTACATATTTTAATCAGAGATAAATTTAGAAGATGACTCTTTTCGCTTGACTTGACGTTTATACTTGGGAACAACCCTTATGGCAGTCCAGCGGTAGTCTGTTAAAATAGTACAGCTCCACTTTCCGGCACACCTCTTCTCAAATGTGACAATGTCTTGATTAAATCGCTCCCCATGTTCATCACTTACAGCACCACAATCATTGGGGAAGAAGTCAAGATGACTATGTAAGAATGTATTTTCAGTGACATGTTGGAACCAAGTTATTCATAAGATGACAACATGTTATCTGCATTACTGTCCGTTAAAATTGCTGCACCACGAAGATGACGTGCTACAGACGTGAAATGTAACCGAAAGGAAGAAGATGCTGTGATATGCAAATGATTAGCTTTTCATAGTATTCACACAATGTTGGCGCCGGTGGTGACACCTACAACAGGCTGACATGAGGAAAGTTTCCAACCGATTTCTCATACACAAACAGCAGTTGACCGGCGTTGCCTGCTGAAACGTTGTTGTGATGCCTCGTGTAAGGAGGAGAAATGCGTTCCATCACGTATCCGACTTTGATAAAGGTCGGATTGTAGCCTATCGCGATTGCGGTTTATCGTATCGCGACATTGCTGCTCGCGGTGGTCGAGATCCAATGACTGTTAGCAGAATATGGAATCGGTGGGTTCAGGAGGGTAATACGGAACGCCGTGCTGGATCCCAACGGCCTCGTATCACTAGGAGTCGAGATGAAAGGCATCTTATCCGCATGGCTGTAACCGATAGTGCAGCCACGTCTCGATGCCTGAGTCAACAGATGGGGACGTTTGCAAGACAACAACCATCTGCACGAATAGTTCGACGACGACTGCAGCAGCATGGACTATCAGCTCGGAGACCATGGCTGCAGTTACCCTTGACGCTGCATCACAGACAGGAGCGCCTGCGATGAGGTACTCAACGACGAACCTGGGTGCACGAATGGCAAAACGTCATTTTTTCGCTTGAATCCAGGTTCTTTTTACGGCATCGTGATGGTGGCATCCGTGTTTGGCGACACCGCGGTGAACGGACATTGGAAGCGTGATGGTATGGGGTGCCATTGGCTACACGTCTCGGTCACCTCTTGTTTGCATTGACGGCACTTTGAACAGTGGACGTTACATTTCAGATGTGTTACGGCCAGTGGCTCTACCCTTCATTCGATCCCTGCGAAACCCTACATCTCAGCAGGATAATGCACGACCGCATGTTGCAGGTCCTGTACGGGCCTTTCTGGATACGGAAAATGTTCGACTGCTGCCCTGGCCAGCACATTCTCCAGGTCTCTCACCAATTGAAAATGTCTGGTCAATAGTGGCCGAGCAACTGGGTACTCATTTCTCAGTATATATGCACCCAAATTGCGTGAAAATGTAATCACATGTCAGTTCCAGTATTATATATTTGTCCAATGAATACCCGTTCATCATCTGCATTTCTTCTTGGTGTAGCAATTTTATTGGCCAGTAGTGTACTATCTCCTTGTAATTTATTGTTCGTTTGTTCTCTCAGAACTGTAAACAGACTGTAGGCCCACAGATTCTAGAGCTTATTGCAGGCCATATTTCCGATGGAATCGTACAAGGTGATGAGAACCATGCGTGGGAATATTTTAAGACAAAGATCCCCTTCTTCACTTTGGCTTCTTCGCTTAAGTATGGGAATTTTTGCCGTAAGTACGTAAACGCGTCACCATCTTTGTTCATTCCCTTAACAAAGTTTTTCCACGAGACCCAACTTGATGTGCAAGGGCGGGAGCAGAATCTTTTTAGAGTCTACTAGAGGTTCACTCTTAATGTTCTTTGTACCTGGGTGAAGAAATTTTCTGGTGGGCTCTTCATGTTTACTGTAATGAGATGTACGAGTTTAGTTATCTCACTCACAGTGAAAGCAATATTTAGTATACCTTAACTGCATACCTAATACTAATGCAACCACTTTCAAGTCATTACAAATCTACCACTGAGAGTCATTATAATTGATGGCTTCTAATAAAATTTTCGAAACTTTCATATGCACACTATGTCCAAGTGGAATAGAAGGAAGCTCTTTACCAACATGTAAAAGCACTACTTTTAAGCTGAACTCTGAAAATTGCGCTGCTGCAGTCTTGATGCTAAAATCTCAGCCTTAGCTTTAGAGAGTTCCAAACCTCTAATGAGATTACTTAACACATTTTGAGACAATTTTTGTAGTTCATCGGTTGATGATATATTTGGAAGAAACTCTGGATCTTGTGATGTACATGGTTCAGGACATTCAGAATCCCAGTCAGAAGTAATCTCGTACTCTGTCGGTGGTTCAGGCACTGGCAATCCTTCTCCATGTAGAAATGGCAGACGGAATGTTAGGATAGATCATGTACGCTTCTTCTTCTTAGTTATTCCCTTCTTGATAGGAGGAACCATACAAAAATCAACAGTCACTGACATGGTTAGTTGGCAGATCATGGGCACTGCAAAGGCACTGAACATCCTTTGCCATGCATTCAATTTGCGTATTTGAACAACTACTGTGACTCGAGTAAACATTAAGTGAAACGACAAACTGTTCCACGCCATGTGTTAATGAATCAGGTTGTACGTGCAAAGAAATAGAAAATGATAATTACGTCGCAGAAAACAGAAACTAAAACGCAGACACGATCAAGTTTATGCTCCCGCTTTTTCTCCAACTGTTTGCTTCCTGAACTACGGGACAAGACGAGGCAAGGTATTAATTGCCTTTGCACTGTCGTAGCAAATACATAGACACATACGACCACTTCTGGAAGATAGTGCATTGAGGGCCAACAAGAATTACCAAGTCGAAATCTTAACTCACAAGAGGTATCCGCAGTCAACGACTCTGCTTTTGGTTGAACCCCTAAATTTGCGATAAAATTGCAAAGACAGACAGATATATTTTATCCTCCGCCTTTCCGACAGGCGTCATAATTCTGCAGTCATCAGGCACGGTCTTACATTACTGAGTTAGTGCTCTCTCGTGGCAGAGTGGTCACTGGCCATCATTCGCAGCTACCTGGTACCAGTAGCACAACACGTACAACTGAACAGTTTGGCAACGTCCTGCAGCGTAAAGTTATTTGTCGTCACTGTGGTGAGTGAGTGGAAATGGCTGAACCTTTAATGCTGCGTCATCATCGGCTCCCCGTTATCAGAATATCTGATGGGGTTTGCTCCTACAGCTGCGAAAAAAAAAAAAAAAAAAATGAGATCAAAGATTGTTTTCAATTCCACAAATTTTGATCTTTGGGCCGGTGTTTATTCTAGTGAGATTATGTAACACTTTATCAAGGAACGGTTAGTAACTTGAAAATAAGTTATAAGATGAATAGCAAAAAAAGTAAAACAAGGGTAATGGAAAGAAATTAGAATAGGAATAATAAACTAAAAGCAGTATATTAGTTTTGGCATTTGGACAGAAAAGCAACTGTTCTTCAATGCATGTGTGAAATACGTAAGTGATAAAAATGTAGTTCCAAAGAGTTTGCTATGTTACAGTTTTTGGCGCGATTCTCCTAATGTCAAGTTACAAAAGAGCATGCGCAGTGAATATGGTGAATTATTCGAACTAGGGCATCCCAGGCTGAAAATGGAAACTAAACAGAGTGTTCAATCGCAGCGTACACTTGACGAAAAGGCTCCAAGTGCATCAGAATTTATTAAAATCTTGAGTTATTTGAGCTCTAAAATATTGTTTCTAGCATGATAATACTAGACTAGCTCTACAGAAGATAAATACCTATCATAGGCCACTGATGATGCTTCTAAAACAAAAGAAGCAAAATGCATTTGCCAATCAAACAGCCTTATTTTGTCGCAGAAACGGAAAACATACTACGAAGAAAGTGATAAACTTTTTTCCAGTGGTACGTTGAAATCTTCTCGCTCTCACGCACTATTAAGTAATCTATAAAATTGAGGGAATGCAGCCGTAATCAAACTTTGTCATTGTTTATCGGTAGGGCGAGTGAACTACGCATTTGTACTCCGTTCAATGCGGTGGAAAAAAAAAAACCACAGGCGGTAAGAAAGACATACAGGCCGCCTTGACGCACTCTGTAAAAGATTTTTTTTCATTAATTGTGATGCTAACAATTGCCAGGCTGAAACCATCATTGCGACTAACGAAATAACTCGTTGCATACATTTTAAACGCTTCCGTGAACACCGAATCCAAGAAGAATGAAACAAATGTTACAATATGTCTGTTCTCGTAACCCACAGCTTGGTCTACCAGTATGCAATACTCCGTCTCGGCATGTTTATGGGGCTGGAGCGCTGAGGCAACGTTCTTGAACCGTACGTAAAGTACGTCCGATACATAAGAAACTACACTGACAGGTCATCTTTTTCATTCCTGCCTTCAGTCGAATCACGTCTTCTTGACAGTGTCGATGAGTTTAGCTGTCGTCGACCCTAGCAGAAAAATAACTTTCATTCTACTTACTTTAGAAGACATTCTACTTATTTTAGAAGACAGATTCACTACGAGCGTTAGGAAGGTCATTGACTTGAACTTCTGCTCTTCAGCTTCTTGAGGTGGGAAACTCATATCAGGTGTGAACTGCAAAGTCTTGTGGGTCTTCCACAGTGACGGCCATTAGCTTCAAAAACTTTTTTCAGGTTTCAAGTTCGTCGTGTATACAGGGCACATATGACTGCTGATAAAGACCATCAACAGGAAGAACTCGAATACCTTCCACTATAGTTTTCCGTGCACGCAGGCGCAACTGACTCAGCCTACCGACAAAGAGGGTGTGCCGGGGAGGAATAGTCAATATTGGGGGATATAACAGGAATTATCATTCGAAGCGGAAAATGTAGTAAACATTGGCACTTAAATGCACACCTTAACGTCTATTAGCACAGCTTCCTCTTCGAGACCGTGAAAGAAATCTGTTCTACTGCCAGTTCTTTGCTTTCCATATTTTGAGAGGTCGTAGTATGGAGGAGGAGGAGGAGGAAAAAATCTCTAGCAAACATGGCTAAGAGCTAAGACCACTTGTTCGCCTTCGACAATGCTGGACATATCGCTTCTGCTGTCATAGCTCTTAAAGTATACATTTTAGAGCACATGTTTACGTGACAATTTGTTCTCGTTTTGGCTCATTCTGCCACCTTTCGAAATATGGATAAGCAAAGAGCTTGCACATAAAGATTTGTTCGACAGTATCAAAGATGAAGACGTGTACATAGCACTTGAGGTACGCCCTTCAGAGCTCATGTTCATTGGACTGTTTTGCTTCGAATGATCGCTACCGTCACGTCCTCGAGTATTGATCATTCCACCTGAGACGCTGCATTAACGTGGACGGGAGCGCTATACAGTCATCTTTAAGGATCGTTCCGAAGATGGTTGAAAGGCCAACAGCTTAAAAATTAGTAGAAGCTTGGTTACGCCTCAACTCCCACAATTTTATGGATCAATCGTCGGTTCTGTTTCCTCCGTGTGTCATGTTCACTGTATGGAATTAGTAATTAGTAATTAGTGTGAATCAGGTATGGGAACTGGGCTGAGCTTCATTACGCAAACAGAAGAATCTTGTCATATTTCAACACGCTATTGCTGTGTTGTTAGGAAGAGTGATGCCATGTTCTTTCGGACATTCATGTATGTCTGACGGAACAGGCACTGCGCTGACTACAGCCATTATGAAATACATAAAATGTATTCGGTGCTGCAGATAAGGACAGCTGTATAAGGGAAAGACAACACTGAAAATGTGTGCCAGTCCGGGACTCGATCACGGATTTCCGGCTTTACGCGAGCGGTCGTGTTAACCGGTTTGGCTCTCCGTGAACGACTAACGACCAGACCCCGAGCTCCCATATGCCGTCTTTCCTGCGTGACTCGTACATGCATTACGTAATTCCCGTAGAGGGGAGGACATTTTAATTGAAAGTCGGTGTCGGCAGAGAAATACGATGTTGCAGTGCCCGTGTAGTTAAGAACGACGTAATTTCCTCCGGACGTGCTTGCAGGCACTAAAAAATCGTATTCCTCCGCCGATACCAGGCAGTGACTTTCAATTAAAATCTCTTCCCCTGTAGGAAACTAACAATGTATGTACGAGTATAGGCTGTGACGTAAGAACGAGGGAGGACACTTGAAGTTCGGGTCTGGCCGTGATCGTGCACGGAAAGCCAAAGCAGCTAACACGACCACTCGCATTAAGCGGCAAATCCGCGTTCGAGTTCTCGGTCCAGCGACACTTCACCGACGTCACTCCCTTACACAGCTGGTGGCTGTTCGTATTCGCAGCTGCAAATACATTTCATGCTTCAGCACATCTGTGCCACCGTCTGTGGACCACGTTCCCTTCAGCCCCCCGTCTCTACGTCAGGTTTTGTGAGACCTAGCTCGCCAAAGTTTTTCTCGCAGCTCTTGTCCTCATATATACGCTCATCTCTTTCTGAAAGACGCGCAGGAGGAGGCCACAAGCTATTTTAGTCGACAGCACTCGCAAGTTAAAGCATTAAACTTCCAAAAACACTGTGTTTACGTTGTTACTGTTTGCTTGGTCTATGGTGCGAAGTGTGTCACAGCTGACACTACACAACACGTGGCGACGTTCGGTAAACATTTCTGGTGTGGACGGGGTCGCCGTCGAGAGTGTAACGAGGCAGCTGAGCAGGTCAGCAGAAGTCAGGTGGGGAATCGCCCGCCACCGTGGTTTACGGATTCCGTCTGTACCGGCGGGCGTTTGATATGTACCACGTGGAAGGCTGGCGGTGCCCACTGGCCGCCACTAGCGGTTTCACTGGAGAAGGAAGGCAGCGCGCAGAGGGCGGCGGCAGGTATTTGCGGTGGAGCGTTGTGACAGCGTCTCGAACACCGTACTGCCACAGGCAACAACTCGCTTCAAAACCTGGTTATAGACTGATGGAAAATAAATCGTCACACCAAAAATAATTAATGTATTATAATGAGATGTCGGGAATACATTTGTCTAACAAACGTATTTAAGTGATTAACGTTGCAAGAACACATGTTAATGCAAGCGCAAGATAAGCAGTTCCAATTGTGTTGTTGTGTACATAGTTCCGCGTAGTCGGTGCGTACACAACTTTCTCACTAGAGCGCGCCCCGCTAAGCACAACAGCGCAGGCGCAGCTCGTCCGTCTCCGCTCTACGAGATGGCGCTGCCATAAAGCCGTCTGCTTCCGCCGATACGCGTATTAATATGTCACGCAGCCAATGAGATTGCTGCTAACGTAGAACCTTTTCTCCTCGCGGATCACACTCGCGCAGTGATACCTGAACGCTCGAGGTATTATAACGAGTGTACAGACCGCCGATTACTCAGTCTGCATTAGTCTGTACCAGTCTATAGTCAAGTTTCAGTCTGCGCCTAATAAGATTACCATATTCCTGTACATAGCCATGAAGAGAAATGTATAGACACTTTTGTTAAGTATCAGAGATATGTGAGAATAAGATTAACGTACCAAGACCAAAGGAACTTCAGATTGTCAATTGTAAACAGTATCCATAATCAAGTTAAGTAAGGTTTATGATTGTTATTATTTTAATAAATGTGTGTGAAAATTAATCAACTTCTATTTAAAGTTGGTCACCGTCGATCTGCTACTTTAAGCGTGCAAGTGGCATTTCTATCGTCTGACCTAACGGCAGAAGATACACACGCCACTATAAGACCACGAGACATATTGCTGACACCCGTCTACTTCGTTAGAGCGACAATAATCTGATGGTCTTACAGTACGCACACCACAGAAGTGCTGGTACATTAATAACCGGTTTAACCGCCAGAATGTTGAATGCTGTAAACGTGCATGCATTGTGTAGTACAGGTGGTATCAGCGTTCGACCACACCTGTCAGGGGTTGCAGTTATCGACTGCGGTCCGTATCAGTATTGTTGGACCCACGAGTCGCGACCAGCGCCGCTCCGCGGCTTGTGACAAGTTCTAGCGGGCTCAAGTCCACTCTTACTCGGGACGTCAAGTAGTAAAGCAGTATAGCCTTCAGCTAGTGCGAAGCAACCTCTAACAATGCGCTTAGTAACGTATGGCCAAAGTGAGGCCTCAATAGCTATCTGTTTATAATTATATGTGTGCAGCAAAGAAGAATCCTGTACAACCAGGTAAGTATAACATATATTATTTTTTACCAACGACTTCTGATTATTGTAGTCGTTTCAGATCCGGATCATGCAGCCAGCACCTTATCGACGTTACTGACAAACCTGCTGTGATTTGTATGTTTCTATTAAGCATTGGTCACCAGTCAACATTGGCGGCGACTCGTTCGTCGTCGTCATAACACTGGATGTCAGTTTCTTGGATGGAGCTCCACGTCTGCTGTACTTGATCGGTCAGTACTGGGACGGTCAATGCAGGTTGTGGATGACGCTGGAGGTGTCGTCCGATGATGTCCCTTACGTACTCGACTGGAGACAGATCTGGAGATCGAGCAAGCCGAGGCAACATTTCGACACTGTGCAGAGTACGTGGGCGAGAGTCATCCTGTTGGAAAACAGCCCCTGCAATGCTGTTCATGAATGGCAGCACATCAGGTCGAATCACCGCGCAAGTCGCCGAAGTGGCGTCAAATCTAAAGACTTGCACCAGGCGAACGGTCTACCCGACGGGAGGCCCTCGTCACACGACATTTCATTTCATTACCAGACTGACGTAACAGTTTTGGGGTGCGTGGGATAGCCACGATAGTGCTCCTGGTGTCATACGAAAACGAACCACAGGCCATAACTCTAGCTGCATGTCCAGTGTGTCTAGCGAGATCACAGGTTAATCGCAGGCCCTCACTGGCACCGAGGCACAACAGCTTTCATCAGGAAACACAACAGACCTCCACCCATTCTTCCAAAGAGCTCGCGCTTGACACCACTGAAGTTGCAAACAGTGGTGATTTGAATGCACGTTACAGGGCGTCTGACTCGGAGCTATCATTGAAGTAACCGATTTGTAACGGTTGGCTGCGTCACTGTGGCGCCAGCCGCTGCTCAGATTGCTGCTGCAGACGTAGTACGATGCGCCCCTCAACGAACACGACGGTCTTCCGTCTCACTGATGCCACGAGGTCGTCCGGAGTCCCGTCTTCTTGCGGCCGTACATTCACGTCACCATTACGGCCAGCTAGCACGTACAGTGACTACATTCCTGCCGAGTCTTTTTCACTATCCAGTAGGAACATCCAGCTTCTCATAGCCCTATTACCTCGATCAAACTCAATGAGGTGTTCATAATGGCATCTTTGTCGCCTTAAAGGTACTCTTGACTAACATCAACTCACTAGGTCCAACCTCAAAGATAACTAACGCTAACGACCACGGCCGCGTGTGTTTAAAGCAAACTTGATTTGCATCCTCATAGTGCAACCTCTAGCGCCAATCTTAAGCAACTGGCGCGAAATCTGAATAGACATCGTCTTTAGGATGCAGAAACACACCTTACGAACCTTAGTTTATGTCTTACAACTCCTTATTGGTGTTGCGATATTTTATCGTCAGTGTAATAGAAAAATGGATATAAACTCCTACAAAACTGTGTTCTTTTTTGATTCTTTGGCTCAAATGGCTCTGAGCACTATGGGACTCAACTGCTTAGGTCATCAGTCCCCTAGAACTTAGAACTACTTAAACCTAACTAACCTAAGGACATCACACACATCCATGCCCGAGGCAGGATTCGAACCTGCGACCGTAGCAGCCGCACGGTTCCGGACTGCGCGCCTAGAACCGCGAAACCACCGCGGCCGGCTTTTGATTCTTTGAGTCGCTGATTAGGAATACGATGTCGTTATTGCCAAATTAAAAATGGCGGGAAAAATTACAAATTTAGCAGATTCGTAAAACTTTGAGTATTACGTATTGTGAGGTCGCCGATAAGGAATTAGAAGTCTAAAATGCCGTACTGAAACATTTTATTCGATGTATTGCATTTTTCAATCGAAATCGTAGCCACATTCGTCCCTTGTCTCATTATTGGATTCAGGAGCGTCTCTGTCGGGCTGTCCACTGGGGGATTGTTCGAAAAGTGTATCTTTTACCTCAGGTGGCATCTGCTAATCTTTCTCAATAGCCATCATCTGGACTCTCGAGGTGAATGGATCCGAAGATTCCACGGGCTGATGCCATACGACATGGATCGTTTTCTCGCGGGAACACCTGCGTGCGAAAGCTTCTCGGTAAAGCCGGATATCCTCATTCCGTGCTTCCTGATCACCTTCAGATAGCCAAGCAATCCGGAACGGAACAGCATCAATTATGGCATATCCGTGCACCAAAACTATGTAGACTGATGCCGGCATCGCAAATTACAGCAGAATATTTTGAGTCATCTGAAATTGACACCCGTCTTTCGAGAAATATACATTTTTTTTCGGAGATATGTCTCCGTTCCAAAGTTCCCTGTACTCAATTTTAATAGTTATGCAGCAATTAGCGAAAAAGGCAATATCACTCGGGGAAATTTTAAACCTGTAAAAAAAAAATTGCGAAAAAAATTATGATCACAATTCTGAACAGCTCCCCAAGAATTCTACACAAGACCCAGATGACATTTTTTGCGAAGATAATAGTTTATGAGATAACTGCAAAAATGAGGGACCCATTTTTACAGAGCGGCAGTGCCGCGTGGTAATCGGCAGCAAACCTCAAAGTTTTTATTTCTTCTCCATGGATTTTAATTCCCACTCCTAATTTTTCTTTTGTTTCCTTTACTGCTTGCTCAACATACAGATTGAATAACATCGGGGAGAGACTAAGACCCTGTCTCCCTTCCCAACCACTGCTTCCCTTTCATGCCCCTCGACTCTTATAACTGCCATTTGGTTTCTATACAAATTGTAAGTAGCCTTTCGCTCCCTGTATTTTACCCATGCCATCTTCAGAATTTGAAAGAGTATTCCAGTCAACATTCTCAAAAGCTTTCTCCAAGTCTAAAATTGCTAGAAACGTAGGTTTGCCTTTCCTTAACCTATCTTCTGAGGTAAGTCGTAGAGTCATTATTGCCTCGCGTGTTCCAACATTTCTACACAATCCAAACTGATCTTCCCCGAGGTCAACTTCTACCTGTTTTTCCATTCGTCTGTAAAGAATTCGCGTTAGTATTTTGCAGATGTGACTCATTAAACTGATAGTTCGGTAATTTTCACATCTGTCGACACCTTTTTTTAGGATTGGAATTATTATATTCTTCTTGAAGTCTGAGGATATTTCGCCTGTCTCATACACCTTGCTCACCATATGGAAGAGCTTTGCCATGGCTGACTCTCCCAAGGCTATCAGCAGTTCTAATGGAATGTTGCCTACTCCCGGGGCCTGTATCGACTTAGTTCTTCAAGTGCTCCGTCAAATTCTCCACGCAGTGTAATACCTCCCATTTCATCTACATCCTCTTCCATTTCTATAAAACTGCCCTCAAGTACATGATCCTCGTATAGACCCTGTATATACTCCTTCCACCTTTCTGCTTTCCCTTCTTTGCTTAGGACTGCTTTTCCATTTCAGCTCTTGCTGTTCATACATGTGGTTCTCTTTTCTCCAAAGGTCTCTCTAATTTTCCTGTAGGCAGTCTATCTCAACCCCAGTGATATATGCTTCTAATGTCCTCCAGCCATCTATGCTTAGCGATTTTCCACTTCCTATCGATCTTATTTCTGAGACGTTTGTATTCCTTTTTGCCTGCTTCATTTACTGCATTATTTTTAATATTTCCTCCTTTCATCAACTAAATTGAATCACTGTTCTGTCACTCATGGATTTCTACTGCTATCGCCGGCTGGAGTGTCCGTGCGGTTCTAGGCGCTACAGTCTGGAAGCGAGCGACCGCTACGGTCACAGGTTCGAATCCTGCCTCGGGAATGGATGTGTGTGATGTCCTTACGTTAGTTAGGTTTAATTAGTTCTAAGTTCTAGGCGACTGGTGACCTCAGAAGTCATAGTGCTCAGAGCCATTTGAGCCATTCTACTGCTATCACGATAAGATTCACTCACAACACCGATTAAACTGTGTAGATCAAGAAAATATCTTTTAAAAATCGTTTTTATTACCAAAATCCGGACACCCCTTTCCCCCCCCCCCTGAACAGGTCACGCAAACAATATCTGAAAAATTTTTCGTTGTCTGATTCACGCTTCAACGTCAACTTTCACGCCGCGTATATATCGACTTGAGACTGGAATTATACTGTACCGCTGGGCAAATGAGCACCAATGCAATCTGCAGAAGATTTCGCTGGACTGAAGTTGGAACGCGCACCTTTTTTTCCTATTCTGTCCAGGATGAAGCCTGTTTGCCGACTGTGCGCCAGGAGGATGCGTCAGACGACCTTGGTTAGTGGCCTTCCAGGACGACTGGTTAGCACGTAGGGGCCACGCAAGGGCACAGCCGCTGCTGTTCTTCCTGCGACGTGTTGTCGTCATCTGTCGAGGCTCACACTTGAAGTTAATTTATTAGCTGATGCAACTTTTGCGTTGTCCCGTTTGAGAAACTAATTTACACTAATTCCATGTATTAACTACCCAACTTGGCACTTGTGTGCAGGACTTGGAATCAATATCAAATAGAATGATTAGGTGCACAAGTTGAATAAATAAAATTGAAGTATATTTCAAGTTTTTTATTTTTACAAAATTTCTATTGCTCTGGATCACAGGTAACTTGATTGCAGTTCCTCACTGCAAAACTTATTCTTGAACACTCAAGAACTATGCATCACTTGTTAGGATCACTTTGGTGTTGGTTATTACTTCGAGATAAACAGAACATTGACAGATGCTGTTTCACGGGATATTTTGATTTGGCTAACATTTTATAACAGGCCGTTTATTTTACAGCTTTTCATGCATATTACAAAACATATTCCATATTACGAACAGCAATTATTGTTTTCATCAATTACAATGGATTTAATAATGAATTAAAAACACATATGAAATTCAAAGAAAAAACACACAAATATTGAAATTTTAAGAAGATATGATGGTAGATGATGGGAAAGACTTGGATACAAAGAGAGGGAGAGAAATATTTCCGTATCTGTGCAAGCCTGGTCTGAAAGCCTCCGAACTACTTCGAGCCTTGCAGTTCCGGTCCGCCATTGTTTATAAATATTAATCCGTAAATTAAACTATGTTTACAAAAAACACTAACTCATATACATTGTGGACAGCGCAGAAGAGTTTGAGTGTAAATATGTTATTTCCTTGGGTTATTAATTAACCTTCCTATATTAAGTCTCATGAATGTTACCTACATACATCGAAGAAAGTTTTGCATCACCTCGGAACCGAGAGTTCCTGAATCTGTACAGAACATTGAAACATATATCAACATAAACATCATTTCCGCCACTGTTATTGCTCATGAAAACCACACATTGCATGTTGTACTACCATACTGCGAGATCTTCAGAGGTGGTGATCCAGATTGCTGTACACATCGATACCTCTAATACCCAGTAGCACGTTCTCTTGCATTGATGCATGCCTGTATTTGTCGTGGCATACTATCCACAAGTTCATCAAGGCACTGTTGGTCCAGGTTGTCCCACTCAGAGTGGTTGGTGGGTCACGTCGTCCATAAACAGGCCTTTTCAATCTATCCCAGGCATGATCGATAGGGTTCATGTCTGTAGAACATGCTGGTCACTCTAGTCGAGCGATGTCGTTATCCTGAGGGAAGTCATTCACAAGATGTGCACGATGGGGGCGCGAATTATCGTTTGTAAAGACGAATGCTTCGCCAATATGCTGCCGATGTGATTACACTATCGGTCGGAGGATGACATTCACGTATCGTACAGCCGTTACAGTGGCTTCCGTGAGCACTAGCGGCGTACGTCGGCCCCACATAATACCACACCAAAACACCGGGGAACCTCCACCTTGCTGCACTCGCTGGACAGTGTGTCTAAGGCTGTCAGCCTGGCAGGGTTGCCTCCAAACACGTCTTTGACGATTGTCCGGTTGAAGGCGTATGCGACACTCATCGTTGAAGAGAAAGTGATGCCAATCCTGAGCGGTCCATTCGGTATGTTGTTGGGCCGATCTGTACCGCGCTGCATGGTGTCGTGTTTGCAAAGATGGACCTCAGGAGTGAAGATGCGCATCATGCAGCAGGCGCACAGCTTGAGTCGTAACACGGCGTCCTGTGGCTCACGAAAAGCATTATTCCACATGGTGGCGTTGCTCTCATGGTTCCTCCGAGCCATAATCCGTAGTTGGCGGTTATCCAATGCAATAGTAGCCCTTGGGCGGCGTGAGCGAGACATGTCATCGACAGTTCCTGTCTCTCTCTGTGTCTCCTCCATGTCCGAACAACATCGGTTTGGTTCACTTCGATACGCCTGGACACTTCCCTTGTCGAGAGCCCTTCCTGGCACAAAGTAAAAATACGGACGAGATCGAACCGCGGTGTCGACCATCTAGGCATGGTTTAACTGCAGACAACACCAGCCGTGTACCTCCTTCCTAGTGGAATGACTGGAACTGATCGGCTGTCGAACCCCATTTGTCTAATAGGCGCTGCCCATGCATGGTTGTTTACAACTTTGGGCGGGGTTAGTGACATCTCTGAACCGTCAAACGGACTGTGTCTGTGATACAGTATCCACAGTCAATGCCTATTTTCAGTAGTTCTGGGAGCTGTGGTGATGGAAAACTTTTTTTGATTTGTGTATTATGTTGCTCATATACTAAGTGTTCAGTTACAAATGTTAGATTCGAACAGCGGTTTATGACCGCGGGATGGATATGCCTGCTGTTTATACTTAAACTAGAAGTGGTTCATGGCAGAGTTTCAGTGCTTTAGTTGCCAGTATCAGGCTGTGTGACGCATGGGACTGAGTTTACTGCGAGAGGGACTCCTGGGCGGCTTTACCCGAGTGCTGGCTGCAGTAGTGACTCTTGCTGGACCAGCAGTGTCCGCCACTGGAAGTTATTCCTCATTGTTCACAATCATTCTGGAACGAACTTCCACCAATGAGTTGAGTGTCTCCCATCGGGAACAACAGAAGCCTTTTCCAGCATAGGTCTCTCGCATCGCATTCTGCCGATATCTGTTCTGGTCGTTTCCTTACCTCTGACGGCCAA
Source organism: Schistocerca gregaria (assembly GCF_023897955.1). NCBI lineage: Eukaryota > Metazoa > Arthropoda > Insecta > Orthoptera > Acrididae > Schistocerca > Schistocerca gregaria. The sequence goes on along the minus strand of NC_064920.1, from coordinate 128,233,763 downwards.
CTCGGATTCTTTGTCTGACAAATTGAATTATTTGTCAGTAGCTTTTGCAACTCTTAAGTATTATCAGGTCCCTTCAACTGTGTCTTCATTGTACTATTGTCGTCGGCTTACACAGGACAACAGGGACTGGGATCTGGGGCTTTCTACTCCACACGGCGACTCGCTCTGTATCCACCTCCAGAATATTTTGGGTACACTCCTACAAATGCATCACAGTTGCGTGCCACTGTCGTGTTGCTGGTAATAACTCGTCACATTCAGAGACCGTGAGACTTGTGTGCAACCCAGTCTAGAGGCCAAGCTTGTGGAGCCGAACACTTGTGGATGGCGTAACGAGAATTGCTGCAGTTAGTTCAACTGATGAAACATTTTTACTTTATGCTTCGACAAGAGTCTCAGGTGCGTTGCAAAGGTACATACTTAGGCTTGCAAACATGTGCATATCACTTACATGGCTCACTTCCTCCTTTACCTATCCTGGTGGCTCGGGACAAGCAAGAGTCAGGCGCTTGTACCATATGCAAGACTGCAGAAAGGTTTTGACCTTTTTTCCCACGTCTCTGGGATGGAGAACATGTGACTGTTGTTGGGCGATTCAAGCCGCTTTTCAACTATAGGTAAGGTATGCTATTCTGTTTGGCACATTTTATTTCTTCAATTAGGTACTTATTTTTGAGACACATTCTGTTCCTAGTGGAATATATGGCTCTCAATCTTTGATTTTATATTGTTTTCTTTTCTTTTTGGTGGGAATACACACCCTGATTTATAGCTGCCGAAAACCACAGAAACCTCAGCTAGGGCTGATAGATTATTTTCGTGTAGCTTATATTTGTTTACTTGTGGATTCTCTGATCTCTACTTTTGATGATGTTCTTATGTTGGTTGTTGTTGTTATGGTATCTACTGTACTCTAATATTCCTCATTGCTTTATTTCTATGATATCTGTTTTTCTTCGTAATTTGAGCTATTGTCCTTCGGTGTCATGAATGATATTTGTGATAGTGGGAGCATGTTCTGGGAAATGTTGCTAAATATATTTTGCGATGATATATGATGGCAAAGGTTATTGAAAGTGGGGATCTCTAAATTTCCTATGTTTGATAGTTACCAATGTTCTTATTAGGCCATCTGTTGAGAGTGTTTGGGGTCCGTAACTGGCAATTTGGAATCGACATCTTTCAGGCATCGGGACAGTGTTTGTGGCTGTGTAGACTTCCCCGGCACTGGTGCGTGGGTGGAGGCGTCCTGCTATGCGTAGGCTGCGTCTTTCGGGGGCCTGAATTCTGGCCAGAATGGGATCGAGAGTTGATCCATGTTATCGTTGCACATTCTATACTGAAGAGCCAAACAAACTGGTACACCTGTCTAATATCGTGTACCCCGCGAGCACGCAGAAGAGCCGCAACACGATGTGGCGTGGACTGGAATAATGTCTGAGGTAGTGCTGCAGGGAACTGACACCATATAAATTCCAAAGAATTTCGAACGTGTGGGGTGCCGCATTGTCCTGCTGGAATTGCCCAAATCCGTTGGAATGCACAATAGACATAAACGGATGCATGTCATCATACAGGATGGGTAAGTATGTGTCAGCTGCCTGGATGTGTCAGCTGCCTGGATGTGTCACTCCAACTGCACACGGCCCACCTACTACAGAGCGTCCACCAGCTTGAACAGCCCCCTGTTGACATGCAAGGTCTGTGGATTGTAAGATTTGTAAGGTTGCCTCGATAACCGTACACGTCCATCCGCTCGATACAATTTGAAATGAGACTCGTCCGACCAGGCAGCGTCTTTCCAGTCATGAACACTCCAATGTCGGCATTGATGGACCCAGGCGAGGCGTGAAGCTTTGTGTCGAGCGATCATCAAGGGTACACGAGTGGTTCTTTGGCTCCAAAAGCCCTAATCGCCCAGCACTGACATCTGCAGCAATTTGAGGAAGGGTTGCACTTTTGTTACGTTGAACGATTCTCTTTAGTAGTCACTGGTGCGTTCTTGCAGGATCTTTTACCGACAGCAGCCACGTCGGAGGTTTTATGTTTTACCGGATTCCTGATATTCACGGTACACTCGTGAAATGTTCGTAAGGGAAAATCCCCACTTCATCGCTACCTCGGAGATGCTGTGTCCTATGTCACGTGTACCGACTATAACGCCAAATTCAAACTGACTTAAATCTTGCTAACCTGCCATTGTAGCAGTAACCGATGTAACAACTGCGCCAGACACTTGTCATCTTATATAGGCGTTGCCGACCGCAGCGTCGTATTCTGCCTGTTACGTATCTCTGTATTTGAATATGCATGCCTATACCAGTTTCTTTGGCGCTACAGTGTAGTATTGGTATTACGAAACAGGCTTTGTCGATAGTAAGGGAGGTGTGGGGTCTCGAACGTAAGGTATAGTCAATATTTACCTGTGTTTTTGGGTGGATTTAAAAAAAAAAAAAGGTTCAAATGGCTCTGAGCACTATGGGAATCAACTGCTGAGGTCATCAGTCTCCTAGAACTTAGAACTACTGAAACGTAACTAACCTAAGGACATCACACACATCCATGCCCCAGGCAGGATTCGAACCTGCGACCGTAGCGGTCGCGCGGTTCCAGACTGTAGCGGCTAGAACCGCTTGGCCACTCCGGCCGGCGGATTTTTTCACTCCAAAATTTTATGCTTGTATTGTCCGGTGGCTGGTTACATTTCTGAAGAGGCGCCTGTGACTGACGAGGATAATAATAATGGCGTGTGACGAGGGCCTGCCATCGGGTAGACCGCTCGCCTGGTGCAAGTCTTTCGATTTGACGCCACTTCGGCGACTTGCGCGTTGATGGGGATGAAAGGATGATGATTAGGACAACACAACACCCAGTCCCTAAGCGGAGAAAATCTCCGACCCAGCCGGAAATAGAACCCGGGCCCTTAGGATCGACAGTCCGTCGCGCTGACCACTCAGCTACCGGGGGCGGACGCTAATGAGGATTATTTGGCTAAAAGGATTTGATTTCATTCCGCACTTGCTCACCCAGCTTTCTAGTCTTGAGGTGTAATGTGAAGCAAAGATTCTGGCGTTATGAGACGACGTTGCAGAACACCATTTTTCTGGCTTCGGGATGTCAGCAGCATACATCTTACAGAGCGTGGGTGAGAGAACCGCTCCTTGTGCGACTTCTACCTCGGGTGTGAAGACTGTAATCCGGGATATTAGTTGAATGTCTGACGACCAGGAATTTATCGCACGCCCACGGGGGCTAAATACTGACGGCGAAAATTTCTTTCAGAACGTAGCAGGATTCGAACGGACTGTCTCTGGGGATGTGTTCGAACACACTGGGAACAACCAGCTCCGCAGACGCCGGATCGACCGGCGCGCAGAGCCGCCGGCAGCGGCGCTGCGGCGTCGCGACGCCAGCCGCTGGCTGGCAGGCGCTCAAATCCGATACTCGCTGCTCGCTGCGTGTGCGGCGCCGTGTCTGACCGCAAGCTGGGCGCCGAGCGGCGGCGCCCCGGGGCGCACCCCACCGCACCACTCGCCGGCGCCACCTGCAGGCGCTGCCGTAATGAACGCGGCCGCCCCCTCACCTGTGCACGTGCCGAACGAGCCGGCAGCGCGGCCAGCGGGACCGCCCTCGCGCCCTCCGTCACGGCCGCGCCCGGCTCGACGAGCGGACACATTCGTCAGCTGCAAGGGCACTCTTCCCATTTCTCATAATAGAGGCAGTGTACGCGGACAAAGAAAAAAAAAGTCCCAGCTATTTCCATGTTCAAGGCTATTCCGGAAAGTAAGGATACAAGAATTCTTTCAATTACAAAAAATGAATTTTAATAAAATTTACATGCATTGTAGTGCAGCTCTTACATTATTTTTCTACATAATCACCATTTACCTCAATCCATTTTGTCATCCGTGGGACAAGTTTTTGACTCCTGTGTCATAAACGTCTCCCGCCGCCTTTTTCAACCAGTTCTTCGATGTCCGCCCCCGGAAGCTGAGTGGCCAGCGCGACAGACTGTCAATCCTAAGGGCCCGGGTTCGATTCCCGGCTGGGTCGGAGGTTTTCTCCGCTCAGGGACTGGGTGTTGTGTTGTCCTAATAATCATCATAAGCCGGCACGGTAACTCAGCGTGTTCAGTCAGAGGATTAGCTGTCCTTTGTAATAAAAAACTGAGTTAATGGATCAACGACGAACTGAAACGGGTGTCTTGTGACGTCCGCCCCGAGCAGATACAACGAACGAAAACGAACAAAATGAGAGGGGGGGAAAAATAGTCAGCGTGACGGATTGCCGTCCTACGGGGTCCGGGTTCGATTCCCGGCTATGTCAGGGATTTTCTCTCCTCAGGGACTGGGTGTTGTGTTGTCTTCATCATCATTTCGTCCCCATCCGGCGCGCAGGTCGCCCGATGTGGCGTCGATTGTAATAAGACCTGCACCAACGCGGTCGGAACTGCTCCGTAAGTAAGCCAAATGCTCATATTTCCAATTCACTTCGATTTTCACCTCGTCGTGGTCGAAAAAGTGTTTTCCGCGAAGATGTTCCTTCAATTTACTGAACAGAAGATAGTCACTAATACGACATCGGGGCTGTGAGAGGGGTGGCTTGAAACAACCAAACTAAGTCAATAACTCTTGTTAATTACCGCCTGCGAGTTTCCCAAGCACTGACAAAAGCTCATTGCAATCTCGATTTCAGTCAGTCATAGCTCACGTCACGTGATCTCGCCAACCAATGACAGCAGATATTCAGCACAAAGAACATGTGACGTGTCAGCCAATAGCGACATCACACTTATATATTCCGACCGCATATATAGAGAAAGTATAGCTACCAGAATAGATCAGTCCTCACATATAATTTTGGTCCTTTTTTGCGTGTGTTACCCTATAATATTTGTGTTATGAAAGAGACATACACCCGTTGTCGGCATCTCGCGATGTTTCTTTTATATGGATCTGCGAAATTTATTGACAGTCTCAAAATATCTTGCAGCTTATATTGTTTCACCTTTTTCGAGAAAAGTCAACGATCGGAACCCCTTTTATGTCCCAAAACACTAGCACCACCACTTTCCTCGCTGTTCGCTGAATTTTGAATTTTTTGGCTGAAGGAGAACGACTACGACGCCACTGCATTGATTGACGTTTGCTCTCTGGCGTATGTTGATAAGCCTGTCACTATAGCGTTGAAAACAAGCCTCGCCTTCAGCCTCAAAAAGATCAAGAAATTCGCTAGCGGCATTGACTCTGTTCATTTTGTGGGTTTCGGAAAGCATCTTGGACCCCCATCGCGCACACAACTTGCTATAATTTAATCGGTCAGTGAACAAGAGCTCGAGAAACTGTGTGCAGGTCGTCAAGTGCCGAACAGCGATCAGATAGAAGATGTTCTTCAATTTTCTGCACCACGTTGTCAGCCACAACAGATGGCCTTCCGCTTCTGTCTTCATCGTCAATTTCCGTCCTTCCAGAATTCAAATTCCCCCACCAATTTCGTCACAACCTGCCTTCATATTACGTCCTCTCCATAAACTGAAACAATTTCGCAATGAATCGCAGAAGCATTCAGTCTCTTAATATTTCGGTAGCGAATTATAGCGCGCACTTCCACTTTGAGCTAGAATGCAACGCTCATTTCTTACAGTCACCAGAACACTAATACACGAGCTACTGATTCTTGGGAATGCTCGTTCCTTGCGTCGGCTTCGCGGCACACAGCAGTGGTACCAACTTCCCCCACGGGCATTCCATGATTAAGCTACATGTCTTGTAACCTTATCTTCTGGATGATCCTCGTAAACGTACATTTTTTACCGGGTGAAAATACATTTTCTCTCCGGTAACAATATACAACGTGTTTTGGAAATACCTTTGAAGCGTGGCAACAAGTACACTGCATATTTTCCTATTACCAACGTATCGAATTCCACCAAATAACAGCCTCTTAGTTTTCGAAGCACTGAAATAGAGACTGCGATGAGCCTTTGTCAGTCAATCTTAGCTCATGTCACAGTGATCTCGCCAACCAATGACAGCAGATATTCAACGCAAAGGACATACGACATAGTCAGCGACATCACTGTTATAGATAGAAAAAGTATACCTACCAGAAAAGATCAGTCTTCACATATAATTTTGGTCTTTTTTTGCGTGTGTTATTCTGTAATATGTGTCAGACACAAACGTGCCAGTGAAATTTTGAAGTAAATAGCTGGTCTGAGTCCAAATTTTTGCTAAGTGGCTGCTCCTCAAGTCTTGAATGAGAGGCATACACTCTCTGATTTAAGAAATTCATCTCACGTTCTTACACGTACCATAATTCATTTACTTCGAAAGTAACGCTTCTCAAACCACGATGCTCAATATTTTCCGGCGACCTGCTAGAAAATGTAAACAGTTGTGACGTCACGCTCGGCGAAAGCAGCTTGTTATTAAGAAGTCTTCCTCCTGAAGCATTGGTCACATCCTACACTGTCAGCAGATGCGTTTGTGTCCATTGTGTTTTGTTGTTGTAAACGGCGCATTTTCTTTGCAACTAAAGTTTTATTTTAGTATTATTCTCTCGTTTATGTTATGTTTCTGCTGTATAATTCTGCAGTGGCGGGCTGAACTAACATTCTTTGTTAGAATATCAGTTCTTAGCAGTCAAAATTACAAAAAATTAACTGAAAACGAAAACAACAAAAAGTTTCCGCAATTCTATGAAATGCTCGGTTTTTTCCCCGCTTTCTCCCGGATGAAAAATTCCCGGACTTTTTCCGGATTCCCCTGGGCGTTTACACACCGTAATAGCAGCACCGCGGTCACTTTCGTTCTAAAGCAAGAGCATAAGTTCAAACCGTTTTTCTTTTTTTACTATATCATTGTTGCTATTTGACTTTACTTAATGTCATTTTGTCTTTTGGAGATAGTGAGTGGAGTTGTGGACGCTAGAAAACGGGGTGCCAAGTGGAGAAATCGGAATATGTTCTTTTGTTTTGAGTTCAGTAGAGAGATAACAGCGGCGAAGGCAGCCAGAAACATTTGTGCCGAGTATCGGGATAATGCCAGTGGAGAGAGCACGGCATGCAAATGGTTTCCCCGTTTTAAGGAGGATCGTTTTGACATTAGTGTCTTCCCACGTTCAGGAAGACCTGCGGGGTCCATAATGATGCATGTCAGTGTTCTTGACAACAGACAAATGTGATCATTCCATCACCGTGTGACATTTTCATGCAATGAGAAGGTTCAAAAATTGGGTGTATGGGAACCGCATGCTGTAAACCAAAATCACAAAGATCAGTGGGTGGGCATGTATGCATTTCTGCTTGCTCTCGTAATCAATTGGTCCGTGAACAACAACGACCACTTCTATCCTGTATCGTTAATGGTGACGAGAAATGGCGTCTTTATGCTAAAATACGGAAAAGAAAGAAATGGCTGAGCCCAGACAAAGCAACAACTACCCCTACAAACTTCTGCGCGCATCCACAGAAGGTAATGTTATGCATCTGGTGGGACAACGACAGTGTGGTGTACCACCAATTGCTTCCCCGAGGTGTAACCATCAGGGCTATCATTTATTGTCGGCAACTGAGATGTCTTGCAGACGTAATCCAAGATGAACGACCAGGAAGTCTGCGTGAAGTGGCGCTACTCCGCGATAACGCCCACCCGCACTCTGATACACTGGCAGAAAACACTACACAGAAGTTAGGTTGGGAAGTCACTACGCAATCTTCGCTATCTCAAGCTTCGACGAACTTCCTTCGTGGGTGAAAATGCGCTCCGAACATTGCCCGATCAATTCTTCGCCTTAAGACGACGTGATTTCTACAGTCGCGTAATCAGGAAGTTATGCCAGCGTTGGCAGACTGTTGTAAATAGCGAAGGAGATTACATTATTGATGATTAAAGACTTTCTTATACGACTATATTTCGCCGGCCGCGGTGGTCTTGCGGTTCTAGGCGCTCAGTTCGGAACCGCGCAACTGCTACGGTCGCAGGTTCGAATCCTGTCTCGGACATGGATGTGTGTGATGTCCTTAGGTTAGTTAGGTTTAATTAGTTCTAAGTTGTAGGGGACTGATGACCCCAGATGTTAAGTTGCATAGTGCTCAGAGCCATACGAGTATATTAAAAAAAAAGTCAGGAAGACTCGTAATTTCGCACCAATTGTGTGTGGAAGCGAAATGTAATTGGCATCCATGTACATGCCAATGTTTAATGTGTAGCTTCCGGAAGTTTCATGGCTGTATGTCTGTTACTTATTGTTCAGTGTTGTATTGAGTATAACGCCGAGGCAAACAGTTTGCGAATTTCAAGATAGCATATGGCAGAATTAGAATCTGCATTAAATTTTCCGTGAAACTCAAGAAACCCCTTACAAACATACACCAAATAATGCGGGAAGCTTAAAGTGATTAGTGCTTAAACCGTACTTGCTGTTACGAAGTTTCACACAGATTACAAATGGCCGGACGGAAGTTACAGATGGTCCTAGTTTGGGACGGCCTTCGGCGTCTACAGACGCCAACGAAACTGTGGCAAAAATACCTTTCAATAATAAAAATCTATTCTACGTGTACTGAAAAAAAGTCCGATCCGCCACCCAGTTCCGTGTCGGGGAATGGAGTGAGCCCCCCATGTACATTTGATTTCATCCCATTAATACAGCCAAATGGCAGTACATAAGCTTCTTTGGGCAGTCTACAAGACGGTTTAGGCACTTGTCGCTTCCTGGGATGATCTCGAATACACACTACTGGTAAAAATCCCGTCCTTGCGTGTTCAGCCAAATTGCTGTTAAGTGTTTCGCATTCTCGTCTTAAGTGAAATGCCTGTCTCCTAAGTGCACCTTCAAGTCAAGGAAAAGGTGAAAGTCGCTAGGAGGTCTCTGCTGTAGGGACGGTGGACGATGACGTTCCAGCGAAACTGCTTCAACAGAGTGGTGGTCTTCTTGGCAGTGTGAGATCGTGCGTCGTCGTGAAGTAAGATGACGCCCTCGGTAGGAAGTTCTGATCGTTTCCTCCAGATTGTTTCGCGCAGTCGTGTCGAGGTCTCGCAGTATCGGCCAGCGGTCACTGTCATACTCGACGAGTATGAAAACTACGCTGTCCCAAAACACTGGCCATCACCTTCCCGGGAATAAGCGTCACCTTAAGCTTCTAGAGGTGGGGTGTTCCCACTCTACTGACGACCGCTTACCGCTAGTGATGTATTGGTGGGTCCATGTTTCCTCATCCATGACAATGTGGTGAAGAAATCCGTTTCCGTCCGCGTAGAACCGTTGCAAAAGTTTCACACTTGCCCTCATACGCCTCTTATTGTGTTCGTTGATCAGATTTCGTGGAAGCCATCAGGAACAATCCATTACCGTGCTGCAGAATATTGTGAACAATGTGACGAACGTTCCAGGGCGATATTCCCAATTCTACCTTCATATTCCGCAGAGTGATCGAGCTGTTGTCCTTAATGAGCTCATCCGTGCGAGCTGTGTTCAGATCTGTTGATATCGTGCTGGGTTGGCCATTGCGATCCTCGTCGGTGATGTTTTCTCTACCGACCGCAAACTTTCGACAGCATTCTGCGATATGCTGGCGGAACATTACTCTCTCTCAAACCTTTGCCAGCTGCCGCTGAATTCCAGCCGCGGTTACATGGTTCGCCCTCAGAAATCGAATAAGTGAGCGGCTGTCTTGGCGAGAGCAGCTGTCCAACCGAGCAGCCATTTGTGTTTATGTACAACTAGCGCTGTAGGTGTGGACAGCTGAACCTGCACAGTTCCCAACCGCATGTACCAGAATTACCGCACAGTACAAACTTCTCCATAACAGACGAAACTCTACTAGATAAAAAGAATTTAAGATTAATTATCTCCTTTAATGAATATTAATTTAATACTTTGGGGGACGTATGAATCTTGAGCTTTATAACCTCCGTCATGCTGCGTATGGTGGCCTTCTAACATTATTTTCTAATCAATCCTCAGATATTCATCCTCGGCTGACGTTTGTATAGTAGCGCCAGGCGATGTTTATTTGTAGGTGTCATTGATATTTTGTAAAGATTCTAGGAAGTTTGGTCTACGAAGCGCAGTGCCTGTAATTCTATGTGGAAAACACATGTTTTTCAATCGGTGATCGATAACTTATTTCACATAGCATATTGTCTTCGCGGATATTACGCAAGTATACGAATGTTGATGTCAGTTGGATAGGTCTACAGCCCATTGGAAATACAGGTTCTCTAAACTTTTAAAATGGCGTTTCGCGAAATAAATGTCTTCTTCCCTCTCGCTATTCCGATTTGAGCTTACGACGCATTTCCGTAAAACTCGGCGGTTTATTGAATTTATCGGAAACAAATCTAATAGCACGCCTCTGAATTGCTTGGATGTCTCTCTTTAATCCGACCGTAGTAGACCAGTCGCTTTCCGTACAACCGACGTTACATACTCCATTTCATGTCACTTTGCAACGATACATGTAGATACGAAGGTTGGAACTTAAATAGTGGTAACACTGCTGGCCGGCCGCGGTGGTCTCGCGGTTCTAGGCGCGCAGTCCGGAACCGTGCGACTGCTACGGTCGCAGGTTCGAATCCTGCCTCGGGCATGGATGTGTGTGATGTCCTTAGGTTAGTTAGGTTTAAGTAGTTCTAAGTTCTAGGGGACTGATGACCACAGCAGTTGAGTCCCATAGTGCTCAGAGCCATTTGAACCATTTTTCAACACTGCTGTGGAGACACTATGCAATGGAATCTACTATTACCGTTGATAGCACACATTGTTGACATACCTACCTTACCTCCGAGCAAATGGACTCGCCTGTCTCACGTCACCGGCGTGCGCACAGTCTAGGGAAAAACAGTCACTTTGGAGCGAGCGAGCTAACGTAACGGTGTCACTATGTTTTCGAAACAGGAACAACGGAGATGGAAAAAGATTGAATGTGCCAGAAGTCATAACGCACGACCGTGTCATCAAGGTCTTCTAGAGGGGCGCGGGGAATCGGTAGTGCCGTACAGAACACTGGCACGTTAGGCAAAAGCCCTCAACGAAAGTCGGCAAACTGTGGCAGGACACGCATCAGACGGGTCGTCCTAGCGTCTGTGAAGAAGATGTGCATGCTGTTGCAGCGTTATTGGACAGTGATCAACGCCATACGATTCGTGAGCTCGCCCACGAAACCGGATTAGCGCATACGACTATGCATCCTGAAGGAACGCCTGGGTATGCGAAATATTGCATCACGATGGGTTTCGCATGACTTGGCGGAAATGCAGAAATGACCCAGCCGGTAACCGATCCCGGGCCCGTAAGACGGATATCCGCCACGCTGACCACTCAGCTATCGGGGTGGACACGAAACCGGATTAGGTCATACGACTGTGCTTCGCATCCTGAAGGAACGCCTGGGCATGCGAAAAATTGCATCACGATGGGTTCCGCATGACTCGACGGAAATGCAGAAATGCATGCGCTACGACGTTGCTCAGACGCACTTGGAGCGCTATCAGCGCGAAGGAGAGGCTTTCTTGCGCCGCATCGTAACACTGGATGAGACATGGGCCACACAGTACCAGCCAAAACTGAAACGCCAATCCAACGAATGGCCTCATTATGGGTCGCCGCGAAAGTCGAAAGTGCGTACGACTGTGATGGTGTTATCCTAACGCATTACGTTCCTCCACGGCAGACCATCAATGCACACTATTACGGTTCGTTTTTGGAGCATCACCTGCGACCAGCTTTGCGAAAGAAGGGGCGACATTTTCTGCGCAACCCACCCATCATTTTGCAGGACAACGCGCGGGCGCATACAGCGCAAGCTGTGGCTGCTCTGTTAGGTCGATGGAACTGGGAAGCACTGTACCATCCACCACACTCCCCGAACTTAACTATTTGTGACTTTGATCTGATTCCGAAAATGAAGGAACTTCTTCGTAGCATTCGCTTCAGAACTGTTCCAGAGGTTCGGTAGGCAGTAGATCGCTCCATTCGCATCATCAACGGAACAGGCTCTGCTAACGGTATACTAAGCCTTCCACGTCGCTAGCATAGGGTTCTACACAACACGTCACACATGAGCCGAAAGAATACGAAGACATCATCACCCGACTAAGACTTGGCAAGACAGTATGGGATTCCACGAGGGCGCCAGTGCTCGTTAATCGGTGACAGGTGACCTACCTACATGTTTTGGACATCTCTCTGCACTTATGATACCATCTCAAACAGCAAGACTCTGAAATAGAGAAACAAGCAGCCTGAAACGTACTAGAAACAGAATAAATACGAACCTAGGAAGGACGGAAACAGCAGATACGGTGCACACGCTCTGACAGAGAAGGACGGGGAGGGAAATCGGTCGAAGGAACCATCCTGGCATTCGTCTTAATCGGCTGAGGAAATACACGTAAAATCTAAACGTAGGCGGCCGGACGGCGATCTGAACATCGATCTTCTAGGATGCCAGCCCACAGTCCCTGACCACTGCGCACATCTCGCTCGTAGAAAAGTCAGGAGCCCCATGATCACTGAGGCGCACACCAGCAGTGTCAACCACAGATTTGGTTTCACTTTCACAATCCGTGAAAACAGCGGCTACAGTTCTGCGCTACGGAAAACCACGACACCATCTCTACCCCCCACCCCAGCCACCCAAATGGGTGTGATACAGCAATTAAAACCACAGCGAAGTTTCGTCCCTTCAGAGCATCGCACCCGAATGAAGTGCTAATTAGCTTTGGGAAACAAAATTACACTAAATTCGTTGTACGCAGTTTACGACACGTAAATACTGACCGAGGTTTCGGCGCAGCCATCTCGGTGGCTAAAGCAATTTAGACCTCCGCAGCGCAGAAAGCAAAACCACTCCCGTTGCGACGGCCGCAGACCGCCGGCTGGAACTGTACTGGAAATTTATACCGACGTCCACGCGATTACTCGGAACCCAATATGGCCGGCAGTGATATCGTTCGTTTATTGCGCTGTCCCGGCTCTGAAACAGGGGCGCCATTTCTCTTTATGACTGGTGGTGGAGCACGGAGCGCTAAACTGAGCTACACGGACGTAATTTAGAATTTATCCCCAGACAGCCGAAACCGTACGGAGGAGCACATTTGCCGCCTTACATGTTCGGCCATTATCGGTAATTCGTCTGATTTAACGGGAAAACGCAAAGAGACTGAGGTCTGAATGGAAAATAAGTTCTTACCTCTGCCATCTGCAATTCACACTGCGCTTCGAGGCAGAGGGTACATTTCATTGAGTGTATCAAGTATCCGTATTTTTTACATAAACAAGATTTCTTACGCATGATACAAGTTTGACGTTTCTAAGCCCACATTCATGTAATAATGTTTGCATGACATTTTCGCCATTTGGCTGTACAAACTTCTGTATTTTATATTACTATCATGATTTCGGCCAGAAGTCATTATCAAGTAACAATGTTGGGTATAAGTACATTTTGTGAAGTTATTTCGCCCTACAACTACTCCAATACGTCTTCATCTTCAAAATTTTTTTCTTTCGCCGCTACTGCTGCCATATTTTCTCCGCGGCCGTTTTTGGAGTTACCGAGAGATGTGGCAGATGGGTAGGGCTGTGGACAGGTCTCAGGGAAGACTAGAACGCAATTCCCCTACCGGTCATCCACTTAAGGGTTTCCCGTGGTTACACTAAAACGCTAAAGCTACACCGATCAGTCAGAACATTATGACCACCTCCCTAATAGCCAGTGTGTCCACCTTCGGCACGGATAACGGCGGCGATACGTCCCAGCATAGAAGCAATGATGTCTTGGAAGGTCGCTGGAGGAATTTGGGACCACATCTGCACACACAAGTCATGTAATTCCCGTAAATTCCGGGGCGGGGGCGATGAGCTCTGACGCCACGTTCAATCACGTCCCAGATGTGTTCGATCAGCTTCAGATCTGACGAGTTGCGGGAGAGCATATCAATTAGAATTCGCCACTATGTTCCTCGAACCGCTCCATCACACTCTTGGCCTTGTAAAATGGGGCACTATCTTGTTGAAAAACATTACTGCCGCCGGGAAACATTATCGTCATGAAAGGGTGTGCGCGGTCTGCAACCAGTGTACGACAATCCTTCGCCGTCATGGTGCCTTGCACCAGCTCCATTGAAGCCATGTATGCACAGATCAATGTTCCCAGACCATAATGGGGTCGCCGCCAGTACAGTTGTCAAGGAGTTGTTCCCCTGGAACACGTCAGACCGTATGTTCATCATCATCCCGATGGGAGGGCGTGAATCCGACATTAGCTCCGTCACAGTTCTCCGCCTGCCCTACTTTGCCAGTCTGCCCAGCCTGCGACATCTATATCTATAATGAGGAGTGGCCGCCCAATCCCACGACGTCTGGAGGTGGTTTTACCCTGGTTTCGCCACGTGTTGAACACACTCACCACAGCACTCCTCGAACGCTTGACAATTCGTGGTTTCCGAAATGCTCGTGCCGAGCCTCCGAGCCATCATAATTTGTCCTCGGTCAGTCTCAGATAGATCGCGCACGTTACCCAGTCTACACACAGACAGCACGCTCAATGATACTACATGCACCGTGCTTGTGTCTGACAAGCAGTCATTCCTCGCCAGGTGACGCTTCTATCGCCTGGACGTGTTTATATCGACAGTAGGTCGGCAGTCAATGTTCTAGCTGATCAGTGTACGGAATGAAGAACTGCAAAAGGATCCGGCTAAAAACCAAGCTTGCGCTCTCTCTGTAATGAACTCATTGTGGACGGTAGCTTAAATACTGATCTTCCTGACTACTTACCTACTCCTTAATTTTGGTTCTCTAATTTTCATCTGTTTTCAATTACTTCTTTATTTATACCTACTTTTTGTAAGTCTCCGTGGACGTTTCTGAACCACTTGGGTTTGTCTTTTAATGTTTTCTCTCGTCACTGTGCTCAAGGAAATTCTCGTCTTTTGGAGTACTACTGTGTGGTCCGGGATCCTTACCAGGTAAAATTAACAGAGTACATCGAGGTAGTTCTGAGAGGAGCAGCACGTTTTGTATTATCGAGAAATAGGGAAGAGAGTGTCACGGAATGATGTGGGATTTGAGATGGACACCATTAAAACAAAGGCATCTTTCGTTGGGGCGGAATCTTCTCACCCAATCTTAATCTCCAACTTTCTCCCCCGAATGCAAAAATATATTATTGACCCTGACTTACATATGGAGAAACCATCATCGTAATAAAATAAGGGAAATCAGAGCTCGCACGGAAATTGCTAGGTATTCGTTTTTTTCCGCGCGGTGCTCGAGAATGGAATAATAGAAAATTATTGTGAAGGCACTTAAGCGTGATTTGCAGAATATCCATGTAGATATAGGTGCAGATTTATTTCTCGCATAGTCACCCTGGCGATGAACACATTTTCTCAACGAGAAATCAGTTTGTTGATGCGGTCACTGTAGAATATTGAAGTGGTGCAAGCAGAGGTGAAACTGTTGCTCCGTCAACAAAGTTAATCACTATGAAAGTGAGATCCTCGAACGCGCTCTTCAAGTTTTGGAAACAGGTGAAAATCGAACGGGGCCAAGTCGGGACTGTAGGGAGGATCACTGATGAGAGTGAACCCAAGGCATCGGTGTGTTGCAGATGTTGCAGCAGTCGTGAGTAGTCGGGCGTTGTTATGTTGAAGGTGGTGCTCAATATGTAGACGACATATTCGAATTCGCAACTCAATTACAGCACGCTGTTTCTCGCGCACCGACATAGTTACCTTACACACCGTTATGTCACAAGCTACAACTTGGAGCTTGTGACGGTACGTCACGTAAATATTGACATTTTTATCGGTTGTAAACCGTAGTTAACGTATTTTATGAATATAATTAGTATAAAAGATAATGTTTTTGAAACAACTCATATGCAGCGATAATTTAAGAGTAGCATCTTTATTTAATGTCTATGAAAATAAAAAAGGATCTAAAGAGACGCGATTGTACGGCCGAGGAGGAAGGACGTATTTTACGGTACACACACTGTTTTGCTTCGCTATACGGAAGGCAGGCATTAAACGGCTACACATATTTTATGTAAGTTATTCTGTATTATTCTAAAATAAACGTATTATTATTATCATCATCATCATCATCACAAAATGAATTTCTTTGTAATAGTTGTCACCTCAAATGCTCGCAGTGGCTAATTATTTTTAATAACCTTTTTTTCAGTAATTTATGCTGCGGGAAGCTCATCTTCTGATGCAGCCTCTGGTCGGCCATTATGCGCCGAAGTATTAATTTTGTTAAATGTTAACAGTAACTGCGAGAGATTTCGTTGTAAGAACCTTTTTAAATTGCAACAGATAATTAATTTACGTTAAATTTCATTTTTAAATTATACAGA
This sequence comes from Schistocerca gregaria, assembly GCF_023897955.1. Classification (NCBI taxonomy): domain Eukaryota; kingdom Metazoa; phylum Arthropoda; class Insecta; order Orthoptera; family Acrididae; genus Schistocerca; species Schistocerca gregaria. Next base: position 128,217,388 of record NC_064920.1, on the reverse strand, counting down.
TTCTATGAATTCGTAAGTTTTATCTTGGCCGCTTCACGACAACAATCGAAATTCTCTCGAGCCTTGCTTTGCAATCAATAAATATAAATTAACAAAATTACATTCAATTTAGTTAACGGCAACTATATTTTCGTCATCACGTTCAAAATCTAAAGTTGGTACATGAATAACAGCGGCCCTTCAAAAACTGGTTTCATATTTACTTATGCACGTAAGTAAAAGTGATAAGAAAAGATAATACACCTGAGAGAAAAAATCATGCCCTAATAAAAGAAGAATTCACCTGATAAATTAAAAATAAACATATATATATATATATATATATATATATATATAATTTTTTTTCATAAAGCGTAACGAATGGCAGCGACGTCACAAGCTCTTTAGCGGCAGATGGATGCAAGTATGTGGACATGAGGAAGGTGGATGGTTGTCGGGCCGTGTGTCGGGCGACAGTCAGGTTGCTATCCCACTGCTGTCCGGGGCGTCTCCAGACCCGTCTTCAGCCTGGAATCCCTTTGACTGGAGTGGCATTGGCCCCAGCGACGAGTCCCACTTCGAACTGAGCCCCGATGACCAGTGAAGACAAGTGTGGAGACGCCACGGACGGTGGTAGGATACCAAACTAACTGTCTCCCGCCATACGGACCGACAACCAGGAGTGATGGTCTGGTATGCCACTTCTTTTCATAGCAGGACCGCTTTGATTGTCATTCGCGGCACATTACAGCACAGAAGTACGTCAACGGCATTCTGTTCACCATTTTGTCGCCTTGCATGGTAAGCCATCGTGGGCTTACATTTCAGCGAGGTAATGTCCGGCAGCACACGGCGAGCGTTCCTGCTGCTTGCCTTCGTGGTTGCCAAACCCTGCCTCGGTCAACAGCAAAGTCGTCGGATCTCTCCCCACCTGCGGACGACTGGAGCATTGTGGGCAGGATCCTCTAGCCGTCTCGAGATTTTGACGATGTAACGCCCCAATTGGACAGAATTTGGCGCTATATCCCTCAGAGGCCATCCAACAGCTATCAATAACTGGGTTCATACGGGCCAGAGGTGGACCAACATGTCCCTGACAATTTGTGCAGCTCTTTCTCTTGTATAAATCATCCTTTTTTCTGAAATTGTGACCATTTGTCTTTCTGTGCACGTACATCAAAACTACCGATTTGTTCTGCTGGAGTTTGATGTCTGCGACCCTGATCGTGAAGGATAAAACAACAAGGTTTACTACGAGATTTTCACTCTGCAGCGGAGTGAGCGCTGATATGAAACTTCCTGGCATATTAAAACTGTGTGCCGGACCGAGACTCGAACTCGGGACCTTTGTCTTTCGCGGGCAAGTGCTCTACCATGTGAGCTACCCAAGCATGACTCACGCCCCGTCCTCACAGATTTACTTCTATCACTACCTCGTCTCCTACTTTCCAAACTTTACAGAAGCTCTCCTGCGAACCATGCAGAACTAGAACTCCTTAAAGCAAGTTAGAGTCTCGGTCCGGCACACAGTTTTAATCTGCCAGCAAGTTTCATAGAAGGTTTACTATTCTTGCTACATACTGACAAGTATTCAGTTTCACTTGAAGAATTATCTAATCACTTCTTTCGGATAATTATTTCGCGGTGTGTCTTTTTTTTGTTTTGCAGTGTATTTTAAACGGTTTACAGAGTTTTTTGTGGTATGGGTACGGTACCCAGACGATGAGCTCAGCCTCGGAGAGGTGGAGTTAGCAGACAGCGCGTACACAGAATCAGCGCCAGACGTGGCCCCCTCGTTTTTCCAGGCAACGCGGCTGCCCCTGTGATTTACTGCAGGGCTGCTGCGGCTATCGCAGACACGCTGCATATTCATGGCCGGCGGCAGGTGGGCTCCGGGCAGTGGTGGCCGCATTCATCCACAGACCTCCCACTGGGGTTGCCTTATTTGCCCGCCCATGCAGCGTATCTCTACTGCCCAACTCGTGCACGTACCACACTCGTAGTTTCTCATACATCTTGTACCTCTGCTCTGCCCCCCCCCCTCTCTCTCTCTCTCTCTCTCTCTCTCTCTCTCTCTCTCTCTCTCTCTCTCTCTCTCTCACACACACACACACACACACACACACACACACACACACACACACACACACACACACAAAATACATATCTCAGGATGTATGTATGTATGTACAGCCAGCATTTCCTTCTAAGGAGATTTCAGCCAAATCTGGCACACATACAATATGAATATATGAAAGCACTGTGGGGGCTATGATCTCTTACCTCCTAAAGAAGGGGAGATACAGGTAGAAAAGCGATCTCTATCCTCAACATGTAGGCTTCCTTGCACAACAAGTGTGGTGTGTGGGTACTAATGGCATGTCTTTCAGGGGATACACTTGCAAATAGATACAACTGAGCAGAGAGATTGGGGAGGGGGGGGGGGGGCGAGGGGCGGCAGACATGGATAGTGAGAGAGACAGGGAGGATAAATCGGACAAAGGAAATGGGGAGGAGAAGATGGACAGAAGGAGGGGGGAGGATGGGATAGACAGAAGAAGTGCGTTCTGCAGATAGTATTCTGTGAAAGTACTAGAGGTGCACCGATGGGTACAGCTGAGCAGAGAGAGAGAGAGAGAGAGAGAGAGAGAGAGAGAGAGAGAGAGAGAGAGAGAGAGAGAGAGAAGGAGGGTGGGAGGTGGGAGACATGGATAGTGGGAGTGGGGATGGATCAGGTAGACAGAGAGAGGATCTGGTGGAGATGGTCACAGAGGAAGGGAGGACGGGAGGACGAGGTGGACAGAGAGAGACGGGGCCATGGGTCCATGTGTGCGGAATGTGTGTGTGGGAAAAGCCACAGGAAGAAATGTTCGAGTTGCCTCTGGCTCTACATTACGCACGTCTCTGTGCTGTGTAGCATTGTAGCGCAAGTCTAAACGAGAATTCAAACTAGTTTCCAGTAATCTGGCCCGATAATTCGGGGTGACACTGCCTATAACCAGTGCCCAGATTTCGGCTGTTGTTATCTATTCGTCAGAGCCAGTCGAACAGTCTTACGATCACACTGTTGTCTTCCGTCATTCTCCACTCATTGCACTACAGACAGCTATCGACAATTTGTCGCTACGGTGCTCCTATGTCCACAACCTGGAAAGTTCGTCCGTAGGAATGACTTTTCTGTACCAAATAATGAATTTAAGCTTGCATAAGGACGAAATTTTAGTTATCATATCTCACAGCCGTGGAAATAGTGGAGCAACAGTTTCATGGCGCTCTGTCAAGGTGTTCACATTGTAACACTTTATTTCAATCCGTATATACCTCCATACACGACAGTCAGCAAACTTAGGCGAAAACCTCCTGAAATCGCAGAAGTGACTTCACCGTGGGCCGTATCTGAGTAACACAGGTCATGGTAACCTAAGAAGATTCCCAGAATTGTGGTACTCGGGGACGGAAAGGAGGATGGGTGGTCATGTTAGTTGCGTGAAAGGTAGAGGCATCACTAAGCTTAGTGCATCCTGTTCCAACACTCCTACCGAAGAAAAATCCCTGGTGGTACCCGTAATCGAAACTGGGCCCTCCGCATGTTGATGAGACGCTCTGACCACTCAGCTATGGAGGTGGAGAAAGAAAGCAATAAACAGTGACATTAACGTACTTGTGGAAATTTAAATTGTGTACGGAATTCAGTGGAGGTGTAAATACGGCCACACTATGGTAAGGCAGACACTTCAGCTCCGTGTGTGCTGTACAAACGTGCTTCCAGTGTGAGGGGTTAGCTCTTCTTAACGACTGTTCTCTTGTAAGCTGATCCCAAATTGTGCGTGAGTGCATAATTAAATGAAAAATGTATCTATTAAATGGCTATCACGGTGCTTTCGATGACTATCACAGGTAACGTAGAAGAAATAGCACAGCACTGCTCTCAGTGATGTCCGTGGTGCGGTGAACATTTTGGGCAGCCGTTCGCCTTGGATAAGGGCGTATTCTGGCACGACCATCGACCAGGTGTAGGTCTAACAAGAAATGTAATTCATCGGACCAGGTCAGGTGACACCTTATCTTTGATCCACGGAGCCCCACGTTCAACAATGTGCGCTCAGCGGTGTGCTCCGAAACATTCGTGCTGCACCAGCACCGCACCGTGACGTAAGATCCGCCACTGACCGGCGCCTATTCTGCTTTACAGAGCTGGAAAGCATCCGGCCTCCAAGTTTTGGTGACGATGTGTGGTTGTCCAACGTCTTATTGCCTACTGGTGGTTAACAATCCTTCAACCACTTTTCATAGGTGCTCACGACAGAAGCACGCGAATAGCCAACCAGGTGTGTGGAGTGCGGGCTGCCCGCTCCCAGACACTGGACCATAACAATCTGGTCCTTGTCAAAGTCGCTTGTGTCACAGGATCTCCCCATTTAAGACCCGTATTGTCATCAGAATGATTCCATATTTGTGTGTTCTTCACTTCCTTACCGCGTCACGTGCCCGCAACGGCGCTACGAGAGTTCAGTCTGGCGGTCAGCAATGGTCAACGTTTTCGTTCATCAGCACAGACTGGAACGTGAAAGTTTCAGTAATGTCTGTGAATAGTTTTCACCATTCAGAGAAATGCCTGCTGCGACACTGGAACCGGTGTACATGCATCTATTTCTGTTGCGATGTCTTTGGAGCATTTTCTGCCTTAGGTGGTTGACTCAAATGGGCTACAAGTTCATTCAGAAATTTTGACAGCGCGCATAGGGCCTACTGCGTCTGAGATGTCTCATATGGAAGGCCGCAAACGAGCCGCTGCTCAAGTCTCTCTTTTGAAAGCCACGGCGCTGGGAAACGTCCGTAATCGCATTACAGCTGACAGATGGTCCCAACGGGATATCTCGTTCTGTAAGCACTCGCACGGAGCCCAAGGGACTGCGCAACAGTTTCACAGTAGGCGGTATGGTCAGCTCCACAAGGACGCACGTCAATGAAGACTTCTGTGGAGCCGCGCAGTCCCAGCGGTGCGCTTGGTCCACGAGGAGGACTAACGGCAGTGCTAAGAGGAAACCACACTATCAAACAACCGGTAACACTGCTGCCTCGTGAGGGTGCTTCACCAGTGAACCGTGAATTGACTTTCAAAACTTTTTCTTAAGAATTTACTTTGTTTACTAGCGATTCATCAAGAACATTAACACATTTAATCACACTATATGAGTGTGGAAGTAGTTGCCAGGGAGTAACTGATGAAATCAAAATGAAATTGCATTTAACAAATGGGAATTTTATTCCCAAAAGCTGTTTTTAACAACAGATTTAAAATTATAAGCAGAAAGCACCCTCTAAATATCAAGTTACAATTTATTCAGAGGCAGAAGGAAACAAATTTTTGAGTGTATGAGCTTTCGGGCTGAGAACTTTGCCGCTCCCTTTTGATATGGCCGTAGTCACGACCGCTCACAACAACCTCTGAAAGACTACACAGGTACAAATCTGCAACATACCAGATTAGCATAAGGTAAAAGTTTTAACAATTCACACAAGAACACAAACTATGCACCCCGTAGGAGGGATGGAAATGGTACAAAAGACTAGAATTGAAAGATTAACTTGCCACCGAAGGTGCAACTTTAAGAAAAGTCTTACGGTGGAACTGTGGCAACTCTATATACTAAAATGACCATTTAAATAAAAGCCCATGAAATGCAATCTTACATAAAATTATACAAGGTTGGCTAAACATGCTCTACAGTACACATATACCGCCTCTCAAGATGATAGGCAAGATAAAAACGTATTTCAGGAGTTATCACCGAATCCGACAAACATGACAGAGGTAGCTATTAACGTACGGCAGACTGATAGGGAGATTACCGAACAACCCGAGCCGCAGGTTGCTCTAACCCGCCCCTACTCCCCAAGGGAAAAACGGACCACCCAATTTGGTGGTGACGTTACCAAGAAAACAAGTAGAATTTAACAAGTAAATGAAACAATATATCACCAATCACTTAACTTCCAATAAACTGCGATTTCTGGCGAAGACCTGGCGCAGCACCCCCAAAACGCTCTCCCGAACCGTCCGCTGCCAGCCGCTTCAACGGACGCAGGAAGGCGCGCCGATCTCCCGTCTCACAGCGTCGCAGCTCGCACCGGCCAGACCGATGCCATGGGTTGACCCCTGTCGCTCTCGTGTCGGCCGCGAAGCCACTACCCCTCGCTATAAGGCGCGGCCCACTGGACTCACTTGTGTCTCAGTGCGCGACAGACCGACCGATCGATCCAACCGCCAATGACCATTGCCTGAACAAACTGGAGCAGACTGGCGGCCTAACACATACTAGCACTCCGGACGACAGACAGACACTGACTGCCCCACACCGACCCGGCTGACCAACTGACGAGACTCGCCGAGACTGACCTTCTGCCGAGCTCATGGCGCCTCTTAAATGCACGAGAGCAGGCAACTTTTCCCCTTTCCCACCAGAGGGAGACACCAAAGCTGGGATTGCCACAGCGGCGTCAGCGTCAGAAACGGAAGGTGGCTGCTTTACACTACGCGCTGCGGCGCGCTCTTCAAAAGAGCAATTTTTACCACGGCTCTACCAGCAATCCTACGTTCTGCGCCCGTATCCTGTCGTAGTGATGTCGCAACGGTCACCGTCTGAACGGTACGGCAAGTGCTGGGGATCCTCAGATATTCTGTGCGCGTCACTGAGATGAGAGGGAAAAAAAAGGAACAAGCTCTTGCTCACACCGTTATCTCGTCCATTTTGGACTATGGTTTGGATACTGCAACTATTTATGACTTAAAAGATAAATTAGAACAACTTCCTGTGTCAATCACTTTTATTTTCTCTCACGAAGCGTTTTTACGGCTTACCCGTCACGTTTAGGAGGAACAGTGGGTTACATCACAATTTCATTTACTGAATGTAGACAGCTGTCTTACATGTCGCTACAATTAAAGTGTAATTTGTCACTTGTTATCTTAATATGGCACATGAATTATAAATGTCCGACAATAATAAATTAGCTTACAATACGTTCCAACAGAAAGAATGATAATTTTTTTATAATGATTCTCAGGGTTATTTTGCTGCAACTTCTTGTAAGTAGGTTTAACACTGTTTAAAAGCTGGAGTTCAAGAGACATTACGATAACAAGTGACAAATTATACCCTATTTGTAGCCAAATGAAGTTCAAAATAGGCGACTGGCTACATACAGCAATCTAAATTGTAAAGGGTGGAAGACCTCGAAACGCGCCGTGGAGGAAAATTAAAGTGACTGACGCAGGTACTTTTTGTAATTTATCTTTTATTTGGTCACAACGCCCTGCATTATTTCTTATAGGTGCATGCCTTGCCTCTACCTTCACATCTTAAACGACTCGATTCTCTTACAGTTTTTGCAAATTCCATGATTTCCTTCAATACAATGCCGTGCTGCACACGTTCCTTCTCAGAGACGTCTTCCTCAAAGAATGGCACAAGTTCGGCACTTGCAGATTTTCAAGGAATGCGCTCCTTGCTTTGACTAGTCTGCTTCTTACTTTGTTCGTCATGCTGTAATTTACTTCCAAGGTAGCAGAATTTCTTCACGTGGTAACTGCAAAAGAAGCTGCTAGCCAACTGCTACTGAACGCTACAGTTATAACGGGACCTGACGAGTGAAAACCTTTTTCTCGCGAATGTGTCCAACATGTCGAAGTGGAGCTGGCTATTCGTGACAGGAAGTACAATAGAGTAGTTGGTGTTGATGAGTTACAGGCTGAAGAAGTTAACGATTTTGGACCGTGAACGCGGCAGTCACTCGCGGGTACCACGAACGCCTTTATTACCAACGTGCAGATCCTGGAGACATGGGGCAAGGCACGGGTGGTTGTGCTGCTGACAACAGGGAACAAACAAAAGGACACAAGAAGTTTCCAGCATGTCTCACTGCTCTGTCATTTAATGAGAAGCCTCAGCTACCATCGGAGTACAAACATCCTGGAAGTGAAATTCCCACGCCACCAGACAAGCTCATGACATGGGAATCATGTAATGGCCAAATATAAACCTGAACAACAGAAGACGGTTTGGGCGAAATAACTTAACTGGAGCGACCTTCAGCGATATGACAGCCGCACCAAGAGCTGCTGATGAAACTGTATTATCTGACGAGAGACTGCGGCCTGTCCTCTGTTGTCGTCATTCTCGACATCAGAAGGTTCTATATCAGTCTTTATGGGAAGAAGAGCACGTGAATGATACAGAACAATAATTTAGCACGGGGAAGCGTCCAGGCGCTAATACTGTACATCGTGAACTCAAATGACCGGCTAATACAAAATCACACATCGTAATTTATATTCGCTGACGATACAGCAGTAGCAGCTCAAGATACGAATTTCTCAGAGCTAGAAGAGAAACCGACAGAGACATTGAGTGTCCTTCACATCTATTAAGATGCTAACCAGCTGAAGCCAAATCCGATAATGGTGCGCTCTCCACCTCAGTAACAGAGGGTCGCGGCGAGAGCCCAGTGTGCAGCGGCACCGCGAACGACTGCACCACTGCTCACAGCCGAAATATAAGGCGCGATCACAGAGCGTACACGAACGTTTCAACAGCACTCCACAGCACCAAAGCCGAGGTCTGAGCTAGGGACAATATTACCGGGTCTCTGATGTGCAGGACATGGAATACTACTGTTGTGGATGCCAGGATGGGATATCATTAGTGAAACTGAAGAGAGTTCCTCAAGGAAGTGTTACGGTCCCTCTGTGCTCATAATCCATTCAATGATTTAGATGACGATTTGAGCACCACTCTTGGATTGTTTGCAGATACTGCTACCGTTTACAATCCAGCGGAGTCATCAGAAAATCAAAAGGAACTGAAAAATGAAGGAGAGTATTTACAATGTAAAAAGTGGCTACTGACAAAAAGAATGAGAAGAGTGAGGTCTTACCCGTGACTGCTACAGAAAAAATTAACAATGACCGACAAGTGAAACAGGAACCATCAAATAGCAAATGTTGGGGAAAAGCGTATTGAGGAAAATACATAGAAGATGCAACAAATGTGCAACGCTTGTTCATTCTCTTCTAAAGTACTGTTGCGCGGTGTGGGACGATTCCAGACAGGACTGGGGGACATCGAAAGAGTTCAAAGAAGGGCAGACGGTTTTATGTTATCGCGAAATAGGGGAGAGAGTGTCACGGGCATGAGACGGGAGCTGGGGTGGAAATGACTAAAACAAAGCCGTTCATCGATGCAGTGAGATCTTTTCAAGAAATTTCGATAACCAACTTACTCTTCCGAATGTGAAAATATTTTGTTGACTCCCGCCTACATAGGAAGAAATGGCCATCGCAATAAAATACGATAAATCGGAACACGCACAGAAAGATTTAGGTGTTCACTGTTTCCACGCGCTATTCGAGAATGAAACGCTGGAGAAATAGTCTGGTTCTGTGAACCTTCTGCCAAGCCCCGAAGTTGGAATTACAGGATAGTTACGTGAATTTAGATGCATGGCACGGTGTGCGTCTGCTGCCGAGTACGGAGCTCCAGTGTGGAGCACATCTGCACATGCAATGAAGGTGGACTCCATAGTGAATGAGTCAGTGTGAATTCCAACGGATGTCTGAAGCCAATACCAATGCAGGAACTCTAGCGTTCATTGGCACTGCAGTGCCTAGCGTGCGCCGCGAAACTGTGTCAGACGTGGAGAGGATGAAGATGGAAAGAGACTCCCGCCACGCATCGCAGCCTTCTGAGAGGCACCTGCGATCCAGGAAAAGCTTCGCACAAAGTGCACATGTCGTTCCGGGGTGTCCATCACCAGGAATGAGTGGGAATTTGGGGGACAGTACCGGAGGACCCGGATATCCTACGAAGAGACGAGCCCACCTGTGGCTGTGGTAACCCCTACGCTGTGTGGCGAACTCTGGACAGTGTGAGGGAGAGCGTACTGCGATGTCACATCGTCGTGCGTCAAGTGGCGTTTTCCCGAGTGAAGCACGCGTTATGTGCTGCTGCGGCGTGGTTCAAGATCCGCGCCACCTGTCGCATTGCCGCCTGTTAGGCCCTTACACACCACAACTACTTTCTAAAGTTAATGAGGAGACTTCGACGGCCATTTTCTGGAAAGAAACTGTTTAAACGGACACGGAAACAAATTAATTCAATTCGTCTACTACGTGGTTCCCAATTGTGGTGTCAATTTCGTCTTTGATCTCACTTCTGCAACTCCTCAGGTATTTTCGTATTTATTCGACATGCTCTTAATCCACATCAGTGCTGAATGGACAGTTCAATCCATTCAAAACAATTTAATTCTTCCCAGTTTCGGAAGGTGCTAGTTTTAACCTTTGATATCCTTCAGTTTATGAATAATTCAATTATGAATCTCTCTTTACTGCCTCTTCCGAATAAAGGTTGAACAGTGAATGAAAAGTACTGCTTCTATACCTTGTGTCCCGTTCTATCAAACCACTATTATGTCCTGGGCTAACATGAAAATAAACTTTAGACGAAAATAAGAGTAGGAGGAGCCATAAATGTAAAAATAACACTGAATGGAGACGAATATGTGGGATATTTTGAATTCCTGAGAGTAGACTGTAAGAAGCGTTTGGGGTTCGGCACAGACATTGGAATCGAGAATAATAACGGCAAAATGGGCATTCGCTAAGGGGAGGATGTTTTTTCCAGCCATCTGTGAAAGAGATTAATGAAAAGATTGATGGCGTGTTTTCTGTGAGGTGTCGCATGTATGGAAACAAAATCTGAATAGCAACAAGTGAATACACGAAGAAGGTGGAGGAGTCTAAGCTGTGCACATGGCAGAGAAGGGGAAAATATAGCGGGTACAACAAAGACATGCTGAGGACAGTTGGAGAAGAGAGCTAGGAACATTACTGAATGTAGCTGAACGTACGGAAATAAAATGCCTAGGACATGTTATTTATGATCATGAGAGAATTTTGGTAACCATTTTAGAAGGATATCAGAAGGACAAGAGAAGAAAAGTACGAAGGGGGCGGGGAGTCAAATCCAGGGCCGTGTAAACAGATGTGAAAACATCTACCTGAAGGGCCTAGCGACTGGCCTTAAGATGTGAACACAACAAGGACTTGCTCATACGGCAGCCGGCCAGAGTGACCGAGCGGTTCTAGGCGCTTCAGTCTGGAACGGGGCGACCGCTACGGTCGCAGGTTCGAATCCTGCCTCTGGCGTGGATGTTTGTGATGTCCTTAGGTTCGTTAGGTTTAAGTACTTTTAAGTTCTAGGGGACTGATGACCTCAGATGTTAAGTTGCATAGTGCTCAGAGCCATTTGAACCATCACGGATGACAGATTAAGTCTCTTGGTACTCTAGCGGCGCGCATCAGAATTCCTTCGATATCTTCTATAGACTCAAAGCAGTAAGGATCGCAAACGTAGGAGAAAATCCACACTGGCCTCAACCGGAGGCTGCTATTTCTCCTAGAAGAGACAAAGGAGACCCGCGGGCAGCCAGCACAAGCCGCGATCCCACCTGCCAGGCCCCGAGTCACACCCACACATTCGCCGGCCTCGTGGGTGCCGTTTCACGCTCAGTGAGCAGTCTAATTGTTGACGTCGCCAGCTGCCACCATGCCATTACTGGAGCTTCCAGAGAACCTGGAGCGCGCAAAAAGAGGGGTGGGAACCGCCGGCTGCCGCAGCTCTCCAGACCAGAGCACAAAAGCCGAGGTCGCCTCAAAACCGCTCCCAGACAGCGCCGCGCCCACGCCGCCTCGTGTTTCCACCTCTACAATCTCTGGGGCATTCACTGAAAGACAGCGACGCCGGAAACTGCAGAATGCATGTATTACGTTACACACACGAAAACGTATCGGGTGCACGTCAATCGTCGTCCTCCTCTGCCACAACGGCATCTGGTTTCACAGTTCTGTGGTCATCAAAGCCATTTACTTTCACTGACGTGTACGTCTACGGTCCTGAAATAATAATAGGAAATGTGACCACACAAACAATTCACATATGAAAGAAAGAGAAAGAAAGACCTGCTAATACAGCTACTATGTCATCACTTATTCCGACACTTTGAAAGCAACAATTAACTATAATCGACTTACATTTACCTCTCGGCTTCAGTTCGTGGCTCCTGTTGAAATTATGGACCATAGTGAAAAATAATAATTTGATATCTACTGATGGTACCATTACAGATAGCTCATCACTTGACTAATAAAACACTGAGGTCAAGGGATACCTCTTTTTACCTCATTTTACCCAGGATAGTGTAGCAACTCGACATCGCATGGACTCGACATATCGTTGGAAGTCCTCTACAAAAGTATTAATCTTTGCTGCGTCTATAGCTGCCCATAATTGCGGAAGATTCACCGGGACAGGATTTGTACACTGACTGACCTCTAGATTATGTCCAATAAATAGATGGCATTCATGTTGGGCGATCTGGGCGGCCAAATCATTTGCACGAATTGTCCAGAATGTTCTTCAAGCCAACCGCGAACAACTGTGGCCCAGTGACACGGTGCATCGTTGTGTAGCAACATGAAGTCCAAGAATGGCTGCAAATGGTCTCGAAGTAGCCGAACATAACCATTTCCAGTCAATGATCGAGTCATTGGGACAAGAGGACTCAGTCCATTCCATATAAACACAGTCCACACCATTATGGAGCCACCACCAGGTTGCAAAGTGGCTTGTCGAGAACCTGACACCATGACTTCATAGGGTCTCCGCCACACTCGAACCCTCCAATCTTACCAATTGAAATCGGGACTCATGTGACCAGGCCACGGTTTTCCAGTCTTCTTGGGTCCAGCCGATAAGGTCACGAGACCAGGAGAGGCGCTGCAGGCGATATCGTGCAGTCAGCAAAGGCCCTTTAACGACAAATTTAGCCGCACTGTCCTAATGGATACGTTCGTCGTACATTCCACATTGATTTCTGCGCTTATTTCACGCAGTCTTCTTTCCGTGTTAGCAGTATCAGCTCTACGGAAAGGCCGGTGTTCTCGGTCGTTAAGTGAGGACTGTCGGCCACTGCGTCGTCCGTCACGAGAAGTAATACCTGAAATTTGGTACTCTCGGCACACTCTTGATACTATGGACCTACGAACATTGAATTCCCTAACGATTTACGAAATGGGATGTCCTGTGCACCTTGTCACGTGCCATTCTGCGATCAAAGTCTGTTAATTCCCGTCATGCGGCCATAATCATGTAGGATACCTTCTCACACTAAAGAACTGATTACAAATAACAGCTCCGCCAAGGCACTGCCTTTTTATATCTGTTGTATGCGATACTACCGCAATCTGTATAGGTGCATATCCCTATTCCATGACTTTTGTCACCTCCTTCCATGGTTACTACTTTTCTTTTGTTTACTGGCGAGCATTGGTGATGGGCAAAAGAAAATTTACAAGTTTAACGTCCCGCTCACTGCGTGGTCATTTGGAACTGAACACTAGGACAATGAGGTGCAAAGAAATCGACTGTTGCATCGTCCGTATAAACATATACTTTGTTCATACATTATTGACACTTTGGAGGAGGGAGGAGGGCGGGATTATCATTTAAGATTAGTTCAACAGTCAGTCGACAACGAGGTCATTAGAGACGGAGCACAAGATCGGATTAGCGATGAATGGTAAAGGAAATCGGCCGTGCCCTTTCAAAGGAAGCATCCCGGGATTTGCCTGCAGCGATTTAGGGAAATCGCGGAAAACTTGAATTAAGATGGCCGAACCCGGGTTCGAATCGTCGTCCTCCCGAGTGCGAGTCCAGTGTGCTAGCCACAGCACCACCTCGCTCGGTGCTGGCTGACAGACACGCTGCTGATGGACAAGTACATGTAGCGACAAGCGCCGTCTTGAATAGGAATGGCTTTGTTTACTTATTTATCCTGTTAAGATTAGCGCCCTCAAGTTCTCTTCCACATCTAAACAGGCATTTTAGATGTATTACATTACTTTCATTATGACACACTTGTTATAAAAGGTCATTCAGCTAAAATGGTATCGAATACTTAGAAATACCTACGACGCAACTAGTGTAAAAATAGTGGGTATAGCAGAAGTAATTTAAATGGGATCACAAAAAGTAGAAAAAGAAAGACAAGCGATAGACACCCACATTTAAACGGAGAGTATTCACAACAGCGGAGACGAGAGAAGAGGCGGGAGAGCGAGAGAACGAGGAACGTGATGTAAACACAAGTAATGAGGAGGGGGGTGGGGAAGGGGAGGGGAGGGATGAAAGTTGCGTAAATGAATGAGAAATGGGATGGAAGAATCACTACTGGGAAAAGATGTGAGCATTTGCTTTAATGTTTGACAGACACGGTTCATATGCATTAATTATTAAGAGAAAGTCATCAGGTTCACCAAACGTAACGCTTCACCTTTTTCTTAAATGCAAAACGATATTTCGTGTTCGTAGGTTTTCTCAGCGAATACGCAGCTACAAAGTCTCCTGGGAATGCAGTGGGACTCACCAATCCAGCTGCATGCCCGCGAGATTTTCAAGCAACATGATATTCGTTTTTCAACAGAGTGCAAAGTAGCTTGTTCCAGGAGCAGAGACCAGCAATCGAAGAGGAGTTCGCAAAAATACTGTCTCACAAAAGTGATGCTCAAAAATGGTTCAAATGGCTCTGAGCACTATGGGACTCAACATCTTAGGTCATAAGTCCCCTAGAACTTAGAACTACTTAAACCTAACTAACCTAAGGACATCACACACACCCATGCCCGAGGCAGGATTCGAACCTGCGACCGTAGCAGCCCCGCGGTTCCGGACTGCAGCGCCAGAACCGCACGGCCACACTGGCCGGCAAAAGTGATGCACCCAGAATAAAATGTTGGCTGTCAAAATTGCTTTCTAGCCGTACACACCATCTGAGGATTTATAAATGATTATTAGTTGCAATTCCCTGTGACAGGTACAATGGCCATCGGAGTGCATTAGTGTCTACTGATGTTGCTTGGCATTGTAGGGTATGTAAGGGGCGTGAGCAGCGTCAGATGTTCAGTGATCACTGTGACAGACATGGACATGCCGCGTACTAGTATGAGACAGTCTTATCAGCACCTGATGAGTCTAAAAGAGGACTTACTATGAATCTTCATTCGGCCAGCTGCTACAGTCGTCCAGTATCCAGATTTGGGTGTCTTTGGGATATGACAGTGGCCTGATGGTGGACTGCATGGGAACGTGAGGTCAAGCATACTCCTCACCAAGGTTCCAGTCGATAACGGCTGACCACGAAAAGGGAGGATCGCCGTAATGTGCACCCAGCACATCATAACACCTTATCTACGCCTGCCATCCGAGATCAAGTAAGGGACTCCCTGCAAAATCGTGTTTCATCCCTCATCAACGTTCGGTGACTGGCACCAGCTCGACTTGGGAATTAGCAGCAGAATATGCATGCGACGGTATATTCGGGACACAAATGACTGCGTCTGGATTGGTACAGTGACAACGAAACATGGATTTCTTATGAATGGCGCCACATTGTGTTCAGCGATAAATAGCGATTCTGCAGTAGCCTGAATGATAATCGTCGGCGAATTTGGCGGCGACCTGCAGAGAGATCCCAATCTTCCAAAGTCTCAGAGAGGTACAGTGTTGTTATTATTTGCGTCATGGTGTGGAGAGCCTTCGGGTATCACTTCAAATTACGGCTGGTAGTGACAGAGAACGCTGACAGCACAGTGGTGCGCCCAGACATTTTGGGTCCTCATGCGTTACCTCTCATGAAACAGTATCGTTGTGTCATTTCTCAACAGGGCAGTTGTAGTCCATAAGATCTACGTCTCTGTTTGAATTGAGTGTCTGATGCTGAGGTGGCCAGCATGAGCCCTAAGTCTGTCTCCAACAGAAACTATGGTACCATCTGTCCCAGTCCAGTATCTAGGTTATCAAGGTCCATTTAATATAGTTGTGGGCCTGGAGAGCTAACAACTTCATAGCACCCTTCCCAGCAGAAACAGGGCGCAAATCCAAGCCAGAGGGGGTGCAACGTCGTACGGATAAGTGGGTTCATAGAGGCAAATTCTTTTAAATTGGACTCGTTTTTGTAATCACTGAAATAACATCACGTATCTTCTCATCCGTCGAACTTCACTCCTCTCTTTCTAGGTGCTTCCGTCTTTTTTGTCGGGCAGTGTGTTTTTGGCACAGCTAGGACACTAACTATGAAGAAATGACACGCACTTTATCTCTGACTCTTGGTACTGGGGTGCTTGCGCACTGCGGGCCCCATGAAGTACACACAGCGTGCCGCAACCATGAACCTTTTCTCGTTTAGGTGGTTGGTTGTTCTTGTGACACAAACGCTACCGTTCTGTTTTCGTTGGATTAACTAACGCTACCTCTTGTGATCGACCGTCTGTGTGCCACTGACTCTTTACATCAATGCAATATAGAACAATTCAGGGGCATCTCTGACCCTTCATTCTTTTCCCGGCGTTAATGAGTACTCATCTAGTACAAACACATCCAAAATAGTAAGGAAATTGTTGGTGGTAAGTTCCTATGGGACCAAACCGCTGAGGTCATCGGTCCCAGGAAATTGTTGAGAACAGTATACACAGTAGAGACGGTTTTGCCATTATACCGGAGCACTCGTACCTAATGAAATGGAAATGTTGTTTCCAAGATCACCGAACGTGGATAACCTTCCGCACAAGTATTTTAGTATAAATGTGTACTGGTCACGTGGGAACATGTAATATCAGACAGCCCACCTTGCTAATCCAATGCTTGGTACTGTGCAACAATCGGCCCACCCTATGGAAAGTCTCATCAGGATCCCAGATAAATTATTAAATTTTGGTGTCCTACAAATTTTTTCCTCAACATCTTGTCTTCAATGTTACCACTGACAATAACATCTGTTTTTCGTCATCAGTTTAATGCTAATTAGTAAGAAACACACACTCAGCACGGATTCAATTGCTCAACAATTTTTTGTAATTATATTATTTTGGTAACTATCCATCTCTCTCTCAGAACGATCAATGTTTTTTTACGTCTCGCAGAAGTGTCGAGTCCTATTTCACGGGGCGTTGATCGCTACTGGGAAGCCTACGAAGGAGCTGCCCTTACAGAGACAACCCACTTGTTATTCTGCTCTAAAATTCTGACACAGCGGCTACGCCCTTATTCGTGTCCCTCATGCCACGTCTACAAAATCAACAGCCAGAACTTTGTCTTCTTCACAGCGAGCGCACCAGTTTCGAAAGGAGAAAGACATTTCCATGGAAATTCTCTCGGAACGACAACTGTTCTGTTCCAAAGCTTTATACTTCTTGTTGGACTCATTTCACGAGACCGCGGAACTTGAAATTCTTCCGGCCGAGTTTCCCTTGGCTGGTGCAGCTTCATGAATATTTATGGACTGGGGAACAATAGAAAGCGATAGGCCTCCGCGCGGGGCTCCGTCCCGGCAGCAGGACACTCGATAAATAGGTAACGCCGGCCGCGGACCGCCGCCCGTCAATACACGAAACTGTGCCAGCCGCCAGCCTTCCTTGTTCTTTTTCCGGGTGTTTCTAAAATAAACAATGCCTGTCGCCTATCGAAAGGTTGAATAAGATACTTCACAATCGATGAAGTCGAAATTAACTTTGATGCAATTCTTATACCGCTGCGTAACCTACACTACGTAAGTGATCCGAAAGCAGGTCATTTTTATATCCGAAATAAATTCTTGCAGCACAATTTAATTCTTCTATCCACGCTATTTTCTCTTAATAGTGAGAAAAGAACTGAACAAAATGAAGGCCTTAACCCCCTCCACTGGCCGGCCGGACTAGAGTCTGGACCCGCGCGACCGCTGCGGTTGCAGGTTCGAATCCTGCCTAGGACATGGATGTCCTTAGGTTAGTTAGGTTTAAGTAGTTCGAAGTTCTAGGGTACTGATGACCTCAAACGTTAAGTCCCATAGTGCTCAGAGCCATTTTGAACCCCTCCAACGACTCCCATGTCATAAAACACCCTCCACCATCTGATGATTTTAAAGCGAATTAACGTGTTAAATATTTGACATTAAGTACATAAAATATCTATGCTTGAAGACGCGAAACCCTAATTAGGTTGGTTTTATTAATTTCGCGTTATTCACCCATATGCCAACGAAAACGCTAAAAGTGGAATTGGTAGCGAATAAAGTTGGCTGTAAATAAATCATAAATTCAAACATTATCCTTGATGCTGAACTCCGAACGTTTACTAAGTGATAAACTGCTCTATCATAATTATTTCGAGCTGTAAGATAAGGAGTTTAGAAAACTTTTGAAATTATTCATTAATTAAAACTTCCGGCCTGAATTGCCGTGGTCCATATATAAAACTCCTCCTCCTTCCTGACGTTTCGTTGCGTACTGCGGGCAACATCTTCAGAGGTGAGTTGGCGACTGGCTTTTAGGCGCTGGAGGTCCCGCTTATATAGAGCGCTTAGATGGCTCCACCACTCATCACGTGCTTTCGACTTTAAAAGTATCTCTGGCTAGTGCCATCTCTCTCGATTATAGGCAATCGACAGTCACCTCGTTGGTACAGAGTCGAGCGCCATATCTTGTCTAGTTTCAATCCTTTTTTATTAAAATTATTTTCGTGCTTGTGCTTTTAAATCTCTGTAGCTTCTATATACATGTGAGGTACTAGCTATCACGTTTGTCTCACTAAATTTTATTTCGTGATCGCCGTCTTTGAAAACGTGTTCCGCTACAGCTAATTTGTCAATTTGTCCCAATCTATAGTTCCTTTTGTGTTCCGTTAGGCGGGTATTCACACTCCTTTAGTTGTTTCAATATAAACCGTGTCACAACTACACGGAATTTTATACACACCTGGGGTAGCTATGGGGTGTCGTGCGTCTTTCACCGATCGTTACCTACATATGGGTTCGAATCGTCATGCTAGGCAGAAGAGAGGAGTCATAAAGACTTTAGTGGACAGGGCTAATAACATCTGGGCGCCAATTTATTTACAAGATGAATTAAGCCATTTGCGAACGGCTTTCGAGAGAAATGGGTACATTGACAACGAAATAGCTCGAACACTCCACCCTAGAAGAAAAGTGTCCGAAAATACACAACAACAACCGTCGGCTGGAAAAGTTTTTCTTCCATTTATACATAACCATCACGGACCGTATTGGGAAAGTTTTGGCCAAGTTTCAAGTGGAGATAATCTTTCGACCTACCAAGAAAATTACTGGAAGTTTAAGATCGGTGAAGGACGCACGACACCCCATAGCTACCCCAGGTGTGTATAAAATTCCTTGTAGCTGTAGCATGGTTTACATTGGAACAACTAAAGGAGTGTGAATACCCGTCTAACGGAACACAAAAGGAGCTATAGATTGGGACAAATTGACAAATCAGCTGTAGCGGAACACGTTTTCAAAGACGGTGATCACGAAATAAAATTTAGTGAGACAAACGTGATAGCTAGGACCTCACATTATTATATCCCCATGTATAGAGAAGCTGATTACAAGCACGAAAATAATTTTAATAAAAAAGAAGAAGAATTGAAACAAGATATGGCGGTCGACTCTGTACCAAGGAAGTGACTATCGATTACCTATAATCGAGAGAGATGTAACTAGCCAAAGTCGAAAGCACTTGATGAGTTGTGGCGACATCTAAGCTCTCTATATAAGCGGGACCTCCAGCGCCTAGCAGCCAGTCGCCAACTCACCTCTGAAGATGTTGCCCGCAGTACGCAACGAAACGTCAGGAAGGAGCAGTAGTTTTATATATGGACCACGGCAATTCAGGCCGGAAGTTTTAATTGATGAAGACGCCGGCCGTGAAAGCTTACATGATATGGTTTTTAAATTATGTTTAAGGTTCATTGGCAATCGCTACGTGTGCTCATTGTCAAACACTGGAAAAGAGCTCTCTGAGTAATTTGCGCTCCGTTTTAAGAAAAACTAGTTTTTCCACGCATTTCAATGTTTATGAATCCATATTTCATGAATTATATGTCGTCCTATGATAACTTTTGGAACAGGTTCAGTGGTGTGTATCGATACTGCCTGCAAAATGTGTTCCAAACAGAAGTAATTAACTAAAACATCTTGTCTGACACAGAAGTTGTACTGCATGAACAGCACAAATGTAGTAAGCGATACACTTTTTTCTGTCATTTTGTGGAAGATGTCAGAGAGAAATAAGTTTCGATAACGTTTAAAATTACGTGTTGTGTTTGTCGGACGCCAGTAAGTACTGAATGAATGTAGTCTGGGTAACTGGTGCGGCGTGAGCTACGCTACTTCAAGGCATATACTCAATTTCTTACTTTAATATACCTGGCGTATTCTGCTGAAACTTTAAAATACAATTATATCTCTTACTGAGTTAATGATGACAATATTTCAAACTTCTCAATTCGGTTAGTAATTAAATGAAATACTTAAAATCAAATTTTTGTTGCCCGTGAAAGCCGATGGTGAAGCAACTGGTACCGATTAACCTTTGTGCCGTTTAGCAATGCGGATAGCGTAGTAGTTGTCCGCCTCCGGAGCACAGTGGTCAGCGCAGATGGGTCCCAGTTCGATTCCCGGTACTGCCAAGGATTTGGTACGAGGACTGGTTCTGGGTGCCCTCAGCCTCGTGGTGCCAACTGAGGAGCCACCAGAACGAACAGTAGCGGCCCCACCGTCCGGGAGGACGGCCGGCGTACTGACATCCTCCTACATACCGTTTCCGCATGACGCCGCACAGCAGAGAGTGACAGCCCTTTATTGTTTCGACGAGGCGACTGCGCCATTTTGTTGGGAATGCAGCAGGACGGCGTCATTGAAAAAGCAGACATTCGAAATTCGGCGAAAATTCGTGTGAGCTATAGGAGAAGGCGGGCAATATACAACATGTACAATACGCAAGAAGGAACAATAATAATGGAAGACGAAGATCAGAGTGCGCACATTACAAAGGATGTAATACAAGGATACAATATTTCGCCTCTGTTGTTCGGTCTATACATCGAAGAAGCAACATCGTAAATAAAAGAAAGGATCAAGAGTGCCTTTAAAATTGAGGTTGAATGAGGATCAATGGTAACATTCGTTAATGACATGGTTATCCTCAGTTAAGGTGAACAAGAATTACAGGATTTATCGAATGGAATAAACAGTCTAATGGGCACAGAATATGGATTAAATCTAAAAAAACTAAAGTAATGAGAAGTACTAAAAATGAGATAAGCAAGATACTTATTAAAATTGGGCACCGCGAAGTAGGCGAAGCGAAGGAATTCTACTACCTTGGAAGTAAAATAACGGACGAAGCACGGAGGACATGGAGACTAGCGTTGGCAATAAGATTATTCCTTGCCAAAGAAAGTCTGCTAATATGAAACATATGCACTATATTGAGAAACAAATGTACGTATGCAGGATAGTACTGCATGGAAGTGAATTATGGACAGTTGGATGCAGGTGAGTAGAGAATCGAAGCGACCGAGGTGAGGTACTCTAAAACAGTTTTGAAAATTAAGTGGATTGATAAGGTAAGGAGTGAGGAGGTTCTGCGGAGAATAGGAGAAAATGAGTGTATGGAAAACGCCGGTAAGAAGAAGGGACAGGCTGATAGGACATCAGAGAATAAGTTCCATTGTATCAGAGGGAGCAGTACATTGTAAAAACTGTAGAGGACGACAGGGATTGAGAGACATGGAGCAAATAATTGAAAGCTTAAGTTCAATTTGCTGCTCTGAGATGAAGGGGTTGGCACAGGAGAGTATTTCGTGGCGGGCCACATCAAACCAGTCAAAAGACTGATGACAAAAATGACGCATACTCGTGGCAAGCTGCAATAAGAAAGGGTGCCCTGGAGCGCTAGAAATCCGGCCCGTCATCATCTAATTAGAGAAAGGGAACTAGGAAAGTTTTGCAACAGGACGCAACAAGTCGCAGGGGGCTGACTGTCGCTGTGTTCTGAGAATACTTCATACTGTAGCCGTTGTGCCAAGACCGTGGGCGCAGCCGTTCACTAGCAGGGTTAATTTAGAGTGCTTGCTATGGCATCGCCGTCACGAAGTGAGATTCGGGGAGTTCTGCGGTACAACTTCGCGTGTGGTTCAAACACAGACCAGTGTTTTGAAGAAATGACTCTTGCGCTCGCTGATGTGTGTCCAACATCGTACAAGTATATTGGGGTGGTACAGATAATTCCAAAGAGGAAATTTCACTCTGGAGGACGCTGAGAGGACGGGATGGCCACGACCAACAGCTGCGGAGGAAAACATCGATGCTGTGAGGAAAGTGGTACACGGAGCGACCTACAAGCATAGAGAGGATACCATATGGCTAAATGCACCAGCGGTTCGAATGGTTCAAATGGCTCTGAGCACTATGGGACTTAACATCTGTGGTCATCAGTCCCCTAGAACTTAGAACTACTTAAACCTAACCAACCTAAGGACATCACACACATCCACGCCCGAGGCAGGATTCGAACCTGCGACCGGAGCGGTCACGCGGTTCCAGACTGAAGCGCCTAGACCGCACGGCCACACCGGCAGGCTGCACCAACAATTCGTTCGATTCTGAATGATCATTTGCAAGTAAAGAAACTTTGCTGTCTCTGGGTGTCGCATAGACTGACGGAAGAGCAGATGACACGACGTGTGACTTGATGCTGGCAAATGTAAAGAAGTTTTCTAAGGGACAATCGCAGTACGTAAATATCACCGTGACATGTGACGAGTCTTGGCTGTACTCTTATCACGTGCCAATGATGATTCAAAACGAAGTTTGGGTCTTTGAAGACGACGACACATCCGTAGGTGTCAGGAAATCCCAATCAATAAAGAAGAAATTGATAGCTGTCTTTTTTTCGAATCGAGTGGAATTGTGGAGCGTGTTGTTTTGGACACACAGAAGACAGTCACAGCTATGTGGTACACTGAGTAGTGCTTGCCCAAAATCATCCAATCTTTGAAGAACCTCCGACCGAAGTCAAGAATGGACACTTGATTGCTCCATCACGACAACGCTCCAGCTCACCGCTCAAAGTATGCACCAGATATTTGAGGAGTACAGCACAAACTTCTTCAGCACCCTCCTTACAGTCCCGACCTTGCTCCTTGCTACTCTGCACTGTTCTCGCAAGTAAAAATGAAGCTGAAAGGAGTGCAGTTTTCTAGTGATGAGGACCTCCTCGGGGCAATGATTGTGCCATTACTCCCTACAGAAACCTGGGAGAACTGGTTTAGGGATTGGTTTCGGAGGTTGGACACGTGTTTTTAATTTGGCGCCAATTACTTAGAAGAAATAAAATATATTAAGGTGTACTGGAAAACTTCCCTATACCCGGGCCGGTGAAACATGTCACTTGACAGCTCGCGTGTGGTTGGCTACACTGCGATTGCGAGATTGCAATAGCTGCCAGCGTACACGCCCACAACTCCGAAGTACGTTTTATAAACGTAAGCTACAATCAACGTTTATACGTAAGTGCAACAAAGTATGTTTTTCTAACAATGGAGAGAACGACGACAAAGACTAAGCGTTTGATGGTATATGAAACCGGGAAACAAAAACACCCGAAGTTAATGACAATATCTATGAAAAGTCGTTCCAAATTGTTACAGTAAAGCCGCATATAAAACGTCGTATAATAATTTAAATTTAAGCATACCAAATAACAAGCTATCCGCACTAATATAAATAAATATAGTAAAACATGCACAGCCTACCCGATTGAACACAGAAAAAAAAAATTAATTATGTATACATTTACACTCGCCAATTTACGATGTCAATGGCACAATTCCATCCAGTGCTCCTTCACTATCATCGGAATCGGCGCAAAAACCGTTGTCTTTGTCATCATCATTAAGAGAAATCATTAATTGTTCGTTTTCATTTATAATACCATCTATAGTCTGTGCTTCTCTTATCAGTTTAGCAACATGGTCTTTTTTCCTCTATGAACTAACAAGACCTTCACGTAGCAGTCTTTCCACTTCTCTTATAGTAAAAGTCTTGTTGTTACTTTTAGTAAACCTTGACTTCACTCCAAAGCAATTCAATTGGGTTAAAATGGCAGTGATAAGGCGGTAGCCTAATTAACAAGTGACTCTGTTCGCTGGCAATTTCATCTACAACGTACTTAGGTACCACAGGCTTATTATGTTTCACGAGCGAGTATAACAGCAGCTTTGTCATGCTCATGTCCGCAGCAATGTCTCTCGCCTGCAACCACTGCACCATAGTTTCTTTACGGACACTAGTGGTCGGAGTCTTATCTAAAATCGCGGAATGGTACGGTGCACTGTCCATCACAAAAACTGACGGAACACTAAAATGTAGCAACAAATTTTTAAACCACTGTAGAAACCGTGGGTGGTTCATATCCTCATGATACCCGTTTTTTTCCGATCTAAAAACTAGAAGTCCTTAAGGCACAAAGCCGTTTGAAGATCCTGCATGGGCCACAATTAATATTGATCCTCTTCCTGTTAGCTGATCACCGCTGCTATTCGGAGTATCATCTGTCCAGCATTTCTCAACTGATTCTCCAGCGTTGACCCTGGTTTCGTCTAACCATGTGATTGAGTATGTGTCCTTTCCTACAATTTTGTGTGAAGGAATGTCGTGTGAAACTGAAGAGCGAGCAGCGCTTTTGGTGGGGGATGTGACCTTTCCCGGAAGAACGCTGCCACCGGCCTACAGGGGCACCCAAAATCTGTTGCCCGTTATCCGTCTAGCAGTGTAGATCGGCGTGCACTGATATGCATCGTTTCTGTTCGAGGGGTCTTCGTTGCCAATGTCAGTGAGTTAACGTTGTATACTTACTGACGTATTTCGATATCCGGAAGTGATGGATAATCGTCTAGTATTGCAAGAAAATGTGCAGAATACGAAGAAGAGGAGGTATTTGGGGAGTAACGAGCGTTCGATCGTCTCTAATGTTATTATATCGTGTATTAAAGAGGCGACCCAAAAAGAACTGTTGGCTAATATTACGAGTCCGAATGGAAGGGCTGCAATTTATGCAAATGTCAGCCTCACCTGATAGGACGCATAAGTAAGGAATGGAAAAATAAGCCGCATGGTTTACTGTAATCGCTACGAAGGAAATCTAATAATTTTGGAAGGAAATCCATCGTTATAGACAGTTTCAAAATCTCACAAAACCTTTTATGCTTATGGAACACTAAATCTCTATATCTGTCACTATTCACCTGATTCTAAGACATATTGCTTAAAACAAGTGCGCAATAGCTACTCTATACACTGGTGAAATTTCCTGCGAAACATGTACACCGATTCGGGACTTCTAAGCAAAAAGCTCTTGACATACGAGGTCCGTTCACATATTAATTTTTATTTTTTGGTAAGAACTTTATTTGTTAATCTACAGCAATGTCATCCTCTTCAAAATATTCCCCATTACATAATATACACTTATGCCAATGCTTTTTCCAATTCCCGAAACACTTTAGGTTTTTTTTTTTCGGGTTAGCTTACTGCTTTGAAATGTTTATACCACTTGTCTGCCCTTGGTTTAACCATAACAGGCTGCCCAAAAGCAATATTTATCATTTCTAAAAATTTCATACAATTTATTCCATTCTTATAACAAAATTTAATACAGGTTCTCTAATTTATTTTTATGCAAAACAAATAATCGTTGATGCCATCAAAACACATGTAACCTTTCTGACAGCTGACAACAGAGTAAATACCCAATATGCATAACATTGAACACATACCTTTTAGCCATGTATACGAAGACAGTGACAAAAAAGTAGTGCAAATCGGACTAATACAACACACAAAACTGTAAACTTCTGCTTACTTTTTAAACACTTCTTAAGTTTCAATGCAGTCTTTCAAAGAAAACTTCTACCTTTTAGTAAAGACACAAAATAAGAACAAGCCTTAAATTCGACAGACTGATTACATTATATGGGGTTCGCTTTACGAATCGAAATAGAGGAAGATACATTCACATGGACAGGCATTTGGTTCTATGTTTGTAGTACAACCCTGACTTACGTTTTATTTACTCTATAATGTTGTGTTTCGGAAGAAGCTATCGTTTTTACTATTGGTTGTGGTCACAATGCATTTGTCTAAAAATAAACGCAGCCGAGGCGTATCTGTACACGGCTTCGCCACAGATTTGAAGCGCGCGCCGCAGCAGGGCCAGTACTCTGTTGTGAAACAGCCTGTAGAGGCGCCTTGTGACGTAGCTGGGTTGGTAGAGAGGGAAGTTTAGGTTAGATTAGATCAGATTAGTTTTTCGCTCCATAAATCAGTGCTGAGGAGATCCTCATGGATGTGGAACATGTCAATTTTTTATAATAGAAAGCTGAAATAACAATACTAATAGTATGAATATACATACATCGTTTGTTTCTATTAAAAAATTCGTCAATGGAGTAGAAGGAGTTGGCCACTAGTAAGTCTTTCAGGCTCCTTTTAAACTGATCTTTATTTGTAACTAAAATTTTTATGTTTGCTGGCAAATTATTGAAGATGAGAATTCCTGAGTAGTGGACCCCTTTTTGAACTAAACTAAGTGCTTTTAAGTCCTTGTGCAGATCATTTTTGTTCCTGGTATTTTATGTATGAACTGAGCTGTTTGTTGGAAAAAGAGATTATTATTTAAGACAAATTTCATTAAGGAGTAAATATACTGCGAAGCAGTAGTAAGTATACCCAGTTCTTTGAAGAGGTTTCTACAGCACGTCCGTGAATTTAGTCCACAAATAAAACGTATTACACGCTTTTGGACTCTGAAAACTTTTCATTGACTTGAAGAGTTACCCAAAATTTTTTACCATATGACATTATGGAATGAAAGTAGGCAAAGTATGCAAGCTTTTTCATTTTTATGTCGCCTATGTCTGCAAATACAGATTTGTTAAGGCGTTTCTGCAGTTCTGTGGTGTGCTCCTCCCAACTGAATTTATTATCAAGTTGTAATCTCAGGAATTAAAGACTGTCAGCCTCTTCTATCTGCTCTTCTTCATACTTTGTGCATATCCTGGGTGGAAACCTCTTACAGGTTCTGAATTGCATATAGTGTGTCTTTTCGAAGTTTAATGTTAGTGAGTTGGCTTTAAACCATTTATTAATATCCATGAAAATATCATTAGCACATCTTTCTATAACTACACTCGACATACTATTTATTGCAATACTCGTGTCACCTGCAAACAAAACGAACTCTGCTATCTGGCAGTGTAGCTGATGAGAGATCATTAATGTACTCAAGAAAAAGCAATGACCCTAAGATGGATCCTTGTGGGACACCAGCTCTTTAGTTTACAGACAGACAATAAAACTCACGCGTCCTCTGTAGCATTTCCAAAGCCTGACTATTTAATGGCAATCCACGGCGCAACGGATTGCCGCTTGGTGAACGACATCGTTTTGGTGACACTGTTAAACAAACAACAACTGTAATCAAGGCAGTAACACAACAGAACAGCAGGCGTTCGCGCACTAACATGCAATGTTTACACGGAAGCCGGCAACGTGGTAGCGTCGACGCCGGAACCGGCTTTTGTTCGGTGTTGTTATTGGTTCAGTAGACGCGGCGCCTCCCGTTCCTCACTTGTTTGTTAGTTGTACTATCAACTCTACGGCGCTTGGGGAGTGACCTTGAAGTGACGTGTCAGCGGCCTGGGTGTAACAACCATTGCAATAGGACCTGAAAACGGTTCAGAGGTCAAATTGAGGAGTGAGTGGCTGGATGTTTTTTGCACGTGCTGCGCCTGTCTCCCGGTCCGTAATGGGCGGCGGGCGCCGACAGACGGAGAGCAGCAGCTGGCGCCGGCGCCGGAACAGTTGGCTCCCCTCCCCCTCCGGCTGGCTCTGCGCTGATAAACACTCAGGCGGGAGGCGCGTCAATGCCGGCTTTGAGCGCCGCCGTCTGCTGGGATGCGGTCAGGGCCGCGCCGCGCAACAGCGGCCGCCTTGGGACTCTGCAAAAAGCCGCGGCGCCGCCACGCCCCTCGGGAACAACCAGTGACGTGCCGTGGCGGGCGGCGGCCACCACACACCACTACTGTCTCCTCACGGTACCTCTTCTCGACACGATGTGCGTTCCAATACGTATTTCTGTCCTCTAACAGGAGCCCAGCAGAAACTGCGGGCCGCCCGTGTGGCCGAGCGGTTCTAGGCACTTCAGTCTGGAACCGCGTGACCGCTACGGTAGCAGGTTGGAATTCTGCCTGGGGCACGGGTGTGTGTGTGTGTGTGATGTCCTTAGGTTAGTTAGGTTTAAGTAGTTCTAAGTCTAGGGAACTGATGACGTCAGATGTTAAGTCCCATAATGCGCAGAGCCATTTTTTGAAACTGCGCCCGGAAGAGGTCGAGAAAAGGTTCACTAAGTTATAAAAATTCTTCCAATCCGTATGTGGCATACAGCAAACCAGTGCTTAACATTATTGGTTAAAAACAGTCTTGGTTGCAATTTTATTTTTTTTATTTTTCAAGACGCGTTTCGCCTTATTTAGGCATCCTCAGGTTATCTTTTCTAGATGGACGCGAGAGGCACTAAGATCTGCACAACGCGTTGCGTTTTTAAGCACCTTCTTGCTTCCCATTGTTGAAGAGCAATTCGGCGATGGCGACTGCATCTTTCAACACGATCGAGCACCTGTTCATAACGCACGGCCTGTGGTGGAGTGGTTACACGACAATAACATCCCTGTAATGGACTGACCTGCACAGAGTCCTGACCTGATGCCTATAGAGCACCTTTGGCATGTTTTGGAACGCCGACTTTGTGCCAGGCCTCACCGACCGACATCTCCTGTGCAGCACTCGGTGAAGAATGGTCTGTCATTTCCCAAGAAACCTACCAGCTCCTGATTCAACGTATGCCTGCGAGAGTGGAAACTGTCATCAAGAGCAAGGGTGTGCCAACACCATATTGAATTCCAGCTCATTAATGTCGAGTTCGTCGTAAATTTGACTCCATTTAGCATCACAATCTCTGACTTTTCATTCGTTTCCTCCTCCCCTTTGCGGTGCTTCACTCCATTTGTCAGTAAAGTACATACACTTACATGATAAAAGTCATGGGATACCGATACGCACGTACACAGATGGCGGTAGTATCGCGTACACATGGTATAAAAGGGCAGTGCGCTGACGGAGCTGTCATTCGTACTCAAGCGAAAGTCTGAAAAGGTTTCTAACGTGATTATAGCCGCACGAGGGGAATTAATCGACTCCGAACACCGAATAGTTGTTGGAGCTAGACGTATGGGGCATCCTACTTCGGAGGTCGTTAGGTAATTCAACATTCCGAGATCCACAGTGTTAAGAGAGTGTCGAGAATACCAAATTTCAGGCATTACCTCTCAGCACGGACAACGGAGCGGCTGACGGTCTTCACTTAACGACCGCGACGATCGGCGTTTGCGTAGAGCTATCACTGCTAAAAGACAAGCACGCAGAAATCAATATGGGACGTACTGTGTGAAATAACTGCAGACATCAATACAGAACGTGCGACGAACGTATCCGTTAGGATAGTGCGGCGAAATTTGGAGTCAATGCTCTGCGGCAGCATACGACCGACGTGAGTGCCTTTGCTAACAGCGAGACATCGCCTGCAGCACGCCACTGGGCTCGTGACCGTATCGTTTGGACTCTAGCCGACTGAAAGACGGTAACCTGCTCAGATGAGTGCCGATTTCAGTCGGCAAGAGCTGATGATAGGTCCATTGCTTCATGAGGTCTGCGCTACGCTCGAAGCCTAAGTTGTCAACAGGGCACTACACAAGGTGATGGCGGCTTCAGAATGGTGTGGGCTGTGTTTACGTGGAATGGACTGGGTCCTCTGGTCCAACTAAACCGATCATTGCCTAGAAATGGTTATATTCAACTACATGGAAACCTTCAGCAGCCGTGCATGGATTTCATTTCCCCAAACAACGATGGAATTTTTATGCATTACGATGCGCCACGCCAGAACATTCTGGACAATTTGAGGGAGTGATGTGGCCACCCAGAATGCCAGACATTTATGGGAAGGGACTTCCAACGACTTGAGTCCACGCTACGTCGAGTTGCTGCTCTAAGCAGGTCAAAAAGAGGCCCGCCACGACATTTGGAGGTATCCCATGACTGTTGTCACTTCAGTGCGTATGGGTGGCCATGGAGGATGTTTTACTGTAAAGCAAAATGTATTTGACAAAACTGAAGAGCATCACTGGAATTAGCAAAGACAGCCTTCCTCTAAATACCTAACTTACAAACTGCTACTCACCACGATGCTGAACGGATACAATGGCGAACATTTATTATTAGCTATGATGCACCTTCAATGCTTTAAGCTCACTACCCCTTATGTAATGTGGTTTTCTCACGATGTATGTTTGCTACTACATCGGCCCTTATGTGATTTTGTCTGGCTCTAAACTTTTGGTTTCCCTGCGAATGTGTATTAACTGAATTGTGTACCAGTGTTCGCAATTCTTTCTTGACAGGAGCCATTATTGTCAATTTTAAACTTCTGACATATATACCGTTTGTGGATTTCACTAAGATAGTAATGTAATTTTTATATTTTGGCTGTATATGCCACTGGGCGTAATTCTCTCGGCGTAAGCGCCACCTGCTTTTTTTATTTATAACTACATTATTTGTACCAATGCTCCCATACTGTTATAACGGGAGTGTTAAATGCCTTCCTTTCTCATTGTTACTTTATCTAAGGACGTTATTAATACTGATAGTTTACACGTTGCCTCTGTACGCCAATTGGCGCAGGTTTCTCGCCACGAGCGCCACCTGCTCTGGTTTCAGAGTAACTACGCTTGCCGATTACGCTCAGTCGGTTATGAGTTCTGCAAGATCCATGTACTAATTTATATTTACGTGACAAACCCTAATTCTAGGGCTACATTTCATTTTCGACAAATGGATCTATGCCGACATTTGTAAAAACGACGATGGTACATTAGTCTTTACTAATGTAAAATTGTAAGTACCAGTCGTCATCATATTTCTGTAATGCAAGAGCTCTCTAATTTGTGTTAAAATTTATTCTTGGCTTAAGTTTCATTCTTTTCTAATGTAAGCTACGATGTTCATTGTCCTTAGGCCACCTTCTGAAGACGACAAATTTATATTTGTCGAAATTAGGTAAAGAATTCTTTATCCATTGCAACTGGTCAGTTGTTTATAATTTTATTACGTGGAACCGTTGCTGTTGTGCAGTTATGTTTAAAATATTTATTAGTGACGTGTTTCAGTAACAGTGAGGTTCCATGAAGGGGCATACGATATGGTCGTAATGAAGACCCCGTTTTGCGATAGGGTACGCTTACTCGTGAAAACAAAATATCGATGTACCTGAAAAAAAGATAAAGTTAGTACCGGATTCACTTAAAACTTCCGGGCTAACAGGCCGTTGTCGATGTATGAAACTTACTCCTAGCGTTCCTTCTCCGACTGCGGGAGACATCTTCAGGGGTGAAGTGGCGAACTGGAACGAGAACTCGAGTGTGTGCCGAATATGTTGGTAGTGTAGAGAACACCACACTGCATCACGTGATGTCGGCTACGAGTTTACCTCTGGCAGTGCCAACATTCTCACGTGAAATCATTCTTACGTTGCAGTGCTGACACCAAAATTATATCTAATTTAACACCTTCCTCTTTTTTGTTAAAATCATTACGTTGTTTGTCAATCTCAATAGCCTCTCTATGCATACGGGCATGATGATGATGTGCTTTCGATATGACACTCGTCTCAATTTATCTCAAGGTCATCCTCTTGCCGGCTTTATGGCCGAGCGGTTCTAGTCGCTTTAAGTCCGGAACCGCGCTGCTGCTACGGTCGCAGGTTCGAATGTTGCCTCGGGCAAGAATGTGTGTGCTCTCCTTAGATCAGTTAGGTTTAAGTAGTTCTAAGTCTAGGGGAGTAATGACCTCAGATGTTAAGTCCCATAGTGATCAGAACCATTTGAATCATTTTTGAATCACCCTCTTGGTAAAGATGTCACGCTACGGCCGATTTAGGTCCCAGGCGGCAATTCCACTTGTGTTCAACTAGATGCGTGTCAACATCTCTTTCTGTGGAACCCACATCAACCAGTCCCCAACTACAGAGATAATCTCGTAGCCGACGTCACGTGATAGACTGGGGTGCCCTGTACACTGTCTACATATTCGGTACTCCCTCGAGTTCTGCTTGCAGTACGCCGCTTCACCCCTGAAGATGTCCGTCGCAGTCGGAGAGGAGACGTAGTTTTATACATCGACCAAGACCTATTATCCTGGAAGTTTTAAGTGACGTCAGTACCACCTTACATTGTATGATTACTACCGGCTCTTTAATGAGTGTATAATGAATTCAATAGGTAATATAACCGAGGGTAGTGTACGACTGAAGAAACGAAAGCCGATACGCCACGCAGCAGTTAGAATAATAGGGCCAACCTGAGAGGCGGCCAGCTGGCGACTTTAGAAGCGCCAGCGATGCAACCTGTGCACGTCAAGCGGCGACAAGGTCGCGACGCGATAATGACCGATGGGCCGGTCACGCAGCGCTACAGTGGTGTGTGTGTGTGTGTGTGTGTGTGTGTGTGTGTGTCGCTGCCGCTAATCCGCTACTACATGTCTCTGTCTACATCTCCTTACCATCCGCTACTGGCGGCTGCTTTGGCAGTTGTGTACTTAACCCAGCGGCGCCTTCTAAACAGTGCTGCAGCTGCGATCGCTTCCAGACTCACAGCGACCAAACGCCACATCTGCAGTACATTCATTTCACTACAGCGGTAGCACTCTTAGCTAACTTGTTACAGCAAGACGCGCAGGCAGTAGTTCTTAGGAATACTGCATTACGTCTTTTAATGCAGTCTATTATCGTACTTATTTTTACACAGATTACTGATTTCAGTGTTAACAGCTTCTGATCCGTTAAAAATGAATGGAAGACCTACTAAATTTGATCTTACTTTGTGACAACAATGGTTTGTCACACGCTGCTAAGTGACGGTGCGATATTGCAGTATAGGTACTGTATTATCTTACTTATACACAGACACCGGGTAAGCGACTTTCAAGTTTAATGTTTCCCCTGTGCAGAAACACACACACTGGAGTACGAGGACAGGTTGTAGACACATGCCTGACGACATATGGAAGTCTGGCTGTGGCCATCAGTCGGGCTCAGAGAGCCTAATGCTAAGGCGAGTGCTCGCGATGAGCGTGAAATCCGGGTTCGAATCCCAGTGCGGCACAAATTTTCATTGTCGTCATTCCATTAAAAATTTGATAGTTCCAATATTCGTAACTGCCAATATATTTCATGTATTTATCATCTTTTTATGTTGTACTCTAGCAAACTCGCGAATGGAAAAGCAAGGGCTGTGAATTCTGGCATATCCGTTTGTGTTTTCCTCGGTTTGTTGAATGTGGCGAGGTACGGCACCTGTAAATCTTCGGCAGTGGGTTGAGAAAAGTGGAAATCCGAGAGTTTTTCCGAAAGGAATTCTCTCCGGCAGCGGTCGCGCGATTAAGCCTCTGTGAGTATCTCGTAAATCACAGTGTTACAAAACCGCCTTACAAAGCCGTGCTGGCCATGACAGGTCCTGAGAGATTTGAACAAAGCCCACAGGCCGTCCTGGAAACGGAAGCAGAAAAGCAGGACCAACGCTATACTCCCTTGATCAGCAGGGAAGCGAGATGCATTTATGCACCCAGATATCTTCCTGCCAATCATATCGCGAGGGCTGGTGTTCTTCCAAACGTTAGTTTGTTAATAACGGACACAACAAATGTTGCATGAGAAAATTCTACACGCTTTCCCTGCACACAGGTAGGTAGGTAGGTAGGTAGGTAGGTAGGTAGGTAGGTAGGTAGGTAGGTAGGTAGGTAGGTAGGTAGGTAGGTAGGGAGGGAGGGAGGGAGGGAGGGAGGGAGGGAGGGATTTTCAGACGTCGCTGTGGCAAACCCTGCTGTTAGCTCCTCTTCTAAGTAATTTTGAGGACCGTAAGAGATAGTCAGTAGCGGACTAGCGGTCCGACACATAAAAAGGTCCATACGACACACATCGTAATTACAAGGCGACTAATCGTCTTCATGTGCTGTATATGAAGTGCATAGATCGCTAGAGTAGCACTCTTAGATTGAATATAACGGCAGGATTTATAATGGGGAACAGGGATGCAGCACATTACGTCCTCTATGTGTGATACAAGAGGGTGATACAGTCATTGTGTTTCAAACAAAGTACTTGGAAACGTAAAACTAGTGACAGTAAACGAAGTTAAACTTCGAGCAAAACAGAAACTTGGAACTAACGTCACGAGCACAGTTTACGGCATCCTGCGTCTCGAGCGTGCTTCTTTTCACTACTACGCCAACAGAAGGTATCAAATATTCTTGGAAACTTTCTTTTTTAAAAATTATGTTACTCAATGATCACACTTTCCCATGAACGATAGCTTTAGTTAGTTACTTACATGTTCCATAGATCATTTTGCACGATAGATAATAACGATGTGGAAAGAGGCATTTTACCTACACAATGTAAATTAATTTTTACAAAAAGAAAAAAAAAAGATATACAGATGTGAGATGTTTACGAGGAAACTGTAGTCTGCGTATTTTATTTCGGTTTATGTCTACAAATAAATCATCGCGCTTTGGGTGAGGAGCTAGTACGGTATTTTTCCACTGCAAAGTAATGGACGCGCGGCAGCATACAGGACTGAAGGAAGGCGCTCTCCTCGGGATGCAATGTGGTACTTAAAAGCGAATTAGTGGTAAATATCTGGTGGTTATAATTAAACTGGCGGTGTTCCGAGTGCTGCAGCGCTGGCTGCATACATCGCAGGGAGCTGAAACATCGTTGGTTGGTCATTAAACAGCGAGCTCGTTGAGTACTGCAAACAGTCAAAATGCAGTATGTGTACAGAAAAGGGGTTGTTCTGACACGTTTGTTACGATATCGTCGCAAGTCACAACATGTGTTCAGTATAGTCTCCGGATTCAGGAAAATTCAGAAAAAGTTGCTCGAAGCTTATCCAGTGTAATTAGAGTGATATATCGTCGTATCCAATCCTTCATATCAAGAAGAGTCCGGATATGTCCCTGACAAACATGATCTTTCGTATATCTCCACAACCAGATTTCGGCTGGGGTATCTGGAAGGCCATAAATCTCAAAATTGTCTACAGATGATTACGCCGCGCGGGATTAGCCGAGCGGCGTGAGGCGCTGCAGTCATGGACTGTGCGACTGTCCAGGCGGAGTTTCGTTTCCTCCCTCGGGCATGCGTGTGTGTGTGTTTTATGTCGTTAGGATAGTTTAGGTTAAGTAGTGTGTAAGCTTAGGGACTGATGACCTTAGCAGTGAAGTCCCATAAGATTTCGCACACATTTGAAGATGATTACGGAAGTTTCCAAGCAGCAAATCTTTTCACCTGGCACGCGACAAGCGGTGGCGCCCCATCTTGCATGAAAATAGTGTTGTGGACATATTTGTATTCTTGCAAAGCTGGAATCACGTGTTGCACAAAGAGATCCTTATAACATGGAGATGTCACAGTACACTTAACAGGCCCACGAGGTGCCATCGCCTTCGAGAACATGCCGCGAGTGAAGGAGCTTGTGAAACGAGAGCACACAGTCATGACTCTTGGACCTACATTTGGTCCACATTCTGAATATCGTAGGGACACCAGAGTGTAACGCGACGCAAAGTATTTTGGTTTGTTGACCAGGAGGGACATAATTCTAGCGACACAGCTCGAGCACTGGCAGCAGAATATGAGGCATCGCTCCTACACTGTCTGTTCACCTGGTTCTTCACATTTCTTGATCGTATTCTTTAACCGATTTACGAAATGCGGTCTCTTCGGCATCTGTTTCTGTCGGCTACAGTTCCATAATGCACAGCGTTGCTACTGTTCCCGTTCTAATAAAAGAACTTTACCAGGAGTGCACGATCTGTCGTCTCAATAGCCTGTCCTGATTACACTTCCATTCTTATACAACCCACTTATAATACGGTATGGTTTTCACTCAGAAGTTTGATCCGATGTAGTTCTCTACGCTAGCGTATTCTGTTCAAGTCTTTGAGTGGTTGCTACAATCTACTTTCATCTGAATCTGCTTACACTATTCAAATCTTAGTCTCTGTCTAGATATCCCCTCCTCCTCTAGATATCCCCTCCCCCCCCTCCTCCTCTCCCACGCTTCCTTCCATAATCAAATTAAATCGCTCGATTCCTTAGGATATCTCCTATCAACAGACCCATTCTTAGTCAGACTCTGCCATGAAGCTTTTCAATATTCAACTAGATTTAGATCCTCTCCTTGGGTACTCTTATCTTGCGACCTAATCCTCAGCATTCTGATGCCCCAACGGCAACTCCCCTGCTGTCAGGAACTGGATGACACCAGCGCCGTGCAGCACATCAGCTCACCAGGCAGGCATGCAGCCACGAGCGAACAGCCTGCTACCGCCGGCGCCGCCTCTACACCCAGCGTGTTCTCCAAAGTCAGTCTGGGACCCTTACCAGGCAGCACTAATAGTAAAGGTGCGGGTGGTCCAGCGAAGAGCAGCGTGTTTCAACACGGGATCGTTTAGTCGGCGGGAGAGTATGTTACAGATATGCTCAACAAACTGCAGTGGCAGACGCTACAAGAGAGGCGTTCATTATGCAGAGAGATTTACTGTTAGAATTTTGTGAATGTACTTCGCGGGAAGAGTTTGTCAACATATTACTTCCTCCCACATACATCTAGCGAAATGATCACAATGAAAAAAACTGGAAAAATCAGAGCTGATACAGAGGCCTACCGACAGCCATTTCTTCGCACCTGCATTCGCGAGTGGAAAAGGAAAGGGAAGGATCGCTTAGTGCTACCAGATGTTCCCACCGCTGCACACCGTCAGGCGGCTTGAGGAGAATTGACGCTGATGTATGTGCGGCGTCAGAGCGCCGCAAACGCTTCCTGCTCGGTCCCTTCCTCCACAATAGTAGGCTCCAGTCCGCATCTTAGTCTGCTTAAATTTTAACATACCGATCAGGAGTGTAGTAATCCGGTTCTTTACTGCAATGGCGGCGTACAAGCTGGCGTGCAGGGACTTACCTGTAACAGAAAGAAAAGAGAATAATTAACCAATGTTTCTGAAGTAGTACACTCCTGGAAATGGAAAAAAGAACACATTGACACCGGTGTGTCAGACCCACCATACTTGCTTCGGACACTGCGAGAGGGCTGTACAAGCTATGATCACACGCACGGCACAGCGAACACACCAGGAACCGCGGTGTTGGTCGTCGAATGGCGCTAGCTGCGCAGCATTTGTGCACCGCCGCCGTCAGTGTCAGCCAGTTTGCCGTGGCATACGGAGCTCCATCGCAGTCTTTAACACTGGTAGCATGCCGCAACAGCGTGGACGTGAACCGTATGTGCAGTTGACGGACTTTAAGCGAGGGCGTATAGTGGGCATGCGGGAGGCCGGGTGGACGTACCGCCGAATTGCTCAACACGTGGACCGTGAGGTCTCCACAGTACATCGATGTTGTCGCCAGTGGTCGGCGGAAGGTGCACGTGCCCGTCGACCTGGGACCGGACCGCAGCGACGCACGGATGCACGCCAAGACCGTAGGATCCTACGCAGTGCCGTAGGGGACCGCACCGCCACTTCCCAGCAAATTAGGGACACTGTTGCTCCTGGGGTATCGGCGAGGACCATTCGCAACCGTCTCCATGAAGCTGGGCTACGGTCCCGCACACCGTTAGGCCGTCTTCCGCTCACGCCCCAACATCGTGCAGCCCGCCTCCAGTGGTGTCGCGACAGGCGTGAATGGAGGGACGAATGGAGACGTGTCGTCTTCAGCGATGAGAGTCGCTTCTGCCTTGGTGCCAATGATGGTCGTATGCGTGTTTGGCGCCGTGCAGGTGAGCGCCACAATCAGGACTGCACACAGGGCCAACACCCGGCATCATGGTGTGGGGAGCGATCTACCCTGGCCAGCAAGATCTCCGGATCTGTCCCCCATTGAGCATGTTTGGGACTGGATGAAGCGTCGTCTCACGCGGTCTGCACGTCCAGCACGAACGCTGGTCCAACTGAGGCGCCAGGTGGAAATGGCATGGCAAGCCGTTCCACAGGACTACATTCAGCATCTCTACGATCGTCTCCATGGGAGAATAGCAGCCTGCATTGCTGCGAAAGGTGGATATACACTGTACTAGTGCCGACATTGTGCATGCTCTGTTGCCTGTGTATATGTGCCTGTGGTTCTGTCAGTGTGATAATGTGATGTATCTGACCCCAGGAATGTGTCAATAAAGTTTCCCCTTCCTGGGACAATGAATTCACGGTGTTCTTATTTCAATTTCCAGGAGTGTATATGCGTGATCTGGAAGGCTTGACGTAACAGGGGGCCGCATAACAAAAACGACAAATCTTCTGCAATACTATCGCATTGGTTTTGTTTCCGTCGTAAAAACGATAAGGATGCGGGTAATCATGTGAGCTGTTACAACGCTGCACACTCCCCCTCTGGTCGTCTGCAGAAGAGATACTTCGGGACTTGAAGTGCGAGAAGCAGACGGGGAACAGCGGTGATTACAAGGGAACCATAACGCCATTCGGACTGACCGCCTTCAACTGTTTTTACAGTTACAGAATTTCAGGCTTAATAACCGGGCATTTGTTTCCTAAAGGAGTAAAGAGTAACACACTAATTCGGAGAAATAGTAAAAGATTTCCGAGTACTGTAAAGTATAAAATATTTTCTCCAAATTAAAAGAATCGCTAGTAGCTGAGTGCATAGCGTAAAAGACTTTTAGACGCCAAGTTCTTGATTCGATTCTCGGTAGTAGCAATTCTTGCTACATCTTAATTTACAAATTGCACATTTATTACGGAATGACTTATCTACGTTTCACTTCGATAAATAGCTGTAATTCAATACAAACTTTCATACAAGACTTCCTATCACACAAAATTATATTAGATTATAACATACACGTATTTCGCTTTTTCCGGAAAGTTCTCTTTGTATTGTAGGTGTAAACAAATTCCTCTTTTTTTCAGAAATACTTTCCTTGCATTTAATTTCCTCTCTATTTCGACAATCGCCATTTACTTTGCTGCCCTTAGCAGTGGAACTCGTCTATCACTTTCGGTGTCTCTTATGGTAATATAATTACCTCAGCATTGCCCGATTTAATTAGAGTATGTTCTGTACCTTTGCTTTACTGATAACATGGGCGACAGGCTACAGCCACTTTTCACTCCCTTCTCAAATACTGCCACCTTCACACGTCCTTCAAGTCTCATACAGTGGTCACAACAAACGTTGGGTACTGCCGAATCTTTGAGCGCTGTAATCTAGAAACATGTTATGGTATCAGTGCACTGATCCGTTTGTAATGTAATTCTAGCAAAAACAGACCACGCTTCTGCCGTGAGGGAGCAGTATTTGTAGTCTAAGGCAACCTTGTAACCTGTAAACACTTAAGTACTTGTGCTGTGAGTAATCACGAGAGCTGCGTTGCTTCTGGGCGTTTTGGAACTCCAATGGCACAGGGAATGAGACAGGCGGACGTCGCACTGTATGTCGCTGTGAGCCGAAGTAAGGTCTCTAGAATCTGCATCGGCACGAAATCACTCTTAGTGTACCAGACAACAGTGGGACACAACGCTCTTTTGTGATGAGATCTGTGTCAGTTTCCACCACGACAACACTGGCCTTCGTGTGTGGAGGCAACGAGGACAACGTTTACACTGTAACTGTATCGCAGGCTGCCACACTTATCGAGGTGCTTCAGTCATGTTTTGGGGTTGAAGCACGTATGGTCGCAGGACACTCCTTGTGCCAACATATGGGAGACGACATCCTTGCATGCACTGCGGCTGTGTTTGGTGAACATACTGCAGCGGGGGTTCACGATGACGGTCAACAAGGCACGCCCCCGTTTTGTGAGCACCTTCCTAGTGGAGCGTACAAACAGTGGGACGGAATGGCCCTAATACTTTCCTGATTTCAGCTGCACTGAAAATTCGTGGGTCTTGCAGACCAAGCGGTTGGCAGTCGTCTTGTCCCATCGAAGACCACATAAAAACCGCTGTGGAGGAATGGTGCATACCCCACAATGCCTAACCGAATTGAAAAGGTCTGCCGTTAAGAGGAGAAGACAGTGAGTAAAAACTGAAGTGGCTGCAGTGCAATCTTTTGTTTTTTTGTTTATGTTTATCTGCTGGAAATATATTTATCGTCTTTATTTTCGTTTCCTTGTGACTGTACCTCGCAGAATAAAACTAGTTTTGTTTCCTGCGATGTCCAGTCCTGTCAATATAAAGTAATATGCAATATTTATTTTGACCACTGTAATTTCCGTGTGGTTTCTATACTAGCCGAAAATCATTTAACAGAATGGAAATCAAGTACGTAAAACATTTCAATATATAACAGTGTACAGGAAGTTTTAGTATGACCTCTGTGTAATTGAATTTGGTGTAATCCGTGAAGTAAATTCAAGTGAATAAAAATCGTGTATTTCTTAAAGCAGCTGTTTTGAAGTTTAATCATTATTTAAACTGTAATAACGATATACATTTTTGCAGTAGTTAAAAATCTCGCCTCCACATCTGAAGGAACACTTAAACATTTCGACCTTATAATCTTCAATATTAATGAAGATAAGTAATTTTTCTATGGGACAATTCGGCGAATTGTGATGAAATCTACTTTTTTTTAAATTTTCTTCCGCGGAGGTATGATTACTGCAATGAACCGTGGTAGGTACGATCGAATGCATTTATGTACGAGTTACTGTAAATGTGAAGCAATTAGTGTATGTAAAGCTACAAGCACTGATGATGCTCAGTTATCGCTTCAAACAGTGTATACGTCACCAATTACGCTAGACAGCAGAAAGGTAGTGCTCACAGTGAAGGACCGCCGAAGTATTATATGTTATATTTTTTCGTTGTTTTCGATAAGTATTTGAAATTGTTCTTTTGAAATTGTAGTAGAACATAATTTTACTTTCATTGTGGGAAAAGAGTCTTACTGCTTTTTGAGCTTTCATCACGTGCAGTCTTTTTCTCTGACTGTGTAAAGCAAGTATAGTTGGCACACAAAAAATAGTTCGGTTACAATGGGATGTGGCGGTGTGAGTGGAATAACAAGACTTCCGATATGAAGAAACAGTACACAATTTGCGTTTAAAAAAAAATAATTTCACTTCGCCAGTCTTCAAAAACAGTTGCCGAAGATGATCAACAAAAACCTAAATGACAAGATTCTTCTTTTCAATATGCGGAGACGCGTGAGGGTAAAATGCTGAAGTAATCGGCCCTCCTACATTCACCACGCAATTTTGACACTACAACTGCTCGGTCGCTGGCATGTGCAAAAGAAAAACACACACACACACACACACACACACACACACACACACACAGAGAGAGAGAGAGAGAGAGAGAGAGAGAGAGAGAGAGAGAGAGAGAGAGAGAGAGAGAGAGAGAGAGAGGAGTCACCGTCACGATACCGTTCGACGGAGTCATCGAACACCTTTTTTTGTCCTACTTACATGCAATTACCATTGTTAGCAAAGTGGTTATCGTCAAGCGCGAAAGTGCGTAGTTTTCCTTTCAATTCTTGCTATAAGGGGGGATAGGCAGGCTGCTGTTTTTTTTTGGTGGTGTACGAAATATCCAATAATAAGTCAAAACTTCAGAATATAGCTCTAAAACTGGCGATATATTTACAATGTGCAGGCGATATATGTTTAGGCCGGAACGTTGATATCTTTTTCCGTCAACATTACTTCAATATATCGATGGCAAATAATGATGTTTTTAAAAAATATCGATATATCGAATTGACAATATTTTTAAAATTATTACTCGTAGTACAGACCGCGGACGCTGACCTGTGGGCTCCTGAACTAGGGAGATACGGTAGCGCTCCAGTCTCAGCAGAAAGCGCTCAGTAGCTGGTTGACGTGTGGCACCTCTCGGGAAAGCCGCGGACAAGTCGGGCACGAGTCAGTCTGCGGCGGCACGGCGACGACCCCTCGCCAGGCGACGCCTCACGAGCACTCCATTATCTCGAGTGGAAAATGACGACCTCAAGAGCGCTTAATACCGCCAGATAAGACAACACGGCGCCTACGAGCGCCGCCGGAAACTGTTTGGCCCAGATTCCTGTGAACGCCGTGTTCCCAGTTCCTTAGCTGTGTGCATGCTCGGGGTGCTACAGACCGACGACTAGAACATTCAGCTCATCACGGGTGGAGGTCGAATGATTTGTGAGAATTGCCTGTAGTTGACGTATACAGTCCGAAGACTGATTTGACGCAACTCTCCGCGTTACACTATCTGCGCAGGCATCATCTCCGTGCAGCTACTGCAACGTACAACCATTTGTCTTTGTTTACAGTACTGAAGCCTTCCAATTTTCCGTCCATTGCCAAATTAGTGACTGCATGATGCCTTATACCGTGTCCCATCAATGCACTCCTTTTTACTCAGGTTGTGCCACAAATTTATTTTCTCCCCAGTTCGATTCAGTACCTCTTCATTAGTCAATCAAACTATGCAGTCTTCAACAGTCTTCTGTGGTGTCATACTTCAAAACCTTGTATTATCCTCTTCTTCTCTGAACTGAATCGTCCGGTTTCACATCCGTATAGGGCTACATTCCAGACAAATACCTTCAGAAAAGACTTCCCAACACCTATATTACACTAGCGAAACCGGCACTGATTCGCAACTTCTGCTTATGTATGGGAGTTTTATTATGTCCCAACATCTCATATCCCAGGGAATCGGGTCAGGACGAAAATTATGGCTCCTCTCTGCGACTTTGCCCACTGTGAAGCTGTGGAGCTCGAAATTATAATAAATCATGAATATCGATGGGAATCAATGAAAACCTAGTAAATCCAGTTTGTTAAATTTTACAAGTGAAGTAAAAACGGTTTTTTAAAAAGGGATATAAAGTGGTAAATAAAGTTGCTACTTGTGTAACTGTATAGCAGAAGCTTGGTTATTTAAAATCTCTCCTTGATTATGGAGTTTCTGGTTACTGCAATTAGAGAGTTTTCAGAAGCAGATGGAGTTACGAGGTTTTCACTGCCTACCATCGATACGAACAAAGGAAAGACTCCTCTGCCTTGGTTTTACTGTTTTTAAGGTTGGTTGATAAATTGTATGGCCAGAACAATTATAAATCATCAAAATAAACAGCATTTTTCATTTTTCTGGGCACTGTATGATACAGAGTATGAACTCGTTTTTCCAACTACCAGTTCGAGAAAGGGCAGACTTACAACTGACCATGAGAGAAACGATCTGGTCGTAAATCAATTCCAATGCATTTCGGTATCCGACCTTGTGCCTTCTTTATTGTTACTGCAAACGAAACCTTGATTCGCTTTCACTCAGTGGGTAAATCGGTTGAGATCATTGATATACGGGTCATGAGGGAGACCTGTACAGCTGTTGGATCTGGAAGGAAGTAGCTTCAACCATATTTCACATAGCATTCATCTACGAAACGTTCGGATGATTCTTTTAATGATAACCCGATAAGGCATAAATACAAGTGAAAGGCCAACATTCAACCAACGGTGAGAGAAACGACCTGGTTGTAAGTCAATTCCAACGCATTTCAATGCCCGACCTTGAGCCTTCTTTATTGCTACTCAATGTTTTCTGTTAAAACCGACCGCGAGTAAGAAAACGAAACAGCAAACTGTTGTTTTACAATTTTTGTTTGAATTTATAGTCTGAGAAATAATGTATAAAGAGACGTTTGTTTAATAGTATAAATGGCCTGTTGTTATAGTTGCAATCGACTGAAAAAAGCGCACATATTCACAGCACAGCATTTTCTTTCTCGCAGTATACGTTAACAGAAAACAGGTACACTGTTGTTTTAAAAAAGTATATGGCCTGTCTCTGACCCTATTTTTATTAGCGTACTGGGCAAAAGTTTGGGGTAAATACGTCAAGGGCTTTTCGAGGTTTTTACTAACAACGTATCCAACCTATACATGGCAAAAACGTCTCAATCTGTCTCCACTGACAGCAACCCTCTCTTAATGCCAAAGAGGACAAAAGTTACAATTGTTATATTTTATTTGTTTAAGCGTTAGAAAACGGAATGTGAAACAGAAAATGTCTGACTACTGATAAACATAATTATAGGAACCTGCATGACCAAACGCCATACAAAACCTCCACAAACCTAAGCACCAGTTTTTTTTTTTTTTTTTTTTTTCATCAAAATTCTCCCGGCAATGATGGATTACATACTTCAGTATTTTTTCAAAGTATATGCTACACGAACAATTTCAACATTGCCGCTGCCTATACATTT
The DNA here is from genome assembly GCF_023897955.1 of Schistocerca gregaria. NCBI lineage: Eukaryota > Metazoa > Arthropoda > Insecta > Orthoptera > Acrididae > Schistocerca > Schistocerca gregaria. Next base: position 128,173,056 of record NC_064920.1, on the reverse strand, counting down.
ATGTCAGACGAAATACAGTTAAAAAAAAGAGATGTATGCTGTCCATATTTTGGCACATCGTTTACAATGTCGCACGTTTGTCACCAGACAAACAATACATACAGCACCTCAGCAGCTCAATTGAAAACAGCACTTCCTTTAGAAATTTCCGCATCTTACAGTGTTGCCAGTTAATACAGATGGTCGTTACGTGATTTTATTTTATTTTAGCTATTACAAAATCAAATCAAAAGAGCCTACTGGGTAGTCGAGGCAGCTGATGACGAAGACGGACAAACAAACAAACGACTGTACTGAAGAGAGTGTAACCCACCTCTTGGGATGGAGAACTCTATATGTGTAGCTTGGTGGTCCGTTGGAATGATTCTAGGTTTTTATGCTTAAGGACTGGGTTCGACTCACACTTCATGCAACAATTTGTAACAAGCAACAATTTTTAACACGCAACAATTTTTAACAAGCACGAACAGGACATCTTCACCTCTGGTAACGCAGATTGAACAACACAAGGTTGCACTATGGTTCCAGGAGCACGTTAACAGTGACGTCCCTCACTACCTAGTGGAGGACAGTGGGTTATGTTTTGTTTTAGGGCGCAAAAACAACTGGGGTCATACGCGCCTACGTCGAAACTATAGAACACGAAAACAGAGAGGAAGAGGCGTTAAAAAAAGACTAAACCTCAGTCGCAATTCACATAAGACAACTGAAAACAGGGATGTGGAGAAACGGCTACTAAAGACACCATACAGAAACGGAGGCCCAAAACTAAAAGAGGAGATGTTGAAAATATTGGTGCTGGGCTGCAATTCAGACTGTTCTCTCATTTCGAGGGATCTGACAGCTTCTGGGCAATACAGTTCCATCGTTTCGTTGTTTAAGCACGGTTCCAAACTCCTCGAAGTGTGCTTGGCAGGCGTGTGCCTGGGCCCAAGTCCCGGTCCCGCAGAAAATTTCTATTATGTCGTTTCAAGCTGTAGCATGTGCATGTCAAATTACTTTTGATTTTAATCATGATTTTTTAACGTCTCTTCGTACGTTGCCAACAACAAAGATTGTTGCCCGTTTTGACTTCTAGTCAGATACATAACTTTTCGTCACGTTGCTTCCAGTTCAGAGATGCCCACATCTCCCTACTGGGGATATAAACTTATATTTAACATCGACTTATGGCTAGAAAACAACAGCGATAGGCGCCATTTTGAAATACTGGTAAGGCAAAACTTTTTCGTTTCGTCCTTTGAGTTTCAGTTATCTCACTCTTTGGCGAAAAATTTCGGTACCTAAAATGGTTATGTGCTGGATCCGAATTCCCGTCAAACACAAACTTTATGTCGTTTCAAATATATGAACGTTGCCACTTTTGACTGAAACTATAGTTAAGATATTTCGTGCTTAGCAGGAAATAGCTGTTTGATAGAAGTTTCAGATCCACGTCGAGTACAAACATTATCGTCCTGTGATTTCAAGTGGAAACTTGCTTTTTGAAACATTTATTGTAATGAATATGAGTTTAGAAGCGTTGAAGTCAGTGTCATCTCGAATAATGTGTTTCCTGATATCTTAATTTGCATCTATCTAACCAGTTAGCCATGCCTGTCGCAGCACCGCTTCCGGGACGGGGAGGTGCGCCGGCCCCGGGTCGAAACTGCCCGGTGGATTAACGACGAGGTTCGGTGTATTGCCCAGCCTGGATGTGGTTTTTAGGCGGTTTCTCACGTCTGACTAGGTGAATACCGGGCTGATACCCGAGTCTCGTAACAGTTACACGATTCGCAGACATTTTGGAAAACTTGCGCTCACTTTTCTGTGAATGAGACTACTGGCAGACAGCTGGGGTCGACACTTCCCGTCCGAGAGGAGGGGGGAGACGGGGACAGGGCGAGAGGGCGAGAGGGCGAGGAAGAGAGGGGGCGACGACAGGCGGAGCATCCGGCCCCCTCTTCAATTAACAATGCCAAATCCGTTTATAAGCCACGCCACAAAGTCAACGGTGGAGCAACGCCTGTGAAGATGTACCGCGCAATTCTGGGCGAAACGTTAGGAACAGAAGTTTCGTAGACTACACGACCTAATGCCCCGAACGGTTTACCAGCAGCAATGTCATCCAGTCGTAAAGGTCTTCATTCCACAAACAAGGCGCGCTGCATACAAATGAGGCAGAAAGCAATTAAGGTCATTGGGATACTTCTGGGCACGAGAGTTCATCGTATCTTCACATGCGACGGACAGTGCACAGGTTTGGACACACAAGGAAATCAGCCGTGTCTTCTTTAACGGAACAACCGCGGCGTTAGCTTAAAACAGAACGGCGAAACGAGGAGTAACCAAGCGCTGGATCTGGATGGGTGGGCAAAGCGGGCACGTGATCACGACCAGTGTGCGCCACCTCGCTCGGCAGGCGACAACGAAGTGAGCCGTGGCGGGGCCGGGGAGGCCTAATGAAGCCTCATGGTTAGCGGCCGGCCTGCGCGCTAAACAACTCTCTAACGGGGCGGCCAGCTGCGCCATCCGCTGTTCCCACCAGCTGACAATGGACGCGCCGAACGACGACACTGGCTGCAGGCGGTAACGGCATTCCGGCAAACGGATTGCACGGCACTCTGCGGAAACCACCTACTTCACATTTTGAGACACACTCCACATACTGAAGCCGTCCAAGTGACAAAAAGAACGACTGAACCATGCTAAGACGCCCACATCAGACAGACACTTTATGGAGAATGTTCTAAAACATGTCAACCCCTCAAAAGAACACACTGGTCGCTTTGGAGCGCTAAAGACGGTGTGCAACTGGTATCAGGTGCCCATGTGACTGCTGATCTAATTCGTGGAGTGAAACAGTGTGTGCGTGCCACTAAGCAGCCCAGTGACACGGATCGAACTAACACACCACTTAGTTAAGGCTACATTATTACAGTCGATCCATCCACGACACACACTAACAATCATTCTAAGTAAGGTGGCAGACAGCCGTGACAATTATTTCACGCAATGCTGTCAGGGGGGTGACGAGGAAATTACAAAGATCGAAACAAGTCAGCTCGCTCAGTTTAACAATAACTTAAAGCTGGAAGTAAAATTGCTGATCGAACATACGCCAGCATGAGGCATTAATGAAACCACGCACGCTCTCCAGGAAAAGCGTACTTGAGGCATATATTGCAATAGTAGTTCCAGTGTCGTTATACTGTGCAACAGAGACCTTATGCTCCACAAACTCAGACGACTAAGTACTTAAACGAAAAATCTTGAGGTTGTTGACTCAGTATTAGATGCTAATCGCTGTAGAAGAAAGAAGGGCCACATAATATACGAATTGTCCAGAAAATGAAGACAAAAAGACTTGGATGGGCAAGACACACGACTCGCACTCTTGAAAACCGTCCTCCTGATGGCGCGCCGACCGGTGGACCGGAAGGAACCACCTAGACTACCGTACTGGCCCGAAAGTAAGCTGCCGCCGCACGTAAGCCACACCCCTAAATTTCGAACAAGAAGAAAAAAAAAATATAAAGAAAGATTGTGCGCGAAAATAAGCCTACACTGACAGAGGAGAAAAATTACCAAAAATTTATTTGTATTTACATGTAAGACGTAGGCAAGTACCGTAAACATTTGTTCTAATATTTTTCATCGAACTCACTCATTCTCGTCATTTCCTTGATTATCTTCTCACAGTACGTCATCCTCAATGCCATTCAGCACACTCGATATGCAGCATTTCTTGAAACCTTGATGACTGATGACAGTGATGACCATGAAGCAAGAATCTACTCGTGAAAAAGGTTGACTGGTGCCTTCTTAATCTTACTAAACAGTGTAAGGGTATGGTCTTTTTCCAGCAGCTAATCTGAACTCATCCTGTCCTTGAATGGTTTGTTTTTGACTACATTTAGTACCTGCACCTCTGAAGTCATTCCTTCGAGTCTTGTGACAAGGAAGTTGGGTAGCATGTTCGTATTTTACTTCAGCAGTCAGATGTCCCTTAAAAGCATAAAAAACCAGCATGTCTCTCTTCTCACGCAGTGCCCCAAGTCTGCCATTCCGAACAGTACACAGTCATTCTACAATCAGTTGCTTTGTCATCCAGCCCATTTCTTGCCAATAAATCACTAACTACATAGGAAAGTAGGAGAAGGTTTCTTTGGTCACGGTTTTTATCTTCAGAATGACAAAACGCGGTAACTTACCCCCATCGGCAGTAACAGCTAATATCAGAGTCATTGTGTTTTTTTCATTCGCGGTTCCTCTCAGTGAGGTATTTCTGCTCTTTTCATGTCTGCTGTCGTATTTCTCGGCATGTCTGAAAATACTGGCGTTTCGTCACCATTGACAGTATGAAGAAAAGGGTATGGGTGACACTTTCGGAACTGGTTGACGTAACGCCGTGAAGTTGACCAGCTTCTCCTCGAAATCTGCTGGCGTTGGCTAGGTTAGTGCAGTACTTAGTCGGAGAGCAAGGCCGACGACACCAACCAGTATTCGCACGAAATTTTCGTTGTGGCACGTTTAAGACTTCAGTTGGATAATTTCTCGTGCGACTGGCATCCCATATTTCCTCTTGTCTTGCACGTAGGAAAAAAATGTCGCTTCGCCTTTCGAATACTCACCACATTTCGGTTTTCTCGATGAAATAGGCTTCTTCCATTTTTCTTCTGAAGTAACGCATCATCACGCATTAGATTTGTCTAGTCCATATTTTCTTCCCAAGTCTCTGTTGGTTGGGATTTTGGCATAACGCGCAGTAAATTCCCTGACTTGACGATGCTTTTCGCTCTAAATGGTTGTTTATCTCGTCATAAATCATGGTTTCTTACCAGTACGCAACTGAGACTGAACTATAAGCTAACGAAGCAAGCTAACGAAACTATACTGGTATACCTACACAATGTTAACGCCAATAAAACACCGGTAAAAGTTTGCAGTGTTGCGCAATAAAATGACTTGTCGGCTGTTTTGGCTACAGACGCTAGTTGTATTGCTACAGTTGTGTACAGCAATTGTTTGTAAATAGACAAGGTACCGGATAACAAGCCGCACTCTATCCATGCGAGGATGAAATCTGGATAAAATGTGCGGCTTATTTCCAAGTGAATACGGTACATGTAGAAGGCTTTGAAGGAACGCGTCCATTTGCCATGCCAGGCAGTAATGGATGGAGCAAATAATGGGAGACGTGCGACAGTGCGTGCAAACAGCTCAGTTCACAAGTGTGATTACCGGAGGCAGTCGGAAGAGAGGAAGGAAGGAAGGAAGGAAGACTTCAAAATTCTACTTCCGCCAGTACCTTGTCTCCTAGATTCCATACTTCACAGAAGTTCTCTTGCGAAACTTCCAGGACTAGCACTAATGGAAGAAAGGATATTGTGGAGACATGGCTTAGCCACAGCGTAGGGAATGTTTCTAGAATGAAATTTTCACTCCTCGGCGTAGTGTGCGCTGATTTAAAACTTCCTGGCAGGTTAAAACTGTATATCGGACATAGTTTTAATCGGGCAGGAAGTTTCAAATCAGAGCACACTTCGTTGCAGTGTGGAAATTTCATTCTGGAAGGAAGATTTCAGTTTAACATTCAGTCGACATCTGGATGATTAGAAATGGAGCACAAGCTCGGAATAATTAGAGTATGGGGAAGGGAATCACTTTCTACTGACTATTAGCAATTACCGCTCTAATTAGCCTACCAACCAAACAGGAACACAGTTCATAGTCAGCACGACAAAAATCACTAAGAAAAACCACCCACATTTTCACGGATATAAATTAAGTTTGTAAGTATCTAATAACCGTAGCCAAGCCCATCACTTTGTTGGTCAAAACACCACTTCCAGCGAAGAAATGTCTCCACATTTTTCAAAACTATTATCTTACTGCATCAGTCCACACTTGGTATTCCACACTACTCGCAGAGAATATCAAGAAAATTCCCAATCTAAACGCTGGCCACAGGTGGGAGCGCACTTCCAAATTCTCTCAGTCTTCCATACTTGGGATCAGCTACTCCCGACTTCTGATATACTCTATGAGAACTGTTATGTATGACCTCATACACAATGGTAAGGAGAGGTAGGCTGAGTGGTGCGACAGCTGTCGTTGGGAAACTTGACAGGAACAGAAATGATTGGCAAACAAATTAACACAGTACACAGAAGATTTGCTTAACTTGTAATTCTCCAAGTGTACGAAGACTCACTACAAATAATGCAGGAATAAATTAAGTCCAGCTCTCACTGTCAACAAGGACGAGGCTGTGACAACTAAGCATGAAGGATGGTGTTGGAGTCGCGACTACGTGGTGTCTGCATAGGACCACGTAGCAAAGTGGCTCCAACTGCTTGTGGGTTGTGTTGCTGCCACCGGCTGTCTTATTTGAGGTGGCAGAGGGCGACCAACAGGTGGTGTGCCTCAGCACTGAGACCGCCAGACCCCCACATGACCACTATTGGCATCTGAAGGAAACTTGCAAGACCACTGATGCCCATGGTGTGGTGTCGATACGTGATACTACAAAAACATCCCCTCCACCCCAGACGGAACGCCACTTGTACTACCACGGAACTCCTGCAGGCTCCCCACCACTCCAGGAGAATGTTGAAGATATAAGCCCTTCAGCCACTCAGTAATTAGATCCGAAAAGTAGGCATGGTCATTGGCCATTCCCCTGTTCCTCTTACTGCGCTCCTGTAAGGTTCAGTCCCCTAGCAGGATATTAAGAAGCTTTCTTGCAATGGACGCCATGCGGAAACCGTTTTCTCGGTAAGGTCGCCTGTTAGGCTCCAGACGGCGCATTCGTTCGGATTAGAGGAAAACCGCCTTCCCTCTGTAGCAGGAAATTGTCTGGGGGGGGGGGGGGGGGGGGGGACTACAAAGGAAACATGCTAGCACACATGGGCGCCCAGGGAATGACAAGTTGCAACAAGTCGGAAAGAAGAGCGGTGCGTTTCGTCAGGGGGTCGTTTAGCAACAGTGAGTGCATTACAGATATGTTCAGCACACATCAGTCACAGACGCTCTAAGAGGGGTGTCATGTATCAGAGGTTTACCATCAAAAAGTTGTGTCTGTGCAGTTGGTGTCCGTGTCGTAGATTTTTCGTGAAAACGTTGGGATGAGATCGCAAAATGTGCTTGTTATTAATATGTCATTTAATTATGAGTCTCTTTAACAATGGTTACAAGGAGTAGTATACTGATTACAGAATGAGTAAATCACAAGTTTATCACATGTACCGTCGGTTGACAGATCGACGATATTGCGTGGTCGCTATATGTATATTCTCGGCTGACGCTGTCACGTTGCTATGTATGTCTGTCATATCATTGTTTTATGTACTGTTCTGCGACGACGTCTGCACATGATTCTTAGACAAATAGAGGGTTGCTAACAGCTTTATGGCCAGTCGACCAGCTATTTAATAACTTTGCGACGTCTTTGTTTCCCGTTTCGACGCTGCCATACCTCTCCAATTCGCTAGACACTGGACTTCTTGGGCTTTTAGGAATGCTTTGGATGAGAGTTTCCCACACACGCCTCGCGAAATCGTTTTTTTTTCTTCCACTTACTGTTCGCAAATGCTCGCGTACATCTTAAGCTAGCTTGCGATATAAGATGGCGTTCTAAAAGTAATGTGTCTTAATTTTTTATGCGAAAAATCTTAAAAGTTATTCACAGAAAACCAACGTTATTAACATTCCACATCTTTATTCTTTATGTATACGTGTTAATTTCTCAGAGTCACCCTGGCGTGGTACTCATTTCTCCCAAAGAGACAACAGTCGCTGCAGAATGTTTGACTTTGTTGACGGAACGACAACGTCACCTCTGTTTGCGCCGCTTCATTACTCTACTGTCAAAGGGGACTCTTCGAAGGTGTTCAAGTTTTGGAAACAAATTGAAATCGGATGGAGCCAAGTCGCGACTGTATAGAGGATGATCGATGACAGTGAAAGCAAGGCGTCGAATCGCCGTAAACGTCGTAGCGCTCTGTGTGGTTTGATATTGTCATGGACGGTGTCTCCAGGCTCCAGGAAGCTATTCCCAGGGCACTGGAGATGCAAGAAGCATAGAGATGACGCAATGTGGGATAAGGTACCGGTGACAGATGTTAGATTCGGTACCATTCCCGTGAGAAAGATCGCCTGCATGATGCTGCTGCTCTGTGATTGGCTGCTGTGTTCGGCGGTAGGGCCCCAAAACGTTAAACTTTAGTTGCCATTATTAATTAAACCTGTCATCCAAATTACTTCATTTTTTAAAATAAACGTCTCTCAACAGCCAGCTATCAATCATTTCAAGATTATTAAAATCAAAGTATTACTAAAACAAAAGACTGACGATATTACTGCCGATGCACTTCGGTGGCGTTCGGGTCACGCCTTGCTGGCTTGGCGCGCGAAGTGTCTCGGGCAGTCCGGCTCTCCAGTTCTGGCCGTTCCAGTAGAGAGACATGTTGTCTGTTATAGTAGTATTTGTTTCATGCAATTTTATTTACTACAGTTCTGACGGTTCCAGTAGACAGACATGTTGTCTATGTATTTCATGTTATTTTAGCCAGATATAATGACTGTGGAAAGATATGTTCAATACGTTGTGATCAATAATAGTTTCTCATGTCTATATCAATAAAACGCGAGTGGCATCCCACATGAGTTATAGTTTATTCATAGCAGCAGTTCCTTGCGAAGTTAATTTCAGCCTCAAGAAAAAGAATCCATGACCTGCGTGCTGTTTTCTGCGCTGGGGACATGATGATCATGAAGACAGAGGGCAGTGGAAACAACTAGGCGCCTCACGTGTTTCTGCATGCACAGTACAAATGTGCTCAGTGACACGTCATCTGCAGTGAAGAAGGATGAAGTATTAACACTATCTCACTTTTATTCCTTTTTTCTTGCCGTAACGGGGTGGTTGGAAACTGGATTGCAGCACGTTGTTTCTCACGCACCGACATAATTACGGTACACACAGCCGTGCTGGACGCTCCAAATCTGAGCCCTCCAGCGGTAGGGGGTTGCAATTTGCGTCAGCGAAGCGGAAAAGTTGAGCGAGTGATATGCACGACAGGCAGAACATGAACCGATATTGAGAACGGGATACAAAAAATTCGGAGGCATTATTTTGCAGCAAGCCCTCGCAGATGTGGGTAATGAGAAGCTGATGACGGATGTAATGAGACGTGCAGACAGCTTATGACGCGGCTGCAGAAGAGAGCGGAGTGGGCGACGTTGCGTTACCTGGCCGAAGAGGGAGTCTGCGGGAGAGAAGCGGCTGCGGCGGCCGGCGATGCAGGCCGAGTGGCGCGGCATGCCGGGCTGCGGCTGCGGCTGCAGCCTTGTAGCCGCGGGCTGTGTGTCGCGCGGCCGCACACACCGGTTCTCCTTGTCGAGGCCGACCTGTTGAGTCCAGCGCAGCCCGTCCCTGCTCTGCCCAGCCACTGCGCCGCGCTTTGAGCGCCGCGCCGCACCGCGCCGCCGTGTTAGATGGCCGCGCAGTGGCGGCCGTGACGTAGGCCGCTGCCTCGCGGCCGGCGACGGCAGGCCGGGCCTCATGCATCTCTCACACGGAGTAGAGTATGTTTCCGTTGATCATCTTTGCTGTTTTTCACATGATATCTTGCGAACCATCGATGAAGGGTATCAGACGGATGCCGTATTCCTCGACTTTCGGAAAGCATTTGACTCTGTGCCCCACTGCAGACTCCTAAATAAAGTACGAGCATATGCCATTGGTTCCCAAGTATGGGGATTGTTTCGAAGACTTCTTAAGTAATAGAACCCAGTACGTTGTCCTCGATGGTGAGTGTTCATCGGAGGTGAGGGTATCATCTGGAGTGCCCCAAGGAAGTGTGGTAGGTCCGCTGCTGTTTTCTATCTACATAAATGATCTTTCGGATAGGGTGGATAGCAATGTGCGGCTGTTTGCTGATGATGCTGCGATGTACGAGAAGGTGTCGTCGAGGGACTGTAGGAGGATACAAGATAACTTGGACAGGATTTCTGATTGGTGTAAAGAATGGCAACTAACTCTAAATATACATAACTGTAAATTAATGCAGATGAATAGGAAAAAGAATCCCGTAATGTTTAAATACTCCATTAGTAGTGTAGCGCTTGACACAGTCACGTCGATTAAATATTTGGGCGCAACATTGCAGAGCGATATGAAATGGGACAAGCATGTAATGGCAGTTGTGGGGAAGGCGGATAGTCGTCTTCGGTTCATTGGTAGAATTTTGGGGAGATGTGGTTCATCTGTAAAGGAGACCGCTTATAAAACACTAATACGACCTTTTCTTGAGTACTGCTCGAGCGTTTGGGGTCCCTATCAGGTCGGATTGAGGGAGACATAGACGCAATTCAGAGGCGGGCTGCTAGATTTGTTACTGGCAGGTTTGATGATCACACGAGTGTTACGGAAATGCTCCAGGAACTCGGGTGGGAGTCTCTGGAGGAAAGGAGGCGTTCTTTTCGTCAATCGGTACTGAGCAAATTTAGAGAACCAGCATTTGAGGCTGACTGTAGTACAATTTTACTACCGCCAACTTATATTTCGCGGAAAGACCACAAAGATAAGAGAGACTGGGGCTCGTACAGAGGAATATAGGCAGTCATTTTTCCCTCGTTCTGTTTGAGAGTGGAACAGGGATAGAAGATGTTAGTTGCGGTACGAGGTACCCTCCGCCACGCACCGTATGGTGGATTGCGGAGTACGTATGTAGATGTAGACGTAGATGTACTCGCATCATCGACAAGTTTGGAAATGTTATACTGACGTTCGTTTCAAAGGGCGGACGTCTACCACCAACTGCTGTTTGAGGGTAACGCCCCATTCAAGATTAATCTTCAGTGGTTCCCAATCTTTCTTACGCCATTACCCCTGACTGCAATCGGACATTAGCTAGTACCCCCGTTACCTCTGCCCCCTGTCGTCTGTTGACCCTCACCCCTCCCCCACATTATCACCACACTTAAAACCTAACTAAACTGTAGAATGAAAGACTGTTCTTAGCACACTTTTATTTTTAAAATGATGAAAAATGAATGATATTTGCTATGTGTGTGTGTGTGTGTGTGTGTGTGTGTGTGTGTGTGTGTGTGTGTGTGAGAGAGAGAGAGAGAGAGAGAGAGAGAGAGAGAGAGAGAGAGAGAGAGAGAAATGAGTGACGAAGGAATGCAAGATGCATCACAAGTGCTACTCGCAACCCCTTCTCACATAAGAAAGCTGACTATACACTGTTTGGGTAGACACTTGTCACAAAACATACTTCCCCTGCGTTACTCCTCCCCATTGCAGCACTTGCTTGACCTGCACACTGCAACCAAATTTAAAGTCAACCAAGTTAAAATGTGTGCACCGTACTTGCTGTTAGTAAATCACTTTAATGCTGCACTCCTTACTTCTGAACTGACAGAAACTGGAAGACTTCAGGCTGATGACGGTCTGAGTCTTACCACAGCCCCTAATGGTAATGGTTATAGTAACAATAATATTACTAATACTGTGCAACCCTATAGTAGAGCTTATGTAGTTACTGTTGTGTTGCCCTGTCAATAAATTCATCCTGGCAGATTAAAACTGTGTGCCGAACCGAGACACGAACTCGGGACCTTTGCCGCAAGTGCTCCACTTCGAGTCTGGGTCCGGCACACAGTTTTAATCTTCCAGGAAGTTTCATATCAGCACACACTCAGTTGCAGAATGAGAATCCCGTTCTGGAATTAATTTATCTGTTTCGAAGCGAGTAAAAAGTCAATTTCCGGACTACTGCAAATACTATGTACAACTTGCGAAAGACATTTTCTCGAGATATTTAGCATTTGTTAAGTATATGTCTCACTTTTATCACTAGCAATGTACGGGACAACGCACAAAGTATATGTGTAGTGAGTGGACTAAGTGAGGGACCTGTAACCTCTGCCGCATTAATGCTACTAATCGAGAAAAAGTAATTACTGAAAACTTATGTAATCACTACTGGAGTCGTGATAACAGTAATGATTTTTTTGAAAACAATTTAGTTTCGTGACTGAAACAGAATCTAATCGTTAAGTTTTTACCCCACACAAAATTTCATTTTACCCCTCAGGGGGTAATTACCCCCAAATTGGGAACCACCGCTCAACGTCGTTATCCTGTCTGTACATTAAATGTCAATTGATGCAACGGCAGTGAAAGCCCTCAGGAGAAGTAATATGAACAATGATAACGTTCAGTTCCGCACGAATTCACCATGGTCTATGGTTAAACACTAACGCGGTGGAAAGAAGTGCGACATAGCTTCAAATTTCGCTACGGGAGATATTTATTTTTTTAGTCTTTGCGTTTATAACAGACTGTAAGGCGTTATTATTAATGCAATAAATGACTGCGACTGGAACGAGCACCACTGACATTTGTATTCCTCCTTGTCACGAACAACAGTTTATTTACGAGTACGTTGAGAGTTTAGAGGTAGCACCAACTACAACAGTATGTTAAAACTTTTCATCGTAGCCTACTCATCTCAGCATATTTGAATTTGGGTGCCACAAATTCCTAATCATAATCATCTGTATAGTTAAGCGAAGATGAAAGTGGGCCCTACTGCTTCAACCTACTTCTGAATCAGCCTTTTCGTTTCGTACTAGTTTCTTGCATAAGAGATATACATCTTATTAACAGATCATTTTCACTGAACTGAGGTCATTCGTCATCTAGGCAACTGCTCGTACATGTTGTTTTGCAATCATACACTCACTGATGCAGCAAAGCAGCACATTTTGCATTGAGAAATCTAATTCCTTTATACACACGTGACGATACTGTTACTGTCTTATAGCTCAATACCTTAGTAATGTGCATAATACTACTTCTCCTGGCTCACTCTGCCTTTTTCACATCTTAAGATGTTTCAAACTTGTATGTATACAGAGATTTTGTATAACTTCTCCAATCCGCATCTTCTGTTTCTTTTGTCACTTGCCACTATACATTTCCTCAAAGTACATGCAATATTATGGTCGTATTGTGACGTACTAGCGAAGAAGGGAGTTTGTTTACATTTGCACTGCAAACTATTTTAATAGCTTACTACAGTAAACTGTTGACATACTACTAGTATCAGGAATTTTCGTTGTTTCTGCTAGCCACAGGATGGAATGTTTTTAATACTATATTTAGATTATAGGCTCATTCGGCACTTCGCTTTTCCCGTAATTTAATTTGTGCTTATAAGGATTCCAACATAACCTTACATTTCTTTACAACCTGATCTGTGACATTGCTCTTATTATACATACGATATGACTTAATTACATTTCTCCCATATCCTGTTCCTACTGTTGTTGTCTTCCGTAATTGAATTACTACACGTTTTTTAATAGTTGGTAGAGGCATGGTAAGAAATCTGCAGACAGCATAGGTACGTCATATTCTGCTGCACCTATTATGCAGTACAAACGGAACACAGGTTACACTGGACAAGTAAATTTCATTTGACTATTTATATTACTTCACAGCTGCTTATTCTGCTTCGTGCTATTTCTATTGAGAACATATTTAATTTTCTCAGAGCGAACTGTATCTCCTATCAACGCTTCGACCAAAACTGTACACAATACAAAATATGACGTGGAAGATAGAAGTACAGCAAACACCATCAGCGTAAAACTATAGTCTATGAAAGAATGCATCAGCCCCTACCCAATGATTCAGGTCTACTGCATACGGAGCTGGGTTAATGACGTCCCACTGGCACCAAATTTCACCACAATTCTGTCCAACGCCGCTGTGGGCGTATCACACGATTGGAAGGTCATCATAGCCCCTCTTACCCAAGTGTCGCCCCTTCTTTTCACGCTTCAACGTTGTAGGTCTAAACCGCGACGCTTGGCGTTGAAATCACATGGTCTTCTTATCACTAGCCTAGGAAAACATTCCACACCCACCGCCGCTCAGAATCGACACGGAAAAGACCTTAGAGGTTGGTTTAAAGGGGGTCAATGAAATCATCCCTTCTCTTGGGACGTTGATTCCCACATATCGAAAACGACAGTTTGTAATGCGAACAGCAACAGGAAGATCTTCCCAACAATCCTTGATACTGCTGACGTCTCCCTGACTCTTCAATCCCTCTCTAAGGGCATTGTGGCGTAGCAACCAGATTGAACGTGATCTCACCCCTCTTCAGTGCAGTGCCATGGCAGTTTTTGCTCTGGTCTATAGAGAGGAACTACTAGATATCGTCCAAAACCATTCGACGAAATTTCAACGTGATCGGAAGCACCAAGGAGTGCTTATGCTTTCTCATTCCTCATGTTTCACATCCTCATAATGCGTGATGATGGAAGGGTGCTACATTGACACATATCCTCTATGGCATCCGCGCAGATGTAAACAGAATATCAGAAATGTGCCGTTACAGCGAAAACCTGCGAAGTAGCTCTGGACACCTGCAGGCAGGCAACTGGCCTCGGAGGAGTGTCGTCCGAGGGTGACTTCTGTGTAGCAGTGGAAGACAATTACGGGTTTCGAAAAAGAGATCCTTTAATTCTGTCGCGCAGTGTACATTTTCCGTAGATTCATAAACAGAGAGCAAAAGCTTGTGATATCCCGGAACTGGCTGTATGCCGTATTATAATTGGTGTAACACATCGGATGAACTCTCCAGATGTGAGCAAGCGTTTTGCTTCTCCAAGAAAGGGATGTGAACGAGAAGGGAAATATACGGAATTTGACGATTTGAACTAACAGCTAGTGCGTAAAACTGTACTTTTTTTTTTACGACAGAAGGACTTATCCGGCGGCTAGAAAAACACAGCGTGCTCTTCGTGAAAAAATTAAATGTTCTCGTTGAGAGCTCTGTTCTTCGTCTTCTCGTTCGCTTGGTTCTACGTCCCAGAAAGTGTAACGACGGATAAACATTTTTAATTGAGTTCAGAGACATTGAAGCAGCAGAGTCAAGGTACTGCGTATAATGCACTTATTGCGTGCTGAGGATAACAGGCCTGTACCCTACTTACATAAAACTTGGTTGTCAAAACCGTTCAAACAAATATATTTTCCTTTGCTTCAATGGAAATAATAGCCTGAATGCATCTACAGTTGCTTCTGTAAAGTTTATATCGACGTTTCGGGTGATGGGTGCATTGATGATGAATCTCTAGCAGCTGCAAGTAAAAGAAAGAAGTTCGGGATATAAGGATTTTTGTCGGTCCTATTACTAGGAACCATCGAAACAAAAACTCTGACGGCAGTATACAAGTACTACCGCACGGAGTCTCTGCTGAACACATTGTATAGCGTCAAATGAAATTTAGGTGCGATGTGGTTTTGCCCCTCTGTAACGAATACTGAAAGAACATTCGAAAAGACAGCAAGCAACCCGCAATTTGGGGTTCGAAGCAAATACGTAGCTTATTGTTAAATCATATCTCTGGTTCACCTCAGAATAAATTCGGTGTGTACGTCTAAATTTTTTTAAGTTTTACCCGGCGAGCTCAGAGCCGAGGCGGCCAGCTACGGGTGTAGTGCCTATCGGAATGTCAGCATGGCGTACAGTCGATGTAGCAGAAGGCAAGGCATTAGGTGAGAAATGCCACACAATCTCCGAGCGAGGGAAGCAAAATAGCAAACCCTGTAATGCGACACAACATGACAGTTTGACCAACACTCTGTATCTTGAAGCGCCAGATCGCCACTGCACTGTTTGAGAAAGACCCCGAGCTCGGCAACCCCCAATAATCATAGCGCTGCCACCGTAACGCAAGGAGCACTGACGAGACTGAAAAACGAGGACAAAATCGCTCATGCACCCAGAGCCTCAGGTCACGAGCGCGGGGTCGTGTCTTTAAATAACACGGGTTTTGGAGCTCGAGGACACGCTCAGTCGTGCAGCCATTCTGTCAATGCCACCAGGACCAGAGAGAATGACCGCTGTTGAGCTTCAGGGAAATCACGACAGAGTGCGATGAATAATCGTCGTCTGCTGGTACCTGCTTGCTGACTTCAATGCCGAGACGCAGTCAGCCTGATTGAAAAACCACAGCCGTGGTCTGCCGCTGCTGCCTACTGGGACATCGCGGACGAGGACGATACCGGCGCGCTGCCAGACCACCTCCTGCTGAGGGTCGTCTCCACACCACCCAGGTGCGGCACGTTCATGTAACCACCTGAACATCTTCAGCAGTGTTGGCCGGCCCATAGTGGGTGACCAGGGCCTAAACAGACAACCGACATCATGGACCACCTCACCTAAGCGCGCGATGTGCTGTCTACGTGAGCACTGAGGTGTAGGGTCCCACTGTACCGCTGAACGTCTGGAGCGGGCAGGGCAACGCCTGACCATCTCCGCGCTGCCACCAGCACAACACTCCCTTCGCAGCATAGTGACCTGCGGCTCCGAGATCACGACTCGCTGACGAGGCACGTCTGCACAACACAGTGAGGCAGCTTAATTAGTCTGTAGTCACACTGGGCAGTAAATGTCATAGCGGATATTGCTGTGTTTCTAATGCCTCGGGACGTCTCCCGGGACAACTCTGCCACACTGCGTGATAGTAGCCACCCTTGCACACAAAGCGACCATGACTCTCTTAGTCGCAACACCAAAAATGGCTCTAAGCACTGTGGGACTTAACATCTGAGGCCATCAGTCCCCTGCACTTAGATCTACTTAAACCTAACAAACATAAGGACACCACACAAATCCAAGCCCGAGGCAGTATTCGAACCTGCGACCGTAGCAGCCGCGTGGTTCCGGACTGAAGCGTGTAGAACTGCTCCACCACAGCGTCCGGAACTCTACAGATTGTCTCCAACAGCAAAGGTTTAGAAATAAATTACCCGCATCAGTGGTAGAACAGTCTCGTGGCCGTATTTTGATAAGCACAGCAGTACTTCTTTTCTCGGCCAATTCCAGTTCAAAAAAACGCGGAATTTGTTGTGGGATATCGCGGAGTATTGCCGCTTCAGCCCTTACAGTTTCAGGAAGTTCAAATATGTGGCGGCGCTATACATACCCTCCAAAGTGGCGTATGTAATGTAGGTGCCTTCCAAGCGGAAAGTTGTCACTGAGTTTCTTTTGGCGGAAAACCAGAGCATCGCAAATATTTATAGGCGTTTGCAGAATGTGTATGGCGACCTGGCACTGTAAAATAGCGCGGTGAGTCGATAGGCGAAGCGCCTGGCATCGTCGCAACAAGGTCGCGCAAACCTTTCCGATGTCCCGCGTGCCGGCCGGCCGTACACAGCTGTGACTCCCGCAATGCTACGACATGCGACACTCTCATTCGAGGTGATGGACGGATCACAGTCGAACCACTCAGAGGTGGACGTCTCTGTTGGTAGTCCCTACAAACTAGTCTACCAGCTGGGTACTCAAATGTGTACGCAAGGTGCTTTCCTCGCCGCCGCCTAACACAAGACCTTACAGAGTAACGAAGGCTCATCTGCGTGGAATCAGTTGTGCGTTACGACGCTGATCGTGATAATGTTTTTTCGAAGCTCATCACAGGTGACAAAACGTGGGTTTATCGTTTCGAAGCTGAAAAAAACCGCAATCTATGGATTGCCGCCATATCAAATCTCCTCTAAGCCGCTCCCTCAGCCGGTGGAGTGATGGCAGCGGTCATATGGGCCTCTGAAAGGGTTTTTATGTCCTCCCTGATGGTGCAACGATCAACTCGGAAGTTTGCTGTTCTACCCTCAGTAAACTGAAGAAACGACCTCACCGTGTTGGTGGCCACAAAAATGCAAATGAACTTCTCATTTTCCATGACAACACAAGGCCTCAAACAAGTCTGCACACCCGAGAGGAGCTCACAAAACTTCATTGGACTGTACTTCCTCATCCACCCTACAGCCCGGACCTCACATCTTCAGACTTCCATCCGTCCGGCCGAATGAAGGTTGCACTCCACGGGAAGCAGTTCGTGGATCATGGGGAGGTTAGCGATGCAGCCAGGCGTTGACTCCGACGTCGGCCAGTGGACTGACACCATGCACGCATACCGGCCCTGCCAGCATGGTGGAGTAAGGACATTGTTGATAAATAGACAAAAGAGTGGGGAGTAATATGGTGTATTGGAATCCTGAATAAAACCGACCTGGTTTCAGAAGGAGAACGTGTTGCACTAATTATTGAACACGCCTTGTACTTTTATTCTGTTTTGGCCATTCGAGATGGAGTATGTCCCTTAGTAGGAGCTGCAAGTCACAGACAGAAGATAATGCCGCCCTATAATAATAATGTCGTGTGACTAGCGCCTCCCGTCGGGTATACCGTTCGCTTGCGAGTCGATAGGGATGAAATGATGATGATTAGGACAACACGACACCCAGTCCCTGAGCGGAGAAAACGTCCGACCCAGCCGGGAACCGAACCCTGGCCCTTAGGATTGACATTCTGTCGCGCTGACCAGTCAGCTACCGAGAATGCCGCCGTTGTAGCCGGCGACGGACCTGGAGTCTTCGAGACGTGGAGGTGCGCAGCCGTGCCGCCGGCCCGCCCGTTAGCGCCTCTGCAGGCAGAAGCACGCCCCGCCGTTGCGCCAGACAGCCAGCCTTTCGCAAGAGGCCTCTCCACGCGCGATCCACGTAGTTACCGCAGTGGTCGGTTCAAGTTACGGGAAGCCCAGGTGTAGCGCACCTGTGACGACGCCTGCTAAAACTGACCGTGACGGAGACCATACTGGTCCCTGTGCCGTGCTAGTAACCGTCCACGTGAAAAAGGCTGCATAGTTCAAAAATGGTTCAGATTGCTCTGAGCACTATGGGACTTAACTTCTGAGATCATCAGTCACCTAGAACTTAGAACTCCTTAAACCTAACTAACCTGAGGACATCACACACATCCATGCCCAAGGCAGGATTCGAACCTGTGACCGTAGTCGCGCGGTTCCAGATTGAAGCACCTAGAACCGCTCGGCCACCGCGGCCGGCCCATCACCATAGTTAAGAGGTAAAATCCCCTTCACTTCACTTCCCCAAAGTAATTTCCGTTGCCTACCAGTCATCTGTTTGCACACAAGATTATTCTGCAAGTTCGGTGTATTAACTGCTCATCGCCTGTCAGACCTCTCATTGAGGACAAAAGGGAAAAACCACGTATTACGAGATCTATACCATGTTTGCCTTTTAATTTTTTATTTTTTACATATCCTTTGTAACTCCCATATCTTCTCGTAACACTTCATTTCTTATTTTGCCTGTTGTTGTTACTTCCCAGATTCGTCTCCAACTCCACTTTTCTTCTAACTAATCCAACAGACTTCCCACAGTTCAGCACCATATAGAGCAATGCTTTCAACTTTTAGATTTTTTTACGTACTTTTATTCCACATAAATGAGTGTAGCTGCTTAACTTCACCTTTCCTTTTGCTAATCTGTACTTTATTTCCTAGTTGCTTTCATCTTTATGCGAAATGTTTGTCCCTAAAAATTTACATGAGCGGCTACACTTTATTACAGATCCATCTCTTCCTATACCTCCGACAACCAAATATTCAGTCTTTGTGAAGTTAATTTTCATGCCACACTGCTCATATTTTTCTTTAAACTTTCTTTATAAGACACATCCTGTTCCTCCTCGGAGAGGATACGCGATCGTCGGCGAAATTTCGGGAGAACACGATGTCATCAACTACTCTAATTCCCTTTTGCCCTTCCTTTTCCAGTTTTCGGTGCCTCGTTGAAAAATATTTTAAAGAGGGTAATTGCTAAGCAGCACCCTGGTCTCAGTCCTCTGCTAACCTTGAGTTTCTGTGACAGTAACTTCCCAACGACAAGTATTATTTCAGTACAGCTTTCTAATGGCTTGTGCATAACATTTATGAATGTTCTCGTTATTCATTCCCTTCCACATCCTAGAAAGTGTTGAACTGTCATAGGCTTTCTGTAGTTCTCCAGAAACCACGTCTCCAAGTAACGTCACATTCTCTTCTGTGCCACCAGTGTAATTCCGCGGATATTATCGAGACAAGACCTTCCTGCCCGAAAACCACTCTGTTGTTCTACTTAGAAGTAGAAGATAATGCTCCATAGAGAAACATAAGAACGTGTGCAGAACTTTCAATACCTAGGAATTAGAACACAAAGCGATACAAATTCCAAGATAGGAAATAAAACGAAGATAGCAATGGTGAAACAGTCATTTGTAAGAAATGCAGAATTCTCTGCAGCAATAAGGACAAAGAATTGAGGAGAAGATTGATGAAGTGTTTTCTATGGAGTGTCCTCGTGTACGCCGCCGAAACGTGGATAATGAGGAAGAAATGCAGAGTACGAATGGAAGCTTTTGAGATGCAGATATGGCGAAGGATGAAAATAATGAGTTGGATGGGTAGGATAAAAAATGGGGAATTGTTCAGATGAGTGACATAGAAGAGACGATTAAGGTGTAGGGAATGAAGGAAACGAAATTGGACAGAACGTATATTAAGGAAGAAGGAGACAATTATAATACCAGGTAAGCCGAGATAGAAGCAGATTTCAGGTCCTGATTGATTTGCTGCGCGGCAGCACATACCGCAGCATTAAGGAGACCAACAGAATTGGAGACGCAAAAGATCTCATAACGTAACACAAAAAAATGACAGCACGACAATACTCCCCAACGTAAGAAAAATGGAGGTGCTACGAAGGAATTATCTGAATGGTACAGAAATCGGTAAATGTGATGCAAATGTAAAGACAAACAAATGATTACAATTTCGGACGAATTGGATAACTCATTCAAGAGAAAGAGCTTCAAACCTACAGAAATTTAATAACGTGATGGTCCATTTCCTCCCCTTATGCAAGCGGTTGTTCGGTTTGGCATTGATTGATAGTGTTGAAGGATGTCCTTCTACGGGACATCGTGCCAAATTCTGCCCAACTGGCATGTTAAATCGCCAAAGTCTCGAGCAGTTTGGAGGTCCCTGCCCACAATACCTCAAACGTTCTCAATTTGGGAGAGATCCGCCGACATTGCAGGCTAGGTAGCGTTTGAGAAGTACGGAGACAAGTAGTAGAAACTTTCGCCGTCCGCAGGTTGTGTTACTTTGCTGAAAAATAAGCCCAGGATTGATTGCCGTGTAGGGCAACGAAACGAGGCGTAGAATATCGTCGACATATAGCTGTGCTGTAAGGGTGTCGTGGATGACAAGCAAAGAGCTTCTGCTTTCAAACGAATTGGCATCCCAGACCCAGACCATCGTTCCTCGTTGTTGGGCCGTATGGGGCGCGACAGCCAGGTTGGCATCGCCGTCCTGGGGGTCTCCAGACACCGTTTCGCTGGCCATCGAAGCTCAGTTCGAAGAGGGGCTCTTCACTGAAGACAATTCTATGCCTGTCAACGAGACGTGTCTAGAGACGCCCCGGACAGTGGTGAGATACCAGCCTGACTGCCGCCCGTCACACGGCCAGACAACCGGGAGTGAAGGTCTCTGGAGCCATTTCTTTTCATAGCCGTAACCATTTGATTGTCATCCATCCCACCGTTACAGCACAGCGGTACGTTGACGATATTCTACGCCCCATTTTGTTGGCCTTTATGGAAAGTCATCGTGGGCTTACATTTCAGCAAGATAATATCCACCAGCACACGGAGAGTGTTTCTACTGCTTATCTTCGTGCTTCCCAAATCCTACCTTGGTCAGTAAAACTGCCGGATCTCTGACCAATTGAGAACGTTTGGAGCATTATGAGTTGGGTTCTCCAAGCATCTCGGGATTTTGATGATCTAACTCACCAATCGGAAAGAACTTCGCACAATATGCCTCGCGAGGACATCCAACTCTATAATCAATGCAAAGACAAATAACTGCCTGCGTAAGGTCGAAAGGTGGACAAACGCGTTATTGACTGGTTCAATTTGTCAAGCTTCTTTTCTTTGTCTTACAGTGTATTTTTCCTAAAAGAAAGGAGAAATTTTCTGATGGCTCTACATTCAACCCCCTTCCTACCATAGCGTCATTTACAGATATTGTCAGTTAATGAGAGAACTTGGACATTGTACTGATAATACAATGTGCACGCCCTAGTATGGGGAGTCTGATACTCTTTACGGAGAACACCGGCTGAAATAGGCGCTGCCCACAGGTAATGGTCGCAAGTTTTGCCTGCTTGACAAAGAGTGATGGTGGTGTCTTCCAGTGCGCAGCCCTTTCATTCGGCTTGAAGTCAGCGAAGTTACACGGACCCTCTCTCCAGCCGTTAGCGCCTCGTTCCGCTACTGAGTGCAGGGTCAACAGCGGAAGATGTTTTATCTCGCACAGGTCTTGCATCCCTCGCAACTATAGCCTTCTCCTCAAGGCCAGCAGCGTACAACAATTCAAATACAGATTTATCCATTCGGTGTATTACGACCTTATGGGCTGTTTTCGTTTCATCTCTTCAGCGTCTGTAACACTAAGGATTTAAATCTAAATCTCACGAAGTATGCCCCACCGTCCTTGATATTTAGCATTCACCATTTTTTTTTAAATCTTCATACTCACCAACTGCGTTCACAAACCAACTTCAATACCTCTATTTTCCCACGTTTCTATCTCTTTTTTCCACTATACCTTAATATTTACCCCAATATTGCCTCTTTCTTTACTAGGCCCATGTTGTACTTGTTTTTATTCTTTCATTTTTCCCGTCTAGGTTCTCTTCTAAAGTGAGCGTCTTAGTTGTAAGGCGTTGCCATCTAGTAATTTTATTCTTTCTGGAAACCTCACAATCGTCAGCTTCTTTTTCCGGAAGTGAAGGGATATTTGTATTGTTTGGCTAACCTTCTACCGCAAAAAGATAACTTTGAACCAAGGACCCTACTCATATTTTCCGTGATTTTAATTACTAACAAATTATTGCTACAGTAACGGCTTCAATATTTACACCTTCAGTACTCGGATGCAGCGTGCACGCATAAGAATCCGTAGGGTTGTACCAAAGATTCAAAGAACCTGGAAGTCAAATTCAACAAACCCTGAAAATCTAGCCGCGAACTTTCAAAAAGCATTTGTAAGTTTTCTATCTCAAAGTCGATGAAGTAAATTTTCTTCGACCTAAAATCTTCTCTGTTTAAAAGTAAAAGACGTTACGAATAGAGTACTGATATGTAATTGTACATTTAAGGACCATTCTGAAATAAAATAACTGGTAATCGATTCCGCTATTGGATAAATCGATATGGTGGCGCAAGTATCGACTTCAGCAACTTCAATGCCGAGCAGGAGTCCAAGATTCTATGTTGGCGCGCACATTCATGTATATAAGTGTGTGTGTGTGTGTGTGTGTGTGTGTGTGTGTGTGTGTGTGTGTGTGTGTGTGTGTGTGTGTGTGTGTGTGTGTGTGGAGGGGGGGGGGGATATTGAACGTGCTGTGCTGCTACATTTACCGTCGGTTTCACATTCATCCTCTCGTGATAAGCAGTCCCCTCGCGACATGTTTCAGCAGGGCGTCTGGTTTACATTCTCTCTTAGACGTACAGATAGGATATGGCTGCAAGTTCGAATCGTACGTCGCCACCCGTCCCCTATTTACATGGCCGATAAGTACATCATGTTGCACGCTGTTATCGCTTGAGAATACTGTCGTGCCACTACAATTATTTCGATCTAATATAGCATTTAAAACACGAACCAGCATTTCGTTAAAATGAATGAGGGACTGCAGCTATCAGGTGGAACTCGTTCGTGGATTAACGGTAAATAAGTGCAGAAACGTTGAGAGAAATAAGAAAAATCTTCAAATTTCTGTGAATTCGTAAGGAACCAAACTACTGAGGTCATAGGTCCCTAGACTTACACATTACTTAAACTAACTTCTGCTAAGAACAACACACACACCCACGCCCAACGGAGGGCTCGAACCTCCGGCGGGAGGGACCGCGCAGTCCGTGACATGGCGCCTCAAACCACGCAACCACCCCGCGCGGCTTTGTGCCCTTCCTTCCTTATTATCTCCCGTGGACTACAACCGAGTTCTAACGTCGGGGTGTGTCCTATGCAGCGTTGGCTACAATCCTCAAGCAGAAGAATTATTTTTTTTAAGTGATCGCTGTTCTTTGTGCACTGGAAAGCACAAGCGGCTTAAGCTGACAGAACAGATATTGAAAAAAAACAAAGACCGTCGTAAGAGATTGGTAGAAAAAGTTACCTATGTGATTCTGTTGTATGTCACAGGGTCCTACATAACAGTGCATTATAACCAAGGCGTTATATATCTTGCGTTAATTGCAAATTGCCTTAATCGCAAGTAGGAAACGCCTGCAGTTTATCTTCTTTACGGAGAAAAAGAAAAAAAATATCTGAGAGACAGGGAGGAATCAGCAAGGCAAGACCTCCAACAGCGTATGTTCGTGTCTACACAAATTTATAGAATGTGCAGATGCTGCAATTGGACAGTAAAGCGAGAAATACCCGCAAATAGATTGACATGTTATTGTACATTTAAAGAAAAAGAGAGTACATTCAGCAAACCCTGTTTCATTGTTTGGTAAGTTCTCACCTGTACGTTAAATAAAATCCTGTAAAATAGAGGACTTCTACAGCAGTCAAATTGAATGTTTACGTTGTAGGTGTGATACAATGCATTCAGAGCAGGGTTTTAGGACCTGTAGTTTTAAGACTGGTGGACACAGTCATGGGTGTTTATAACGATAAATCTATGGCAGTTACACACCTCGGCATTATTCAGGCCTTCGACAGAGTATGTCACAATGGTCTACCATGGAAGTATATTAAGTTTTAGTTGCATGTTGTAAAATTTATTCATACGTATCTTAAAAACCGTACTCTTAGTGTTTACACTGGTAAGGTCGCTTCCGATGTTCGCCCTTTATGGGTCTGGCATACACTGACCAGCCAGAACATTATGACCATCCACCTAATAGACGGTATGTCAACTTTGGCACAGACAACAGCCCCAATAAGGCCTTAGTAGTTTGCTGCACATACAAGTCACCTTAGAGCCGTAAATTCCGGCATAGGGTGCGATGAGCTCTGACGCCATGCTCAGCCACACACAGATGTGCTCGATAGGGTTCAGAACTGACTAGTTGTGGGACCCAGCAAATCTATTGGAACTCGCCACTGTGTTCCTCAACCACTCCATCACACTCCTGACCTTGGGACATGGCACATTATCTTGTTGAAAAACGACACTGCCGTGGGAAACATGATCATCATCAAGGTGTACGTGGTCTACAACCAGTGTAAGATACTCTCTGGCCGTCATGCTGACTTGCACGAGCTCCACTGAACCAATGGATGCCCAACATGAATGTTCCCCAGAGCATAACGGAGCCTCCACCAGCTTGTGTCTGTCGCGCAGTACAGCTATCAACGAGCTGTTCCGCTGGAAGACAAGCGGATTCGCGCTCTCCCATGGGAACGATGAAGAAGGTATCGGGATTCATCAGACCATGCGATGCTCTGCCACTGCGAAAACGGCCAGTGCCGATGGCGACGTGCCCATTTCAGTCGTATTTGCCGATTTCATATGGTTAACATTGGCACATGCATGGCTGCGGAGGCCTATTGTTAAGAATGGTCGGTGCACTCTGTTTTGAGACACACTTGTACTCGGCCAAGCATCAGAGTCTGACGTTAGTTCCTCCACAATTCGCCACCTGTCTTGTTTCACCAGTCTGGCTATGACGTCCGACGTCTGCGGCATACGACGGGTTTTGTATCCCTGAATGTAAACTCATGTCCTAACCTAACTACAAGCTAATGATGCGCAATGTATGCAGCCATCTGCGGCGAAACTAAAATCAAGATCTCTCTGTTCACGTCGTTTAAGGCTAACATCAACGAGCAAACTCAAGACAGAAAATGTCACTATATGTTGGTTTGCATAGTCATCTTTCACAGCCAAATTTCAGTTTTAGTACTAAACCCTAACTGTAATTTCTCGCTGTCACTGGTCACCTGAAAGTATCCTCTCACAGGGGCCGCATTACCAAACCGAAGAACAGTCCTGGTTGCCATTTCGTTGCAGATTACAGGCGACTCAAGTAGATTGCAAACTAAAAAAAGAATGATAGGATGAGAAATAAGATCAAATAAAAAAACTCAATACGATAATGAAAATGATGCGGCATAGTATTAGAAATTTAAAAAAATACATTTAAACCAATTAACAGAATAAAAATGATGAAGTCTTTAGACTAGATTTAGAAACGTAGAAAATTTCGCTAGATCAGACAAGTTTCGAGCCTTGGACCTTGTACACTTCTACACGCTAACCGTTACGCTATGCCGATACACTGCAGAGTGATGTCGTATTTATGATTCTGGTATCCCAGATCTCTCAACTGTCGTGCTATCACCCCATCCCTTTTCCCCGTCAGTGTTTTCCACACATTCCTCTCCTTTCCTATTCTGCGCAGAACCTTCTCATTCCTTACCTTATCAATCCACCTAATTTTCAACATTCGTCTGTAGCACCACATCTCAAATGCTTCGATTCTCTTCCGTTCCAGTTTTCCCACTGTCCATGTTTCACTACCATACAATGCTGTACGCCGAAAGTACATTCTCAGAAATTTCTTCCTCAAATTAAGACCGATATTTGATATTAGTAGACTTCTCTTGGCTAGGAACGCCCTTTTTGCCATTGCTAGTGTGATTTTGATATCCTCCTTTCTCCGTCAGTCATTGGTTATTTTACTGCCTAGGTAGCAGAATTCCTTAACTTCATTGACTTCGTGACCATCAATCCTGATGTTAAGTTTCTCGTTGTTCTCATTTCTGCTGCTTCTCATTACTTTCGTCTTTCTCCGATTTACTCTGAAGTCCATATTCTGTACTCATTAGACTGATCATTCAGCAGATCATGTAATTCCTCTTCAGTTTCACCTACGATCGAATGTCATCAGCGAATCGTAAAATACGACCGTACGAAATTTAAGCCCAGATGTGTAACTGAAGTGCTGATTGAAGTGTTTCTAGCAAAAATGGAAAACCCCATGTCCTTCTCAAAGGAGAGACTCCCTCCTTGAATTTTAATTCCACTCCTGAAATTTTCTTTTTATTTCCATCATTGCTTCTTAGATGTAGAGATTGAACAGTAGGGCCGAAAGAATACAATTCTGTCTTACCCCTTTTTAATCTGAGCTCTTCGTTCTTGGTCGCCCACTCTTATTATTCCCTCTCGTCTCTTGTACATATTTTATATTACCCGTCTCTCCCTGTAGTCTACCTCTATTTATCTCATAATTTCGAACATCTTGCACCATACACTGTCGAACGCTTTTTCAAGGTCGACAAATCTTATGAAGCTGTCTTAATTTTTCTTTAGTTTTGCTTGCATTATCAACCGCAACGTCAGAATTGCCTCTCTGTTGTGTTCATCTTTCCTAGAGCCAAACTGATCGTCATTTAACACATCATCAATTTTCACGAAGGAAAAGGACGTGTTACAGGACCATACCTTTTCACAATTGTGAAGGATGTTCAAAGGAAGAGGTACGAAGCAACACTGTGGGTATAATTGAAGTCTCTATTGAAAGTAGTCACCAGAGGCCTGAGCTCAACTATCCCACTGTTTCACGAGCCGAAGGATTCCGTGTTCGCAGAAGCCCTGTGGTTGTGACAGGAGTCACTCCTACACTTTCTCCTTCAGTTCGTCGTCCGAGTTTATGGGCTTCCCTCTGAGATGCTTCTTTAGAGGACCAAAGACATGGAAATAGAAGGGCGGCATGTCCGGGCTATAGGGCGGATGGTCAAAGTTGCCTGCACTTTAACTCGGCCATTACACTTTGTGCTACCCTGGAGACGTCTGGAAGCGATGTATCTTAGAACTGAACCACTTCCTCCGTGAGCAGCCCAGTCTGTCACCTCTTAATGGACCTGCGTAGGCTACGGAGTGTCACAGTACACATCACTGTCAATCGTTTTTTTCGTGTTCGAGGAATTCTGTGAGTATCGGAACACGTTTAAAGACACGGTAGGGCCAACCTTTGTGCTGAGGGCATAGCATTGAATTTTTTTTTTATGCGAGATGACAACGCATGCTTTCATTGTCAACATGTCTCACTACGTTGCCTCAAAGCAGCATATGGCAATTTCAGCGGGTTGGTTTGTTACGATTTTTCGTACCTTTTCGTTTGAGCACTCCTCCTACATATACGATACAGTGGTTGGTTGGTTGGGTGTGGGATTGAAGGGACCAGACTGCTAAGGTCATCGGTCCCTTGTTCCACGATAAAATCACACGAAATAAAAACTGTCAGTCGTTAAAAACGGAGAACTGAGAGAAGGGACGACACAATACAAGAAAGGCAGACAAAGACCAGACAAACGGAACTAAAATCGCACCGAGTGTGAAGGTGGTTGGCCGACCATGAAAATAAGGAAAAGCCAACCACCAAATGACATTAAAACCCACAGCTTAAAACCACAGGCCAAAGGCCCAAGTCAATACAGGAAATAAAAGGACAAACACTCAAATCATACGATAAAAACCCCCTGCCCGAATAAAACTCAACACGAGGTCCGCCATAGCATCGTCATCACATAAAAGGGCAGGGAGGGTATCAGGCAGCGCAAACGTCTGCCTGAGTCCTGTTAAAAGCGGGCAGTCCACCAAAATGTGGACCACCGTCAGAGCTGCCCCGCAGCGACATAGCGGTGGGTCCTCCCGGCGCAACAAATGGCCGTGCGTCAGCCACGTGTGGCCAACGCGCAGCCGGCAGAGGACGACAGAGTCCTTCCGAGAGGCCCGCATGGAGGAGCGCCACACACGGGTCGTCTCCTTCACCGCCCGAAGTTTGTTGGGCGTGGGCAGGGTGCGCCACTCGTCACCCCAGGCACCAAGCACTTTCTGGCGCAAAAGCGACAGGAGATCACACTCCATAAGGCCGAGTTCCAGAGCCGGTGAACTCACTGCCTGTTTAGCCAGCGTGTCAACCCGCTCATTGCCCGGGATGCCGACATGACCTGGGGTCCAAACAAAGACCACGGAGCGGCCGCAACGGGCAAGAGCATGGAGCGACTCGTGGATGGCCATCACCAGACGGGAACGAGGAAAGCACTGGTCAAGAGCTCGTAAACCACTCAGGGAGTCACTACAGATGACAAAGGACTCACCTGAGCGGGAGCGGATATACTCTAGGGCGCGATAGATGGCAACCAACTCGGCAGTGTATACACTGTTCCCGGGTGCCAGCGACCGTTGCTCACAATGATCCTCTAGAGTAAGAGCGTAACCAGTGCGACCAGAGACCATCGAACCGTCGGTATAGGTCACGGCAGATCCGGGAAACTCGGCAAGGAGAGCAACAAAGCGGCGGCGGAGGGCCGGAGGAGGGACCGAGTCTTTCGGACCCTGTGCCAAATCCAGCCGAATGCATGGTCGGCGCACACACCAAGGGGGCAGACGGAGATTGGCCCGGAAAACAGGCGGGAGAGGAAAAAACTCAATCCCACACAGTAGAGCCCGGATGCGAACCGCGATCGTACACCCTGACCGGGGCCGCCTGTCTGGAAGATGGACGATCGAGTGCGGGAACAGGAGACGGTAGTTGGGATGCCCTGGCAAGCTACAAACGTGGGCAGCATAAGCGGCCAGAAGTCGGTCGCGCCGGATCCGCAATGGAGGAACACCAGCCTCCACAAGTAAGCTGTCAACAGGGCTTGTCCGAAATGCTCCTGTGGCGAGTCGGATCCCGCAGTGATGCATGGGCTCCAGCAATTGCAACGCTGATGGCGACGCCGAACCATAAGCCACACACCCATAATCAAGGCGGGACTGGATCAGCGCTTGATACAGCCGGAGAAGGGTGGACCGATCGGCACCCCATCCGGTGTGGCTAAGGCAACGGAGAGCGTTTAAATGCCGCCAGCATGTTTGTTTAAGCTGCCTAATATGAGGCAGCCAAGTCAACCGGGCATCAAATACCAGTCCCAAGAACCGATGCGTCTCTACCACAGCAAGAGGTTCACCGTCAAGGTAAAGGCGTGGCTCAGGGTGAACCGTGCGACGCCGGCAGAAATGCACAACGCAGGTCTTAGCGGCCGAAAACTGGAAGCCGTGCGCTACAGCCCACGACTGCGCCTTGCGGATAGCGCCCTGCAGCTGGCGCTCAGCAACTGCAATGGCAGCGGAGCTGTAGTAGAGGCAGAAATCGTCTGCATACAATGAAGCTGCGACGGACGATCCCACCGCCTCAGCGAGCCCATTGATCGCAATTAAAAACAGGGAGACACTGAGGACAGACCCCTGTGGGACCCCGTTCTCCTGGACCCGAGAGGAACTATGGGACGCAGCAACTTGCACGCGGAAGGAACGAGACGACAGAAAATTCTGAATAAAAATCGGGAGCGGGCCCCTAAGACCCCACCCATGAAGTGTGGCCAGGATGTGATATCGCCAAGTCGTATCGTACGCCTTCCGCATGTCGAAGAAGACGGCAACCAGATGTTGGCGGCGTGCAAAGGCTGTACGGACGGCAGACTCTAGGGAGACCAGGTTATCGACGGCAGAGCGGCCTTTGCGGAACCCACCCTGAGACGGAGCCAGAAGGCCTCGAGACTCGAGGAGCCAACTCAACCTCCGGCTCACCATACGTTCTAGCAACTTGCAAAGAACGTTGGTGAGGCTTATGGGGCGGTAGCTGTCCACCTCCAGCGGGTTCTTGCCAGGTTTCAACACGGGGAGGACGATGCTTTCTCGCCATTGAGACGGGAACACACCCTCAACCCAGATGCGGTTGAAAACATCTAGGAGGCGTCGCTTGCAATTCACAGAGAGGTGTTTCAGCATCTGGCTGTGGATGCGGTCTGGCCCAGGAGCCGTATCAGGGCAAGCAGATAGGGCACTCTGGAATTCCCAGTCGCTGAAAGGAGCATTGTACGACTCCGCGTGGCGCGTGTGAAAGGAAAGCCTCCAACTTTCCAACCGCTCTTTCCGGGAGCGGAAGGCCAGTGGGTAATTCGTAGATGCGGAACACTGAGCAAAATGCGCTGCTAACCGGTCCGCAATCGTGTCGGAGTCAGTACACACCACTCCATTCAGCGAAAGCCCAGGGACAGAGACAGGCGGCCGATAGCCATGGTGTCGCCTAATCTTAGCCCAAACCTGCGATGCAGAGGTACGGACGCCAATGGTGGAAACATACCGTTCCCAGCACTCCTGCTTCCGTTGGCGAATAAGGCGTCGGGCACGGGCACGGAGCTGTTTAAAAACGATGAGGTTCTCCAAGGACGGGTGCCGCTTATGGCGTTGAAGAGCCCGCCGGCGATCTCTAATCGCCTCTGCGATCTCGGGCGCCCACCAAGGCACAGTCCTCCTCCGAGGGGACCCGGATGAACAGGGAATCGCAGATGCCGCCGCAGAAACGATGCCGGTGGTGACCGACTGAACCACCGCATCAATGGTGTCAGGGGAAGGAGGTGCGATAGTGGCGAGAGAGGAGAACAAGCCCCAATCAGCCTTATTCAGAGCCCATCTGGAGGGGCGTTCAGAAGAGTGACGCTGTGGTAGAAAGATGGGGAAATGGTCACTACCACATAAGTCGTCATGGACACTCCAGTGGATGGATGGTGAAAGTCCGGGGCTGCAGATAGAAAGGTCGATGGCCGAAAATGTGCCATGGACGACGCTGAAATGTGTCGGCTCTCCCGTGTTTAAGAGGCAGAGGTCAAGCTGCGAGAGAAGAGTCTCGACATCTCTACCCCGGCCAGTAATCGCGGCGCTACCCCACAGGGGGTTATGGGAGTTAAAGTCGCCCAGTAACACAAAAGGAGGAGGCAGTTGTGCTATCAATGCAGCCAACACATGACGCGAGACATCACCATCTGGCGGAAGATACAAACTGCAGACAGTAATAGGCTGAGGCGTCCACATCCTTACAGCGACAGCCTCTAAAGGCGTGTGAAGAGGTACACATTCGCTGTAGACAGAGTTAAGGATGTAGACGCAGACTCCACCAGATACCCTCTCATAAGCTGCCCGGTTCTTGTAATAACCCCGATACCCACGTAGGGCAGGGGTCCGCATTGCCGGAAACCAAGTTTCCTGTAGGGCAATGCAGAGGAAAGGGTGACTGCTGATGAGTTGGCGAAGCTCAGCAAGGTGGTGGAAAAAAGCGCTGCAGTTCCACTGGAGTATTGCTTTGTCCATGTCCGAAAAAGGCGTGAAGGGGCCGAGGAGGCAGATCACGCCACTGGGTCACCTGCTGCCACCGATGGAGGACCAGTACAATCTGCTTCCATGGCGTCTGAGGGTCCGGCGAGATCCAGGTCCTCAGCGGACGCCCGGATCTCCACCTTATCCCCGGACGCAGAGCCTGTAGGGAGCAGTGGGGTGGATGCCACCGCGTGTTCCTTGGCCTTAGAGGTCTTCTTCTTCGTCTTGTCTCTCTGGTCCTTGGGTTTCATTGGCTGGGAGGGCTCCAGCGAGTCAGTCTCCGGGACGGAGGAGGAGCGGGAAGCCCTGCGATCAGCCGCTGGTCTGCTTTTCTTCCATTGGCTGACGTCACCCTTCCCAGAGGCGGAAACCTGGGAAGGAAGGGACCCAAGGGACCCTTTCCGGGCTATTCGAGCAGGGGAAGTTTGAGGCTTCCCCAGCTTAGAAGTGGGGACTGATGTCCCCGATGGTTGGGGGGTTGCTGCTCCTGAGGCAGGTAGTGCAGGAGCAGCAGGGAGTGAAGTGCCCCCCACCATCAAGGGGGCAGGTGTAGCATTCCGGCTCTGAGAGGTGGCAGTCTGAGGGAGAGCTAATGGGGCCATAACAGTAGTAGCCGCGGCGTAAGAGGCAGGCATTCGAACAGGATGGAGGCGTTCGAACTTCTGCCTGGCCTCAGTGTATGTCAGGCGGTCCAGGGTCTTATACTCCATGATTTTGCGCTCTTTCTGGTAGATCCTGCAGTCCGGCGAGCAAGGTGAGTGGTGCTCTCCGCAGTTTACACAGATGGGAGGCGGAGCACATGGAGTATCGGGATGTGATGGGCGTCCACAATCTCGACATGTGAGGCCGGAAGTACAGCGGGAAGACATATGCCCGAACTTCCAGCACTTAAAGCACCGCATCGGGGGAGGGATATAAGGCTTGACGTCACAACGATAGACCATCACCTTGACCTTCTCAGGTAAAGTATCACCCTCGAAGGCCAAGATGAAGGCACCGGTGGCAACCTGCTTATCCCTTGGACCACGATGTACGCGCCGGACGAAGTGAACACCTCGCCGCTCTAAATTGGCGCGAAGCTCGTCATCGGACTGCAATAGAAGGTCCCGATGGAATATTATGCCCTGGACCATATTAAGACTCTTATGGGGCGTGATTGTAACCGGAACATCCCCCAGCTTGTTACAATCGAGTAACCGGCGGGACTGGGCGGAGGACGCCGATTTGATCAAAACCGAGCCCGAGCGCATTTTGGACAAGCCCTCCACCTCCCCGAAATTGTCCTCTAAGTGCTCGACGAAGAACTGAGGCTTCATGGATGTAAAGGATTCACCATCAGCTCTCGTACACACCAGGTAGCGGGGCGAGTATGGTTCGCTGGCATCCTTAGTCTTTCGTTCCTCCCATGGTGTAGCCAGGGAGGGGAACGATTTGGGGTCATATGTAGTTGCGTTGTATTGAGCCGTGGAACGCTTAGAGACTGCTGGCGGCTGGCCACCAGCAAGAGATGATGTACCACGCTTCATTGCGGGTCATCCGCCCTGATGCCACCTACTCCGACCAAGGGCCCTCCCCACGGGCGCCACCCAGCCTCAGCAACGACCACCTGGCAGGATGGCCATTGCCGGGAGTCCCAATGCCCCAAGGAGATAGGCATCTACTCCTTGGCATACGTGGGGAGTTAACGGCGCTGGCATCAGCAGAGCGATCCCTGTGTAGTCAGGGGGCTACAACCAACAGGGTACATGGCGGCCCCACCACAACGGACTGGGTACCGTGCTGGATTTCAGGTGATGTAGTGCAATATCGTCATTGGCGCATAAAGCGGCACAGCATAGCAGACTGCAAGAAACCGCACCCAAGAACAAATCCACGCCCAAGAGATGGTAGGTGAGCGGGACTGCTAAGCGATGACGACAAACCTGGCTAGAGATGGTAATGCTTGATGGACACATCGCTCCTTGTAAGGCGCCCTTCCCCAATCGGCTCGCTCTTCGGAAAATTTAGAAGGATGGAGGTCAAACCCGTTAGGAGACCATCTCACAAGGCCAAAACGTTTGAGACTCCTTTTAGTCGCCTCTTACGACAGGCAGGAATACCGTGGGCCTATTCTTACCCCCGAACCCACAGGGGGGTACGATACAGTGGATAACGTCGAAAGTTTCATGAGGCTTTTTACAGATGACGCTGTTGCACACAGAAAATTCGCAACGCTAGAAGAACGCCACTAGGAGTTAAACTGAGCCCAAACACATGCAACGCATAGCGCATAAATCGGCATCAGGACCCATTATTGTATAATTACCCTATTGCAGAGCACTTACTTGGATGAGTGACTTCCATTAAATACCTAGAGATATGCGTACCCAATGATTTCATGTGGAATGACAACAGAACAGTTATCATTGGTAAGGCAGATGCTAGATAGATCCACTGGAAGATATCTCAGGAAATTTAGTCCATTCACAAGGGACGTAGCTTTCAAAGTCTTGAATGTTGCCCCTCACTTTGGCATGCGCACCAGATAGGATTGATAAAGGAAATGAAAACGGTCCAAAGAAGAGCAGCGCGTTTCGATACAGGCTCATTTAGTAAGCGCGGAAGTGTGATCAGGATGCTCAGCCAAGTCCAGTGGCTGACGCTGCTAGACAGGTGTTCAGCATCACGGTGTGGTTTGAAACTTCCTGGCAGATTAAACCTGTGGGCCGGAGCGAGACTGGAACTCGGGACCTTTGGGTAGCTCAGTTGGTAGAGCACTTGCCCGCGAAAGGCAAACACGACTCACGCCCCGTCCCCACAGCTTTAATTCCGCCAATACCTCGTTCCCTACCTTCCAAGCTTCACAGAAGTTCTCCTGCGAACCTTGCAGAACTACTTGCGGTTTACTGTTAATGCTCCGGGAGCGTACATTGCTGTGAGAGTGAGCCGATATGTTGCTTCTTCCTTGTCATTTCTTGCAAAAAGATCATGAAGATGAAATTAGACCGACTCGAGCTCACACGGAAGCGTACCAACTATCGTGGTAACACGCGGACTGTTTGCGATTCGAAATGATACAGCGGGAAGTGAGTGCTACCGATGAGTACCATCCGCCACACGCCTTAATGTTGCTTATGGTCAACTGAAACTTTACAAAGTAATGGTAGTGCACCGACTGACCAATTCAGGTTCTGTTGATCGACGACAGTAGTCCAATCGGTTATCGCGGTCTGTGCATGAGGGAGAGGGTCTGACGAAGCACTTATCGGCGTACCCACCCGAACTCTCGGACCAGTCGATGTTATACATCCGAAAATCCTCCGCAGCTGCACAACGAGAAATATTGGATCAGTCTTTTTGCATCGCACTAAGACGTCTACCAGCTAATTAGGTGAAAAATTTCACGAGTTCCATACTGTATTCAGAGAGCTAACAACTAACGAAAAGAAGTGCCATTATTTCATGCAGGGAGACGCAAAATACTCGCCCTCACTGCGCCTGTGACAAATTCTGCTGACAGACCAGTGTGAAATGCTGAATGGCGCAACGATTTTTTCGGACTTGTTTCCAAGGCTGCTCCTAACTAGTCTAGTCTCGGTTACTGACGTATTCCCCATTGCCGCTGCACTCTGCCACACTGTCCGAGCAACATACCGTAGCGCCACGCAGTGGTCGCCGCCTGCCTACAGGTGTATCCGTTCCCGCGCGTCGGCGGAAACAAGAGCTTGCGTCGTGAGTGAAACACACTGTAGTGTGGAGTTGGATGCACCGACACTTTGGATGGGAAAAAAAATGGAATTAAAAAAAAAGAAAATATAAACACGGCTAGAGGAGAGCTGAAGAGCCACGTAATTCGCCCTCGGACTGCCCGGCAGCCGGCGCGCAGCCCGACTAGCGCAGTGCGGCTTTGGCGTGGTCGCGGAGCAGTGAGCAGCGAGTTGCGCAGCGCAGCCCGTGAAAGTTGCTGCGGGGGTCGTTGACTGCAGTTCCTCTCGGGCACGAAAATTTTCTGGGCCGCTTAGCAGCCGCGCAGCCTCGCCCGTCCGTTTTGCAATACGGCGAGCGCCCCGGCCGCGCCTGCCTTCTCCGGCCAACCGCAGCCACCTGTTTCCGCGCGGCTACGCGCGCGTACCGGTGTTTATTTCCCGTCTTCTGGGAATTCTACTTTATGCGTCGCGGCGTTCTTTTTAGTTTTAATTCTGCACCTCGGACAAAGGGAACTCTGTCGGTGACTACATTTTAGGAAACCACCACGAAGAGTTCCGGCATAATGCTATATTATCAGGTTACCTTCTGTGTGGCGCCGTAGCGTTTCACGGGAGCACGGCCGTCATACCAGTACAATCGCCGGATGCAGAGGATCCGCTTTCGCCGGAGCAACAGTTAAACTATTGTTGGTTTTCAAAGAAGTACGCCATGTCGATGCCGGCAACACGTCCTACTGACATAACGGAGCTTCAGTCAGTTTTGAACTGCCTGTTCGCTAACGGCCGAGGTAGATGAGCAAGAACGCTGGAAGGGGGGGGGGGGGAGAGGAGGGGGGACCGAGATAGCTTGAGGGCTGCAACTAGCTCGCAACATAAATTCCGCCGTCTCCCTATGCCTAGCGATATAGGATTGGATTACCCACGTAAGACAGATACCACTTGTAGGTGGTCTTTTATACGGCGAAGTTCCGGCTGGTCTACAAGTCTCTTCCATATCTTTCTCATCTACATCTACATGGATACTCTCCAAATCACATTTAAGTGCCTGGCTTAGGGTTCATCGATCCACCTTCACAATTCTCTATTATTCCAATCTCGTATAGCGCGCGGAAAGAATGGACACCTATATCTTTCCTTAGGAGCTCTGATTTCCCATATTTTATCTTGAACATACCTCCCTATATAAGTTGGTGTCAACAAAATATTTTCGCATTCGGAGGAGAAAGCTGGCGACTGGAATTTTGTGAGGAGATTTCGCCGCAACGAAGAACACTTTTGTTTTAATGATGTCCACCCCAAATCCTGCATCATTTCAGTGACACTCTCTCCCCTATTTCGCGACCATACAAAACGTGCTGCCTTTCTTTGAAATTTTTCCACGTACTCCGTCAGTCCAACCTGGTGAGGAACCCACACCGCGCAGCAGTATTTACAAGAGGACGGACAAGCGTAGTGTAGGCAGTCTCCTGAGTAGGTCTGATACATTTTCTAAGTGTCCTGCCAATAAAACGCAGTCTTTGGTTAGCTTCCCCACAACATTTTCTGTGTGTTCCTTCCAATTTAAGTTAATTGTAATACTTAGGTATTTAGTTGAATTTACGGCTTTTAGAGTAGGCTGATTTATCGTGTAACCGAAGTTTAACGAATTCCTTTTAGCACTCATGTGGATGACCTCACACTTTTCGTCATTCAGAGTCAACTGCCACTTTTCGCACCATTCAGATGTTTTTTTCTAAATCTTTTGCAGTTTGTTTTGGTCTTCTGATGACTTTATTAGTCGATAAACGACAGCGTCATCTGCAAACAACCAAAGACGGCTGCTCAGATTGTCTCTTAAAGCGTTTATATAAATAAGGAACAGCAAAGGGCCTCTAACACTACCTTGGGGATAGCCAGGAATCACTTCTGTTTTACCCGACGACTTTCCGTCAATTACTATGAACTGTGACCTCTCTGACAGGAAATCACAAATCCAGTCACATAACTGAGGCGATATTCCATAAGCACGCAATTTCACTACGAGCCACTTGTGTGGTACAGTGTCAAAAGCCTTGCTTGTACATTGTCGCCATGTCATCCTGCCATTTGCTTCTGGTTCTGCCCGTTTCTCCAGTTACATATCAGTGTCTAGATAAAGGAACATTGTTTAGTCTATCATCCTACCTTCTTACTATACGAAAATCGTAGAGCCGCGCAGTTAGAGCCGCCGTTTCACGGATTGCGCGGCCCCTTCCGCCAAAGGTTCGACTCCTCCCTCGGGAATGGGTGGGTGGGTGTGTTGTTCTTAGTATAAGGTACTTTAAGTAGTGTGTAAGTCTAGGGACCGATGATCTCAGCAGTTTCGTCCCTTAGAAATTCACACACATTTGAATATTTGAAAATCGCAGCTCTATTTTCTCTTGTTTAGCATCATGCCCGCGTTCGGCGTCTGCACAGCTTTCATAGTCCTGTACTTTTTCTAATCCTACATTCTTTGGTATCTTCATCTATCAGCCGCACATAAAATTTCCTTAAATATTTTCCTTTTGAATGTTATTTCCTAAACGTCAAAGCTCCGCATGTATACAGGGTGTTACAAAAAGGCATGGCTAAACTTTCAGGAAACATTCCTCACACACAAATAAAGAAAAGGTGTTATGTGGACATGTGTCCGGAAACGCTTAATTTCCATGTTAGAGCAATGGACAAGGCAATTCTTCGTGCAGTTGACTATAACCCTAATGTCAGATAAGATGCTGCTGTACAAGGTAACGTTGACCACGTCACTGTATGGAGAGTGTTACGGGACAACCAGTTCTTTCCGTACCATGTACAGCGTGTGCAGCCACTATCAGCAGCTGATTGGCCTCCACGGGTACACTTCTGCGAATGGTTCATCCAACAATGTCAATCATAATTTCAATGCAAATGTTCTCTTTACGGATGAGGCTTCATTCCAACGTGATCAAATTGTAAATTTTCGCAATCAACATGTGTGGGCTGACGATAATCCGCAAGCCATTGTGCAATCACGTCATCAACACATATTTTCTGTGAACGTTTGGGCAGCCATAGTTGGTGATGTCTTGATTGGGCCCCATGTTCTTCCACCTACACTCAATGGAGCATGTTGTTATGATTTCATACGGGATACTCTACCTGTGCTGCTAGAACATGTGCCTTTACAAGAATGACACAACATGTGGTTCATGCACGATGGAGCTCCTGCACATTTCAGTCGAAGTGTTTGTACGCTTCTCAACAACAGATTCGGTGCCCGATGGATTGGTAGAGGTGGACCAATTCCATGGCCTCCACGCTCTCCTGACCTCAACCCTCTTGACTTTCATTTATCGGGGCATTTGAAAGCTCTTGTCTACGCAACCCCGGTACCAAATGTAGAGACTCTTCGTGCTCGTATAGTGGACGGCTGTGATACAATACGCCATTCTCAACGGCTGCATGAGCGTATCAGGGATTCCATGCGACGGAGGGTGGATCAATGTATCCTCACTAACGGAGGACATTGTGAACATTTCCTGTAACAAAGTGTTTGAAGTCACGCTGGTACGTTCTGTTGCTGTGTGTTTCCATTCCATGATTAATGTGATTTGAAAAGAAGTAATAAAATGAGCTCTAACATGGAAAGTAAGCGTTTCCGGACACATGTCCACATAACATTTTTTCTTTCTTTGTGAGGAATGTTTCCTGAAAGTTTGGCCGTACCTTTTTGTAACACCCTGTATAATATCAACACTACAGTAACCTAATGAAAGTCGATTATGAAGGGTGGTTTTTTTTTTACGATTTTAGCCTACGTGTCAAGTGTTCTGTTAGCAACCGCTAAGCGAGCATCGGTATCTGTGTCTGTATCAGCTCTATTGGCAGATTAGTCCACCAACAGGCAACACTGCACAAATTAGGTTCTTACACGTGTCGCCCGGTATTCTGTCTTCTCCTCATTAACACTTAGTAGTGCTGTCTTCTCACCAACTACATAATATTTCTGCCTCATCTTGATTGTAGTACTTCTGACCTGAAATTGCTTATTAACGCTAAATCAATTACGTAGGTCGTTATAGTAATCCTGCATATGGCTTTCTGGTTCAGTTTCAGCGCATTCTATATTAATTCTCTGTAAGATGAAGTTAAATAATACAGCGGAGGTGACGCTCCCTTCTGTTCTATTTCTCCTATTGTACTGTCTTTATTCGGCAGAAACTTTCTTCTACAGACATTTTAACCAATGTAATTTTGGGGAGGATATTAGTGTGCAACGTCCCGTCGACCACGAGGTCATTAGAAACGGGAATTAGGAAATGACGGAGAAGGAAATTCGCCGTGCCCTTTCAAAGGAACCATGCTAGCATTTGTCTGAAGCGATTTATGAAAATCACGGAAAATGTAAAGCAGGGTAGCCGGATGCGGGTTTGAACCACCGTCCTCCCGAATGCGAGTCTAGTGCGCGATTGATTTTGAGGCTATTCAAATTCCATCACGAATATTACAGTGTCTGTCGGTGTATGCTATTACAGGAGTTGCGTGTTTTACGTGACCTAGTATCTACGGCTTGACAGCGAATGAGAAAGGAAAGGTTATCGTCTGTGTGAAACGATACAAAATGGCATTTCATCGTTTGATGCAAGCTAACCAACATCATTTCCAACTTTGTGTGTAAATTTTGCAACTCGCTGCTGTGCTGCAAGAAAAAGCACAGGTTCTTTTAACACTCACCCACTGCTCGTGCACACAAGCAAACTGTACTCGAATATTCGTGTCTGCAATGTTGCCATCTCGCTGCAGTGTCGATGTCACTGTGGGGTAGAGGTTAGCCAACATAAAACCTTCACAAACAATTCGGAATCTTTATAACTGTTATCTTGTGTTATCTATCTGCATGACAAAGGTACCAGCCAGCACTATCAGATCTGTGACACACTTACAGACTCTCTTCTATGAATACAATAGCGGCAAATTAAAGAGTAAAGAAATTGAAAGCGAAGAATTAAATCTCTACGTACCCAACATCTGTTTTGAGCCAACACGAAATGAAAATGTCGCACATAAACCACCAATCAAAATCCAACATCCACAAAATACGCGCCACGACAAAGGTTATTGTAACTATCTCCAGGAGGTTTTATGTGCGTGACTCTGTTGTATACAGACAAGCCGCAAAGCTAGAAAATTGTAGCGAAACGCAGGAAGACTTGCAGAGGACCGTTGCTTGGCGCAGGGGCTGGCAATTGACCTTCAAAAACATAAATAAATATAACGTATTATGGATAAATAGAAATACTCACCACAGTATGGTTACACAACTGCAGAACAATCACTGGAAGGAATCATATTCATGAAATATCCGGAAGTATGCGTACGTAGCGATTTGAAGTCGAAGGACCAAATAAAACTAACCACATGTAAAACAGATGCCACACTAAGATTCATAGGAAGAACTGTCACGATACGTACTCCACCAACAAAGGAGATAGCTTAAAAAAACTGTCGTTCGTCCAGTACTTGAATATCCACGGTCGGAAAAAAAGTACTAGGTCTAAAACTTTTCTTCCGCTGTTTTATCTCTAAGAACTTACAAAAAAAAAATGATTCATAGTACTCCTCATCGCTGACCACTATATTCTCTTACCTTTCGGATAGCATCGAATACCGTGGCGGAAGAAATGGGCGTCTTTTGTGGGGATCCATGAATCGATTCAATTTTGCAATTATTCATATGATCGGAAGTGCTGGTCAGGCAGACTGTATGCCACTGATCGAAAAAGGTTGTAGCAACGTATGGAGAATACGGCGGGAGGGTTAGGATCTCTCATTTCAAAGTTTCCATGTATATTTTGGCGGGTTTTGCGACGTGGGGTTGAGCACTGACTTGCTGCAAAATTACCTTTACATGTCTGTCGCTGTATTGTGGCCGTTCGTGTTTCAGTGCTGGGCTCGAACGCATCAATTGCTTTCGATAATGATGCCTTGTGACGGTTTTCGTTTGTTTCAGTAACTACGAAAACGTTCTGCCTTCCACCGCCATGCCGATCTTCGACATCAAAATCACCGTTCTTGAAGCGATCAACACATTCTCTACACGTTCTTCCGCTAGTAGTTTCCTCACCATTGGTCTTACACAGCATTTTAAGAGCCAGAGCCACAGATTTCTTCATTTTAAGGCAGAAAATTAAAACTTCCCAAAAATGGCGAGAAATGGATATGTAAGTTGACGTATTCAATCGAGAATAACCCTATGATGCAATCACAAATCGACTAGTGTTTTTATGGCATTATGTTTACAGATGCCTAAGCTAATTGTATTACACCTATGACCAACCACCTGAACCCCATTTGCCGCTGCTGCCATATATTGCAAAACGGCGGAAGCAAAGTTGTAGACCTAATAGTATACGTGGAAAAACGATGTCAATTTTGATTCGATGGCGATATGTGTCACTTTGCGAGAGTAGATGCATTGATAATAGTTTCAACTTCGCCCGCCAACAGACAGCGTTTAATCTCCGTACATCCATAGTTGAAATGGTGGACAGTGGGACGTCAGCTGGTATAAATTTATATTAAAAATGAAAGAATTCCTCCATTTGTACTTAAGGTGTCTGTTTTCATTTGGCAGCTAGTTTCAACGTTGTAACAACGTCATCTTCAGGCCCATCCACTTGTTGACGTAAATCACGTGCGGCTGATACTGTAAGTCAGTTGTGAGATATGGACGTCCATATCTCATCACTCACTTCTAGTATCAGCCGCACGCAATTGACGTCAACAAGCGGATGGGCCTGAAGGTGACGTTGTTACAACGTTGAAACTAGCTGCCAAAATAAAACCGACGCCCTAAATACAGCTGGAGGAATTCCTTCATTTTTAATATAAACAGATAGCGTATTGGCATTACTACCAGACTGCCATCTATATCTACCATTCAATAGGGAAGGCTCAAAGCTAAGAGACTCACTGTGCTGTAAAAGTATGAAGCAAGCAGGCAGGCAGCCACGCCACGGAGATGCACCCGTGCTTCGTACAGCCAACTGAGCGATTTTGAGAGGGGTCAAACTGCGAGCTTCTGAGCGGCGGGATGGTCCTTTCAGAGCATTGCCACGCAAGGTGGACGTGCTGCGTCAGTTGTTCAACGATGCCGGCACAAGTTGTCACGTGAACATTCTCACCGCCGTAGACGAAGTTCCGGATGTCTACGCAACACATACGCCCGCCATGCTCGTCATATTGTAAGGGCAGCAGTGACAAATCGCACAGCTACCACAGCACACTTGTGAGCGCAATCACATCGGCACGAGCTTTGAGGACTAGTTAGCAGTGGGACTAGAAGCGCGCACACCTTTACTTTAGCCCGTCTTACCCTCAAGCCACAGCGTCGAAGTGCACTGCCCGACTGGTGCCGTCAGAGGATCATTTGGAGGACGGAAAGGCGCGCCGTGATCTTCAGCGCTGAAAGCATATTCTGGCTGCAGGAAAGTGATGGCCGTTTGCACGTACTACGTAGACCTGGTGAGTGTTGTCTCGTAGAGTGCATTCTGCCAAGACACGGAGGCTCCGCTCCCAGGGTTTATGGTCTGTAGTGCGACAAGCTACAACTCCCGTTCACCTTTGGTGTTTCTGGAGTGGTCGCTAACTAGTGGTAGGTACGTACAGAATGTTGTCAGACCCGTCCTGTTGTCGCACTTGCAGCAGGGGGATGATGCGTTGTTCTAGCAGGGTAATGTTCGCCCA
Source organism: Schistocerca gregaria (assembly GCF_023897955.1). Classification (NCBI taxonomy): domain Eukaryota; kingdom Metazoa; phylum Arthropoda; class Insecta; order Orthoptera; family Acrididae; genus Schistocerca; species Schistocerca gregaria. The sequence continues at coordinate 128,129,565 of NC_064920.1, read as the reverse complement.
CATACTGCCCGTGAAACTGAACGTGCAGCAACTTCCCTGGCCAGCACGATCTCCAGAATTGTCCGCAATCGAGCACGTGAGCGATATGATGGGACGACAAGTGACTTGTGCGACTGGTCAGTCAACAACTCTTACAGAACTACATAAACAGATCGGCTAGGCATGGCATAAAGCATCTGCTGGATGCCAAAAGCCTGCACTGCCACGTCAGGAGGGCCCACAACGTACTAATGTTGATGTTTCAGCATCTGTCAATGTCTGATACCTCAGCTTGTGCTATTGCTCTGTAAATGAAATCATTGCATGTACTTCATATGTACTGTTGTAACAATAAATCTTGTGCGAACTGGACGCGTCTAAAAGAATGTACTAATTTTTTCCGACAGTGTATATTGCTTGAATAATAATAACAAAACCACGCCCAGCTTGGTCAAACGATAACAGAGTTGTTACTGCAACGGAAGGTAGGAATCCAGTTACTTTTCGCCTGCTGCATACAATTCTGTTCATGTTCATTGCACATGAAAGCGGTTGCGGATTGTAGATTACGTTTGGGGCCGGAAAGTGTCGAAAGTAGTAGCAAGTATTAAAAACAATAATCGACGTAGATTCAAATACAGCCGCTAGTTTTGTTGTTTATTCAAGTACTTCGTGTCCGGCTGCGTTCCCACCTTCTTTGATGGATTACCGAATCGTATATTACTTGTCAGTAGGGGATCACTATCAGACGGGACTGATAGACGGAACAGAGAAGAGTAGTGCGTTTCGTTACAGGTTCATTAAACGAGCGGGAAAGCATCACGGTGATGCTCAGCCAGCACCAGTGGCAGATGTTGCAAGAGAGGCGCTCTGCGTCACGATGTGGTTTACTGTTGTTGCAAGGGCGTACGTTCATAGAAGAGCTACGCAATGTATTGCTCCCTTACGTGCATTGCCCGAAAAGATTATGAAGATAAAAATCGGAGGGATTCGTGTCTACATGCCAAAGTTACGAGAAATGCTGACCAATTCGCTTCTGGAGCAGCAAAAAGTGAAAATTACAATGCTACACAAAGTAACCTCCGTCACAAACCGTAAAGTGACTTGCGGAGTATAGACGTAGATTAGACGCACATGTAATTCTCATCACAACTGAACTGTTGGCGTCCCCAAGCCTTCGTGTCAATCACGATTTGAGAACTTATTACGTACGCATTATTAGACCTTTGTTGGCTTGCACGCAGGGTTCCCAAGAACACGAGTGGTGTTTTCTAAATTCGTGCTGATTGATGGACAGAGCTTTTCTCTCTTTAGAACACTCGTTACGGTACAGATTATTACATGCTTAAAGAGCTTTTTACATGTCGTTGTGGTCTTCAGTCCAAAGACTGGTTTGATACAGCTCTCCATTCTACTCTATCCTGTGCAAGCCTCTTCATCTCCGAGTAAGTACTGCAAACTACATCCTTCATAACCTGTTTACTTTATTCATATCTTGGACTCCCTCTACGATTTTTACCTCACCGCTTCCCTCTGGTACTATATTAATGACTCCTTGATGCCTCATAATGTGTCCTACCAACCGATCCTCTCTTTTATTCAGGTTGTACCACAGATTTCTTTTCTCCCCAGTTCTATTCAGTACCATCTTATTAGTTGCGTTATCTACCCATCTTATCTTCGGCACTCGCCTGCAGCACAACATTTCGAAAGCTTCTACTCTCTACTTGTCTAAACTATTTTTCGTCCATGTTTCACTTCCACACATGGCTACACTCCATACAAATACTTTCAGAAAAACCTCCTGACACTTGAATCTATACTCGATGTTAACAAATTTCTCTTCTTCAGAAACGCCTTTCTTCCTATTGCCAGTCTACATTTTGTATCCTCTCTACTTCAACCCTCATCAATTATTTCGCTGCCCAAATAACAAAACTCATATCCTTCTTTGACTCATTTCCTAATGTAATTCCCTCAGCATCACCTGATTTAATTCGACTACATTCTATAATCCTCGTTTTGGTTTTGTTGATGTTCATCTTATATCCTTCTTTCAAGACACTGTCCATAAAAAATCAGCATGTGAATAACTGTGTTCTCAGCCTGTGAATGCGGATTCACATCATACCGAGAAGGTAGTGGTTGCATCCCAGTTGAAGGAACTACTGTGGTCGTTAGAGCATCAGCTGAGGCGCAAAAGCGGTCAGACGTGGCTTTTAGAGGAAGGAGCCGTCGCGTTATCGACTTCAGGGATCTGCTCTGCATGACAAAGGCGATCTGGTTGTCCCGGCGGACTGACTATACCGCTCTTAAATACAACATAACGTGTGCAGGAGGAGATAGTAACGCGACCTTGTAGAAGAAACCTTCCCCTCACTTCCACATCTATACTCTGCGATCAGCACGAAGTTTGTGGAACAGGGTACTTTCCATTGTGACGTTCATTCCCTTCATGGATGGAGTGTGGAAAGACTGACTGTTCATAGTCTTTGTAGCATATGATTTTCTGCCCACCCAGCAGAGTCCGCTATTGAGGTGACCACCTGCAGATACCGGCTACAGGGGAGAAGAGGGTATTTTTGCGGCCTGAAAGTGACGGCCTGGACTTCTCTAATCTTCCTAAATGAGTGGTGATCTTAGCCGATTAAACTGATTTCAAGGGCGAGTAATTACCCTGTGACATCCACTGTTTTCCAAAACTCATTCCAGACGAAGTTCTAAAGGACCCACCGCCAGGAAACAGCATTTTACAAGGCGCTGTAAGCGGGAGGAAGAAACGGCTAATTAAAATGGCGCATATTGCTCCTGATTCACAATGGCTGGAAGGCCTGAAGGTGAAGTAATCTCGTAGAGCGTGTTTTGGGAGTTCGCGAAATGGTGGAGCCGGCCGCAGCCATGACGGGTTTGAGATGGCACGTTGTCGGTCTTCTGGGCCGGAGTTGTGCGTTTTAAAATGGTTATCAGTGCAGAAGTGTGGAGTACGTTTTCCTTCAGAACAACTAGTGTACTTCTCCCGTACGGGAGGCCTACAAAGCACTCGAAAGTGCGCTCCCGTGAGTCGCCGTGGAATTGTGCCAAGACACTTTCCTGCTTGTCTCGTCGAGTATGAGCTTGGACTTGTTCGGTAGAAAGAAAAGAGCATGGAACCAATAGCAAGCTGGGAATGATGCTGACTGTAAGGGAAGGAACTGTCTAAGGTTACTTGAGGCTAATGAATTGTATTTGTTTCCGTGGAAATGAGAGAGACATGTTAGTGCATGACTCTTTCTCTACAACTGTATTCCTGTTTGGTGTTGTTGAGATTGTCAGCGAGAGTTGCTAGGAGGGTGTTGGTGGCGCTGTATTGAGCTGTAATGCAGTCTAGTGCTCGGATCTCTGACTCTTTCGTGAAATTGGTTTTTGCAGGGCATTAATTATTCTCTTCACCCTGTTCCACGTGTCAAATCGAGGCTGGCGACCTTATTTAAACTTAATTTCCATGTGTAGCAGCGCAGAGAATTATCCGGAACAGACAATAAACGTTTCAAATTACGCCGCGCAAATTGTCTCGCGTGCCGCACATTGCCAGTAGGGCGAGGATTATGGCCGCAGCCGCGAGTGCGAATTCGCGTGACGCTACGGAAGCTGCGATGTCGGGACGAAAGGAGCGTTTCAGCTTCTGTGCGAGCTCTGATTTGCCTCATTTCGTCGGCGCCATTGTGTGATTCCGACGCTTAGTGGATGACGAAGTTTCCGACGTGAAAGATCGTTCTTGACGTTTACTACACCCCTGCACGTACTCTTGAGATATACAGCTTCAATCTTGGAGTGTAAGTGCCAGTTAAGATGTTTCGACATTTCTGTTACACTCTATCGGAAGTGTAACAAGCCATTCACACTACCCTTCTTTGTATACGATGTTTTTTGACTACAACCTCTTCTGCGGACACGCTGAAATTTCCCGGTATCCTACAAAGGAATGAGCGAACTATTTCAAGGTAATATTTCGTAAGCACACTTTCCTTTGTCAGGTGATATACATATACTAAAGAGCCAAAGAATCGGGTACACCTGCCTAATATCGTGTAGGGCCCCTGCGAGCACGCAGAAGTGCCGTAACACGACGTGGCATGGACTCGACTAATGTCTGAAGCACTGCTGGAAGGAACTGACACCATGAATCCTGCAGGAGTTTATGTCTGGGAAGGTTGGTGGCCAGCGGAAGTGTGATGGCCCAGCACCGAAATCTGCAGCAATTTGCGGAAGAATTGCACTTCTGTCACGCTGAACGATACTCTTCAGTCCTCTTTGGTCCCGTTCTTGAAGGATCTTTTTCCGGCCGCAGCCGTGTCGGAGATTTGATATTTTACCAGATTCGTGGTATCACGGTACACTCGTGTAATGGTCGTACAGGAAAATCCCCATTTTATCCCTGCCTCGAAGATGGTATGTCCCATAGCTCGTGCGCCCACTATAACACCACATTGAAACTCATTTAAATCTTGATAACCTGCCACTGTAGCACCAGTAACCGATCTAGCAACTGCGCCACACACTTGTCTCATATAGGCGTTAACGACCGCAGCGCCGTATTCTGCCTGTTTCCACAATTCTGTATTTCAATACGATTGTCTATACCAGTTTCTTTGGCACTTCAGTGTATAAAGTGATGGCCGTTTTACTGATACCACTACCTGAAAGTTACTGGAGTGTGAGACAAGTGTGAAGAGAATTAGGTAGATTTGCTGACATATGCTTCCCCAACTGCTCCATCGAACACCGTCGGTGATCCCAATTCTCTAACGAAGACGTCCGATTTGCTGAACGTCTTGCAAAAGCTTACTAGGACCTCAAAAGGTCAGTGTTTGAATCCAAATTGGGCCTTTTCGAAATCGTACTTCCCTAAGCTACTTTACGAGAGTAAGACCAGTGCGTTTGTTTCCCAAGGCGAACCGAAATCCGAGAAAATAATTCAAGCCTCCTCAAGTCTATGTCCGTGACGTTGCTGTCGTTGAAACGGTGGGTAGCAGTGAGAAAGTAAACGGAGGACAAACATTTGAGAAGCGCCTGGCTCGTCGACGCGGGTACAGCGCTCAGAAGTGGTGAGAGAGCAGGAGGAGAGGTCAGCTGCAGATTCACACAAGTTAAGGCGAGTGCTCTCCAGACGTGCTCTCTCGCGTGTCCTGTTTGTTTGCAGAGACTGAGAGGCAGCGCGGAGACAGGTTCCCAGGTCGAGAGCGCCCCCCCCCCCCCCCCCCCCCCCCTGCCTCCACTGTGCTTCTCAAGCGCCGAGCTCACGTTTTAGCGTTGACAGAAAAAAAAGGAAGAAGAAATGAATTAAAAAAAAAAAAGAAAATCCACGGGCATCTGTTATTAGTCACTACATTCGGAAACGCAATGAAGCCTCCCAGACATGCCAGAAAATTTTTGTTATGCAAATGTCACACGTTTTCATTTTTAGCAAGGTAACTGTACAGCCACTATCCATCTGCTTTGTCTTCTCCACATAACTGTTCATGAGCAGAATTAACTACCTGCGTTATGTGCCGTTTATCGGCCTTTAACATCGTGGGTCGAACTCATAATGGGACACTGCTCACTGCGCTCGTGAGCTGTTTTCACCCAATCCGATTCAACAACCAGTTACCGTAGGTCTTTCATGATATCGGTAACCGGTTTTTCCCTGATTGTTGTGAGATATTCACATAGCCTTAATGGCCTGCCCCTCTCCTCCACTCTCCCCCTTACGTTTGTAAAACACGTACGGTTTTAAATGATAATGAGGCAGCTAACCACTCAACACATCAGCAATACCTCGCCAGCGCCTGGAAGAGCCAAGTTTCAACGTACTCCATCTTCTGTCTACTCCGCGTGCAGACGAACGCGTCCATTTGGCACCATTTTGTAACCAAACTCCAGTTCTGTCTTGCCATACAGGCAGACGCATCTGTTGGTAGAAAGCCAGAATATGTAATGCATATTTGCTACAAGGAAATTGTAGCTGAGGCATTTGTGGTGAAACGTCAAAACTGTGTTATCATTTATCCCAAAACTAACAAGATTTGCCTCAGCTCGGACCCTGAACACGCTATTAGTCGGAATGTCTTTCATTAGGCGGAAAACATGCAGACAGGTCAATGTTACTAAATATTATTCAATAATTAATGTAGAGACGAATTGTCACCATTTAGCAAACGAACGATATACCCTACCTCGCACAAGTATCTTCACTACCCGTTTGCACACTTCCTAGTACCCCAGCTCGATGTAAGTGTTAACAACTGTTTCTCTACACACTAGTGCGACCAACTCTAAAGCATTGTTTCTGTGCTGGTCTAAGCTGTCGCCAGCACACCGGTCGGCAAAGATATAGCGCGCAAATCTACAGTAGATCCTGGATCAAGCGCGCCTATCAGAAGAGAGGCCAAAGGCACACTCGCAAGCAACACGTGAACAACGCCCTATGGACCGGAAGGGCCTCAGTCACGGCCTCACTTAAATGACAGACGCCAACCTGTAATGTGAGTTAGTGCGTCAGTGACTAATTGCGGAGCGGCATACTTCATCCCAGGCTACGACAGTGCATAGAGACCATATCGAAACTACCAGCAAGACTACGGAGTAACAGCAAGAGTAGCAATATTGTCTGAAAGAGAATATTACAGAACAGCTTGTATAACAACACATGGACTTTATTCAAGATGAGTAGCTTCCTGTTCATGTAAATAAAGAAACGAGTTAATACACGTGTGCATTTGTGTTGTAGAACGAGGATACAGGCCACCTATAACATCCTCTCCCTTGTTTCTTACGGTACACACGATACAGTTTGAACGTTTGGAATTCATATGAAATAGACATATCATGAGACACCGAACGAAGGCAGAGACAGCCTGCTATTATTGTAACGCGGCGTAACCCTTATAAAATTTCAACAGAAATATTCCGTGAATTTATATGTAAATCCTTGAAAGACAGACTGCGTCCTCGCGAAACCTTGTTGTGTAAATTTACTGAACATACAAACATGAATGTTTTAGTATCCGGTATCTCGCATAGGGATCAAACGAATAATATAAGACTAGGAAGGTTACGTGTCCATACAGACTTCAATTTTCTCTCGCTCAGTAAACGAATGATATAGAATTAGTAATATTGGCGCAAGGTACCCTCCGCCATGCAGTGCAGAGTGGTTTCCGAAGGATGTACGTAGAACTGCGGAAAGATGCTCCTATCGGACCACAAAAAACGCGAATACGTTCCTGTAATACGTAAAAGAACCTAACTGAAAAGTAGAATACCAGCTGTCTCATTCTGCTTTCGCAGTAACTTTCAAAATTTTCTCAAAAATTTTGGCATGCCAACATATTAGCCCTATGTGTAGTGCGAGACGAAGAAATGATAGTTTACGCGTGTACCTGCATTCTATTTTCTTACTATTTTACTTCCCATACATCGATGCTGCGCCTTGTAATACCCTCTCGTCACCCACTTCATAACGGAACACCGGCGGTACGTAGGGTGTGCCCAGACACTTGAACCAACTATCCTCTGACATTTCTGTATGTGAAACACAAAGATTATCTGTGGTTCGGACCCGATGTTAACATGAATGCTATGGAGCCTCGAATTATTGGCCGGCTCTAAGCACTATGAGACTTAACATCTGAGATCATCAGTCCCCTAGACTTACAACTACTTAAACCTAACTAACGTAAGCACATGACACACATCCATGCCCGAGGCAGGATTCGAACCTGCGACCGTAGGAGCAGCGCGGTTCCGGACTGAAGCGCCTAGAATCGCTCGGCCACAGCGGCCGGCTCCTCGAATTATTGTCTGCTCACATAACAACCCTGCGATGCGAGACTGGAGACTGCTCCACTAGAAAGCAATATTATTCAGGGACAAGCGAGTATTTCGGCATAGCCACACCCCCTCCATCTAGGGAGAACCAAACATACAACATATATGCCGCAAATAAGCGCCCTTTCCGAACTAATTATGAACTCTGAAAGTTTTTTAACCGTTTGATTACAATGTACGCCTACTTTTGATGTATTTTTACTCTACAAGAGGAAAGATAATCAGAGCCTAACGTTATATAGCCAATCCTCCTCCTCCCCCCATTTGCTCATAACACGGATATCTAAACTCTCCACGAATCACATATAAATGAAGATAATACGAGTACAACGAAGGGTAAGGCTACAGAGTACAAAATGATAGGATACCTGTCATCACCAGAACATGGTTCTATCACACATGCAAGAAATATGCTCCCTGAGTCTGTTGCTAAGAGATCAGCGAAGTAGCTTACCTGTTGTTTCAGCCTACAAACCACCAAACGACCAATGGCGCACTCCAGTCTTACCCTCTGTACGTCAGACGTGTATATACTTAGGTGATTTGAACAGCCACCACACAACCTGGGGTTAATGGGTACAAATAGAAAAACTATCTTAGTTATGAGGCCAAAGAAATGAATTTCGCTCTGCTAGATAGCACACTGCTTTCCGTCCTGAACTGTGCTTTCTCTCCACTGATGGAAACACACTTGCTTTGAGTCATACCAGCGAAGTCCTAAAAAGCTTCCCAAGAAGGCAACACCGTCCGACAATTGTCAATACAGAGTTGAGTTACCTACCATTAAATCTACTAACAAGCTACGATGGAATTTCAGGAAAGCTAACTGGGATCAGTACATTCAGAAAGCTGACAGAAACTTACGTTGGATGGCATCAAAAGCAGAAAACTAAGAGAGATTTCTGGGAATAATCACTCGTGCAGCCAAACACAATATCCCTTGCTGGGATGAAGCAACAGAAAACATGTATGCAGGATACCAACAGACCGAAAACGCTAATACGGGTGAAACATACTAGAACAGATAAACTAAGCCATCGGATCTCCAGATTGTGTACCGCGATTCGTCACTCCACACAACGTTTTTCCACTGTTCAATCGTTCAATGTTTACGCTCCTAACACCAAGCGAGGCGTCGTTTGACATTTACCGGCGTGATGTGTGGCTTATGAGCAGCCGCTCGACCATGAAATCCTAGTTTTCTCACCTTCAGCGTAACTGTTATAATACTTGCAGTGGATCCTGATGCAGTTTGGAATTCCTGAGTGATGGTCTTGATAGACGTCTGCCTATTACACATAACGAACCCTCTTCAACTGTCGGCGGTCTCTTGTCAGCCAACAGACGAGGTCGGCCTGTACGCTTTTGTGCTGTAGGTGTCGCTTCACGTTTCCACTTCACTGTCATATTGTGAACAGTGGACCTAGGGATGTCTAGAAGTATGGAAATCTCGTGTACAGACGTATGGCACAAGTTACACCCAGTCACCTGGACAACATGCGAAGTCCTTGAGTTCCGCGGAGCGGCCCTTTCTGCTCTCTCACGATGTCAAATGACTACTGAGGTCGCTGATATGGTGTACCTGGCAGTACGTGGCATCACACTGCAGCTAGGATGAAAAACGTTTGTTTTGGGGGGGGGGGGGGGTACTTTGACAGTGCGCCATTTTCTGACCAATGCTGACTTTATAACCCTTTACGTTTTAATGCCTGTTCACCATCTAAATTAACAGATACAGCACGAGGCAGACTGTATGATTCAATGGTTGGTTGCAGTAAGCACAGAGTATTGCGCGGTGTCCACATAACAAGTGACGGTGACTGAAACGGCAGTGCTCAAAACACAGCTGAGCTAAAAGTATCTCATCACGGCGAGAGAGGCGAGAGGAAGTCGTCCAAGTCGTTGGGAGCTGTTTAATTTCCCGCAGTTTTTCCCTCTATAGACCAAAACAGCAGTGTTCGTGCCAGAGGGACACAATGTACCTACGTACGGCAACACAGAAGTCATCTGCAGCGACAGAATAGCTAAAAGGTCTAGGTAGACTGACTGCAGCGTTGGCAGCAGCATTAGCTGCTTCATTCCCCTAGACACCGTAGGGACCAGGGACCCACATAAACATCACGTTGGCTCCACCATCAGCGAGCGAATGGAAGCAATGGTGGATTCGTTGTACTACGGGGTGATGCGTGTACTGTACACAGATGCTATGGAGTGCACTAAGTGAATCTGAACATAATACACAACTGAGAAGTCTGTGTCGTCGGATGTAGTAGGTGGTTTCATAGAGGGCAGAAAGCCCTGCAGTAGAAATCTAGTACTGGTGAGAAGACGGTATCTAAAATGTTTCGTTTATGTCGTTCTTTTGCATACGTATTAGGACCCACTCTAACGTTTAACTGGAGATGGTTCAAAAAGCTATTTGTACTATTTGAGGACTAGAACATTCGTGGCTACCGGTTGGACTTACCCGTCGTAAAGAGAGATTTAGCAAAGGGTGGCGTGGTTCAGCGAGTAGTCGGTGAGAGTAATGGTGGGTACGTGCCTGCCCTCCTTTGCAGCGGCGCTAGAGGCAGCCGCTGCCGATAAGCACGCCTGGCGGCGCTCAGAAGCAGCGGCCAGATAGGGCACGCCAGGCGCGGGGCTCGCCAGATGTGACGACGTCGACAAAGGTCAGCGGGGCCCGATGATCGCGACCGTGTCAGCTGGTGCCTGCAGCGTTCTCAGCAGTGGGAGTAGGCACAGGCAGCCGGGACAGCGTGCAGGCTGATCCAGTGGCGTCCGTAACACAGACCTCCCTCGGTCAGTTTACCTAGCCGCACTCTGCTAGTGCTACGGATCTCCAGATGCCTTTGCCTTCCAGCTGTTCACATCACTGGGTGTTACAGAGCTGTGAACCGAAAACGACGTTCTCCGCATCGCCTAGCAACACTAAACAGCGGTTCGTGAGCGCCAGAAATCCAGTAGTTGGCAAGCCAAATGTAGAGAAGGTATGTGTAAACCCTTTGAATGTAGAAATTACACAGCAGGTACTTTAATCGCTTCTAAGAGCAGATAAAAAATTACTTATAGCACATTTTCAGACGTTAATCCGCTACAAATTTTCCACTTTATTTTAAATATTCTCCTCCTCTTGTGTATCTGTCTTTTTACAGGTTTCAACTGGATGCTCTCCCTAGTGTCGTGTTCAGAGCATCTAGAGTGATCTGTTTATCCAGGGTCATAATTACTGCACTATGTCAAATAAAATCTTCATAACTTCTGAACAGTTTGCGTTGGGACGTTCAAAACTGCACAACTGGCCGCGGTGCACGACGCGAGTTAGTATGCGCATTCTTGTTTGGTTTAGCGACAAAGCCCACTTCCATCTGGATGGGTTCGTCAATCAGTGAAATTGGCGCGTTGGGGGACTGAGCATCCGCATTTCTCGATCGAGAAGTCTCTTCACCCTCAACGAGTGACTTTGTGCGCTGTGCAGTTTCCAGTCACGGAATGATCGGTGCGATATTCTTTGATGGCATGCTGATTACCGAACGGTATGTGAAGGTTTTGGAAGATGATTACGTCCTCATTGTTCACAATGACCCTGATTTCGACAAGACGTGGTTGATGCAAAACGGAGCTCGAGACCATCGAGGCAGGAGAGAGTTTGATGTCCTGGAGGAGCACTTTGGAGACTGCATTCTGGCTCTGGGGTACCCAGAGGCTACTGGCATGGCCCTCGATCAGCCGCCTTATTCTCCTGATCTAAACACATGTGACTCCTTTTTGTACGGCTACATTAAAGACACTTTGTACAACAATAACCCCAAAACCATTGCTGATCTGAAAACAGCCATTCATGAGGTCATCAATCGATGTCCCGACACTTCAGCGGGTCATGCAGAATTTCGCTACTCGTCTGCGCATCATCGCCAATGATGGCAGGCATATCGAACATGCCATAACCTAAATCCGCGTATCTGTACTAACGTTTACATTTTGAATAAAGTGTGTGCACGCCGCAGCTTGTAACTAATTTACGTTTTTTCATATAGTTCAATAATTGCCACCCGTATGTTCGTTCTCTTCTAACGTCGTCCATCATGCCAATTCTCTTCGTACCATCTTCCTCTCATTTCTTCTACTTTTCCCCTCTATAATTATGTGTTCCATACTATTCCCACGCAGTCTATCCCACAGCTAATATCTTTTCCTCTTTCTGATCACTTCCAATAATCTTCTTGTTTCCCCTATTTTCTTCATTCTTCAAGCTTCTCAGTCGACTTCAGCTTAACCACTCTTCTCCATAGTTACATTTCAGAACTTTCTAAATATCTTTCTTCTTTTTATTTAGTTATCCATGATTCACAACCGTATAACACTACACTCCAGACATAACACTTAACAAATCTTTTCCTCAGTTCCACTGGACTTCTTTCGAATTTTCGTAACTGCTTGACCTTTTCAAATACTCTCTTTCCCACAGATATTCCCTTCCTTATTTCTTCTTTATAGCTTCCACTTCACATACTAAAATTTCTCAAGTAGAAAAAGGATTTTACTTGTTCCATCCTTTTGATGTCTAGGGATATGTTGAGTGGAGCTTCTTTCTTGCTTATTCTCATCATTTTTATGTTTCCTATATTTATATTCATTCCATATTCCCTTGCCCCTTTTTGCAATGCTCTTCAATATATTCTGAAGCGCCTCTTTTTTTTCTGCCAGGACTATTTGATCATCTTTATCCTTTCTCTTCCACGTCGTCCACAGTATCATTCACGTGGCGGAAGACTAGGTCCGTTCCGTTCACTCCATCTACCAATAGTGGACGCTGCGCGTTTATAATGACGTCAAGCATTCTCCTCAACTCCAACTGATGTCCGGATGCGCAAAAGGGCTCCAACAAGGTCGTGGTTTCCCTTAAGAGCCCGTGTTACCCCTCTAAATGTACTGATGTCGGGGAAAGAAACTGTTTTCAAAAAAATGGTTTCAAAACCAAGTTACAAATGTTACACGAATGCCACTGCAGTACGCATTAGATGATGGACCTTAAGTATTATTTTAGAGAAAGGCAGAAAATGTAAGCAAAGGAAATGCTTTTTCACTGTTTCACTTACATCGGACTGTCTGCGTCATCAGCACAGACAGTGCATGCTGGACACAGGAGGAGGAGAAAGAAGTGCCGTGAAGTAACACAACGTTCTAGACCGAATAAATAAAAACTACGGTACAGACCTGCTGAGAACTGCTGTTTACACTTGGATACGGCGTGTGTTCGTCGCTGACAAGCGGCATTCCTCGGTGTACAGTGGTATTACAAAGCAACTGGAACGAACTGAGCATTCGCCAAATTATCTGCTGCTATACAGCTTCATCATCTGATACGCTCCAACCGCCACAGATCCGTCGCAGACACACTTATTTACCTCACAATTGTAATACGAGGCCACGCCTTGGAGAATGAAACATCCTGGGTGACGCATCACTGTTCTAGGATGTCATCACGGAACGATAAAAGAAGATTAATTCACAGTTGTCTATCTGTAAGTCAGGTGGTTGTTAGGGCAACTATCTACACGTTCTGATGATATCTCTGCTTTCTAGCTGTAGAAACACACCCACATTACGCTCAGTCTGCGGATGAATTAATGCTTGTAAAATTACTTACTGTTCACAGTTTTCAAATACTACATCCATTCGTGCAGTCAGAAATCCGAAAGTACCTCATTAACATTAATTTAAGAGATTACGGTAGAGGGCGAGATTCGTTGCAATCAGTAGCGCCTCTCGAGTACACAATCGGGTTGTTCTCATATTCCTAGATTCAGTTAAATATGGGAGTGTGAAATTAACAGCGTCTGCTGTATAACAAAGAATTGCTTTGGGGAATTTTTTTTGTTTTGTACATAAGTAAGTACACTTTCGAGCACGAACAAAAATAATGTTTAAGCTTTCGTTACACTCCATTTTGCATTTTTGTGTATGTTGGAGCTTTTTTAATTTTTTCGGACAATTGTGCAGATCCCTAACACACGTAATAGTTAACTATCACATATATTAGTTAACGAATTAACTTCCGGTCTGAAAATCAGACTTCTTTATTAAATGTTCGCTTTTAGTCAAGCTTATCTGATTTCATCACTTTGTCAGTCTACGGATCTGTTCTGTGAGGTCTTAGTTCCTTCGCCGCTAATTTTGTTTTCTGTTAACACTTAAAACACAGTCTACAAACTCATGTTGGCGCTGCACACAAAAGCAGATTCATGCACGGTAAACAACCAACTCGAAACGCAAACTGCCGTTTGTGGAAATGATTAGTTTCAAGTATCACATTCCACCGACATGGTAAATTGACTAGAGTATAAATGAGGCGCTGAGAATCATGAGGGCCAGAAGCACACCGTCTTCCATCCCATAGTTAAGTGAATATCACACAAACCAGACAGACAGCTTTTCGTGAACGATCATACATAGAATGTTGGCCTACAGTACAGATAAACCTTACCCAACTAAGATTTGAGAAGCAAGAATATGCTACAGTTTCACAATCTACAGAGATGGACATCATGGTTATCTGCGCCTCAGGTACATTACTGTACGATAAAATACAAAACTTAATATACTGCATCTCATTCATAATCCCACAAAACAGGTTTTCTAACAGTATAACTATAACACATACTGACATCGGATCTAATTTTACTATACAGCAAGTGAATTAGCTTATCTGAGGAGTCTGCTACCGCTCAGCAGGATTTATACCAAGTGAACGAGGGTAAATCTGTGCTTGACACAAAGTTGTAGTTGACTGTTAGGGGATAGCTATACTATATGATCAAAAGTATACGGACACCTGGCTGAAAATGATTTACAAGTTCGTGGCGTCCTTCATCGGCAATGCTGGAATTCAGTATGGTGTTGGCCCAACCGTTCCCTTGTTACAGCTTCCATTCTCGCAGGTATACGTTCAATCAGGTGCTGGAAGGTTTCTTGGCGAATGGCAGCCAATTCTTCCCGGAGTGCTGCACTGAGGAGTGGTATCGATGTCGGTCGGTGAGGTGTACCACAACTTCGGCGTTCCAAAACATCCCACAGGTGTTCTACAGGATTCAGGTCAGGACTCTGTGCAGGCTACTCCATTATAGGGATGTTATTGTCGTGTAACCATTACGGCACAGGCCGTACGTTATGAACAGCTGCTCAATCGTGTTGAAGAGCAATTCGGGGATGGCGATTGCATCTTTCAACAGCGAAAACCAAGAAGGTGCTTAAAACATCAATGTAGGCCTGTGCTGTGATAGTGCCACGCAAAATAACAGGGGGTGCAAGCCCCCTCCATGAAAAACACGATTACACCATAACACCACCGCCTGTTGGCACTACACACTGTCAGATGACGTTCATCGGGCACTCGACATACCCACACCATGCCACCGGATCGCCATATTGTGTACCGTGATTCGTCACTCCACACAACGTTTTTCCACTGTTCAATCGTCCAATGTTCACGCTCCTTACACCAAGCGAGGCGTCGTTTGGCGTTTACCAGCGTGATGTGTGGCTTATGATCAGCCGCTCGACCATGAAATCCAAGTTTTCTCACCTCCCGCCTAACTGTCATAGTACTTCCAGTGGATCCCGATGCAGTTTGGAATTCCTGTGTGATGGTCTGGATAGATGTCTGCCTATTACACATTACGATCCTCGTCAACAGTCGGTGGTCTCTGTCAGTCAACAGACGAGGTCGGCCTGTACGCTTTTGTGCTGTACGTGTCCCTTCACGTTTCCACTTTACTGTTGTAGTTGTGGTCTTCAGTCCTGAAACTGGTTTGATGCAGCTCTCCATGCTACTCTATCCTGTGCCAGCTTCTTCACCTCCCAGTACCTACTGCAAGCTACATCCTTCTGAATCTGCTTAGTGTAGTCATCTCTTGGTCTCCCACTTTACTATCAAACCGAAAACAGAGTACCTTAGGATGTTTAGGAGTGTGGAAATCTCGCGTACAGACCTATGACATAAGTGACACATGGTCACCTGACCACGTTTGACGTCCATGAGTTACGCGGAGCGCCCCATTCTGTTCTCCCGTGGGGTCTAACGACTACTGAGGTCGCTCATATTGAGTACCTGGCAGTAGGTGGCAGCACGCTGTACCTAATATGAAAAACTTATGTTTTTGTGGGTGTACGAGTACTTTTGATCGCATAGTGTAGCTGTGCACGCCGTAAACCGTGCAAGTTGTTTTCAAATCAGTATGTAATCGGCCTGTAAGGCAATTACATAACGCTAGTCGCACGTGCACAAAACCTCTTTTGCCATTATCTGTGATAACCTTTTACAGGCTCGATGAAGGCAAGGATATTGCTTTCCAACAACGAAGTACTGGTGTGTTGTAGCCCTGCTCTGTGGTCGTAGCAGAAACAGCGATAATTGTGGCAAGTCACTTAGAGGACTCCTGCCTCAGATGAGTATCTGTGGCTGGAAGGCTTGTAGCACGTTGGGTATTATTTCTTCTTTAGACGCGCTAATCGAGAGTGGGATGGAATTTCACAGCTAACGGTAGCCGAATCTGCATAGATGGTGCAATTATTTCAATGTGGCTGGAGTACCACGAATGAACAGCAAGAAAAAAAATGGAAATGTGCAGATGAACAGTCGTATATACATTTCTTTTATTTCTTATTTTTTCGAAACAAGTACTTCCACCCTTTAAATCTTAGAATGCCATGTGACGGAAGTTACATACTAGACCTACAACACTATCAGGAATTTCCAGGATATGATTCGAAGTTCAGTCCTGCAAAGCCAGCCTGAAGCGAATTAACTAATGTGCAAGGGAAGCATATCGCGTACTCAACTTGACATCTTTGATATCCAAGCTGCTGACCAAAATAATATACAGAACAATGGAAAAATTTACTATCTCTTAGATAACGGTATTAGGAAGGCAAGACACCAGAGAGGCTGTCCCCACGTTACCCTTGACAACGGAAGCCAGACCAAAGAAAAATTACGAAACTTCCGTGTGATCTGTCGACTTAGAGAAAGCGTTCGACCATGTCCAGAGGTCAAAGGGTTCAAATCGTCAGGAAAATAGGAATAAGCTGTAATGAAACATTGGCAATGTACAGCATCTACAAGACTCAAGAGGGAAATTAAGAATGGGAGACCAGGAAATAAGTGATCGGACGAAAACGGATGTAAAGGCAAGGATGCAGTTCTTGCAGCAGTTGTCCCCCGATAAACTGTAGTGACGTCACGCGCAATGCTGACTACGGTGATGCTGAACGTATGCTGTCGGTCGTGCCAGCAGCTACATGTCGCCTCCGTAAGCCGTGCCGGAACCAGCAGGGGGAGGGCACGGAGTCGCAGATACCTCGAACAAACCTGCCGGGACAGGAAAGGTGTTGTTCGCAGTCTAGCCAAGTTGGCAGACACACAGCGTGAGCGGAACGGCCGTGACCATTACGTAAATGCCTGCGCTTGCGTGTACTCGTTTATAGCCGCCTGCAGACTGGCAGGCGGCTGCCGATGTCGCTCTTTATTATGTCCGAGATCCATGAAGTTGCAGAATGGAGAGAGCGATGTGATAACCCATTTGAACATTGTAAGCACGTTCAGTAAGCCAATAACTGATTTGCAAGCTGTGTAGGTACAAAGGAGAAACAAAAAAAACCTTCCTGAGAGGCAAACCTTGAACCGACATATCTGTCTTTTTATAGTCCAGGACCTCAATTGGTAAAATCGGAAACCTTATACGATCACTTTGTTGTCCATCTGTCTGACTGTCTATCTGTCCGTCTGGTAATCAAATAAAACACCTACAGCCGTCCTTATGATGTCATTTATTGTATGGCTACCAGTTTCGGTGGGAAATGGCCTTGCCGCAGTGGATACACCGGTTCCGTCAGATCACCGAATTTAAGCGGTGTTGGGCGTGGCTGGCACTGGGACGGGTGACCGTCCGGGCCGCCATGTGTTGTTGCCATTTTTCGCGGCACAGTTAATCTCGTAATGCCAATTGAGGAGCTACTGGACGGAATAGTAGCAGCTCCAGTCACAGAAAACCATCATAACGACCGGGAGAGTGGTGTGCTGACCACACGCCCCTCATATCCGCATCCTCATTGAGGATGACACGGCGGTCGGATGGTCCCGATGGGCCACTTTTGGCCTGAAGACGGAGTGCTTCAGTGCACCATCTTTAGAGCTTAATTGTTGCTAAGATGGTTAAGACCATATGTATACACGATGTATCAGTGGCCAACATCTGTAACTGGTTTTCGCAGACTGCCTGTAACCGCGATGTTGTCTCTCCAACCATCAACAAGGGTTGGTTCTGGTATCGCTTGCGGAATGGGTGGACGTATCAAGCTGGAATTTATGCCACATACTAACGTCTACGGTCTCTTGTAGGTGTAAAAAATTGAAGTTTGTAAGTCAATGCAATCAGAAGATACGGCCATTTATTCGTGTATTTTGCTAATCTCAAACTGACTCATGAAATCCTATGGGTACTTTCTGTTGACCTCGAATCATGAAATTTGGCGAGAAGCAAGACTTTACAGTACAAATAAATGAAAAAATTCGAAAATTGTAAATTGGTAATTGTGTCAAATGAAAAAAATATTTATTTTGTCATTTTTTCTGACTTCAATCGCAAAATTAAAACATTGTTGAAAGTCTTGGAATTCCCGGAACCGATATCTTGCAAGTATCAATGTAGATAACAGGTAAAAATCGACGAGATTCGAGATTTCCACTACTGATGAACACTCTACATACGTAATGAAGTTTGTACGTAACCCTCAGTGCGCGAGTCCTACCTGCAACTGGCCAATTTTTCCTTTTATAATAAGTCTCGCTGACACACTCGAAGCTTGACGACGTCAATAGTTGCGCTCCATTACCCAAGCTTCACAGAAACTTTCTATCTAAGTTCAAGGGCAAGTAACGACTGTAGACAGGTGACAGAGAGCAATCGTCTAGCCACATCCCAAGTGTGGATTCAGAATAAACTTTGACGCTGTGGCCAAGTGTATGCCGCAATGAAACTTTAAAACATACTGCTTGTGTCACCAGAAGATCAGGTCTTAGCGTCCCGACGACGAGGTCATTAGCGACAGAGCATAAGCGTGGTTTGTAGAAGGATGGATGGGAAAGAAATCGACAGTGCCCTTTCAAAACACACCATCCCGGTATTTGTTTTTGGTGATGACGCTAATCCTAAACGGGGATGACCGGACGCGAAACTCCGTCCACGCGAATACGAGCCCATTGCTTTACCACTGCTTTAGCCACCTCGCTCGCTGTCGACATGGTATCATTGTCTTCGTCTTTGTACCTCCTATGGACAGCTACAAACAGCACGCCCTTTACTTGGTAGCCAAATTTTCACTGCGAAGATATAAATAACGGATGCAAACTACGTAGCGACACTGAGAAAACCGTCGTCGTCTTATTGTGCTGCGTCGATTGTACTGACGTGAGGAGCACATCACCGACGCGAACGGCGTGATATGGTCGTGTCGCTCTGTTCGTATGTTCGCAATGTTGTTTGAAGTAAACAGATTACTGTTTCGCGCAAGCTCAGTTACAGTATTGGCAAAAACTGCTGCATTTCCAGCGTAGCTACAACAGCTGCGAATGAAGTTTATGCTACTATCATAAGAGAAATTGTCACCTACTCTCTAAAAACAATGTTACGAGACAATATTGTGTGTCTAGAAATATAAAACTCAAGGCCATCCTAAATAGCACCGTTCGTACTACACATAGAGACACCGCGATTTCAGAACAAAGTGATAAACAGGTGTGTATCACTTTGGAGACGACAAGCTGTACTGACGTAAAAAGGACGTATACTTTTGAAAGAAGGATGTTTGAAATTAGACGGGTAGATCGAATAACAAACGAAGAGGTACCGAATAGAACTGGGAATCCGTCCATCGTAGTCAACGGGATGTTTAACACCTACATTTCCTTCCTTCGAAACGAGGAGGAAAGAACTTTGTGGCAAACATTGACTAAAAAACATCGGTTGGGATGATAGGACCCATCTTGCATCCTGAGGCATCAAGGAGCCGTTAGTTTGATAAATAAGGAAGGTGGAAGTGTGTGTGGGGGGGGGGGGGGGGAGAAATGTAGGGCGAGACCAAGGCTTGACTCCATAAACAGCATCCAGTGCATGTAGGCTTCAGCGGTCGTGAAAACATGACGGAATTTGCACGTTATAGACTAGAAGGAGGGGGAGCTGCATCAAAGTAGTATGCAGGTCAGGTTGGAAACCACATCAGCAGATTCAGAATTGCTAATAACACTGTGGCAACAAGAAAACAAAACAATCTAGGACGTTAGATTCGCTAATGTGTGCTTTTAATTTTTAGGTTCCTGCATACTGTACTACAGCGCCGATAGGTTGGAATAAATATAAAACCATTTAAATACTAATCTTTATACACAAAAACTCAACCTACGTATGTTTGTGCTCGCAAAACCCATAAAGCAATTGGTCGATTGTTTTGAAACTTTGACACAACGTTAATGGTGAATATGTGCCTGTTTTTATATACCTATTTTTAAATAATATATGTATATATACCTATTTTTTAAATACTATAACGTATGTAATGGGGAAATTCTGTAAAAAAGAATCTCCGTAACATCTTCACCGATTTACTTGAAATTTTTAAATGTTACCCTAATGAACATTGGAGTGGCTATAGACTATATATTTTAATATACAGGGTGGTCCATTGATCGTGACCGGACCAAATATGTCACGAAATAAGCGTCAAACAAAAAAACTACAAAGAACGAAACTTGTCTAGCTTGAAGGGGGAAACCAGATGGCGCTGCCATAGGTCAAACGGATGTCAACTGCGTTTTTTTTTTTTTTTTAAATAGGAACCCACATTTTTAATGCACATTCGTGTAGTACGTAAAGAAATATGAATGTTTTAGTTGGACCACTTTTTCGCATTGTGATAGATGGTGCTGTAACAGTCACAAACATATGACTCACAATTTTAGACCAACAGTTGGTAACACGCAGCTTTTATAAATTAAAATACAGAACGTAGGTACGTTTGAACATTTTATTTCGGTCGTTCCAATGCGATACATGTACATTTGTGAACTTATCATTTCTGAGAACGAATGCTGTTACAGAGTGATTACTTGTAAATACCACATTAATGCAATAAATGTTCAAAATGATGTCCGTCAACCTCAATGCATTTGGCAATACGTGTAACGACATTCCTCTCAACAGCGAGTAGTTCGCCTTCCGTAATGTTCGCACATGCATTGACAATGCGCTGACTCATGTTGTCAGGCGTTGTCGGTGGATCACAATAACAAATATCTTTCAACTTCCCACAGAAAGAAATCCGGGGACGTCAGATCCGGTGAACGTGCGGGCCATGGTGTGGTGCTTCGACGACCAATCCACCTGTCATGAAATATGCTATTCAATGCCGCTTCAACCGCACGCGAGCTATGTGCCGGACCTCCATTATGTTGGATGTACATCGCCGTTCTGTCAGGCAGTGAAACATCTTGTAGTAACATCGGAACAACATTACGTATGAAATCAACATACATTGCACCATTTAGATTGCCATCGATAAAATGGAGGCCAATTATCCTTCCTCCCATAATGCCGCACCATACATTAACCGTCAAAGGTCGCTGATGTTCCACTTGTCGCAGCCATCTTGGATTTTCCGTTGCCCAATAGTGCATATTATGCCGGTTTACGTTACCTCTGTTGGTGAATGACGCTTTGTCGCTAAATAGAATGCGTGCAAAAAATCTGTCATCGTCCCGTAATTTCTCTTGTGCCCAGTGGCAGAACTGTACTCGATGTTCAAAGTCGTCGCCTTGCAATTCTCGGTCCATAGAAATATGGTACGGGTGCAACCGATGTTGATGTAGCATTCTCAATACCGACGTTTTTGAGATTCCCGATTCTCGCACAATTTGTCTGCTAATTGGGCATCATCATTTGTTGCAGGTCGTGGTTGACGTTTCACATGTGGCTGAACACTTCCTGTTTCCTTAAATAAGGTAAGTATCTGGCGAACGGTCCGGACACTTGGACGATGTCGTCCAGGATACCGATCAGCTTACATAGTACACTCTCGTTGGGATTTTTGATCACAATAGCCATACATCAACACGATATCGACCTTTTCCGCAGTTGGTAAGTGGTCCATTTTAAAAAGGGTTATGTATCACGAAGCAAATACCGTCCGTACTGGCAAAATGTTACGTGATACCACGTACTTATACATTTGTGATTATTACAGTGTCATGTATCACAAAGCGAAAAAGGTGGTCCAAGTAAGACATTCATATTTCTTTACGTACTACGCGAATGTGTAATAAAAATGGGGGTTCCTATTTTAAAAAAACGCAGTTTATATCCGTTTGACCTATGGCAGCGCCATCTAGCGGGCCAACCATAGCGCCATCTGTTTTCCCCCTTCAAGCTACACGAGTTTCGTTCTTTGTAGTTTTTTCGTTTGATGATTATTTCGTGAGATATTTGGCCCGATCACTATCAATGGACCACCCGGTATATACCATGTAAATATACATCTAATATATAAATGGAAAACACTGTTACCAAAATTTTATTGACAGATTTATTTAAAATTTTACATGATGCTTCAATGAACATTCAAATCGACGGCTGGCTACATAAAAAAAAAAAAAAACTCTCAAGAAATACTTGACCTATTTACCTCAAATTTGTACAATTTACGGTGAAAAAATGTTTCTGATGAATTATAGCATATTTATATTTTTAAATAAATATAATATATAAACATGTATACATACAGACACTTAACATAGAGCTGATCAATTCTGACAACGGTAAATGTCGCCTGAAGAAAATACATAAATGGGAGTAAGCAGAGGTTGGAGACGATACACCTGGAGACTAATCTATTAACGAAGAAACCCATGCTACCATGACATATCGCTTCTAGTGAATAACGCCTTACTGCCGATTAGCTTCAGAAGGATATTAATGCACCCACTGGAAGTACACCTCACTTTATAAGTATTCGCCAGTTTATCGTGTAAAATGATTAAAGTATTTGGATATCTTCAAGAGACAGTGAAACTGGCTATTTGTTTGAGAGGCGCAACTTGATTTTCACGATAGAAGTCTTTCTTTTTGCTATGCTTCTAGGACTCCACAGAGCCAAAAAAGCGGTTTATGTCTTCCAGAAGAAGACAAAGTCTACCTAAGGAGCGGCGATGATTTCGGCATTTCTAAGTAAAATCACAAACAGGGTTAGTAATGCATGACTAAATAGAGGGCAATGACTGGTGTGTTTTGTGATACGATCATTCCGGACCGAAATGTGTGAAATCTTATGGGACTTAACTGCTAAGGTCATCAGTCCCTAAGCTTGAACACTGCTTTAACCTAAATTATCCTACGGACAAACAGACACACCCATGCCCGAGGGAGTACTCGAACCTCAGCCAGGATCAGCCGCTCAGTCCATGACTGCAGCGCCCAAGACCGGTCGGCTTATCCAGCGCGGCCCGGACCGAAATAGTCGAAAATATAGCGCTCTGCAATCCGCTCAACTGTCTTCATCGGTGACGAATGACTGGCCCGCAACAAAAGAAGCAGCGCAATGACTTGCCGTAATGGAAAGCAAAATGCTTCGGTGCACATCTGGTCTGATACTTCATGATCACAGGATCAAGGACGAAATTGGCGGGCAGGACGAATTGTCACCTATCGTTTAGAAGAGGAGAGAAATCGATCTATAGTGGTATGGACAAGTAATTCGAGCATACCAAGATACAGCAGCGAAACGCGTGTTCGTAGAAAGGCAATAGTAAACGGCCTTGTGGGAGACCATGCAACGGTGGCTGGAGACCCTCCACAAGACAGTGAGTCTTCACCCTGACCAAGCATAACAAAGAGTGAAAAGAGTGGACCTCGATGCACTGTAGAAGTAGGAAAAAAGCTTCGGAAGAAGAGAAAGGAGAAGGAAATGAGTTGTAAGTGATACTATGACGAAATACAATGTATACAATGACGTCGTCATGATGTCATGAATGTAATCATCTGTGAAGCACGACAAGTTAATCAAAAAACTGTGAACCGATAAGAGGCTTAGTTTTCCCTGCGTGGCCTGCAGGCGTTTTTCAGTTGCACAGGACACCCTCCAACTATAGCCAGACAGCCGTGCGCCGCGCATCCTACCCGAGCAGTGGAGAATCGTGGCGCACGCACAGTAGGCCATAGGGGGCCGGCCGCCTACCTCACCTTTTCCCACGTGTCCGATTCCGTCGTATACATACGATGATGAATGATACGTTTCCCTATATTACGTTTCTTACAATTAGTCGTCCCACATTCTCTGAAATTTCTCTTGACGCAATGCTTTATGAATTCATGCGGTCCAATCAAATCCGCGCAAATGCACCACATCGACAGTTCGTTAAAAGTACCAGAAACAAAGAAACTCATTAATCGTGACAGTGTAATTTTTTTCAATATGAAGTACGACCGATGCAATGAGCTACGACAGAAGTGAAAAAAACAAACTCGAAAATTGGAAGCAGCGGAAAGAGGTTCATTAAAACGAGGCACAGAGTCAGGACTCTACGAACGTGACTCCCATTACGCGTCGCGCTTAATCATCTTGCACATTATTTAATAAGAAGCAAGTCGCCAGCTGGTTCCGAGAGAGTCGTAATAAGGCGAGATGACGAATGCGACTGGCGAAGTTCAAAACGCAGATCAAAGGCCAACTTCGTTAGTCCGCACCGACGAGCTGGACATCTTCCTAATACTTCGCTACAAATCATAACGTCAGCGAACAAAAAACGTCTCACATTACAATTAAACCACATACGTTGTTTTCCATGCTTGTAAGTGAAAAATAGTCTAGTATCTCCAAAAATACTTTTCTGATCGTAGTTTCACCAGTGGATCTGCGAACCAACAGTGCCAACGACTCACTGGAACGAAACGCAGGAAGGTTACCTCATCTGGCATGGCAGATGGTGAGTCGACATAGAAACTCGATCCGCGCGGGATTAGCCGAGCGGTCTGGGGCGCTGCAGTCATGGACTGTGCGGCAGGTCTCGGCGGAGGTTCGAGTCCTCCCTCGGGCATGGGTGCGTGTGTTTGTCCTTAGGATAATTTAGGTTAAGTAGTATGTAAGCTTAGGGACTGATGACCTTAGCAGTTAAGTTCCATAAGATCTCACACACATTTGAACATTTTTTTTAGAAACTCGTGTCAAACTCTACAATATGCGAGTTTTCAATAGAGGAAAAAAATAGAAAGAATATGGAAACAGGCAGAGAACGAATGAACACGAAACGGTTCCGGGAATGGGTTTGCAGTAGTTGACAAAATATACATTGCCGATGGACTCAGCTTGTTTGCTTCTAATAAACTTGTTGAAGGATGTCCATTCCCTCTCGTATTGTGAGCCCAGAATCTTGGAAATGTGCTGTCGACATAGCGCGGCTACCTCGTGAGGGGAAAAAGAAGGGAGTAAAATAACTGTTAGAAGTTTTGTTTACGTACGCCTCCTGCGTCGTCGGACAGGGAATTCAATAAGGCAGTTGTTTCGGCTGGAGCACCGAATGTTTAGGCCGCCGAAAACTGTTAGATCAGATTCTCTGTTTGCATAAGTATTCTCAGCTGTGCGATAAAACTTCTTACCAAGTAAGTGGGCGACACTTTACACCGATCGTAGACAACGACAGACGTAGGATTGAGCGTAACTTCGTACCTACGGCGCAGTGTCAAATATCTGAGATGGTAACATCTGCAATGATGCGACCGTCAGTTGCATTTCGCATGTGTGTTGAATTCACATCACAGCAGCTCATACATGCGGTGTTACGCTGTCGTGCCCGCAACATTCATAACCTACAGAGACGCACACTAGTGTCTAATCATAACCCGATATAAGAGGAAAATTAAAGGAGGAACGTCACCAATCACTGCAGAGCGCAGATTACATATACATTTATACCCGCAAGCCAACGTATTGTGGTACCCAGTACCGCTATTAGTAGTTCCTTTCCTGTTCCATTCAGGGCAAGGGAAAAATGACTGTCTACATGCCTTCGTACGAGCCCTAATTTCTCTTCTCATCGTGGTCCTTACGAGAAATATACGTTGGCGGCAGTGGAATCGTTCCGTTTTAATAGCGTTCCTCGAAGAGAACGTCTTCTCTACAGGGATTCCCATTTGATCTTCCGAAGCATCTCTGTAATACTTGCGTGTTGTTCGAACCTACCGGAAATAAATCTAGCAGGCCGCCTCTGAATTGCTTCGATCTCTTCCTTTCATCCGATCTGGTAGGAATGCCAAACACACGACCAGTACTCATGACTGGATCACAGCAGCATCCCATACCTTGTCCCCTCTACAGATGACCTACAACTCTCCCGTTAAATCGAACTAGACTACTGGCCTTCCTTATTACAATCTTCACTTGCTTGTTCCATTTGATATCGCTCTGCAACGTTAAGCCCAGATATTTAAACGACTTGGCTGTGTCAAGGAGGGCATTAGTAACGCGGTTCGAACACCACGGTTTTTTTTCCTGCTCATTAACTTCAATTTAATGCTAATAATGGCATTGATCACACCAACTAGAAAATTTGTGTAAGTGTTCTTGTATCCTCCTATAGCCAGTCATCGACATCTTCCAGTACACTACAGCATCACCAGCAAACAGCTGGAGACTGCTGTTCACCCTGTTCGCCAGAACATTTATGTATATATACCACTGCCCCCTGGGGCCCTCCTGACGATGACCTTGTCTCTGATGAACGCTAGCCGTCGGGGACTGGGTTATCTTACTTAAGAAGTCTTCGAGCCCGACAGAATGTCAGAAAGACAGCGTTCAGGCTAGTTTCTACAGAGCAAAATCTTCTAACCGCTACCAGCAGGTCAGACTCACCCGCAGTCTGAGAAACGTCGAATATGCAGCAAATGTACATTTCGAAGTCCTTAGGACGTTTCGGTTTCACGAAATTGTTCCTCCTAAACCGCCACATGGTTGACAGACCATCTCAGATGGTCCGCATTTGCACGACGAAATCCACCTATAACTCCCACACCATTGCCTGCAGAGCTCATAACTGCCTCGAGAGTTGCGGCTTTCCGATAAACTGTGTATCACACGCCCAGAGTAGGTTTGATGTCAGAAATACGGCAGTGAGAGTGACGATCACAACAGGATTTTAGTAGGTTATTTTACCGTGGAGCCAGTAACAGAGACTGGACCATGTCTCTTCTGTATATAAAGAAAATGTCAGATCTGCCATGGCAACCAATAGCCGAGGACAAGCTTCTATTCGGCATTGCGCACCGCCTAATGATTAGAAAACGACCTTCTCTGTTTCCATTACGGTGGTGCACGAGAAAATAAATATCAACCACGATACACAAAAATGAATCCAGTTTTTTCATGGCGTGCATTCACTAGTATCAATATTGGCGACATGTTAGAGTTGTGTGTAGGACTATTTGGACAGTTACCTTTTGCAGTCAGTTTTCCTGCTGAGCCGTCAGAGCAAGTTTCAAGAAGGCTATCCTATGTTTCTAACAGCATGCATCTCTCTCTTCGCTATCTGCTGTATTCTTCCTCTCCATTTTCCCTCGCTAAATACGCTAATGGTGTAAGACAAATTAGCTGGTATTGATAAGAATTACCCTCCACATAGGCCTGTACAGTACCTTGCAGCGCAGAGGCACGCAGATGGTCGGTACAAGTGGGCACAAACTTTATAATTTACACAGTCGAAATAATTTTCGCAATTAGGCGACTGGCTTATCGGGGAGGAAGACTGAACAATCGGAGTGGGCAGAGGTCGCGAGAAACTGCAGCGATGACGTCACTACACTACGCGCCGCTGCTTTCAGATCGGATGCAGGGGCTGTGCTTGTGCGGCAGACAGAAGCAATCCGAGCCAGGTGGCGCCAGGCCTCCGGGCCTGTAAAACTGCCGTAAAACCAGCTCTCCGGCACCCCTCAGCGCGCGACAGCTGTCGCCGATTCAAATCCTCTCCACTCGCTCGCCCGCTACAGCAGCTCGTGGAGGACGCAACGCCCCTCAATCTCAGCACGCACTGGAGTTCAGGAGCTACGAAACGACGTGACAACATTCGCTGCATAGCTTAACTTAAAAACGTAATTATGAAGGACAAGGAACAAAAAAGTAGCATCGGTAAAAAAAAAACTATACTTTGGTGCACGCAAGTATAATGAATATCAATACTGGAACACAAGAGCGTGGAACATTATGACGACACATTGTACTATGGGGTCCCGCGGCCACGCGCCATTTTGCGTGTGCGTGTGCGTGACAGCGCAGCTGCTACAACATGCCTCTGGTGTGTTGAGTGACAAGGAAACTATCAGATCTGATAATCACGGATTTTGACGAGTCTCAGGAATGTTGCAATGTCCTGAGTATCTGGCTAGTGGCTTTTCATGCGACAGCCCCTGGTTCACGAGAAACTCTATGTTGAAGTTTTACGAGGACCGCCTTAACCTATAACATTAGATATGTTTCGACCACGCAGAAATAGCGCAGTGGTTAAATGTCCTGGTTGTCACGCAAGAAACAGATCTCCCGTACCTTTT
Organism: Schistocerca gregaria; assembly: GCF_023897955.1. Taxonomy (NCBI): domain Eukaryota; kingdom Metazoa; phylum Arthropoda; class Insecta; order Orthoptera; family Acrididae; genus Schistocerca; species Schistocerca gregaria. Next base: position 128,101,102 of record NC_064920.1, on the reverse strand, counting down.
CTCTCCAGTCACCCACCACCTTCCAAAGTCCCACGTCCGGCCACACAGGAGCAGTCCCCTCGTGACAAGTACCAACAAGCACTGGAGCAACTGAATTGCATTCTCCGCTTGGGTTGGGACTACTTCTCGTCGTGCCCTGGAATGAGGAAAGTCCTACCCTCTACGCTTCCCATCCACCCCACAGTGGTACGCTGCCACCACTGAACTTACGAAGTATCCTCATCCATCCCTACACAACTCCTGCTCCCAACCACTTACTTCATGGTTCGCATCGCTGTAACGCCTAGACTTGTCCCATATATCTTCCCACCACCTACACCACTCACAAGCATCACCTACCGCATCAAAGGCAGGGCTACCAGTGAAACCAGTCAAGTGATCTACAAGCTAAGTTGCAACCACTGTGCTTTGTTCCATGTGGGCATGACAACCAACAAGCTGTTTATCCGTATGAATGGCCACCGACAAGCTGTGGTCTACAAACAGCTGGACCACCCACTTGCCGAGAACGCTGCTCAATATGACGTTCTGAATTTTAATGACTGCTTCACGGCCTGTGCTATCTGGATCCTTCCTACCAACACAAGATTTTCGTATTTTCGCCAAGTGGGAGTTCTCCCTGCAAAACATCCTACGTCCCTGCAACCCTCCATCTTCAACCTTCATTAGTCGCTGTTATTTACCCACTTAACCCCTTCCCTGTTCCCATTCCGAACTACACAGCCTTCTATCCCATCAATGCACCCACAGTCTCTCCTTTTCCACTCCTCCACCCCCCTGCCTGAACAACCTCACTGCACCTAGCTGCCCTAATCTGCTCCATCTCATCCCTGTACGCTCCCACAAGCAGAGCAGCAATTGCACACACACACACACACACACACACACACACACACACACACACAGAAGAACGCGTTTTGATCGAAAGCTTACTTGTTCAGCAGTCTTTTTGTTGTGCTTGTTTGCGACTCAATATTTCCACTATATGGTGAGCAGCAATCTATCCTTCTCATAATACTTTCATTGTTCTATCCTGGATATTCCATTGTTTGATACCGTCTAGATAACATATTTAAGTGATTAACATTGCTGGATCACAGGTTACTATAAATGTTTGGCCATTGCAAAAATGAAATGCTGGTACATTAATAGCCAGTGTAATCGCCATAACGTAGAATCCAAACGTGCATGCATTTTTTACAGATGTCAGTTTCTGGGATGTAGTTTCATGTCTGTTGCACTTGGTCGGTCAGCACAAGGATGGTAAATGCTATTTGTGGATGATGCTGCAGGTGTCGTCCGATAATGTCTCACACCCGCTCGATTTGACACAGATCTGGCCAAGGCAACATGTCGACACACTGTAGAGCACGATGGGTTAAAACAGCGGTACGAGGGCGAGCGTTATCCTTTTGGATACCACCCTGTGGAACGCTGCTCATGAATGACAGCTAAACACGTCGAATCACCAGATTGACGTACAAAATTTGCAAACAGGATGCGTGGGACAACCACGAGAGTGCTCCGGCTGTCATACGAAATCGCACCTTACACAGTAACTTCAGGCGTAGTCCAGTGTGCCTAGGACGCAGATAGGTTGGTTACTGGTCCTCAGCTTGGCCTAACCAACACAGGGCCATCACTGGCACCGAGATAGAATCAGATTTCATCAGAAAACACAACAGACCTCCACCCTGCCCGCCAATGAGTGCTCGCTAGCCAAGTCTTCTGCGTTATCGCAGAAGGAACAACCAGCTGCTGTATCCCGATTAAACAACCTCGTTCAAACACAGTGAGGTGTTCATAATGCCGTCTTCGTCGCCATAAGGGCACTCTTGACTAACATCAATTCACCAAGTCCAATCTCAACAGTAACTAAAGCTCACGGCCTTTACAGCGTGTATTTAAAGAAAACCTGAGTTGCATCCTCATAATGCGCTACTAGCGCCAACCTTATGCGACTGGGGCGAAACTTGAATAATCATCTTTCAGATTTAGAAAAGCTACAGCCAACTTACGTTTACATCGCACATCTCCTCCTTGGCGTTGGAATATTATCCCGTCAGTGTATGTTATAGTAAATGAACTAATATTTTGAGTATTATAGCATCCACTCGGTCTCCTGGGGCAAAGTCAAGAAACCACGATAGTATCGATAAGTGTATTTTCGTCCTGTACAACAGGCCAGAACTGCAAATTCACAGAATCAAGGTGTTCCCTAACTGCTGGTATCTATCCTAACGTCAGGATAATCTCACAGACAATCTCCGACTTCAGTCGACTACCGTCCAGTTTGTGACATAATGATAAGACACGATACTCCCATTATTACACAGGAATCTGAATTCACAGTCGACGTATCCGTGAAGATACCATTAGCGGATTTTGCTTGCTTTCAAAACTTCATATAGAATGTATTAATAGCTGTTTAGATTTCAGTCATCCAGCCAATCAATGAATAAGCAGACATTGATCTGATTCATTTGTCTCATTGTATTCTCCAACCCAGTATGATGTTACAACTACTACGTTTTGAACTGTAGCATTTGTTCGTAGAGTGACTCTGTAGGTAGAGTCAACCACGTTCTGAAGTGAGGCATTTCTGTTAATATACAATCTCTCAGCTTTAGTTACACTAAATTCATATTGCAAACGCATTTTTACCAAGCAAAGAAATTGAACAATATACTATCACAAACTGCTTCAAAAAACCTTGTTTATAAAGGCACTTAAAAAGTGTCTGAAAAAATACATCCCGTATACAGAAGGTTTACGGAGATAACTCACAGTATCTGTTTGTTGTAAAATAACATGTAAGTAAACAATAATTAAATAACTCTCTAATTTCATAATAGGCATCCGCGTTAAAACTTTATCTGATAACCTTGCGCTAAACATCCTGAGTGGATAACGGAAACCTCTTTCTCCCTAAGCTCAACATCTCCCTCATCAGAGAGAGACGCCAACTTGATTTTTTCAGTTTTTTTTTTTTTTTTTTTTTTTTTTTTTTTTTTTTTTTTTTTAACCAGTTGTACACTGATAAAGCTGGACATTATGACCACCTGCTCAGCAGCTTATTGGCTGACCTTTGCTAAGGAATACAACACCGATTCTTCATGGCAAGGACTGGACAAATACTTGGTCGGTTTGCGGAGCTATGCCGCAAAAAAAAATTACGCGCAGGTCACACAATTCCAGTAAATTACCGTCTGGTGAACTGTGAGCGCGGAACTGTCTCCCGATAGCGCTCCATGTGTGTTCAACACGGTTCAGATCAGACGAATTTCGTGGCAGCCACATTAACTTACGTTCACTTTCACTGACCGCAAACCAATGTAGTACGGTTCTGGTCACGTGAAACATAGTTTTCCTGCTTGGAGATGGGGAAGAATCGGGCTAGAGGGATGCAGGTGGTCCGAAATACTGTTCATGTAGTCCACTGTTGCTATGGTGCCACAGATCACTATTACAAGTTCCATAGCCCATGTGAATGTGCTTTCCGGCCTGCATCCGTGGCGCGGTGCACATTTCGAAAAGTCGTTCACCACGTTGACGGCTTACCCGAAAACGAACGTCAACTTGCTGTAGCAATGAATGTAATTAATCCGAGTAAGTGATATATTTCCACTGACAGACGGTTAAGTCTCGACGATCACGTGTCCGCTGCAATCACTACTGACGATGTTGTCGGGGAGAAGATTGGGACACGTACGAAAGGGGTCGTCTGCTGTGGAGCTCCAAGCTGAACAACGTGTGCTGAACGGTGGCTCCGAAACACTTGTGCATACGCCCGCGCTGTACTCTATGGTCAGATCTGCTGCATATCGCCGCCTATTCTGCTTTACACCGCGTGCGAGCTTCTGATCTCCACATTCTGTGATGAGTGGGGGTTTCCAACACCTTGTCGCCTACTTGCGGTTTCCCCGTCGTTCGAGAACATTCCATACATGCTCTCCACAGTCCCATGTGAACAGCCGACCAGCTTCGTCGTTTTCGAGGTACTCGTTCCAGGGCGGCGGGCCATGGCATCTACCCCTTGTCAGAGTCGCTTATCTTGGTAGATTCTCTCATTTACGCCGTGTACTGCCGCTGGAATGATTCCCGATTCATGTCTGCTCCAATCGTAGGCTTTTACTGGAACACGTGCTCGCCACGTCACTAGGCGGCGTTCAATCTCGTGGTCGGCTGTGGTCTAATGTTTCAGACGATCGGCCTAGCGTCTTTGCAGAAATGTATAAACCAAACAGTATTGTACAATATCCGGAAAAAATACCTCCCGTATTTGGAGAGTCCACCCTTTGAGCTGCGTTGGGGATACTGATGTGCAGGGGGGTATCCATCGATAGCGGTATACATTTTCAACAGGATAGTGGTATACATTTTCAACAGGCGCAATAGCTTGGCTAGATAAGCATCGTAATTTTGTTGTGGATAAGTAGATATATTTGTGAAGGGGGTTCTGTGGTTACTATCAGCCAGCATTTCGCATTCGGTTCGAACTTGCACGACATGATTCTGTTCCTGGTAGGAAATTTGAGTATCAGATTTTAGAGCATCAGGTTCTGCACTGAAAACAAAATCTACTGGCCATTTCCGGTCAGTAACAACATCGGAAAATGCACGTATGACAACGTCCGTCCAGCAATCTCTACAGCTTTCAGCACTTATACATGCAATCCCCGGTAAGAGTGTAAGAAGAATCCTGCACAGCGATCTTGACAGGCACCTCCAGAAATTTAGAGACAGTTGTTTCCTTGGCGTCTTCTGTCTTCGCCAGGAGATACCGTCTGACCCCCCAAATCACCCAATTTATTACATTGTATTTTTTTTTTTTTGGCACTTCATGGCTGAAGTGTACAGACATCGACCCACAACCTTGTAAGCACTTTAGGAGGCAAACATCCTGCTATTGGCTGACATTCCACCGGAAATGGCACGAAGAACTATGGACAGGTTTCGTCAATGTGTCAACAATGGAGGACGCAAACTGCCGGACGTAATTCAAGAAATCAGCTAACGTAAAATGGCATAGTGATTATTATTCACACACTAAACTATGTTCTCCGTACCTTCGTTGGTGTGTTTTTAATTACTTTTCGAAATACGGGAGGTCTTTTTGCGGAGCCTGTACAGTAGGAATAAACTGAATGAGACTGCCCTGTTTTTAACAGAATGGCTTTGTATCTTCTTCTTCTTCTTCTTCTTCTTCTTCTACTACTACTACTACTACTACTGCTATAAATTTTAGACTATTCAGAAAAGCAGTTTTTCTTCTTTCGTTGTTATGACAACGTCCTTCCAAGCGCCGACAAGAAAGTTCCGCCTGGTTCCCAGTGACTTGTATGTATTGTACCTAGAGAGGCTCCGTCCCCGCCGCAGCCGCAGTGGTCCACAACCCTACGACGACTACCGCATTCCACGTCACCCCTCCGCCGCCCCACACCGAACCCAGGGTTATTGTGCGGTTCGGCCCCCGGTGGACACCACAGGGAACGTCTCACACCAGACGAGTGTAACCGCTACGTTTGCGTGGTAGAGTAATGATGGTGTACGTGTACGTGTACGTATACGTGGAGAACTCGTTTGCGCAGCAATCGCCGACATAATGTAGGCGGAATAAGGGGAACCAGCCCGCATTCGCCGAGGCAGATGGAAAACCGCCTAAAAACCATCCACAGACTGGCCGGTTCACCGGACCTCGACACAAATCCGCCTGACGGATTTCTGCCGGAGATCAGGCGCTCCTTCCCGCCCCGAAAGCCGTGCGCTAGACCGCACGGCCAACCGGGCGGGGTTCCTAGTGACTTACTGTAACAGTCACGAAAAGATCCACTGTGCAGTTCTTCAACTTGTAGTTCGCTAACAGGAACAGCTGTTGCGAAATGCCGTATTAGCCACAGCCCTAGAGGCAGATACTGAAGTACACGGGTGCCTACTGAGAGACAGCTGTACGCGCACTGAGTAGCAATCCATGGCTGACGTTATTTCGGGACAGTAAGACTGGCTGCGAGATGGAGCGACAGCTGGCAGTGTCTGCGGCTGACACAGAGTAAAACCGCGGGCCACGTGCTGGCGGTGCCGGTCGCACGTCGCGTGGGCGCCGGGCCCGTATCATCCGGCCCCACCCTACACGTACTTCTCTCTCTATAAAATTAAGCCGCGATGGCGCAATCTGGAAATAACGCCAGCACCGGCAGCGGCGTCGCGACGCTGCCGTAAACACGACGCCACAGCTGAAACTATACGGGACAGCATCAAAACTCGCAGCGGGCGCTGAATTACTGACGTCAGGGTGCGGTGGTCGCAGCGCTACTCGTGACACGTGCTTCATTAGCACTCATTCCCGGCGCACACAAGGAGAGGAGAGAGGGCTGAGAGGCACGGAACAGTACGCGGTTGCGAGCCCACTATTTAGAGGGAGCGGTACTGGAAACTGCTCTGACGGAATTGACGCTGGCGAGAGCTCCGCTCGTCTTCTTCGGATCGTCCTGGTCGCCTGGACTTGACAGTGACTTTCTACACGCTGTCGAGTGCTGACTGATTAGAAGCACTTGGATACCCCTCTGTAATGCCAGACACAACCAGATGTCACGAGAGGCGGGCCCGCCAGTATTAAAGGTGGTGTGGAGCACTGTGTTCCCTAAACCGCTCCAGGAAAATGCCGGGACGGTTCCTATGAAAGATTTCCTTCCCCATCCCTTGTCACAATCCAAGCTTGTGCTCCGTCTCTAATGATATCAGTGTCGACGGGAAGTTCAACCTAATCTTCCTTCTTTCCTTCCGTCCGTCCGTCCGTCCGTCCGTCCGTCCTGAGTTACAAATCCATAGGATCATTTGAACCCTTCTCAGGCTGCCCAGGTCGACAGTTGGTGATGAGCCTGTGAAGCGGGTTTGAAAAGGAACCACCACAGCTAAACCGAGACTCGCTACGGTCGCAGGTACGAATCCTGCCTCGGGCATGGATGTATGTTATGTCCTTAGGTTAGCTAGGTTTAAGTAGTTCTAAGTCTAGGGGGACTGATGACCTCAGATGTTAAGTCCCATACTGCTCAGAGCCATTTGAACCATTTTTTTAAACCGAGGCTACACAGACGAACCCAATGTACAGGAGAACAGGGGCATCGAACATTGGAAAAGGTGTTTGTAAAAGACTGCAGGAAATCAGCGAGAGGAATCAGTCGCGAGTTCCAAAATGCCGCCAGCAGTTGAGACACACAAATGGCTTCCTGCGGTGTTAAACAAACGGGGTACAATGGTTGAGCCGCCTCTCATAAGCCACACATTTCTGCAGTCATTGCTAAGCGACTTTTGAGCTGCTGCAAAAGGGCGACGCCACTGGAGAGGGGATGACCGGGAGTATGTGATTTGGGATGATGAACCGTGTGCTAGACACTGTGCAATCCGATGGAAGGGTTTGGGTTTGGCGAATGCTTGGAAAACGATATTACCCATCAATTTCAGTTCTAATAGTGAGGTACGGACGAAACGTGTTACTGTATGGCCGTGTATTTCGAGTTGTGTCGACCTTATTGCAGTTAACAAAACGGCCAACGTCTAAGAATATGATCACATTTAACAAAATGGTTCAAATGGCTCTGAACACTGGGACTTAACATCTGAGGTCATCAGTGCCCTAGACTTAGAACTACTTAAGCCTAACTAACCTAAGGACATCACACACATCCATGCCCGAGGCAAGATTCGAATATGCGACCGTAGCAGGAGAGCGGTTCCTGACTGAAGAGCCTAGAAAGGCACGGCTATAACGGCCGGCTCACGTTTAACAGCACTGCGTACTGCGCACACGAGAGTGACGATTCGCAGACGATGATTGATTGTACCTGTATGACAATTAACCCAATCATAAAGGAACACTTATGAAGCAATGATTTTGTATAACAACATTCCTGAAATGGAATGGCGTGGTTTGAGTTCTGACCGGACGGAGCACCTTTCGGATAAGACAGAACGTCGAACCTTCGCTCCACACGCCAGCGTTTAACACCACTATCTCCTCTGGTTTCGGGTTTTGATAAAGAAAGCGCTGCCATCCCTCTACAGACATTCCGATGGTTGGTTGGTTGGATGATTGGTTTGGGTGAGGGGACCAACCAGCGAGGCCATGGGTCCCACCCCAGCATTTGCCTACAAATATTCTGACACTTCAGTGAAAGTACCCTAGCAGATTTCAAGCCATTGTAGGGACTACGGGTGGTCACATCACATATTAATGTCCATTAATAGAGGCCGGATACTTTTGATAAGACAGTGCACGTCGTGATACACCATGGGCGCTGCAAGCGGATGTCGAACGCATTAGGCCGGCCGCGGTGGTCTTAGCGGTTCTAGGCGCTCAGTCCGGAACCGCGCGACTGCTACGGTCGCAGGTTAGAATCCTGCCTCGGGCATGGATGTGTGTGATGTCCTTAGGTTAGTTAGGTTTAAGTAGTTCTAGGGGACTGATGACCACAGATGTTAAGTCCCATAGTGCTCAGAGCCATTTGAACCATTTTTTCGAACGTATTAGTCTTTGAGCAACAGCACACACAATCGAACTTTACAGTGTTACAGTGAATACTAGTTAAATTCTAGAAGTCCACGACGTGGGATGCTCTACCAACATTCAAAACAATATTCTAGTGGACGCCTTTTACGATTTGTAAACGGTGTGGCAATATGTGTACGTGTATCACACGGATGTCAATGATATATTTGAGAAAGATGTGCCGACAAAGAGATCACTCTTCTGTAATAACAAACTCCGCTGTTAAAATTAACATCCCCCTCTAATGAATGACCCACCCCTAACTAATACTACGAAGATATTTTGAACTTAGCGTGGGAAATTAAAACGCAGTCTTGTAAATAATAGATTTCAGCTATCAGTCGTCCATTTGAAATTTTTTTGGTAGATCAAGATTTCAGCTAGAAACTAATCATTCTCAATGCACTATCATTTTTGATGAATGTATGTAATGCTTGCTGGTCGGGCTTCATCCACTGTTCATTGAATACTCTTCAACACCCTTCTCAACCTAAAACTTAATATACAAGTACTCCGATTAGGATGATTCCAATGAGTGGTATCGCACTGTAAGGTAATGCTCGTAACCCAAGAACATTGCTCGACACGCCTTACGTGACGTACACTAATCCATTCTCGGCCTGCTAGGTTATCGGGTATTTTTACCGTTCAACTGAATACTGCCATTCCCTATCTCTATGCCAGCAAAAAAACAGATCTAGTTGAGTATTCAATGAAATGTGGATGAAGCCCGACCAACAGGCATTACATGCATTTATCAAAAATTATAGTGCATCAAGAATGGCTAGTTTGTAGCTGAAATCTAGATCTGCCAAAAAAATTTCAAAAGGAAGACAGATGGCTGAAATCTATTACTTACAAGTCAGTACAACAGTCGCTGCGTGCAAGTACAACAGTCGCTGCGTGCAACAGCCTCTGAATGGAGGGTAACCTGACGAAAACGCAGTCTGATAATTTAGAATTGGGCGCAGCACCCGTTCTTCGGGAACGCTGGTGACTGAATCCTATCACACAATCTCCTAAGAATGGAACACTACCCCATTAACACTTTGAAGCGCGGTGTTCTGAAAACCAGGTCACCCTTTCAACAGGTCCTAGGCCATCATATTGGTGTGTCTTGCCGACCAACGTTCTGCCGTGTAGTGGGACTCTTCCCTTCAGAGCCGTGATGATCCGTTGTGTTCACCGTGGCACAGCAAGCGGGGGAGCCACCTGCGGATGTTTGCCACCTGCAGTCGTCAGTGGTACTTTGCTCTGGATTTCCTCGTTGTGTACGGCTTCTGGGAAGTATCGCTCAGGTATGTGGCAGCTGCTACCTACTCACCGCTGTTAGGGTTCTCTCTCATCATTCCAGGTGATAAACGCACGGCTATACGGGTTGAGTTATGGACGACGCAGCACTCAGATCTGCAGATTGGCTGAAAGCTCGATGTAATTTAACCACCTGATACAGCTAGAAGCTGGAGAAAATTTTAAAAATTGATATCGCCACGACACGAAGTACTCGTAAACTGCCGTCTCTTCCTCATGAGCTCCACTGTATCCGATCCTCTGTGAGTAACTTACGTACATTATGATGACGCGTATTTCCAATACAAAACGCCGAACCTAGAGCTGAACACGTTGTATCAGTCTCTCGTCAGTTACAACACTCAGTTTTTACGAAGTACTGCAAGTGTAAGATCTGAGAGTCGGAGAGTTCGTACTGTACTGCGTGCGGCCCTGACTGCGCGGTACGAGGACTTCCTGAGAACCGCGCGCGGCCGCCTCTGGGAACCCCCTATGAACAAACAGAGGCACGCCAACACTGGCTTTCAGCCCGGCGGCACCTTACAGCAAATTACTAAAGATATTACGACTGCTGCAATTTGCAGCAGAAATGGAGGGCACTCTCATCTCTGAGGAATCACTCTAAAAATAGTCCCGCACACAATTTCTTAAATCATTTCCCAGAGTTTGTTGAAGATACCAAAACTACAACCTTGTATATAAATCACATTGTGAATTCCTATCTTCCACCGGTTTCATAGCAGACTGCCGAGCGGTTTCGCGCTGTAAGGTGATGCTCGTAACCCAAGAGCATTTCTCGACACGCCTTACGTTACATTCTGGGCCTGCTAGGTCATAGGGCATTTTTAGCGTTTGACTGAATAGTGTCCTCCCCTATCTACGCCTGCAAAAAAAACAGATATCTAGGTGAAACGTTTCTCACTGTACAGTCATGGTGTTATTCTGGTTATGTACGATACAGTGCTTCGACGCCTATAGCCGTGAAGTGAACGTCATAACATCTCTAGAAGCTGTATAAAGCTTATTTTACTCTTTAGAATCAAACCGTTTATTCTTCGTTGAACGATTTACTAGTCTGTCACTCGTAGCCAGTATCATCTACTGAAAAACAGAGTGCCACTGTTGATGGATAGCTCGATATTTTTTTAATTTTTTTGACGGATTGTTCAGATCTCTTCCCTTCAGACTCCTCCAATCCTTCGACCGACCATGTTGCTTCCAAGCAACAGTGATTTCCAACAACCACTGTACGAGCAATCAGAGGTCTTAAGCTGTAATAATTCTGTCTGTTTAAATTCTTCAGAGTCATCCACAGGCTGCGCTCAATTGGTAACGTCTATCTTTGTAGCGTGGGAAGATTTTCTCGAAGGCTTTGTAATTGTACCTGTACATGTAGTGTAGAAATGAACTGACAAAGATATACTTAAAAATAAAGTAAATTTTAGGCACTGGAAGGACTTGATTGCTTACGAGCAACATCCACCGCTTTTTTAAAATGTAATGTCTAAATGCTTCGCTACATTCAGGAAGTCGCGTCTACTTTTAAAAAAAAAAATGCGAAAATAACTTATTTCCTAAGAGTCTAGGCAGTGCATGAGTAAGTTCCTTGTCTCGCCAATAAACATTTCGTAGCTTTGGGGGGGGGGAGGGGTAAGGCATGACAAGGGGGAGGGGCGCGCGCGCTTTTGTGTGTGTGTGTGTGTGTGTGTGTGTGTGTGTGTGTGAGTGAGTGAGTGAGTGAGTGTGTGTGTGTGAGAGAGAGAGAGAGAGAGAGAGAGAGAGAGAGAGAGAGAGAGAGAGAACCCGCAAAAACGCCATCACATGCACATTTAAAAATAGCCAAATCTGCCACAACCACAAAAATTTGCGCACAGTCTGACAACTTATGTGAATAACTGTTGTCTACATTGGTAAACAATTTTCTTGTTCAATGTCTGGGTCCTGTCTACCCTGATTACCTCCCCCTCTCCTCCTCTGTCCACGTAAGACAATTCCGTATTTCGTCGCGATATATCGTCCAGAGTACATCATAAGCCCTAAACTTCTCCGCCTGTGAACTGACTCAATATGTTGTCTGATTCTCCGTAACGCTCTCGCGCCCACTAAACGATCCCGTAACGAAGCGCGCTGCTTTCGTTGGACCTCCTCTGTCTTTTCTATCAGTCCCACCCGGTGAAGTCCCCTGACTGATCAACAACACTCAAGAGCCACTTTCTCCGTGGATGGATTTCATTTCCTTAGAGGAGGGCATTCATGAAAAAACACACACTAGTTCAAAAATGCACCAAATTCAGATTTGTGAAGAAATGGCAATGAAATTTTGTACAATGCTGTCAAAAAATTAACACATTTACTGTACGTTCCTTGAAATATATATATATATATATATATATATATATATATATATATATATATACTTCTTTGCGGAATTTAAAAATGTTATAATGAATGGAAATAAAATGAACCGCAAAACAACTGTGATTGATGATTTCCCTACTGTCACTACCGGTTTCACTGCATTAAGACGGCATCCTTAGGCGTTAAACTTTATAATGTGATAGTGCTGTAAATCACCTGTGTCTGCCCTCATTATGAAGTGCTATGCTAAAAATTTTATTTCAAAAAAATTATATACGATCATTTTCACATAAACTATTCAAGAGAGTTTTACAAAATTTTCTGTGTTTAATGTCCCTGCACATAGTCAGCTCCTCTCATGAGGCTTTTTTGAATGTATCGAATAGGACAATGTTAAAAATTTTTTACTTATTATTCTGTACGTAGAATATAAAATTCACCAAAACTCCAAGCACTTTGCCCCATATCCCAGCTTACATTCCGAATTTCAAAATTTTGTAATTCTAGTCTTCATAGATTGTGAGAAAAACGTACATTCATTTCACAAAACAGAAACCCATAAACGAGTAGGGTTCGGTGAACACAACACCAGGTACTGGTTGTGCACCAATACCGCTTCTGGTTTCTGCACTGTATTCGCGACGGGGCCAATGGGAGCTGAATAATCTAAACAAGTCAACTGACGACGGGGATGCTGGCTAGTGACGGTGGATTTTCAGCGTCGAATCTCAATTCTACAGCACCTCGGATGATCATCTCCTGCAACTATCTCACTGTAGAGGGGTTTGGACCTAAGTTTTGGAGAGACACACGGACATTATAGCCCTAGCTAAGGCAGTGCCAGAAGGTATCAGGTGCCGCTTCGGGGCACCTCTGGTACGACCACTGAGCTCAATACTAGACTGGACGGAGCTAAGCCGTGATGCAGTACTTCACAGCCGCCATGTTACTTCGGGGCAAGCTACCAGATCCCTCTACTAAACAGGAGAAAAATGCCTCTGAGCACTATGGGACTTAACTTCTGAGATCGTCAGTCCCCTAGAACTTAGAACTACTTAAACCTAACTAACTTAAGGACAGCACAACCAGCCATGCCTGAGGCAGGATTCGAACCTGCGACCGTAGCGGAGGAATGGAATATTCCAGAATTTGAAACACGAACAGCTGCAAGCATGAGTTTCTTAGAAATAAGATACCTCAGGGGTTGCGAAGCAACTCAAATCGCTTGATACAGGCAAGTCTTCAGGTCCAGATTGTGTATCGATTAAGTTCCTTTCAGATTACGTTGATACAATAGCTCCCTACTTAGTAATCATATACAACCGCTCACTCACCGATAGATCTGTACCTACAGATTGGAAAATTGCGCAGGTCGCACCAGTGTTTAAGAAGGGTAGTAGGAGTAATCCATCTAACTACAGACCTATATCATTGACGTCGGTTTGCAGTAGGGTTTTGGAGCATATATTGTATTCAAACATTATGAATCACCTCGAAGCGAACGATCTATTGATACGTAATCAGCATGGTTTCAGAAAACATCGTTCTTGTGCAACGCAGCTAGCTCTTTATTCGCACGAAGTAATGGCTGCTATGGACAGGGGATCTCAAGTTGATTTCGTGTTTCTAGATTTCCGGAAAGCTTTTGACAGCGTTCCGCACAAGCTACTTCTAATCAAGCTGCGGGCCTATCGGGTATCGTCTCAGTTGTGCGATTGGATTCGTGATTTCCTGTCAGGAAGGTCGCAGTTCGTAGTAATAGACGGCAAATCATCGAGTAAAACTGAAGTGATATCAGGTGTTCCCCAGGGAAGCGTCCTGGGACCTCTACTGTTCCTGATCTATATAAATGACCTGGGTGACAATCTGAGCAGTTCTCTTAGATTGTTCGCAGATGATGCTGTAATTTACCGTCTAGTAAGGTCATCCGAAGACCAGTATCAGTTGCAAAGCGATTTGGAAAAGATTGTTGTATGGTGTGTCAGGTGGCAGCTGACGCTAAATAACGGAAAGTGTGAGGTGATGCACACGAGTTCCAAAAGAAATCCGTTGGAATTCGATTCTCGATAAATAGTTGAATTGACAGCGTTGAGAATCGTAGTAAGTACCTGGGTGTTAAAATTACGAACAACTTCAGTAGGCAAGACCACATAGATAATATTGTGGGGGAGACGAGCCAAAGGTTGCGTTTCATTGACACTTAGAAGATGCAACAAGTCCACTAAAGAGACAGCTTACACTATACTCGTTCGTCCTCTGTTAGAAGATTGCTGCGCGGTGTGGGATTCTTACCAGGTGGAATTGACGGAGGACATCGAAAGGGTGCAAAGAAGGGCAGCTCGTTTTGCATTATCACGTAATAGGGGAGAGAGTGTGGCAGATATGATACGCGAGTTGGGATGGAAGTCATTAAAGAAAAGACGTTTTTCGTCGCGGCGAGATCTATTTACGAAATTTCAGTTACCAACTTTCTCTTTCGAATGCGAAAATATTTTTGTTGAGCCGAACCTACATAGGTAGGAATGATCATCAAAATAAAATAAGAGAAATCAGAGCTCGAACAGAAAGGTTTAGGTGTTCGTTTTTCCCGCGCGCTGTTCGGGAGTGGAATGGCAGAGAGATAGTATGATTGTGGTTCGATGAACCCTCAGCCAAGCACTTAAATGTGAATTGCAGAGTAATCATGTAGATGTAAATGTGGTAACAACCCCGAATGTCCCTCGCCAATATGGCGGACCCACAAAGCACAGTCACAGTTTTCTACACAAAGATGTCTTCGAGTGATCTCTCCAGTTCAGTTGTGCGCTCACTAGGCGCGTCACAGCCTTCGTTCTCTTGCGTTACCTCTCTTGAGACACGATCGTAGTGCCAGAGTTCATCCTTTTAGCAGGCAGGACAGTGTTTGGTGCACCTACATCCACGAAATCGTAAGTGACAAATCGAATTATCGACCTTAATGATCGAAACGCCTTGTTTACTCCATGAAACGCGGTGTCGTCCGCCAGCTGAAGCTATTAGAGCCGCAGATATCGATCAGTGCCAATCGATAGGAGGGCGCGCATCGGCCGCCTCCTCTTCCAGCAGCCGCTCCGACGACCGCAGCCCCCGTGCGACGACACGACTGTGCGCAGCACTGAGGGGCGCGTGGCGCTCGGGCGCCTCGCAGCGAGCAGCCGCCAGGCAGCACAGGCAGCATTGTAGCCGCCGCGGCTGGCTGGGTGCTGCTGCTGCCGCCGGCACAATGGGCGCTCGCTAGCTATTCGCCCGCTCGCTCACGGCGGCAGGAAGAGAGCCTCTCTGGCGCCTAATTGCCTATTCAGCACGCCTCTCCCTCCCCTCCCACCTCCCGCCCCTCTGCTGCTGCTGCGCTAGTATCACGCGCGCTTTCGCTGCTTCGGTAAACAGTTTCTTTGTTGTGGGTAACGGC
Source organism: Schistocerca gregaria (assembly GCF_023897955.1). Lineage (NCBI taxonomy): Eukaryota > Metazoa > Arthropoda > Insecta > Orthoptera > Acrididae > Schistocerca > Schistocerca gregaria. The sequence goes on along the minus strand of NC_064920.1, from coordinate 128,085,482 downwards.
CTAACAGACGAGCATGCCGGGAAGCGAAAAAAAAAGTAAGACTGCCTGCATTGTCTGCCCTCCTGAAGCTCACGTAAGCGACGGACTCAGCAGTAGTAGGTGTCGCTCGTTGCGGTACGTCTGTGTCGACCGCACTTTGCCATCCGCTGCCAACAACTTGGGTTGGTCGGTTTGGAGATTAAACGGATTAAACTACAAGATGAACAGTCCCTTTCTCCTCAGTCACACAGGTCGTGGATTAAAACCATAGCCCAAAGAATCTACATCTACATCGATACTCTGCCAATCACAATTTAAGTGCGTGGCGGAGGGTTCATAGAACCACCTTCACAATTCCCTATTATTCCAATCTCGTATAGCGCGCGGAAAGAATGAACACCTATATCTTTCCGTACGAGGTCTGGTTTCCCTTATTTTATCGTGGTGATCGTTCCTCCCTATGTAGGTCGCTGTCAACAAAATATTTTCGCATTCGGAGGACAAAGTTGGTGATTGGAATTTCGTGAGAAAATTCCGTCGCAACAAAAAACGCCTTTCTTTTAATGATTTCCAGCCCAAATCCTGTATCATTTCTGTGACACTCTCTCCCATATTTCGACATAATACGTGCTGCCTTTCTTTGAACTTTTTCGATGTGCTCCGTAGGTCCCATCTGGTAAGGATCCCTCACAGCGCAGCAGTATTCTAAAAGACGACGGACAAGCGTAGTGTAGGCAGTCTTCTTAGTAGGTCTGTTACATTTTCCAAGTGTCCTGCTAATAAAACGCAGTCTCTGCTTAGCCTTCCCCACAACATTTTCTATGTCTTCCTTCCAATTTCAGTTGTTCGTTATTTTAATACCTAGGTATTTAGTTGAATTTACGGCTTTTAGATTGGACTGATTTATCGTGTAACCGAAGTTTAACTAGTTTCTTTTAGCACTCATTTAGATGACCTCACACTTTTCGTTATTTAGGGTCAACTGCCACTTTTCGCACCATTCAGATATTTTTTCTAAATAGTTTTGCAGTATGTTTTGGTCTTCTGATGACTTTATTAGTCGCCAAACGACAGGGTCATCTGCAAACAACCTAAGACGGCTGCTGACATTGTCTCCGAAATCGTTTATATAGATAAGGAACAGCAAAGGGCCTCTAACACTACCTTGGGGAACGCCAGGAATCACTTCTGTTTTACCCGACGACTTTCCGTCAGTTACTACGAACTGTGACCTCTCTGACAAGAAATCACAAATCCAGTCACATAACTGAGGTGATGTTTCATAAGCACGCAATATCACTACGAGCCGGTTGTGTGGTTCAGTGTCAAAAGCCTTCCGGAAATCCAGAAATACGGAACCGAGCTGAAATTCCTTGTCAATAGCACTCAGCATTTCATGTGAATAAAGATCTAGTAGTGTTTCACAAGAACGATGTTTTCTAAACCCATGTCCACTATGTGTCAATAGACCGTTTTCTTCTAGGTAATTCATTCATCGTCTGAAAACCTGGGAAAGAAAAAAATGCTAAAACTAAGTATCTAACCACACTAAAGCAAAAAACTAAAGAAGCAAGCCAAGTGTGAAAACATTAACAAAAAGGAAAAAGGTGAAAACATTAACAAAAAGGAAAAAGGCGGTAGAAGGTGTTAAATCATTGTAGCACATGGACTGGGCTCGCTGATCGCAAGAACAAAAACGATAAGCCGATAACTCTGCAACACACAGAATCTCCTGCCTGAAAAACACAAGGCAAGAGAAACACAGATAGGATAAAAGATGAACACGAAGTCGAACAGATAGCACCAGAGGGAGCGAAGAAGAGTTAAAATGGAGGTAGGATGAAAGCCTATGAGAGAAGTCCTCACGCCCACCCTTAGACTGAGTGATAAAAAAACCTCGAATAAAACTAAGAACTAGATCAGCCGTTGAGGCATTGTCACCTAACACCGTAGGTAGTGAGTAGGAATGTTAAACGTCCGTCTCAGGGCGGCTAAATTTGGACAGTCCAAAAAGATGTGGAAGACATTCAAGCGTTAACCACAGTGACACAGAGGTGGGTCCTCGTGACGTAGGTGGTGGCCATGTAGTTGATGTGGAGCCGGCAAAGGACAATACATTTCTTGTGAGAGGCTCGCATGGAGGACATCCACACATTCGACGTCTCCTTTACCATGCTTAACTTATTCGGCAACGTCAGCTAGCGCCATTCTGTATTCCAGAGCTCAAAACACTTTGCGGCCTAATACCGATCCAAGACCAGATTCCGGTAGACTGATCTCTACGGGGAGACTCTTTGGCCGGCCCGTCGGCAAATTAATTGCCCGAGATTCTGAGATATCCCGGTATCCTTACAAAGACCACTGACCATCCACGCTGACAACTTGAACAAAATACAACTGGTGACGTACCGGCCCGGACTTACGGCAATAGCTACCTGGCCAGGTGGGGCGGAAAAACCATCGGCCACTGGCCCTCGCTCTGCAATGTCATTTGAGCGGAGACCAATGGAACGAAGACCACCGCATCCTTACGTATGACGCGCGCGCGTGCGAAGTGGTCAGTCTACCACAGCAACTTTTTCTCGTTCATTTTGGAACTGGAACGTAGCATTGCGATTATCAAGAGGGTTCAGTGTCTGAGAACAACCGGGAGTACGCACAAGGTCAGAATAAGAGAGTAAGGACTTCGTAAAATACGGCAGCGGTACTGCGAACAGCCCAAAGCGATCTGCACGAAGACATGAAAAGTCAATTGAGGTTCAGTCATCAATCAATATGCACAAATTGATGAAAGGACCTGTAGACGTATTTGGAAAGGACCTGTAGACGTATTGCTACAATATGTGCGTTGTTCAACGGCTTCTTACGAGCAAGTAGAGGACTTTACCATTCAAAAGCAATTATTGCTTCAATTAAATGGAAATGCAGAATTTACTGCGACTGGTCGGGCCGCGTAACAGTAAAGATAGAATCTATGCTACTGTGACAGTCTTTGCCGAATGCTACTTTAAATGCCTATCACAAGTGAGAAAACGACTTCTACTCAACATTCAAAATGTTTCTTCTAACAGGATCGTTCGTCACATGTTTTGATCATGTTTCATTCAATATACTGGCATATCTACTAGCTCATATCTAGTAGCTCCTTAAATCTCATATCTACATTTACAAACGCAGCACATTACCGGAACTGAAGGAGAAAATGAAATAGCAACATGTAAAAACTGCCCTTGAGTTACTGGAGCGTGTATAGGCCTACATGGGTTTTCATTAGACACTTGAAAGACATCACCCAGCATTACCTTTTAATCTTAATACACATTAATATGGCGTCGAATTAAGAAAGATTCTAGCTTGCTTTTTCATGTAAAAAACTGTTAGAATTATTCTTTACAAAAGCAAATCTTCACCATGTTCATTACGAAGGAGTCATCTTGCACAAGATGTCATTGTGTAATGTGCGTCGGCAGAGAGACAGGTGAATGTCAGTGTGTCACCGAGGAATTAGGGACACAAGGTAAGACTAACGCATTTTGCTGGCAGCTCCTCTCAGACACAAAGCGCACTTCTTTTTATAAATAGACCGGAGACCTCTGACCAAGCATCTACAAGGAGGTCACTAACGTGGGTATCTCATACGGAGGGCAGCATCGGTTTTTCTGTGGGATACAACTTGAGTTACTGTTGCTCTTCTGCGTAGTAATCGCCCCAAAAATTGTGGATAACTGGGAGAACCAGACAGATGGCGGTATACGCTGGATGTTCATATCGAGTGCCATGAGAGTACTCCTCCGGGAATAATCTCAAAGGTCGTGCGTGTCTTCCTGCTACTAGGGTCGAATATATCTAGCAAGGTATTCCATCACAGCATTCTCTGCCACTGTAAAGCGGATATATTAATTCTTCCCACTTAACGAGGAGACTCCACATCAATCACTTTCAAGCAACCGCTGGTGTTGTTCACTATTTGACAGGACATGGTGTATGCTAGGACACATTTGCATAAAAGCAAGAGGTCAAAACAATACAGTGACGAATATAGCAGCGACAGCGGAGCCATTCATACACCTGACCATGTCTTGCCACTATGTCCGATTTACGAACCGTTGACAAGAGATAAGAGACAGTAATTTCAGCCCTCTGTTGTGTATCAGACATTTCGCTACGACGCGAAATTTGGCTTGCAACAGCTGCAATTTTGCCAGAGACAGCGATAAGAAAGCGAACTAAGTCATTTACGTGGTGGGGAGAAGAAACGACGTGCCGTGGGGAACGAAACGGCTAGGTAGCAGGATACGACCAAACAGAATGAAGGGAAAGAGGTTCGCAACACTGTCAGCGAGTGTTCGACCCCGAAGTGGATGCGGTATCGGCGGCGTCTGTGTCGACCGCCCACATCTCCGCTCAAGGCGCATCATTTAATCTGGCCTCTAGCAGGCGCCACCGTGAGCCGCGCTGTCTACAGGGCTCGCCGTATTCTGACGGCTGGCGCTCCGGATACCACCACAGGACGGCGTCATCGCGTCAGCTCACTGCATGTAAATGTAACCGTTCGCGCTTTTTTTAAGACGGCGTTCACCGAGCTTCGCCCTCAGGCCTCGAAAGACAGCTACGAATATTGTACGAAGTTATTACTGTACAAAATCCAAACAGCAATTAACATTAGAAACATTGGTGCAATAGAAAGTTGTGTATGCACATACTGTGAATAAATCGGCTGATGTATTCTTCACACATTAAATGCTTAGAGTGTCCACAGGAAGCCACGCTACCTCCCACCAACAATGTACAGAACGTTCGAGTCTGCAAGTGAAACCGCATCTCCAGAACCAAACCTACAACACAGGGTGTAAGACGTGAAATACTGTAAGACACCGAAGAACTTGCTTTCGGATCCATGCGTTTCGTAACGGTATTGTCGAAAAGAAACTGGACGTATTTAACATTACTCAAAAACTATCGTAGTAACTGGAACTGCCAAACTATTTTTTAAATTTTTAACCATATTTATTTGTCTTTTTTGTAGTAATGACGAATGCATTTCTTTCTCGTTATCTGTTATTTCCTCCATTGCTTCCCTCTCATTCTTTATTACTATTTAGCGTATTTTCATTTGTTTCCTAAGATAACGAGTAATTTCAAGTGATAAGTTAGCAGTAGTTAATGCCATAACAGTAAAGGGGGCGAAATGTTACATTGCTACTACACCATCGTAAATTATACTATTCCCCATTTTACTGAAAAGAACTCTTATTTATAGATTACGCATTAGTTAATTGCAATTATTAGATCACCAATAGTATGTTACATAACAAATTATATACAAATGTCCTGTGTTATGCGCTACTGCAATCGTAAATTTTACGACTTTAATAATCTAGGTTTAATAAAGTGTTTCAATGTCACAGAAGAAACTAGGGCACAACAATGAACACTGACGCAACGCTCAACAGAAAGCAGAGATTGAAATCTCAACAACATACTGGACACTTCACGAAATAACAACAATTTACTCCAATAATCACCAACATCACGTCAATTGACAACTGCGAGCTTAACGGCACTTGATGTCGTTGCGGGCTCGTGACGCGGTAAGCGAAGTAGGCTGGGTCGACAAAAGTCATGGGATATTCTCCAATATCCTTGTCGGACCTAATTTTTCCCTTCAGGATGACGCCGCTTCAAACCCGCGACCGCCCATCGAGATTTAGGTTTTCCGTTATTTCCTTAAATCGCTACAGGTAAACGGCGGGATGGTTCCTTTGAAACGACACGGCCGACTGCCTGCCCTGCGTTCTGCAGCAACTCGAACTGACGTGGACTCAAAAACACGTTGGAAGCCCCGTGCAAAATTATCGAGACATGCTGTCTCTACAGACGTCTATAACTGCGGAAATGTTGCCGGTGTAGGATTTTGGGTACGAACAGACAGCTCGATTATATCTCAAAAAATTCGATGGGATTCGCATCAGGCGATCTGGGTGGCCAAACCATTCGCTCGAACTGTCCAGAATATCCTTCAAAGCATCTGCGAAAAGTTGTGACCCGGTAATATGGCGCACTGTCAGTCATAAAAATTCCATCGTTGTTTGGGAATATGAAGTCCATGAAATGCCGCAAATGATCTCCAATTAGCCGAACATAAACAATTTCCAGTCATGATTGGTTCAATCGGACCAGAGAACCAAGTCCACTTCACCACACTATTGTGGAGTCACTACCAGCTGGCACAGTGCCTGGACGACGACTTGATCCCTACCATCAGCTCTTACCAACTGAAATCAGAACTCATCTGACCAGGCCGCGGTTTTCCATTCGTCTAGGGTCCAATCGATATGGTCACGAGTCTACGAGAGGTGCTGCAGGCAATCTCGTGCTGTTAGCAAAAGCACTCGCGTCGCTTGTCTGCTGCCATAGGCCATTAACGCCAAATTTCGCCGACTGTCCTAACGGATACCGTCGTCTTACGACCCACATTGATTTCTGGGTTTATTTCACGCAGTGTTGCTTGTCTGTTAGCACGGGCCACTCTACTCAAACGCCGCTGCTCTCGGTCGTTAAATGAAGGCAGTCGGCCATTGCATTTTCCGTGGCGAGAAGAATGCATGAAATTTGGTATTCGCGGCGTACTTTTGACACTGTGGACCTCGGAAAATCGAATTCCTTACCGATTTCCGAAATGTAATGTCCCATGCGTGCAGCTCCACCTACCACTCCGCGTTCAAAGTCAATTAATTCCCGTTGTGCGGCCATAGTCACGTCGGAAACGTTTTCATATGAATCACTTGAGTACAAATGACAGCTCCGCCAACACAATGCCCTTTTATACATTGTAGACGCGATGCTACTTTCACCTGTATGTGTGATTAACGCTATCCCAGGACTTTTGTCACCTCACTGTTTATAAGCTGAGCAGACAGATGAGAAATCGTTCTAGCGACGATACAGTCGGAAATGGGAAGTCCACTGACATAAACTACTTTGACAAAGGGCCGATTATTACGGTCTGACGCGTGAGAACGGGCATCACAGGAAGGGCAAAGCTTGTCGTCAGTTGTTCGCTTCCTACTGTCGTCAGCATGTATGATGACAGAGGACAAAGCTGACGCAGGCACAAGTGTTTCGGAGCACACCGATCAGCATAACATTGTTCAACACGGAGCTACACAGCAGACGTTTCAGTGTTGGCCGAACAACATCGTTAATTACGATTGCAATGCGTACGGGGTCATCTAGATTTGACGGCGGATCAATGAACTTGTGTCGCCTGATTGGATGAATCGCGTTTCTTGTTCAACCAGGTCGATGATTGTGTCCGTGTATGTTGTCCCCAGGCGAACGGCTCCTCGAAACATGCACCGCAACACGGATGCAAGGTGGCGGGGCCATTATTACAATGAAGTTAAAATCTTCTGGGGTGTTTGGCCACGTTAGATTTCTTCAAACGATCGACGTTTCGACTCATCTGCTGGATCTTCTTCAGGGTCTCGTGGTGCCCACTGTAAATTGAACACTGTCATAGACCAGTGTCGTCTTCAATTCGAAACGGGTGTTTCCCCGCGCTTGTGATGTAGACGTGGGATTATTCGGTGATCATGTTGTGGCTACCACTGGTGGCCCGTCGTCATTGGATATCAAAAAGATGTATTTTCGCGCTAATGCCGAAAAAGAGTATTATTGGCTAATACTCTTGGGGGCCACGCCACCGTCATTGGTTAGCGAAGAAGGGCTTCTTGGGTTCTACAATTTCTTAAATGGTATTCACCCTAAAATCAACTTTACCTTGGAGTTTCAGAGTGCTATCTGTCTCCCGTTCCTAGATCTGTTGGTATACAAAAGATCAGACACTTTAGGACACAATGCATAGAAAGCCTACTAACAAATAAATACGCACCGCCATCCAACCCTGAAGGAAGCAGTGCTCAACACTCCTTCAAGTGCCTTCCGTATCAGCGATGACAACAGCTTGGAATCAGATTTGGATTTTTTAAAGAAGACAAGACCAATGGCTATTACAGTTCGTTCATAGTTTTAAGCGAACGACGTCGAACGGAACCGCCTTCTCACTCTGCTGAGTTACCGTTTGTTTCTGGAGTCACTGACCACATTAGCAGAATTATAAGGAAAAATCGTATTCAGGCCACTTTCTTCAGTCAAAACAAAATGAAAGAGTTTTTCCGACGGAAAACGGAAGCACTTGATTGCGTCCACACTGCGGGCGTCTATGAAATGACGTATAGCTACGGCGAATTGTATAGTGACGAAATGGGAAGGACTGTTAGAGAACGTATTAAGGAACACGAACGCCAAACGAGGCTAAAATAAAATATGAAATCAGCGATAGTGGAACATCACGAGAAATTTGGCCTTGAATCTGATTTCAATAACGTACGTGTGGGGCTCAATAAATCAACATTTATAAAAGCGATTGAAATTTGTAATAACGCTTCTAACTGCAATAGAGAGGACGGCTATACGCTGATGAGGCAAAACAGTATGACCACCGGCTTAATAGCTTGCCTGTCCTTGCTTGGAAGGAAATACATCAATGAGTCTGCTTATCAGGGACTCGACTGTTTGTTGGTAGGTTTTTGGATGAATGTGGCGTTAGATGACGACGAGCAAGTCATGTAATTCGCACAAATAACGGGACGCCGATTTGCGTAGTCTGTGATGGCATCAGATAGCAACCCAGATTTACATATCGCGAATTTGGTCGCTCCGACGTTAATGTTAGTTCACTATAATGCTCCTCAAACCACTGTAGCACGGTTCTGAATCCCAGACACAGACAATTATACTGCTGAAAGATGACATCGCCGTTGGGATGTCAAGCACGGAGGGATGGAGGTGGTTCGCATATGTCAGCGCGTTTTCGATTACTGCCACAGGTCTCATGCAAGCGCTGGAGAATGTCTCCCACAGCATAATACTGTTCCCACGACCCTGCGTCCGTAGCACGAGCCACCGTTCACCTCGATGACGGTGTTTGTGCAGAGAACCATCCACCTATGGCGGTAAAAATATAATTCACCCGAAGAGCCGAAACGTTTCCATTGATCGACGGTCGAATTCCGATGGTCCCGTGTCCATTGCAATTGTGAATAAGGATGTCGTTGGGTGAAAATATGAAGATGTAGGGGTGGTGTGCTGCGGAGCTCCATGTTCAACGATGAACGGTGCGTTCCAAAGCACTTGGGCGTGCAACCACCATTGTGCTCTTTCGGCAGAGATTCCACAGGTCACCATCTATCCTACTTTACAGAGCAGTCAAGCCTCCGAACCGCACGTTCTGTGGTAAGTCGTGGACTGTCCAACCATTTAACTCACAGTGGTAGTTTCACTGTCCTCCTGCCTCACAACACTAGCACGTGAATATTCAACTAATCTCACAGTTTTCGAAATGTTCACAGGCTCTGCGTAATAATAATCTACTCTTTGTCAAAGTCGCTTATCTCAATGGATTTCCTCATTTGTAGCCCATATCTTCGCTAGAGTGATCCCCCGTTCTAGCTAGCTTCAGCCTGACAGAGACAGATTGGTCTCTGTTGTTCAGTGGAGTCTAAGCTGGTTGGCTATTCCTCCAAGCTGGCGGTGTGTGTGGGTTGTCCTTTCGTTGTGTTTATGTCCTTTCAGTCTGCTGGGACGGCGTTCCTGGCGTGCTTGCAACTTATTGGTCGCGAAGCAGGTGTGGCCATCTGGTGGCGTTGAGACGCTGCACACTGTGGCCTAATGCTCGGAGGAGCGGATTTGTTGACTGCATGGTCTTCTCGTAGAAGAGTCGTGCAGCCTGGCGAAACCTCTCTCTAACAGTTGGAATGTTCGAGACTCGGTTAAGGTCGTCCGACGGGAAGTCCCGAGGGAGGTGCAACGCCAGCCGTAGGATCCGGTTTTGGAGTCGTTGTAGTCTTCCGACGTGGCTCGCTGCGGCGTTGCCCCAAACCACAGCGGCGTAGTCGATGAGTGGACGGATTAGAGTCAGATACATCGCAACACCCAGGTCAGGTGGGAGTGCAGTTGATGGATTGAGGAAGGGGTAAAGCTGTGTCATTCTACCCCTGACCTTTTTGACTATATCATCGATGTGTTGTCTCCAAGTGAGCCCTCTATCCAGCGTCACACCCAGGTACTTTGCTGTAGTGCCCCAAGGTACGGCAGTTCCCCTAATGGTGATCTGCGGTAGAGCAGCTGGAATATGTTTCTTCGTGATGAGGAGGGCTTGCGTCTTAGCCCCATTGAAGCTGAGGCGCCACCTCCTGGCCCACTGACTAAGTGTGTCAGCTGCTGCTTGCATGCCTCGTTGGAGTAGAGCTGCATTCATGCTCCTTGCGTACATCGCCGTATCATCTGCGTAGAGGGCAAGGTGGACCCTGTCCATCCGCGGCATGTCTGCAGTATACAGGATGTAGAGTATGGGGCCGAGGACGGAGCCTTGGGGAACTCCAGCCCTGACCAGACGGCGCGTCGACAGGTCCTCCGTGCGGACATGGAAGCTTCTGTCTGCGAGGTAAGATTGTAGGAGGCGGACATGCGGCAGGGGCACACCGAGGTCCAAAAGCTTGAAAAGGAGCCCCTCATGCCATACAGAATCGAACGCCCGTGAGACATCCAGGAAGATGGCCCCGAAAAACTCCCGTCGTTCAATGGCATCAAGGGCCTCTTCGACTAGTCGAAGCAGTTGGTGCGTTGTTGCATGACCAGGGCGAAAACCACATTGTTCGTCCGGCAGTAGACGTTCTTCCTGAATGTGACGTTGTAAGCGTCTGAGATAAAGTCTTTCAAAGACCTTGCTGACCGCTGGTAGTAAGCTGATGGGCCTGTAGCTACTTGGTAAACGAGGGTCCTTCCCAGGCTTCTGGATGGGCACTAACTCCGCATGTTTCCATGCTTGAGGATAGTGTCCAGTGCGGAGAATGTTGTTGAAAAGTCGAGCCAGGTGTTCTGTGGCTGCTGGTGGCATCTGTCGCAGCATTTCATTTGTGAGCTGGTCAGGGCCTCCCGCCTTGCGCTTGTTGAGTCGCCGAAGTTCTACGGAGACTTCATCAGCATCCACCTCTTCGATGTGATCGTCGCCCACAGGTGCATTGAGGAATACCGGAAGACGTTGTGTAACCAGTCGAATGTGATCCGGATCCATGGGATCTATGATGGACTGGAAATTTCGTTCAAAAACATCAGCGATGGCGTTGGCTTTGTCCGCTGGGCTGCTGGCGATGTTTTGACCGACTTGTAGCGGCGGTATCCTCTGTCGTCGGCGGAGGAAGAACTGCGTGGCTTTCCAAGCAGTACCATCATCAACCCGAAGAGTGGCCAGGCGGTTGGACCATTCCTGATGGCGGTGATTTGCAACGGCAACCTTTATCTCTCTCCTCATCCGGTTTAGTGCCCTCTTCGTTGCTGCGTTTCGTGTCAGCTGCCATTCACGGAATAGGCGATTTTTGGTGGTTATCGCCTCCATTAGATGTGGTGGCAGTTGCCGAGATCGGTCAGGTGGTTCAGATCGCGGCCGCGGTGTGGCCCGGTGCACCGCCTGTATAGCACAGTCTTGAAGGAATCGGGCATAGCCATCAACTCCAACCTCAGCAGCATCTGGTGCATCTCGGAGGCCCTCAGCGATCAGCTCCTGGTATCGGATCCAGTTGGTGTTCCTGGTCTGGATTCCTCTCCGCGACACTGGCTGAGCATCGACATCGACGTCAAAGATAACTGGAACATGGTCCGAGGATAAGGCGTTGCGAGTGCTGGCAGATATAACATAGGGCACCCCCTTGGCCACCGCAATGTCGAGCACGTCTGGAAGTCCACCATTGTTAGGAAAGTGGGTGGGATCATGAGGTCCGAGGATGATGGCGTTCCACTGCTGTGCGACTCGGAGAAGTTTTCGTCCGTAGTTGTTGGTAAGACGAGAATGCCATTCAGTATGTTTTGCATTAAAATCACCGCCGGCAAAGACCTTTCCTGGTAATGTCAGCAGCGCTTCAACGTCCTGTTGGAGTAACTGCCTGCCAGGTGGACGGTAGACAGCCACAAACGTGATGCGCCCATGTGAGGTGTCAACAGCTACAGCAGTTGCCTCCATCGTTTGTAGTGGCGGAAGCTGAATCTGATGGTGCGCCAGTGAAGTCCGGACGTAGACCGCAGTACCACCGCCATGAGTTGGTCTGTCAGTCCGATAGCACACGTAGTTCGCAGCTCGGACGTGAACTCAAGGCTTGAGAAAAGTCTCCGAGACGAGGCATATGTCAACGGCTTCACCTCGCAGCAGCTGACGAAATTCGCCATCTTGGGTGCGGATGCCCTGGGCATTCCACACGCATACAGTGACTCCTCGTTGACTACGGGCCATGCTGGGTCTTCAGTGGTCCGGTGGTGATTGCCTGAACGGCTGCACTAACAGCGGCGATGAGTTGCCGCGGGATATCCCTGAGAAGCTCCCGAAGTTCTTGCAGGAGGAGCTTCATTTCTTCCATGCTGGAATCGGCCGCCTGGGAGGGTGCAGATGCAGCGTGTGGGTGTTGAGCTGGGGTTTCCACGACGACAGCCTGGCGTCCCTGTTGGGAGCGGTCGTGTTGTCCCTGGTCTTCACTCTGTTGCTGATCAGGACGCAGTGCTGGTGGTCGCGCTGTGCCTCGTGGACGGCGGGCCTTCTTGTTGTCTGCAGCTGTTGCAACAGTGGCTGGCGCCGTCGCAGGTATGGGGGCCTGCGGAGAGGAGCCAGGGGAAACAGCAGCAGCAAAACTGACTCCAGGTCTGACTGGTGCAGGCCGCTTTATTGAGCCAGGGCGTTGGCCACGGCTCCGTGCCGCAGCCCGTTGGAAGCTGGAACAGCCGCGGTAAGAGGCAACATGTTCTCCCCCACATCCAGCGCATTTGGGCGGTCCATCTGTCCGCTGCCGTGTGCAGTCGCGACTAGCGTGCTCCCCTGCACACTTAACACAGCGTGGGGGTAGCGTGCAGAACCGTGCTACATGCCCAACCATTTGGCAGTTGTAGCACTGAGGTTCTCCCCTCTTCGAGCGGAGTTTTTCTGTAGTGACTGGTGTCGCCGCTATCTTCGTGACCTGCCACAGCCCACGGTTGTGTGGGATATCACAAGTGACCACTAGGACCAGCGGCGTCTCCTTTCTGGTTCGGCGAGACGGTAGGCGGGTTATCGACCTGAGTCAAAATCCATAGCCCATATCCTCCAGTTGCTGCCGGATGTGATCCAGGCTGTAGTTTCGAGGGAGCCCTCGAAAGACGATCTTTAGCGTCTTGTCCGTTGCCGAGGGATAAGTGTAGAACGGCTTTTCCTGTTCTCCGAACGCAGCCGTAACCTTTCTGTAGTGACCTTGTACAGGTTGGTGCCAGCAGGCTTGATGACAACGTTGTCTTGGCCAACAAGACGAAGCAGCATCCTGTAGAGGCCGTCGTAGTCTTCAGTATGCTGGACCACAATAGGCGGCGGCCTTGGTTCACTCTTCTGAGTAGGTAACTCCACACCCTCAGCGAGCTCATCATAACTGTTTGTCGTTGGAACCGGCGGTGCAGATGACAGTTGAGCCTTCCTGGCCGGCCGTTTGACGAGTTGAAAACCTTCCTCATCGACGACGACATCCGCCGGTTTTGCCTTCTTTCCCTTAGGAGGGGCTCGGGTAGTTCCTGTGGTGGTGGTCGCCCTTCTTTTCGTCGTCCTGGTGGAGGTGGACGCTTCATGTCGTGCCGCCGTCTCGTCGTCTGATTCGGGCAGCGGTACTTGCAGTGCAGCCGACTCGAAATCCATAGTCATGTCCAATGACGATGCCTGGATCGTCTTAGGTGGGGGGCCGGATGGGGCCGCCAGCAAAGCAAGCTCTGCCGAACGGCGATCCGCCACACCCTTCGCTGTACGGACATCCTCTCGCTCCGACATCTCAGCGCAGACTCGGTGCCGTGTGCGTGCCATCCCCCGTTCGTGTCTGTTCCGCTTACATACCTCTGTTACCGCGTCATGTGCTCGCAACGCCACCACGCGGCACCCAATGTCGCGGTGGGCAGTAGTGATAATGTTTTGGTTTGTCAATGGCTGCTTCAGGCATCGTGGCTGCCCGCCATCTAGGAAGTGAATACGCGACCGCAGCGTGCGAACAATACGAGAACGCCTTGGAGCAGTACAAACAACGACGTGGAAGCAATCTCTGAGAACAATAATAAATTTGGACAAACATTCCCCTTCTCTTCCTCTGCCCGTTTAGCTTCTACCCAATGATGTTGGCCCACCAATGGTATCAAAAAGAATTCCTTTCTAACCGATGACGTTGTCACGCCAATGCTAGCAACAAGGTTCAAATGGCTCTGAGCACTATGGGACTTAACATCTGAGGTAATCAGTCCCCTAGAACTACTTAAACCTAACTAACTTAAGGACATCACACACATCCATGCCCGAGGCAGGATTCGAACCTGCGACCGTAGTGGGCGCGCGCTTCCAGACGGAAGCGCCTAGAACCGCTCGGCCACACCGGCTGGCGCTAGCAACAAGGGTTTTAGCCAATAACCTCCTTCTTCGGCATTAGCGCGTGAATATATCTCTTACTATACAATGGCGATGGGCCACTAATGGTAACCACAAGATTTTTACCCAAGTACCCCATTTCCTCAGGGCAAGAGTGGGAGAACTCATAACAAATGCAACACTGGACTATGACAGTGTTCAATCACAGGTGGATACCACAAGATCCCGAAGATCCCAGAAAATGTGTCGAAATTTCGACGGTATAGGAGAAATATGATGCTGTCTAACAACCCAGAACGTGAACGTTACTGCTGACGGCCTGCGTCCCCCCACGTCTGATGTATTCCCAGTAGGATCAGTGACTGTGTCACGAGGCCAGAATCGTGCAGCAGTGGCTTGAGGATCATGAAAGTGAACTCCCCTGGATGTCTTGGCCAGCAAATGCGCCTGTTCTGAAGCCGATGGAACACATCTAGGACGCTATCCGCGCCCACAGCCCATCAGTAGGTAATTTACAGGAATTGCGTGACCTGTTTCAAGATATCTGGAGCCACATGCTTTCGCAAAGCTACCAATAACTTGTTTAAACTATCCCACGCAGAATCGCTGCTTTGTGCGTTCCATATGGGAAAAAACATGTTATTAATATGTAATTCTTTATTGCATCGGTGTATAACTTATTTTAAAAATTTTATGTAGTAACATACAGTCCATATTGATTATACAGATGACAAAACCTTAAATAAATCAATCAATCAAAGGAGCACCTCGTCAGAGGGTCCCCTCACGTGATGGAACACGGCAAGCACATATATACTGCGGTTACACTACGCCTCCAGTGCCCATGTCCCCCTCCCTCCACCCAACGTGTATATGATCCGCCCCCAGAGAAGGCAATGACCCGCTGTCAGACGAGAAGGCCGCCCTCTTTCAGAGCAAATGACGGGGGAACTTCGGCCTTCAGAGTTTCCGGCTGACACGTCGCAATCGCCCCGGTGGAGCGGAGACGGCGGACTTACGGTAGAACGCATCGTCCGCCAATTCCATTATTAGCAGCGACACAATAAACTGACCGTGTATTCACTTTCTGGCTGATTCTCTCGGTCACAGGAAGCACAACTCTGAGGTGGCACCTACGTCGATGGCTCCGGTTCACCCTGCGCAGGCAGACAGGTGATAATCACTGCTGTTTGCACCTCGCACAAAAGGCCCCTGTTACGCAGCACAGTCGGAGTGATTCACGCACAGACCAGCTAACGCCCACGGTACACTCCCGCCACACCTGCTGACGGTGCGTCGAATTTCCCTCAGCTTTATTAAGACTTAGGAGATGATCGAATTATTTGACTCGCCACCATCTCTCATTCTCACTTGAGTACGTCTCAGTACAAGGATCCGACGCCTAAATTGAATGGCGTCGAAAAATTCCTCCTCTCTGTGGACAAAAAGGATACATTCAGTGGTCGCTCAATTGTGTTCTAAAATCATAAATATTTCATCTCTGTTTCACTCTCATAACTATCACTTATATACTGACGATACACAGTTGTACGAACGTCTCAGCCCTAAGAATATTGCTGCTGCCGTATCGAGCGTGAATGAAGGTCTTTGTTCAGCGTCAACAAGGGCGAAAAACCTGGATGCTAAACAAAACCTAAGAACTCATAGTTCACCTTCTTACCTCACCGAAAGTTGTTCCAGTGGACATATCCATGAAATTTACGAAGTCAGTAGCAAAACTACGTTTCAAAAAACAGTGAAAGACCTTGGCTTAATCTTGGGTGAGCATCTAAACAGGAAAGAACAAACTGTTGCGGCTTGAAAGAAATCTCTCTACTTTTTAAATGCAATCCAAAAATTTGGAAAAACATTTCCACCTCAAATGAAACAAAAATTAATTCAGTATTTAGTCCTGCCAAATATTTACTACTCGGACGTAGTTCAACACGGTACAAATAGTGGAAATACCAGACTGCGAGTCGAAGCCGAAAAACTAGGCATTTTCAACTGCAGAGCCCAGCAAACACGACGCACTTTCACATCATAGCGCAAGACTAGCTATTACAGAGACGTCGCGCTGCTGCTTCTATCAGGAATGCAAACTGGACGATACTGAGCTCCAAGTCTTTGGAAAGTCTTAACTGGGACTTCTACGGTTATGTGTACCTCACCATTCGTTTTTATGTTTGTGGAAACGCGTGCCAGCAAATCGTGTTTACTAGGTAGAAACATCTTTCTATGCAGTGGTCAGGGTTCCAACCGGACACCACTACGCTGAGAATGCCTGGGATACAACTGCACGTGCGTCAGCACTCCCAGTCACCTTCTGCTGGACCGAGGACTAATGGTCCCCAACTCGTCGATAGCTCAGCTGGTGCAGAAGCACGCAATGCGGCGCTCGGTGTTTCTCGAGTCCCACCGCGAGCGCTGGCCGCTACAGTGTGTGTCTACACATAGGCACAACTAAAGAAAACAGAAACGATAATGTGTACTCGGGTGAACTCTGCCATCTAAAACCGCTAATTTTCACGTCTCAAAGAGGTTGTGTTCACGGCGCCTTCGATTACAACCACAGCGCCCATGGAAGCCCAGGTGAATGTCCCCCATAAGATATTACTGTCCCCACCGGCCTGCGTCCGTGGCTCGCTGCATATTTCGACCAGACGTTCGCCTGGATGACGTATCTGGGTACGACCATCGACCTGGTTTAACAATAAACGGGATGCATCCGGCCAGGCGACATGATTCCATTGATATGTAGCCCAGTCTCTATGATCCCGTGTCCACTGCAGTCATAATTAACGACGTCGTTGGATCAACACGGGAACACACAGAGGTCCTCTGCTGCGAAACACCATGTTCAACACTGTGCACTGAACGGTGTTCTCCGAAACACTGGTGCCTGCGCCACCACTGTACTATGTCATCAGATCTGCCACAGATCGCCGTATATCCTGCTTTAGAGAGCAGGTAAGTGTCTGATCCCTATGTTCTGTGACGACATATGGATGTCCAACGTCTCGTCATCCCAGCATTCTTCAACCACTTTTCATAGATGCTCACGACAGTACCATGCGAACAGCCGACCAGGTTTCCGAGATGCTCGCCCCCAGGCACTAGACCACAGCAACCTGGCTTTTGTCAAAGTCGCTTTAGTTCGCAGATTTTCCACGTTTGTGTCACATTCGTCGCTAGAATGATTTCCCAGACGCCTCTGCTCCGCGCATATACTTCCCTTAGCGCGCCATGTGCCTTCAACGCCACCAGGCAGTACACAGTCTCGCGGTGGACAGCGGTCAGAAGGTTTTGGGTTATCAGTGTAGCAACAGTGAGCTACAAACAAGAAATGACAACTGACAAATAAACCCATAGCATCAGGAATGCCAACATGCAAAAGAAAAAGGCTGGGAACTTATGCACCGACCTAATAGTAATGGCAGACGTCAGATAGATTAATCGGAAGAATCCTCAGGAAGTGTAGTCAGCCCGCAGGGAAGATACCTTACGACGTCCTCGTTCTCCAATACTTTAATATTGTTCGTCGGTCTGGAGGTCATACCGTACAGGACTGACACAGGAAACAGAGAAGACCCGAAGTACACTTGTGTTAATGCAATCTACTACATCTATACTCAGCAAGCCACCTTAAAGTGTGTGGCGGAAGGTAAATGGGTATCACTATCACGTGTCCTCTCTCTCTCTCTCTCTCTCTCTCTCTCTCTCTCTCTCTCTCTCTCTCTCTCTCTCTGTCGTAGTACGAGTGGTGCGCGGGAAGAACAATATTTGTTAATCCTCGGCGTAAGCATGAATCGCTCTAACTATACCTTCATGGTCTTTTCGCGAGATATACGTGAGAGGTACCAATATATTGGTTGACTGCTATCGGAAAATACGCTCTCGGCATTTTAACAGAACGCTCACCGTGATGCTCAGCGCCCCCAGTGTCTTTCACACGAGTTGGACGATCATCTCCGTGATGCTTTCGCTAAACGAACCTGTGACGGAACGTGGTGCTCTTCTTTGAATTTACTCTTTTTCCTCTGCCATCTGCCAGTGCTGTCTGTTAATTCCCCACATTTCGATATCCTACTTTAAACGGGGTCGTTCATGAAAAACACTGTTTCGAAGAATGAAATTTTGTACCATACTTCACACGAAATTGTGGCATTAACCGCTAACTTCCTTGGACTATGTATTTTTTGATGGAATTTAAAAATGTATGTTCCAAAAAAGGTATCTACCTTTTTCCCAGAAACTATTCAAGATATTTCTACAAAATTTTCTCTGTTTAATCTCTTTGCACATAGTTATCTTTCCTCAGAAAGTTTTGTGAATATATCGAATAGAGAATTTTAACATTTTTTTCATTGTAATTCTGTACGTGTAATATAAAATGTTTACAAAATTCCGAGCACTTTGACCCATATCTCAGCTGACACTCAGAATTTCAAAATTTATTCTTGAGACAACATTTATTGGGCTTGTAGAAATAAGAGTACAAAATTTCATAATTCTAGCGCTCAGAGATTCTGAGAAAAAGGTATATAAACTTTAAAAATACATTATTTTCAGCCAGTGGAATTTCCAATTCAACCTGACGTTGTCTTCTTATCTCAACTGTTCACAAGGTCAGAGATTTGTACTCAAGGTCTTCTTTCCTTTCAAGGCTTCTCTTCTGGTTTCTTGTTTTCTGCCTTCTTTCATTTCGCAGATCCTGAACTGACTTTTCAGCTGCAGAGAGGCGCTCTAAATCTATGTTTCTCATGATGTCTTGAGCGGATTTTCCTATATTGAAGCCTACTATCTTCAATATCGTCACCCTCCCTACGTTCCCATCATTAAATACAAAAAACTACATAACAACTTGCAATTCTCACAACTGTATCAGATGAAAATGTGATTCTAGTGCCTCGTTTCCATATGAGTGAATTTATAGAGTCATTTGGATTGTGGATTCTGCGATGAACACACATTTTTCGAAGTTTACCATCGCCCAGGAACCTGTTAGTGGGTATGACAACATCTAGGATACAATTTGGCAGCTCTCGCTGTAAATGTAATCCACAGAATCGTTGTTCGCCGAGCAAGTATTGAAGTGTTGCTTCAAAAAGTGGGCTTGGAAGGAATATCGCGTCATGGATTTCATTACTTTTCATCACTGAAACTTTGCGTTCTACCAATAAATAAAAAACAAGTTGAAAACTGTCATTTTTGTTGAATTTCATGAAAAGCCATTCTCCCCCCCCCTCCCCCTCCCTCCAATAACGTAGAAAGGCCCAACGCACTTGTCAATTTGGAAATGTTGATGAAGTAATCGGTTCATATGTAAACTATTATAGAGTACAGAGTGGGAACGAGGTGGAGCGCTGAGACGTGTCATTAGAACGATAGTGTTAAAAACCATTCATATTTTGTTAGTAATTTTCCCATGAGAGTACCGTAGAACATGTGAAAAGGAAGTTCTCGCGTTATGATTTTTTGGCCGTTTTATAGTGAGGCAGTGTCGCTGGAACAAACTGGAAAACTTTGCCTGCATAATGAACGCGCGATGTGGGGCAGTAGTTGCTCCGGCAGCGTACAACATCGGTCGTTAGCGATCTCCAAGTTTCTCCGTTAGTACCCTGAACTCCATGCGAGGGTGTGGAATTCGTAACGAGACAGCCGTGACCAAAGTAACTTGCTGCATATTCACGAGCGTACATACAGTCTGTTCACAATAATCCAACTTAGGGCGCATCCTTTGCAGTTCGTGTGGGCGTGGGAGGTGGTAGGTCCAGCAGCAGTCGGCGCTGTCCCGGGCACAGCTCTTTGGGAGCCCTGCCCCGTCAGCGCGGAGACAGCGGCGCGGCCCACCATGGCACTCGCTTTGCTTCTCCCAATGAGCACGAGGAAAGGCACAGGATCTCATCGTAAACAGTCAACACTGTCGAACATACTAATTAACAACGAAATAATTGAAGATGCGTCACGTTTCAAATGTCTGGCCAACGACAGGAGTTGTTATCGTCATTACGTAAAACTGCACAAAATTCAAGCAGTATGTACAAAAACAGCGCATTTGAATGCAAAATCCGCAAAGATAAGAAGATGAATTTTTGGAATAAGCTCACGGTTTCTATTTATTTTTAATATTTAATTATTTTGCTACTATCTGTACGAGGCCACGCTCCGCTATGGCTCAGTCTGCTCAAATGGAAAAGAGAAACCACGCGTTTCTAATATGTTTGGGAGTTGTATACACGTCCTAATGTCCTTCTCTCCCCTGTCTCCGTCCATCTCCCCCTCCCCATTTCTTTGTCCCTCCCCTCCTGTTTCCTCCACCACCTCCTACCACTTTCTCTGTCCGTCTTCGCCTTTCCCCTCCCTCTGTCTCCATCTCCTCCTGCCACTGCTCTCTGTCCACCTTTACCCGTTTTCTAAGTCAAGATCCTGCCACCCTTCTGTCCGTTTCCTCTCCCCTCTCCGCCCTTCCCCAATCTCTCTGACCTCGAGCCCTGTTTATTCTTACTGCCAAAACAGATTCTGTAGTATTATTTCAATCATAAACCAATAGACCATAAATACAACTTTCCCAACTTTCCGTTAACCCCATTATCTGAAACGAATCGTATTCCATGCAATAACACCGTAGAACTTCTTTCAATATTTTGATCAATTCGCCGTTAACACTAGCCTTCTTTATAAACTTAAAACATTAAAGAATGACAAAGTAATCAGAGACAAGAACTTCTAAGCAGAGCTGCTACACTAAATGTGCTACCGTACGAATAGGAAGCAAAAGAAAACAGGAATAGAAGCATCTAACCTTCAGATTCCCGGCAGCAGTCCGCTGTTTACGCTGGGAAAGGTTTCAGATGTGTTCACACACCCACAGGCACGTACTCCTAGGCTTACTACCAAGGGCTACACGTCTTGTTTACCCAGAGATGTGCTACAGGGTTAAGACTGGACTCGCATTCAGGAGGAAAGCAGTTCATTTCCCCACCCATTAGGTTTTCTGCGGCTTCCCTACATCGCTTTCATTTCTTCCCTGTTGGTCGCTCTGAAAAGAACATGACCTACTTCCTACGTCATTCCTCCCCCATACGAGATTCAGCTCCTATTCCAATGACTTCGTCGTCGACGGGACGCTAAATTCTAACCTTTGTTCCTTTAAACAGATTTTTACTATAAATTACACCTACTGCCAAAGGTATATTCCACCAAGTCGGCGCATTGGCGGCGTCGTTTGCAGAGCAAACTGCGATTTTGGGAGAGCTGGCCGTAAAGCGGCCTCCGTTTTCACTTAGCGTGGGAAGTAGTGGAGGGACCGGGACAGTCGCCACACTGACTCACGCAGTAGGTCCGTATGGCTGGTGCTGCGACGGAGAGAAAGCCACACTACTACTCGTTCACCTGTGAAGCCATGAAAATGAGCGTTAGAGTAAAAAAAGCCATCAGAGTGGTTGATATTCACTGCGATATTTTTTTCTGTATATGTATCGAATCTGATGAACGGTGGTGCTGTGCGTCGTTGTTGTTTGTTTACGAATGGGATGGTACACAAATGGCCGTTTGTCTCCACTGAGCAACGAAATGATGCAAAAATCTGACGAAAAACTACTAGAGAACTAGTGTCTCTCATACGCAACTGTCTGACAACACTAAAATCTTTCGGAGTACCTTGTACTAACTGGTGACTAAACAATTAGTACACGACAAATTATATACTTGTAGTTTTGCAAAACTATCAAAAGGTAGAAAGTCAGGCAGACAAAATTTGTCGAACTGTCAAATCATGTGCTAACTATGTGTATCTGAATGGTAGTTACGTAGAGAATAACTCAGAGATATAGTTTAAATACTTTCTGATAAATATAATTGAAAAATTCCAACGTCTTATTCACAGCCTGAACAAGGTAACTTTCGGTTTACTTCACGTACATAATGTACACTCTACTACGGTTGTGTTTTCTAAGTAAAATAAACCGCAGTGGCTGCTGCCTCTAATTATTCTACCACGCACACGTTACAGAATTACAACACGGTACCACTCTGAACACAATGAAGTAAACAGAAAGTGCGCGATAGTTAACCTACAAGGAACGCCCTTACCAACTGCCTTTCCCCCCCAGGCGGTTCTTGCGGAACTCCCGCCGTCGTTTCTATGGAGAGGAAGAGGCGGCGAAGCCGAGAAAGCGCCGCCGGCTGTGCAGAGCGAGGCATTAACGCGCAAGTGGCGGCGAAAATTGAGACACACACAGCAAGCGAGCAGCCGCCCCGAGGGAGAGGACTGTGCCGACAGTACAGTACTGCCTCTGGCGGAGTTCTGCAACTGGAGCCACACAAACAAGGCTCGGCTCTGCGCTGCGCTCAGGTGTCAGAGCGCTCGCCGCCAGCGATTCGTAATGAACACACCGCACCGGCGTTCGCCCGCCTTTCACTGACGCCCTATTACGACCGACGTTAAATAGCGACGCTGCTTTAAACGTGCTCACGAGGTAGCACGCTGCGTGTGTTTCATTACGCCAATGCGGGCGTTCGAGTGCACGGAAGCGCCACGGCTCGAAAGGGGGTCCTCTGTAGATCTCACTGACTGCCATTAAATAGCGTCTTAGGCTGCTTCTCATATGACCTGCTTGAAGAAGCATGCCTGTTTGCTCCTGTTATACATTACGCTGAACACAGTGTAAGTCTAAAGACCATTAACTCTGCGGCAGTGTCTGACAGCGATTACAAGTGCTAGCCGACGTGCATCTATCACAGGTGACAGATAAATGTCTGAGAGCCCCATATGCAAATAAAATTTCCCACATTTTTTGAAGAAATCCAGAATCGCGCATATGTCAACCTCCATTTTACAATAAACGACTCAAACCCGTTATGCACCATGAAGTGTGTGAAGAGGGCTCTTGCGACAACGCACTCGCCCCAACTGGTTTCAAGCACCTTCAGTCGGATGCTCATCTGGAGATACAGGACGCCAATTCTTCAGCATTATCATCTTGAAAAAATGGTTCAAATGGCTCTGAGCACTATGGGACTCAACTGCTGTGGTCATCAGTCCCCTAGAACTTAGAACTACTTAAACCTAACTAACCTAAGGACATCACATACATCCATGCCCGAGGCCGGATTCGAACCTGCGACCGTAGCAGCAGCGCGGCTCCGGACTGGAGCGCCTAGAACCGCACGACCACCGCGGCCGGCTGTCATCTTGAAAGGCGAATCCATTGGCACTACGGTGACTGGGCAATAAGTAGGACGGTGCAGTCGCGATACTGTACAGTGACCGTCGATGTCGATTAAGTTTTTTCGACACCCATTTACGGCATCGGCTTGCTACATGTCTGACCCACTTTCCTGCTGAATCCGTGGGACAGCGTGAGAACTGCGATGGTACATGACCACCTACACACTCTCCTAAGAATTTCTCCAGTCGTGAGATATATCTCGCACTCGGATGCGAAGCTATTCAGACGTCACTGACCACTCCAGAGGTCACCTTGGTGATCTTCTGCTGAAGGTCATTTCTGCTGTTTTATATCTTGAGGCCAAAATGATCGTGTGGAGACGTTTACGTACTGTCTACCTAACACAGCGCTCCCAGTTACCTGCAAAAATGCAGTGCATACTTCTGTTGCAGCCTCGGTACCTACGAGCTATAAACTGTACGTAGCGGCCATCAGCTCGTGTTGTTGACATCAGGCGACCACTGCTGCGCAAATCTCCAACGCATTATGTATCACGACAGTGGGTGAATGTTCCAATGTCATCGCTGTCACATACGTCAATTCGACGAGCAACTTCCGGTCCTGTTAACTGTGCCTGCCCTAAACTGACACGTTGCGCCGCTTCTTAGCTTGAAACTACCATCGGATACATACTGACGGACTGAACGACGTAAGTGGCTCTGAGCACTATGAGACTTAACTGCTAAGGTCATCAGTCCCCTAGAATTTAGAACTACTTAAACCTAACTAATCTAAGGACATCACACACATCCATGCCAGAGGCACGATTCGAACCTGCGAGCCCTAGAACCGCTCGGCCACTCAGGCCGGCTGAACGACTTAGACTGGCCGTATTGGCTCGTTAACGATTTGAGCGCGGTATAGCTCAAACCGGGTATCGAACCCGGAACCTCGCATTACGCTGTCAACGCGCTCTCACAACTTTTCTATCGAGGCACGACTGACGGCCGACACGCGGAGCCTCAGTTCTGCCAGTTGCTCTCTCCATGTTCCCTAACACCACATCAGCTCTCCTGTACACCGTGTTAAGCTAGGCTCTCCTGAAAGAAAGGAATTCGTGGAGACATTGTTTATTCACAGCCCAGGGTATCGTTTTCAGAACGGATTTTTCGGTTTCCAGCTGCGACGGTGGTTCCACATCCGTGCTTCTACATCTCAATCAGTACGAGGATGCCCCGCGAAAGACATGGGTTCCAGTCCCAGTCCAGCAAACATTTAACCTCTCAGTAAGTTTCAAAACCGCATGCTATTCAGCGAAGCATCAGGACTCACTCCGGTATAAACGCAGCCTTCTAGTGTGCTACGATTCGACGTCTGTCGCAAGGAGGTTGCTCACACGTGTGTTTTGCCCCGTGACAAAACACGTCAGCGTTCCGACAGTCAGACGTAAGTCGTGCTTCACGACTATATGCGTTTGGAGGCTTTCGACCCTTCTCCCTGCTCCCCCTGTGCCTCGCTGCTTCCATGTGGTGATACGGTCACTGATAGCTGACGCTTAAACTGTGCTCACGCAGGATCCGAAAGCGACGTCGTCACTTTGAATTTCACGTCACGAACCATTCGCAAGAGTGAAAAAGGCGTCACGTTCAGTCGCAGTTCGGCGACTTGCTACGAAACATGAACAAATACGTTACAAGCTCTCTTACTACGCCACATGCTGAACCGAAGCATATTGGAATATATTTAATAAACTTAAGATATCGTATTTGTTGATTAAAAATGAGAAGTATGAAAGTATTGAGTGTTAAACCATAAAAAAAACGTGCTTTACGGGGGAACGTGCATTAACGGTTAAAACTGATAGGTGCCATAATTCAAATGCGAAGATACAGGACGCGAATACAAAATGCTTCCCTCCATTACCTACCTATCCAAAATTAGTGCATATCTTCCACCTACTGTGTAGAATTGAGAAGTTCGTTGCCCATTAACTTTGCGGACACGGAAGCAGACAAGTTAGGAATACAAACTTTGATAACATTGGCTGTACTTTGAAAATGATAATCCATAATCCTTGTAGAATATTAAGAAGCCCTTGATAGCAATGTTTTTATTTTATTTTATACGATCGTCGTTAAGATATGGTTTCCATTTTAAACTATCGAGTAAAACATACAAAAAGCAGCTAGACAACATTTTATCTTTATATCATTTGACTGTGCCTAACGGAGAACTTACAGTACTGATCAATTATTATTGTGTCTTCATATCTTTTTACGCTGTCCGCCTTGCCTACAAGTTATTTTAATTTTTACATACTCGTCTGGAAAGAATGAAATATCCTCTGATAAACGCATAGACCTAAACCGATCATAAAATAAAGGGAAAACAAAATCTGTGATCAAACAGTGTCTCAAATTTTAAAAGTTTTATACATGGGGTCGCTGTATCCCGCGCTGTGATTATTTCACGTTTCACTAACTGAGGATTTATGTCCATACTAGCAACGACTACTTACAAATGTTCGAAACTTTACTTGCTTCTTCAAACATGTTATCAATCATATTTGGTCTACGAGGAAATGGAATATTTTTTAAATCGCGTATTCAATGTATTCTACTTCAAAATTCTTCTTTGCTTTTTTCTGCCTACCTCAGAGTAACTAATCAAATTAATGCAGGTATTTCCCGTATATTCAGTTTCGGATCAAGATCTTGTGCCAAATGTAGTCGATAACGGCCATTAAAGAGTACAGCTCTCGCAGACCACGTTGACGAGTACGTGACGTGTGATGGTCACAAAGCGCTCACTTCACACAATAGGAAACACGTCCACGCAGCACGTGAGAACGGCTTTAGAGTTTCTCCAGAACGTCGCCATGGATTGGTTGCAGCAATGACGCCTGTCTAGTGGTGTGCAGGAAATCACTTATCTGTTACAAATCACAATGATTGTATTCACAGTCGGCCGCGGTGGTCTAGCAGTTCTAGGCGCGCAGTCCGGAACCACGCGACTGTTACGGTCGCAGGTTCGAATCCTGCCTCGGGCATGTGTGTGATGTCCTTAGGTTAGTTAGGTTTAAGTAGTTCCAAGTTCTAGGGGACTGATGACCTCAGTAGTTAAGTCCCATAGTGCTCAGAGCCATTTGAACCATTTTTTTTGTATTCACAAAAATAGCTTTACAGTACCTGGTTGCGATTCCAGTCACAAGTAGAAAACAAAACCAGAATGTCGCGTTCAATTCTGTGTGCCATCTGTTAGCCGAAATTCGTACTTCTTTCTAAAGAAATCTTGTGTTACACTGTCAAGTCGAGCTGCGACTTCAGTCACTGCTGGAAGTCACAAGTAGCTACTAAAAGCAGCATTAAACATTCAAAGCCGTATGCTATCTGTTGGCCGACGTTTGTGCTTCGTTCTACGCATCTTGTGTCTCACACTGTGGATGTGTAACCTACCAGTCGTCGGAGAAATGAACCAATAAGCAAATTTGAACCGAGAAAAATTTTACTCTTGGTGTTTTACCTAGAAGCAGCATTCATATGTTTGGCTAGGGTGTGGTACTACGCCATCCCCGTCCTGAAATTTTGATTGTGTAGTATAGCCCGACATTTAGGTTAGTTTGAAAGGTGACGATTTAGTTGAGAGCTGTTAATGTGAATGGCAGTGTTTACAGTAGCACCGTACTTCAATATACTTAACACACTTTTCATCATAAAAACACTGCAAGGAAACTCCAGAAAACGTATATTAAGTAATGGCGAAGGCTCCGACGAGTACTTTGATGCGTTATTATACACATAAATCGCAAAAACTACGGAAAAGACAAGGAGAGTTCCACCGAAAGTTTAACGATACTGGTAACATATTCACAAGACGTATATTTTTTTTTCAACACTACAATCCACAGGTAAACTTATGTGTGTATCTTCAAAAGAATTCCCGATTTAAAATTTTAACTGGAAGATCCGTACTTTCCATTCACTACACTTGCATATCATCAACCTCAAAACACATAACCATTTTTTTATTTTTTTTATTTTACACGTCTAGTTTCGCAGAACAAAACAGAGGCAAATCTCCTAGGTCAAGAAATTACAATATAAAAGTAATAACAAGTAAAATAAAATGTTTATGGGCCAAAAAAAGACAAACTATAAGTTTCAGTAAACACTATGAACGATATAACAGGAAAGCGCTTTGATTACTGCTCAGATTTTTGAATTCTTGTGATTGCTTATTGAAAATGGATGCATGAGTATACTGTACACCATTCTGCACATGAGTCAAGGAAGCGTGATCCAAATGCAGATTGGATTTCTGCCTAGTATTACCTGAATGAAAGCTGCTAATTC
This sequence comes from Schistocerca gregaria, assembly GCF_023897955.1. Classification (NCBI taxonomy): domain Eukaryota; kingdom Metazoa; phylum Arthropoda; class Insecta; order Orthoptera; family Acrididae; genus Schistocerca; species Schistocerca gregaria. The sequence goes on along the minus strand of NC_064920.1, from coordinate 128,057,505 downwards.
TTGGCACTAAGCTGATACTGTTAACAAGAAACTAAAGTAAAGAATAAATATTTTGAGAGGCCAATGTCCAAGTACCCAGACTAGTGAACAGAGGTCGACGAGAGGTTCGCGAACTTAAACCACTTATTGCCCGAACCGCCCGTGTCTGAGCCAAAAATAACCTTTGAGAATGGGGAGAGTTATCCCAAAATATAATACCATACGTCATAAGAGAATGAAAATAAGCAATTTACATGTCGAACGATCACTCACTTCAGATACCGTTCTAATAGTAAAAATGGCAGCATTAAGTTCCTGAACAAGATTCTGAACGTGTGCTTTACGTGACAGCTTACTATCTGAACACCTTGAAATTTGAGCTGTTGAGTTTCACTAATTATAGGCTTATTATGTGAAATCAAAACGTCGGGTTTTGTAGAACTGTGTGTAAGAAAATGTAAAAACTGAGTCTTACTGTGATACAGTGTTAATTTATTTTCTGCAGTTATGTCATGAACTGCACTATTTGACACGGTGCCAATGTTGCACACAACATCTTTTACTACCGAGCTAGTGTCATCAGCGACCGTGCCCCATTCACACCCCACACCATAGCTATTCTCAGCATTGTAGATAACGACCTTCTGCTGTCTTTTGTTAAAATAAGAGGTGAACCAAATGCGAGCTACTTGACATATCCCATACTGGTCCAACTTCTTGAGAAATATTTTGTGATCTACTCTATCAGACGTCTTAGTTAAATAAAAAAGATGCCTAGCGTTCAAAACATTTGTTTAATCTATTCAATACCTCACAAAGGAAAGAAATATAGTATTTTCAGTTGCTAAACCACTTATAAAAACAAAGTGTACATCTGATAGCAAATCATGTAAAGTGTAAATAAAATGATCAATATCCTTACATACACAGCTTTATCAATAATTCTAGCAAACATTAATGGCATAGAAATAAGTGTAAAATTGTCCACATTGTGTCTTTCTCAATTTTTATAAAGCGTTTTTACGAGTGCTACTGAGAACTTTAATTGTTCAGGAAACTGATCGTTCTTAAAGGAAAAAGTACAAATATGGCTAAATACAGGGCCAACATTTGCAGCACAGCATTTTAACATTCTGCTAGGTGCTCTATCATAGCCATGAGAATCCATAGTCTTCACTGATTTAATTACTGACTCAATCTCCCCTTGTCAGCAACGCAGGTAAGTATTTCAGACATCAGTCTCGGGAAGACATTTTCCAAGAGAGTTACATGATTTTCTGTAGAAAATTAAGATTTTATTTAACTCACCAGCAATGCTCAGTAAGTGATTATCAAATACTATACATATATCTCACTTATGAGTAAGAGAAATATTTTTACTACGAACTAACTTTATCTTATCGACCATGTGCTGCTGACAATAAATACACTTCCCTCTTCACGACTGACCATATGGTTTTAATTTTATCTGTTAATTAGCTATTCTGTTTGCATACCACACACTCGTTGCCTTCCTAATATCATTTTAAGCAGCTTACATTACTGTTTGAAATAGGCTACTGTAGCTCGATTGTGACTACTTCTCAGTTTGATATAATTCCCACTTTGTTCTACATAACATCCTTATCCCATTAGCCACGTAAGCTGCCTTTTACTGTTAGTACTTTATTTAGAATGTTCTAATGGAAAGTAACTTTCAGAGAGCATGGAAATGTGTTAAGGAAAGCATTATATTTTTGGCATCTATGTTATCGACACTATAAAGATCCTGCGACTCTTGTTCTTTAACGAGGTTTAAAACAACTCTATTGACTTTGGATTAGCTTTTCTACGTAGTTTGATTATTATGTATAACATTTGTTTGAGTAGAAAAGCCTTTAGGGTAAAGTGCATCATGGTCTGAAAGGGAAATCACCCTTTTACTAACAGAATGCTCATCTAGATACGAAAAACCAAGAAAAATATTGTCTGTTACTATTCCCCTGCATCCTGGTTGGAAACAACAGTCTGCGTCAGGTCATTTGAATTTAGGAGATCTTCCAACACCCTTTTCCTTGCACAATCACATGATAAATCAATACTGAAATCACCACATGTAACTAATTTCTGGTACAAAGTGAATCAAGAACCCCTCTATCTTTAGCACAGTAGTTACAAGTTTAGTTTCACTAAATTCAGCAACCCTTGCACAACATTCAAATACTGTCCAGTGCAGTGCCGTGATACGACTACGGCCTCTAATGGAATACTGTTTTTTAAATACATGGCCACTCCCCCATTCATCAAAGAACTACTTTAAAAATTTTACGGTAGGAAATCTAGGGCCATCGGACGGCTTTAACAAGGGGATAGTGGAATTTTTTGTATTCACTCAGTCTATTTCACATTAATTTATCATCTCTTTTAAATCGTCTAATAACTTCAATGACATAATGTTGAAATATCCTGTTTACATACCTTACATGCGAGTACTTATCACTTGCGTAGCAATGAGTTCTCCCGATCACGAATACCAGTTCGAAGGTATATCTGTATCCGTCCGCAAGTTTACAACACGATTTTTTCGATTTATCACCATGGTTGCTACTTGCGACTAACCACAGTTTAACTTCTACGGCGATAAACCGCATAAATCGCATTTTGACGTTGCGGATCGGTAAGACATGTGAAATATTTAACTGAGATTTTAAGCGGAAACCAATCGTAGTTACCGAGAAAGTAACATTCACGGAAATCACTGATACCGGAAAGTCACAGTTTAGCCCATCCCTGCGTCTCTTGCAAAGCTGTAGAGGCTGTAAGCGCAGTGGCGGCAGAGGCGTCAGCAATAATGCTGACGTTTGCTGCCGAAGGGGTGGGTTAGAGGCAAGCTCTGACCGTCTCGCGACTTCACACCGTGTGGCGAGGGATGAAGTTTCTGACTTGGGTTTCTAACCTCAGTTTATTCCTTTTTATTTTGAAAGGAATTTCCGCCATTTGACTTAATTGTTGATTTATTGTACACAGTCAGGGTTTTGGCTTTATAGCAATTTCAAGTGCACACTGAAATGTAAAAGATGCCTAGCATGTCTGTGACATGTCATCGTCGAAAATACATATTTCTGGCCTAATAGACCACTTGTCGTATTACATGATACAAGTACATACCATAGACACAAATATAGCTGACATTGTGCACCATGCGAGAGCATTTACAGCGCTAAATAGGCTATGCCACACAGTATGTTAATGCTGTAGCATTGTGCACAATGGCAGCTGTATTTTTATAGCTCATGATTGGTTACAAAAAATGAACAATTAACAGTCAAATAGCAGAAATTTCTTTCACAAAGTTCTATATGAGTGTGTTCCCCTGCGCAGGAAAGATCTCTGACATGAGAGGAATATGCAGACGAGTAGAATCAGCAAATATGCTGACGGAAAAATAATCGTAAAAACAAAAAATATTTAATGTGTAATAGTGAAATTTTGGGAATGCATTTGTCTAGGTAAGATATTTAAGTGATTAACGTTGTACGATTACAGATTAATGTAATCGCGATATAATCCATTGCATATGTGAAACGCTGCTGCATTAAGAACCAGTATAGGTCAGAATGTTGAATACAAGCATGCGAACGTGCATGCATTATGTTGCACAGGTGCCGAACATCAGTTCGTGGGATGCAGTTTCATAGCTGTTGCACTCGGTCGGCCAATGCAGGAACGGTTAATGCTGGATGTGGATGATGCTGGAGTTGTCGTCCAATGATCTCCCATGTGTATTCAATTGGAGACATATGTGGTAATTGAAGAAGCCCAAGCAACATGTCGACACCCTGTGGAGTATGTTGGGTTACAACACCGGCATGTGAGCGAGCGTTATTCTGTTGGAAAACATCTCCTGGAATGCTGTTCATGAATGGTGGCACAATAGGTCGAATCACCTGACTAACAGGGTCTGAATCAGAGGCTGAGACGGGTCTGCGACTGTGTGGGCTGCAGATTCCTCGACTTGCGCCATAGGGTGGTGGGGTTTCGGGTTCCGCTGGATAGGTCAGAAGTCCAAACAGCAAGCGGCTACAAGGGTAGCAGGGGTTGTGTGGCGTGGACTGGGCGTTTTTTTTTTTTTTTTTTTATGTTAGATGGCCTCGGGCAAGTACGGAAAGGGCAACAGCCTCAAAGGGTGCGAGGCAAAGTCAGGACATGCGGGGACCAAGCAGCAATCGGTATTGTAATTGTAAACTGTCGAAGCTGCGTTGGTAGAGTAAAGGGAACTTCAAGCGCAGATAGAAAGCACCGAAGCTGAAATCGTTATAGGTACAGAAAGCTGGCTGAAGCCAGAGATAAATTCTGCCGAAATTTTTACAAAGGTACAGGAGGTGTTTAGAAAGGATAGATTGCATGCAACCGGTGGTGGTGTGTTTGTCGCTGTTAGAAGTAGTTTATCCTGTAGTGAAGTAGAAGTGGATAGTTCCTGTGAAATATTATGGGCGGAGGTTACACTCAACAACCGAGCTAGGTTAATAATTGGCTCCTTTTACCGACCTCCAGACTCAGCAGCATTAGTGGCAGAAAAACTGAGAGAAAATTTGGAATACATTGCACATAAATTTTCTCAGCATATTATAGTCTTAGGTGGAGATTTCAATTTACCAGATATAGACTGGGACACTCAGATGTTTAGGACGGGTGGTAGGGACAGAGCATCGAGTGACATTATACTGAGTGTACTATCCGAAAATTATCTCGAGCAATTAAACAGAGAACCGACTCGTGGAGATAACATCTTGGACCTAGTGATAAACAGACCCGAACTTTTTGACTCTGTATGTGCAGAACAGGGAATCAGTGATCATAAGGCCGCTGCAGCATCCCTGAATATGGAAGTTAATATGAATATAAAAAAAAAAAAGGGAGGAAGGTTTATCTGTTTAGCAAGAGTAATAGAAGGCAGATTTCAGACTACCTAACAGATCAAAACGAAAATTTCTGTTCCGACACTGAATGTTGAGTGTTTATGGAAAAAGTTTAAGACAACTGTAAAATGCGTTTTAGACAGGTACGTGCCGAGTAAAACTGTGAGGGACGGGAAAAACCCACCGTGGTTCAACAACAAAGTTAGGTGACTACTGTGAAAGCAAAGAGAGCTTCACTCCAAGTTTAAACGCAGCCAAAACCTCTCAGACAAACAGAAGCTAAACGATGTCAAAGTTAGCGTAAGGAGGGCTATGCGTGTAGCGTTCAGTGAATTCGAAAGTAAAATTCTATGTACCGACTTGACAGAAAATCCTAGGAAGTTCTGGTCTTACGTTAAATCAGTAAGTGGCTCGAAACAGCATATCCAGACACTCCGGGATGATGATGGCATTGAAACAGAGGATGAAACGCGTAAAGCTGAAATACTAAACACATTTTTCCAAAGCTGTTTCACAGAGGAAGACCGCACTGCAGTTCCTTCTCTAAATCCTCGCACAAACGAAAAAATGGCTGACATCGAAATAAGTGTCCAAGGAATAGAAAGGCAACTGGAATCACTCAACAGAGGAAAGTCCACTGGGCCTGACGGGATACCAATTCGATTCTACACAGAGTACGCGAAAGAACTTGCCCCCTTCTAACAGCCGTGTACCCCAAGTCTCTAGAGGAACAGAAGGTTCCAAATGATTGGAAAAGAGCACAGGTAGTCCCAGTCTTCAAGAAGGGTCGTCGAGCAGAAGCGCAAAACTATAGACCTGTATCTCTGACGTCGATCTGTTGTAGAATTTCCAAAGAAGAGTGGTGCGTTTCGTCACAGGGCTATTTGGTAACCGTGATAGCGTTACGGAGATGTTTAACAAACTCAAGTGGCAGGCACTGCAAGAGAGGCGCTCTGCATCGCGGTGTAGCTTTCTGGCCAGATTTCGGGAGGGTGCGTTTCTGGATGAGGTATCGAATATATTGCTTCCCCCTACTTATACCTCCCGAGGAGATCACGAGTGTAAAATTAGAGAGATTCGAGCGCGCACGAAGGCTTTCAGACAGTCGTTCTTCCCGCGAAGCATACGCGACTGGAGCAGAAAAGGGAGGTAATGACAGTGTCACGTAAAGTGCCCTCCGCCACACACCGTTGGGTGGCTTGCGGAGTATAAATGTAGATTTAGATTTGCAGTCAGGTGCGTAGGATAGCCACGAGAGTGCCCCTACTATCATACGAAATCGCACCCGAGATTATAACTCTAGCTGGAGGTCCAGCGTATCTAGGACACAGACAAGGTGACTGCAGGCCCTCGACTGGTCTGCTCCTAACCAACAGATGGCCATCACACGCACCGGGGCAGAACCAGTTTTCATCAGAAAACATAACAGATCCTCACCCTGTCCTCCAATGAGCTCTCACCTGACACCACTGAAGTCGCAGATGACGTTGGTTTGGGGTCAGTTGAACGCACGCTACAGGGCGTCTAGCTCGGAGCTGTCCTTGAAGTAACCGATTTGTAACAGTGCGTTATTTGAATGTGGTGCCAACTGCTGCTCAGAATGCTGCTGCCAACGCAGCACGACGCGCCAGAGCCGTACGCCAAACACGACGGTGTCCCTCCCGGTAGTGCCACGTGGCCGTCCGGAACCCGGTCTTCTTGCGACCGTACGTATCGCGAGCAGCGCTGCCAGCAGTCATGTGCAGTGGCCACATTCCTGCCAACTCTTTCTGCAGTGTCGGAGAAGGAACATCCAGCTTCTCGTAGCCCTATAACACGACCTCATGCAAACTCAGTGAGGTGTTGGTAATGGCGCGTACGTCTCCTTAATATCAACTCACAACGACCAGTGTCATGGGTAACTAACGCTGACGACCGTTACAGAAAATCTGATTGGCATCCTCATAGTAGTGCTACTAGCACCACTCGTACGCGATAGGAGCGAAATCTGAATAGACCACATCTTTCAGATGTAGGAACATGACCACCAACTTTTGCACAAATCATCCTTGGTGTCCCGATTTTTTTTTTTCGCGTCAGTGTACAACATGAATGGGACCACCAAAGACACTGGTACATTAAGTGCCATCCAGGACACACCGCACGGTGGCTTGCAGAGTACACACGTACGAACAGGTGAAGAACACGGGACCAGGAATACCTACGTGCCTGCCTGCCTGGCCCCCCAGCAGTGCAGAGTTCCGCCTCTCCGTGATGGAGCAGGGAACCGCGGTTTAATACCTTCCGCTTGCCAGCGGGCCGGGGCAGTCGCATACATTTGGGGCCACTTGCGCGGTTTAATTCCGCGGGCGGGCCGTGAATCAAAGTCCGGCGAGGCGGGGCGAGCCGTGCCAGCAATCGATATGCGGCCGCGGCCACGGCCGACACTCCATCCGACGACACGGCCCAATCACGACCGCAACGGATCGCTTCCGGCAGGGCACTCCTACCACCGTCACTGTACACACGTTCATTTAGGTGACCAACTTTCATCTCACACGCTGCCCTAAAGAAAATACAGATCGAAGACAAAATGGCCCATCTTTGTTTGATATCTAACATCGTCGCTGTTCTTCATCCTAATATGATTAAAAAATAATCGAATTTTTTACAGTTAAACTAAATAAAATAATGTTGCTAAGGTATAATGAAGGACAATTTCTTGGGATTATACTACTATAAAAAACAGCTGGTCATGATGTCGCTGATGTAACAATGTAGTTGATAACGTTGCCTCTGGCAAGAACACACAGAATCTGGATTCTAGCAATCCCATGGGAGGTCGTAGATGAGAGAAATCCAAGCGGGTCCAGTGGCTGCCAAGTCCACAGAGAGTACAGTTGCTGCCGAGTCCACAGAGAGTACAGTTGCTGACAAGTCCACAGAGAGTACAGTTGCTGACAAGTCCAAAGCGAGCTCAACTTCTGACAAACCCAAAGAGATCCCAGCTTCCTGCCTCGTGATGACTGGGTTTTGTGTGATGTCCTTAGGTTCGTTAGGTTTAAATAGTTCGAAGTTCTAGGGGACTGATGACCATAGATGTTAAGTCCCATAGTGCTCAGAGCCATTTTATATCCCAGCTTCCAGCAAGTCCAAACGCAGTCCATCTCCCGGCGAGGCCAAAGATAGTCCAGCATCTGGCAATTCGAAAGAGTCCAGCTACTATCAACTGCAAAGATAATCTGACATGAGTGATAGAAGGACCACATTATGCCAAGTTCGAAGAGCTCCTGATTCTGTGAAGTGAAAAGAGATACCCACTTTCGAGAAGTCCAAGAAATACCCACTTCTGTCTTATCCAAACAGATTACCACCGGCAGCCCATCGAAAGAATGTTCCACAATTCCCAATTCAAATACAGTCACACTTCCAGCCACTCAAATGGGTCACGTTTCCGGCTAGTCCAAACAGTCCTGCTCCCAATTAATCCTAACAACCCCGTTCCCGGCTAGGTTTGTATGGTAAGAGGTCAGAGAGCCAGACTGCACGTCGTGACACAACAGGTATTGCTTAATCCGAAATTCGTAATTGTGGATAGTCATGGAGCACAATGTTTGAAGGTAACCATGACCTGCCTGCTCCACCGGAACTTTGTTAAAGATGTACTGCGATTCTGAAGACGACAGACACTATATGTGAAGTCAAATGTGGTGTTTGGATAGCGACTGAAACACACGTTACTGAAACGTGTTGGTACCAACATTACGTTCCTACAAAATGTTTCTGAGTAGGTTAAATAACTCTGAACATTTTTTGGCAATAACTACTTCGCGTGACAATTTTATGATGTCACTGTGGAACAACAGTGATCATATTTAATATTTTGTTAAAAAGCAATCCAGATTGCAATAATTGATTTATCTTTAGTTCAGATATCCAGTTTCCGTCCGTAAGACCATCTTCAGTCCAAAGACTCTCAAATATATAACATTTGTAATGGGCCATGTATGACAAAACTTATTCTCCTTTCCCATTGAACCATCCCACTGTTTTCCTTTAATGATTCATGGAAACCATGGAACAGCTAAATCTTGACTGGCGAACGGGGATTTTAGATGTTGTCAAATCGAATATGATTACTGTGTCTTCCCACTAAATCACTTCGTTCGGCTTCATCGGCTTCACGAAAGACTTTAGTGATGTTACCATCACGATCTCAAATCGATCTCCATCCTATCCGTCAGAATAACATCATTGCCCACGTATTGTTTAAAACAGGCATATTTCTCGTAAGATACAGTATGGAAGAGCGTCGCATCACTGGATCACGTCAATCACAGTCTGGACACGCACGTTTAGGTATTCCGTGGTTTCCCTAAATAGCTTGAGGCTAATGCCGGGATGATTCCATTGAAAATGATGCGCGCGATGTCCACTTCCTAGCCGGATTTGTGCCCTGACACTAATGAGCATGTCGTCGACGGGTGTTAAATCCTAATCGTCCTTGCACTTCTCCACATAAAACAACAATTACAAAAACTAGTCACATACCAGACGCCAACAGGTTTCAGTCTTTTGGTTTAACTGGATACGTACCTGTAAATAAAAAAGTTGCAATAATTAGAAACAGCATAAAAATTGGAAGTAATATGTTTATGCACGAAGAAATCAAATATAAGGTAAGTGTGTGAATACATAAATTAACTGAGAGTGTCAGAACAGCTAGTATTAATATTTACAAAAGTCGTGGGACAGCGATATGCCCATATACAGACTGCGGTAGTATCGCGTACACAAGGTATAAAAGGGCAGTGCACTGGCGGAGCTGTCATTTGTACTCAGGTGATTCATGCCGAAGGCGCTCAACGTCATTAGCGCCACACGACGGGAATTAACAGACTGAACGTGGAATGGAAGTTGGAACTAGAAGCATGCAACATTCCATTTCGTAAACCGTTAGGAAATTCAGTATTTTGAGATCCAATGTCGAGAGTGTACCGAGAATACCATATTTCAGGCATTATCTCCTACCACGGACAACGCAGTGTCCGTTGGCCTTCACTTAGCAACCGAGAGCAACAGCGTTTGCGTGGAGTTGTCAGTGCTAACAGAGGAGCACTGCGTGAGACAATCGCAAAAATGGACGGGGAACGTACGAGGAACATATCCGTTACGACAGTGTGGCGAAATTTGGCGGTAATGGACTATGGCAGCAGGCGACCGACGAGTGCGCCTTAGCTAGCAGCACATCGGCAGCAGCGCCTCCGCTGGGTTCGTGACCACTTCGGTTTCACCGTAGACTACTGGAAAGCCGTGGCCTGCTCAGACAAGTCCAGATTTCAGATGGTAAGAGCTGATGGCAGGGTTCTAGTGTGTCGCAGAACCCACGAAGCCATGGACCCAAGTTGTCAAGAAGGCTCTGTGTAAGCTGGTGGTGGCTCCATAATGGCGTGGGCTGTGTTTACATGAAATGGACTCTGTTCTCTGGTCCATCTGAACCGATCGTTGACTAAAAATGGTTATGTTCGGTTACTTGGTGAACATTTGCAGCCATTCATGGACTTCATGTTCCCAAACAACGACTTAATTTTTATGGATGACAATGCGCCATGTCACCAAACTACAGCTATTCGCAATTGGTCTTAGGAACACTCAGGACAGTTCGATCGAATGATTTGGCCACGCAGATCGCCCAACGTGAATCCCATCGAAAATTTATGGGACATAATCGAGAGGTCAGCTCGTGTACAAAATCCTGCACCGGCAACATTCTCGCAATTATGGAAGGCTGCAGGGGCAGTATGGCTCAGTATTTCTGTTTCTAACGACTTGTTGAGTGCCGAGAAAAAGGTGGTCAGACACGATATTAAGAGGTATCCGACGTGTTCTGTCACCTCAGCGCGTACATTAGTACTTAAATTAACTAAGAGTTCAGACCATCTATTACTAATTTTAAAAAAAGTGGTTCAAATGGCTCTGAGCATTATGGGACTTAGCATCTGAGGTCATCAGTCCCTTAGAACTACTTAAACCTAACTAAGCCAAGGACATCACACACATCCATGCCCGAGGCAGGATTCGAACCTGCGACCGTAGCGGTCGCGCGGTTCCCAACTGAAACGCCTAGAACCGCTAGGCCACACCGGCCAGGTATTATTAATAAGTAAAATTTTGCAAAAGGAAGCAAGGCACGGATAAATGATGAAAGAATTTACTAAAATTGACTGTCGGTGTGTCATTTATTTTTAATACAAACACTGTGTGAAAATGTGTGTGTGAAATTTTATGGGACTTAACTGCTGAAGTCATTTGTCCCTAAGCTTACACACTACTTAACCTGAATTACCCTAAGGACAAACACACACACCCACGCCCGAGGGAGGACTCGAACCTCCGCCGGGATCAGCCGCACAGTCCATGACTGCAGCGTCCTAGACCGCTCGGCTAATCCCGCGCGGCCAAACACTGTGAAATGAAAACCAAAGTAAAATGTTAGAAACCGGTTTTTGTGAGCTGTGAGTGATTAACAAATGAACATTATCTTTTCTTCTAGGTGCTTCAAAGTGCTACTGTACCGAACACGCATTGGATGCTGTGAGGCAGACGTGTGCTGAGGCGCGCCAACATGGGGCTACTGTCCGTCTATTATGCGACGACATTTGACCTCTCCGTGACAGCGCCAGCTGCCAAAAATACATCGTATGAGCGTGTCACAAATATAGAACACGAAGAACTCGGCCTGACTGTGACCATCGTGATGTTTTTGTTATTGCGGACTTCAGTCTGAGCCCCGGTCTGATGCAATTCTCCGCACAAATCTATTTTGTGCAGGCCTCTCCATGTCTGCATTACTTGTGCAGCCCGTATCTACTCGTTTTCAGGATATTCTTGGCGTGTATTAGATGTTACATAAAGTAACTGAAGTAAGGATGTTACTAGTGATTTATGAAGAAGCAGACGAAAGAACCTCTGTCACTTGATGACATTTGACATCAGACTATCTCCAGAACGCAAATCCTGAACAGGCAGAAAACCATCCGACCTGCAGGCCCACGCCCTGGCTCCCACTGACTGAGGTGATCCGTCGTCTGACAAAGGTCGTTAATTAATTTGAATACGATCTTGTTTGACAGGACACGTAACTGTAGTCAGAAACGGACAGGGAGTTGTGGGGCGCCGAACCTCGGTGAGAGAGTTTGGCGCGCTGCCAGTTTGCGCACTGCGTACACGGAGGCGCGGTTTTATTGCTCTGAGAGCGGTCGATGCCCACAGAGAAACTGACGGCCAAATTTACACCGTGAAAGGGAAATGAGAGAAGTAGTTGGGTAGCGCACCTGTCAACTACTGACAGCGAGGGAGACGGCGACCTGCCGCCCGGCACGGTATGAGGATCTGCGATCGATGCTGGAACCTCGTTTATTCAGCTGCCGTTCTGCGACTCTATGAATTAATTTTTTTTAAAAAATCTGCATTGCTTACTGGTCATCAAACTTGGCTGCCGCGTGTTGAGTGGCAATAACCATAAGGTGTTAGATTTAATACGGAAATTGAACATTAGCAGCTAATTAAAAGCAACGTTTGGGATAAGTGATTTGTTATACAATAGTTAGGTGTAGGTGGACCTTGAGTGTGGCGGCAATATACCTGATTGTTTGTTATTTTCAAATAATTAAACTGGAATTTTCTGGTAAGTTCGTATGAGAACAAACTGCTGCGGTCATCATCGGTCCCTAGAGTTACACATTACTTAATCTAACTTGAACTAACTCACGTTACCCCAAGGCAAGGCGTCCCAGATCCCGCGGCTCCCCGCGCCGCTTTCAAATAGTTAATTTTGCAGCACAGTCACAGCAACAGCTCAGTACGAAATTACGCCAGCTTTCAACTGTCTAATGTTCTGATGACTGCCGGTGTAGTTCTGTACTGAAGTAATTGTTATGGCTGAGTCGGAAAATGAATTATTTGAAAACAAAGGTTTGGAGAAAGGCCGACGTCTGCAAAACTTGTGAAATCTTGTTCTGTCCCAAATGATACTGTTTCTGTTACAAATCTTATACAATTATACTATGAATATAGTATGAACATAATATAAGCTACCAGAGCACTCATTGCGTGCGTACGCGTGTGATCAGTGCTGGGAGGAGGGTTGGGGTGGGGGAAGGGAGGGAGGGACACAGCAATGGAGCGCTGCAGTTATTCTTGAGCGGGTCTACATTACTGAAATCATTGCAGGTGTGATACATATCATCAGCATCACAGACAGGCTGCCTCTCGAATGAAATGCCATTGTCTCGATACACCGGTTTTTTCACCAGCTTCATGGCAGTAACTGAAAGCTTCGCCGTGAGAGCGACCGACAGACTGCTACTCGAAAGACAACGGTAATCAAAAGAGAGATGTTCACAGCGAAAGCCTGAAGTATTCTAGATTAAACGAAGCGACCATTTCCAGTTCCTTAACTTACGTGCTACTACAACGTGCTTGCATACAGGGTGTTTCAGACTATTTGCATCAAACTTCGAGGGTCAAAAGATCACAACATGGGGAACAACTTTTGTTACAGAAAATATTTGCTGACGTTTCCAGGTTACGTTATTGGCTGGTCCTGGGACAACGAGATTTCAGCGATTTAGCAGGGTCTAGTAAGCAGGTGTGTGGATACTACCTACAGCCCAACAAAGCGACAGAGTGAACGAAAACTTAAGAATTAAGAACTAGTGTCTGTAAACGGAGAAATACACTTAAGGGCAAAAAGAACAGACGCACCAAGAAAGAATTATCAATACGGGACGGAAGTCGCTACATGCGATGTACATGTACAGACAAGAAATGATTAAATTTTCACTAATATAGGATGATTTTAGATGGGTAGATCATGTAACTAATGAGGAGGTATTGAATAGGGGAGAAGAGGAGTTCGTGGTAGAACTTGACCAGAAGAAGGGACCGGTTAGTAGGACATGTTCTGAGGCGATTTAGTATTGGAGGGCAGCGTGGAGGGTAAAAATCGTCGAGGGAGACCAAGAGATGAATACACTAAGCAGATTCAGATGTCGGCTGCAGTAGGTACTGAGAGATGAAGAAGCTTGCACAGGATAGAGTAGCATGGAGAGCTGCATCAAACCAGCCTCAGGACTGAAGACCACAACAACACAAACAACAGGATGATTTATTCAAAAGAAAGAGTTTCACAAATTGGCACTGATTGGTAGACTTGTTGAAAATGCTCCTCAGGGATATCGTGAAAAATTCTGTGCAAATGACGCGGTAGCTCGTCAAAATCCGGAGCTGGCTGGAGGGCCCTGCCCATAAAGCTGTGGATGTATTCAATTGGGGTCAGATCCGGCGACCCTGCAGGCCGAGGCAGTAAGCCCAAGATGGCTGGTCGTGAAGTGCAACAAAACGGGGCGTAAATTATAGCCGACGTACCGCTGCACTGCACGGGTGCCGCGGATGACAACCAAAGTGGTCCTGCTAGGAAAAGAAACGACACCCCAAACAATCGCTCCTGGTTGTCTGACTGCACGGCGGGCGACCGCCGGTTTGGTCATCCAGCCCTGTCCTGCGCGTCTGCAGACACGTCTTCCGCGTCGAATCTGACTGACTGGAGTAGAAGGGTCTTCAGGCGGGACTCTCGTTTCGAACTGAGCCCTGATAACCACCGAAGACTTGTCTGGAGAAACCCAGTACAACGTTGGGAAACCAACTTGACTGACAGCGTCGTCTTTTATCTTACAAGGAGAGGTCTCCAGCGATGCGATGGACTTCTTGAAACTATCTATATATTGTGATGTGAAGCTGTCAGCCTGCTCATCATATTAAGTAACCAGACTATACAATGCAACTTCTTAACGCTATTGACTATCACAAAAAATTCCGAATCATTTTATCGTCATTTACTCGCAAACGAAGGTTCATCAGGGCGAATGGCTGCAGTGTCTGATACCAGGGATCTTAACCTACATCACCGTATAGAGAGTTTCGAAGAGTCAATCGCACCGATGGGGACCTCTTCTTGTTAGTGTATATTTTAGAAGCGAATCAGGAACTTCAATTTTGCCGAGCCTAGCCCTATCACACGAACCAGATGACCTGATTTTAGGCAACAAAATGGTTCAAATGGCTCTGAGCACTATGGGACTTAACTTCTAAGGTATCAGCCCCTAGAACTTAGAACTACTTAAACCTAACTAACCTAAGGACATCACATACACCCATGCCCGAGGCAGGATTCGAACCTGCGACCGTAGCCGTCACGCGGTTCCAGACTGTAGCCCCTAGAACCGCTCAGCCACTCCGGCCGTCTTTAGGCAACACGCAAGGCATATTCAAGGCGCTGGGCGCCCATGGCCCTCCGCCTTTCAGGGGCACAATCAATTATAAACCACGCCTAGTGTCGCCGGGAAACGTCAGAAAACTTTTTTTCCTGTTACAAAACTTTTTGCCCCATTAGATGATCTACCACCGCTAGACGTTTCATACAAAAGCTTTGGAAAAAACAAGACGCACGGAATTTCATTCCAACTTAATGGTAGTACAAAGACCACAGCAGGTGGAGCAGTAGGACACACAGATTTGCCTGGGGAGCAATTGTTAAATTTTTTTGACGAAACTGTCTGATCGGAAGAATTTTTCTTTCAGGTAACATACCGAATATACAAGCCTAGCTATTTAAAATAGAACACTGAAGGTTGATCGGTTGATTGAGGCGTAAGGTACTAAACAGTGACGTCATCAGTCCCTCCATCAAGGCTTCGTTGATCTGGATGTAGTGACGTCCACCAGGAATGTGTACGGATGAGGGAAGCACGTAGGAGTGGTAAAAGCGAGATATGGGAGGTGATATTGTTGCCATACCCGTAAAAAAAAAAAAAAAAAAAAAAAAAAAAAAAAATTACAGAGAAGCAAAACTATATGGATCGAATCGGTGCGTTGGTTAGAGCAGACAAGTGGTCTCCTTGTGCTCCCCCGTGGCGAGAGATACCCCACACCCACATCCGACCACTCTCCCAACCCTCCCAAACCGATGAAGTTAAAGACAGTTACAGAGTAAAGAATACTACCTATCAGAAGATTCTGAGAGGTAAAAGGGAAAAGGCTACTAAAGTAAAGGACATCAGTTGGACCATCAATAATAAAACAAAGTGAGAGAAATAGTTAAGGCTGTACATGGGGGATCCCGGAGCTCTCATAGCCGTCCCACCCTGTTCCATCATAGGCAAAGCGTTAAAGAGGACAGTGCCCACTAATCAACAGACTGCTAGTCCTTAAACGGGAAACAGGAAGTGGCAGAGAAAGAGGCAAACCGCCTAAAAGCAATTAAATGGGAGGAAAGGTGGGGCGACAGAGAGCCCGCCCCCCCCCCCCCCCCGACGCAGACACAGAATGTGGGCGGAGACGCTCCCACGCTCAACCACCCCGTCCCCGCTACAAATGTAGCTTGAGACATTATATCTGAGTACAAAAATCACTTTCACAGAGAAAACAGAGAACAATTGTCTGTGAGTCGTCCGCGAATATAAGAGACAAAGAATTCAGAGGAAGGAGGGGGCATTTTACGAGGATATGAGCAGCTGCCAATAACGCTCCACAACCACAACTAGTCTCTTCCGTGTCATGCTGTCCAGGCGGGCGCTGTGGTTACTGGTCCTGTGCCTCCCATGCGGTTGTTTTGACCTGAGTGTGATCCCCAATGACTGACTGGCCCAACCGCCACACATTCATTCTTCCATAATTGCTTGGTGACACCTGAAAATGAAGCTTTGTAAGCTTCAAAACCGGTCTTGGAATATATTAAGATAATTACTAGCAAATGAAGCTCATTTTTATTCAATAAATACCATCCTCAGTAACGTATGTTCACCTGGTGAAATATTTCCACTAATAGAGTTTTTATTGCGATTTTTTTTTACGACTGCTAGGTGTTTCTTTTATTTAATCTGTGACTGAACATCGTAGTTGTAAACAAACCCAGTTGAAGTTAAGGTTCAAAGAACGGCCGGAGATGAGACGAAGCCGCTATTTTTGTTGTGCAGTCTGATGTAGGTCCATTATGTCACTCGTCAAAAAAGACACACAGTATTGGTATCTTCACTTTATCCTTCGAACTAATGAGAGCCAGATGCAGCCTGCCATGTGCTCAGTGCTGACTTGCTTTCTCTGCAGAGTCCCCCTGCTTAGATGAGTGGTAAGGTGTTTGCCTAACATGCAGCAGGCCCGAGTTCGGTTCCCGACGGGTTTGGAGATTTTCTCCGCTCGTGAACTGTGTGTTGTGTTGTCCTCATCATCGGCGACGCCCAAGTCGCCCAGTGTGGCGTCAACTGAAATAAAACTTGCAAAACCGCGGCCTAAATTCCACGGATGTGGCCTCCCGGCCGTCGGTGCCAGACGATCATTTCATTTCTCAGCACATGCATAGCCATGTGAACGGAGAACATTTCCATTAGCTCAGCGGTTCAGCAAGCGACATATTTCCTCCTTTTAGTTTAAATTTAGGAAGGAATCTGGGCAGACAAACACAAGCCAGATCCACGACTCGCAAAGATTCGTGAGATTTAACTCCTGTAGTGCTGGATACACTCAGAGATAGACAGCAATGCTAGCAGAACGATCTTGGTACGGGACGCTTGGTTGGCAGGATATGGAAGAGACCGCTTACAGAAGATTCGAATTATCGTTCTGGTTGACTGAATATGTCAGTGCTACACAAAGAATAGCTGAAGCTAGTCTCACAAATTCCGAGAGGGAAGCCATCAGTAGCCATCTCAGTAAGCCTGTCTGGTTTCAGTTTACACGGCCATCGCCTTGCTCTGCGGTCCTGTTGGGTCCTATACTACCGTTGTTTCAACTGTTTGGAGTTCATGCTCATTCTTTGCTTCTCCTCTTACATGTTGGCGTCCAAAATACTATCGCTGTTTCTCTAGCCTCATGAGCCCGTCCGAACAATAATCTTTTACTGTAGCCGGTTTTTGTGCAGACAAGCCAGATGAACGCTCTACTGTAGGCTTTGCGCTTCCGCTTCCGCAACGTTGTTTGCTAGCACCTTTTGTCTTCCTGATTCTACATTCCAGGGGACACTTGCCCATAAAAAGTACAAATACACTACTGGCCTTTAAAATTGCTACACCACGAAGATGACGTGCTACAGATGCGACATTTAACCGACAGGAAGAAGATGCTGTGGTATGCAAGTGATAAGCTTTTCAGAGCATTCACACAAGGCTGGCGACGGTGGCGACACCTAAAACCTGGTGACATGAGGAAAGTTTCCAACCGATGTCTCACACACAAACAGCAGTTCACCAGCGTTGCATGCTGAAACGTCGTTGTGATTCCTCGTGTAAGGAGAAGAAATGCGTACCATCACGTTTCCGACTTTGTTAAAGGTCGGATTGTAGTCTATCGCGATTGCGGTTTATCGTATCGCGACATTGCTGCTCGCGTTGGTCGATATCCAATGACTGGTAGCAGAATATGGAATCAGCTCGGAGACCATGGCTGCGGTTACGCTTGACGCTGCATCACAGACAGGAGCGCCTGCGATGGTGTACTCAACGACGAACCTGGGTGCACCAATGGCAAAACGTCACTTTTTCGGATGAATCCAGGTTCTGTTTACAGCATCATGATGGTCGCACCCGTGTTTGGCGACATCGCGGTGAACGCACACTGCAAACGTGTATTCGTCATCGCCATACTGGCCTATCAGCCGTCGTGATGGTATGGGGTGCCATTGGCTACACGTCTCGGTCACCTCTTGTTCGCACTGACGGCACTTTGAACAGTGGACGATACATTTCAGATGTGTTGCGACCCGTGGATCTACCCTTCATTCGATCCCTGAGAAACCCTACATTTCAGCAGGATAATGCACGACAACATGTTGCAGGTCCTGTATGGATCTTCCTGGATACTGAAGATGTTCGACTGCTGCCCTGGCCAGCACATTCTCCAGATCTCTCACCAACTGAAAACGTTTGGTCAATGGTGGCCGAGCAACTGGCTCGTCACAATACGCCAGTCACTACTCTTGATGAATTGTGGTATCGTGTTGTAGCTGCATGGGCAGCTGTACTTGCACACGCCATCCAAGCTGTGTTTGACTCAATGCCCAGGCGCATCAAGGCCGTTATTACGGGCAGAGGTGGTTGTTCTGGATACTGATTTCTCAGGATCAATGCACCCAAATTGCGTGAAAATGTAATCACATGTCAGTTCTAGTATAATATATTTGTCCAATGAATACCTGTGTATCATCTGCATTTCTTCTTAGTGTAGCAATTGTAATGGCCAGTAGTGTATCTTTCTCTGTACTCTTCTTTCAGATACTGTCAGCCTTCCATATTCTTTATTTTGGGAAGATAATGTTCCATGTCTATACAATAACAGTGGCCCAACGCCAAATTTTCAGTTCGGAGAGGCAATCCTTTTTAGGAGTAAAATTATAAATGTTATGATGGCATCACGGGTCGTGCATCAATTTGAACTTCACTTTGATTTTTCCCCCAGTAAATAACAACGTTTTACGAGTCTTTTCAGTGAGGAATTCTTGAATGTGGTACAGAGGAAGTATTCTCTGCTACGCACTTCTCAAAGACGTATATAATATGGATGTGCTTCTGGGCGGTCACACAAATCTGGTCCATGAGCTAATGTAAGTGTGGAACCTATTGTTTCGTGTTTGGTTTGTCGGGCCCTCAACTGCGCGGTCATCAGCGCCCATACAAAGTCCCAATTTTTACACACTCCAACTTTTTTCGCAGTCCAATCTAGCCACTGTCACGAAGGAGCCTGTAGTGGGGAGTATGGCACGCACTGCTTTAAGTAAAGCAGAAGCCGTAGAATACCTCATTGATGATGAAGAATGCGAAGTCCACGCGAAGTGCACACTCACGCTGAGACCGTGTTTTCTCGACATTCTGCCTTTCCGGCAAATGTTGCTCGGATGGAGCGACACAAATCTAACCTGTCCTCTCTCCTTCAAATAGTTTTACGGCAGCTGAACTACTCGACAGCAGATGATACACGAACCTGACACTCCAGCGCGCAAACACACGAAATCGAACGTAATTTGTGTTTCTGCGGCTAGGGTACGCAAACATTTGCACTATCGCCAACAGATACACAGTGCAGCATTTACAATGCAAATAGCATCCCGGTTTGTATGGGGTCGCAGGCCCCAGAAATGCAGTTCACAATGGCGAGCTCTACGACCCTCCGTATCTCTGTCCTCCCACTGCATGTATCTCTCTGGAACACTAGTTTCGCGAGCAGTAATTACAAACCCAGTGATTCGGTGAAGATGTAGCATTGTGGAAAGATAAAGAAACAAAAGAGAGAGCAGTACCCAACCGTGGAGGCGCTCTCTACAACACGAAAAAAAAGTCAGCCCAAAGATACTCATACATCAAGATAGCACACAGACATCGAAAGGAATATTCATACTAACTGTAAATAAACGAGAATGTAACGGGAATAAATATTGAAAACAAAGTAAAAAAGCAGTTACGAGACTTCGTCCACACGAAAGAACGACGGGCGTTGGTGCATTTAAGTACCTTAATTATACAATGAACGTGTCCACGGGCCATTGAATCGCAGTAAGGTTGCCGATTTGGTAGTACTGCGCAGTTGATTGCAACGAGACAAGGAAGATAGGTCCTTTAGAGAAAAATTTAACGCTATGACAGTTTTAATTTATAAAAATTTATCAGTGAAGTAAGTCGTAATAGTATAGAGGTTCTTTATGGAAGAAACATGTTGATTAGCTCACAGAGCAAAGTAATATAACCCACTTGAAAGAGTACACTGGTCACTCTTCGAGCCGTACTGATGGTGTAGAAATGGTACCAGACGCTCACGTGACCCTCCACCGCTAATGGAAGTCTTGGCAGTGAACCGGTGTGTGTCTACTGTCGGTGTTACGGAGTCAGCGCAGTCAGATGGATTGCCGTGGAGATATGACAGAATGGCGGAAAGAAGCTGCCGTGTTTGGACGTGCCTACGACGAAATCGGGAATAAATTTGCTAATTCGTTGGTGAATGAACACTGACTGTATAACTTGTCTACAGAGAGGTCCACTCTTTCATAGTCAATATTAATAGAATAAAATGACATATTACAATTCTTGCAAGGGGGGAAGTTATTTTATGTATTCAGAGTGACCCCATTAGCAATCAAATGCCGTCGATGTTGTTGAGCTGTTGACCGACCTATGGCTGTCAGTGGTGCCGGTGTGGTACCCGCATAGGACCCCTTGCTTGTTTCCCACAGCTCGTTCAGTACAGCTGGCTTCTGTTGATGAATTCATTTTTCAAGGTCCCCCGCAGGTAGAAGTCAAGAGGTTTGAGGTCTGGAGACCGTGGTACGTTGTCAACACCCCCTCTTCGACCTATACATCGTCAAGGTAGACTTCCATCCAAGTAGGCTCTGACATCTCTGTTGTAGTGAGACGGAGAGCCAGCTTCTTGAGCCGGCCGCAATGGCCGAGCGGTTCTAGGGGCTTCAGTCCGCCTGCTACGGTCGCACCTTCGAATCCTGCCTCGGGCATGGATGTGTGTGATGTCCTTAGGTTAGTTAGGTTTAATTAGTTCTAGGCGACTGATGACCTCATAAGTAAAGTCCCATAGTGCTCAGGGCCATATGAACCATTTGAGCCTTCTTGTTGCAGTTAAAATCTTTTATTTCCAGACACATCTCCGATGGCAGGCGAAATCGATGTTTGCAGCATTTGAAGTTACATCCCAACAGTTACGGTGCCTTCAAAGAACAATGGGCCAATCAAACAGCGCCAAGACAGGCCACACCACACATCAGCACTAACATGACTGTCCACGTGAACGTGAGGATTTTCTGGAGCTAAGTACACGCAGTTGTGGAGGTTTACAGTACAATTCAGTTTGAAGTGTGCCTCTTTAGACTAGATAACCATCCCTGCAAACCGTTCGTCCTCGCGAAACATCCCCTCGAACCACACGGACTACTCCATCCTTCGATCCGAGTCGTCCTCGTTCGTAGAGTGCAGCGATCATGGAATGTACACTTTCCACTTTGCAGCCTTCAGAATTCATCGTACGCTTGATCGGCTTACCCCATTTTCACGTGCGCCCCGCTTCACAGATTTCTGAGGAACTAGTAAAATGTTGCAACGGAGCAGCGCTGGAATCTGCACTCGATGTTTTTGGTCATCCAGACCTTTCCTTACGCACATACTGAACAGTACCGTCCGCTTAAAACTTATCCTGAAGACGATAAATGGTCGTACGCGGTGGTGGCCGAGTTCCCTACACATTACGCCATTGCCGTTGTACCTCTATCATGTTTTCGTTCTTCTAGTACCACTTCAATACGCCCTTGCGTTGTTCAGACCACAATCTCTCTTCATTCATGATGTCTGCTGGAAAACGCGCGTCAAGATCTGTTGAGAAAACAATGGACTACTACAAGGAAAATTGCAACGATATGCACTTTCGTTCCAAAGACATTAGCTATCAAAGAGCGTCTACATTTTTCTGGACCCTCTGTATAAGGAATGTTATATCACTCAGCGTCACGTAACACGGGATAATAACAGTGATCATAAAAGGATCCTGGCAGACAGGGACCGGAGACAAGTGCGACGCCTTCTAAGGGACAGTCCGTCTCAACCAGTTATCGAGTGAACACTGTCAAAGAAACAGCATGGAATGAACCTCCAGGGACATTAACTTGCAAAACGTCACTGCTCTACAGCGACACATAAAGCTGCACGTCTTCAATGAGCCTAATAGCACACAAAAAGTACCTGACCGGAGGCGTTTAATGTGGTCTGACGAGTCGCGACTTTGACTCTTTTCAATTGCAAGGCGTCGAGTGCAGCGGCAGCCGAATGAGGTGTTTAACCCGCAATTTGTGGATGGTTTGCTTCAGAAACTACACTGACCAGCCAGAACATCATGACCAATTAACTACCATCGATATAAACTCGCCCAGGGGATAGCAGAGTCACCTGGCGAGGAATGACTGCTAGTCAGAGACACGCACGTCGTAGGCTGGGCAGACTGGTAGAACATGACATGCGGCGAACTGTGGCGGAACTAACAGACTTTTAATGCGAGGCAGAGCACAAGTGTGTGTGAACACACAGTGCACTGTACACTCCTAACGATTGGCGTCCGTAGCCAACGACCTATGCATCTGACAATGTTAACACTGCAACATCGACAACTATGACTGAAAAGGGGACGTAACCATTGGCACTGGACGTTGGCGCAGTGGCAGAGCGCTGTACGTTCTGATGAATCCAGATACCTATTTCATCATACCGATGGGAGGGCGAAAATCCGTCGCCTTCCAGCGGAACAGCTCTTTGACACCTGTACTATGGGACGGAGGCAAGCTGGTGGTGTTTATATTATGCTCTGGGGAACATTCACGTGGGCATCCATGGGTCCAGTGGAGCTCGTGCAAGGGACCATGACGGCCAAGGAGTATCGTACACTGGTTGAAGACCATGTATACCCCTTGATGATGACCACGTTTTCAGACGCCAATGGCATTTTTCAACAAGATAAGGCGCCATGTCACAAGGCCAGGAGTGTGATGGAGTGGTTCAAGGAAAACAGTGGCGAGTTCAGTTGATGTGCTGGCGCTCCAACTCGCCAGATTTGAACCAGATCGAACACATCTCGGATGTGACTGGACGTGATGTCAAAGCTCGTCGACCCCTTCCCGGAGTTACGGGAATTAGGTGACTTGTGCGTGGAGATGTGGTGCATCTCCCACAAGCGACCAACAAAGGACCCATGGCTTCCATGCCGCGACGCGTTGCCACTGTTATCCGTGCCAAAGGTGGACATACCGGCTGTTAGGTAGGTGGCCACAAGGTTCTGCCTAATCAGTGTATGTGGTTATGTGACCTTTTAGAGCTGTTTTTGGAACTATGGCCTGGATCCACTGATACACGTAACTGTGAAAATGACCCAAGATGTCGGTGACAAAGCGTTTCCATTCCGTCTGCATCTTCGTGATGAGTATCCTGTACACAATCAGGTCTTCCGAGACAACAGGGGGCTGAACGCTTACGTTGCTGGTAGGAAGAACGCATGTAAGTTGGATGGATAATTTACAACACGATCCGGATGGGACTATGAGTAGTAGCTGCACTTAGAAGCAAAGAATTGAGAGACAGTTCCCTGATCTACACGCCACTTCTAACTACAGATGCTACTCTCAAGCACAGCCACGCCATGTTCTAAAATATCCCTCCCACTCAGATTCCCTATTTTTTTCTTTTATTTTAGTTAATGTTGCTCTATTTGCCCTGTTAAAAATTTATACTTTGTGATCAAAGCTGCTTCTCTTACCTGCTCAACTTTACTAATAGAGCTTGTTTATTTGTAATATTAGACCTACGGATGTCCGTAGGTTAGTTAGGTTTAAGTAGTCCTAAGTTCTAGGGGACTGATGACCTCAGCTGTTAAGTCCCATAGTGCTCAGAGCCATTTGAACCATTTGAGACCTGTGGAAGTTTGTTCAGCTAGTCCCTTCGAACGTCTCATCCAGGTTTGTTGTTCACCTTCTTTCTTCTCAAAACAATTGTTCTGATTAGTTGTATAGTTCATTATTTAATGTGTCGCATCTTTTATCGAAGTTAAATTATTCTACGTATCAATTTCATTGAAATAATTCCTCTCGTTTTTTACTCCTAAACCAAACATTAGGAATTTTAATTTGGAGCCAACTGAGGTACTGTGTAGGTGACTAGTCTCCAACCTTTGATCTCACACGATTTCACAGCCACACATACGTCTTCGTACCTGATGATGGCGTAACAGCCAAAAACCGGTTTGTAAAATAACAAATGTTAATTACACCAGTGTGATACATTTTATTGATAAGGTGTCAGGAATAGTACGGAAACATAGATGCAGGTGACTAAACTTGATAAAAACCTTAATTATAGCTTCATGCATTATAACCTTTACTTATCGTATCGTCGTCTGTTCTTGAATGAACATTCTGTCACGAATATAATGTAACGACATGGATTAGTTTTTCTAGTACGGACTGATTACTACAACGTACCGCCAAGTACAAGGAGGTGGGCAGGATATGACGAAAGAATAAAGAGCGGGGACACCACAGTATGCAGTCGTCACTGTCGCAGAGTATAAACTTCTACATTTACATAACAGACGTATACTCGGAAAGACACTGTACGTATCTCGTAGCACTGTTGGCTATTTTCAGTGGTAATTCATTCGCCTGTTTAATGAGAGGTAATTTACTGTCTGCACTGGCTGTACACGCCCTGTCCTTTCGTACTTTCTTATGTCTCTCTCATGACGCCTACGCGAAATACACAGAGGTGACTGCATAATCGCCGCACGTTCTCGAATACCAGACCTCTAAATTCATCCAACAGCGATTCCCGAGAACTTCGTCACGTTTCTTCCAAAGATTCGCACTTCGTTCTTCCAGCGTATCTATTACACTTTCACAAGAGCTACGCCGGTCTTTTGCGATCTTTACTAGGCAATTATGAATTGGATCGATCTCTGTTGTCGTGCCTACTCGATAAGGACTCCAAACGCTGGAAAAATACAATTTGTCGCAATGGCGTCTTGCATGTAACTTCCTTTACATATGATATAAACTCTCCCCAAACCCTTGCACCAAACGTAAGTCTTTGACTCACTTTGTCTAAAGCGATTTTAGTTACTCGATCGTCCCATTCGCTATCGCATCTCAGTATCACCGCTACATTCTTCCACGATACAACGTCCTACACTGGCTTGCCAATGAAAACGTAATCGTAGACTGTCAGGTTGTTCATCTTTCTTATCGGCATTATTGTGCATTCATTCACATTTGAATGCTTGGACGAATATTTTGTCCAAGTCCTTCGGAATTTTGCTAAGATCTTCTGTACGACGTTTTGTCGGACACTCAAGACCGCGACTCAGCAATACTCCAAGCTGTCTGAAAGGAAGTTTATCGTGACCATTCGAGGCTACTTTGAAGACAACTAAGTGTCTATCTTGTCGAAAACAGACATTATGAGACACGTCGCTGTAGCAGAATTATAAGGATTATAACTTAAATACAAAAACCAGCAACCAGCATGGCATAGAAAGTTTGTTGACGTTTAAATGCTAACCGACATATTACACAGGTTTTTTTTATATGTTTGTCCACAGAGTTTCAGAAGAAAACTGCACGATATCTGTAAGATATACAGAAAAATGTGGTTACAACATCTCTCAAAGTTTCGATACGCAAGTTTCGATACGCGCCGTTGCGTATTTGCAGAGCGCACCAGGCGAGACAAGCTTGTTAGAATATGAACTCCAATTACCTGCTCCGTATTTTTTTAATTTATTTGCAACGTGTTCCATCACAACATTCGAAATACTAAGTGTATATATCGCGCGCTCGTGTGATGTGCGTGCGTGTGAGAGAAGGGAGAGGGTGAAACCCGGTACCGGCAGTTCGCATACTCGTCGTGAATACCAGCAAGAGCAACTGACCCGTCCACCAGGCGGACGGATCACCATCAACAGTGTGACGTGTCCTCACGTCGTAAGGCCAGGACATTGACCTGCAGTCTGGTGACCACCTCTCCTCCCCTTGCAGATCAGATACTGGCACCGGAAACTTTCTACACCACCGGCATTCGAACCGGCCTGCCGCCGGGTAGAGCGCCACCGCACAAGCGTGCGTTAGCGACCTTGGCCACGGAGGAACGTGCAGCGTACTGTCGCCCCGAATTAGCTGGCGTCTATCTAAATGCAACCGAGTGAACTGGTTTCGAAAGCGGGCTGTTGCCTTTGTGCCTTTCCCAGCTGCAGAAGCAGGGACTTTCAACGAATTCCTGCGCGGTTTGACGTTCGCCGCGTCACCAACGTGATATATTGAGCATCAGTAATATGAGCTAAACACTTGCAGAGATGCTCTAGCCACTCGTAAGTGTCTATTTTCTGTATATGTTGTATTTTTCGCCTTCTGAGCCCCCAGAGGTACTTGCCAATAGTATCACACTATAGTTGTGGCTGTTCGCTATACGAGATCTTTTCAAAAAATTCCGGAACTTTGCCAACAACATTTTTCTGCCGTTAGCTTTTACTTATTGTACATGGTCTCCTACGAAATACTCTCCTCCACAACTAATACACAAACCCCAACGCCGTTCCCACTTCCGGAAGCACTCTTGGTACGCCTTTTGCTGGATCGCGCGAAGCGCCGTCTGCGAATTTTCTTTTGCCTCGGATACCATCACAAATCTTTGTCCCTTCAACGGGGTTTTCATCTTTTGAAATAAAAGAAGTCCGTAGGGGCCAGGTCCGGAGAGCACGGAGCACGAGGGAGCACAGTGATTTGGTTTTGTGTGCCGTTGTCTTGCACCAACAGGGATGAATGTGCAGGTGCGTTACCGTTATACAAGAGACACGAATTGTCTCGACACATTTCAGGCCGTTTCCTTCTCACATTTTCTCGCACCCGTCGCAACATGTCCCATCGATTAACAATTTGTCCCTGTGGCACGAATTCATGAGCTAATCTTTCAAAGTCTAAAACTATCAGCAACGCTTTGACATTTGATCTGATTCCATGAGCTTTTTTTTTTGGTCTTGGAGAACCTTTCCAGATATATTGTGACGATGGAACCTTGGCCTCAGCATTATAACAGTAGACTCACGTCTCAACACCAATTATTATTCTCTTTAGGAACATCTAGTTCTCATTTGCGCGATGCAAAATCTCTTCACAGATAGCGAGGCGGAGGTCTTTCTGGTCTCGACTCATGAGCCGTGCGACGAACTTGGCGGCAACACGATGCAGTCCAAAATGCTGAGTCAGCATTTCATGGCTAAAATGTTACATTCTTCTGCAACGTGTGGGACA
The DNA here is from genome assembly GCF_023897955.1 of Schistocerca gregaria. Lineage (NCBI taxonomy): Eukaryota > Metazoa > Arthropoda > Insecta > Orthoptera > Acrididae > Schistocerca > Schistocerca gregaria. Next base: position 128,029,764 of record NC_064920.1, on the reverse strand, counting down.
GTCAGTCTCCGATTGGCACGCACAATTTCTTAGACGTTCCTGACATGAGCGTCGTCGTTAGACGTGGAAGGGCGGCCTGAATGAGAGTCATCTTTAACCTCCGTCCGGCCATTTTTGAACTGTGTGAACCATTCGTAACAGCGAGTGAGGCTTACGCAGTCCCCGGCACGAATCCGTGCGGCGGATTTGTGTCGAGGTCCGGTGAACTAGACAGTCTGTGGATGGTTTTTAGGCGGTTTTCCATCTGCCTCGGCGAATGCTGGCTAGTTCCCCTTATTCAGTCTCAGTTACACTATGTCGGCGATTGCTGCGCAAACAATTTCTCCACGTACGCGTACACCACCATTACTCTACCACGCAAACATAGGGGTTACAATTGTCTGGTGTAAGACGTTCCCTGGGGGGATCCATCGGGGGCCGAACTGCACAATAACCCTGAAAGAGTGGTTCGGTGTGGGGCAGCGGAGGGGTGGAGTGGACTACGGTAGGCGTCGTGGGGTTGTGGACCACTGCGGCTGCGGTGGGGGCTGAGCCTCTCCGTCGCTTCTAGGCCCCGGTTAACATACAATACAAGGTTTAAGAACTGATCACCGTAGCCTTCCTGCATCATTTGGTGTGTCTCTGTTAAGGTTTTCTTCAGTTTCACACAAAATTTAATGCAAACGCGTTGCCCTTCTAAATCTGACACCCAGAAATTCGGGAAGTGTGGGGCACAACGTTCTACCCAAAACAACAATGAACAATAACTACGACATACAACAGTGAAACTTACGCCAGTTACACATTAAACACAAGCGTATGCAGGGATGCCAACCAAATTTCGCTCCATCACGCCACTGGCGCGAATTTTTGAACAGACCTAGTGTGTAACAAATAATCCAGTTACGCGTCGGTATCCCGCGTTTCGCTTCCAGGCGCTGCAGCGTTCGGCGGTGTTTTCCCGCGGGGCCCCGGCCGCAGCGTCGCGTGCGCAGCGCCGGCTGGCCCCCCGGCCAGTGGCTGGGCGGCCTGCGGTCACTCCGGTCAAGCGTGATGCGCGCGCACCCTCCGCCACTCGCCGACGAGCCGAGGCCGTGCGTACTCGAGCGTGGCGTGGCGGGGCGGGGCGCGGCGTGCTCCCCGTACTACTCCGGTGCGTGCTGCGTGCGTGCGTGAGGGCCGGCCGGTGCATAGTCGCGTGCGGTCGGATCAATACGCCACGTGACGTCACGCGCAGAGAGAACGCTGCAGCGGCGCCGACCTACCCCAAGGGCCCGGCGGCAGGTCGATAGCGGACCGGGCCGCTAGCCGCGGGCGGAGAGCGGAGAGCTGTCCCGTCCCAGGGGACGCGGGCCGGACGGCCGCGATACCGTACCATCTGGGGGCGCTCGCCGCTGCAGCCGCCGCCCCAACACCTGCCCTGTTGAGCCGTCTCTGATACCCGACCTCCGCCAACGGGAGACAACCGACGTACAGAAGTCGGGGAAACAGTGGCGCGCGAGCTGCCGCCTGTGTTCCCAATAGACAAGCTTCCTGCCGGATTAAAATTTAGTGCTCGACCGGGCTCATACCCGGAACTTCGCCACTGGCGGGCACTGTTGGTGCTGTGGCTTATCGGGGCGTGAGTTTTGGCCCGCTCAGCGATCCTGCTTCCCAAACTTCACAGTAGCTGCACAATGAAACATTAAAACGACCCTCCAGTCACTGACTAAATACGCCCTCATAGGCGAGTTGCTACACATTGCGAAACACGCACATGTGGTGTCCCTGGTGGTAGTAACACCTCTAAAACGACCTGATGTATATCACACAACGTGCTCCTCACTGTCATATGCGACTCCAGCGCTCTCCAGCGGAAGTCTGAGACATCTTGGCGTAAATAACAGTGTTTCTTTACGAAAATGAACGCGCGCAAAATAGCTGCGTTAAGTCTGTTAGTGATTGAGGAAGAGGAGCGAAGAAACTCGCGAAGAAGATTCTGCACTCGTCACTAGGTAGAACAGCGAATAATGCTGTACAATGAGCTAACATACATACAAGCAGAAGTTATTCGTTAAATCATTTGAATCTTCATCCCATTTCCACGTTCTGAATTGGATACAGCTGTAGTGTTTACTGTCTATTTCCGTATGCTTCATATCCATATCTCCATGTTGCATAGATCACAGTAACTCTCAAGTAACATACTTGATCACACACATTTCAAGTTCGAGATCCGCTTCGGTAATTTCATTTAAGTGGAAGAGAAGCTTTTTTTAAAGTTGCCCACGATCAGTCTAAAAGATATTTATCGACAAGTTAGACATGAGGCGCCCAATAAAACCAAGACATAGATACACTATATGATCGAAAGTATCCAGACACCCCCAAAAACATACGTTTTTTCGTACTAGGTGCCTTGTGCTGCTATCTACTGCCGAGTACTCCATATCTGCGACGTCAGTAACCATTAGACGTGGGAGAGCAGAACGAGGCGCTCCGCGGAACTCACCGACTACGAACGTGGTCAGGTAATTGGGAGTCACTTGTGTCATACGTCCGTACGCGGCATTTCCACACACCTAAACGTCCCTAGGTTCACTGTTTCTGATGTGATAGTGAAGTGGCAACGTGAAGGGAAACGTACAGCACAAAAGCGCAAAGGCCGACGTCGTCTGTTGACTACAAGAGACCACCGACAGTTGAAGGAGGTCTTAATGTCTAATACACATACATCTATCCAGCACATCACAAAGGAATTCCAAAATCCATCAGAATCCACTGCAAGAACTGTGACAGTTAGCCGGGAGGTGAGAAAACTTGGATTTCATGGTCGAGCACCTGCTCGTAAGCCACACATCACTCCGGCAAATGCCAGACGACGCCTCGCTTGGCGTAAGGAGCGTAAACATTGGACGACTGAACAGTGGGAAAACGCTGTCTGGAGCGACGAATCACGGTACACAATGTGGCGATCCGATGGCAGGGTGTGAGTATGGCGAATTCCCGGTGAACGTCATCTCCCAGCGTATGTAGTGCAAACAGTGAAATTCCGAGGCCCTGGTGTTATGGTGTAGTCGTGTTTTTCATGGACGGGGCTTGCACCCCTTGTTGCTTTGCGTGGCCCTATCACAGCACATGCCTACATTGATGTTTTAAGGACCTTCTTGCTTCCCACTGTTGAACAACAACTGGGGGATGGCGACTGCATCTTTCATAACGATCGAGCGCTTGTTCATAGTGCACGAACTGTGGAGGAGTGGTTACACGACAATAACATCCCTGTAATGGACTGGCCTGCACAGTCCTGACCTGAATCCTGATGAACACCTTCCGGGTGTTTTGGAACTCCGACGTCGTGCCAGGCCTCACCGACCGACACCGACACCTCTCCTCAGTGCACCACTCCGTGAGGAATGGGCTGCCATTCCTCAAGAAACCTTCCAGAACCTCCAGATTGAACATATGCCTGCGAGAGTGGAAGGTGTAATCAAGGGTGAGCCAACACCATATTCAATTCCAGCATTATCGATGGAGCACGCCACGAACTTTTAAGGCACTTTCAGCTAAGTGTCCGGATACTTTTGTACACATAGTGTATATCTTTCTTACAGAAAGTTTCAAAATAGCAAAACCTTCCATTCTGTAACTTGGTCTACTTTCTGACACTGGGAGTTAACGTTTCGATTTGTGACTGCTAGAGAAGTATTCCAGTCGTTGGTCTTTGCAACAAGAACTGCAGAAAATGTACCGCTTGACAATTCCTAAGGATCAATAGATGCCTGCTAAGGAAAACTGCCAGTTGCTACGGAACGAACGGTAACTGCTACGGAACTTCCGACCACTGATAGTAAAAGAAAATGTAGTAGACGGAATTTGTTACCTGCAGCGAAGGCTGCGCATGAAACACTGCATGTATTCGACAGGTCATGCAGCACAGTGTTTGATGAAGGTTTTTGTGGAACTGGTTAGCGCGACGTTCCGTGTGGTACGTGAACATGTCTGCAAGACATACTTTGAGTGCTTACGATTGTGAACGAGGAGTTGGACGCCCAAAGTCGGTCGGAGTATCTCTACTGTGTGTCCGAAAGTGTCACCTCGCAATTAAAAAAGGCCGCTGAACGTGAAAATGCTGTGCTGAAGCATGCTGGCGGTCGTAGACGGACCGCCACGCCGCAAGAGGATCGATACGTAGCCCTAGTGGCAAAAAGGAGCCGACACTCACTCCTAAGCACGTCGCCGAATATCTTGCAACGGTTAATGGTACAAGCGTTTCTGCCGGAGCTATACGGCGGTGATTAACTCAGGCTTGTTTGTATGCTGGAAGCCTGTCAACTGTATCCCATTTAAACCACGCAATCGTAGAAAAAGAGTTCGTTGGTGTATCGAGCATGTTGGTTGGGGGTGAGTATCAGCGGTCCAAAGTGATGTTCCCCAACGAATCGTTCTTCAGTGTGAAAAGTGATTCTGGCCAAAATGTAGGGGAGGGGAGAGAGGGGATGACGTTACACGCCTTAAAATGTTGATGAACGCCATCGGTATGCCCTAGGTGTTACGTTGTGGGCAGGCATTATGGACAATGGCCGAATATCGCTGCCTGTCTTTGCGGGAGATACTGCTACAGCACGCGGTACTGCCGGGAGATTTTTTTTCTAGATCACGGCCGTCTGTTTAGGGGTGCGGCATGTCCCGACTCTCAGTTTATGGACGAGAGTGCCTCTCCTCACAGCACCGTGACGTATTGGAAAGTGATTGATATTGAATGTATTGAATGGCCTGCGTACTTTCTGTATCCAAACCCTATAAAACATACATGGGATGCTCTCGGCAGACGTGTTTCTCAACGAAAACCTGTTCCCCAGAGCCTTGATAGACTAGTGGAAGTATTAAACTGTCATATTTCTTTGTCAAAGAAATATGATCAAATATTCCTCATTTTCTTTTGGCACACATTTTCTTTTGGCACACATTTTCTTTTGGCACACATTTTCTTTTGACAATTCTTTTTGACAATTCTTTTTGACAATTTTTTTGACAATTTTTTTGACAATTTTTTTGACAATTTTAATATGGCGAACAACAACTCGTTATTACGCGCTGCAGTTGCTAGTACCACAATTGTATTGTGGGTGTATTTGGAAGAAAAGCAGCGGAAAAGAAGGAAACATACTTGTATGAAGCCATAGGTATTACGTCGAGATGGTAAAAGCATTCAGCAAAATTTGTTACGAGAGCTGCTAGTGGAGGACGTCAAGTCTTATACATAAAACACTTACAAATGGAAGAGAGTGTATTCATTATTTGCTCCGCATAGTGGCTTCTCATATTACAAAACAAAGTACTCTCTTGAGAAATGTTATATGTGCAGAAGACCGACAAACTGTGACACTGGTATTTCTTGATACAGCACTGGAATATTATATTGCGCATTAACCGAAATATTTCCAGAAACGTGTGAAGCGATTTATAAAGCACTGAAGGGGTAATATGTGAAGGTAAATAAATGTTTCATGCACTATACGGGCAATAAGAACTATGTTTATATTGAATAATTTAGTTAATGGAATTAGTGTTCCAACAACTGCAAAATTAATAAAAAGTACGAAAGAGATGAAGCGATTTTAACGTGTGGCATCCAGAGTTCAAAACTGACAAAGTAGAATGGAAAGCTAAGAAATTCTATTCCAGCTAGCTGAAAAGCTTCCTGAATGTTTCCAGATGTAGAGATTGATGGCTGTAGCTGTGATTGTGGACATGATGTCGCCTGCAGCATATTCCACCTGTCCATCAAGAGACAATGAATAGCAAGAACTATGCCCCTTGCTCATCCCAAGCCGCCCCCCCCCCCCCCCTCTAGTCGAAACAAGTTTATTAAAAAAAGTCAAAGGAACACAACAACTTTGAAGCCATGCTTGCACTACAGAAACGCCAAATAGCTGTAGCGACGCCAGAGCTCCATGCGATTACAGTGAACAGAAGAACGACTTTTATGATCAAATCTACGGCGAGGCCCTAGATTTGATCATATTTATATGACGACTGGCGAGATTTGACGAAGTTTCCTATTTCACCACCAAATTTCTTTGATATAAATATGTGATATATCAACTTTGACAAAGAAATATGAAAGTGTAATAAAAGTCTCAACAGTTTGGAAGCCAGTATGCGTAACTGGTGCAAAATGTGCATCAGTGCCCGAGGAAGGTGTATTCCTTACTGAGAGTTGAACTACCTGTTATGTTGAGAGACTGACCTGTGTCGGACACGAATTATTTTCGTCTGTTGCCCTGCTTTCCCATGTGGTGAAATCAGTACCATTTGTCGTTATAAATATACAGTTCACCTCTGCTACATACTGCATATACTATTTCATGTTGGCTATTATTGCCTGCGATTATTCCTGTCCAAGAACGTTGGTGTTCAGAATGAGATTTTCACTCTGCAGCGGAGTCGCTGATATGAAACTTCCTGGCAGATTAAAACTGTGTGCCGGACCGAGACTGGAACTCGGGACCTTTGCCATTCGCGGGCAAGTGCTCTACCAACAGAGCGACCCAAGCAGGACTCACGCCCCGTCCTCACAGTTTCATTTCTGCCAGTAGCTCGCCTCCTACCTTCAGACTTAACAGAAGCTCTCCTGCGAACCTTGCAGAACTAGCAGGACTTATGAAAGAAAGGATATTGCGAAGACATGGCTTACTCACACCGTGGGGGATGTTTCCAGAATGACATTTTCACTCTGCAGCGGAGTGTGCGCTCAGGCGGCACACAGTTTTAATCTGCCAGGGAGTTTCAATGATTGTGTTCCTTACCAATTGTCAAGCAGTGTACGTTATTTATAATAAATAACATCGAATACTGCAGGTAATACTTCTATTTTTTTTAGAAAACAAAATACTGGAAAAAAAATTTGGAAGAAGATGGACACAAACCTTCTACTTTGCATTTCACATCTCACGACGCTAACAACTTAGCCACGACTTCAAGATGACAGTGATACACACTGTCTACATACTAAATCTACGCATCTCATCATCTGATATTGTCCGTCCCCGGTAGCTGAGTGGTCGGCGCGACAGACTGTCAATCCAAAGGGCCCGGGTTCGATTCCCGGCTGGGTCGGAGATTTTCTCCGCTCAGGGACTGGGTGTTGTGTTGTCCTACTCATCATCATTTCATCCTCATCGACGCGCAAGTCGCCGAAGTGGTGTCAAATCGAAAGACTTGCACGAGGCGAACGGTCTACCTGACGGGAGGCCCTCGTCACACGACATTTCATTTCATTATCTGATATTTAACTATGACAAAGTTGATCAAAACCACGCAGTTTAGATAGATCATCATCGTGCTGTAGCATTAAAACGGCATGCTTTCACAGTACACAAGTTATAACAGTAAAAATATCAAATACAGGAATACTTTTTCTGCTGATATGTAGTTTTCTGTCATTTTATTACAACAAATCGTAGCTAAAATGACGGGTTTCAGGTATCTCTTCAATTTGATGACGTATTCGAATAGCTTATATGCATACGGCGTACTCTATGATAAATCAAAAGTCACCAAATAGATAGTTTAACTCAGTACAGTACGACGGCCCGTAAGTGCTGCTTGTGACGTAAAGCGATGTCGCACCTCAGTGGCCACGTTCCTGTCGACCAGGCAAAAATCTGGCATGCCAGGTTCTTCGCTTCACGCTCTGCCATGTAATGGGAAGTGAAATTGCACGCTATGGCGACAGCAGCTCCTCGTCCGAGTGCGTTTTTATGTCCCGTGAGAGGACGCCTTAAGTCATTGCTGTATGATCATTTTTCTTCCATGAGTGTTATTCTAGCAGAAGAGCTTTTGCTAAGTTTAGGTTCTGGGTTCGGATCGCGATCCAGTACACAGTTTCTGTCAGGAAGTTTTCAAACAGCACACACCCCACTGCACAATGAAAAATTCGTTTTAGAGATAAAGGTTTTCACCAAAAGGGAAAGATGAACTGATCTCTATCTTTTACGGGATAAAGGGCAAATGTACACCAAAGATTTCGTTCAGAAAGCAACTGAGGTGTAGTTTCCGCAACGAATTTTCACTCTGCAGCGGACTGGGGGCAGATTTGAAACTTCCTGGCACATCAGTACTTTGTGTTGGACCAGTACACGAACCTGGGACCTTCGCCTCTCGTAGGCTAGTGCTACACCGAGTAAGCATTTCGAGCACGGCTCTTATCTCTACTTCCGCTAGTACCTCTTCTTCTGCCTTCCGTCTGCTGAAAGATGACATCGCCGTCGCAGACATCAAGCACGAAGAGATGCAAGTAATTCGCTGCTGTCAGAGTGTCTTCAATTACTGCCACAGGTCCCATGCAAGCGGAGGAGACTCTCTCCCATAGCACAATACTGCTCCCACCAGCCTGTGTCCGTGGCACGCTGCACGTTTCGAGCCGCCGTTCACCTCGACGACGGCGTTTGTGGAGATGACAATCGATCTAGTCTAGCAAAAACGTGATTCACACGAGGAGCCGACACGTTTCCATTGATCGACAGTCAAATCCCGATGGTCCCGTGCCAATTGCAGTCTTCGTTGAAGGTGTCGTTGGGTTAACATGCACAGCTCCACACTAAAAAATGCACGATGAAAAGGTGTGCTTCGATACATTTGTGCGTGGACCAGCACTGTGCTCTTTCGGCAGATACGCCAGAGATCGCCATCTATCCTACATTACAGAGCATACAAACCTCTGAGCCCCCCGTTCTGTGAAGAGTCGTGGACGTCCAATCATTTAGCGCCATAGTTTCACAGTCCTACCTCTTTCCGTAGATGCTCACAACAGTAGCACGTGAACATTCGACTAGATTCGCCGTTTTCGAGATCCTCGTTCACAAGTGTTGCGTAATAACGATCTGACCTTTATCGAAGTCACTTACCTCAGTGGATTTCCCGATTTTCAGCCCATAACTTCGCGAGGGTGATCGCCAACCGTCTCTGCATAATTTTCGTAGCGCGTCGAGTGCCCACAGCGTCACCGAGAGACATGCAAACTCGCGGTGGGCAGCGGTCATAATGTTTTGGTTTAACAGTAACAATGACGGCCCCATAGAAACCGTAAGGGAAGGGCACTACCATTACTTCTTAACGATGTTTTCTCCTCTGCAGAAACCACGATATATTACAAATATTTGGTTCAAATTATTCTTACACTTTTGAGCCGTCGAATTAAGAATTTTGACGATATTTCCTCGCGTGTAAAACTCACAAACAATCTTCATAACAATTGTAAATAGTGAGGTTCCGTTGTTCTCAGCATCACCACTTTTGTACAGAGTTTCAGAGAAGGAACATATCACTTACAAATTACAACAGAAGTAGTTTTTATACTTACGTGCAGTAAGTGGAAAAAGGTTATGAATATTTGAAATTTTTTTATACTCGCCTTATCCCGATTTAAAAAAAATTAACGTCACTGTTTTTGTTCCTCTACCGTCTCTCATCAACTAGGAAAACGTTGCTACAAGAAGCTAAGATAGGCCGCCGGAAGTAGTTATCTCTTATGAAACAACCAACCAGTGATAAGTATGTGATCCGGCAAACACAAAGTCTGACTTTCAGACAGTGAGCACAGAACAGGCTCCCTCCTACAGTGACACTTTTTATTGTTGTCGCATATACCAAAAGGATTGTTTGTGTTGAGTTTTAATGTCCGTGGATAACGAAACTGCAGCCGAACAGGCACGTGCGCCGAATTCTGTTTCTTAAAATAGAAAAAAAGCGCGAGATTTCGTACAGGCAGACAGTGTGTCGTAAAATGTGAGAAAATTTATTAAAACGTGTCTCAGCGCGTCCCGCTAGACAACGATATTAAAGATTCCACATTACGCTACTGACCACGTAACCAGGGACACTGAATATGTCGAGTTGGAGGACTAGCAAACATTGATTTGGGTCTTTTGCCATATATATATATATATATATATATATATATATATATATATATATATATATAAAGCAGTAGAAGGAAACACGTACGATGAGGTTTGTCATTCAGCAATAGCCATCACGGTAACTCTCGGCAAAAGATAATATTTGTAATCGATTTTGTAGAGCAGTAGTCCCTACTGTTACATTTAACCTTAGGGCAGCAATTTGACACTAGATGCTGTTGTGATTGGAAGTGGACTTAGTGATCCTTTACCACGCCAGATTACAAAACTCTCATTAGTCCGTGTTCTCAAGTTTTGTTCATATCATCGAACACAACGTGAGTCTCAAAAGAAGGAACGTACCTTTTGTTTTTGCTAGTGGTTCAAGAATCGAAACTAGGCACTTGGTAAACGATAGTACGCACATGCTGCTCTATTTCACTGCTTTGCTGAAACACTTTAAGATAAGGTAAACTATTTTAAACATTGGAAATAAGGGTAGAGAGATATAACAACAGTCACGTTGGCGTTGAAAATTTTTGAAAACGATATGGCAAATGAGCTAGAATTGAGAGGATATAAAAAAAGAGTCGCAAGCCGCAATTGCACTGTAAACACCGCTAACCAGGGCTATAGGGTCAGCCTCCGTCGTTACGTGTTGCAAGAAGATTAGCTGACGCATTTCCTCTTTGCCCTTACTCATACCAGAGAGGTAGATTGTCAACTATTGTTGCTGTGAAGGGAGCTGTCTGTTAGCTTTTAGCATACCAGAAGGGCCTTATGACAACTATTTTAAACACTAGTCTTCCTCTCTCGATGTTCAAGCGACCAGTTTTTGTAGAAGCAGCTTTAACTTCGCCACGTACTTTTCCATTAACGATGGATCCTGGCATCGAGAGCCCCTTAACGCTGCAATAGAGATGATCTCATTCCTCCTGCTTGGCAAGTTTAGCAAATTTCGAAGCAATGTCAATATTAATAAGCGTTATCTCCTTGTCCTCGTCTTTTCAAGGTTTCCATTGTTCGTCAGAACGGGTATTGCAGTAATTAAGAAAAGTACTTACTGTAACATCCCGATTGATACAAGAGTTAATACTCTTAACTAGAAAGCAAAATTACTATGATTTTCCAAAACTTTGTTTGGCTATCCTGAATACTTGCAGAATAAATAGAATGCTACATTTTACGCGACTCAAACTACAGTTACTCCTGTGTAGACATCTTTCAGTGACTATGAAAATTTCTCTTCCATACCATTCCTGGTAACATTTCCGAGCTTAACGGAACATAAAGGTGTTGAAGATATTATATACAAAGGCGCAATAAAATAAGCAAGCATTTGGAATTGTTTTAACGCATGTATTGCACTTGCAAAGAATGCCGAGAGCTGACAGGAAACAGGATGATGGGAGGTGGGTGTCATTGTTCTCATGTTGGAGGCCGCTGATCCCGAAATGTTCGTATAAATTATATGTACGTTTTAAAGTTGAATTGTCTTCGGCTTATACTAGATGAAAGACCTAACTTACATAAACGGTTTGGCCGGCTGCTGCGACGGAGCGGCTCTAGGCGCTTCAGTCTGGAACCGCGCGACCTCTACGGTCGCAGGTTCGAATCCTGCCTCGAGCGCGGATGTGTGTGATGTCCTTAGGTTAGTTAGGTTTAAGTAGTTCTAAGTTTTGCTTAGAGCCATTTGAACCATAAACGGTTGCAGATATCGAAACGAAGTTTGTGCCAAATGGTAGTAAGCTAAGCGTCAAGTAATTTGTTGTATTCGTGACAATTTTAATTTTCTCGTCTGCCAAGATACTGGACATATTTCTCCTCGCTGAAGACGTTGAAGTCGCTGATCATGCCTCTGTCCGATGTCGGAAACGGTGCGCTGCGGAGGTGCTCCCTGGCTTGGCCTGATTTAGTAAATTACCCAGATCTTTTTGTCAATGGTTCTCTACAAACCGTAAGAAACATAACACCGCTCAAATGCTGTTTACAAGAGGTTTGAATGCCGTCAGAGGCCGTTAACATCCTAGTTGTAAAAGTCACAGTTGCTTGAGTATGTATGTGGATAAAACACACATACGTTACCGTTACATCAAAATACTTATATGCGATTGCAGTCTTTCTCGGCGTATTTCACTGATGAATTATTCTCGGGTTATCAGGCGAGTGGTGGCGTCGTCAGTGAGTTTCGTACCCATCATTTTGTGGCGAAAATGGTCTTTCCAGAAATGGCTGTTACTTGGAATCCGTTGTAGTTATTGCCTCCTCAAGTGAGCAACGAACCCCCCGTCCGCAGTTGCCTCCAGACAATGTTTGAAGTTGCGAGCCCGACTAAAAGCGCCATTTCTGGAACTGTGCGCATGAGTAAAGCAGGTATGCAGCTATTAGGGAGGGCAACGCATCGTCTTGTTTTGTAGCACCGACAGAATTTCTTAGACCGACTCGCGTAGTGAATGGCATCGAATTTGCAAAGACAAGTTGTGAAACCGCTCTGTACGGACCTGCAGGCTCTGTATTATTTTATGTTTCGTATATTGTTCAACATTTTCCAGTTCGTAGTTATTCCCACGCGATGCTACAGAGATGACAGGGAGGCCCTGTGGCATTCGCCTGCAGACAGCCACAGACGAGTTGTGGCAGGAGCCCGGCCCGCTGCCACAGCTGCAGCTGCTGGCGAGGGACCGCCCATTAACCAGAACTGCCTGCCTGTCAGACTACCTCTCGAGGCAGCCAGTACCCCTCATGCTAAGAAGCGGACATTAGAGCACGCGCGGGGTCAAACACAATGAAAGAGGCCTCAATTAATTGTCAAATTTATGTTTCTACGACTCTGGTGTATTTCATTTCTTAATATCACGAGCTGTTTTCAATAAGAAATGAAACATTTTTTCATTAAGGACTCCAATCACCGTATTAATTCTCTCCCCCCCCCCCCCCCCTCTCCCCGTCTTTGGGCTACAAAATCGTATCTTTCAACGTCATCCCCGTTGAATGCGACAGCCCTACGCCACCTTACTGGGACGGCCTGCATGCCCACATGGGACCACACTTAACATTCCCAGCATCCACGTACTGCTTCACGTGGGGTGCATCATTCATTCATCGGGCCAAACAGAGGTCGAAAGGTGCCAGATCCGGGCTGTGTGATGTATAAGGAACAACAGTCCGATGAAGTTTTGTGAGCTCCTCGCGGATACGCCGACTTGTGTGAGGCCTAGCGTTGTCACGGAGAAAGAGAAATACGTTTGCATTTTTGCGGCGACAAACAAGATGAAGCCGTTTCTTCAGTTTCCTAAGAGCAGATCGTTGCACCATGAGGGAGGACATCAACCAGTTCTGCAGCATGGTTTCTGGTTTGTCACCCGTCGACCAACACGAAAGGCATTGTTCACACGTTCAAACACTGCAGGAATCTCAGATGAGACCTTGTTGCGATGATGAGGAAGCCTCGCTCAATGACTCGCCTTTTGTTTGTTCATCGGTAGGCCACCGTAAACATTCTGCAAGCGCCTGTGTCCTGCAACAAATTCTGCATTCTTCCAGCCGAAACAGGCCGAAAAAAAATGTGTTGCATTATTCAATGCTTCTTGTAATTTTATTTCCATGCCTGAACAACTTTTGATATAGAGGGTGAGTCGTATTCCTTATCACTTCGGCGCTTATCGAAGCACATGCTCTGACAATTCTCTCTCGCATATTTTCAGGTGTAGTTGAAACGTTTTTATAAACAATGTCTTTTACGATTCACCACACGAAAAAATCCAGAGACGTCAAGTCTGGCGAACGAGCCGGCTACGACACATCTCCTCCGCGTCCAATCCAACGATTTGAGAATTGTCTCTGCAACTCATTTCTAGCCATCAGCGAGAAATGTGCTGGACACCCATCGTGTCAATACCACATTCTGTTCCTTGTTCGTAATGGTATTTCTTCCAATAACAGATCTAATGTCTCTTGCAGAAATGTGGTGACTTCCTACCATTAAGATTTCCTTCGAGGAAACAGGGGCCTATAATTCTGTCCTCCAGAATCCCACACCATACATTCACTGACCACAGTTTTTGATGTGCAACTTGCCGCAGCCAACATGGATTTCCAGTTGCCCTATAACGCATGTTATACAAATTAACATTTCCATGGTTCGTGAATGTAAACTCGTCAGTAAGTAAAATCAAATTAATAAATGTGTCCTACCTTTGAATCTGAAGTTGAGCCCAGCGGCAGAATTCAATGCGACGAATACAATCCGTAGCAGTTAATTCTTGGTGGAGACTGATATGGTAAGGATGATATTTATGGCGATGCAGAACACGAACAACACTACTCTGGCTCAAGTCAGATTTCCTTGTGATTTACCGCGAACTCACACAAGGATCTCGAACAAGAGAACAAGAGAACAAATTCCTTTGGCGAATATGTCTCCGATGCCTTACAGTTGTTCTCAATTTATCATACACAAATTTGAATGTACGACGTGTAGGGTAAGTACGTTGAGGATATCTTTCAGCGTTTAAGTCTCTAGCTCTCACTGAATTTCGTTGGCATTCACCTAAATGAGAAGCATATAGACTTGTTCTTCGAAGAAATACATCATTCACATTCGCTTGATTCGACGACACTAGTCTTACCGTTCCTATTAGTGTTGTATTGCGTAACCGTCAAAAGGTGTCTACATATTAATGGCACGTTAGATGGATACACCGTATTCGGCGAATATTTACTATTTGTACGATATACGAGAGCGAATTGTCAGATCATGTGCTTCGGTTAAGTGCCGAAGTGATAAAAAAAATACAACTCAATCCACGATAAGAGGATTGCATTGATACCAATGGTCATCACTTCAATCACCTTCTGTAAATGAACGTTCATATCACCTTTGAGACCTTCGTTGACCATCGAAGACGTTACTGTTCCAAATCATTGGATTCGTCTCGATAGCCGAATCAGAAAATAAGTACCAAACTATAGCATCCCATTTAAAAAAAAAAAAAACAAAGTTGACCTTCATATCTCTGAAGCGACCCCACCTAGAAACAAAAAACCAACGTCATGTTATGGCCCGGTTGTCCCATGCAACATTTGTCCCACGAACTTTTCAGCTACTATCATACTTTCGGAGTTATTCTAGGTGGCAGAAGTTATTGACTCACTCAGCATATTTCCGTCCTCTAAGAAAAACCGGTAAGAGTACCATCGCCAGATTCCTAACATACTGGTGAGCATTATGTGATGTATAATGCGATCAACGCGAGAGAATCTAGCAATTTCTCCAAAATGGCGACAACCGTTAGACACCATTGAAAATTTGAACGGCCCCTTCTAAAGAGGCGCCTTCATACATACAGCGACCTCTCTTGTGCCACGGCAAGATGGGAAACGTCTCAGCAGCGGAGGCAGTATCTGCGTTCTATGCCTTTCTCAACAGTTTGCAGATCTGTTTCTTCACTTTGGACACTTGCTTAGTCCCGGTTACACCGACGTCGTAAGGCTTCACGGCTTGTTCAGACATCAGCTATTGCAACTGATACACTCGGAAGATGGGAAGGGTCGCCGCTTTCGGTTCCACACACTTGACGGCTACAGGTTCGTTTCAGTTCTGCTGTTCGTTAGCTTGGACAGAAATAAGTTACGACACTTGAAATACAGCGCCGCCGTGTTGGCGCGTGCAGCTATTTCGAGCAGAAATTGTTTAGCAGCCTGCTCCATGCTGCAAGCCACCCTCGACATCGCCATGCGGTAAGATAAACGACGCCCTTTGTTGTCTTGACCAGTCTCGTAATTTTGTGGTCAGTAAATTGTCTAATGCATTTTACGCACCGTGTAGACTCCGAGGTTAGTTACATTACGTATTTCCATCTCTCGCCATACGACAGTACGTCCAGCTTTCTCGAAGACGGTCGTTTTGGCGATACAGCTGTTATGGTGGCATAACATTGCACAGGCGTACTGATCTCCAAAATTCTGAATACGGTACACTCACCGATGAGCGTTCTCTGTTACTGTATTCTTTCCCCATATATGTTCTCTGGAGCGAATTCGGTCCTGGCTTTATTTTTACGGTTCCATGTCTCAATATGCAAAAAAGCAACCCTTATAGAATCGCTCTGCTGTCCGTTTGTCTGTCTGTCTGTCTGACTGTTAAAAACCCGTTTTCTCACGAACGGTTAGACGTATCAACACCAAATTAACGCCACATATTAAGGTCTATGGTGCACTTGCGGCATAAAAACTATAAGCTTCTAAGTCAAAGCAGTCAAAAGATGCAACCACTTATGTTCCACATTCTCATAAGGTGCGACATGGTCGTGAAAGTGTAGAACAAATTTCTTCAATTTTCCGTCTATGATCATGAAATTGTTAGGTCCTTAGACTACCGCTTTCGGTCAGCAACGACCATCTTCAGGTCTGCGGAGATACATGGGAAGAAAAAACAAATACAGCTAGCGGACTGACTATCTTAAAACAAAAACTATCTCAATAATTATGTCACTTAGGCAACAGCCTTGCCGCAGTGGATACACCGGTTCCCGTGAGATCACCGAAGTTAAGCGCTGTCGGGAGTGGTCGGCACTTGGATGGGTGACCATCCAGGCCACTATGCGCTGTTGCCGTTTTTCGGAGTGCACTCAGCCTCGTGATGCCAATTGAGGAGCTACTCGACCGGGTGTGCTGACCCCACGCCTCTCCTATCCGCATCCTCCACTGAGGATGACACGGCGGTCGGATGGTTCCGGAAGGCCACTCGTGGTCTGAAGGCGGAGTGTTAAGTATGTCACTTACTTTCATACTCGAAAACTCACGCATTAAAACCTTCAGGGTGTTTCCCCTTGACCTAGAATCAAGAAATGCGGCAGGAAGTAATGTCTCACAAAATAGATACAGGAGAAAATCCGGATTTTGTTAACTCGTAATTTTATCAGACAAAAATATTTTGTCATTTTTTAATCATGTGTCTATCTGCACTTGTTTTAAGACATCATCTCCTCTGCAACAGGCTGGTGTATGAAATTCAAATTTATGTCACATACTAAGCTCTATGATCCCTTAGCGGTGTAAAAAATTTAAGCTTCGTTTTGATAATCGAAAACTCACTGATCAAAACTTGTAAGGTACTCCGTGTTAACCTAGAATCAAGAACTTCGCTTCTTTTCGCATGTCCGGGCTAGTCTGAGGAAATACTGTAGAGATTCTGACACGGTCTCAGAATTCCCAGGACCAATATGTTGTCAGTATCGATATCGACAACAGGCAAAGATCTTTGATATTCTCTATTCCCAGAATCGATTAACTTAATTATATATATATATAATTAAGTTTCTACGGAAAGCTTAGGGCGCGAATTCTAGTCGCACTTGACCAATTTTTGTGGATAACAATGCGCGACCGCATCGAAGGGCCCAGGCGAAGCAGCTCTTGGAAGGACAGGCTATTCATCGAATGGACTGACCAGTCCGTTCCCTCCGACTTATACAGTGTGGAGCACGTGTGGGATGCGTTGTGGAGACGTATTACGGAACTTCCATACGCACCGGTGACCATGGAGCAACTGTCAACAGCGCTGGAGGAGGAATGGAACGTCCTACCACAAGAATGTAACAATCTTCTGGCCAACATGCTTTGCCCCCTCTGATGATCATAAACAGTATTAAAATGCATGTCTCACCTTTTGTAACACGCAGGGGTGCATCATAAATTGCAGCAATTTAAGTGCAACTATTGTTTAATAAAAATGTGATTTCAGTTCCCTTCATCACCTACTTCTCACAGTTACCTTCTGTAGTATACTGCAGCAGTTGTTTCAGAGTATGGTCCAGGTTTCACTGCCCTGTATTACTTGGCACTTCTACATCTACATGCACACAGATACGCCGCAAGCCACCGTAGGGCGTGTGGCGGCGGGTACCCTGTACCACTAATACTCAGTCCGTTTCCTGTTCCATTCGCAAGTAGACCGACGGAAAACGACTGTCTATACGCCTCTGTATGAGCCCTAATTTCTCGTATATTATCTTCGCGGTCCTTATGCGTAATGTACGCTGGCGCAGTAGAATCGTTCGGCAGTCAGCTACAAATGCCGGTTCTCAAAATTTTGTCAACAGTGTTTCTCAAAAAGAACGACGCCTTCCCTCCACGGATTCCCTTTTGGGTCCCTGAAACATTTCCGTAACAGTTTCGCGTAGTTCGAACCTACCGCTACCAAATCTAGCAGCCCGCTTCTGAATTGCTTCGATGTATTCCTTCAATCCCACATGGTACGGATCCCACATACTCGAGCAATACCCAAGAATAGGCCGCACCAGCGTCTTACAGGCGATCTCCTTTACAGGTGAACCACTCTTTCGTAAAATTCTCCCAATAAACCGAAGTCGACTATTCGCCTTACTAAGCACAGTTCTCACATGCTTGTTCCATGTCATATCGCTTTGCAGAGTTACGCCCAGATATTTAAACGACTTGTCTGTGTCAAGGAGGACACCAGTAAAACTTCCGAACATTACAGGTTTGATCTTCCTACTCATGCACAATAACTTACATTTTTCTACATACAGGGCTAGCTTCCATCAATCGCACCAACTGGAAATTTTGTCCAAGTCTTCCTGTATCTTCCTACAGTCGCTCAGCTTCGACAACTTAACAGACAGCACAACATCATCATTATCAGTAAACAACCGCAGATTGCTGCCCACCCTGTCCCGCAATTCATTATGTAACCTAGAAAACAGCAGCAGTCTTATCACACTTCCCTGGAGCACTCCTAGCGATATCCTTGTCTCTGATAACCAATCGCCGTCGAGGAGAACATACTTGGCTCTATTATTTAAGAAGTCTTCGAACCACTCTCATACCTGTGAACTTCATGAATTTGCGCGTACCTTCGTTAACAGCCTGCAATGGGGCACAGTGTCAAATGCTTTCCCGAAATCTAGAAATATGGAATCTTTCTGTTGCCGTTTATCCTTACTTCTCAGTATGTGAGAAAGGGGCAAGTTGAATTTCGCAAGAGCGATGCTTTCTAAAACCATGCTGATTAGCGCACGTACTCTTCTCAGTCTCAAGAAAGTTTACTATATTCGAATTGAGATTGTGTTACAGGATTCTGAGAAAGATACTTTCGTCTTTAAGTTTAGCACACCAGTGCAGCACTATTTATGAATTTGCTTGAGAAAAAATTGTATGTTGTTATCACGCATTGTGTCCAGTTGTGGCAGATGGTGACGCAAGAATCCAAAGTCGCTGGAGGAAAATAAAGCAGCCTTCTGGGGGTACACATAAAACTGTCTTTTGCAAGAGCTGTGGGGCAGACGTTAAGCAAGACTGCAGATCTCGCTGCGATGCTACGCGACGGCTGCGAGGAGCTGCGGCAGAGCTGCAGCCTAGTACGGGGCGCTCGCATCCGACTTTTGGTTGTAATGAAGAGCCGGGTGTGCGGGCTGCGTTTTGGACGGCGTCCTGCCCGCGGGCGTTCCCGCAGCTGCCGGGGGCTCTGACCGACATTAGAATAACCCGTTGTGGAGAGCCCGCGTCCCTGACCATGGGCGTGCCCCTGTCGCTGCACTTCCGCTACCCGGCCAGCCGTGTAAGAACGGCCACCGGGGATCCACGAGCGAAAGCGACACTTTTCTCACCGCAGCTAATACGCACCTCTTTAACAATGAAATTCCACAGCAGCCGTGCGAGTGAGACGTCATTTTATTTTGACTACCAGCTTCGGTTTTCCACTATGCCATCTTCAGGCCCCATATGCATCTTTCAAAAATAAACGATACTGCCATACTGAGGCCGTATCTGATGTCACGATTGCTGAGCTGCAGTCAAGTCGTCGAAGGAAGTACTTGGGCTCCGGTTTAGAATCTACGACATCCCTGAACATATGGCCCCAACATGTCAAAATTTCTTAAAGCAGCAAATGGGGTGCGAAGATGGAATAATGGAATGCCGAAACTGGTAGTCCCAATTGCAGGACTGTTAGCGGATTTCACTGTTAAATACTTGACCAGCTGCTGTCCCATGTCCACAATGGATCAATACAGACAATACGCACCTAGTCTCGAGGGCCATTCTAAAATAAAGGCTAAACTTCTGTCACTCTGTCACTCTGTCACTCTGTCACTCTGTCACTCTGTCACTCTGTCACTCTGTCACTCTGTCACTCTGTCACTCTGTCACTCTGTCACTCTGTCACTCTGTCACTCTGTCACTCTGTCACTCTGTCACTCTGTCACTCTGTCACTCTGTCACTCTGTCACTCTGTCACTCTGTCACTCTGTCACTCTGTCACTCTGTCACTCTGTCACTCTGTCACTCTGTCACTCTGTCACTCTGTCACTCTGTCACTCTGTCACTCTGTCACTCTGTCACTCTGTCACTCTGTCACTCTGTCACTCTGTCACTCTGTCACTCTGTCACTCTGTCACTCTGTCACTCTGTCACTCTGTCACTCTGTCACTCTGTCACTCTGTCACTCTGTCACTCTGTCACTCTGTCACTCTGTCACTCTGTCACTCTGTCACTCTGTCACTCTGTCACTCTGTCACTCTGTCACTCTGTCACTCTGTCACTCTGTCACTCTGTCACTCTGTCACTCTGTCACTCTGTCACTCTGTCACTCTGTCACTCTGTCACTCTGTCACTCTGTCACTCTGTCACTCTGTCACTCTGTCACTCTGTCACTCTGTCACTCTGTCACTCTGTCACTCTGTCACTCTGTCACTCTGTCACTCTGTCACTCTGTCACTCTGTCACTCTGTCACTCTGTCACTCTGTCACTCTGTCACTCTGTCACAACTGGTTTGATGCAGTATTCCATCATCTAATATCTACCTAACTAAGATAGCAAGTCAACAAGGATCTCACTTTCGTGCTAATCATATTTGATTTGGGTACACTGCTATGTGCACTCGCCAGCCACCAGATGCCGCAGTCCTCTTCACTTGTGACACATTTCAGTACTGTCACAGTAGTCCGCTGTGCGCTCTTGCGCCCCCTCCTTTTGCACCAGTAAAGAAAAACGTTCTCTAATGCGTTTCTTGCCACCTGAAGGTATACCATGACTTGAAATCCGTAGAAAACTCTCAGCACAACACGGGTGCAACGTTTTATCAATATATTCAAAAAGGTGCTGAGTAAGCAAAAAAGACAATGGAAGAGCAGGCTGTTCAGCCATATACACTACTGATGTCCGTGATCAGACTTTGAATAACCAGCGAGCGACTGTGGATGAAATGCCAAATCTAATGTCCATAGTCACGATTCAGCATAGCTGCTTACCTTTCGTAAAATTCGCGCAAGATGGGTCCCTGAAACAATTAAAAGCAGCGGAATCGCGTGAGAAACTGCCAGCAACTACTCAAGGTCAAATGGATTTGAAATGAATTATCACTGGAGATTAAATATGTATTCATCACTTTGAATCGAACTGCACACGTCAGAGCACAGAATGGAAACATTTCGGATTTCCAGCCACACAGAAATTCAAGACCCCTCTGTGAGAAAAGTGATACAGTTTTTTGAGACGCACATCGCCCAATTCTGTAACATTAACTGCAAAACAGGGCAGCAGGTGTTGCAGCGTGCTGCATGCAGTCTAGGTCTTGATTCGTTCGTTTTTTTTTTTTTTTTTTTGTGCACTTGTGATTCATTTCCGATGAAGAGGTCTATGCGTGGCTTCCTCATGGCCCGAAAAAATTTTCCTGTAGGTATTCGGAAACTTGTACTGTGATGATCCAAGGGCACTGAAACACAGACTGACTATGCTGAAAAAAGATGTCACTGTAAATATTGTACTGTTGTAATAAAGTAAAATAATGTTCTGCACCTACTTTTAGACTTACCCTCGTGCTAAACTCAACATTGCCTACAGCTTGTTTGCATATTCTAGTCTTTGCATCTACTATTTTCCTCTCTTCCGCTGCTTCCAGTGACAGGCGAAATTATTCGTGGATGGCGTAGCAGTTCTCCCCCTAAAATGTCCCTTCTTCTGGTAACTGTCTTCCATACACTTCTGAACATTCCATACTAGGCCAATTGTGGCCTGTTCCTGTTCTCACTTTTTCCTCCTCCCGCCAGGATCCGTCTTCCCTTTTGGTTTTAAGTTCTTTATCTCATGTAAAAGTGTCCCTGAATCCATTTTTGCACAAGTTCACTCCATTTTCTTCATCCAGTTTACTTTGACACTTCAAATTTTCAACTTCTCTGGAATACTTTCATTTCGTATTTTACCTATTCTTTTACATCACCGCATAAGAAACCTCATTTCTGTTCCTTGTATTTGTTTCTTTTGACTTTTATTCAGTACTCACGTTTCACCTCCATATAACGCAATGGCAATTCCACTGTTTCATAAAATTTCAGTCGTCTTCCTTTCAGTTTTATTTTATTTTTTGCTTTGAATTATTGATTGCACAGATCGAAATCTATAGGCAAATATTGTTCGTTTTCATCCAAGATAGTTCACACATTTTACCTACTCAACCATCTTTTCATTTACTATTATCCTACATCTCACTCAATATTTTCTACAAAATGCCGTTGCCTTAGTTTTACTAGAAGATATTTTGATATTATTCTGTTCATGTTTTATTTCATACATGAATTGTTTTTTGTAAATCGTCTTCGCTTGAAAAAAAAAGTAATATCATCAGCTTGAAAAAGTGGTTATAGTTTTACATAACTCTTTAACTGTACCCCAGTGTTTATCCTGCAATTCTATTCAGGGAAACTCTCTCACCTATTCCTTTCAATATTTCTTCATTTCGTGCTTAATCCTCTAACTTAAAATTCTTCAGTAGCACCCCATTTCACATGGTTGCAGTTTCTCACTGTCGTTTATTTCTGATGTTCTACGTTTCACTTCAAAACAATGTTGTACTCGAGGATTTCATATCTCTGTTTCGCAGTAATATCTGATACCAGCAACACACTTTTTCCAAAAAAGCTTTCTTCGCCTTCGCTTATCTACTTCTGATACCTTGCTTGCTTTGACTATCTAGAGTGATCTTGGTTCCTAGATATTCATAGATAAGTTCATTGACTTCTTCCAGTACTGTTGTGTCCCCAATTTTGATGTTGGGCACGTCGTTATTCTCCTTTGCGGTACTCTTCATCATCTTCGTGTTTTGCTCTGTTCACCAGTAAGCCATATTCGGTGCTAAGTACGCCGTGCGCGTGGTCGCTTGAGAATCTTACCAGAGGAATTTATTCCCGTTCCACTTTTATTACTGATCCGCAACTTTGTTTTTCTTCCGCTACTTCTTCGACGTACGAGCTGACGCCCAGAATAAAATTTTTACAAAAATCGTTTATATACAGGGTGAAAAACTCTGGGAGGTTGTAGGGGACATCAAAACAAATCATTTTTTCCTATGAGGATTATTTAAAACGGTGGAGGCCGTATTACCCTCTTCATTTGTTAGAGGCCTTATTACGATCTTCAGCTGTAAGAGGGCATATTACGCTCTTCAGTTGTAGACAACTGCTGTACAACAGAGTAGCAGTGCACTGTGTCTGTTTACTAATGGAGCGATTCACCTAGAGAGAGTACACTGATATGGTTGGTACGTACTTCGTAGGGCACCACAACGGACGAGCTACACAGCGGGTTAATCAACAACATCCTAATCGCGGTATCCCGCATCATATGACCTTTGCTGCTGTCTATCAACGTCTGCGTGAGACCGGGTCATTTAGCAGATTACCTGGACAGGCACGCCGTCGCACGGTAAGAACGCTGCAATTTGAGGAAGCTGTCTTGCACCATGTGGAGCGGGATCCTTCACTCAGCACTCGTGCAATTGCACGCAACATACGGACGAATCAGACGAATGTAGGAACAGTCCTTTGGGAGCAATTGTTACGTCCATTTCACTTACAGCGTGTCCACAACCTGGAACCAGTTGATTATCCACCCAGAGCACAGTTTTCGCAGTGGTACCTGGAACAGTGTGAAATGCATCCTACATTTCCATCCTCTGCGTTGTTTACCAATGAAGCAATGTTCGGGCGTCATGGAGTTTTCAACATGCACAATTCGCATGTTTGGAGTGAGGATAACCCACATGCCACAGTTACTAGCGCTCATCAAGTGCGGTTCTTCGTTAATGTGTGCGTCGGTGTTGTTGGGGACTGTTTAATTGGGCCGTGTCTGCTACCTAGGCCATTAAATGACAGGCACTATTACAATTTTCTCGCCAGAGCATTGCCAGAATTGCTGGAAGACGTCCCACTCCCTACAAGACAACGCATGTGGTTCCAACATGACGCGGCGCCGGCACATTTTAGTCGTCGTGTGCGGCGATTCCTGGACCGACAGCTCCCAGAAACGTGGACTGGCAGAGGTGGTCCTGTACCATGGCCTGCTCGATCCCCAGATATTTCCCCTCTGAACTTTTTTGTGTGGGGAGAGATGCGCAACCTTGTTTACGCAACTCCTGTTGCATCAGAAGATGATCTGGTTTCCCGGATCGTAGCAGCAACAGGAACAATTAACGATACTCCTGGAGTTTTTGCCCGTGTCAGACATAACCTGATCCGACGGCGTAACCTTTGTTTACGTGTCAATGGAAGTAGTTTTGAAAATAAACAGTAACTGAAATTGGGTTGTGTTAATGTGTTGTCTTTTGATCATAAAAAATGGAAAAGTGTTTGTTGGTTCAATTAATTTGCCGCCAGAGAAATCTGCCTCTACCGTTTTAAATACTCCTCATTGAAAAAAATGACATTGGGAAAAATATTTGTTTTGATGTCTCCTACAACCTCCCAGAGTTTGTCGGTTTAAATACTTTTCACCCTGTATATATACTCCGCCCTTCTATAGCATACTGCAACACCATCATGGGGAAAGGGAAGACGTGAATGGGATTGTTGTTGGGAGATCCGCAGGAGTTACCAAGGCGTTCAAGTGTGTTGCCCCCCCCCCACATTTGTACAAGTTCTACACTCCTTCGCGTTGCGTGAGCGTTGTCCACGAGTGTGTATGTTTGCGTAGATTCTCGGATTACACATTCTACCAAGACGAAAGTTATTTGTAAAATTAGAGGTCTTTTTTTATCCTTGTAACGAAACTTTAGCACTGCTACGCGGTACGGGGCGATGCGAGAGCCAAAATCAGTGATATGGCCGTTGCTGTGTAAATAACGTGGCAGGTTCACAGCTGGATCGTAGAACCGCCTTTTTGAACGAGCAACCGTGACCCTGAAGCGGGTGCTCTCAGGGCACCGCGAGTCGAGGAAGGAGCTGGGACTTCGGTCACAGCTGACCACGATTTAGGAGCACAATGATCGCCGTCAGTGTGGCACCACTAGTGAGCTTGTGCCACAGTTGGGTTATCGGCGAGGACTGTAACCTTCGGACCCTGAATACATTGCAGACAATCAGGTCGCTACGCCGCGGAACTCTGCGCCAAATTGCCGTAGCGGTGCGAGCCGTTAATCACAGGCGGGGCGGCTGCGTCCGTGACTCGCTGCCGGCCTGGCCCTGATTTATACGCCACGGCCGCTCCGCTGCACACCGCGTGGGCGGGACACGGCCGCAGCTGGGGGCGACGCAACTGGACCCTCCGCCTACCGAGGTGACGCTGCAGACAGGACGTCACAGAGCCGACAGGGCAGAGGCCTCGCGTCACAGTGGTAGAAAAAGAAAAGTCACAAATAAATGCTACGCTGCCTGTCCAAACGGATAACTGGATGCGGGACGAGCAGGAAGTCCCGTCTCTCTCCAGCGTGATCACAAAGTCCCATTACACCTACGTAATACGTAAATGTTATGAATTATTGTTTCATATTGTTGCAGACGAGCCCACTTACACCATGGAAGAACGGATTGCTCTGAGTTCGTGGTCTCCAGGACGAGCCCATATAGGAAAATTAATGAGCGATTTCATTTTAAGGTAATAGAAACTTTGCGCAACAAAACCAACAGTTTAAAATGGGAGAAAAAGATCTTTGCAACTGGCTGCATAAAAGATAATCCCCGCTCAACACGACCACCAACACGACTGGAACGTGCATGGAGACTGCAGAGTTTGTCGAATGTTCACAAAAAAAGGTCCATTCGTAAGCGGTCACAGGAATGGGAAGTTCCACACTCAGCATAACAAAAACATATGAAGAATGATTTGAAGCATGATTTGATACTAACATGCGAAAATGACAGTCAGGCTAGTGGACGAATGCACAATGTCTTTATAACTCTCTCTTCACGGGTTTAAATGTTTACCTCCGACGAGTGTGCAATATATGGCAGTGCAAAAACGAAAAAAATGGTTCAAATGGCTCTAAGCACTATGGGAATTAACATCTGATGTCATCACTCCCCTAGAACATAGAACTATTAAAACCTAACTAACCTAAGGACATCACACACATCAATGCCCGAGGCAGGATTCGAACCTGTGACCGTAGCAGCAGCGCGGTTCCGGACTGAAGCGCCTAGAACCGCTCGGTCACGGCGGGCTGGAGCAAAGAAAACCTTAATTTTTTTGAAGAGCTTGAACAAGGCCCACGACATGTTTTGATCTGGTCTACAGTGCCTGCAACCCACTTGTTACGTCCATATTTCTTTGACTTCGCTTTGGATGACACTGTATATCTCATCATGTTGCGTGACTAGTTTATCCACATTTTCAAGATCAGTGATTGGTCGGTCGTGAATGGTTCCAGCAGACCACTGTGCTATTGCCGTTAGAGGATGTCGCAATGAGGTTTCTCCCGCTGAAGGGATTGCACACGGTTCTGTCCATTTGGCTGCACCTTTGGAGTGACCATGCCGAAGTCCCGATCTGTCATATTGCGACGATCCATTATGGGGGTTCACTAAAAAGAAGCTTGCTGCCGCACGTTACGAAACAGCTAACGAGCCTCAGGCTGCTGTTCGACGTGCTTTTACTGCCGCGACGCCAGCAATGTTGAGGAGAATTTCACGTCTTACATCGAAGAAAAATCATACTCTGTTATAAAAACGGTGATGTACACACAGATACACTCAAGAATAAATAATGAAGAACAGTTGCACTTCCTGAAGGTTCTCCTTTAGCATGATCCCACATTAACGTAAGGCGACCATCTATGAATATGTGGATACGCGACAGGGAGTAATGGGGTTTTGTGATCACTCTGTAGATGTCCCAAAGGCGATCGGCAGTGTTCTACACCGTCGCCTAGTAACGAAGACACGACCGTACAAAGTATCTTCACAGACATTCGATACGTTCGTTGAATGGATGCAGGAAGTTCAACAGGAACTAAAATCATTTCGGATGTGCGTATTAGAACTCCCAATGTTATAAAAAAGCGCAACGAACTAAAAATTAGTCACCTCCAGTACACATAGGACGAACACCGTGTAACACCGCCTCTGGCCTTTAAAAGGCCTTAATACAACGAGAAAATGTCTTCAGGTCAGTCACATCCAGCTGTAGCCCCTCACTGATGACGAGATGCAGTACAGCTATCAAAGTGCTACCTTTCGCCTGGGGTTCCAACTAGTTGCCCGAGACATTTTTTCTGAGACTGAGGTCGATTGACTTAGCGGGCCAGTCGACGTGCAAAAGTGTTCCTGAATGTTCGTCACCACCAGCAACGTACGCATGCACTTCTGTGAACACATTTTTTGTCTTGGAAAACGTAAGTACTCTAAGCAGCCCCATCGTGAACCTGTAGAAGGAAGGGCAACACTTGGTTACCGGGAATGTTGAAGTAAACATCTTGATTCCCGTTCAGGGGAATTTTAACATGGAGGCCCAACTCATGCTGCGAAGAAAAAAAAAACCCACCCCCCAACTAACACAAAACCACCTCCGGCCTGTGCTACACCACCCAAACAATACCGATGAAACGCCTCGTTGCGTCGTTGTACTCTGCGTATAGCATCATTTGAAAAGAAGGAAAATGCGATACTTCGGGCCACATTACACGCCTCCAGTGGTTTGTTGTCAATTTCTGAGCTTTGTTTGGTCCACTGAAAGCGTGAAGCTTTCTGTGCCGCTATCAGCATTGTCTTGTGTCGAAGTAGCCGACCAAAACAGTCCACTGCATGCAATTCCCATCGCAGTGTTCGCTGGGAGACTGATTGACATGGACCTGCATTCAATGACAAAAGCACTCCCAGTCGGGTTTGAAGCAGACTGTCATTGACAAAACAGGATTCTCGTTTCCTGTCCCTGACATTCGTACGAGCACCGTTCTTACGCCCTGTACCACCGCGGCGAATGGTGCACCACTCGTTGTACAAATGCTGGACAGTGCGCGTCGATACACCAACAAATCGGGTAAGTGCAGCCGCAGTACTGTCATGGTGACGTCGAAATCCAGTTTCCACGTCGATCCGTCGTATTGTGCTCATTTCATAGAATCGACTGACAAATACACACTACTTCATTGCCATCACTTACGTTAGCAATCGAGTGTCACACGACTGCTGTTGAGAAACAGACGAAATCGTTAAAGCTGAACAAAGCTCCAGGGCCCGAAGGAGTCCCTTTCAGACCCTGTACTAAATTTTCGGCTCAGTTAGCCCCTCTTCTAACTACAATCCACCGGGGATTCCTGGAACAAAAAGCCGCGCCTAGCAGACGGAAAGCACGTATCACATCTATGTTCAACAAGGGTGGTAGAAGTGATCCGCAATATCCTTGACATCGCTGTGTTGTAGAGTCTTAGTGCATATTCTGAACTCAAACATAATATCTCAAACAATGACGACCTTTATGCCAACCAGTATGGATTCCGAAGACATCGATCTCGCAAAGCCCAACTCACACATTTCTTCGGCGATAAACTGAAAAGCTTTGGATCTAGGTATTCAGGAAGATGCAGTATTTTTTCATTTCCGAAAAGCATTTATCTCAGTACCACATCTACGCTTATTGTCAGAAGTACTGTCATAAAGTCATCATCAGTTGTAGATGTAAATTCGTGTGTGCTCAAAGGAAGTGTGTTGGGACCGTTGCTGTTTGTTATATACTAATCACCTTGCAGAGAATATTAATAGCAAACCTCAGACTTTTTGTAGATGATGCAGTTGCCTATAATGAAGTACTATATGAAAGAAGCTGCATAACTATTTCGTCAGCTTTTGATAAGATTTCGAAGTGCGCACAGACTGGCAAGTTGCTTTAAATCTTCAGAAACGTAAAACTGTGCACTTCAAAAAACGAAAACTATAACATCGACGGGTGACAGAATCGTCCAACTCCTACAAGTATCTGGGTGAAGCAATTTGTAGTGATATGCTCAGTCGTGGGTAAGGCAGGTGGTAGACTTCGGTTTATGGGTAGAACACTCAGAGAAAGCACTCACTCTACAGAGGAGATGGTTTACAAAGACCCACTCTGGAATATTGCTCGAGTGTGTGGGATTCATAAGGACAATGAGGGGATATTGAATGTATACAGAGGGGGGAGGGGGGCAGTACGAATGGCCACAGATTTGTTTGACCCGTGGCAGTGTGTCACAGAGATGCTGAAGAAACTGATTTTGCAGACTCTTGACGACAGACGTAAGCTATCTCGGAAAGCCTACTTACGAAGGCTCATGAACTGGCTTCAAATGATGAGTGTAGGAATATACTACAACTCCCTACTTGTCGCTTGACTAAGGATGGTGTCGAAAAGATCATATAAAATTTTGCGCACACACAGAGACATTTGAACAATCATTCTCTCACCGTTCCATACGTGAATGGAACGGGAGGCGACCCTAATAATTGGTATAATGCGACGCCTCTGCCTTGCACTTCACAGTGGTCTGCGGAGTACAGAGGTAGATGAAGACGACAGTCTTGCAGCAGGTATACACTGTCGACAGCGCTCTATAGTGACAACACGCATTTTAAGCACACCATTAACATTCTGTCCGATGAGTTTATACAGAAACGAGTTATCAGCAGAGCTACCAGATTCTCCGCGGATACGATAATGTCTAGAAGGACGTATCATCATGAAATAATCGTAATGAAATGCAGGAAGACTTCGACAATATTTACACTCCATGTAAGGAATGACTGTTCTCTTTCAAGAAGGATACACGGGGAAGTAACCAATTACAATATAAATTGCAAAAAAGTCTAGCACATCAGGTCGTATAAAATTACAGACTTATTACTACGATAGAAAATTAGATGGGAAGGAAATTTAAAATCAGCAAGAGTTAGATTTCTTGGAGGCCTTCTACAGAAGTTCCATCCATCCGTAAAGTGAACCCATGTAAGAAGCTAGAGCGATGAATTCCAGAGCCTTACTGCAGGGCTAGAGACCATATCAGGTAGGCCTCATAGCTGACATCGAGCAAAGTGAGGGATGCTGGTACGATCGTAGCAGTGCGATACAACCCATACGAAAGTGCAACAGAAATGCGTGGCGAAATTAAATGGGAATCTCTGGAACAAAGGTGACTATTTCGCGAAACCCAGTTGGATGAAATTAGAGAACCGATATGCGAGAATTACTGTGCAACAATTGTCCTGCCACCGGCGTCAGTCATTAGAATGAGATGAGGGAGATTA
Organism: Schistocerca gregaria; assembly: GCF_023897955.1. NCBI lineage: Eukaryota > Metazoa > Arthropoda > Insecta > Orthoptera > Acrididae > Schistocerca > Schistocerca gregaria. The sequence goes on along the minus strand of NC_064920.1, from coordinate 127,999,402 downwards.
GACCGTTTACGGACGCATATAGACAGTTGCTTTTGCCTCGCTCAGTACCGGAACGAAAGCCGCAACTTTTGGTATCAAGTCTCCTCCGCCATATACTGCCTTACGGAGGATATAAGTGAATACGGAAATTTAATATTTTTCTGATAGCCTTCCATCAAGCTGGACGTGTAGTCCTAATTCTTGGGAAGTATGTTGATTGTTTTTTACTCTTTATTTTATTAAAAAAAGAATGTATCCCGCATCAGTAATCGAACGCAGATCCCTGCCTTTTGCAGACAGAGCGCCACCAATAGCGTCATCCAAACACATTTCAAGGATCGACTTCGGCCAGCATCAACATCTTCATCTGTGAGATAACAATTCACACTTGTGTGCTTCGCAGAAGATGCAAGACACCATACCTGCAGCATAGGAACTACTGTTTCACTCTCGAATAGTGTGTGATACCTTATCTCCCTTACTTTATCGTGACAGTCTTTCATCCTCGTGTAAATAGGACGCAGTAAAATATTTCACCGTTCGGAGATTCCTGAAAATACTACGCCGCAATTGAAATTACCTTCCTTTTAATGACTACCATCCCAAATCTTACCATATCTTTGACACCCTCACACTTCGATGATTTCCTTCAATCCTTTCTCCTAAACACACTATCTAAACTCTAGGATAGACCGGACAAGGGTAATGTAACAATTTCTTTAATGGATTTGCTGCACTTTCTAAGTGCCCTGTCCGTAAAAAGCACATCTGCATCGCCTTCGTTACAACATTTTCTGTTTAATTATCAAATTTAGCTAGTTTCTAACTGTAATCCGAAGATGTTTACTTAAATGGACAATCTCTAAACTTGTGTCACTTATGACGTAACAAAAATTCGACGGAATTCCGTTAGCACTCATGTGGAGGATCTCATACTACTTATCGTCCAGGCGCCAAAGCTCGTCGAAATCCATGGGTCGTGCGGCTGGGCTGTCTTCGTTGGTAAATCCTTCTGGACGCTAAAACATGGGCAAAAGGGGAAGTAAAGCCACTGCAATTCAAGGAAGTTTGTGCGTATGCACGCGACCTGGCAGATAACACTTCTAGTCCGCAAATCAGGCTGCCCGCAGACAGTGCAGCTGCGTACAAGGATATCACAAAGTTAGGAAAATGTTATGGAAGTAGGAAGACTTGTAGCTGACTCGTGACGTAACTAAATGAACAAGACCACTATCATTTGAGTTCACGATGCACGCTCAACCTGTGAAATTAGTCACAATCGCGAAGTATCGAGCAGTATCTGTCCGGAGCCATTCAAGGTGGCACGACCACATAAATCAAGACAAATGACAGACAGATTTATCAGAAGAAATATAGGTGGTGTAATTCACCACAAAGTAGGCAGCTTATAAAACCCTCGATTGACTAATCCTCGACAATGGCGTATTTGAATGAGTGTGATTACTTGGGAAAGAGAGACTGGAAATAAGAAACGTGTGATGAGACTTCGAATAATGAACCGTGCGTTCAGCGTAGTAGACTAACCTGAGTTGGCCGGTCGGAGTAGCCGAGCGGTTCTAGGCGCTGCAGTCTGGAACCGCGCGACTGCTACGGTCGCAGGTTCGAATTCTGCCTCGAGCATGGATGTGTGTGATGTCCTTAGGTTGGTTAGGTTTAACTAGTTTTAAGTTCTAGGGGACTGATGATCTCAGAAGTTGTCCCTTAGCGCTCAGAGCCATTTGAACCGCTTTTTGAACCTGAGTTGAAAGAGTTATTTTGAAAGCATCGAAAAATGGTGAGAAGTCTGTGATTACAGTGCACATTCCAAACCAGAGTTTATCATCGCGATGACGAGGACTCCATCAAAGCGAGGATGCGGAACGTAGAGAAGGAATATTAGGATTTAACGTCCCGTCAACGTTGAGGTCATTAGTGAAGTATCACACGATTGGATAGGAAGAGGAGTCAGAAGGAAACTAACAGTTTCCTTTTCTAAGGACCCATCCTGGTGTTTGGATCAAGTGGCTCACAGGAGCTACGGGAAATTCGCATCAAGATAGCCGCACGGGGACCTGAAACTGCAATGCGCAACAGAATTAAAGGCTCACTTTTTCGAGGCCCCGTAATTGTCTCCATCGCGGCACAGGAGTTTGAAACTTGGCTCAAAGGTGTCTACAAAGTTCCTCTGTACTGGTGCAAAAGCGTGCCACCCTACGACTTCACCCCCGAGCTCGAAGACGCTTCAAATAGCAAGGTGTCGACACGTGCCATAAAGGCCACAGCTCAGAAGTTTATGCGACGTGTAAGGTTGGTTAATGATGTCACATCGGCACGAAATTTCAGCAAGATTTGGGCCATCGCTACCGTGGACGTGTCAGACGCTGGGAAGATCGTCACAGCCCCTCGTACCCACATTTCACCCCTTATTTTGACGGCTCTGTGATGGAGGTCAGAACCGCCATACCCAGCGTAATCATGTAGTTATCTTACGACTGGCCAAGAAACACTGCCGCTCAGATTCGACACGGAAAAGCCTCATGGGGTGGCGTAAAGGGCATCAATGAAGCCACTTCTTTCCTTGGAACACTGTCACACATTTCACAGTCGAAAACAAAAATTTGCAGTGCGATGAGCAACAGGAATATGGTCTTAACAATCTTTGGTACTGCTGGTACGTCCCTAAAGCTTCAATCATTCCCTAAGGACATCGTGAGCTAGCAAACCCGCTCAACGTGAACTCAGGCCTTTGGAGTGAAGTATGACCGCAATTTCTGCTCTGGTGAACAGGGGGAACCACCAGTGACCACTCAAAATCATTCGACCAAATTCGAACGTGATTCCAAACAGCAACTGGATCATGTGCTTTTTCAGTGCTCCAGTTGTACACCTTCCTGCAGCACGATCACGGAGATGTTGACATTGCCACACGAGTGAATAAAACAGCAAAAGGGTCCTCTAAGACCCCCAGCTCGGCAATAACTTCGGTAGAATTTGAAAAATGTGTCTTTACAGAGAAAATCTTGGAAGTACTAGTAAGCGCCTGCACGAAGGCAACTGGCATCCGAGATGTGTTAAGTGGCTGCTTACCTGTACATACAGGTGCCTAGGGGTACTTCGCAGGTTCTCTCTGCAAAGGCACATTTTCAAAATTCTCAATAAATGCGGCTTGGTGCCGCCACTGGTGTTGCCGAAATAGCCAGTATTAGAAGGACCCTTTGGCGTTTTATTCAAGATATGTGTCAATGTCACACATCTTCGTGCGCATGGCGCACACGGCTGCGCAACAGGAGCACTGATAAAACATCAGACCCCTCTGCTGCTTCGGATTACGTCCGAATTTCGTCGAATGGTTTTGAACGGTCCCTAGTGGTTCCACACTGTACACCACAGCAAAAATTGCGGTCCTACTGCATTCCAAAGGAGTGAATTCACGTTCAACGGGGTTGCTTGTCCATGACGCTCTTAGAGAAGAGTTAGGGAGGTGTCAACCCTCTCTGACCGCTCAGCTACTGGGGGGGGGGGGGGGGGGGGGGGGGGAAGAAGTGGTGAAATGTGGGTACGAGGGAGTAAGGAAACTTTCCAGTGTCACACGTCTTGCGATGGCATTGAGCAGAATTTGTGGTAACATTATTAACCTGCCTTACAGTTCACATGACCTTCTGAGCGTATGTCGACGCCTTTGTTATGTTGTTTCCTATCAATGATTGTATTACAATTCATTTTGGTAGGAATCCCATGAAATGGTGGTATTTCAAGAGTCGCCGAGCCGGAGGATGACGTGGCACGCTGCCACGTTTTTCCAGCATTATAGAGGAAGGTTGTACGCCAAAATCGGAACTTACACGACGCTGTGGAGACAATTACGGAGTTACAAAAAGCTGATCCTTTAACTCCTTTGCGCAGCATATTTCCTTCCGACTGGAAGACCAGTGGCTTTGACCACTGCGCCACCGACCTCCGACATACACAGAAAACCACGGCTTGGTTTCGAAATGGCACTACGGCAAAAAGACAAGCGTCACTGTATACCAAGCGATGCTATGAATGCGTTGTTAATTTGACTCGCTATAAACTAACTCGTTGAGAAATTTAGAATTAATGATGAGACTACTAAAGCACGCCAGGTTCTAATTTTAACCCCCTTCACGTACACAATGCCACATCGGAACGTCGGACAACAACTGACGTGAGAGGTTGTGCAACAGAGTCGCCCACTGGAACTGATACAAAGACTATTAGATACGCAATCTCACAACTACTTTGAACTGATAAAACACCGTCATACGGACAGCAAGTTTTCGAGAGAGGCTAGACACAAAGTAAATCCTGACCATCAGATGAAGAGCGGCGTAACGAAATTCGACTTGTTAACAATGTAAGGCGTATTAATAAACTGGCACTTCTCAGCTTCAGTCACATTTATTTTGCAATAGTTATTCGCACGACACTTTTCCGTAGCATGCTGCCACCTCGGATACTTAACTGTTACTTATACGTCAAATATTATCCACAATTATTCGCGTAGTATATTTAAATAGTCTTCGTACTATCTTTACTTACGTGTTGTGGGACTATAGCCTTATCTGACACATGGAGAATAAGTACGGACATACAACTATCACTTTCCATTTGCTCATACACTTGTTTACATGGTGATTATTCAAATGCTAAGATAACACACACATCAACTGCCAAGATAATAAACACAACTTACAACACAGAAACGTTTTGCACAAGCGTAATTACAGCACAGCACATGTAACACAGTGTGAAAATTCAGTATTTATTAACGTATTCAGTATAATAAAGATTTTATGCCATAACTTATTACTTGTTTTTTCTTAAAGCCGTCACTAACTGCTTGTAACATTATTTGGTAAGGACACCGTATCTCTCTTTACTATTAATGGAACAAAACGTGCACATCAGACATATTTTAAAGAAATTTACATTACTACTCTGTAACCTGTTATTGAGCAGCTTGTTATTATGCATTGTGCTACTGCTGAAAATTTCATGTACTTCAACTAAGACCATTTGATTCCCTTATCCATTCTATGTGATACATCACGGTCATTTAAACATAGCGACACTGATGCCCACTGTCGTTAATGTGGGTGATAACTGCTGATTTAGATTAACTGTCTGTGTGTTATGCACTTATGCTCTAATTGTACCGCTTTTGAAAGTCTCGCACAGTTTGGGCTACAAATGTATTACAAACCATGTTATATTTCCCTGACTGAGTTCATCTGTCAGAGTACGTTATGTTTAAGTGTGTGTTGCAATTTGTTGTGTGTTGTGAAACCTACATTGGTGTTATTTGCCCTGAATACAGAAGCTGTTTTGTCTAAGAATAAAAATGAATCGTGTGCAGACACGGCGTTTATTCTCTATGCTTTGTGTAGCAGTTGGCTTTTCTGCTCTTTCTTTTTTGTGAAACTGTTAGCATAGTTGTTTGTTTAATCATTCTGAGTTCCCATGCTTAGCATCTTTATCAAGTGGTATATTATTGGCACTCGTGATTAGTACTCTCTTTGCAGCATGTTTGTGTATTGTCGGATGGCAACATGAACGATGTTTTTTGTGATTGTTGAAGGTGTTTTCGCTATTTTCTTCGTTTATGTTGACGTATGTTGTTAATATCACTTGTGGCATTATACCCAGCTTTTTGTTGATTTAATTCAGTGTCGCAACTTCCTTAATCTTCTGAGCTACACCTGTCGTTTCATTATTGTTAATCCTTCTAGAAATGACAACTTTTCGGACCATAATTTCACTGGAACACAGCAAAAAGTCTTTTCGCATTTGACATGAATCTGGAGTTTCCAACTGGTGTATAAGTCACTGTTAGGCTTCTGATGGCGAAGCGATGCCGACACGCATCACGCCAGTAAATATTGCAAGAAAAAGTGACTGAAGTTGAGAAACTTATTTTATAAATTTCGCAGTACAGTCACAGACCTCAACAAGTCCTATGCAATATGAACAAATTTATGGAAGACAAATAAATAGAGAACTAAAAGGTCAGTGATGGTGAAATGTTTACACTAAGCTGGCTCTATAAATACAGCATTGTTTTTCCACAGACATGGATCAACAAGCAGAAGAGTCTACAATGTAACTCGATTGAATTCCTGGTCTTCTCATTAATTTCACATCAATCTACAGCTAATCGGGAATCTTTTATTCATCATAACCTAAATTTTGACTTAGTAAAAGCCTGTTCTGATGTAACACACAGGTTCTTCCCACTACAACATAAAATTGCTTAAAGTTATCCGTCTGTTTCTTATACGCTATGTCATTTTCTTTTATTTATTCTATCAGCTCTCACATCAGTTCTGAAGTTCTCTTTTTGGGTTACTTTTTATAAATTATGCCCAACATTTACTGATCATCATTGACGCAATTAAACTACCTCTGTAAAACAGCGAGATGAAAATGTTGCGAACAAGGGTGTTAGTTGGTATTCATTAATTAAAACATTAATAAAATAAATCAATAATTTTAAAAATAGGTCACCTTAACAAAATCTGATTTAAGATTTTTGCTCTCGTAATGAGTGCAGTTACTTGAGACATAACGACATTCTGTTTGATTTTTATTTTGGTATTTTATAGCCATTTTTGTTTTTAAGTTGATAGCCCTTCTATTCTGTAACACCATGTGAAATAAAAATTCAGTCTGTGAAACACTAATACAAAGTATGATGGTTTGCATCTTGGACGAAGCGGGCCTTCACCTTAATTCGAAATTATAGAAAGGATAATTTGAATTTAAAGATACGTTGTAATTATGATGTATGGCTTCTTTGGCACCTTAACATGCCGTTATTATGAAAGCAGGTGTCTCCTCTAAGGAGGAGACTGATAACATGCTGTATGATGAAGCTGTGTTTTAGTTTTACGTCCTTCACGTAACATAATTCTGTAATACACCGACTTCTGCTGGGTTGGCACCCCAGCCTCGAAAAATCTGAAGAAAAACACAGTTCCATCACGCTGTATTTTAAAACTGTACTTCACTGATCACACCTATGTGACTGTGACTTCTGGCAACGACTATTATTCCATAAATTTTATATTTTATATCATGCACTTTGACGACCGCGCTAAAACAACTACGTTCGTCTGTTTGACAAGGATCTGTTTTAGAATAGGCGCGTTCAATAACTAACAACAGTTTTCTTTCCTACGCCAATTTCGGTTGTAAAAATGCGAAATTTGCTGAGGGAGATCGTGGAATATTCCCCCTTCAGCCCCTGCATTTCCTTGAAGCTCCGATAGGTAGAGCGATCCTACACGTAGCCTTTAAAATGGCGCCTGTAACGGAGATGCGCTGCAAGTAGAGAGCTGTTACTGAGTTTCTTCTGGAGAAAAACCAGAGCATCGCAGATATTCTTAGGTGCTTGCAGAATGTCTGAGACCTGGCAGTGAACAAAAGCACGACGAGTTGTTGGAAAAGGCGTCTGTTGTTACCGGAACAAGGTGGCCCAAACTTGTCCGACGTCCCGCGTGTCGGAAAGCCGCACACTGCTGAGACTCTTGCAGTGCTGGGACGTGGAGAGACTCTCATTCGAGGTGATCGACGAATCACAGTCAAACAGCTCGCTGCTCCACTGGACGTCTCTGCTGGCAGTGCTGGCACACAAGTTGGACTACCGAAAAGTGTGTGATCTGTGTGTTCCTCGCCGCCTAACAGAAAACCATAAAGAGCAACGAAGAACCATTTATGCGGAAATGTTTGAAAGATGCAGTCCGCGGGCAGCAGTACGCGGATGATGGGGAGGTTATTGACGCAGCAAGACGGTGGCTTCGACGTCGACCAGTAGAGGCACACAGGTCCACCCAGTCACGTGGCATAAGGAAGTCGCACTGAACGGAGATTATGTCGAAAATGGGGTTTTGTAGCCAAAAGAGTGGGGAATATTGTGTATTCGAATCCTGTATAAAACACACCTGCTTTCAGAAAAAGAATGTATTACTGACCCCCTCCCTTATAGGTAATAACTGTATTTGACAAAATACTACAACCAATGGAATTATATATACTTTTATTTTGTGATTTTCATTTAATTATGGTGTGTTGTTATGTCTTTTGAGGCACTTGATAATGAGCCACGTTCTGCACTAGCAGTGTTTCATAAAACGCAGTTTCAAAATACAGCCTGGTGTAATGATGTTTTTCTTCAGATATTGTAATCACCGACACATAACCACGTAACTCCACACCGAGTGGGGTTTCGTTCTATTTCCTGTCCTCCTGCAGCTTTCAGGGAGTGTACAGCCAAGCCTTCCGCTTCGTGCCCCGGCAGTACTGCAACGCGTGCCGCTCTCGAGTGTCTATGACTGACGATGCCCTCACGTGGGCCAGTGGAGTACGGGCTGGCAGGTGGCAGCGAAAGTGGCGAGGGAACAACGCGAAAGCCAGCTCGCCAGCCGCCGCCCAGGAATGCATCCGCTGCACCAGGTCGGCAACGGCGACACGCTCAACCATCGCGTGCACTCAGTGGAAGGCGCACCGGCAGCTGCCTTCCCCTTCCGCCTCATCACTACTCCTCACTACTCTTCTCGCCTCTAACTGTACAGCGTTCCCAATAGTATACGACGATTACTTCCGAGGCTAGATGAAACGTTCCTTGGAAACTTCAGTGAACCACCCAAAACAGAGATACGGCCATCTCATTTTCCTACATAGTCTCCTGCCTTTGTTACACATTTTTCCCACCGAAATGGTAACATTTTGATGCAATTCTCGAAGACAGAAGTGGAACGTGTGCGCAGCCACTTGCACATGAACTCCTCTGCCGTTGCACTGTCATCGAACCGGTGTCCTCCAAGTTTACGAACATGTGGTAGCCTAAAATAACGGATCTCAACTGTGAGGAGAACGTTCAAGTGTTGCCCAATGGATTTCCTACATTTTTCCCTCAGTTAAAAAGCAGAGTGCGACTTTGCATTGTCGTGCAAAAACCCACGTTTCGGTTCGGTTGCCAGTGTCGTTTGTTGCGGTATGCGACTTCTGCCTGAACCAAAACCCGGCAGTACGAGATCTTCTGCGATAAAGCCCTGTATGGCAGTTTAGAGGAATGGACATCTCTAAAGAGGGCACTCACATAAGTTGGAAAGAAAAGCATAGGTACAAGGAAGATAACTACGAAGAAACCGTCGATAACAGAAGAAATACTTTAGCTGACCGACGAAAGAAGAAAGTACAAAAATTTTCAAGGAAATTCAAAAATTGAGATATACAAGACACTTAGGAATGAAATACATAGGAAGTGCAGAGAGGCTAAGGTGAAATGGCTACATGAAAAACGTGAAGAAATCGAAAAAAATGGCTGTCGGAGGGGCCGACTCAGCAAACAGAGAAGTCAAAATAATCTTCCGTGAAATTAAAAGCAAGGACAGTAACATTAGGGCGTGAACATAAAGAGTGCAATCGGAATTACACTGTTAAATGCAGAGGAAAGAGTGGATAGGTGGAAAGAGTACACTGAAGGCTCGATGATGGGGTGGACTTGACTGATGACGTGATAGAAGATGAAACAGGAGTTAATGTCGAAGAGATAGGGAATCCAGTATTAGAATCAGAATTTAAAATAGCGTTGGAAGAATTAAAATGAAGTAAGGCAGAAGGAATAGATAACATTCCATAAGAATTTCTAAAATAATTGGGAGAAGTGGCAACAAAACGATTATTCACGTTGGATGTGGAAAGTATGAGTCTGGCGATATGCCATCTGACTTTTGGGGAAAAAAATCATCATCCCCTCAATTCCGAAAATTACAAGAGCCGACAAGTGTGAAAACTATCGTACAATCAGCTTAACAGCTCATGCATCCAAGTTGCTGATAAGAATAATTTACAGAAGAAAACTGAGAATGTGTTAGATGACGGTCAGTTTGGGTTTAGGAAAGGTAAAGGCACCAGAGAGGCAATTCTGGCGTTGCGATTGGTAATGAAGGCAAGACTGAAGAAAAATCAAGACACGTTCATAGGATTTGTCGACCAGGAGAAAACGCTCGGCAGTCTAAAAGGTGCAAGATGTACGAAATCCTTAGAAAAATGGGAATAAGCTACAGGGAAAGAAGGACCAAGAACAAAGTGCTCGGATTAAAAAGGGTGTAAGTCAGGGGTTATAGTCTTTCGCTCCTGCTATTCAATCTAAACGTCGAAGCAATGACGGAAATAAAAGAAATGTTCAAGAGTGGAACTAAAATTGAACGTATAGGGATGTCAATCATACGACTCGCTGATGACATTGCTATCCTGAGTGAAAGTGAAGAAGAATTGCAGGACCTGTTGAATGGAATGAAAAGTCAAATAAGTGAAGAAGATGGACACCGTGAATGGTGATCACGAAGTAGATGAAGTTAAGGAATACAGCTACTTAGACAAAAAAGTAATTCATGACTGATAGAGCAAGGACGACAAAAGACGCAGATTAACACTGGCATTCCCGGCCAAGAGAGGTCTTAATTTGAGGAATAAATTTCTGAGAAGGCACGTCCGGAGGACAGCATTTGATGGCAGTGAGACGTAAACAAAGGAATGACCGGGACAGACGAGAAAAACAACGATCTGAGATGATGTTGAAAATTAGGTACACTTATAAGGTAAGGAATGAGAAAGTTTTCCGCAGAGTCGACGAGGAAATGACTATATGGAAAACACTGACAAGAAGAAGGGACAGGACGATAGGACATATGTCTAGACATCTGAGAGTAACTTCCATGATACTAGTGGAAGCTGTAGAGCGTAAAAAATATACAGGAAGACAGAGATTGGAATATATCCAGTAAATAAATGAAGACGTACGTTGCACGTGCTACTCCGAGATGAAGAGGTTGGTACTGCTGAGAAATTCGTGGCGAGCCGCGTCAGACTAGTCATATCACTGACGGCTAAAAAAATAAAAAATAAATAAATATAAAAATTTACGAATTTTGTCTGGTGTGATGCTTCTCCTTGGTCTTTTTTGGTGTGGTACGTTTTCCACAATTATCTATCCTGCCACAAATGTTGTACGTCAGTCATACAATTTGGTCTTCGAAAGGGTTTCTTCTCCAAACTGTGGACGGAGCCGCCTCATAATTTCCGCAGGTCTGGTGCCTTCTTTCGCGCGAAACTTGATGATTAAGCGCTGCGCAACAGACTTGTGTATGTCTTGCTCGTACAAGACGACCAGACTGGAGCGGTCGCGTTACGCTAATTGCGACATCACTTTGCTAATGAAGACATCACCACCAACATCCTGTCACGCTTGCGCCAATTTCCGTCCACTACCACAGCCACCAGATTTAAATTCCGGTTCATAGTTGCTACGGACTCGTACTTGTCACGTGTGACCAGTATCTCATGGTCTGAACAAGGAGGATCGAGACTCTTTACGTTTCAGCCGTTTGCTCTTGTACAGCTCGAACTACGCGGCGGCAGCAAGTTAATAAGACTTTATCAAATCGTGTCGCACTGAACTACGCTTTCTTACAGTGAGTCACTCTGCTCGGTGTTTCATGCGTGGCCCCTCTTACGAATTTTACCGTTCGCCTAACACGAATTTCAGCTCTGAATGTTTTATATACATAGAATACCTGAGTCAAACCTTAGTTCAGTACGACTGTCAAATGTTTAATACTCCTATAATTGCCACTAACTGCTTCCTTCTGTACACTGCAGTTTTTAAATATTTGTTTTCCATGTAGGGACTTGGGAAACTGAATTATTGACCTATAAAGAGGTGGCCACTAAAAGTTTCCTTCTCCAGAGCTTCATCGAAACTAGGAAAGCTGGCGACGCACATCTCTTCAATCCATTTGTTACGGAACTATACTCTATTGAAGCTTAGGATGTTCCGCGAATGAGCGCTTCACTAGCATCTGTAATATTAATATTATAAAGAGAAGCAATTAAAACACAAACTAGTTGCATTTGTCTTCGTAGACTAACTGGCAAGTATTTGAAGTGATACGACAACTTTGTACGAGCTAACATTCGCAATGAACAAGAAAGCGTAATTTATAGTACGATAAATCCAGAACTAATCTATCACTGTAGTGAACTGGTAATATAAGAGCATCCGGGTGAAGATGACTGACGAATGTAAAACAGTTTTTTAACCTGCCACATACCGTGAACTAGTTAGTCTGTCTGTGTTCCTCTTGGAGAAGAGAGGAGGGAACGACATCATTAGCATGGTTGGGAAATGGGTTAATTTCGATTATTTTTTCCCTGGGTATGTCATACATACTCAATGAGAAGCAAATTTATACAAATGTTCCCCGTCTAGCGAAGAACGATCGCGTGAGCCTCAGTTCAAATTTGCAGAGCCACTTCGTTGAACGGTCACACTTGTTGGTATGCGTGGCGCCTCCCACCTCTCAGTCAGCGAGGCTTTTTTTCCTTGAGAAAAGCTAGTTGGTTGGGATTTTTCCTACGCGAGAGGCGTCACACGACGGCGAGGCGAGGACTCTTAAAAAAGCCGTCGAGGCTCGCCTCTCCGGCACTTTGTAGCACCAAGAGGCAGTCGATTCTGGAGTAACGGCCAGATCGATCAGAAACACATTTGCCTTCAATGGCCGCCACATTCGACTGATGTTGCCCACTACTGGGCAATACGAAGCTGCCAACCCTGCAGTAAAGCGGCGAGCAGCAACTGATACGGTTCCATGAAAAGCTACCCGGGATTTACCACGACCCCCTCTCTCCTCCCCCCTCTACCACGAACCCCCCCCCCCCCTCTCTCTCTCTCTCTCTCATATACCTCGAATTTTATTACCTCCTCCTGGTTGGTTGTTGGGGTTACAGCGACGAAAACTGCGAGGTCGTCAGTCCCTTCATCCTATGTGTATCGAATTAGCAATAATCCTCGAAGGAAGGCTACAAAAGACAAATCTTGGGAAGCCCGATTGTAAGCAAGATACAGTAAGACAGAGAGAAAATCAAGGAGAAGTAGGAGGGGAGTGAGAGAGAATAAGGCGGGCGAGCCGCTCTGCCCAGTATGCATTTGGAGGTCTCTGGAGCACGGTACGAAGAGGAAGACGCACGCTCTGCATCTCACCAGTACCACCTCACCTTCCGTTACCCCAGAGGCAATGAAATTTCAGTAAGGATAAAACATTAAAAAACGATACACATATTAGGAAAAGGAGAATAGAAAGGTGGGAACGGTAGGGGCCAAGACAGACCGCAGCGCAGAGCTGCCATTGGATCCCTCGGTCAGAACAGCCGAGGGGTGCCACTCCGACCTCTACTGTGGGCACTCAATGAGGGCAAAGCAGCCAAATTTGGGCAGTTTAGTAGGCTGTGGGCCACCGTCAGGTGGTCACCACATCAGCAGTAAGATGGTCCCGCACGTCAGAAAATGTGGACGTGGGTCAGCCAAATGTGGCTAACGTGTAGCCGACCAAGGACAGCAGACATCCTGCAAGGATGGAAAGGGAAGACTGCTACGTGGTCATGGCCTCCTCTTTTTTTTTCTTTCTTTCTTTCATTCTTTCGCTTACGCTACAGTCCCGCAGCGGTCGCAGGGTCGGCGTGGTTACAAAGAATTTGCCAGTGTTAGTGTGAGGGATGGCCGGATGCCCAAGTGCGGACGTGTTTCAAATGTCTGCGACGCGTGTAACTGAGGCGGAATGTTGGGACCAGCCCGGTATTCACCCAGTTGTTGTTGTTGTTGTTGTTGTCTTCAGTCCTGAGACTGGTTTGATGCAGCTCTCCATGCTACTCCATCCTGTGCAAGCTTCTTCATCCTGTGCAAGCTTCTTCATCCTGTGCAAGCTTCTTCATCTCCAAGTACCTACTGCAACCTACATCCTTCTGAATCTGCTTAGTGCATTCATCTCTTGGTCTCCCTCTACGATTTTTACCCTCCACGCTGCCCTCCAATACTAAATTGGTGATCCCCTGATGCCTAAGAACATGTCCTACCAACTGATCCCTTCTTCTAGTCAAGTTGTGCCACAAACTCCTCTTCTCCCCAGTCCTATTCAATACTTCCTCCTTAGTTATGTGATCTACCCATCTAATCTACAGCATTATTCTGTAGCACCACATTTCGAAAGCTTCTATTCTCTTCTTGTCCAAACTATTTATTGTCCATGTTTCACTTCCATACATGGCTACACTCCACACAAATACTTTCAGAAATGACTTCCTGACACTTCGATCCATACTCACCCAGCTGGATGGCGAAAACCGCCTAAAAACCCACATCCAGGCTGGCCGGCACACTGCCGAGCGGATTCGATCCGGGGCCGGCGCGCCTACCCGAGTCCAGGAAACAGTGCGTTAGTGCACTGGGCTACCCTGGCGGGTGGTCGTGCTCTCCTCAAATCTGTCCATGGCCAACAACCCCCCCCCCCCCCCCCTCCTGCTTCAGTTCATTCAGTTATCAGCATGTATGTGTGCTTCAGTTACTTTCATTCTGTTTGCTACAGCATACATGATTTTTATTCTGATTGCAGTGTTGTTTCAGTTGCTTTTGGTAACTTCATTCACATTTTCCCCTGCGAGGTAACCATGTTAATCACCTTGTGCCACAACACGAAAGACTTATTCACGTAAAGAATGCTACCCTTCCAGCAATAGTCTACCATACATTGGTGGAGCAACGAAGAGCATCCAGCGACTGGTAAAAGGGCAGGTCATGCCTCTTTTCAAAAAGCGCCGTAGGACGGATCCACAATCATAGGCCTATATCGTTGACATCAATCTATTGTAGATGGACCATGTTTTGTGCTCAAGAATTCTGACGGTTTTGGAGAACGAAAATCTGATCTACAAAATCAACTGAGTACCCAGACAGCTGCCCTCGCTCTTTTTCTCCAAGAAATCCATAGCGCTGTAGACAACATACTGCCGTGTTCGTCGACTTCAGGAAGACATTTGAGATCACCCCGCACTGCCGTTTAGTGAAAAAAAGAGCTTATCCAATATCTGAATAGACAGACTCGTTTCTCTTAACGGTACAAAATCGACAAATTTGAAAGTAATTTCCGGAATATCCCCGGGAAGTATGGTAAGATCATTACTCTTTACAGTAAGCTCCTTAAGACTGTTTGCAGATGATCCGGTTGTCTATAGGAAACTACCAACGCCAGAAGGCTGAACCGACTTGCAAAAGCACGTACAGACGATTGATGAATGGTGCAAGCTCTGCCAGTTTGCCGTGAACGTAAATAAATGTAACATATCGAGAAAATGTAGGAAAAGAAATCCACTACTGTACAACTATACTATTGATGACTAATTGCTGGAAACAGTACCAAATGTGAAATACATAGGTGCAACTGTCCAGCGCGACCTCAAATAGAATGGCCACATAAAACAAGTAGTAAGGAAAGCAGACGCAGAACCAAGGTACATAGGAGGTACATAGGAAATGTAACTCATCCACGAAAGACGTGACTTACAAAGTGCTTGTTCGACTGATACTTTAGTACTGTTCATCAATCTGGGATCCTTATCAGGTAGGACTGATACGAGAGAGAGAGAGAGAGAGAGAGAGAGAGAGAGAGAGAGAGAATTCAACGAAGAGCTTATTGTTTTGTCACCCACGGGACGGTTTAGTCAGCGTGTGAGCGTTACAGCAGCGCTCAACAAAGTCCAGTGGCTGACTGCACGTGAGGCATGCATATGACGAAGAGGTTTATCTTTGGAATTTTGAGAGAGTACTTTCAGGGAAGAGACGGACAACATACAAGGAGCATTCAATAAGTAATGCAGAACATGTTTTTTTCTGAAGGCACGCTGGTTTTATCTAGCATTCCAAGATATCATGTTATTCCACAACCTTTGGCTACAAATCACTGTCTTTCATCATAATCTCCGTTCAGTGCATGGACTCGCGCCACATTTCTGAGGAGTACCTGGTCTAAATCGGAGCCAACATCTTGCTTGTGACAATGTTCGACAATTGTCACGATTAGCCTCGTAATCTGCAAGCAGTGTCGCACAGATGGTCATTCGTTGTTCTTAACGGTCTCCTGTTGGCCGTCGATGAACGCAGCGGGCACATACCTTTGAGTACACCAACTAGTAGACAAGTGTGCCAACACTACCAACAGACACGTCCAGTTGTGCAGCGAGGTTTGTGATCCGTCGATCACCTCGAATGATTGTGTCCGCACGTTCCAAAATTGCAGGACCCGTATCTGTGTGCGGCTGGCTGGCACCCAAGATATCGGACAGGGTCTTGAGACGTTGTTGCGACGATGACATACACCTCGCCCAACGACTCACCGTGCTTTTGTTCACTGCCAAGTCTCCGTCAACATTCAGCAAGCGGCTATGAATATTTGTGATACTCTGGTTTTCCGCCAAAAGAAAAGCTCTCTACTTGGAACCCACCTCCGTTACAGACGCCTACCGGGACTTATTAAAGTATATATGCCAAAGCGGGATGTCCGACGACACAGTATTTTTTCATCCGAAATTGGCCGATAAAAAATGTCTTAAATTATTTATTCAACGTCCCTCGTATTACTTTCTCCCACATACATCTTGCGACATGACGACGATTACAAAGCTCGAGAAATTTGGGCTAATAGACAGGCTTACGATAATCATTGCTCCCACGCCTTATTCGCGGGTGGATCCGGGAAGTGGGGTTAAGTCAGTGGTACACCCTCAGGCGGCTTGCAGAGTATTGATGAAGATGTGTATGTAAATGTATTTCGTGTGCTCCGGTCATGTATTTCAGTTTGTTGTGTTAACCCTCACATCGACCAGGGCGGCAAGAATCATCACGGTGAAAACAGTTAGGGAATTTCACTTCTCGCACTTGCTTACTAAGAGAGAGCACATTAATCTGTGTTTGTTGTTGTAGTCTTCAGTTCAAAAAATAATCTGATGCAACTCGCCATGCTTGTCTACCCTAGCGTAACCTCTGCAGGCACTAGGCACTATTTAACGTTTTCAAGGCTTGATTTATCTTTACAATCTACCCCCCCCCCTTCTCTTCATTATCAAATTAACTATTGCCTGATGTTTCAAGCTATGTCGTGTCAACTTATCCCTCATTTTAACCAAGCTCTTTTTCCCGAATTCAGTGCACTACCTCCTCGTTAGTTACTCCATCTACTTACCTGATCTTCAGCATTCACATTTCAAAAGCTTGCATTTTCTTATTGTCTGAACTGTTTATCGAACACGTTTCATATCCGCACAAGGCTACACTTCATACACCTACTTTTCAGGAAACATTTGCTAATACTGAAATATACATTCAATGTGAATAAATTTCTCGTTTTCAGAAATGCTTTTATTGTTGTTGCCAATATGCATTTTATATCTTCCCTGCTTCCAGCATTGTCACAAATTGCGCTGTAGAAACAATAAAACTCGTGTACTGCTTTTAATGTCTGATATCCTAGCGTAATTCTCTCAGTACCAAGTGATTTAATTCAACTAAATTCCATTAACCTCTTTTGTTTTTCTGTTGTTCATCTTACAATCTCTTTTCAAACCTTTATCCATTCCGTTCAAGTGCAATGATAAGTCGTTTACCGTCTGTGACGGAGCTACAATATCATCGGTAAATCCTACATTTTATGTGATCCAGAATGAGATTTTCACTCTGCAGCAGAGTGTGCGTTGATGTGAAACTTCGTGGGAGATTAAAACTGCAACCGAGACTCGAGGTCGGGACCTTTGCCTTTCGCGGGCAAGTGCTCCAACAACTGAGCTACCTAAGCACGACACTTGCCCGCGAAATGCAAAGGACCCGAGTTCGAGTCTCGGTGCGACACACAGTTTCAATCTGCCAGGAAGTTTCATTTTAAGTGTTGCTCCCTCATCTTAATTCCCTATCTAAATTTCACCTTCGCTTCGTTCGCTCAAAGGACGCGGTCAGTAGCATAAGGAGGGTATGAACCTATCTGACAGACTCCTTCCCTGTGGCGTCCTCCGACTACCGCACTCTAGTCGGGTTTGCTGTACAAAGTCTCGCTCACTGGAAGTGGTAGTACCCTTCCGTTGCACAGCTGGCTGCTATCCAGTGCAGAGTACTGGCCTGAAGATATTACAGCCGAAGACAGTAAGCAGAAGATAAAACAAAATTACTTGACTGTGTTAATATCAGTACATTACGGATAAATTAACATGAATGGCTGCACCTCTTACTTGTTACTATCACTGCCGCATAAATATTTTAATTCAACTGGAGTACCTTCTGCTACGCGTTCTGCGCTGCTCTCTTGGTCGATATTGTGAAAGTGTAGCTGTACAGAGCCTTTGTGAGTATTCTGCCGCTTTATTATTTTATTAATTATGTATAGCAATAGAAGTCAGTACACTCAGACGATACATCTATAAGGACGAAAATGTTTCCGTGTGTGTGTGTGTGTGTGTTTGCTATATGAGAGCCTATTTCGACGACCGAGGTTGAATAATCGGGTGGTAGGGCGGTGAGGAATGAGAGAAGATGATTGCCGACTTACGGCGTCGCTGGTGCGTTGGTTTTCTTGATAGAGGACACGGATAAATTATTTAAATTAATATGTACCTACGTGAAAGGCAGTGATTAATACGGAGCAAACAGCGAACTGCACGCTTTGCTTTTGTGTGTACAGGAACCAAGACAATTTTGGCGTGTGCAATGGACGCAAATCGTCACCGGGTTACCGGTGAAACAACGTGTGTTTTCGCGGTATCAGGTTTGAAATTTCGAGGGATGCTTTGATTTGCAAAAAGGCTCAAACTGTGTTATGTCACTCACTGAACTCATACTGTTTCGCGCGTTTCACAGAGTAGAATACAGAACAGAGGAATGTACTCCATAAATACACCAGTGCCAAGCGTTTCAAAGAGTGCACGCAATGGAGCTGGAGCCCACGACGTCAAGCGCGAGTGACAGCTATGGTAGCGTAGTGGTGCGATCAATGGCGGCGGCTGACGTATAATGGACATCGAGACGTTATCTGTTGCCTCTTTAAAATAAAATGTGGTTCCAGTAGCAACATCGTAATTTGTCGATCTGCGACAACATTGTCATTGCAACAGTACCAACATAGAAATGTAATGTTTGCTCCACATCCCGCGCTAAAATTTTTCTACTAAGTACTAAAATATAGTCACTCTTGCTGCCATTCAGTCAGTGCATTTGCCGTCTTTCATAGATTCTGATAACTTTCTGAAGGAAGCTAAATGCAACCGGCCATGGTACGGCGTGCGCGAGACTGTATCATAAGTGTGCTGCTGTCCTGATTGGCCGAGAACCGCAGCCCGCGCAGTATTCGAATTTCAGAGCTGGTATGTACGTGTTTGAGGCTGGCTTGTTTACAATATTATACGAGTTGCATGGGCTGGGTGATGTGTACTTACTGTTAGACAACACTCGTAGTATACAGGCTGATTCTTATTAACGCTGAGACAAGTAATTTAACGTAAGACGCATAGTGCTGCAAATGTCGGGAAATACCCCAAACAAGGATGACAAGTACTGAACATGTGACGTCGCCATATGGTGTACCTCTTCGCATATGCAAGTGACTAGGCTTGTCGATCCTACCCTCGCCGGTATGGGGCAGTGCTACACATCACTCCAAACGTTTAAAGTGTTTTCTAACACCATTTGTAAATGTGTTGTAACGTAAACGAAGAAGTGACAAAATTATTGTCCTCGCTGTAAGCAAAAGCCGTTACTATTATGCTTTTTTTCCCGTTAGTCGGTTCTTTTTTTATTAAAGACTAACAAGTAGGAGATTTACTGGTACGTATGTCACTTATTCACTTCTGAAGCAATACCACAGTATTTCGTTATATTGTACTTCGCAATTAACCAGCGGAGACCGCAAGACCGGTAAATAAAATAATAAACCGTACTTTAATGTAAACAAATAACTGTTTAACGACACGCAAAAAACACTGCCTGCCACACGCAACACTCCAGCACACGCGCTTAAGTTGCGCAGATAGGCCCGGAGCCAGACCCCACGTACGTCATCTGGTGGTGGTGGTGGTGGTGGTGGTGGTGGTGTGGTGGTTTGTGGGGCGCTCAACATCACGGTCACCAGCGCCCGTACAAGTTCCAAATCTTTCCACTTCCAGTCTCCGGACTTCCCGAATAATGAGATGACGACGACAACACAATCACCCAGTCCACAGGCGAGAAATTCACCGACCCGGCCGGGAATCGAACCCCTGATCCCTTGATCTAGAGGCAGCAACGCTAGCCACAAAGAGCTGCGGACAAGTCATCTGGTGATATCACGTGTTCCACATTTGTCATTCAATTCTGGGGTATTTCCCGACGTCTGTGGCACATGTTGTCTCCGCGTCTCCTACGTCACTTCGGGGTTTTTTAAACGCCAATAGGTATCACCCTGTACATTTGTGGTAACCATATTTAATGCCAGAAAATCGTGTGTCTTTAATTTTATTGATTGTTTTTTTCGATGTTCGTGTAAAGTTACAGGTCGATTAGATAGAGTACATTTGTAATGCTTTCGAGGTGCACGTTAAATTTTTCTCCTTTCTCTTCATCTTTCAGTCTCACAGGTGTAATTAATCCCCCTCGTGTAACATTACGAGATAGGTCCGCTTGATTACACGGTCATTTACACTGTTCAAGTTACGGTCAACCATTCCCGTGAGGGCTGAGCGTGTTTCCCGCGGCTGCCGTGTTTTTGGGACGGTTCGCGTGTCGCGGAGGCCGCCCGGTCCAGATGGCGGGAGGCTGTGGCCGGCTGACGGCTGACGTCACCACCGGCGGGCACTGGGTCAGCCCCCGGGCGCCCCGCCCCCCTTCTCATCTTACAACGACCCCGCGCGGTGACAGCCAGGACCTGACACGTGGCAGCCGCCGGCGGAACAGCTGTAAACGCCGCGCCGCACGCACCGCAGACTGGAGCTGCCGCTCCACTCACGGGATGCCCTTGAGGCGCGCGGCGGTGTCCTATTCTGTCTTGTTAGGACCACTTCTCGTCGTCTGAGTGACTAGAATGATGCCTGCCACGCCTTCACTTGGCGCAGCTTGTAAGTTTGTATCGCCAGCCATTCGTCGTGCCACTGCCACACAAGCTTCCTTATACACTGACCTGAATGTCATGGGATAGCCACGTCCGCACATACCTATGACGGTAGTATAGCGCACAGAAGGTACGTAAGGGCAGTGCATTGGCCCGTTGTCATTTGTATCCAGGTGATTCATCTGAAAAAGTTTCCGACGTGATTATGGCCGCACGACTGGAATTAACGCTGAATGGGAATTGGAGCTAGACGCTTGGGACATTCTGTTTCGGAAATCTTGGGGAAACTCGTCATTCCGAGATCCACAGGGTCAACAGTGTGCCTAGAATACCAAATTTCAAGCATTTACCACGGACAACGCAGTGGTCGACGGCATTCACAACCGACAAATGTGTGTGAATACCTGAGGGACCAAATTGCTGACGTCATCGGTCCCTAGCCTTACACACTAGCTAAACTAACTTACGCTAAAGACACCCATGCCCGAGCGAGGGCTTGAACCACCAGCGGGAGTGGCCGCCCGATTCATGGCGCCTCTAACCGCGCGGCCAACAACCGACAGCAGCGACGTTTGCGTATAGTTGTCAGTGCTAGCAGACAACCCGCACCCGTGAAATAATCGCAGAAATCAATATCGAACGTACGACGACCGTATACGTTAGGCAGTGCGGTGAAATTTGCCGTTAGTAGGCTATGGCAGCAGACGACCGACGCGAGTGCCTGCTAACAGCACGACATCGTCTGCAGCGCCTCTCCTGTGTTGGTGACCAATCGATTGGATCCTAGACGACTGGAAAACTTTCGCCCGGTCAGATGAGTCCCGATTTCAGTCGGTTAAGAGCTGATGGTAGGATTCGAGTATGGCACCGACCTCACGAAGCCATGGACCCAAATTGTCAACAAGACACTGTGAAAGCTGGTGGTAGCTCCACAATTGTGTGGTCTGTGTTAACATAGAATGGACTGGGTCGTCTGGTCCAACTCAGCCGATCTTTGACTAGAAATTATTGTTTTTCGGCTACATTAAGACTATTTGAAGCAATTCATGGACTTCATGTTCCTAGCCAACGACGGAATTTCCATAGATGACATGTGCCGCAACTGTTAGCGATTGTTTTGATGAACATTCTGGACAATCTGAGCGAATGAACTGGCCATGCAGAAAGAGGAGAAATCGTAACATAGAAGTATGATAGACCTATATGTGGATTGCGATAACGTCTGTTGCAAAAACGTGCAGAATAAAGGGCAAAGGCGGGAAAAGTGGGGGGAAAGGGCGGGAAAGTAGGGGCAAGGGGGGGGTGAAAAGGGCGGGAAAGTAGGGGCAAGGGGGGGTGAAAAGGGCGGGAAAGTAGGGGCAAGGGGGGGTGAAAAGGGTGGGCAAGGGGGGGTGAAAAGGGTGGGCAAGGGGGGGCAAGGGTGGGCAAGGGTGGGCAAGGGTGGGCAAGGGTGGGCAAGGGTGGGCAAGGGGGGGCAAGGGGGGGCAAGGGGGGGCAAGGGGGGGCAAGGGTGGGCAAGGGGGGGCAAGGGTGGGCAAGGGGGGGCAAGGGTGGGCAAGGGGGGGGCAAGGGTGGGCAAGGGGGGGGCAAGGGTGGGCAAGGGGGGGGCAAGGGTGGGCAAGGGGGGGGCAAGGGTGGGGGGCAAGGGTGGGGGGCAAGGGCGGGCAAGGGGGGGGGGGGGCAAGGGCGGGCAAGGGGGGGGGGCAAGGGCGGGCAAGGGGGGGGGGGCAAGGGCGGGAAAGGGGGGGGGCAAGGGCGGGAAAGGGGGGGGCAAGGGCGGGAAAGGGGGGGCAAGGGCGGGAAAGGGGGGGGGCAAGGGCGGGAAAGGGGGGGGGGGCAAGGGCGGGAAAGGGGGGGGCAAGGGCGGGAAAGGGGGGGGCAAGGGCGGGAAAGGGGGGGGCAAGGGCGGGAAAGGGGGGGGGCAAGGGCGGGAAAGGGGGGGGCAATGGCGGGAAAGGGGGGGGCAAGGGCGGGAAAGGGGGGGGGGCAAGGGCGGGAAAGGGGGGGGGCAAGGGCGGGAAAGGGGGGGGCAAGGGCGGGAAAGGGGGGGGGCAAGGGCGGGAAAGGGGGGGCAAGGGCGGGAAAGGGGGGGGCAAGGGCGGGAAAGGGGGGGGCAAGGGCGGGAAAGGGGGGGGCAAGGGCGGGAAAGGGGGGGGGGCAAGGGCGGGAAAGGGGGGGGAAAGGGCGGGAAAGGGGGGGGGAAAGGGCGGGAAAGGGGGGGGGGGAAGGGCGGGAAAGGGGGGGGGAAAGGGCGGGAAAGGGGGGGGGAAAGGGCGGGAAAGGGCGGGAAAGGGCGGGAAAGGGCGGGAAAGGGCGGGAAAGGGCGGGAAAGGGAAGAAGAAAGTTATGTCTCAAAATGCATTGTGTAAGAAGCTGTGAAATGCTCCTGGACAGAGCACGGCAAGAAAATGTTTTTCTCGTTCAGGAGAATCGCTTTCACATTAGTAACACTCCGCACTCAGGAACTCCACATTCATGAAGACCAGTTTGATGAACATCATTTGAACGAATGAATCAAATATGATCCAGGTCGATGTTGTCGAGAACTGGCAGATGCGATGAATTCTCATCTTTCCACCATCATACGACATTTTCATGCAATGCCGAAAGTTTAGAAATCGGATACATGGGTACCGTAAACTCATCACCTGACTCATGAACAACACTTACCATTCCTATCCTCTATCGCTACTGGTGATGACAAATGGCGTATTTATACTAACGAAAGGAAAGGAAAGGAAAGGAAAGGAAAGGAAAGGAAAGGAAAACCTGAACCCAAACAAAGCAGCAACTGCCCGTGTAAAGACCTACGTGCATCCACAAAAGACAATGTTATACATCATTTGGCGGAACAGCAATGGTGTGGTGTACTACCAAGTGCTTCCCCGAGGCGTAACCTCAATGCTGACATTTATTGTCAACAAATGAGACGTCTTGTAGACGCAATCCAAGAACAACGACCAGGAAGGCTCTGTGCAGTGATGGTACTTCACGGTAACACCTGTCCGCATTCTGCAAGGCTGACAAAAAGAACCGTATAGGAGTTGGGTTGGCAAGTCATTCCGCACCCACCTTATTCACCCGATCTTGAATCCTCAGATTTTCACCTTTTCCGCTCCTATCGAACAGCCTTCAAAGAACTTCCTTTTCGTATGAAACTGCGCTCCTAACACAGCTCAGCGAGTTCTTCGCTTCAAAACGACGTGATTTCTACACTCACAGACTGTCGTAAATAGTGGAGAACAATTTATTACTGATGACTGAAACATCTGTTACGTGTATCTGTTGAGTTTATCAAACTCATGGAAAAGCGCTACGAACTTATGCATGACCCTAATACTTACTGCATGCAAAGCTATCATACCCCGCGTCATTTTAAAACGACGCTCGTCGATCTCCGCCCCCCAGATGTCGATAGACCAGGTGTGAGCCAATCACGAATAACTGGACGACTATACAAAGTCCACATAGTGATTAATATTATATTCGTCGAACAGGAATTATACAATGATTCCAAAATTATCTAAACCTTTTATTATTCTGTATATTATGTACTGATTTTTTATTAATTGGTCATATGTTCGTAGTGTTCATAGTAAGCTACGCTACATCGTACCAACTACGCTCGCAATATTTGTTAATCACTAAATACAGAAAAAATAAGATTACATATCACACAAAGTTTTGTCTACAGACTGTAAAAATATTTTTGAGAACAGTTTCACCCTTCAGTCTATTGCACTGATAGTAGTGACCATATCCAGTTTCGTAACTTTGCATTACCAATGATGTGATTCGATGCTTCTAATGGATATTGTTTCTTACAGCCGAGAAGGTGATCTTTCAGATACTAACTGAACTGTGACTGGAGATCCCTTTCTGTTCGAGTTTGCAAATTATTCTTTTCCTATGCTGTTTTATAATAGTAGCACCACAAATCAAATTTGGTTTTTCTGTTTTGTTGTAATAAACTAGTGTTTCCTCTCCTCACTGACAGCCGTTTTAACAGCTGCAAGCAAATCTTTCATTGTTTTGATTGCGTTCTACCGTTGTAAAGCGTCTTAAAAGTGTATATTGCTGAGTCTAGGACTGAGTAACGTTGATATGGATACTACGTTCACACGTCCAGTTGGTAACAATCACTTTTCCATTTCTATGATTGTCGGCAGATTTTGTCCAATTGACTAAATAGGTTACACAGTAGATACTTTGACAGTCAATAAATTATTGGCATTACTTTACTGTTTGCACTGTACATCACATATAAAGGCCGCAGGATGTCAAACGTCTATCATGTGAACAACATTTGCAGCTGAAACTTCAAATGGCTCTGAGCACTATGCGACTTAACTTCTGAGGTCACCAGTCGCCTAGAACTTAGAACTAATTAAACCTAATTAACCTAAGGACATCACACACATCCATGCCCGAGGCAGGATTAGAACCTGCGACCGTAGAGGTCACGCGGTTCCAGACTGAAGCGCCTAGAACCGCACGGCCACACCGGCCGGTGCTGAAACTTCAAACCAGCCCACTCAGCGCCGCAAACTGAAAATTAATTCTGGTATATCTGCGGCTGTTATAAAACGAATGGCGCACAAACATGGCAGTTAATAATATTATTAATCTCTAGATGCAGCTGCGAAAGTCTTCCAATCATGTAGATCTTGAATTCCATCTAGCGGATAGTTCAGTTCGAGATCTTATTGTCTTCTTTGTTTCTCATTTCTTATTAAATTTTATTTAAGATGCACTGCAATCCTTCTGACAGCAGTAAGCAAATCGGGCAGTTTGGCAGTCTTTAAACATAATTTTTTTACTGTGTTGTGATTGGCTCACTAATTCTTACGTCCCGTGCTGTGACTGGGTGACAGAAGCAAATCGAACAGCCACCATGCTGTTTTCAGTGTTTGCGAAGCTAAAACGCTGTATTTGGTGTGGTTCGTATTTATACTTGCGTGTTAAGAAAATACGCAGCTTCAGTGATATACCGCATTAAATATCTCGCCAAAATCCATCACTTTTATTACGGTCTGTTACGCTCAAGCGACGAGCAATGCAACATCTGCGCGTAGAACCGGTACAATATTTTTTGTCCAGTACGCTGAACAGGATGGTTCAGGGTCCGCAACTGTAGTAATTACTTGGAAACTAATAACAGCACCTGTTCGAATTTTATTTCCTAAAGCTACGACCGGTGTCGGATACCAAGGCCACTTGCAAGTGGCTATGAGTCTGGACTCGTGGAAGCACACAGGCCGTCTATTAGAAAATAAAACTTCAACTGGTGCTGTCATTTGTTTCCAACGTCGGTCACAATGTGTGGAATCTATCGGGGACAGGCTTATTTCACAGATGAATTTTGACTGCAATCCTTAACCTTCCACTTACAGTGCCTTTTGTTTAACGATGTCTTTCCTTTAAACGCTCAATGCAAACAGAACACTCGCCCAATTGTAACGATGCAAGGGGCACCGAATTTGTTATAAATGTCAGTAAATTACTCAATGGACAGTATTTTTCAGTACAGGTATTTCGTTCATTTCAAGCAAGTGTCGATTCGTGACGTCATCGTCCAAACACGAATTGACTAATCTGCATCCGTTTTAGCAAACTAATAATTCCTCTCAGACGATAAAAATTTATTGCTTATGAAATACAAGTTCTTGAAGTTTATCCAGAATCTGAAATGTTTAATTAGTAATTACATGCCATAATTTATTTGTTTAATATAAATGTGTTCTGTATTTTGTATGCACAAAAAAAATGTGAATTTATCTGCGGCTTTTACTCTGAGACGAGTTATCACTTAGAGTGTTAAAGGTGCACCTGTACAGTTCGCTGAGCTATGTGGTGATTTTTATTTTGTAATCTTGACCCGAATGGAGAGTAAATCCAGTTTCCTTTAAACTTTACGTGTGACAGACACATCACGTTATTACAGAAGAGTCGTTTAGTCAATTACGGAAAACAAAACTTGCGCGCTCGATTTGAAATACGTTACACGACAGTGCGTGATCGAGCTGTCCAGTAAATCGAGTACAATAGTTGCAAATGCGTTTGGACTTAATGCACGATGTTGGAAATTAATTTTGAACGAAGTGCTTTTTTTTAAAAAAAAACCGAAGTTTTTGCAAAATATCGAGGTCCAGTTTTAATTGAGAGACGTATCGCCTTGTTCATTACGTTGCCTAGCAACACGGTAAACGATCTCAATTCATTAGAACGATTTGCGACGCAGTAAGGCCCATTACACATGCAAAACGATACACGAAGCCGGCCGGGGTGGCCGAGCGGTTCTAGGCGCTACAGTCTGGAACCGCGCGACCGTGTGTGACATCCTTAGGTTAGTTAGGTTTAAGTAGTTTTAAGTTCTAGGGGACTGATGACCTCAGAAGTTAATTCCCATAGTGCTCAGCGCCATTCGAAACATTTTTGTTACACGAAGTTTGCTGACCGCACCAGACTATGAGAGTGTTTTTCTTTTCATAAATTCCAATAAACCGGCAGTTTCAAAAGTTAGTAATTAAACTGTTGTGTAACTCCACTGATTGTCCTACACCACTACTTGTGTCGTGTCACTTCACACGAGATTTCAAGAAGTCGGAATAAAGAGCAAGAAGAGAAGATGAAAGAAGATGCATCGGTATACAATTTCTGAGCAAAATACAGAAAAATCTATGGCATGAATGACTTGGAGACTCCGAAGGGAAGGTTCATCCGCCTAATTGAAAGATTTTTCCTATCCTCGCCATCGCAGGACGCCATTGCGTTAACAATCGCTTTTAAAGACTTAAAAAGGGATCCTATCCGCGTAGCCTGATCGCAAGTCGTTAATTCGCTTGCCCAGGTTTCTCAGCAACCGACGCGGTCCTTTTTACCCTGAGCGCCGATCGAACCAGTATAGGTTCCTCCTCGAATTGTTGTTTCGTTGGTGTACAAACGTGTTGGCTCCTCAGCTTCGACCTCTCGAGCACGGCTGAAACAGCCACTAGTAGATGGTACAGCTGTCAGCTTCATTGGACCACTCAAACCGCACTGCCACGTCCAGGTGTCATCAATTGAGAACCACTGGTATGGGTAAATTTTCCATCTGCCAACTACGTTATGACAGTTTACTGAGATCTGACGAACTGTGCCCCGATACCTCACGGAGTACTAGACACATGAGAAGTATCCAACTGACTGATAGAACATGAAGTCTAGCATACTGAATTGATTTGATTCGTTTCTTATTATTAATGACCATTAGAGTTCAGCTTTTCTATCACAGAGAACAAGTAGCCGGCGACGTAAGACAAATGCTAAACTATGCAATTTTCTCTGTTCGATGGTATTCGTCGTTAAAATAGTCGTCGCAGGGTGCCGCTCTTGAAACGTTTATAATCGCGACATCTTGAAGGATAATTTGGTGCCGATACTGGGAGTCACATTTGCGACAAAAATCTCTAGGTTTTGCAGTCGTGCTGCAAGCAGCCTACGGGACACAGCTTAGACGACGAGCTATCATTTATTATTTTGTTGCAGGATCATTCTTTGCTTTATTTGTTGCTCGGTGTCACAGAAGACGTAGTCACCTACGAAAATGGTGGATTCATATATTTATTTATTATGAATCGTCCACGTGAAGGTAAGGATGGTCGTTGCACAAGAAACTCGGGGATGATCCGAAAGCATTCTTTGATTATTGTATACAGGGGTTCTGTTCTTCAGATACCATTTTTGACTCTGAAGCCACTATGAATCGAGGCATTAGCTGCCAGTGGGCATTGATTTATATCAATGGAGCAAGTTGAAAATTTGTGCCAGCCCGGGATTCAAACGCAGGCCTCTTTGTTACTTGGTAGATGCGCTATCCCATACGGACACAGTGGTCACCACAACTGCACGAACTATACACTAGCACCCCTCCCATCAGACCCAAATTCACCACGCGCTACTGATTAAGTGCCCCTGCCCATCTGCCCTGTAAGCAGGAAACGCGTATTCGAACTTGCCCCACTGATATAAGTGAATGGCCCACATCTCGTGGTCGTGCGGTAGCGTCCTCGCTTCCCACGCCCGGGTTCCCGGGTTCGATTCCCGGCGGGGTCAGGGATTTTCTCTGCCTCGTGATGGTTGGGTGTTGTGTGCTGTCCTTAGGTTAGTTAGGTTTAAGTAGTTCTAAGTTCTAGGGGACTGATGACCATAGATGTTAAGTCCCATAGTGCTCAGAGCCATTTGAACCATTATAAGTGAATGGCCACTGACAGCTAATGTTTTGACTCATCGTGACAGCAGGATCAAAACTGCTGTGTTATGTCGGGCATGTTAGAAAGGGCAGACACCACTACAGCGATGACAGCCAATGATCCCTTCACTCGCTCGAACACTCACGGGAATCGGCGGGGTGACGTGAGTAATGCGGATAATGGACAAGGGCACTACATCGGTAGTGTGTGGTATAAGCGGGGAATTTGGGTCTGACGCGAGGCTTGCTAGGGTAGTCGGTGCGGGTGTAGTGATCCCTGTGTCCGGATGTCGTAGTGGTCAGCCCATTTGCGTCGCGGGTTCGGATCATAGTGTGGCCCAAATTTTCAGCTTGCCTCACTGATGTAAATGAATATCCACTGGTAGCTAATGTCTTTAATTCCTTCGTATAATCTTTCTTTCATTATCATTGCACGTCTTTTACTTCTTACAACTTATCAACCTCGAATATAAAAACTAAGTTACGCGATTGTTTTAGCGCAAAAAAAAACGAATATAATATAAATAGCCCTTGTCCAAATTGGGATGACATTTATTACACAGTCTCCAGACATCACTACGCACAGACGAAAGTGATAACAGTAACCCGGCGCTACAGGCGATAAAAACAGCTTTGCGCAAAAGGGATGCCACTGGCAATTATAGTGAAAAAAATAAGTTCCACAGCAACGCTGTCGGGCGGGAACTTCACGGAGCTACAGTCTGAGAGCAGTGTTGCACCCTTTCCCTGGGGTCAGTTGGTTCCATTTCTGACGCGACGGAAACCGTTCAACTTCTTCAGAGGACTCGCCCAGTGTGGGAAGCATTTCACGTTTGCGCTGCGACACCGGAACCGGGAGCAGCCACAGACGCGCCTTCGAAGTCACCGGCCGGCGAATGTGGGTCGCTAATGCTTCCGCCAGCTGAACTGGAGCGGCGAGCACCGCCGGCTACCGGACCGGTTCTCCCGTGACCCGCTGGCGCCGACTGTCGGCCAGTCCTGCCAGGTAACCGCGGCGCCGCCTCTGTAGGGGAACAGCTGAGCGCCGCACGGTGAAAGTGCCGCTTCTGTCTACGTCGTTCCTCTTGTCTTCAGTCCGAACACTGGTCTGATGCAGCTCTCCACGCTAATCTATCACCTACATCCACGTCTACATGCAGGGGCACAATTATACAATTACACGAAATAAATTCGTCATAACTTCTGAACACTTTACGTTAGGAATCTCAAACTGCAAGGTAGGCCGCGCGGCATGATGGGACTTAGTATGGTTGGTTGGTTGGTTGGTTGGTTGGATTAAAGGGACCAGACTACTATGATCATCGGTCCCTTGTTCCATAAAAATTATAACCACACGAAGAGAATAAAAAACGAACAACAGGAAAGACAGCAGACGAAACAGGACATGAAATACTCTGACAGACCAGACAAAACAAATTAAAACACACAGTGTGACGGTGGTTGGCCGACCGTAGAGAAAAAGAGGAAAAGCCAACCACCAAGAACACTTTAAAAACTCAGTTTAAAATCAGAGGCTAAAAGCTAGAATCAATACTAAACTCAGATTAAAGGATAAAAACCCCCTGCCCGAATAAAACACAAAACCAAGTCCACCATGGCAGAGTCATCTGATAAAAGAGCAGAGAGCGTGTCAGGCATTGCAAAAGTCTGCCTGAGCACGGTTAAGAGGGCGCACTTCGACAGAATATGGACCACCGTCAAGGACGCCCCACAACGACAAAGAGGGGGATCCTCACGACACAGTAAATAACTGTGCGTGAGTCGGGTGTGGCCAATGCGGAGCCGACAAAGGACGACTGAGTCCCTGCGGTTGGCTCGCATGGAT
Source organism: Schistocerca gregaria (assembly GCF_023897955.1). Lineage (NCBI taxonomy): Eukaryota > Metazoa > Arthropoda > Insecta > Orthoptera > Acrididae > Schistocerca > Schistocerca gregaria. Next base: position 127,968,375 of record NC_064920.1, on the reverse strand, counting down.
GACCGCCACACAGCCGTCGTGTCCTTGACGGCACGGAGTTTGTTAGGGGTGGTCAGACCGCGCCATTCAGCATCCCAGACTGCCCGCAAATCAGCCGCCAGGAGGCCAATCTCCAGAGATGGCGCACTCGTGGCCTCCTTCGCCAGGCGGTCAACAGTTTCATTGCCGGGTATACCAACATGGCCTGGGGTCCAAACAAAGACCACAGACCTGCCGCTACGGGCGAGAGTATGCAGGGACTCCTGGATGGCCATGACCAAACGAGAACGAGGGAAACACTGGTCGAGAGCTCGTAAACCGCTCAGGGAATCGCTACAGTTAACGAAGGACTCACCTGAGCAGGAGCGGATATACTCTAGAGCACGAAAGATGGCGACCAGCTCAGCAGTGTAAACACTGCAGCCAGCCGGCAACGAACGTTGTTCAGAATGGTCCCCTGGAGTTAGTGCATAACCGACGGGACCAGCAACCATCGAACCGTCGGTGTAGACAACGCCAGAGCCCTGATACGTGGCCAGGATGGAATAAAAGCTTCGTCGGAGGGCCTCCGGAGGGACTGAGTCCTTCGGGCCATGTGCCAAGTCGAGCCGAAGGCAAGGGCGAGGCACACACCACGGGGGTGTACGCAGAGGGGCCCGGAAAGGAGGTGCAACAGGGAAACACCCAAGCCAGGAAAGAAGCTGTTTGACACGTACGGCGATCGGACAACCCAACCGGGGCTGGCGTTCTGGCATATGAACGACTGACTGCGAGAAGAGGACACGATAATTTGGATGCCCGGGCAAGCTAAAAACATGGGCAGCATAAGCAGACAGTAATTGTTGGCGTCGTAACCGCAGTGGAGGGACACCTGCCTTCACAAGTATGCTGTCCACAGGGCTGGTTCGGAAGGCACCAGTGGCAAGGCGTATCCCGCTGGTGCCTTCCGCAACGCAGATGGGGATGCTGGGCCATAAGCCAGACTCCCGTAGTCCAGACGCGACTGGATTAACGTCTGGTAAAGCCGTAGGAGAGTAGATCGGTCGGCACCCCACCTGGTGTGGCTCAGGCATCGCATAGCATTCAGATGCCGCCAACACGCCTGTTTAAGCTGCCGAATATGAGGCAGCCAAGTCAACCGGGCATCAAAAACCATCCCCAAAAACCTATGTGACTCCACTTTATGAAGCTCGCCGTCAAGATAAAGCCGCGGCTCCGGGTGAACAGTGCGTCGCCGGCAGAAATGCATAACGCAGGTCTTGGCTGCGGAAAACTGAAAACCATGCGCTACAGCCCAAGACTGCGCCTTGCGGATTACGCCCTGTAGCCGACGTTCAGCAGCTGCAATGCGAATAGAGCTGTAGTAAAGGCAGAAGTCGTCAGCATACAGGGAAGCGGAGACAGTATTTCCCACAGCCGCAGCGAGCCCGTTAATAGCTATTAAAAACAGACACACACTGAGAACAGAACCCTGTGGCACACCGTTCTCCTGGACTTGGGAGGAACTATATGAGGCCGCGACGTGCACGCGGAAGGTACGGTACGATACGATAGGAAATTGCGGATATAGATCGGCAGAGGGCCCCAAAGACCCCATCCATGAAGCGTAGAAAGGATGTGATGACGCCATGTCGTATCATACGCCTTCCGCATGTCGAAAAATACAGCAACCAGATGCTGACGGCGGGCAAAGGGAGTACGGATGGCCGACACCAGGCTCACCAGATTGTCGGCGGCGGAGCGGCCTTTACGGAACCCACCCTGAGACGGAGCCAGAAGGCCTCGAGACTCCAGTACCCAATTCAAGCGCCGGCTCACCATCCGTTCAAGCAAATTGCAAAGAACGTTGGTGAGGCTAATGGGACGGTAGCTGTCCAAAGGGTTCTTCCCTGGTTTCAGAATGGGGACAACAAGACTTTCCCGCCATTGCGACGGAAACTCACCCTCGACCCAAATGCGGTTGTAAAGATCGAGGAGGCGTCGCTGGCAGTCCACTGAAAGGTGTTTCAGCATCTGAGAGTGGATGCTATCTGGCCCAGGAGCGGTATCAGGACAAGCGGCGAGGGCACTTCGAAATTCCCACTCACTGAATGGAACATTGTACAATTCAGGATGGTGTGAAAAGAAAGACTCCGACGTTCTATCCGCTCCTTAATGGAGCGGAAGCCCAAGGGGTAGTTGGCAAAAGCGGAAGTCATAGCAAAGTGCTCTGCCAAGCGGTTTGCAATGACGTCGGAGTCAGTACAAACTGCTCCATTCAGTGAGAGCGCAGGGACACTGACAGGGGCCCGACAGCCATAGAGGCGGCGAATCTTGGCCCAAACCTGCGATGGAGTGACATGGAGGCCAATGGTGGACACATACCGCTCCCAACACTCCTGCTTGCGTTGGCGGATAATGCAGCGGGCTCGCGCACGCAGCCGTTTGAAGGCGATAAGGTGGTCGATTGAGGGATGTCGCTTGTGACGCTGGAGCGCCCGCCGGCTAGCTTTAATCGCTTCAGCAATCTCAGGCGACCACCAAGGCACAGTCCGCCGCCGAAGGGACCCAGAAGAACGGGCAATGGCAGATTCGGCGGCAGTAACGATGCCGGTGGTGACCGATTGAACAACTGCATCAATGGCATCGTTAGAGAGAGGCTCAATAGTGGCAGTGGAGGAGAACAAGTCCCAGTCAGCCTGATTCATAGCCCATCTGCTAGGGCGCCCAGAAGACTGACGCTGTGGCAGTGACAGAAAGATCGGAAAGTGGTCACTACGACACAGGTCGTCATGCACTCTCCATTGGACAGACGGTAAGAGGCTAGGGCTACAGATGGAAAGGTCAATGGCGGAGTATGTGCCATGCGCCACACTGAAGTGTGTGAAGGCACCATCATTTAAGATCGAGAGATCGAGCTGCGCCAATAACTGCTCAACGATGGCGCCTCGCCCTGTTGCCACTGACCCACCCCACAGATGGTTATGGGCGTTAAAGTCGCCCAGTAACAGGAAAGGTGGAGGCAATTGAGCTATCAGAGCAGCTAGGACATGCTGCGTGACATCACCATCCGGTGGAAGGTAAAGACTGCAGACGGTAACAGCCTGTGGCGTCCACACCCGAACAGCGACAGTCTCTAAAGATGTGTGGAGAGGTACAGACTCGCTGTGAAGAGAGTTCAGGACATAGATGCAGACGCCACCAGACACTTTCATAAGCTGCCCGGTTCTTATAATAACCCCGATAGCCACGGAGGGCGGGGGTTCGCATTGCCGGAAACCAAGTTTCCTGCAGAGCAATGCAGAGGAAAGGGTGAAGGCTGATAAGTTGGCGGAGCTCAGCTAGATGGTGGAAGAAACCGCTGCAGTTCCACTGGAGGATGGTGTTGTCCATGGCTGAGAAAGGCTTGACGGTACTGGGAAGGGAGATTACGCCGCTGGGTCACCTGCTGCCTCCGATTTAGCACCTGTGATAGTGCTTCCCATGGCGTCTGATGGACCGGCGAGATCAAGGTCCTCAGCGGACGCCAGAATCTCCACCGCATCCTCAGACGCAGAGCTGGAAGGTTGCGGTGGGATGGCTGCCACCGCGAGTTCCTTGGGCTGAGAGCTCTTCTTGGGTTTCTCACGCCGTTCCTTGGGTCGCACCGGCTGGGAGGGCTTCACCGATTCAGTCTCCGGGATGGAGGAGGATCGTGAAGCCCTACGACCAGCTGATTGCGGGCACTTATGCCATTATCGGTCGTCAGGCTTCTCGCTGGCGGAAACCTGGGAAGGGAGGGACCCAAGGGACCCCTTGCGAGCGTGAGAAGCCGAAGAAGTTGGACACTTCTCCGGCTTAGAAGTGGGGACGGACATCCCCGATGGTGGGGTTGTGTTGCTCCTGAGGTAGGTGGCGCAGGAGCAACCCGGTGGGTAGAGCCCCCCCCACTGGCGAGGGGGCAGGAGGAGTTTTACTACTCGTCGATCCGGCCACAATTGGAGAAACAGACGGGGCTAGCACAGGTGTTGTAGCAGCAGCGAAGGAAGATGTCATTCTCAGAGGATGGAGTCGGTCGTATTTCCTCTTGGCCTCAGTATAGGTTAGTCGGTCCAGGGTCTTGTATTCCATGATTTTACGCTCTTTCTGGAAAATTCGGCAGTCTAGCGAGCAAGGTGAATGGTGCTCCCCGCAGTTGACACAGATGGGAGGCGGGGCACATGGAGTATTGGGATGGTATGGGCGTCCGCAATCTCGACATGTGAGGCTGGAAGTGCAGCGAGAAGACATATGGCCGAACTTCCAGCATTTAAAGCACCGCATCGGGGGAGGGATATAGGGTTTAACGTCACATCGGTAGACCATCACCTTGACTTTTCCGGTAATGTATCCCCTTCGAAGGCCAAGATGAAGGCACCGGTAGCAATCTGATTTTCCTTCTGACCCCGATGAACGCGCCGGACGAAATACACACCTCGGCGCTTTAAATTGGCGCGCAGCTCTTCATCAGACTGCAAAAGAAGATCCCTATGCTAAATAACTCCCTGGACCATATTTAAACTCTTATGGGGTGTGATCGTAACGGCAACATCCCCCAACTTCTCACAAGCGAGTAACCGTCGTGACTGGGCAGAGGATGCCGTTTGTATCAGGACTGACCCAGAGCGCATTTTTGACAAGCCCTCCACCTCCCCAAACTTGTCCTCTAAATGCTCGACGAAGAACTGAGGCTTTGTGGAGAGAAAAGACTCCCCATCAACCCTCGTACAAACTAAGAAGCGGGGCGAATAACTGCTACTGCCATCCTGAGACTTACGTTCCTCCCCCGGTGTGGCCAGGGAGGGGAACGTTTTCGGATCGTAGTTCTGAGCGTTAAACTGAGCCCGAGAACGCTTAGAGACTGCTGGCGGCTGGCCACCAGCGAGAGACGATGTACCACGCTTCATTGCGGGTCATCCGCCCTGATGACACCTACTCCGACCAAGGGCCCTACCCACGGGCGCCACCCAGCCACGGCAAGAGCCACCTGGCAGGATGGCCGTTGCCGGGAGTCACGACACCCCAGGAGGATAGGCATCTACTCCTTGGCATACGTGGGGAGTTAACGGCGCAGGCATCAGTAGAGCGATCCCTGTGTTGTCAGGGGGCTACAACCAACAGGGTACATGGCGACCCCACCACAACAGACTGGCTACCATGCTGGATATTAGGTAACATGTGGTCCATGGTCGCCGTCGGTGCAGAAAGAGGCACTGCACAGTGCGAGGTGTTATCTGCACGCAGAAAAAGTCATGCCCAAGAGATGGAGAGCGGACAGGACTGCAGTTCAACGGTGTATAAGCTGGCGAAAGGTTTGATCGCAAGATGGACACAATGCACCAAGTAAGGCGCCCTTCCCCAATCGGCTCGCTCTTCGGAAAATTTTGAGAGATGGAGGTCAAACCCAACAGGGGACCATCATATAAGGCCGAAAAGTTTGAGACTCCTTTTAGTCGCCTCTTACGACAGGCAGGAATACCGCGGGCCTATTCTAACCCCCGAACCTACAGGGGGCGGACTTAGTATGCGCTGTAGGATTTGATTTAGCAAAGAAATCCACTTTCATTTGGACGGGTTCGACAATAAGAAAAATTGGATCATTTGGGAGACAGAATCGGCATTTCGCGCTGAATGGGTGACTGTGTGGTGCGCAGTGTCCAGTCACGGAATAATCGGTACGACATTCCTTGATGGCACTGTGACTACAGAACGGTACTTGAAGGTTTTGGAAGATGATTTCATCCCCATTATCCAAAGTGACCCTGAATTCGACAAGATGTAGTTCACGCAAGACGGAGCTCGAAGCAGGAGGGTGTTTGATGTCCTCGAGGAGACTTCGGCGAACGCACTCTCGCTCTGGGGGTACCTAGTGGCCACTGGCATGAGCCTCGATTGGCCTCCATATTCTCCGGATCAGAATATGTGGGAATCCTTCTTGTGGGGCTATATTAAAAAAGGTACACAGCTATAACCCCAAAACCACTGCTGAGCTGAAAACACCCATTCGGAGGTCATCGACAACATAGATGTACCGACACTTTAGTGGGTCATGCAGAATTTTGCTATTGGTCTGCGTCAAATCATCGTCAATGATGGCGGGCATATCGAACATGTCATAACCTAAATCCGAGTATCGGTAGCGATATTTACATATTGAGTAAAGTGTGTGCACATCGTAATTTATAATTGATTTACATTTTTTTATGTAGTTCAAAAACGGTCACCCTGTACATACTCCGCAAGTCACCGTACGGTGCGTGGCGGAGGGTACCCTGTACGACTACTAGTCACTTCCCTTCCTGTTCCACTCGGAAACTGAGCGTGTGGAAAACCAATGTCTATTTGCCTTCGTATGGGCCCTAACTTCTCGTATCTTATTTTCTTGGTCCTTACGCGAAATGTAGACTCTTCATGTACTCCAAATGATCATACTCAAAAACTTTCTCAATAGTGTTCCTCAAAAATAAAGTCGCCTTCCATCCAGGAATTCCCACATGGACTCCCGAACCATCTCTTAACACCTACATGTTGTTCGAACCTACCGTTAACAAATCTAGCAGCCCGACTCTGAATTGTTTCGATGTCTTTCTTCAATCTGATCTGGTATACTCGGGCAGTAATCAAGAACAGATCGCTTTAGTGTCCTATACGCAGCCTCCTTTGCAGTTTAACCGTACTTTCTTACAACTCTCCCATTAAACAAAAGTCGACTACTGGCCTTCCCTACCACAATCCAACGCACAGATATTTAAACGACGTGAGTGTGTTAAGCAGAACACTACTAATGCTGTATCGATCATTATGGAAACATCTTGCAAAAATTTAAGCGTAAGGATGTCTGTTCAGAAAGTATTTGCCCGCAACGAAGCCGGATTTAAGAATGAAAAGTAGACGATAGAGAGGACAGACAAAAGGAGAGTTGAAGCATTTGAACGGAGTTTTTGCAGAAGAATGCTAAACACTGGAGGAGTAGATCGATTAGCTAACAAAATGCACTGGATCGTAATAGGGAGAAATTAGCTGTACGGTTCAATTCCATCAAAACACACAATACGTTCATAGGCCACATCCTATCATGGATTAGCTAATTCGGTAATGGATGGACGGTGGTGGCCAAAATTTAGGAGGGAGGTCGAGATTCAACTGCAATATGCAGGTTCACCTGAAAGTAGGCCGCAATAATTCTGCAGAGATGATGAGAATGGTGCAGGACAAAGCAACGCGGAGAACTGCATCAAGCCAGTCATCGGACTGAAGGAAACAACGCCAATCATCAATACTCATAGCACCGCTGAATGTAAACTACGGACATCCCAATCTTCAGTCTCCTTTTCTTCCGGCGACAGAATTAACAGCGCTATCCGTGTAAATTTTTACCTAAGTACAGTTTGACACTATAGTTTATAGCAGACACAAAAACTTAGAATTAAGAGTGATCAGAAAGAGTGATCAGAGGCAGGAAGAGAATGACAGTTACCTGAGATCTTGCTACGCCACAAAAAATCAAATGGCTCTGAGCACTATGCGACAACTTTTGAAGTCATCAGTCCCCTAAAACTTAGAACTACTTTAACCTAATTAACCTACGGGCATCACACACATCCATGCCCAAGGCAGGATTCCAACCTGCGACCGTAGCAGTCGCGCGGTTCCGGGCTGAAGGGCCTAGAACTGCTCGGTCGCAACGGCTAGCTGCATGGAAGAGCATATTTCCCATTGCACTACTTATAATTCGCTTATGAAGCGCAGTCGTAAAGACAACTTCTATGCCTCTGTGCTTGCGTTAATCAAGTCCAACCTTGCCTTAACGGTCCGACACACCGGATACCTGATAAAGAGGTACTTCAATACGGAAAGTTTTTTTTTGGAAGAACATAACTAAAATGGGGGAAAGATTAATGAAGCACATGACTGGTTAATTTGGTTGGCAATTTCTAGTCGATTTAATTTGCAATAGAGATGAAGAGACTTGAAAGGGTCGCAAGACTGGAAGTAAAGACGACAAGGGTATAACATGCCGTCTACGACGAGGTCATTAGAGACGGAACTCGAGCTCGGACTGTGGAAGCACGTGGAATGATATCGGCGGCGCGCTTAAAAGGAACAATCCTGGCAATTGCCGTAAGACAGTTAAGGCAAGCGCGAGAAATCTTAACCTGGACTGCTGGAAGTGGATTTGAAACGCCGTCCTCCCTAATACGAGTCCAGCGTCCCACAACTGCACAGTCTCCCCCGGCGACCAAGCATGGAAAGCGGTAGCAAACCAGTCTCTGGACTGCAGACTGTGACACCGGCCCCAAGCGGACGGGTGCACCATGGTCAAGATGAGACGAGCTCACTTGCAATAGTCTGTTTCTGGAACGTGAAATGGACGCACGTTCTATCTCGCTCTTTGCAGCAGCGCCTGTTGCAGGGGTCCTACTCTGTATCTTTCCGCCATTTTGCCGATCGGTTCGGTACGCGAGGGCAACGAACGGTCTTGTTTTCGAAACAGAGCCCCAACATTATTCTGTAAGCCTTTCGAATGTGATGCCCAACGGTCCTAGGGAATCGAAACGCTGTCATCAGTTCTCCTCGCATCTACCAATGAAAAGCAATCTGCCTCAGATCCGCGCATGGCCACTGCAGCGCCACTGCGGCACGAATTTTAAGCGTCTACCTGACGACACAGGCATGCCATTCTTCACTGTACCGAAAAGTGTGGTTAGAGTACGTAATACTGTTCATCTTTCGCTAAGCACGGGCTTCAGTGAATGCATGATAACGAAAGAATATTGACTGCGTTCTGAAATCTGTGGTAAATGTCACAGTAAGTCATTTCATTCTCATTCGCATCGACGTCTTGTTTAGGATTTTACGTTTCGGAATATGAGTTAGGAATGGAGTGTAGTAGCACATTGTACAAATACATGTATAGAAACACTCGAAAAATTCGTCATTTTTTTGGTTTTCCATCGTTCCTTAGTTGCTTCAAAATTCATGGAGCTGCGTTCCATCTATGCAACTAATTGAAGGCAGTTTGTTTATTGTCATAAGCGTTTCTCTTTCTTTATTCGTGATGATGCTTCACAAATAAAAGAAGCGAAACGTGTATGGGAATAAACTGCCTTCAATTAGTTGCACAGACGAAACACATCTCCAAGAATCCGAAAGACTGTTTAAGAGAGTGTCAAAGAATAGAATGTGGTTGTAGCTCGCTCCTAGAGATCCAAATGATGAAGTAGCCTACTTCCCTATAAGGTACATCAACGATTTGGTTTATAAAAACAAAATTTAAAAAATCGCCTTTTCGAGAGAGTGTGGCGAGTGCAGCTATAGAAGTTCGTTGCAGTTTATAACATGCATCTGATGAATTAAAATGTTACATATATGGTGGTACAGTCTGAAAATATTGTGGCGGGAACCTCTTATCTCTCTAAGGATTCAATTGCAGATAAATACTTGAGAAAAGCTAGAGTATGAAGACGATTGCTGCTAGTTTCATCCGCAGTAATTTACGTTGTGCTCTTAGATTTCTGTCTGACCACACTCTCGGAAATCGCTACGTATTCCGAAACAAATGGTGAATTATTAGTGACAAGTAGCAGTATGTCACTGTCAGTTGTTTCACGCACAGTATCTTTCATTTCTCAAACATATGGAAGTCACGTAATCGGAGATACTAGTTACTGAGAAAGCGCGCTCTTAAGTGTAAATTACACGAATATTTCAGAAAAATGCGTAACTTTGACGATTAACGAAGTCTCAGAATGTTTTGCAAACACGAAGAGGAAAAAAATGTCCCCATGTAGCGGTATAGGAACCTACGCCCTTTGTCCCGGCACTGCGTTGCCCTACCAATTACGCTGCCACAGCTCGCATGCTATTGATGCTTCAAATTAGCTAATTCCGTTCGAGAAAGACGCAGTCTGACTTCGTTACCGAATGATGGCGTAAGCCGTAAATGCGTGAAATCTTGGAAGGCTTCCTGTATCAGACTTCACAAAATTCCTTTGCTTTGTTATTTAAAAGTTTTAAATGCGTTTCGGTGATTAATATGTAAACCATTTGCGAAAAAGAGTACGCAAAGTCACTAGTAATTTCAGCTAACAGTCATAATATACGTAAGCAGAGCCGATGTCTTGAAATTTAATGACCTTTAAACTCTTAATTGCATAAAAATAACAGGTATTTTGAGAGAATATTGACCAAAAACTTTTTTTTTATGTTATGATCAATCACACTAATAAGCTAGCCTAACCATATTTCTAACGAAGGGAAATAGTCTATTCCGAATCTCCTTTCCAACCCTTTCAGTCCAAAGCAAAAACCGCGCAATATATTTAAAATAAATTATGGGTGTAAATAAACCACAGCTAACCGAAGGACAATGCCATACTGAAATCCAAAACGTCTCGGTACAGTTGTCGAATAATCGGCGGAAGGGCCGTTCGGTAGCAGATCTCAAAAGCTTACTGAATAGGAAATTTGGATAAAGAACCGAAAATGACGTCACTACCGAGACTAACCTACTGCACCGATCGGTATGAACGCTGTAGAATAGAGGCCCAGAGTTTGGCCCGCCTGTCACGAGCCGACTGCGACCGCGCAGACTCCGCTGTATCGCCTGCCAGATGGCTGCAAAAGAAACGGCAGTCGCAGACCTTGTGTGCGTGCCAACGCCCGCGGAGAAAGCAGCCGCGCAGCCCGGCAAGCCGAGTCCTGTACGTTACAAGTGGAGCACCTCTTGGCTGGCGGTGCTGCTACTGGTACACTCTGCCAGAAAGTCCCCACCAGTTGACAGCTCGTTGCACAGGCCTACTACATCAACCAGTAAAGAACCGAATGTCTTAACAATCAACGCCGACAACTTTCGGTTGAAATCTTGTATGATGGCTGTATGATTATTACTTAACAGTGAGCCGTTCATTATCTAATACGTCATAAGTACGGAGAACATAAAAATTATCTATGGCAAAGTAATAGGCGCAACCGCACCGTCTTTCGCGGCTGATTTATTGTATCAAATGTTACCGGTACAATCGTCGCTGTTACATGTCTACAACAATCTAAGATTTCACCAATATACACTCCTGGAAATGGAAAAAAGAACACATTGACACCGGCGTGTCAGACCCACCATACTTGCTCCGGACACTGCGAGAGGGCTGTACAAGCAATGATCACACGCACGGCGCAGCGGACACACCAGGAACCGCGGTGTTGGCCGTCGAATGGCGCTAGCTGCGCAGCATTTGTGCACCGCCGCCGTCAGTGTCAGCCAGTTTGCCGTGGCATAAGGAGCTCCATCGCAGTCTTTAACACTGGTAGCATGCCGCGACAGCGTGGACGTGAACCGTATGTGCAGTTGACGGACTTTGAGCGAGTGCGTATAGTGGGCATGCGGGAGGCCGGGTGGACGTACCACCGAATTACTCAACACGTGGGGCGTGAGGTCTCCACAGTACATCGATGTTGTCGCCAGTGGCCGGCGGAAGTGGCACGTGCCCGTCGACCTGGGACCGGACCGCAGCGACGCACGGATGCACGCCAAGACCGTAGGATCCTACGCAGTGCCGTAGGGGATCGCACCGCTACTTCCCAGCAAATTAGGGACACTGTTGCTCCTGGGGTATCGGCGAGGACCATTCGCAACCGTCTCCATGGAGCTGGGCTACGGTCCCGCACACCGTTAGGCCGTCTTCCGCTCACGCCCCTACATCGTGCAGCCCACCTCCAGTGGTGTCGCGACAGGCGTGAATGGAGGGACGAATGGAGACGTGTCGTCTTCAGCGATGAGAGTCGCTTCTGCCTTGGTGCCAATGATGGTCGTATGCGTGTTTAGCGCCGTGCAGGTGAGCGCCACAATCAGGACTGCATACGACCGAGGCACACAGGGCCAACACCCGGCATCATGGTGTGGGGAGCGATCTCTTACACTGGCCGTGCACCTCTGGTGATCGTCGAGGGGACACTGAACAGTGCACGGTACATCCAAACCGTCATCGAACCCATCGTTCTACCATTCCTAGACCGCCAAGGGAACTTGCTGTTCCAACAGGACAATATACGTCCGCATGTATCCCGTGCCACCCAACGTGCTCTAGAAGGTGTAAGTCAACTACCCTGGCCAGCAAGATCTCCGGATCTGTCCCCCATTGAGCATGTTTGGGACTGGATGAAGCGTCGTCTCACGCGGTCTTCACGTCCAGCACGAACGCTGGTCCAACTGAGGCGCCAGGTGGAAATGGCATGGCAAGCCGTTCCACAGGACTACATCCAGCATCTCTACGATCGTCTCCATGGGAGAATAGCAGCCTGCATTGGTGCGAAAGGTGGATATACACTGTACTAGTGCCGACATTGTGCATGCTCTGTTGCCTGTGTCTATGTGCCTGTGGTTTTGTCAGTGTGATCATGTGATGTATCTGACCCCAGGAATGTGTCAAAGTTTCCCCTTCCTGGGACAATGAATTCACGGTGTTCTTATTTCAATTTCCAGGAGTGTACATCATCGTCTTCGTCAGGAAAACAACTGGCGAGTCAAAAAAGTGACGCAGTCACATTAGTTGTGTTCACTGTGCCTAGAGACTACATAACGAACAGTTTTATGACATCTACTTCTACATTATTACTCAGCAGTTCACACGAACAATACGAGGTTGGAATTGAAGGGAGAACCGATAGAGGTACTCAAAGTACCCTCCGCCACACACCGTCAGGTAGCTTGCGGAGTATGGAACGTTGATGTAGACATTGAAGCGTTTGACGGACGATTCGTCGAACCATCTTCAAGCTAAATTGACGGGAAAAAAACATTGTATCACTAAGGAGGAATTGTGCGACAGACGTGGTAGGCGTGTTTCTAAATCTGAATGACGTCTATTCAAATTTCGCCCCAGTCGCATAACATTAGCGCCAGTAGCGGCACTATGAAGATGTTTTCTAACACGATAACACTCGCCTACATACGGTTGTTTGGACCCAATATGACCCACACAGTGCCGACATGTCGCCTTTGCCTCCTCGATCAGCGGACCTCTCTCAAATTGAGCACATATGGTACATCACCGTCTTCCTCAACCAGCATTAACCGTTCCTGTATTGACCGACCAAGTGCAACAGGCATGGAACTACATCCCACAAACTGACATCCGGCACCTGTACAGCACAATGTATGCACGTTTGCATGCTTGCATTCGACATTCTGGCGGTCGCGCCTATTATTAATGTACCGCTAATAGACTTTTGGCTTATTGGTTCAAATGGCTCTGAGCACTATGGGACTTAACATCTGAGGTAATCAGTCCCCTAGAACTTAGAACTACCTAAACCTAACGACATCACACACACCATGCCCGAGGCAGGATTCGAACCTGCGACCGTAGCAGTCGCGCGGTTCCGGACTGAGCGCCAGAACCGCGAGACCACCGCGGCCGGCGTTTGGCTTATTCCGCGATTACATTAACCTATGATCTTCCAATGTTAAACACTTTAATATGTTATCTAGACAAACGAACTCCTGAAATTTCATTACCGTACATCAATTATTCTGTAGTGTTGCTTTTCTTTCCGTTAGTGTATAAACACTATCAAACAATAATCATTGAGGGAAAAAAAGAAAATAATAAAAACGGCAGTCCGAGATACATACTTTACACATGTCATATTTTTGAATTTATTAATTTATCTTTCTTTATTCCAAAATACCAAGATAGAATTAATGTAACATTCCATGTATGAGATTATATTACATTATATTAATAATTTCAGTTATAAGTAACTACAACTCATAGAATTAATGCCACATTTGAGTCTGAATTTGGGAAACTTATCAGGTTTGATCGAATTGGCTGCAATTCTCAGCGTGTTCTTAAGGCGCTCATCTGAGATTTTGGTTCTATTTTTACTCTTTGTGTGCTTCACTCTTCAAAATAACTATTCAAAAATGTGCGTGCTTCCAAACAAAGATGACATGCATAACGCATGAGAGTGTACCAAGGGATATTTGGCTCTGGGTACGTATGATTGTAAAAGTCGAACAAAGATACAGGGTCATATTTTTCTGTCAGAAGATTGTCAGAATGCAACTCTATGCATTTCATCTAAACGTCTTCTGCCAACGTAACTGTATTGTTTGTAAAATGTGTCGCATAAATACAAAAAAAAAAATTGATTACATGGAGATCAAGTTCATAGTAACTGACGGTCCGTCGAGTAAAACAGAACTGATTTCTTGAGTTCATCAAAGTAGTGCTAAAGGTCCCCTGTTGTTTTTTATCTATTACATAAACGATCTATGAGACAATCTGAGCAGTTGTCTTAGGTTATATACAGATGATGCTGTCGTTTATCGTCTAGTAAGAACATCAAAGCGATTTAGGTAAGGTATCTAAAGCGTGAGAAAGTTGGCAACTGACGCTAAGTAGTGAAAAGTGTGAGGTCATCCACATGAGTGCTAAAAGGAATTCGTTAAACTTCGGTAACATGATGAATCTATCACATCTAAAGGCCATAAATTTAACCAAATATCTCGGAGTTACAATCACGAACAACTTAAATTGGAATGAACATATAAAAAATGTTATGAGGAAGGCGACCAAAAGAGTACAATTTATTGGTTGGATGGTTTGTGGGGTTGAAGGGACCAGGCTACAAAGGCCATCGGTCTGCGTTTTATCGGCAGAACTCAGACGTGCGACATATCTACTTAAGCGACTGCCTGCGCTACACTTGCCCGTCTTCTTTTGAAGCGCGTATTGTACCATCGAGAAATAGGGGAGAGAATGTCAAAAAATGGTTCAAATAGCTCTGAGCACTATGGGACTTAACATCTATCGTCATCAGTCCCCTAGACGTACAACTACTTAAATCTAACCAACCTAAGGACATCACACGCATCCATGCCCGAGGCGGGATTCGAACCTGCGACCGTAGCAGCAGCGCGGTTCCGGAGTTAAGCGACTAGAACCGCTCGGTCACAACGGCCCGCGATATAGATGTAGAATATTTTTTTTTTCGAAAATCTTGGCGCCAATTTTCAAATACTTACATCTAATCAAAATTATGGCTGCGTACTTTATCCCTGCTTTGCGATCGAGTTTGTGTATCATAAGTTAAAAAGCTCAATACCAACGAATTTTTTTTTTTCCCTTTCACATCGTGTGATATATGTTCACCTTTATGGGCCTCACAGATACTAACTCCGGGCTGCATGCGAACTGCTGATTGGACGCCCCTGTTCTAAGTGTTCTCCAATAAACCGCAGTTTCTGGTTCGTTTTCCCCACAACATTATGAGGCAAACACTTGTGTATAAAATGATAAAACACCTAGATAATATGGAAAAAGGTACCGCAGACATCGGTAAAATAAAGAACAAGGACTGTCTTAATTACTACAAAAAATAATGTGGGCTGATGAAATGAAAATACAAAATGAGGAATCCTTGGAATCAAATCCAGATAACACATAATATGAGAAATTAGAACATGCTCTCAGATATACAAAGAACCGAAAGGCGGTAGGAAGTGGCGGCGTGAATACCGAACTGATAAAATAGTCTTCAGTAGCTTTCAATACAAGATTCCTTAGATTGTTAAATATTTGCTGGATTAAGAAGAAAGTAACAGAAGACTGGAACGCCCATAAACCCAAATCCCAAAATTTATAGAGGGTTATCCGTTACTGACCTTGGCGTGTAAGATATACGTCAGAGTAATTACCGCGACACTGAGGCCCATAATGAAAAGCATGCTACTGGAGGAACAGAATTAATTCAGAAAAGGAAGGAGCTGTACAGGCAAAGCTACAACAAATTAGAGAGAAACCAAGCAATACAAGAATGAAACGCCCATACCTTTCGTTAAGCAGATAGACAATTATTATGCAGGATATTAAAAAGTGGCATACCAATGCATCTTACACAGGTAATTCAGAAGATTTTATGATAATACACGAAGCGAAATAGTTGGAGATAATAAGAAAACCAGAGACATTAACTCGGGAGTTCGACGACGGTGCACCCTTTCGCCACTGTTCTTTAACCATTTCAGACCTTAATTTTTTTTGGAAGAAAATTTTATTTATTTTTAGGTAATGATCTTAGCTGATACTTCAATGATTTTGGATGTAAGATTTATACAAAAATATGTACCGTTTTCAAAACACTTTTTCTAAGAACATATTTATTGTTAAAAATTCGGAATTTGGTCACAATATACAGTAAAGTGTTTGTCCATGTCCTATTTTTCTAGAGTCTCCATCACGTTCTATGGCCATACGCCAACGTTGTGGAAGAGCATGTATTCCTGTAGGGGTAGCCATGTCTTCACTGCATGATGCGCCGGTCGGCACGACTCAGCAGGTTTGGAGCAGTGGCTGTGACGGGGCGTCACGAGCCTGGCTGACCGTGGAGCTCTGTTGCTGCATTTCCTGAGGCTGTAACTTGCTTTACCCAACGCCCAACTGTGCTCCTATCAACTGCACACAAATCCTTATGGACGTTCACCGCGATAAGAACTCAATAACAGCACGCTGCTGTGAGGCATTACTAAAGGCACACAATGACGAAATTATACGGCAGTGGAAAATGTAACTACATAATTACACAAACGAGTTTGAACAATGAGGTTATATGATGACAGTGCTATCTCCACATGATCAGATTTTAATTTCGAACAGTGACGGACTAGAAACAGCTTCCTATGATCAGGTTACTCTCCATTCAGAGGCTGTTGCACGAGGGGGGCCGTTATTTTGATTTGTAAATAACAGATTTCAGCTAGAAGCTAGTCATTTTGGTCAGTGCATGTAATTCGTGTTGGTCTGGCTTTGTACACAGTTCATTGAATACTGTGTACAAAGCACGACCAACAGGCATTACATGCATTAAAAAAAAAGTGCATTGAGAATGGCTAGTTTCTAGCTTCCAACAAAAATTCCAAAGGACGACTGACAGCTGTAATCTATTATTTACAAATCTTCCTATGAGCTACATGAAGTACACTATGTGATCAAAAGTATCCGGACACCCCCAAAAACATAAGTTTTTCATATTAGCTGCATTGTGCTGCCACCTACTGCCAGGTATTCCAAATCAGCGACCTCAATAGCCATTAGACATCGTGAGGGAGCAGAATTGGGCGTTCCGCGGAACTCACGGACTTCGCATGTTGTCACTTGTGTCACACGTCTGTAGGCGAGTTTTCCACACTCCTAAGCATCCCTAGGTCCACTGTTTCCGATGTGATAGTGAAGTGGAAACGTGAAGGGCGACGTACAGCACAAAAGCGTACAGGCCGACCTCGTCTGTTGACTGACAGAGACCACCGACAGTTGACGAGGGTCGTAATGTGTAATAGGCAGACATCTATCCAGACCATCACACAGGAATTCCAAACTGCATCGGGATCCACTGGAAGTACTATGACAGTTAGGCGGGAGGTGAGAAAAGGATTTCATGATCGAGCGGCTGCTCATAAGCCACACATCACACCGGTAAATGCCTAACGACGCCTCGTTTGGTGTAAGGAGCGTAAACACTGGACGATTGAACAGCGGAAAAACATTGTGTGGAGTGATGAATCGCGGTACACAGTGTGGCGATCCGATGGCAGGGTGTGGGTATGGCGAATGCCCGGTGAACGTCATCTGCCAGCGTGTGTAGTACCAGAAGTAAAATTCTGAGATATTATGGTGTGCTCGTGTTTGTCATGGAGGGGGCTTACACTTCTTGTTATTTTGGGCGGCAATATCACAGCACAGGCCTACATTAATGTTTCAAGCGCTTTCTTGCTTCCCACTGTTGAAGACCAATTCGTGGATGGTGACTGCATCTTTCAACACGATCGAGCACCTGTTCATAATGCACAGTAACATCCCTGTAATGGACTGACCTGCACAGAGTTCTGACCTGAATCCTACAGAACACCGACTTCGTGCCCGGCCTCACCGACTGACAGCGATACCTCTCCTCAGTGCAGCACTCCGTGAAGAATGGGCTGCCATTCGACGTAAAACCTTCCAGCACCTGATTGAACGTATGCCTGCGAGAGTGGAAGCTGTCATCAAGGCTGAGTAAGGATGGGCCAACACCATAGTGAATTCCAGCATTATCGATGGAGAGCGCCACGAACTTGTAAATCATTTTCAGCCAGGTGTCCGGATACTTTTGATAACAGACTGTATCAGATATCAACATGGTAGTTTCAAAATAAAAAACAAAGGCCATGGCTTTCTATGGAAAAAAAACAGTATGAGCAAGCAGAACAACAGAAAACAAGTTCGTGGAGGAAATAGATAGATGTAAATTTTTAGGGACTATGTCAACGTACAGATAATATCTAAATCACAAATACAGAATTACCGAAACGGTACCATTAGGCCATCTCTCCAGAACAAAAAAACGGACAGAATTTTGGATTTTATTTATTTATATTTACCGTTATTTCTGAATGACAGTGAATCTTGGGTAATAAAAAACAGAATGATTACAGACCAACGAAATAAAATTCCTCAGGAATATAGCGGGATACACTAAGTTAGATTATGAAAGACATGTATATATTAGGAAGGAATGGAAACTACTTGACATAAACGAAAGACGGAAGGACATAGACTAAAATGGGCATCCCATCAGTTACGAATGATGATGAAGAAGAAGTGAAGTTTACGAGCAAGTAGTTGACAACACATTCCGCAAGGTAATAGATGTACTGGAAGAGCAGCAAAAATACAGGTTGTGCATTATGAACAGGTGCTCGATCGTGTTGAAAGATGCAGTCACCATCCACGAATTGGTCTTCAACAGTGGGAAGCAAGAAAGCGCTTGAAACATTAATGTAGGCCTGTGCTGTGATATTGCCGCCCAAAATAACAAGGAGTGTAAGCCCCCTCCAAGTCCCATAATGCTCAGAGCCATTTGAACCTTACACCTCGCTAATGCAGACGAACGTTACACCATGGCCCAGACACAAACCTGAATACGGGGAATAGACACGTCAACGACGTGACAGACAGTTCATAATGTTGCGGGAAAATTTGTTTAGTAGGAGGGCGATTTGAACACGGGTGTCCCTCTTCGGAGTCCAGTAACGTGACCACAGAATCTGGACGCCGCGGCTAGCCTATTACGCTCAATGTTACACTACTTGAACTTGATCATTCGCTGTTTCTATTTTCTTTCTTTTTCCACAGATCAGTATACTTTTAGAAATGCTTGATTTGTGTTCAGTTGTTGACAGGCTAGCCACTGGGCCATCTTACCTCTAAATCTGAGGAGGGTGCGATGGGATCTTCCCTTCGAAGTACTGTGTCTTTTAACATGCTCGTATATTGTGTCAAGCGGATGTTTCGCTTTTGCAAAAATAATGCTTCATTTCCGAGTGTTCTGAATCTCCAAACGTAGAGCTGTACAAATGAATGCTGTGACTGTGGCATGGCAGAATAGCTACATCCCCGTGTTTTAAACTCGCTTTATTAATTGGCTTGGGCTGCTCCAGCTGGGCCGCGTGTCCTGTGAAGGGAAGCTGACAGACTTGTCTGTATTGTAGCGGCAGCTCGTGACGTAACTGGCGCCACGCCACGTCATCTTGGCGTGCGCGCGCGAAGCGGCCAGCCCCTTAGCCTTAATTGCATTCCTTTCACTGCCGTTTCGCGCGGAGCCAGATTATGAGGGAGGCTCGTTCCCTGCAAGTTCTCCTCCTGTATTTTTGCCGCTCACCTTCCCCCTCCGCCCCCCTTCCCATTCCCGTCTCCGCAAACAATTTTGCCGGCGGAGATTACTTTTTAATTAGAGAGATATTCGCAAATGACGATAATTTTCGCAAGGCTGCGAAGTCAATTTCACTTAGTCATGTTCCCTGCAGAGGGGAGACTTATTTATTTACTCAGTGCAAATGGGAGAGCACCTCACTTAATGCAAGATTCACTGAAATGATAATGTACCCACAGTACTTGTGAAACCTTTCAGACCACTCGACATGTAACCCTCTTTTATATCTGACGCCTCCTGCGGATGAGGTCAGTATGCGCAGGTGAATAGATCTCCATCACGTCATTTCATTTTTATAAATTTCATTGTTTGTATAGAGTAATTTCGTTCTGTAATGCCGCGCGGGATTAGCCGTGCGGTCTCAGGCGCTGCAGTTATGGACTGTGTGGCTGATCCCGGCAGAGGTTCGAGTCCTCCCTCGGGCATGGGTGTGTGTGTTTGTCCTTAGGATAATTTAGGTTAAGTAGTGTGTAAGCTTAGAGACCGACGACCTTAGCAGTAAAGTCCCATAAGATTTCACACACATTTGAACATTTTTTTGGTTCTGTAATAAATCGTGTCACGGATATTTTTATTACATATTGCAGCTTTAGGCTGAGGCTAAAAATATAGTTAAAAATTACATTACACTACATTCGAACACGGTTCTGCTCTTGTAGACACCTAGATGTTTTCCGAACCATACATTGCTCTGAGCGCTTCGGATTACAAATGACTGCATTTCGCAAGTCGATAGGATCTGTTGGATCTGAAGTTGGCTGGCCTCACAGCAAGATTTCTTACTCAGGGGGCTCAGCGTGTCATGGTGTTTAGTTTTCAGAAACCAGAATACACAAGGGCACATTATTTCAATTTATTCGTTGGGCAGCAATGATCTCGACATATCATGAACACCACTCCAAGGAGGATGCCTCCGTAGTGGTCAATAAGCGTTCGTTCTGAAGAGTTCATGACTGGATTATTTCATCACACCAAATGTATAATCTGCACAGATCGGGTCTGGAGATACAGGTATCCAGAATATTCGCTCTAACAGGTAAGAACGATTTCCAATCCAGTCCCGAAAGATTTATTCCAGGATAATATCATCGCTGACTGAACACTGCAGGCTTTCAAAAAACTAAACGAGTTGTGAAATGGCCCTCAGTTACGTTCCCTCCGACTCAACGTTGCAATATTAAAAGTTTTGGCTGGTTTCGTTGTCTAGGAGCTGGGATACGTAGTTGCCGTATTAGAGGCCACATACTGCTGAGTCTACAGTATACGATAAGAATACACACATGAATCGAATAGTCTACGGTTTCTATCACTCGGCAATTGCGAATTATGAAGGTAACATATAAATTTATAAATGAAATATTGCAATTAAATAAAATCTGCAGGTACTATCTTAACGACTTTAAATGGTGAGTACAATAGTAGAAGTTCTTTTTAGAATGCGGTATATTTCTGCAAAACACTTATCGTTGTCGATGGTCCAGCAATTAAATAAAATGTAAGTTGAATAACAGGGAAACAATAGATTCATACTGCACGTAATTAGTTATGAGCAACAAAGAAGCTCGCGAGATTCACTTCTAAGCGCATACTACGTCTTCACTGTAGAAGCCACGGAAATCTCACGAGCGCACAAGTCAGCTCTACGAAATATTTCTATATGCCGCTACCACGCGTAAACCGCTCCATACTCTCCAAGTCCCTCTCGCGACTGCGCGTCCAGCACTTCCCGTGTCCAGTGCCGTACCCTCCAGAGCTGCCCCCTGTCCTCACCGGAAACCATGCTCCTCTCCAACCTCCATAGGTCTCTCTTAGTAACGAGCGCTGTGATTGGCTAGAGCGCTCCCTCCACGTCTCCATGCCAACGTACACTCACAAACATAATGAAACATATTCGAAATACTGTAGTTGCATTTAAATAACTTTAAACTAAATAAATATTCCTACCGCTGGGCCATAAACACGCTTTAACACATTATTAAATAGATAAACAATTAAAAAACATATCAAAAGAAAAAAGAAAAAGGTAGGCCAGTAGCCTAATGTCTCTGTACTTTCTAAAACACAGTAAACATTTAACCAATTTCTTCATGAATAGTATATATCGAATATAAACGGAGACTTAGACGAATAAATATATTTATAAGCATGCTGCTGTCGTTTTTTCGTGTAACTGTAGAGTAATTATGGCCTGACGCGATCGATAGTAATCGGCCACTTTAACCTCCAATAACTCATGTACTACTTACGTTACATGCCTGTAATTCTTACCAATTTAGGTTCACACTAAAACCTTCCCCCCATGAACCATGGACCTTGCCGTTGGTGGGGAGGCTTGCGTGCCTCAGCGATACAGATGGCCGTACCGTAGGTGCAACCACAACGGAGGGGTATCTGTTGAGAGGCCAGACAAACGTGTGGTTCCTGAAGAGGGGCAGCAGCCTTTTCAGTAGTTGCAGGGGCAACAGTCTCGATGATTGACTGATCTGGCCTTGCAACATTAACCAAAACGGCCTTGCTGTGCTGGTACTGCGAACGGCTGAAAGCAAGGGGAAACTACAGCCGTAATTTTTCCCGAGGACATGCAGCTTTACTGTATGATTAAATGATGATGGCATCCTCTTGGGTAAAATATTCCGGAGGTAAAATAGTCCCCCATTCGGATCTCCGGGCGGGGACTACTCAGGAGGATGTCGTTATCAGTAGAAAGAAAACTGGCATTCTACGGATCGGAGCGTGGAATGTCAGATCCCTTAATCGGGCAGGTAGGTTAGAAAATTTAAAAAGGGAAATGGATAGGTTAAAGTTAGATATAGTGGGAATTAGTGAAGTTCGGTGGCAGGAGGAACAAGACTTCTGGTCAGGTGACTACAGGGTTATAAACACAAAATCAAATAGGGGTAATGCAGGAGTAGGTTTAATAATGAATAGGAAAATAGGAATGCGGGTAAGCTACTACAAACAGCATAGTGAACGCATTATTGTGGCCAAGATAGATACGAAGCCCACACCTACTACAGTAGTACAAGTTTATATGCCAACTAGCTCTGCAGATGATGAAGAAATTGAAGAAATGTACGATGAAATAAAAGAAATTATTCAGATAGTGAAGGCAGACGAAAATTTAATAGTAATGGGTGACTGGAATTCGAGTGTAGGAAAAGGGAGAGAAGGAAACATAGTAGGTGAATATGGATTGGGGCTAAGAAATGAAAGAGGAAGCCGCCTAGTAGAATTTTGCACAGAGCACAACTTAATCATAGCTAACACTTGGTTTAAGAATCATGAAAGAAGGTTGTATACGTGGAAGAACCCTGGAGATACTAAAAGGTATCAGATAGATTATATAATGGTAAGACAGAGATTTAGGAACCAGGTTTTAAGTTGTAAGACATTTCCAGGGGCAGATGTGGACTCTGACCACAATCTATTGGTTATGACCTGTAGATTAAAACTGAAGAAACTGCAAAAATGTGGGAAATTAAGGAGATGGGTCCTGGATAAACTGAAAGAACCAGAGGTTGTACAGAGTTTCAGGGAGAGCATAAGGGAACAATTGACAGGAATAGGGGAAAGAAATACAGTAGAAGAAGAATGGGTAGCTCTGAGGGATGTAGTAGTGAAGGCAGCAGAGGATAAAGTAGGTACAAAGACGAGGGCTGCTAGAAATCCTTGGGTAACAGAAGAAATATTGAAATTAATTGATGAAAGGAGAAAATATAAAAATGCAGTAAATGAAGCAGGCAAAAAGGAATACAAACGTCTCAAAAATGAGATCGACAGGAAGTGCAAAATGGCTAAACAGGGATGGCTAGAGGACAAATGTAAGGATGTAGAAGCTTATCTCACTAGGGGTAAGATAGATACTGCCTACAGGAAAATTAAAGAGACCTTTGGAGAGAAGAGAACCACGTGTATGAATATCAAGAGCTCAGATGGCAGCCCAGTTCTAAGCAAAGAAGGGAAGGCAGAAAGGTAGAAGGAGTATATAGAAGGTTTATACAAGGGCGATGTACTTGAGGACAATATTATGGAAATGGAAGAGGATGTAGATGAAATGGGAGATACGATACTGCGTGAAGAGTTTGACAGAGCACTGAAAGACCTGAGTCGAAACAAGTCCCCCGGAGTAGACAACATTCCATTAGAACTACTGACGGCCTTGGGACAACCAGTCCTGACAAAACTCTACCAGCTGGTGAGCAAGATGTATGAGACAGGCGAAATACCCTCAGACTTCAAGAAGAATATAATAATTCCAATCCCAAAGAAAGCAGGTGCTGACAGATGTGAAAATTACCGAACTATCAGTTTAATAAGCCACGGCTGCAAAATACTAACGCGAATTCTTTACAGACGAATGGAAAAACTGGTAGATGCAGACCTTGGGAAGGATCAGTTTGGATTCCGTCGAAATGTTGGAACACGTGAGGCAATACTGACCTTACGACTTATCTTAGAAGAAAGATTAAGAAAAGGCAAACCTACGTTTCTAGCATTTGTAGACTTAGAGAAAGCTTTTGACAATGTTGACTGGAATACTCTTTTTAAAATTCTAAAGGTGGCAGGGGTAAAATACAGGGAGCGAAAGGCTATTTATAATTTGTACAGAAACCAGATGGCAGTCATAAGAGTCGAGGGGCATGAAAGGGAAGCAGTGGTTGGGAAAGGAGTGAGACAGGGTTGTAGCCTCTCCCCGATGTTATTCAATCTGTATATTGAGCAAGCAGTAAAGGAAACAAAAGAAAAATTTGGAGTAGGTATTAAAATTCATGGAGACGAAGTAAAAACTTTGAGGTTCGCCGATGACATTGTAATTCTGTCAGAGACGGCAAAGGACTTGGAAGAGCAGTTGAACGGAATGGACAGTGTCTTGAAAGGAGGATATAAGATGAACATTAACAAAAGCAAAACGAGGATAATGGAATGTAGTCAAATTAAATCGGGTGATGCTGAGGGAATTAGATTAGGAAATGAGACACTTAAAGTAGTAAAGGAGTTTTGCTATTTAGGAAGTAAAATAACTGATGATGGTCGAAGTAGAGAGGATATAAAATGTAGACTGGCAATGGCAAGGAAAGCGTTTCTGAAGAAGAGAAATTTGTTAACTTCGAATATAGATTTATGCATCAGGAAGTCGTTTCTGAAAGTATTTGTTTGGAGTGTAGCCATGTATGGAAGTGAAACATGGACGATAACTAGTTTGGACAAGAAGAGAATAGAAGCTTTCGAAATGTGGTGCTACAGAAGAATACTGAAGATAAGGTGGATAGATCACATAACTAATGAGGAGGTATTGAATAGGATTGGGGAGAAGAGAAGTTTGTGGCACAACTTGACTAGAAGAAGGGATCGGTTGGTAGGACATGTTTTGAGGCATCAAGGGATCACAAATTTAGCATTGGAGGGCAGCGTGGAGGGTAAAAATCGTAGAGGGAGACCGAGAGATGAGTACACTAAGCAGATTCAGAAGGATGTAGGTTGCAGTAGGTACTGGGAGATGAAGCAGCTTGCACAGGATAGAGTAGCATGGAGAGCTGCATCAAACTAGTCTCAGGACTGAAGACAACAACAACAACAACAACTAAAAGCTTCTAAAGACACGGCGATCGACAAAATCGGATGAAGTGTTTATATTGTGGAAATTTGTTCTTGGGTGTTACTTATATAATGTACCGTCAGATACTAAACTTAAAACTAAAAAAGATATTGAAAATCTGACTACACCATCACAGTCGTCGTGCAAATAATAATAATGCACATGTTTCTTTTTGAGGTATCATGATTCATCTGGCTACTATTAATTTCTATAGGAACTGTGAAATGTCTGCCGTGATGGTTTCACAAAGTCCGCCATCGTTGGCCCTCCCGGCGCACAGCGTAACCAAGGAATTCCCAGCCATGTGCTCGATGGACCACGTGGTCCGGCCGTTGTGCGGCATCACGAGCTTGCTAACGAGCTGCGCATTGCCGAACGGCCCGAGCGCTGGCCGCCTACTCTGAACTTAGGATATTTTCAGGGCGCCGCAACTCGCCCGTTACCTCACAACATGTGAAAATTCAAGAGGTTGCACATGACTATTGTTATGCAAATTACACAATTACATTTACCTAAGAAGCTAAAAATTCAAGAGGTTGCACATGACTATTGTTATGCAAATTACGCAATTACATTTACCTAAGAAGCTAAAATGATATTGTAAAGTTTGTAGCTTTGATGGTACAAGTAGCTCTAAGTGTGTGTGTGTTTGTTTGTGTGTGTGTGTGTGTGTGTGTGTGTGTGTGTGTGTGTGTGTCTTACACTAACGGTGTCCACACTGACCACTTGTAACTTGAGTTAAAAACTTGGAGAGAAGCTCTAATCAACGATGTGTGTCTATTTTCTCTATATCTTGTAGTTTTTGCGCAGTCGTCTTCTGAACACCAGAGGTGCTTATGAATGATCCTCTACTTATGTTCAGCGAAGCTGAGATCTTATTTCCTTTATACGCAATTACAATTTGGCAGTGTCCCATCATTTAAACACAATTAGATGCTGGCAGTGTACCATCTTTAACTGGTTACAGTGGCAGCAACATACACATCGATCTGCACGAGATAAATCAGATCCAGGAACGGACGAAACCTGCGCAGGTAACAGTATACTCCCATACACGAGAAGAGATACCAACTCATGACGCTTTGGCTACCACCGACTATCGGCCCAGTCCACGGAGGCCAGTACGAAGTATGCAATGTTTCATGTAAGACGCAAGGCTATGTCCGGCGTTGCAGGTACTAGCTGCAGTCACCGCTTACGCTGCCTCCCGCTCCTCGCGCTGTTGCAGGTGGCGTACAGATTTTAGCCGAACTAGACGACTTAGGAGCTGCCGTGGAAGAAAATCAGACAAAATCGTTGAATTATTCAGCTGTTCAGACTGGTATGTTAGCAGCATACGTCCACAGGTCTGTGCACAAACTGAAACTCTCGCCTTCCAAAAGAATGGTAGTGCATCAACTTATCACTTCAAATAGATTCGCTCGAAGTCAGAACTGCAACTTACTTGCGCACGAAGATGAGATTGAAGTTGACGTGTCCTTTCTGACGAAGCACGGGTGCATCTATACCAGCAGAACATTCGACTTTGGAATTCTGAAAAGTATCTTCGGACAAGTATGCCAGAAATATACTTAACCTTTTTCACAGAATCAATACCTAACCAAAATTTCTACTGTTATTTCGTGATAGACAATGAGAGGGCATACATCGCCATGTATCTGTGTTACAATTATGCTTTTGTTTTTGTCGAAGATAAAGGCTATCGTTGTAGTGCTGTACAGACACTAGTGGTGTATGCTGCATGAAATAAGAACAAGTCCCCTGCTTCGATGCTAGTAGCAAGCAAAGTGGTTGCTGTATGTTGCTCACATACTTATTAGACTTCACGGTTAGATGGATATAGACAGCTACGATAATTCGTGCTGAAAACCTGCAAACCACACACCTTTTGTTCTCATCATGCATAGGCTCTTAATGTAGATGGTGAGGATTTTGATAGTTCCAACGCTGGTAGCTCCCCAACTGCAGCAGCCAGTCGCAGTACTGACGTCGAGGAAGCGTATCCCGTCTGTCAGTCGACGCACTACCGTTGATCTCTAAGCTTGCAGTTTCAGCGCGGTTTGAGCTGCTACTGACGCACCACAGTGAACTGCTACAGGGAGCAACGGCTGTATCGAACTTACTCCCTCCTGTCGCGCGGGGTAGCCGCGCTGCTTCGGGCGCTTCGCCACGATTCGCGAGGCTCCCTCCGTTGGAGGTTAGAATCCTCCCTCGGACGTGGATCTCTGTGTGGTCTTTAGCGTACGTCAGTTTTAAGTTAAATTCAGTAGTGTGTAGGCCTAGGCGCCGATGACCTCAGCGGGTTGGTCCCACAAGAACTTGCCACAAATAAAAAAATAAATAAATAAAAAATCCTCCCCTCCAAGGCCGCTCCAAAGTCCCCACCCCTTACACATCCGACATTGGAGTCAGATGACCGGTTTCCGCGCAGAGCTTGCGTTGTAAAAGCGATTTCCTGCACTACAAGAATATACTGCAGTTAAGCGTACTGCAAGCCGCTGCATTTGAGCATGAGAGAGAGAGAGAGAGAGAGAGAGAGAGAGAGAGAGAGAGAGAGAGAGGTGTTTCAGCAGCAAACATTGGCTGTTCTACAAAGTGAAAATTTAATTGGAAAAATGATAGCGTCTGTGACATCATCAGAGACCTCATAATTGACGGCAGACTGTTGCGTAGTTACGACGTTGTATTTCATTACGACTCACTGTTCATACCGGTATCTGGAACGTAACCTCGAACTTCATGTGCGACGAAGCAAAGAGAGAAACAAGACAGTTACTTCAAAGCTTGTAAATTTCTTTAATAAATTTAGGTGTTCGTTTGCCAATGAATATTAAAGGCGTAATATTTGTGTTATGCAAATTTACTGTGTAATGTGTTGTTGAGTAAATGGTGTGCTAGTCAGTTTTGTTGTGATACAAAAAAAAATATAAAACTTAATCTGGAAAAGCAATACACAATGCTTCAGTCCCTCTGAAATTTACCCAGTCTCGTGAAAACAGAGTTCTGCGGCCCTGTACAATAAACTGACAAAGTTCCCTGTGCAAACAAACAATGAAATAAATTTCCTTAGCTCCAGAGTCGCGACGGATGTGATCTTTACATACTCCACAGTACACATGGAAAATATTCAGTCCCGGCATAGCGAAGTGCAATGCCGGCGGTAAAATAGCTTCACACAAATATCAGTGGATTGGCTGATAAAAGAATAACCCTGCAAATGTTCAGTGAAAATAATGTATGTTGTCTCAGCGCTGTGCAATGTTGCCCGCATTGAAACTGTTAGACATTAATACTTTTCTGATTCTGACACATTAATATTTTTCTGATTTTGATTGAAAAATGATTTCTTTTAGAAAAAATATTCATTGGATTTAAATAAACACGTCATGGAAAAGGATGTACTGATAAAAGGATATGCTAAGACCGAATGCTTCAGTTTGAAAATTGTATTCAAAACAAAGTTCCACCTTTACAAAATCTGATACGAAACTTTTACATTAACTTCAAAATCAGTGAACATCTCACTTGCTGTCGTAATTATAAACACCTGGATCATTACATGAGAAAAATTCTGACATCTTTTGACAAAACAAATTTCAAAATTTAACTTCTGTGAATCAGGAGTACAAAACACACAAAATATTACCTAATCAGTCTATGCATTAAATCTCATTGAAAATACTTGGTTCCTGCATTCGAGGGTCAGTATTGTAAAATTCAGCCAAATCCACATGCCGTGTTGCTGCATACTTGAAACTAAATATACAAATTTTCATTACGTTACAAATTTGTTGCAGTTGCTTTCCCTTTGAGTTACAGTATAAATTCATTACTCTCCTAGAACTGTCGTGGACAATGGTCAATATTTGTTAACAATCAGTATCACTTCAATTCTTGATAATGTTATAGCCTCACAAATTATTAATACACACGTAACTACGACCTAACATTTACTGGCTCTGTGTGAGCACTTCATTTTATAAGAACTGTATTATGCTGCGTTCATAGACCAACAATAAATTCTCACAGCTACCCACTAGCTTTAAGTCTCACATCCTACCTGTAACAGAGTGCAACGGCAACTGCCACTGCGCTCCTTGCGCTCCTTCTTACAATCGGTTCTGTCACTCAGGCAACATTTTTGGTTCAGTGATGTCACAGGTACAATTTGTTCTACATACGACAACCGTTTCACCTCATTTTTCATGACTTATATTACAAAACCGGGCTCCCACGTACAGGTGGACCCCTCATAAGCTCTAGTCCTGCTGACCTACTATGAGAGAAGTACCCACGTTGTTAGACAGTCGACTTTTGAAAAGAGCGTTGCAATTAAAACATCCCGCCAATTGCAAAATCCGTTCTGTAATGCGTTTTTAGACGAAAAGAATATCAAACCTGTTCACAGTCATCGCCCAATTTATACTCTACACGAATGGAGTGCAACAAATGAAGCTGTTGTGCGCCTGTGATGTTTATGGTGGAAGGATGAACGTCCATGATGATGATGATGATGATGATGATGTCGATGACACAAGTTGTCTGCCGTCTGTAGTGATAGAACTGGTACAGAAACATAGCGAAAAAAAATCGTGAAATAGGTATTTCCTGAAACGTCAGCTGTCCGACCATTTTTAACAGCTATCTCCAAGTGTTTTGCTTGAGATACAGACTAAATAATCAGGGTATCACGAGTTCCGTGTTCGTTGAGTCTGAAAAATATGTCCTGAGAACCAAACACCTCTAAGGATGTCTGCCTCTCTGGTCTTTCTTTTTTGTTTCGATGCCGAAGGAGAAGGCCCACTGAACAGAATTGCGAGCGGAGACGAGACATGGGTTTCCTCTGCTAACGCGAATAGTCATCAAGTCAATGGTGCGAGGATACCCTGTCTTTCAAAAAATCTAAGAAAAGCACGCCTAACTCTCTTAGCCAGAAACGTGTGCTGTCTTTTCTTAGCACGTTAAACAAAACTTGTTTGTAGCTTTTATAGCAAGTCGTAGGACAAGCAATCCGGAAGTCTGTTGCAAGCAGGTCCCGATCTAGGGGAAGAGGAGGGGAGGGAAACCTGGGTATCTGGCCCGGGCGGCAATTTCAGAGGGCGCGTAATTGATATTCTTTACGGAAAAACCTTGTTTCTCAAAGCACCTAGCATCGAGCGCACTTCGGTCTATCGATTATTCTATGATTTCGAAACGCATCCCTGCTGGTCTTTGAACGTTTTAACACACATTCTACGTTGTTTGTGAAGGAATCAAATGTTTGTTTTTGAATGGATACGTAGCGTACGTGATTTCTCTGCCAGGGGAATCCCCGTCGCATCAAGAAATAAAAAAACTTTCCGGCACACAAAAGGGGACGGGGCTATACGAGATTGGGTGTTGTTATAATTATCAGCGAAATCCTTATACTCAGACTTCCAGAATGGAAATAAATGACTAACAGGAATAAAAATTAAGAAGGATTACATATTATCTTCTCACTGTATCCAAGACTACGAAACTGTAACCGAAAATTTTTACCAGATCGCTAGACTACTAAGGTCCAGTTGTACGATCCCCCGTTAGCAGCAGCTTAAGTTTTGTTATAGGAATAGTGCGGAAAACGCTTTTTACGAGCACTTAATAACGCTAACCGGAGAATAAACGCGGGATAACAAAACCTGTGTTTCTGGCAGGGTTAGTGAAGCTAACCCGAGAATAAATTTTGACACTGACAAGAATAGTTACAAAATTAGTGGTAACAAGATTGATTGTTAGAACGAGGAAGGAGGACACCACACAAATTATATGAAAGATTATGACGATTCCAAATTAATATAAAGATTTCATACCTCTCTGCTACTTTTCGATCTCATGCTTGAAAAACTGGAGCATATGAATGAAATAGATAAAAATGACCATTTGTGCCAAAACTGTCTCGCTTATTTGACGTGTGTTACAGTTAGTGTAATATTAGAAAGGCCTACTTCGTTTTATTTAGCAAACAGTAACAAAATAGACGTAATCAAATCGAGAAACCACACCAGGCTTAGGTACTATTCGTATTAACAGGTATTTCAGTATTAGACAACAACATTTTGACTTTTCATGTGGCAAAACGTTTGACGCAATTTGATGAGGTAACTGATTATTTCGCGGAAAGGAGAGCACATCGTGTAAAGCTGTAGCAAGATTAGAGAGAAAAATATCATGGGACCTAAATATTGAAGAAATGTGTACTGTCTTGCTTGTCTCTTGTCTTTACTGGCTTTATATTTCTATATTTAATTTTATGTCTTACAAAAGAGAAATTTATTAGCTAATAGGAAATAAAGAGTGCACATTTCTGAAGAGTTCCTGTTCTCCCGGTCATAAAAAATTCCACATAGTATTAATTGTGTGCTTTTTGCGAGGGAGGGCAAACAGGAGAATGTCCTGGATGTATGTTTGACGACTTCCATTACAAAATATATACCATTGAATTTCACAGAGCAAAATACAGTGACGTGTGACGGAAGAATGCTGCGAGAAGAGGCATGGCACTGCACTTTGGCACACTGAAGACCAAGTAACATGTCTTGCATTTCCTCGGACGTATGTGTTTTATATATCAAACTCTTCAGAATGATTGGCTCTGCAAAATGAACGTTTTTTTGAAAAATCGTTTTTGTAAGTTTTGACATCCTATCTCAAAAACTCGAGGGGGTGAGGGGGAGAGGGACGAGGTTGCCACTGTAAAGCTTTCGCCCCAGTTCCGAACTATCGTAGATGCGAGACTGGCTGCGAGGCATGAAAACGACTCAGAAAAACCATTAAAAAAGCAAGCGCGGCCGTCTCCTAACTTCCTGTGTTTTTGACAAATCTCGGTCACACAGAAAAATTATTGCGTCAGTTTATATCTGAAGTTTTCTGGCATACGTCTTACAGCCCAAACGTGGCACCGAGCAACGAGCGCCTCCCATTTGTTCACGTACGTGAAAAAAAAATGGTATGGCTGCCAACGCTTCCAGTGCAACAATCTCGAAGGTTGGTTGGTTTAAAAAAAAGGGGGGGGGGGACAAACTGCAAGCTCGTCGGTCCTTTGTTCCCAGTAAAATAATTACACAAGGGAAGAAAGAAAAGAAAGGAGACGCACAGTGCAGCAACAAACTTCAAGATGCAGTCGCGAACTGGGTGCGATACCAGGCGGCTAATATTATCAGCTCGTCAAGAGATACGATACATGATTAAACGTGAACGGTGAGTGTGGAGAGAAGATATTTGTAATAGATTAGCTTTATCTGTTGCGGTGCTTTATTTATACCTAACTGGGGGTAACTGTCTGGACAGCCGTCTCATGTTTCAGCTCACGCAGTAGCTGATGGGGAACAAACAAGAGGGACGCGGTGGCGCGTGGCGACTCGGCCCTAGCTGGCGAGACCAGCGGCGAAGTCACCCTGTTTACACCCACTGCGGTGCTCATCCGGGCGCGTGCCCGCAATTCCGCCCTATCTGTCCATTTATCGCGGGCTCTGCAGAGCGGTATCGCCCCACGGCGGGCCGTTGTTTACAAACAGGGAGGCGAGGCGCAGGTGGGCTGACCCGCGCGTGACCTTGGGCGCCGTGACGTCACAGGCGGTACCTGTACCGCTACGGCCTTGTCTGAGTCACGGCGCGGGCGCCGGCACTGCACCAGCCTGCGGGTGTCCACACGCGCAGCCGCTGCAACAACAACAACAAGGCCCGATCTGATCGACGTCACAACACTGTGAGCGCACTGTCCCAGACCATACCGACCTTTTATGGCGGTAACACGGATAAACTTGCGCTGCCGTAAGATGACGGTGTGGCCTGGGACAGCGCGCCCAGTGTTGCAACGTCTATCTGTGCGGGCCTTCTTGTTGTTGCAACGGGGACGCGTGTGGTGTGCCCGCAGCCTGCTTTCGTGTATTAACGTGGAAAGGATCTGAGATATGGGTCACCAATTTTGATCAAGTTTTGCAAGGGCGTTCAGTATTGAACATAAAGAGCGACACGTTTCGGCTTTTCATTAAACAGTCGTCAGTTTTCGAAAAAAAAAATTAAAAACAAGAACGAAGTGAAAGTAGATGACGGAAACTCGTATTTTCTATGCTGTATATCGAAAGGACATCTAAAAACAAATATAATATATGTCCGTCGATAATAACGTTCCAGTCACTGACATTTTTGTGTTTTCATGCTGCAG
Organism: Schistocerca gregaria; assembly: GCF_023897955.1. NCBI lineage: Eukaryota > Metazoa > Arthropoda > Insecta > Orthoptera > Acrididae > Schistocerca > Schistocerca gregaria. The sequence continues at coordinate 127,934,866 of NC_064920.1, read as the reverse complement.
CTTGGATAACGGTCCTTCAGTGTGTCTAGCAGGGCAAAATCTGCGTAGAGCGCTCAATGCATTTACACTACCAAACTCTGTGTTCGATTCTTGTTCGTGCCATTTTTTCCATAAATTTTTTTACTTATATCTGATAACATTCCGACAGCTAGGAGTCTTTCTTTTGCCGTTTTTTTCGAAGTATAACATCGGGAGATGTGACTAATAATCAAATAACCTGTTCTGTCGTCATAGACAGCACACCGCGCCTGGTACACACGGCGCTCGGGGACCACACCATAGCTACGACACCTGACGATGGGCTTGTAGCAGTCCGTAACGGGTAGTGTGAAAATAAAGTAATGTACAACTGAAGCGGTATTTTCAGCCACTGCTAATCAAATAAGTATATATTATAATAAATTGACAGTTACTTTCATCGTGATATATATGTAAAAAAATACTCCTGACGCATATTATTGCGCAGTCCTAACTGTCCATTTATTCGTGACTGTTCTCGCAATCAGTGGGCTGAAACTTATCGAAGAAACAAGCGAAACATTAATATTTCTCGCACCATGCGCAGCACACGAATAAAATCTCGCCGCACTGACATGTTTTCCATTTGTTGAAAACATATCTCATTAACGTTGCTAAAAACAGAGCAATCAGATGCCAATTCGGAAGCGTACCAACAGTATAGAAGCATATCTTGACAGATAGCCGTGATTATCCACGATTTTCATGTCGTGCGATGAAATTCTTTACCTCTCGGAAAAAGTAAACATCATATAATACATTTCGGCGGCATCGCAATCACTGTGTAGGTTGGCTGAGCGTCGTCTACCGCCTCATGTATTACGATGAAAATAACTGTCAATACATCATACACTATGTGATCAAAAGTATCCTGACACCCACAGAAACATACGTTTTTCATATTAGGTGCATTGTGCCGCCACCTACTTCCAGGTACTCCATATCAGCGACGTCAATAGTCATTAGTCATCGTAAGAGAGCAGAACGGGGCGCTTCGCGGAACTCACGGACTTCGCATGTTGTCAGATGATAGACTGTCACTTGTGTCATACGTCTGTACGCGGGATTTCCACATTCCTGAACATCCATAGGTCCACTGCTTTCGATGCGATAGTGAAGTGGAAACGTGAAGGGCGACGTACAGCACAAAAGCGCAAAGGCCGACGTCGTCTGTCGACTGACAGAGACCGCAGACAGTTGACGAGCGTCGTAATGTGTAATACGCACACATGTATCCAGACCATCACACAGGAATTCCATACGGCATCAGGATCCATTGCAAGTATATGACAATTAGGCGGGACGTGACAAAACCTGGATTTCATGGTCGAGCGGCTGCTCGTAAGCCACACATCACGCCGGTAAATGCCAAATGACGCCTCGCTTGGTGTAAGGAGCGTAAACACTGGACGATTAAACAGGGGAAAAACTGTGTGTGGAGTGACGAATCGCGGTACACAATGTGGCGATCCGGTGGCAGGGTGTGGGTATGGCGAATGCCCGGTGAACGTCATCTGCCAGCGTGTATACTGCAAACAGCACAATTCGGAGGCGGCGGTGTTATGGTGTGCCCATGTTTGTCATGGAGGGAGCTTGCACCCCCACTTATTTTGCATGGCACTATCACAGCACAGGCCTAGAGTAATGTTTCAAGCACTTCCTTGTTGAAGAGCAATTCGGGGATGTCGATTGCATTTTCCAACAAGATCGAGCATAATGTACGGTCTATGGCGGAGTGGTTGTATGACAATAACATCCCTGTAATGGACTGGCCTGCACAGGGTCCTGACTTGAATCCTGTTGAACACCCATTTCGTACTAGGCCTCACCGACCGACACAAATACCTCTCCTCAGTGCAGCACTCCGTGAAAATGGGCTGCCAATCCCCAAGACTCCTTCCAGCAACTGACCGAACGTATGTCTGCGAGAGTGGAAGCTGTCATCAAGAGGGTGGGCCAACACCATATTGAATTCCAGCATTGCCAATGGAGGGCGCGACGAACTTTTAAGTCATTTTCAGCCAGGTGTCCAGATGCTTTTCATCACAGTGTATATGCTTTTTGATTATTAATCTCACCTCCAGACTTTTTTCTTAGAAAAGGTTCGAAATGGCTCTGAGTACTGAGAACTTAGAAGTACTTAAACCTAGCTAACCTAAGGACATCACACACATCCATGCCCGAGGCAGGATTCGAACCTGCGACCGTAGCGGTCGCTCGGTTCTAGACTGTGGCGCCTATAACCGTTCGGCCACCTCGGCCGGCGCAATTAGAAAAGGAAAGAAAGGTATCTCATTATGAGAGTATTATTAGATACACTGAAAATAATATCGAATGAAAAAAGTCACGACCAAGAATCGAACACAAACCAGCAGTTTGGTAATCTGATGCATCGACCGCCGCCCTCGTTCTGCTACACACGTTGAATGACAAGTTCCCAAGCTGCAGTATGAGAACACAAAAACAGTGTTAACGTTGGACCCTATATTACATTAATAATAAATGTTTGTTTTTGGAGGATCTTTCGATACATAGGATTGAAAATACGATTTTCCGTCATCAGTTTTGACCTCATTTTTTTCATGAAGTATACTGAGCTGTCTAGCAAACAGCCGAAATACGAGTCTTTATTTTCAATACAAAACGTCCGACGAGAGTCCATGATCTTGTTTACAATAATAAAGCGAAATTATACCCCATGAGTCGCTGAAAAACGTTTCAAGATATCGAACAGGATTTTTATCACGTAACTGAAAGCATCGTTAATATCTTCAAGTCATGTTTCAACTCTAACTCATGTTTCAACAGACACGTACGCTATTTCTTAAAAGAAGTAGTGTACTTTTTAACGGTATTGTAAGACGAGTGCAATGACATAACGTTCGTTTAAGTTGGTGACGAAATATTTCGCAAGCGTATCCGAGAACTGTTCCAAAACGAGAGGCAAGGTGGTCTGGCCCGTATTTGCTGTTACCGTGTCAACAGTACCAGGTGGGGCTGCTGTGTCCGACTCGGTCGTTACATACAGCAAGCGCAACAACGGATCCCAGGCTCTTCGGTTCTCAATTTTAGCACATTTTTCATAGACTTACGCGAAGAATTTCAACGCACAGAATAACGAGCGGTATACCATAGTATTCTTGTTTTCAACCGCTTTTGAATTCCATTACAAAAGCAGTAGCAGGAGTAATAATAATAATAATAATAATAATAATAATAATAATAACATCGGAATATATGATACAAATGTTCCTTTCTTTATTCATCTTTTCCGACTGTTTACGTTTGTTCTGTGAAGCTACAAATCTACTCTATGGGTCTGTAATTTTCTAATAATCGAAGCGAAAGCGGACTGCCAGTAGAACATTGCTATAAAATCCGAACAGTCCTTTTTGATGTGAGGAACATACCGTGCCACGTATCAATTTCAGATTTACTACAGTACAAAAACTGGCAGGACCAGTGCTCGAAATCGAAGCCCTTGGTACGACAAGCTAAAATGCTCTACTGTCTTCCCCGCGGAAGCTCCACGAGAGCGAACTATACCTGCGTTTTGGTTGGCACTCTGTCGATATACTACGTTTGGTACCGATCTGACAGTTTCACATCTGGAGGTTTGGGCGTAAGACTTACTGCACACGTTAGGTGAGCCCGTTTCTTCTTTGCCATCACCACGGAGCAGCTGGCACTTCCATCCCGGCTCATCGGGCACTGACGGCTCAGCTGAACCAACTCGGCACTATCCGTCGGGGCCACGTGGCGGAGAGCTTAAGACGCTTGACTCCTGTTTCGGGAAGCAAGAGTCTAGTTCGTTTTCGTAAAACTTTTTTTAGGTAACTGTTCATGACTTAAGCAGTTTGAGGATGAGCGTATTCACTCCAACAGCTGTGCAATTTCATATTTATTCTCTTGCTCCATCAGCTCCACAACTGTATATTTATTTTCTACGAGGTTGTTATAATTTAAAAAATGGTTCAAATGGCTCTGAGCGCTATGGGACTCAACTGCCGTGGTCATTAGTCCCCTAGAACTTAGAACTACTTAAACCTAACTAACCTAAGGACATCACACACATCCATGCCCGAGGCAGGATTCGAACCTGAGACAGTAGCATTCGCACGGTTCCGGACTGCGCGCCTAGAACCGCGAGACCACCGCGGCCGGCAGGTTTTTAGTTATAGCACCCATGACCAGAGGAGAACAAACTGAAGATTATTTTTATAACAAACCGGTGGAGAATAAATATGCAATTATGGAGCTGATGTCACACATATACTTTTCTTTTTCTTAAATATGACTTTCGCGCCTGGTGATACTCCGCGGATGTGAAAATCGCCGCCGGCCGGTGCGGTTCTAGGCGCTTCAGTCTGGAATCGCGTGACCGCTAAGGTTGCAGGTTCTAATCCTGCCTCGGGCATGAATGTGTGTGATGTCCTTAGGTTAGTTATGTTTAAGTAGTTCTAAGTTCTAGGGGACTAATTACCTCAGATGTTAAGTAAATAATGCTGACAGGCTTTTTTTTATTATTTTTATTTTTTTAAATCGCCAGTTAGCACTTTGCGTTGCTAAAGCACTTGACTCCTCATTTGTACTCCGTTAGACGTTCACTTAGTTAGACGTAATTTTTTGTAAGTTACTGTCACTAACGTATTTTAATTTGTCATTTTCCTTTCTGGGAACGCCTTCACCGTGATGAAGACGTATCGATAATCACTGTACTTCAAGCACAACGCAGCAAAATATCACGGCTGTTGTTCCTAAATACAGGGTCTTTCAGACGTGTAGGACAATATTAGGCACACGACAGGAATGATAATTAAAAACAAGAGAGTCAAGTAAACATGGGCTCTAAAACGCATACCTTAAGAGCTACGCACTTGTCCATCTTTCTACTTCGCAACACAACTCCTCTAATGAACAAGTGATGGCAACTTTTAAGTTATGCATTTCAGAGCACATGTTTACTCGACTTTTTCGTTTCGAATGATCGTTCCTGACATAACCCCGAATAATAACCAGCATTTCTGAAACATCCCGTACGTCAGTGATAGAAGAGTTGTAAAATTTTGTAAAAATTGCAAGAAATTGTTATTTAATGCGTTGACTATCATTTGATATTCCACAAAAGCAAATTCTGTCACGCTTATTACCAGAAGACTGATCCGACGTGATGAGTCTAATACAAATTACGCACTCCTTAAATGCCTTTGAGCAGTAGTTCAATATGGTTAAGGCAGCGTGGCCAGTCATATCCTGCGACAAGAATTACAAGCAAGTTTACGTCGTCTGCAAAGGAAACCGTTACAATATTGCTGACAAACTTCCTTTTTGTAGAGGAATTTGCCCTTAGATGAATGATGGTGTCATGCGTTTCGCAGGTGGCCCTCAAGCAAATCTTATGCAGCACCTGTTTCAATAAGAAACTCAGCCCGTAGCAGTTGTCAGCGATATTCGGAAAGGGGAAGGAATGTGTCTCATCTCGCAACATCGGTCGTCAACGTGCGACCCCTAGTTCGCATCGGGGCGGTGAAATCCATACGTTTCTCTTATTTGTGTATCTGTTACAAGACTATTCCCAAATTAAATTTCTCTCTACTTTCTAAAGCGAACTCTGAAATAGATTTCAATGTAGAGTTTGAAGTACACTTACTGCGAATATTTACAGCCACGCTTTCGTCTATTTTCATTCGCACAATATTTACCATTAGAATATACTCAGAATTCTCTCTTCTCTTTCATGGTTGACCCTTTAACAAAATATAGACCACCTGCTCAAACTAATAATCTGTTGCAAGTACTTTAAACCGCTTTTCGCCTGTTATAAAGAGATTCAAATTTGAACACTCACGTTCAGAAAAAATAAAACACCTTGAACGAGTAAAGATAGGACGTTCATATTCGCAGAACATGTACAGTAGTAAGTTCCGCAGAAATGATTAGCATTTGAAGCACGTCGGCCCGGGGATTAAAGGTCAACATCGATATCGCGACGCACCACCACCTAGCGGTAAAATGTACCTGCGGCTCTTGTTGTCGCTATAAAACGAAAATAATGGATCAGTGCGACTTCAGTAGACATGCAGGATGCCTCGCAGACTTATGCACGAACCGTCCTGTCATACCAGTGAGTTTGAAAGAGGGCGCATTTGTGGCATGAGAGAATGTGACGTATCCATCCGGGAAATTGCTGTTGCTGTGGGACGAAGTGTTTCGGAAGCGCACCCAGTGTGTGCAGAATGGTTCCCGGAAGACTGTAGAACACGCCGAGATGGCTCAGGTCGCACGATAACACCCCCCCCCTCCCCCCCCCCCCGAGAAGATTGACACATCATCCGAATGGCTTTACAGGACAGATTTGTGTCCTCCTCGGCCTGGCACAATAGTGGAACATGTAGTACACTATCAAGGGTGACAGTCTGTCGCCGTTTATTACGGTATGACTACGTGCACATCGTCCACTGCTCCGCCTGCCTTTGACAAAAGGACACAAAAATGCTAGGCGGCAATGGTGTATGGAACGATGTCACTCGGGACAGGAATAGCATCAGATGGGGCTTTCAGACGAATCCACTTTCTGTTTGTTTGAAAATGATGGCCGCATTTTCGTTCGACGCAAACAGGGGGAGCGGCAGTGACTGCATTCGCGCAAGACATGCAGCGTCAAGTCAACGCCTTATGGTGTACGATGCCATTGGGTACAACCACAAATCACAGGTGTTGCGTGCCCGTGGCACTGTGACCTACGTGAATTACATCCTGCGATCCGTAGTCATACCCTTACTGCACAACAACCCAAACGCCATTTTCAGCAAGACAATACACGACCACATATTACCGCACGAACACGTGCCTTCTTGGTGCCACAGGATGTCAACAACCTCTTGCCCGCCAGATCATCAGACTTGTCGCCAACCAGAAAATATGTGGCATATGATGAAACGACGAGTGCAGTGCTGTGACAATGGCAACCACCACAGATGAACTCTGGAACCAGGCGAATGCAGCGTGGGTGGTTGTACGACAGGACGCCATTCGCGCCTTATCCACGTCGATGCCGTCACGCATGGAACAGGACATCAGGGCTCATGGCGGACCCTGTGCCTACTAGGCAACAGGACGCACGCTGAACTGAGGTGACAAATGCTAATCATATCTGCGTAACATACTAATGTACATGTCCTTTGAATATGAATGTTCTACCTAGTCGTTCATGGCAGTTATTTTTTTCCTCAACGTTAGTGTAAATTACTCTAAACCTTTTTCCTACTATTATAAAAATATATTTAGAATTGTTACAAAGCTGTGATTTTTTAATTCCTTTGTTTCGTTCAGCCTTTATTACCTTCTTTTAGGAAGCACGAATAAATTTCAGGTTGAAACTAACTGGCAAGTTAAAACTTGTGTCCCGCACCAGGACTCGCGCCCGGGACCTCGGCTTTCGCAGGCAGTGCCCTTCACCGTCGGAGTTATTCAAGGACGACTCTCAACCCCGCCCCCACGGCACCTCTCACCTTCTTTCCGGGTGGTGGGTCGCGCCTGATTAGCTCCGCGAGGGGTTCCGGGGTCGAATCCCAGTCCGCCACACACTTTTGATCTGCCAGGAAGTTTAAAAATCGCGCATGCTGTGATCGAGAATGTATGTTTCATTCCGGAAATTCCCATTTCCTCCAACTGATCAAGATATTTGTCCTTGTTTCCTGTGTGTAAAATACTTATTCCGTTTGCTTTACTTCTAGAAGTGTACAAATTGTTAGCTGTTTCTGACATCTCACACCTGTTTGTAAGATAATACTAGTTCTTTTCAGTGGAGCGCTCTATAAATTCTCCTCGGTTAAAATGAATGCAAAAATTCAACATACGGTAGACACGCACGCGCACGGCCTTTCTTCTTTCAGCTAACCACATAATCAAGAGGACAGATACTGGTAGCAAATAAACGCACAAAACATCTGTAGCATTCCTTTCTATGTGTGGGGTGATGAACGCTCTTAAGATGAAAACAAAAAAAATCAGATCCTGTGAACAACGCGATCACTGAGCGTAGAACCGCAGGCTCCGATTCGGAAAGCTTGAGGAAGGGTACTCTCCGCGTACTCCTCAAAGAAGTGGTTCCCGTACACATCTCTAGCAATTTAGGAAAACTACAGAAAATCTCAATCTGATTGCCTAGACCTAAGTATTTGAAAGTGCCTCCCGAACTCGGAACCACCGTTTTACCACTCCGCGACCTAGATCGGTTCTTGCCTGTGACGCAGATTCAATTACAACAGACAGGATGTTTCTACTTCTGGTACCAGTTACTGTCACTGTCACTTTTAGTGATTTCATCTCAAGTGAATCCATCCATGGATCCAATGAAAAGCACAAGAGCTCTCTTACAAAAAGGAACACATGTACCCTCTCCTTGTTAACTGACCTTCCGGTCACACACCAACTGCACTTCTAGATGGTTTCTTCGACAATGACCATGATACAAAACATATAGGTAAGTAAATCAGATAGTAACCATTAACTCCAGTTCCGCCATCACTGTTTACCTGAGGGCATGAGGTAAATGCTCGGACAGATTTTTCTTCAAGTAGGTACACTCTTTTACAGGAGAAAAGTTCTTCTGACTTACAATCCGAATCTTGCTCTCTGTATGCGCATACATTTCTTTGTTCCAGTCGCATCAAGTGGATACGTGGACTGATGTTACAAAATACATATCCACTGTCCTCTTTTCGTCGTCACTTTTTTTTCTTTCACCACACAGCTAATCCACATCGGTCTTTATTTCCGATGGGCACTAAACCTATGCTCATAATTTTACATATTTTCTGTCGCTAACATTATTAGTATCTCCTTAGCATATAAGGTCCTTCTCTGACTGCTATTTGACTTTCACAAAACAAGGATAATGGAATGTAGTCGCAGCAAGTCGGGTCTAGCAATTTAGGAAAACTACAGAAAATCTCAATCTGATTGCCTAGACCTAAGTATTTGAAAGTGCCTCCCGAACTCGGAACCACCGTTTTACCACTCCGCGACCTAGATCGGTTCTTGCCTGTGACGCAGATTCAATTACAACAGACAGGATGTTTCTACTTCTGGTACCAGTTACTGTCACTGTCACTTTTAGTGATTTCATCTCAAGTGAATCCATCCATGGATCCAATGAAAAGCACAAGAGCTCTCTTACAAAAAGGAACACATGTACCCTCTCCTTGTTAACTGACCTTCCGGTCACACACCAACTGCACTTCTAGATGGTTTCTTCGACAATGACCATGATACAAAACATATAGGTAAGTAAATCAGATAGTAACCATTAACTCCAGTTCCGCCATCACTGTTTACCTGAGGGCATGAGGTAAATGCTCGGACAGATTTTTCTTCAAGTAGGTACACTCTTTTACAGGAGAAAAGTTCTTCTGACTTACAATCCGAATCTTGCTCTCTGTATGCGCATACATTTCTTTGTTCCAGTCGCATCAAGTGGATACGTGGACTGATGTTACAAAATACATATCCACTGTCCTCTTTTCGTCGTCACTTTTTTTTCTTTCACCACACAGCTAATCCACATCGGTCTTTATTTCCGATGGGCACTAAACCTATGCTCATAATTTTACATATTTTCTGTCGCTAACATTATTAGTATCTCCTTAGCATATAAGGTCCTTCTCTGACTGCTATTTGACTTTCACAAAACAAGGATAATGGAATGTAGTCGCAGCAAGTCGGGTGATGGTGAGAATATTAGATTAGGAAATGAGACATTTAAAGTAGTAAAGGAGTTTTGCTATTTGGGGAGCAAAATAACTGATGATGGTCGAAGTAGAGAGGATATAAAATGTAGACTGGCAATGGGAAGGAAAGCGTTTCTGAAGAAGAGAAATTTGTTAACATCGAGTATAGATTTAAGTGCCAGGAAGTCGTTTCTGAAAGTATTTGTATGGAGTATAGCCATGTATGGAAGTGAAACACGGACGATAAATAGTTTGCACAAGAAGAGAATAGAAACTTTCTAAATGTGGTGCTACAGAAGAATGCTGAAGATTAGATGGGTAGATCACATAACTAACGAGGAGGTATTGAATAGGATTGGGGAGAAGAGAAATTTGTGGCACAACTTGACCAGAAGAAGGGATCGGTTGGTATGACATGTGTTGAGGCATCAAGGGATCACCAATTTAGTATTGGAGGGCAGCGTGGAGGGTAAAAATCGTAGAGGGAGACCAAGAGATGAATACACCAAGCAGATTCAGAATGATGTAGGTTGCAGTAGGTACTGGGAGATGAAGCACCTTGCACAGGATAGAGTAGCATGGAGAGCTGCATCAAACCTGTCTCAGGACTGAAGACCACAACAACAATTTCTTAAGCCTCTTCAATGGTTTGTGATACATATTTTTTTACGGCTTCTTGGGTTTGCAGAGGGACTTAACAGATAAAATTTTGATAGCCTATGTACGGAAATGAACCGTTTCGATGTAAAATAACTTTAGCGACAGGAAAACTTTCAAAAGTCCAGCTTCACGGAACGCACACACTGATCCATGAATAATAGAACACACGGCAGGTATCACGCGGTGTGTGCGCTGTAGGAAGACACGCCGCTGACGTCAGGGTGAACCCAGCGCTCAGTAGTCATCAACTGCCTAACCACACAGTGTTGTAATTGCGTTTACGAGTGAAAACAAGGTTGTCCAAGGCAGTGTTAGTTTTCATTAGTAACTGGCGACTGAGTTCAGAGTTACGCCGTAATAACTAGTGTATTAAGGTTTTGTTTTTGGAGTAGGTTTGGCGATCTCCAGACAGAAGTAAGTAAGAAGTTAGGAATTAACTTTCATATATTTTCTAGAAACAATGGGACGAAATGAAAATGAATTGTTATAACAAGAAATAACACAATACATATATCACTGTTCTTCGGTTTTTTTTACACACACTTACATAAATAATTGTGTCACTAAGTTGTAGATGAACACTTTATCAAAATTATATAAACTGACGATAGTTAAGCCAATGTTCAGAAAGTGCAAGTGAATCGGGGAATTCCAGTGGAAATAAAAAATCCATTGACGTACTACGCCTAGTACGGCAGCCGGATTCTGAGCCCAGAGGGCAGCCAAATCAACATCAAACATCAAGTCCA